>NC_141474.1:23039761-24435761 GCF_009769465.1 Tauraco erythrolophus | reverse complement strand
ATCACTTCAGATTTACTTGAGTGTAATTGAGAAGAAAATCTGATCTGAGATAATTAAGTCGCTGAATATGCTTATCGCTCCTTACATCCACTGCGCATGGAGCAGGGAGAATTACATGGGCTTCTGGTGGTGGGAACGAAGCAATTTCTGGGATGAGGAGGGAGAATGCGAACTCCTACCTCCTTGCTGGACTTTATTCATCTGGAGTTGCGGGATCCTCCCTTGCTCGAGCATCACTGTCTCTCTAAATGCTTGTGGAGTGAAGTTTTTGGACAGCTCAGACGAAGCTTTCTCTGAAGCTGCACATTCACGGAGGGGCCGTGGGTGCCTCAGCGGGGTCCCTGGCTAAGCCCCCCCCGCACAGTCACTCTGGCTTGCCTGTTAAGCCTGGCTTGCCCGCTTCCAACAAAAGCCTTTCGTCTGAGCCGGCAAGGGACGGAAAGGGTTAATTTAACTGCAGTGCAAGGCCAATCACGCTGAGGTGTCAAACTATAATTTTATATTAGGGCCTGTAATAGTTACTAGAGTTTTACTACGTATAACTACATGTCCAAGCAGAGTTTAATGAGAAAATCTATAGTTTTTGCTATGGTATTTCTCTTAGTTTGCATAATTCCCTGAATGCAACCCAGTAAAGCTTTTGACCCATGATCATAAAAGGTGATAAAAAGGGCTGTAAAACCCAGCATATACATACATATATATATATATTAAACAGCTGCTACAAAATTATGGGTAATTTCCACAAGATAAGAGGACACAAAAAACCCTCTTCTGACGCAACTAATTCAGGGGAGAACAAAACTAAATGAACTGATAAATTTAAACCACAAGCAAGCCTAGAATTGTGGGTCACGGACCTGATCCTGCCTGAGCTCAGCCTGGTGGGCAGGACCCACCCCGAAGGGGGGCAAAGGGCTGGGCGTGTGGGGCTCGCAGGCGTGGCTGATGCTGCCCGTCATGGAAAGGGGACGGGAAACTTCCTGTGGATGGGAGCAGCCCCCGGCTGGAGTGCTAATTCTCAGAGCTTAAGTCATACTCTATGAATTAGAAACAGGAAGGGTCTGAAGCACCGTACTGATAGCTGGCCAGACAGACAGAAGACAAGACATAGAACAGCAAGATTTTCTCCCACGGACCTGCAAACAGGAGGGCAAATAATGGCCAGGCTGCTTGGATGCTCAAATCGTGCCCGCACCGCTTCAGGTGTCATTTGAGGCAGATGACATCTATCTCGTGCATTTCTGACGTACAAAGCACCATCCGGTGCTCTGCGGATGACAGATCTCCCTGCGTTAATATCTCCTTCTCCCAGCTGGAAACACCGGGGTGCAGCTAAGGAGACTCTATGCAGGGAGGAAGAGGAAGGGCTGGAAGACCAGCTTTTAAACCCAGCCTCAGGTGTGTTAAGAAACATATGTGGGGAAATTGCTGCTTGTTCAGAGCCCAAATGCCAGGAGCGTCTGCAGGAAGGTCCCACCAAGGGCCAAGGGTGGCCAGGCAAGAGGGAGCCCATTCACACCACTGCCAGCTAACCAGGGCATAAACCCGGCTCAGGTGGGCGCTCACAGCTCCAGCAGAATGGCACCAAGTTTTGGAATGGCCCATGAGCTGCAACCTGCCCGGGACACACGTTAGGTCTGGGCGGTAAGGGCTGGTGAACTGCATCGGCTGATCCTGCACAGCCCTCACGCTGGAGCTATTCCTATTGGCCAGGTTATTCCTTACAAATATCGGGTGCAGGCTCACTTGTTGGTGGCAGTGAGCTCTCACGAGCCCCATCTCCCCCTCCAAACACCATAACCTCTCTGAGATCTAGTGGGAAACGGGGGTGCCTGGCCGGCGAGGTCTGGGGATCATTTATTTCCGTGAAGACTTTACTAAGGAAGGTTGTGGCTCTGGAACATGGGTCTCCAGGTTCCGGCTTCCCCGATTTGACCTCGGTTTGAACCTCCCCTCCCACTCCCTTGTCCCTGTGGGTTCGATTCAAGGAGCCGGAGCACCGGCCGAAGGCGGGTTGGTGAAGGAGGGAGGAGGCTCCTTAGCTGAAAGGCACACGAGAAGGACACGTTAAATCATCACACACGCGCTCTGCATTTCCTCCTCCACCCTGCGGCTGGTTACGAGGAGGTTTGGATTGTAAATACAGCAGTAACTTTCTCCATAAAAGTCAGCCTCTTCTCTCTGCCCGGAGCCATCAGGTACGGCACAACCCAGAGCTTGGGAATCTAATACCAACCGCATCTTTCATGCTGCGGCATCTCCCCGCCCCGAAGGCTACTGAAGGGCTTCACAAGCACGCTGTGCACATTTGGATCTCCTCCTGAAATGCATCTGCTCCCGGGACAGGCAGAAAAAGGTACTGGCCAGAGGAGTTCAGGGAAGGCGAGGCAGAGCGAGGTGCGCTGCCACCCATTCAGGACATGGCGATTTTTATGTGCAAAAGCCTTTTTGCTTTGGATTCTCCATCACCCTGAAGACAGATGTTTCATACATCCGTACCCTGAAGGACCTGCCTTGCACATGCAGCGTGGATGGCAGCTCCCCTTCCCACCTCCCTTCTCCACCCAGAGGGTCTCGGTGCAGCAGATGATGCCCAGGCCGGGCTGCCACCTCTGGGAGAAACTCCGGGAGGGAAGCTCAAGGTTGGTTGGACGTGCCAGGTGCCGCCATGCCTGACCGGTGGCCCCTGAGGTTCATCTCCATTGGGTCCATCTCTCTGGCGAGCTCCTGGCTCTCTGTCACCCTGCCAGCTCCGGGTTGTCCCTTTCCCGTTCCCCCATCAATCACCCACAACGGGGATGATGTGTTAATGTTTTTCCTATAGACAGACACATTATGTTTCCACAACTGCCTCTGCACACGCTGTGTTACGCCCCTTCTCCCTCCGGGGAGATAAATCAAGCAATTGATGCGAGCCATGATTAATTGTGTATCTCGGACCAATCTTGTACCGAGTCCCTCACATGGGCAGGTTGTCCCCCCCCCTCGCTCCCTATGAACAGGGGAGAGGAGACGTGTGCTCCGGCTCGCTCCCCTTGCGCGTTTTGACGGATAGAGCCTGCCCGGGACGCGGCGAGAGATAATTGAAAGCCGCTGCGCCGGGCTGTCAGGCGTTAAAGATGAGAATGTGGGAGGTAGAGGCGGGAGGGACCCGCCGAGCTCAGCGTAATGGATAGGGCTCATCGGGAATGGATGCTCGCCCGGTGATGTATGCGTTAAATCTCCGGGCTCCACCGAGGTGCCGCCCGACTGATAACAAGGAAATAGGAATGACAACAATTTTTAGCCGAGAGATTCTTCACAAAATGCCAGCCTGCTGGAGGTCTGAAGGGCCCTGATTGAATAGGAGCGGGGAGGGGGAGCCTGCGAGCACCTCTTGCACTAACATGCAAACAGATGGATCATTTCATTCCCCCGCCTGACCATCCACATTTATTATCATTTCCCTTAATTCGCCAGCTTAGATACCTGTCAGCACTGTTTCTCTTCCGAGGGCCGCTGATGGGATCTGAGTGGGGGCCGGAGCCCCTGTCCTACTGGCGCAGGGAGCAGGAGCATCCCTGCCATTGCAGGCAGCATCAGGGACACGGCTGCCCTGCCCTCAGCTTGCCTGGACGAAGGACGGCGATCACCAGGAACAGGCTTCACTCCTCAAGACTAACGGGCTCAGGGTACCACCCCGCTTCTGCTGCCCAGGACGCCACGCCGGCACTGCGTTCCTGGGCTTTCCCTGCCTGGTTTGAGAGCTACGGCGGGATCCTCACTCCCTCCTCCTCTGTCAGCAGAGCATTTTCTGTCTCTGGCCGACACTGTGTGAGCCACCCACGGCGATGCAAGGTTGGTCTCACACACTGGGAGTGCTTTATTTGGGTTCAGCCTTTGCTTACCCACCACGGGCTGCTCCTGGCTGGAAAAGCCCCAGCTCCCCTCCCCACCACACCGTGTTTAAGCCACCAGCTTTGCCCAGGCTCAGCAAAACACCTCTCTGCATCACGTTTTGCTCAAGCAGCTGGAAAAAGAGCTGTAGGAAGCGTGGTGAGGTCTCGCCTGGCAAGAGCATGGTGGGGTGGGATGCCGGTGCTGCTGCTGCAGAAGATTCAAGCCTTAGAGGGGCACTTCACTCCTGGCAGGAGACATCCCACCTCACTTTCTTAAGCTTTCTGCCAGAGACTGTCATGGCCACAGCATTAGCATTGCTTGCTCCTGTGCGGTGCTGTGTCTCAGCTGGCTGCCGGTGACCCCCTGGCTGGCATCACCACAGGGACCAGAGGGGCTGGGAGGCACATCCCTGCTCCTGGGTCGGGGGATGCACCAGGAGGAGGGAGTAGGCTGAGATGGCAGTGGGATGGAAGAGAGGCTGATGCTACTCCCCAGCTTCTCCGGGGTCCAAAACCTCTGGATTGAGTGCAATCCCTCAGATACCTCTTGGCCAGCAGATGGTGTCTGGCCGACCAGTCATGTGTCTGGGTCCCCGGCCATCCTGGGGACCACCTCACAGGGTGCTCACCCAGGTGACACTCCTGGGAAGGGATCCTTTGATGCTGACATCCAGAAGAGCTGGCTGGAGCCTGGTGTGGAGAGGACGAGGCTGCGAGGTGCCACCCTGTCACGTTCCCAACCCTCCTGGCCACAGGGAGAGCGTAAGGCTTGCTGAGCCCCAGCACTGCAGCAGCGATCCTGATAGCAGCCCTTCACCTGCTCTTTGCAGCCCAGAGGCCACAGCAGAGGGGTACGGCTGTGATGCTAAGGGAAGGGGGTGACAGCCTCTTTGGGTCCCAGCTGCACCTCAGCAGGAAGAGAAAGAGAAACCCTGGAGGAAGAGTTCCCAGAGCCTCAAAGTCTGCACAGAGGAACCTGGAGGTGATGACGTAAGCTGTGGCAGTGACCATAGTGAGGACAGGAAAGGCCGGTGGGGACAGGCACAGGAATGGGGGACCTGAAGGCAACGGCACAACTGACATGCACCATGCCCTGCCTGGAGTGGGACCCCCTCGGCACAAGATGCAATGCCCTGAGCTCTACAGCCCTGGGCTGTCTCCACAGTACCTGCAGCAGCTTGGGCACTTCCAGGGTCCTTCGTACCCGCATTGGAGCGATCAGGTGGGGAAATCACCACGTTCACCAGCAAACAGCCGGGAGTGCTGGGCTGATCAGCCGCAGCATGAATTTCTTCTTTGGGGTTAGGTGGGACACGGACCCTAGACTATCCTCAAATCTTGTCCCTTCTGAGTGCTCCCAGGTTGACCTGCACCCTCTTCCCCTCCCCACAGCCTCCGCTTCCCCTGCTCGTGTCTCTCCCTCTGCAGACAGTGCTGGTTCCTTAATGACCCTGATCATACAACTATTTTCTGGCCACACATAAACGCTTTTATTCCCCCACCACCACCACCCCTGACTGCCATCGCCGTATTAAAAAGCAACCCGCTGCTGGGAATACATTAGTGACTTGCAGCAGATCCTTCTTTGCAAGGATAATTACAAAAAATAGAGGGACAATAACTATTAATATTTTATTGCAGTATTTAATGAGCTAAAGCAAATCGTCTCGCACTCCACTGGAACGACATGCTTTGTCATTCTTACATTCCCTCCATCATTTTGCCCAGCTCCCCGTCTGAGGAGCCCTCCCTGCTTTCAAGTCCTGCTCACTCGGTGCAATTTATATTTCCTCTAAGCTGCTTTTCTCCAACTTGAAAAATGACCTTGCTACTTTCCAGGGCTGGCATGCTCTCCCTGCCAGCAGTTCAGCCTCCAGACCCATCCACTTGTACCGAACGAGTCCCGGGGAAAGAGCAAACCCCTTTATCTCCACAGAGAAAAGCTGCCCTTTTATCTCAGGTGTTTATTGTCTCCATTTCACATGCAAGGAAACGGCTTCCAGAGCTTAAAGAAGGAGTTTTAAAAGCACTTTGTGACTCCGAAGGACTTGTGTCCTCCTTTCTGAGAACCTGAGCACAGCACGGGTCACCCACCACTCAAGAGGGAGTTGGTGGCCAAGTTGGGGACAGACACTCAGCCCGGCTGCGCCCTGTGCCCTGGCCGTGACGAGGGCAGCGGCACCGCTGTGCACACTGAAAGCCGGGGCCAGCCAGGGCTCCTCTGGCAAAACCACCAAGATACCAATGTCTGCTTTTTTATTTCCCTAAATTCCTTGATTCCTACTTTTTGATTCATTCTGGTAGGGGGAAAAAATGCCATACAAATCGTTCTATAGGCTCCTATATATTAGTTCTATATAATATAATAGTTCTATATCTTATATATATGTGTATAAACCTGTAATTCCTGTATAGAGTTTCTCTCTCTGAGCCTAATAAGAGTTCTATAGGCTCCTATATATAAGTCCCAGTGGTCTGTATAGAAGGAAACTGCGCCCCAATCATTTAAACTCTTCCTAGTGCTCAAACACCCCTCTCTGCTGCAAGTTCACTACTTTTGAAACCCACCCCATCCCTCTGAGCTGCCCTGGCCTCCCAGGCAATGACCATTTGTGTCCCAGCCACCTCCTGGTTGCTCCCCTCTGTGGGTAACGCAAGCTTGCAGGGGCAGGGCCCAAAAATACAGAGCACAGCACCTTCTCCAGGCTGGCAATAACCCTGAAACAGGCATTAGGATAAAGCTCTGTCATCTTCTCTGTGTCATTTCATCCTACTGTGCACCGAGCAGCAGGTTTAACCCACTGCAACCGGAAGATGCTCAAGGGAAAAGCACCATTGAGGCAGAGAACCACAAAGCCAAGCCAGTACATTCATATATTTGTGTACCCTCACCGCGTGCCCAAGAGGTAACATCACCATGTGTGTAACACCTTTATCACACCGAAGCCGAGGTCAATCAGCCTTCAAGAATGCAAGCAGCCCTTAAAAAGTATCCAACCCAAACAGATCTGGACCAAGCTGATCTCATTTTGAAAGAACTTGGTAAGGTAAATAAAAGTTGGGGTTGTTATTGGCACAATGACCTTTACCCTTGAAAGCATGAGTAACCCAATATCTTCCCCTGAAAAAATACTAAAAATATGTTATGGATACACATACGTGTGTATATGTATATAAGTATCATTCACTCAACCACTCACAGTGTGCTCTGAACAAGGATAAAAGGGAGACAGAGCTGAGCAGCATCGCTGGCCAAAAGGAGCAAAACACGGGAAGCAGCAGCATCACTGGCAAAGCCCAGGTGGGTCTTTTAACTATTTTCACCAGCTAAAAAACCGAGCCTGTGTGCTCAATGGGGATCACTTCCATGCTCATTGACACCAGCTGAGGGGCTGAGCCAAGGATTTTGAGCCGATGGGACCCTATTAATGTGTGCCTCTGGCTGGCCACTGCAGCGATTGGCAACCAAATAGTAGGAGGGTTCAAACCTCTTTTTCCGACCCTCCCTCGCAGGTGGGCTAATGGGACAGGGGATTGGGGAGTGGCTTCCTTGTCCTCCAGAAATAAATAATCCCTCCCCCAGCCTCTGTGAGTGGAGCAGAGATTTAATGTGCTGACAGCCTGCATTTTTACTTTAGTCAATACAAGAAAGGCCCCAAGACTATGATTCCAACATCTGGATTCCATCAATATGTGATCTGTCATGATGTATCGGCATCCCCCCTCTCTCCAGATTGAGCAATGCGGCTGGTTTTATTAATACGTCAAATACATTATCCGTGTAATACACTTGTCTGCCTCTGCCCTCCGCTGCTCCCACACAGCAGATTTGAATGTATGATGAATCAGTTTGCATTACACGTCTGTACGTCATAATTTGTCAGGATTTAATAGAACTGGGGGGGGGGAGGGGAGGGAGAACGTCATGTGTGTTTAGTGCAGAGATGTCTGTATCACTTATTTATCTCTGCTCAGGCTGCCGGGTTCCCGGAAAACAGCGAGCACAGCATGTCTGGGAATCGCTGAGCAACCCGGAGCGCTCTGGCAGGCGCAGCCCTGCTCAGTGGCCGCTCCAGCTGTGGAGCCGTGGGAAAAGAGGCAAGGGGGGGGTATTTTGGGGACTTCAAGTCCCTGCATGCCATGTCAGGCACCCACAAGCCACCAAGGAGAGTGACCCTGAAGCACGGCCCCTTGCCTCAGTTTCCCCAGGCATGACATCTACCCTGCCCTCACTGTCATTTCCCTGTGTGACTTGCGGAAAGTCATTCAGTTTCACTTTTGCAGCTGACTTTTGGTCTCAATTGCTTACAGGGAAGAGGTGCTGGGAGCCAGGAGCCACATGCAGGTGACCGAACATGTCCAGAGTCAGCCAGTGCAAGCTACGCTCTCCCTAAGAGCCACCAAAACACACATGAGAAATGGGTGGGAGCTTGGCGAGAGGCACCGGTGCTGTCTCCCCTTTGCATACAGCGCATTTGTTTGTAGCTCTGCAGCTGGACTTTGGTTTGCCCCTGTAAAACACCGATTTCAGCTATAAACTTTATTTACAGTATATTACAAAGATTTAGTGGGACCCATAAAGACCAGAGACAGAACTAACCAGTTTTCGCTTCCCAGCCGCAACACGGCAAAGACTGGCGAAAGCAGCCTGCAACGGACACGCGAGCTTCCCGCCGCATCGCCCGGCCGATACAGAGAACTGCTACCAGCGTCTCTCAGGGTCCCAGGGGCTGCCCCCCACCCAGAGTCTGACACCTTGCCCACAGCATCATGTTAGATGTCTCTCAGCTTGCTCCTAATGAGCTTGTACGTCCGCCCAGGACAGCCCAGCGCCACGGCAAAGCTCCCGTCTTGTGTCCTATAAGCAAGACAGCCCTGTTAGCGCAGCGCTACGCTCCGTCTCATTAGCACTGCCTCTCACCAGGACTAATTATCCCAGCCGTTAGTGCGTCTCTCTCTTGACCCAGCATGGCATGGCCAAGAGGAGGAGGTGAGAGGTCTCCTCGCTGTCCTTGTGCTGGGTCCTCGCCCCAGTGCTGATGGTGACATTGCTGAGACCACAGCATTGAGTCCCAAATGGCCCTGGTGAGCCGCAAAGCTGCCCATCTCAATGCACTGAAATCAGGGATTTGGGATAGGGAGCGGGGACCACCTGCCTTGGCATCTGCAGGAGCTGAAGTTGGGTTGGACGGGCGAAAGGCGGCGAGTGGATCTCAGCATACCAACGCACTTCCCTGCTGCCCACCACGCTTCTCCAGCCCATTTCAGTTCCACTGCGTGAATAAAGGGTGCTAAGTGACTACTAAAGACCTGCACAGTCTAAATATATGTCAGATACCAGATATTATGGATAATTATAAACTGTCTGAGTGAAGAACAGTGATACTTTACAGTGTGGTCATTGCTGTTACTTTGCTTGCAGTGAAGCTCAGCAGAAAAGTGGATTTAAAATACTCATCGTGGTGCTGATGGCAGCATCTTGCTGCAGTAAGATGCCCTGCAGAACACGCACCCTACAGCAGAGGACCCCAAGTCCCACCTCCACATCAGGGGGGTTCAGTAACCTCTAGGGACAAGGCTTGTCAGCTCTGCCCCTAACCATGCCCCCGGCAAAGAGCCCCAGCTACCCAAAAATAGTGATGCTACCCCACACCTTGCCAAGGGCTCTGCAGGGCACCTCTCGGCCGGCACCACCACCCCACTGAAAAGGTTTTGCTTGGGCAAGAAATGGGCTTCTCAACCAGAGCAAACAGGGACTTTTTCACCCGAAAACTGAAACCCCCCTGTGATTTCCTCCTTTTGCTTCTCCAGAAGGGCCAGAGGAAGTCCTGGCTGTCCTACCTCCAAAACACAGACTCTGCTGCAAGCCTCAAACCCACTCCCTCTGACAGTTCAACTGGGGATCTGCTCTTCTGCGTCAAAGCACATGCCGTGTCCTCGAGGGTCTTCAGGTGTCCCCAGGGCTTCCTTCGCTGGGGCCACCACACAGTCCATCCATGCCAGGGCTGGTGCCACCCTTCCTCCACTCTGGTCCAGGGGGACACCATGGGTCCATCCCCTCCCCATGGCCGAACCCCCATCCCGCTCCTCTCGGTGCCGCTTCCCAAGCGAGCACGGCTGGAGGACATGACTGGAGGACGTGACGTCAGGGTCCCTTAATGGGCAGCAGTCACCACGCTTTAATAACAGCTCCCAGAAACAATTGTACATTTACAACCCAGCGAGCGAGCTTGGCACGCTGAGCCCGCTCCCCTTCCAAGGCTTAATTTGATTTTGACATACTGGCTTGAGATTAAAGGGCTCTCATAAAAAGAAAAGAAAGAAAAGAAAAAACACACCAAAAAACCCCCAGACACACACACACGCATCCAGCCCCCCCCCCTGCCGCCCCCTTTTCAGGGCTCAAGCAAAAGTGCTAACATTGTAATATTTTAAGTAGAGAAAATCCAAGTGTGCTTTACCCCCTGCCGGCTCTTATGCTGGGCTTATAAAAATTAAGTGGAAACCTACACAGCTGTAGGCTATAAATCCTTTGTCGCTAACACAGCCAGGCCTGGTACCTGCCTCAAAAAAAAAAAAGAGAAAATAAACGCAAACTCCAAGAAGCGAGCGGTTCAAAGAGATGAGTGGGGCTGGTGGGACCATGGGGATGGCCCTGGGGATATCCCCCAGGGCCATGGCATGAGCCCATGAAGCTGCGGGAAGGAGGAGCGGGAAGGGGGGAAAGTGCGGAGCGTTGGGGAGAGCACAGCAAAGCAGTAAGAGCCCTCTCGGCCGAAGATCAATTAGCATCAATTACTGACCTTCATTTAATTGTCGTAGAAGATGAATTTGTCATTTTTAGTCTGGAATTAATGGGAGACCTTCAACTTTCCCTTGGCAGTCCCAGCAGGTGAATGAGTATTTTTTTTCTTTCCTCCTTTTGCACGGGAAAGAAACGTGGCAGCGGGGAGGAGAGGTGAGAGCCACCCACGCCACCCAGGTACCTGTCCCTGCCCATCCCCATCCACCCCCATCCATCGCTGTCCCAAGCACAGCACCACAGTGCCCTGGCCAGCCCTCGTGCCGTGCCCACAGTGCTCCCACCACCACCTTTCTTGTTTTCTCTCTTTTTTTTTTTTTTTTGGCACCTTCCACTTTTTCTCCCCTTTCCCGTTTTCCACCAGAAATTAATTTTTCAGCCAAGGGCTGCGAAGTGTTTACATTTTCCCTGGCAAACAGGCGACAGTAAACAATGAACGCTCGCAGATGAAATTGAATTTATAACTGCATTATGGGGCCAGATAACGCCCTAAAATAATACAACGATAAGGAAATTCGATTTGATTGCCACTGCGAATCAGCTTGGGCCCATCTGCAGCCAGGGCCTCCCGTAATAATTTTAAATTGGGTTTGTAAACCTTATTTGTCCTTAAATATTTCTGTCATTTTTCATTGCCGGAGACAGATCCTTGGGCGTGAGGCCGCGATTGGCCCCACCGGAGCTGCGCCGGTGCGCAGGCAGAGGGCCGGTGCGGGTGCCCGGTGTGCCGAGCGGGCGCCGGGGCCGGCAGTGACAGCCACTCATCCTATCCATCACCGTGTCAACAGCCAGGGAGGAATCTCGGGCAGAAATTGAGTTTGCCTCACAGGGGACAATTGAACAAATTAATAGACCATTAGCCAAGCGGTGACCTGAGAAATGAGGGTGCTCAGGCTTCTCCCAGGTTTGGGGGGGAGGAAAGGGAGAGGCGATGGAAATCCCAGGATTGTCCCCAAGCGGACGGTACCAGCACCCCAGGATGGGATGGGAGATGCAGGTGGGCAGCTGTGCTGGGCATCCATCACGGCTCGTTCGCAGCCCGGCACCAGCTAACCCCAAAACGGCTGTGCCGATGTGCTGGTGTGCCAACGGCGTGGTGGGCTGGGAGACGGCAAGAGTGGCTGTGAGGATGATTCGCGGTAACAGACGGACAGTCGGGCAGCAGTAAAGAGAAAGGTAGGGAGAGGGGGAATAAAAATCCCAATTCTGTTTTGTTTCTGAGAAATGTCCTGCAGAAAGCCATCGTACAGAAACGCTGCTGCGGCATGCATGGGATGGGTCCCGGGTCCCCAGGGTGCAGGGGCACAGGGTGCTCCCCGGTCACAGTGGGTGACAGGCTCGTGGTTATTGCCAGGCAGGACACTGGGTGTCCGTATCGATCCCTGCCTGTCTCAGCCCTCTTCACATAGCAAAGGATGCTGAACCAGGAAGAGCTGGGCAACCCCTGCGTCCCGACCACCAGTCACAGCTGCAGGACCTTGCGGGTGGTCGATCCCAGGGAGGACATGATCCTCCTGCCTCCAAATGCAGCCAGGTGCCCTGTGTAGCTTCTCTCCTCTGAAACCTCCCCCGAGCTTGCCTGTATCATCACCATTCATTATCCAAATGACTATATTTATTAAGTCCCCTGCCAAGGCATTACAGAGTGGTCTGTAACAGAGATTAAAAGCAGAATAAAACACCAACGTGATCTTTTTTCAAGTAAACAAAACGATAAACAGCCTCAGCATTGGCTGCCAGAAGCACACAAGCGGTGGGAGGGATGCCAAATTCATCGCTGCCACAACACGAACATACTTGTGCCTGCAAACGCCTCACTCAGAGCTGGGGACCAGCCCCACACATGTCCTTCTGCTTGTCCAGCTTGCTCCCTGCACCGAAGACACGGTTGATGGGGGAACACCTTCACCCGCCCTGCACCACCCCACCTCGTCCAGGACGCTGAGCCCCTCGGGAACGTCCTGCCCTTCCTCTGCCCCTACGACTTGTAGGACGGGGACAGCTCAGGGACGCTGCTGCAAAGGCAGGCATGAGCCAGGCTAGGTTAGTGACTGTCCCCAAGCGTCACAGCCCACCGATCACCATGACACCAAGGCACTACAGCCTGAGGCAGCAGATGGATGGACCATCACAGACCTGGTGGCATTTGCCAACGGCCGGGGCAGTCACGGCTCCTTGCTCCTGCCCACACGGGCACAGCACCAGCGCCTGCAGCATGGGGCTGCTTCGTTCTTATTTTCCAAGGTATTATTTTAAGTCTGTGGAACAAGGTGCTTTATGAGGAGGGACCAAGTTTCCTTTGTCTCTG
Organism: Tauraco erythrolophus; assembly: GCF_009769465.1. Taxonomy (NCBI): domain Eukaryota; kingdom Metazoa; phylum Chordata; class Aves; order Musophagiformes; family Musophagidae; genus Tauraco; species Tauraco erythrolophus. The sequence goes on along the minus strand of NC_141474.1, from coordinate 24,422,770 downwards.
CTGGAGATAATCGGGTGCAGATAGGATGTATATTCTGTAAAAACATACACTCACTTCCACTCACCGGTTACCTTTTTTCTGAGAGCTGTAAGGGTTTCAATTACCGGATTCTGGGATTTAGTGCCCAGGGCTTTTTGGTGTGCGTTAGATTTATTAGAAGGTTTAGTACCAGCGGAGGATTCACGCATTTACTCCAGGAGCCCAGCTTCCGTTCACAGACCCTAAATCACGAGCTGAGATGGGCTATTGTCACTTACGACATTAGCATGGTTAACGTACGCGGGGATGATTAATAGCAATATACACTGCAGCCTCCCCCTCTCCCCAACGCCGTGTCTCTGTCACCTCTACCTGAGCCCGGGGCTGTGCCTGTGTGGGGAGAGCCATCCTGCACCCCCTCCCTGGGAGCACCAGCTGCTCAGCACCACCCCAGCACTGACAGTATTACTTCTTTATGTTTTATTTTACTATTATCATAATTTTTAAGAAGAAGCGTTACACTCACTCGGGGGGCATAGGGATTTCTGCCGAGGCAGGGCTATGGGAAGCCCCTCCAGATGCTGACTGGGAGAAGGGGAAGGTGCGCGGGGCAAGAAGGTGGCTGGAAGGAGCGGAAAGATGCAGGTTGGCAAAACCTGCAGAAAAAAATTGTTACTCTTTCCCCAGCAGGACCCACCCATCCCTTACTGGCTCTTTCTTCTCAAAGGAAACCTCAGGTCAAATCTGCTGCTGGAGGAAAGAGAAGAGGAAGGTGCCCTTACTAAGCAGGGAGCAGTTGAATGAAGCAGCCCCTCTGATCCAAGCTGATCTCCCTAGAAAAATCCCATGGGATTATCCCACCTATCTGCCCAGCTCACCTCCCATCTGCAGCAGCAGATCCACATGCTATGGTCCTCCTTGTCACCCCAGGAGGACTAGTGACAAGGCTAAACTCATCACACAAGTGGTGTCCCAGCACCTCGGGGATGCAACTGCCTTGGCATCACGGGCTCTGCCTCTCGCAGCGGCAGGTACCCGAGGCTGGAGGGCGAGCCCTCAGCCTGCTGCGCACCAGGGGAGACACGACCACGCTCCTAACAAGCAAGATCCTGATGGCTTTTGTCCTTTTTCCAATACTGTGTTACTTACATTCCTTCCTTTTTAATTAAAGCAGCCCCAGCTGATTTTACAAGCTTGCCGCTGCTTCTCTCCCAGTCTCTGTGTCTCTCATATGCTTGAGTGCTAGTATAATTATTAGAGCCAATTTACTGTTTATACTCTGATGTTTTAACTAATTACCACTAATGGCAGACACCAGTGGGCAATCAACTTCATTTAGTTCCCAGTGCAAACCACTCATTACCATCTGAGGGAGGGAAAGAGAGTGTGTGGGAGGGATAAATAAAGACGGAGCTGCATGGGTGGGTGCCTGGCACTGGTGGGGGGCTGCAGTGCTGGGGGATGCCCCTGCTTCCCCACTGCAGCCCCTTTGGCAGGGCTCTGGGGAGGATTTAAAGCTCTAGTGTGTGTGGACAACTGCTCTGCAGGGGCTGTCAAGTTGCTGGTGCTTCACACCATGTGCTAAGCCCTGCCTTGTCACCAGGGAAAGGCTCTAAGCCTGAGACAGCTGCAGTTACAGATGAACAATGTGCCTCTTTCTGTGCTTGGCAAATGGTTCCTTTTCCCTGCTAGGATTCATCCTGGGTTTCATCTCTGGGGAAGTGCAGCCCCTGCTCATGTTCTTGACTTGGTGCGATGTTGGATGGAACCAGGTTTACTGAGTCTGAGGTGCCTCTGGTGTTAATCCTGCTGTGAGAGGCAAGGTGGGCGATGCAAAGTCAGGATGAGCTGGTGCTGAAAAGCCCTTGAGTTGGGCTTCCGTCTGGAGCTGACCTTTAAGCCTGGGCTAATGAAGCCCTGTTGTGGAGCTAATTTAACTGTGTGTGTGGTGATACTGTCAACACTAATCCTTCCTTAACATGAGCTCTTTCCTCAGCCTAGCTCATCTCTCTGTCTACTTGTCCCTCTGGAGACCCAGGAAAACCACCAAGGCACACATTTGTCTCCCTGCACCCCAGAACTAGTGCAGGAGCCCATGATGTTATAAGCATATAACCTTCAGATGATGCCACTCTCCTGACTGTGCTCTTTCTTCTCTGTTTTGGACCAAGAAACAAACACATGGTGCAGAGAGGGGCCTACCAGGAGGGATGATGGAGTGGGATGATTCCACCAGCGCTGGGCTGGCCCTGCAGGTCCAGCACACACCTTTGGTGAGTGCAGCCTGGAGCAAAGCATGAGGGACCTAAGCATCTCCAGATGTGGCTGAGAAACACTTCTAGAAAAAATGATGGCCAAATCCATTTGCCTCCTACAGCAAGACCTGTTAACCTTGACCTGGGAGAAACCTCCAGCGAACTGTATTTCTGGGGATCTGGACTCCTCCAGCCCTCAAGCATGAACTGCTGGGGAAAGAAGGTCCTTTCCAGGGAGCATCTAGAGCTCTAATGACCTGCCAGCTCATTACCAGTAGTGGGAGTCCTGCCCTAACAAAAGGGACCACAGTGTTTCTGGAGTTTAGATTCCACTGATGTGACTTTAGCGAAGTGATGCTGTAACAGCTCAGCTGGGAATCCCAAAACAGGGGCACAAGCCCAGCTGCAGGGATGGGCACCACCTCTCCAAAGAGATCACCAGTCTTTCTCTCTCCTCCTTGCCGCCTTTTTCTCATTCTTTCATTCCCTGATTTGCTCTGTTGAATCCTTCTTTTTGAAAGCGAGATAGGGGGTGGGAGGTTGGAGACCTGCTCTGTGGTGGTGGGGATGTGGTCGCTGTCTTGGGGGGGGGGGAGGGGTGGGGGAGGTATAACTATGCACACATCTGAAATGTAATTGCTGTCAGCTCTCTCCATTCTTGCAGCACGAGGCCTTTAATCTCTCCCACCAGACCCATCGGCCCTGATATTGCAGCTCCAGAAAGGCTGGTTTTATGTACTTTAACCCTGCGACCTTTACAAAATCCCATCATTCCAATCAATACGTCTCATTAGCGTTAGGTAAATGTATGGGATGGATGGGGAGCTGTGCTGGGAAGAGCACGCGGAGAGGTGGGGTGGAAAGTGCTCCTGCCTGCCCGCTCTCACGGGGCACCACGGCCCCACTGCGCTCCCCGAGCTGCTGGGAGCATCTTCTCCCCAAATATGCTGTCCCCTAAAGGATACACACAGCTTGATCCAGCTGGAGAAGGGGGGCCAGCTAATACAGAGCATGAACCAAGCCCCTGCGAAGCCAACAGCAGAGTCAAGAGCCCGAGCTGTTAACTGGGACCAAGCTGTTGGAGTCATTTTTTTTTTAAACCTCTCCTCAGGAAGCAGACATATGTTTTACAGCTTTCTCCTATGTCGACCTAAACGAAACATACGGGGCCTGTGGCAGGTGATGGGAAAACAATGTGGGGTGTCCGCGGGGCTGCTTGCCATGCCTGCCCGTCGGGCAGAGGAGCTGCCAAGGAAGGCGGTTACTGCGGATGGCAGGACAAAGCCAAGGAGTGGGGTGAAGAAAGAAAATCTCTGGTGCTTCCCGTGAAAATGAAGGGCTTAATCCTTAATCCACAGAGAAGGGCGAGGACCTCACCAGCACAGGAAGCTGGTCGTGCCAGGGGGACCAGCCCACAGGCTCACAGAGGATTGGTCAACCAAGGACGCTTCAAAAAAAAAAAAAAAAGAATGGGGCCAATCCTGCCCTGGGGAAGGCTGGAGACAGGATAGTGTTGCAATCCGGTTTTCGCTGGGGAGGGAGTTCCCTTCCCCCTGGACCAGTGCCTCAGCCAGCAGGGCTGTAAATACTATTACTGCCCATAAAACTACCCAGCTTTCCTCCGAATCCTGCTCAAACGCTTGACTTGGGCGACCCACCGGCAGCAGCGGATCCCACAGGAGCGGGTGTCTCAGGGCTGTTACTGCCGCGGCGTGCCTGGGGCAGGGCCAGCCTGCCCTGCCATGGTGCCTCCTCGCTCCCCACCCTGCCACCAAGGCGTGGGGTGGGCTTCCCAGAGGACCCACAACATGAGGGCCTCGGGACCTCGACACCTGCGCCACGCACCTCGCAGCTCTGTACTGTGCCAGATCTGCTTGAAGTTAACTATCCTACGCTTAAGCAAATTCATCCCTGGCAAATCCAGCTCCTCAAAAAGAAAGGAGACAAGTTTGAGAGCTTCTCGTCCCAGCGGGGCAGGCTGGGGTGCAGGGGGAAGTGAGGGGTGCCTTCCTCACCCTCCCCAGGCAGGGCAAGTTTTTTAAGTGGCGTTCGGAGCCGGGTTTGGTTTCTGAGCTCTGCTATCCCCATCTGCAGAGCCGGCACGTTACTGCAGCAGCACTCAGCTCCGCTGGCTTCGGGCTCGCCGCGGCAGTAAAAGCAGCCTGATGAATACGAAGCACAAAGTATGTTCCTATGCATACATCTATTTGCAGGAGCCTACAAAAGCAAGGGCTTAAAAACCATGGGCGAGCTCTGCTTTTTCACGTTAGTAAGGTTTAATGAAGGTGTTTCCATGAGGTTTAAACTCAGAGCTGGGCCAAATACACCTCTTGCTAGAGTGCGGGACAACCAAATTTGTCTGTGCTGGAGGGGATACATGGAGCTGGGTATGTGACGTTCCCACCTACGCAGTGCTGTTTGGAGACCTGATTCATGTGCCCCCTTTTCCCAGCACTGACACCCGCTGTCCCTGCATCCCCACTGCTCTGTTTGTCAAGGCTCTTTGGCAAGACCTCGGACTCGTTGACAAGCACTAAACTCTGTGGCGGCATGAAAACCATTTAAGCATTAAGCCCCCTGGCTCTAGTGAGATGAACTGTGCAGTGCAGATCTTAGCGCAGCCCGTGGCAGGAGGCAGAGGGAAGGAGAAATGAATAAATCCTCTGGCGGGGCCAATTTCACTCGACCTGACGCTGCTCCTCCTGGAATTAAACCTGTGAGTCCTGAGGTGCCTCTCCATAGCAGTGAGCTGCTCAGCACTGTGCCAGCACCGCTGCCTGTGGCTCCCCAGCCACCAACCTGGGATCAGCCACGAAACCTGGGTCTGGTCCATGAGAAGAAAACCGAGTCTGTAGCTTCAGAGTCATCCTCTCCAGCAGAACAACTGTTGGGTCCGATACAACCCCCACTGTGCAAGTCCTCAGCTCTGCAGCACACCAGGGTACCCCACCCTGGTTAGAAGGCCCCAGCAGCAGGGCACCCATGCACAGGGGGCTTTGTCTTTTGAGCATGTTTTTTTTTTTTTGCCATCAACAGCATGGAGCCAGCAGCAAAGCCTCCTGGGCAGCCACAGACCCTCAGCAAGCCTTTGCAGCAGCGCTGCCCTCCTCAGCACCACAGTTCCTGCCTGGCCATTCCCACCTGGCAGCGGGACGTCTGCACAGCAGTGGCCAAGGGGAATGGGGCCGAGAGAGTGGAGAGCTGGACACATGCCCCAGCCGCACGGTTATCGGAGGAGGACAGAGCAGTGGCCTTGCTGCAGGACCCTGTTTAACCCTCTCGGGCTTGTCCGTCTGAGGAAAGCTTAGCAGGAGGAGATGTAGATAGACAGAGATTGGTGGTCCGGAGATGCAGGGGACTGCAGCAGCCTTAGATTTTTATCTTCATCTCTGCACGGCCAGACGACCTTGGAATCCCAATCAACAGTTGTAATAAAGCACATGGGGAGAAGCATGAGGGGTTTAAAGCAGGACTCTGGAGGAGCCCCGTTACAGTTGAGGGCACGCCATGCTGCTGCTGTCTAGTCTAATACCACCCAGAGTGCGTAAGCTTACCGGCTCCTTTTCCTTACCCATTGGAAAAGCTGCTTTTGACAGTAATGGGAACAGAGAGAATTCCCAAAGGCCTGGAAAACCCCACAGGGCCCCGTCAGCTCGTTAGCTCCTGGGTCCCTGTCTTGTTCCTGTGCTGCAGCTCTCCAAAGGACTGGGGCTGAGCCCGGCCAGGGGGAGGTGGAAGAGGCCGAAGGTAGCTGCAGAAGTGGGAGCAGGAGTTTTTCCCAGCTCTTCCTTCATTCCTGGTCCCTCTTGGCAATGTCCAGCCCTTGGGCTGCTCTTCTGTGTGTGACCCTCACCCTCATATGTGGTCTGGATCTGCAGGACCTGTTCCTTTGCTGCATTTCACTTGTGCCGCCGGGAGCTCCTCTTCCTTGAAAGGAGCTGGGGAAAGAGACAGGGCAGCCCCAAGGCTGGAAAGAGAAGGGAGAACTGGTTCTGGTCATCACTGGAGGAAAACAATCAGGTGCTCCAAGTGCTGGGACTTTGTCCGAAAGCGTCTCCTCATCACCTCCAGCTGTGCAGAAATCTGGCCCTTAGCTCAGCCCAGCATTTCAGTCCCAGCCATTACAATGACAAGGGTGATAAGAGATTCTTATCTTGGTGCTCAGCATCGATTTGAAGCTGAGCCCCTTCCCTGCACTACTCCTCCCTCCTCCTCCTCCTCACAGCTCCTGGAGTCGAGGGACTCGGCAGCAGGGCTTATTGCAAAAAACGACAGTTTGGAGTTCAGATCCCTCTGGAGATACATTCCTCAGCCCAGCAGCTTCAGGCATATCCTCGCGCTGGAGACAGAGCCCAGGACAGGAGCCAGGACACTGGGCTCCTTTCCACCAAAGACCCACTCTGCTCTGTGTCCCCATGCTGCAGGAGGGGCAATGCAGCTCTGCATCCCTAGAGAACCTCCGGCCAGGGGGACCTGGGTGGAGGGCTATGGCCTCCCAGTTGAGACAGGAGCTTGTTCTCCTACTTGTGCTCAGGGGAAGAAAGCAGAAGGTCCCACTGACCCCACAAGAGAGACAGGGAGCAGCCTGCAGTCCTGGATCCCAACCCTGGCACTCACTGCACCCTTGTTTTACTCCAGCCTTCCAAAGAGCTGTCGCTTTCTACAGCTTATCGTGGCCTGCCTCCGCTCCGACATCATTCCCCACCGACCCTGCCCACTCACCCGTGCTTGATGGGGGACAGATCCTGGCCTCCCACACATGGCTGATAGGGACAGATCTTGCCCTCCCACACGTGCCTGATGGGACAGTGACTTGGGAGGGAGATGCTTCTCGCTGGCAGAGCCAGGGGCTCCCAGGCTGGAGTGGGTGTCTGTGAGCCCCGGTCACACCACAACAGCCAGCATCCTCTCCAGTGCCAGTGTCACTGCAATCTGCTGTCACTTTTCCTGCCAGGAGGCTGGCTGGGCGTCTCCAATGAGCAAGCAGAGACAAGTTTCAGGGAGGTTAGCACTGATTTTGCACAGCTGCCCAGTCTCTTGATCTCTGCCCACAGCCACCACCTCCACCATTTACAAAAACTCAGTTTCTCCCACCACTGGCCTCAAAACATGGCCAGGTCCCTGCTTGGAGCAGTCCTCAGAGATCCACACCAGCTCAGACTTCTGCCTTTCACTTTCCCCCTTCTCAGCTCTAGGATGGCCAGCAGGATGTTGTGTGCCTGGGAGGGAAGGCAGAGGACCCGGCAGCGCAGCTGCCTGCACCAAGGCTGCCCTGGGCAGCTGGTGCTGCAGCTCCCCAATTCTTGGGAGCGCCTTGGCTCAAATGCACACACTCACTTTTTGCAGCACACCTGCAAAGGTGGAGCAGGACCTCAGCCACTGGTGGGGAAATGGAGACACGAGTGGGTTGTGGGCTCACATGGCTGCACAGCAGAGCTGCTGAGAGGACCAAGATGTCCTGGTCTGGAGCTGACTAAGGAGCCTCAGTCCCTTTAGAAACCTGGAAGCCCCGGCAGCTCTGGCTGTGCAGATGTCGTAAGTCCTCCCTTTTCTCTCAGCACCGTCTCTGGGAAGAGCAGAAGCACAAGGCAGTGGCAAGGGAAGCATCCAAACAATCGGGGCTTATGCGGAGATGAAGAAAGGCCCTTCTTGTTGGCGGGTGCAGTTGGGGTGAGCCCGGGGGCATCGCAGGATGGCACTCCAGGTACCCCAGCTGTGCCGACTCTCAGTCCAACAGAGAGGGGGCTGTTGTGGGCCCAGCCCCGGCACAGGGTGTCACCGCCTGCCTTGGTTAGCGGGGAGGCTCTCCCTTTGTGCCTGCTGGTTTCTGCTCTGCTGACCCGCTTTGCTCCCTCCGCCGGTGCCATTCATCAGCTCTGGCAGCGCCGTCAATTCCAGGGCTCCGCCATGCCATTCCTCAGGGGAAAAAACCACTTTTTTTTTTTTTTTTTTTTTTTAAGGGAAAAGAGAAGTATTTTCCCTCCTTGCAAGCTGCTAGGCTCCCTCCCTCCCCTCCTCAAAGGCATCTCATGCTTTACCCAGCCCAGGAACAGGGAGGCCGGGGCCAGAAGGGCTGCGGTACCCGCAGCGTTCCCGGGGGCAGATGCGCTCCGTCTCCCTGCCCGCCCTATGGTCCTTGCTATTGCAGGTACCAGGCAGGCGGTGGCAGCCTGACCCGCAGGTCCGGCAGTCAGGTCCGGAGGGGGAGCAGTCGTGCCAAGCTGGCAGCAGCTGGGGGAAATCAGGCTGGCACTTGCCAAACGCGCCCGGCCCTTCGCACGGTGCCTTATCAGGGCTGGCTGCGGGAGCAGCCGCTCGGGGAAGGTGTTATTGCTCGCCAGCCTGGCAGGCGACAGGGACGAGCAGGGGATGACAGGGCTGCTGCCAGCTGGGTCAGGCTTGGGAGCACGATGACGCTGGCGGGATGAGGATGGGGCAGGGTGCGTTCACACCTCTGTCCCTGAAAGCCCATCTCCAGAAGATGGTGATCTTGAAGCACATGCTAGTGAGGTGGCACCTTTAGCAAAGCCCCATGCCTGAGTGCTCCTCGTGAGGCTGTGGTAGGAATAAGCAGGATCCTGCAAGCAGCCTTCGTCCTGTCCTCCCTGCCATGGCCAAGCTGGGCCAGGGTCAGCCTCGCAGCGCTGGATGTCACCGCAGCTCTGCCCAGCCCCAGCTCGCTGTCCCGAGGCCCAGACGTGTAGCAGGGACCTGATTGTGATCGGAGCTTTCTGCCTTTGCCCTGACAGTCCCACCTCGGCAGCAGAAACATCTGCCTTGCCTCTTCAATCAATACTCAGCTCTTAATAGTCCTGACAATTCGCAAGAAAACAGGGGCATTAAACGTTAATTATATCTATTTGGATTCAAAAAATTTTATTACTCAAGTTAATTATAGCTGGAGTAATAAAAAGGTGCAGAGCAAGAGGTGCTGCTGCTCCACAGGGTGAGCGGGACTGAGCACCCCCGGCCATCTCGAGCCATCAGCCGGGTGAGGATGGAGGGACATACCCATCATGAGCGTGGCTGCCTGCCCGGCACACGGCTGGGCCCTGCCCCTTGGGAAGGGGCTGCGTGGGGGCTGTGCCAATGGGGGGGTGCAGAGCCGGCGTCGGGGTCTCGGGGCGCACGGCAGGTACTCGCTTAGCTGTTGCGCTGGCGGGACCTGGCCTGCCCCAGCCTGTGGGCTTCTAATTTACTGCTTTCCTTTTACCATAAACTGAAAGGGGAAGGTGCACCCTTTAATCACTGCCTCCAGGGCCCCGCCTGAAACCACACAGAGACCAAGCGAAGGCTAGGAGTTAATGCTCCTTCCGACACCTTTTTATGATTCATGGGCCTGACCTTGAGCCATAAACCGCTCAACCTCCCCGCCACACTGGCAGTATTTACAGCCTGCGGGGGCCACTGCACGCAGCCACTGATGCAGATCCGCAGCCGGGGCTGCGCACACCGGCACAGGTACGCAGCCGGAGATGCAACAGGTACCGCAGCCGAAGATGCGCAGGCTGGGACGGCTACGTGGCCAGGGGTGCCCAGGCGGGTGGCCAGCCGTGGACGGATCCTAATGCAGCATGCGGAGATGAAGATGTACACAGTGCACTGCTGAATCTGTGTTTATGCACACCCGTGTGGTGCACAGCAGCGTGCATGGGTAAATGCACCAAGATGCCCTTCTCGGGGAGCCCCTGCGGATGCATGTAACAAGATTGTTTGCATGTGGGGAGCTGTGCGCCCACATGCCCGCTGCCTGGGCATTTGCTCCCGAGCACCAAACCATAGATGGAGGCTTTCTGCTTATTGCGGCAGGACAGAGGGCCACGGCCTCATGGGGCAGGGGCCAGGCTGAGCTGGCACACCCCAGTATCCCCCAGCATCCTGCAGTGCAGGTCCGAAGCCCCAGCAGGAGCAAAGGCTGCTGACACACAAACCGTTGTGGTGGCACTGCAGAGGCAGGTCCCGGCATCAGGGTCCATCCTGCTGCATCCTACCAGCTAAGCAGCCCCAGGTCTTGCTCCACAGGTGAGACCCATGAAAGCCCACACTGATCCAGACTGGAACAGGGTGAGAGATAATGGTTAAAGCAAAGGGTGTCCCTCTGGGTAGGCTCAGACCAACCAACTCTTTGCTTTATGCCTCAGTTTCCCCACCACCACAGCAGGAAAAATAATTCTGGCCCATCATGTTTGCACGGAGTTGGGAGACCGAGATTGTTCATGTTTGCAAAGTGGGTTTGGCTCCTGTGATAGAGCAAGCCAGAAATGTGAAGGTCATTATTATTATTAGGATTAAAGCAATTTAACCCAGCAGTGAGGGGGTGCAGGTGAACGTGGCAGCTGTGCCATGCTCAGCAACGAATCGCACGCAGACAACCTCAAAATAGCAACGAATGCTACAATTATGGCTCATTTTAGAAACACTGGGCAGAACTAGAGGGTTGCCAGAGTGCCCTCCAATAATTCTACCCAAAAAACACCCTCCCTGAAGGCAGTCGGGACTGAGGTATGCTGTTCCCGCGGACGGACATCCAGAGCCCATACGCACTGTCAGTGCTCACTCAGCACATGCACCAGCTTCCCAGCACAGGCCCACATGCATCACTTGCCAGCACAGAAGTCGTCACACACAGCATGCCTGGTCCTCACCAGGACCAGGACCATCTCTTCTGCACCCATCGGGGACCATGGCATCGGGCAACTTATCTGGACAAAAATCTCCCTCTTTTTTTTTTACTTTACAGGTTGTCAGATTCTTTTCTTTCCTCCTTACAGAACAAAGGAGGGAAAAAACATCCTTATCTCAGAAAGCAGAGTTCAGGAAAAAGCTACTGGTCTTTTGGACTCAGTGAGTCCCCATTGGTAGCCTCGCTTGTCACAGAGAATTTATCAGCCAAACACAGTGCTGGTATAATGTGCCATATAACTAGTGCATAAACAAACTTCAGCATGATAAATGCCCTGCTTTGAAGCCATAAAGTTATTAGCTAGTGGCTGTTAGCTACTGCTTAGCATGGGACACGCTCCTTCCCTTAACCCCTGGATGCCCTGTCCGTGCTCAGAAGCCTGGGGAAGATCTCAGGAGGGCACCTCCATACAGCGGGACAGCGCGGAGGGACGCGGTGGGCAGGGACATCTCTGCTGACACTTAGCCATGCACTGTGTGAAAAGGGTAAAGGGAAAAGGGTGAAGACTGCAAGAGGGAAATGTTTGTTGGGAAGGGGGCTCTGAAGGCTGGCACCCCATCACTCTCCTATTTGACGCTTCCAGCAGCTCCTCTCTCTCCCTCTGCCCCTCAAGAAGCAAATGCAGAGGGGAGCAGGGCCAGGGTGACACACACGTACCCATGGCGCAGATCCTCCTGGGCTGCACCCATTTCAGAGATGGGCTCAGATGGGGCTGGAGAAGGGCAGTGTCCCCACCAGCGCCCAGGCCACCTCCTTTAGATGAAGTGCTGCTGAAGACTCGGAAGCAAAAGCCCTAAATTTTTCTGGCAGCAGCCAGGCAGTGAGCTCCGGTGAGGTGTTTAGAGTTCCCTCTGCTGCCTGCAGCACAGGGCTGCCTGCAGCTCCTCATGAGCACAGCCTCATCAGAGGCTGAGAGATGCTGGAGAAGCACCATCGTGGCCCAGGACAGCATCGCTGGCCATGAGCTGCTCAACTGGAGATGGCTACCCAGCACCAGCAGAGCCAGCAGTGCCAGGGCTCCTGCCAGCATCGGACCCAGGCACCATCCTCCGCTGTGCAGGGCCAGGCTGTGACACTCATCAAGGTCCTCCGGTCCTCAAGGCCACCTCCTGCCCCTGTCCCACACCCGCGTACCGGACCAAGGCAGGGAGCTGGGCGTGCTGGCGATGGCTGCCAGACTCCAGCGCTCAGCACAAGGCACGGACGGGGTTACATACACAGCAGCATGGCAAGTCCTCGGCTGCACAGCCGGGAGCCCCAGAACCGCAGCGGGAGATGCTGGTGGCCGGGGGCTAACTGCCATCCCTCTCCCAGTAAAACTGTCTCTGCAAGGAGGCAGGAGATGTCTCAGCAGGGCCAGCTGGGGGGCGGTGGGACTCGGGGCTGCCACAGCGCCTGTTCCTCATTAGAAGCCCAGTGTTGAAGAAACTCATAATTAGAGCCCTGAGTATTAATTAATCTCCATGACCCTCCTTTCATTCTCCTTCCCCTGCTCTCACAGCTCAGAAGGTCAGTTGGGATTATTAACATGTGCACGCAGAGGATGGTGAGCTTACCGAGCGGGTCAGCAGATCCCGGGCCACGTCCTCGTGTTCAAAGCAGCCAGAGGTGCCCTGTCCCTACCCGCCAGCACAGCGTCCCTTCCCTGCTTCCTCTCCCTCGTGTCTGGGCTTGGCTGAGGGCACGTCCCACTCGCTTGAGCACAGTCAACACTCTGGGGACAGCACTTAAATGAGCTGAAACATCCCAGAATGAGCAGAGCTGCTTTTATGCTAACTCTGCCTGCACAATCCCTTATGGCATGGCTGAGAGCAGACCTCAGCACTCCAGGGGCCGGATTGAGTCTCGCTGGAGACAACTCACCCTTGGAAACCTCTCAGCACATCAGAGCGCAGAGTGGCCAACCCAGCCCAAAACCACCACTGAAAGGTCTTTGAGTATCTGATCTCTGCTCAGCTAGACCTTGCTTGGGTCTTTAAGAGCCTCAGCACTAAGAAGGCAGCCCTGGGGCATGGAGAGGGCATGGAGACCTTCTGTGCAGCGCAGCCCCTCCATCCCAGGGCTGTCCATGCAGACTCAGTGCTTGGAACACGGACATAGATCCTGGGAAGGCCATGCTTCTTGGCAAGATGCTGCCCAGGCGCAACCCGAGGACCGATGTGCTCCAGAGAGCTGCTATGGAGTGAGAAAACAAGATATGAAATAAATCCAAACTTTTCTGACTCCCTGGTAACCATCAACTGCTTTCCTCATCTGATTTTTTCTCCTTTCCTGCTGCAGCAATAAAAAGAGGAAAATCAACATCCAAATGATCTTGTTTATGGCAACTAAATAAGCTGCATGTGCTTAATCCGTTAGAGTTTAATGAATTTACGACTTGCTTTGGAATTTGACAAGGGCTGTAAAAGAGTAATTAACATTTATCAGTGTGTCTTTTACACACACCCTGCCCTCCTCCCGCCTCCCTTCCCTCCTCCTGCAGCCTGTCGCGAAGCAGCCCTGGGTATCGGGGGGAATATAAAAGTGATCAATTAATTCTTAATAATCTCGGGGAAAGATTGTACAGTCGCAGTATGAACTCAGGGAGTGTCAATAAACGTGCCAAAGGTTGGTCCCCCCTGTCCTGGCGCTGCTGTGGAGGAATGCGGGTGGCCAGGGAGGGGACAAGGCTGCGGGGGTGGCACTTTGGTGGAGCAGCCCCGCACCCCTTTCCTTCTCCACCATGGTCTGCTGTGCTCCAGAGCAGCTTTCTGTCACCATCACAGTGGCTTCTGGTACAGGAGGAGAGCGAGCAGGGGGCTGGCGGCAAGTGAGGTCCCCATCTAACGCAGCAGCGGTGGCAACTTGGAAATGCAACCCCAGTCGCTACCTGTGCCAGGTGATAGCTCTGTCCTGATAGACCTGAACCTGTCAAGAATGACCCCAAATCCTCACCACCACGACCACAGGGCAGCTGAACACCTGCTTACATGGAGAGCACAGCCAGTGGCAGTGGCACCTGCACTGCCTCCGCTGTCACCGCGCTGTCATCCGGCACAGGCGGCCGCTGCTATTTCAGCTTTATGAGTCATGAGGGGACATCAGTGCTGACCCCCAGACAAGTGAGGGGGCTCACACCTCACTTCTGCCCAGCCCTCCCAGCTGCTCGGCTGCTGTGGAGCAGGGCTGGAAGCAGGGATGCGATTTGGGGGCTGCAAGGGGACAAGCCCAGGCTCCCCTGCCATCGGTCCTGGGGTAGGCTGAACGTCACCTAAGGATCCCAGGGAATTTCTGTGCTGGAAGCCCAGCGTGCCCTGCCCTGGGCCACCTCCCTTGGCAGCCCTGGGGGTCAAAGCCAGAAGAAGCCACAATTATCACCTTCCCAGTAGGTAGGACATGTCTCCTGCCACTGTCACTGCAGCAACCTGCCCCAGCGGTGGCCTTTGCAGACATGTGTGTGACCAGGGTGCGGGGAACCCTGCACGACTGGGCACCCATGGGGGAAGAGATGGGTTGGTGCTCCTGGGGGGCAGCAGGCTCTGTGCAGGAGATAGAGAAGAATCTGGGCTTGGCTGTGGGGCAGAGGGTCCTGGAGATCCACAAACAAAAGCTCAGGATGATAAATCCTCAGAGGTTTGAGACTGTCCGGGGATCTGCTCTGGACAGAAACAAATTCTCCCTGTCGAATATAATGGCGCCGAAATAAGCAATGAGGCAAGGATGGAGAGGGCTGGATCCAGGGGGTCTGGAAAATCTCCACCCAGCCCCATGCCGAGCACCAGTGGGGGTGGGAGGTGGAGACAGTGATACCCTCGTGGCAAGCTGAGACCCCCGCACCAGGCACGGGCCCCCCGGCTCAATGGGGTAGACTCAGGATTTCTTGCCAGGCGGGAGTTATTCAAGTCAGCCCTAAGCAGAGTGAGCGCAGGACAGGCAGCGGAGAGAAGGGGAACGTAACAGCATGACTTTGCCTCGTTTTACCCGAACTAGGGTTTGAGGCCAGCTGGCTGGCACGGGCTGCCGAGTCGGGCTGGGAGCAGAGCCTGGGGGAAAGCGGGACTGAGCCCCCATGCATAGTGAGGAGGTGAGGGAGGAGGGCTGCAGCAGAGGCACCCTGTGAGGCCAAATCATCAGAAAGCACCAGCTCCCAGCAGCCTCTGAGCAAGGGGCTCCAGCCTCGGGCAGGCTTGTGGTGCTGGGGGCTGCAAAAGCCTGCCCATCCTGCATCTGTGCATCTCAGGGAGGGATTTCAGGGGTTTCAGGGAGGGGTTTTCAGGCAACAAGGACCGGTCCCAGCACACTAACATCTGCTCCGCTCACTCGGCAGCAGGTCTAGGTGTCCATTGCATGGGTGGCCCAGCAACATCCACAGCCAAAATCGCCCAGGGACCACTGGCCAGCGCCAGCTGCCCTGCCTGAAGCTCAGAGCACAGTGCTCCATGTTGCCATCCAGGCTCCACCATGGAGCCCTCGCATGACCTCAGGATCCCTCCTCTGCCACGGAGGAGAGGAGGCTGTGGGGCGGTGAGGGGGCAGAGAGGGGGCTGTGCTCCCCCCCACCGCCTGTGCTGGCTCAGTCGCTGCCATGTCAACCAGTCTAAACAGCACCTCCTCCTGCAGAGACCTTGTGCTGGGGGTCGGCAGCTCAGCATCTCTGGGATTTGTCACGGTATCACCGGAGTTATCAAAAAGCAGCTTGGCCCAGGCATCCCAAAGGGCTGAGTCAACCAGACCCCACATCAGCCCACTGCCGGGAAGGCAGCCTCTGGGGCTGAGGACACGGATGGGACTCTGGTGGATGGGCTGGTCCTCCCTGGCCACCGACACCCTGCACCATGCCGGGCACGTGGCTTCCCCTCTGTGCAAGGCTGGGACCCCCTTGCCTCAGCCCAGCGCATGAGGCAGTGCTCGCCAGCAATGGGGCACGGCTGCAATGGGGCGACGCTCGGCCAACGCTGGCACTAAGGGGTGGAGACACCCCCGCCGTGCCCCCGCCTCGCTCTGCTCGGGTGCTGCCGACCGTCATAACAGAGCATTTATCCAGCCACGTTCTCAGTTTCTCCTTTCCATTTCCCTTTTCTGTTGCTCAGGTGTGACAATTTTAATACTCATCAATAAGGCGGACGGTAACGGCAAGAGCATGCGCATCCCTGTGTTGGCTTTTCTCCATCTGTGGGAGACCTGGGGTCATGCTTCAGGTGGCAGAAGGGTTAGAAGGAGTTAACAGGGGACTCCCAGGTCCCCTAAGCATCTTGCCCAGGGTCTTAAGCCCATAAGCAGTGGCGCTAAAGATGATTTTAAGCCACGATTATAAGAAATCTATTGATCTTTTGGACTCTATAATGACAGATTAACCATTTTAATAAAACACTTATTAATCATGCATTAACCCTTCTCAGCTATTTGTACATTGAACACCAAATCGACAAGGGCGTCAGGGCTTTTGGAGGGGGAGAGAAGGGGGGGTTCTTTAGATAACAATAACAACAAGAAAATAATGCAAACTTACAGAGGGGGAGAGTTAAAACCATACGATGAGAGGCAGTTGCAGACGCCTGGGGCCCTCTTTGGTTGTCGCTTCTATCTGGCAATCAATTAACAAGAAATTGAGATTATGAAACATTGTGCCTGCAATCAGAGGAGGTGGGCATCCCTCCTCCATCCGAGGCCAAACCTCCGCTTCCCCACAGGAATCAACAACAGTGAACGTCAGCCACTTGGCCTTTGGCACGTACTGGCCAAGGCAACGCTGGCACGACTTTTAGTGTGAATGTGTCCACCAGCCCTGCAGGTCTTTATGGCAAACTCTGAGCAAGGATGCAACGTCCTAACGGTGGAACCTACCAGAGGATTTAGATGCCTGTGATTTTTTTTTGGAGAGCCAAGAGCGAGCCATCAAAAAAGAAGGGGAAATGGAGAAAGCAAACGCTCCACCAGCTCAGGCCAGCTGGGGCATGGGCACAGGCTGCTCACCCGCTCTCCCCACCCGCCCTTGAAACCCACAGCATCGCCGTGGGATGGTCTGGCTTGCAGACCCGGACCAGCGCAGCCCCGGAGCCTCTTGTGTAAATGGTGGGGAGGGAGCAGGAGCCGCTTCCTCCTGCCCCGGCCGTTGCAGCCTCAGAAACCACCAATTCCCCGGTGCATTAGGAACTGCCTGGAGGCTGGGGCTTCCTGCAGGTGCCCTGCACTCATGAATCACACCTTGTCAGGGCTTGGGGTGCCCAACGGCCGGGTGACCGCTGAGATGGCCGCGGAGCCCTGCCCTGGGGTGCACCCGCCTCCCCACCACACCATGCTGGCCAGGCAAGGGTTAAGCAGGCATTAATCATGCTGTTTGAGAGATGTTTCAAAGCCTCTTCCAAATATTATAAAAAATGCCTTTAATCATCTAATAGCGCGAACTCCGCTTGTGATGGATGGAGAGAAGTCGCCTCTCTCCTCCCAATCCTAACAGATGAGGCTGAAGAGCTGCTGCTCTGGGAGGGGGGGAAGTTGAGGAGGGGGCTGGGGGAAGAGAAGGACATTTCTCAACCTCCCACCAGAGCAGTTATAAATATGAGGTCATACAGCAAGAGATGATAACGCATTAAGGGCTCTTGAGATATTAGTCTGTCAGCCTCGTTAGACACAGCCCATTTGGGGCTGACTGCATAATTAGAGGCTGGGGTACCCATAACTCATTGGTGTTTATATGGTAGGAAGGGGCTATGCTCACCGTCACCCTCAGCACTCTGAGAAGTCATCTTCAGCAGGCATCAAACCCCACTCCTCGCTGCAAGAATAATGCTCCTCTCCCTGAGATCAACTGCTCCCTCTCCCCACCTCCCACCCTTCCTGCAGTCCCGATCCTGCTGCATGCTCAGGGCGCCCACCCTCACCTCTCCTCTCCCCTGCACATGGGGAATAGGGTTACGGCTTGGCCAAGGCACCCCAAGGTAGTTTGTGGCCAAGCAGAGAAGTCCTGGCTCCCAGGTCTTGCTGGGGAATGGCCTGTGCCCAGCCCCACCAGGGGCTGCATGCCCTAAGCACGCCCAGGCAGCCTCACGGCAGGTTTGTCCTTCCTGCACCCTTCTGTCTTTCCAGGGGATAGCTCCATGTTGGGCTGGAAACACTGTGGGGAGGTAGGTGGATATACTTGTACAAAGGTGGTCCTGGGGAAGCCTGAGCAGAAAGAACTCCAAGGAAAGAAAAAAACACGCAAGTTCCCCAGGACTGCTTGTCACTCCTGCCCTGCTATGAGTGTCCCCAATTTCTGATCTGCTGTCTCTCATCTGCAACATGCACCAGGGACCCTTTTCTAGCCAGGATGCTGCCCTGCGTTGGTCATCACCAAGAGACAAGGCAGAGCCCCCCCCAGTGCTGCTGCACCCAGCCGCCTGGGCACTGCTGGTCTGCCCAGGGGCTGAGGGACACTGAGCGTGGGGCAGCCGGGGACCCCAGGCTCGGTAGGGAAGCTGGAGAGGAGCTGGGCTTCCCAGGTCTCCTCCGCTTTCTCTTCTCAGTTCTGCCTAGGAGGTGGTGAGCACTGACATGGAAAGGCACTTCCCAACCAACCCAGCACAAAAAAAATTCAACAAGTGAAACAGGGAAGGGGAGCATTTCCCTTCTGCAACCGTGCAGAGCAAGGGCACCGCAAGAGCCAGCTTCTGCTTGAGAGGGAACAGAGAGGGAGCAGTGAGCAGGGGGAGGCAGGAGAAAGCCAAACCGAGTCCTGTGCACCCAGCAGAGCCGGCTTTGCAGCCCAAGCCTTCCCACCAGCATATCCCTGTAACCACCAAAGTCCCTGGCGCGGCCACCCAGCCACCTCATCCCCTCTCCCTGCTCACCCACCGCAGCCGAGGAGGGGGCAAGGGGTCCGCAGAGGCGGGGGCAACCCCATGGCTTCCCAGGCTGAGGTAGGATAATGAGTCCTGATGGAGGAAGTGACCTTTTCCAAATGCCACATGTCATTGGATTTTATATCACACCAGGACAATGTGCCATGGGTATTAAAATCGTTTTTCCAATAGAGGTGTGTGTGTGTATGTGTGTGTCAGCGAGAGATGTGAGAAAAATAAAATGACGATGTGAAAATTAGGCTGCTTCTAAACATGGCCTTTAGAAAGGACTTAGGTCCTCGCAGAGCAGGACTGACAGAGAAGATCCATGCCCCTTGCTCTGGAGATCATGGATGATTTTGTCAAGGGAATATGTTCTGTCCAAACCCCATGATAGAACAAGGGAAAAAAACACTCAGGAGTCCTGATCCTCATTTCTAAAGTCCTGCCAAGACTTTCACCTCTACAGTGTCCCCTCTGCTGTGGAGGGACACCTCCAGGGCTGCTCTGCTCATAGAGGCACATATGGATACATATGGAGCACAGATCACCTCGCACGTGTGCTTCTGACACCCACGGATGTTAGTCTGGGCTGTGCACGTGGAGAAAGCAAAGTCCTACATGACAGCTAATACTGAGTTACTTGGCCTCACCTGGGCTTCCAAGCAGCCCATATTCCTGTGGGCCAGCCCAGAGATGTGCGTGGAGCATCCATGGAGTTATCCATCCATACATGGGTATGGACATATATGCCAGGATACATTCCCATGTGAAAACACAATATAAAAAGGGAGATGCTGGAAGCCAAATTCACTTGAACTCCAGCCTGTTCCCTCAATCTGCAGGACAATTGTCCGGCTGAAATAACAATGCTAGGACGAAAAAAAAAAAAAAAAAAAAAAGGGACAAGCTGCAATTGTTTATTCAGCTTCTTTCTCCCCGTCTCCTCTCGACAATGCCCTGACACCGTGTCCTGCCGAGCCAGGGCTGCAACCCCAATGGGCTAAATTTATCCCAGCTGGAGCCCTGTTTACAAGCCTTGTCCTGTTTACAGCCTGGTCCATTCTGTCCAGGACCAGGCAGTGGCCATCCCCGGGGCAGACAGTCCATGCCTCACCTTCCTCAGCCTCTGCCATGCTCAGGCTGCCCGTGTGGTCCCTGGAAAGATGCCCAACACACCCCACTCCCTGCACACAGGGCAGTTTATGGCCCCCTGACCATCCAGGAGACCATGGGGACATGTGGGCTTGCCCGTGCTGCTGCTTGCCCAGCATGGTTCGGTGGTAGCCCAGGGGGCCACAGCCTCCATCAGCGCTGGCTGGTGGCACACCATCCCCCAGGAAAACATTGGCTGCAGATCAGCGATGAGGGTGCAGCGCATCCCATGAGAAACTAGCCAGGGACAACAATGCTCTGTCATGAAGCCATGGAGCTGCACATCTCATGCAACCTTGCATGGGTGCTCTGCGCCGCATACCTCACACTGCAGTAGAGGGCCATGCATTCGGGCTGTCACACACCCATCCCTGTCTCTCTGATGGGCTCCCACGGGTGGGGAGGACAGAGCTGGCAGGAGCTCAGCTCCCTCTTCCTGGTGAGAGAACTGGATGTCACACCAGGGGTCTGAATGGTTGAGCCTGGCTGGGCCTGATAGCTTGATGGTGTTATGAACAGACATTAAAATGCTGGGGATGTGGCGGAGGGATGCTCGCTGCCAGCACCCCCTCCTCGCACTCTTCCCGCACTGATTCCTATCTCTGGTGGGATGCACTGGCCATGGTCTGCCAGGAGCAATGGGGGCTCACCCAGCTGCCCCCCAATAGCATGGAGGTTCTCCTGAGATCCAGAAGCCACCTTCAGCAGGGCTGAGTTGGCAACATCCAGGCTCTTATTTGTTTTTAATGAGTCCCAGCTAATGAATCCCAATGCATGAAAGCTTTTCATTAACCCTCTGGCTCACTGTCAGTGTTGGCTACCAGTTTGCAGAGGCTGGAATCACAAAAGTGGTTCTGGGGGTGACTGCAAACCCTCACCTACGAGCCTGCGTGCTACCCTGTGCCCTGCCACCCATTCCCTGCTCTTATCCGGTCTCAGTGGCTGCAGAGGGGAAACCAGCACCCTGCAGATGTGAAACGAAGCAGCTGGTCCCGCGCTCCCTCAGTTTCCCTGTCAGAGGCAGCTAACAGAGCTTCCTCTTTGTCTCCAGTGGTAGGGCCATTGCTCAGCAGTGATGGATCCCTCTTTACACCTGCTCGCAGCTGCATGTACTTAATGAATGAGCAAACTCCTGGCACACTGATGATGTGGCCTCTTCCACACGGTCCTGGTCCAAACCACTGCCCGCTGTCACCTCAGGAAGCCTCCTGCTTGAAACCAAGAGCTCTGGATCACATCCCATGGTAAGGGACACCTTGTGTGCACATGGAGGGGAACAGAGGATCTCGCAGAGAGACCCTGACCTGGGTTGAGCTCCCAAACTGGATGAGGGGCTCAAGTCTTGGTGTCTGACACTGCCTCTATGCAAGGAAAGGTCCAAGAGCAGCTGAGTCTGGACCAAGGCTCCAGCTACTATGTGAGGTCCCCAGCTATGGGTGCAGGAGCAGCTACCAAGGCTTTCCTGTTGCTCAAGTTTTTTGGAGACAAGCAGACTGTCCAAAGCTATGCCCATGGTAGCACCATAGTGGCGCACCAGAGTGGTACTCATCTTCCAAAATGCCTCCTCATCCCTCACTGCTCACACCCGCCACAATTCCTGCATCTGGCTCAATTTCGGGTTGGTTTGTACCCTGGTTGGGAGGAAGCCTTTCTGCACCACGTGCCCCACATTGCACTGCCTGGGGAAACAGAAGCTCCAGAGAGAGCAGAAGAGGGCTCATCCACCCCAGTCCAGCTCCCTGCCCAGAGTTTTGGAGATGGTCTGTGCATGATTGTGGGTGGGGGTGAATTTGAGCCTACAGGTTTGTCTATACAAAGTCCTGCTCCCAAGAAACCCCTCGTGCTGGGTATTTCTTATTCCCGAAATAGAAGCTCGTTCACGTTCACCAGACCCCCTTTTGCTCAGAAATACAAACGGAGCTTTCAGGGAATATTTCGCCAGTCCAAAAATCA
Source organism: Tauraco erythrolophus (assembly GCF_009769465.1). Taxonomy (NCBI): domain Eukaryota; kingdom Metazoa; phylum Chordata; class Aves; order Musophagiformes; family Musophagidae; genus Tauraco; species Tauraco erythrolophus. Next base: position 24,400,946 of record NC_141474.1, on the reverse strand, counting down.
CCTCCAGCCTTCATTCACATTCAGTTCCAAGCACAGGCAGGACACTAAGGGAAGGGCTAATGGAGTGGCACATCTGCACACAAACACCTACGTGTGTGCTCCTCACACGCGCGGCTCCTCATCTCCGGAAGAAGATCTTCTCGTCAGGAAGTCACGGCCCTGATTACTTTGTCTTCCACGTTTAAGAACATCCCTAACTGCTCCTTGGATAGCTCAATTAGTAAAGTGAATATATTATATAAAGTCTAAAAGATTAAACTATCATAGGCAGCCCATAATTTCATGAAGAAGTCAGGGGAGCATATCCCTCTTATTAACTCTATAACAAATGTGATGAAAATGTTCAAATAGAATGTTAATGCAATGTTACGTGTAATTTTCCCAGGCGATTTTCTGCTGAAATATTTCTTTATTAATAGTAATTGAGGGTATAAATTATGAATGAGGCGATTTTCTCCTTTCACTGGGAAAGATGTACTAATGGCAATAATTCTTTATAATAATTTTTTGGGGGGAGAATGGGGAGGGAGCTGGGGTGAGGGGTTTAAAGAAAAAAAAATCTTTAAAGGGATTGCAAAATATATAGACTAGCAGTGCATGTTTTATTGCAGGGCGCTGTATTTTATATCCGTGGCTGGGCACCAGTCCTGTGCCGGTCTGCGCCGCATGTGCGCTGTGAGGTTTGGCGAAGGCCATTTCCTTGCACCTCGTGTAAAGCCTCACGCCGAGTGAGGGGAGTATGACGGCACCGACACTGTGGGTCTGCAAGTGTTGGATTCCTCTTCCCATTTCATTCAGTAAGGGAGCGAGGGGCAGCAACCATGCTGCGAGCTACAGGCACTTCTGGTGAGTAGATGGGTACTCAAGGACAGGCAGGTTAGTGGTACACGTTCTTGCCAATTTAATGCAGACTCTGACACCTTTCCACCCCCAGCACACCCAAAGACACGTCTTTGCACTTGTGTTGGGGTTTTTGGGGGTTCGTCTCACCAGCAACGCAACCTGCTGGTCCTCATCCCAAGCTCCTCCAGCCAGGGAAACGCGTGGCAGAGAGAGACGCCTGGTCCTACAGCCGCCAAACCTCGCACGGCCTCAAAGCGAAGGGGAGCGGGGCTGCGGGTTACGCCGGCTCCCAAACGTCACCCCTTTGTGGGACAGGACGCAGGGACACACAGACCACCAGCTCGGGGCCACGCGCTTGCCCACCACGGACAGGCAGCACCGAGCAGCACAGCTGCTTGCAGGGAAACAAAAAGTCCTTTTTGTGATGCCAGAATGAAAGAGGCATTTTACAAGGATTTCAGAGCTTGCTTTCCTTCAGGTTTGTGTGTTTTTTTCGACAGACCAAATGACTTCAAAATTTTTCCACTCAATTAAAAAAAAATGCTGGTTTGAGTGCAATTCTCAGCCCCTTCTCGCACGCATCTCTCTTCTCAAAGAAAGAGAAGAGGAAAGAAAAGATGGGATCCCTTAAATTTTAATTACGTTTCAGTCAGCTGAAAAAAAGCCTCTGAATGGTTTAAAACTTTTATACTGAAGAATCAGCTTTCCCCCCTATTTTATTTAAAACTTTTCCCAGGAAGGAAACTTTTTGAACAAGCTCTAGTCTACAACATGGGTAGGAAGAAAAAACTCCTAACCCCAGGTCTTTGCCATACAAACCAAAAAGCATCCCGAGAGCTGCTTAAACAAGCTAAAAAGCACCTCTGGTGTTGGCTCACACTGAGGGTGAGCGGCACACGCTGACACCCAGAAAGGGGCAGAGGTCCTGGGCATCGGTGCACGCGGGTACAGATGTGCCCCAGATGGATGCAGGTGTGTTGGGGAGTGGGTGGGTTCGCTCTTCCCAAGGGGCAGCTCTTACATTCCCCATTTCCAGCAGAGGATTCCCCCTGCTTGGGCTCTCTCTGAGCTCTCTGCTGGGCTGGAAGAGGAGGCAGAGCTGGTCCTTCTGCTGGCAGCCAGGCTGTGCTCTCCCGTCCTTCTCCTTCTCCGGAGGCACCAACTATCCGGCCCTGCCCGCGGCTCACCCCGCACTGGCAGCCTGTGCGAGAGGCTGCGGAAAAACTGACAAAAATCAGCATGATCTGTCACCGACCCTCCTCAAAATTAGGTTAATAATTTATGATGTTAAATGGGACAGTTAATAGCTGGGCCAGATGATTCCTCAGCTAATCTAGAGCACGGGCTGAGCTGCAACGAGTCCTCTGAGAGTTCATTACACTCCCCAGCCCTCAGCGCTGGTGCTTTTGGCTCCGACGGTACCTACGGGAGGCTGTGGCTGGTGCCGCTGGCAACATGCCTAAGACTTGCCCCTCATCAATTAAGAGAAATAAGGAAATCGACAGGAAAATTAATTTCCAAAGAGACAATGCCTCTGACACCTGCACTGCCCTCGGAAAGCCGGGGGGGTTCTCTGGGAAGCTGCCTGCCTGCGGAGGAGGCAGTGCCCGCCTTCTCGCTGAGCGGGGTCAGGCTGCATCCCAGGGGGCTGGGGGAGCACGAAGGGGTGTAAGCGATTCAACAGAAGATGCTTTTGGTCCTGGGTCAGCCCCAAGCATGCTCCTTACAGGGAGGTGCTCAGCCACATCTGGGAGGAGATGTGACACCCATGTCTGCTGCTGAAAGCCCCCCCAGCATGCCCTTCCCTGCACAGGGCAACTCACTGGCAGTGAGGATTTACACCCTGACCGTGCACGTTCCCAAAGAAACCTCAGAGATGAAGGGTAGGGATGAGAAGGTCCAGCAGGTCTTTTCCATCAAGGAGACAGAGCAGAGTCGGCTACCTCAGACACAAGGCACTGCCAGAGTGCTCCCTGGGGCCAGCCCTCATCCCAGAGCACCACGATGGTGGATCTTCAGCCACGTGACTGTCTGTCTCTCTAATGTGCCCCATTCTTGTCCCACCCTAGCACCAGCAGGTCAGATCGAGTCTGGCCACAGAAACCAGGCGTTGGACGTAACAGCCTCCCCTGGCCAAGACTGCAGCCCCTCTCTGTGTCCTGAGCCCTCCCGTCTCCCCAGCACTTTCTGCCTCCTCCTGGGTCACAGCAGCCTTCTCGGGATCCAGGACTGCTTTGTCGGGAAACACAAGGGAGAGCACATCTCATCTGTGTGACAGAGGCTTTCCATCCCTATCCAGTGTAAACAGAACAACTGAAGCTTACAGCACCTGGAGGCAACAAAGTCCCTCGGCTACCAGCAGTACGGGAGCCCCAATCCTGCCTTGCTTCTCTCTGCAAAGGCCTGATCTGAAGTAGATTTGAAACCCTTTGCTTTGCGCTAGGGGCTCTGTCCTGAGAAGTGCTCAGCCTCGCAGGATCGAACCTCAGGGCAGGATTTCTGCAGAAAGCTTGCCGGCTCTGAGACCACGGCTCCAGCGAAACAGAAAGTTGGCGGGGTCCCACTTCACAGGTCCCAACTGCGTGTGAAGGCAGAAATTAACTCCTTTGCTCCAGCATCGCACTGGGGGATGCTGCAGAGCAGTGCCAACCTTAGGCAGACCTGGGAGAGGGTGCCACAGCCACTCTCCTCTCCAGAAGAGGTAACGGTGGATACCCTGGAGTATGCTCCTGACAGCCTTAATCCATTTTACAAATGGGAAAACTAAGGCACACCAAGTTTGGGTGACCACCCCAACATCAGCAGCAAGATCAGGTGAAAGGGGTACTTTCTCTATCATCCAAAGGTTCCCAGTCCCGGATGTCCATGCCCTGCCCTCATTGGGAGCTTGAGATAGACCTAATGGGCTAAAAAGTGACCGGCTGGGCTACAGTCGCAGGCTGCGGCAGCCAGATGTGCGCTGATGACTCGTGCAGATGTTGGCCCTGCAGCGCGTCTGGGCAGTAATTCCCCTTCTCCCTTCCACATTCCTGCTCTGCCAAATTCAAACCATGCGCAGGGCAGGGGGATTACCTGCAATTACAGCTTTCGCACGTCGGGGCCGGTTTCACGCAGCTGGGGAAGTGGGGGAGAACGGCGAGAGGTAAGGGCATCCATATGGTGGGCTTCTGCAGCCATTCCTCCTGCCTGCGTCAGAGGCAACCGGTGCCATCTTGCCTCTCCAGCCCTCTCCTCTTCTCTGGAGTCACCTCGAGCTGGAAAGACCAGGAGGGATCCATGGGGGCAGAGAGGAGCCCCAGCCTGAGGCTGGCAGCAGGACCAGTTTTCCTTCCAGCTTCTACCCAAGTGCATATGGGAGAGATGACAATTAGGGGGACAACAAATGAGGCTGCTGGCCCCTGGGGGGGCACATGTGCAGTAACTTGAAGCTGAAGCGGAAATAGCTCCAGTCGACCCACTTAGAAAATCATCATTACTGTAGAATTTATGGCTGACATGAGCTTGTCTGATAGATATGACTATTTAAAGGCAGCCAAAGCCTCCATTTATAACAATCTGAGGGAAGGGGAAGGGAAGGGAGTTGGGGCAGGTTTGAAGATCAAAAGGTCACCTGGGAAAGGAAAGGGGACCATGTCAGCCCTGGTGTCAGAGGCAAAGGGGTAGTGGCTTCATGTAGGGAAAGGGCTGGTGTGGCAGGGCAAGGGGGACTGCACCCCGTTGGAGCAGGGCAGCCCCATGTCATGGGTCTGCCACCCTAGATCTCAAGGACCGCAGCATCCTCCATGGCCCCCACAGCCCTTCCTGTCCTTGGAGCTGGCAAAGTGCCACTGCCGAGTGCAGGCTGGTCCGGGTCGCTGGCACACAGGTGAGCCCTTCTGCATTTGGCACCATCCAGGCAGCAGTGGGCACAGACACCGTTCTCACTCAGGATGTGTGGCAGTATTCACTGGGAGTGGGCTTCTAATTAGATGTGAAGGAGGAAGCAATTGCTGAGGCTGGGAAAGAAAAAAAGCAGTGGCAGGTTTGGAGGACAACAAGTGAACACCTGCAAGGTTCAGATTTTCGTTTTTCCTTAACTTAAAGGACAGAAAACGACTCCTGGGAATGATGGGTCACTGCTGCACCCAGCGTTTTAGCTGTCCTCCTTGCCTGCATGTCCTTCGGGACTTTAAAAGAGGATCGTATAAGCACTTGGTGGCTTGTTAAGGAAGCACCTTGTCTCAACAGCAAAGCCAGGAAAAAGACCCACCTGCCAATTCCTTGGGCCAGGCTGTCCCTCACTGGCAAACCTTCATCTCCGATGAAACAGAAATGCTGCAATTGCGCTGGAGTCTGGATCCCAGGGATGCCCAGCTCAGCTGGAGACACACCGCATGTCCCAGCACGTCCCTGCGTCACGGTTCGCTATGGATGTGCAAGGGAATACCGCATCCAGCGGTGAGTGAGTTGGAAACGAGCACAGAGGTAGGGATGGGCTCTCCACCGAGGCGCTCATGGAGGGTGATGGATGCAGAGCAGCAGGCTGCAGGGCAGCACTTCGTGCCATCCAGGGCAGAGAGCTGACCCCAGAGGGAGATCCTGCCTAGGGACAGCACGGAGCCAGTCATCGGCGTCCCCGTCTTGGACTCTTTTCCCCAATCCGGCTGCTCCCTGTTCCTTTGGGGACGGCAGCAGCTCCTCACCTGATTGAATTTCCAGGCCATCACTTGCTCTCCCTGCAGCTGCGAGGCATGATCGCCCTCCCGGCAACCCCACGCTCACCCCGCGGAAGGAGGGGCTAATTCAGTTAGCCCAGTGGCATTAGCTGCCGTGAAGAATAACCCGCCAACAAGGGCCTGCAAGCCTGACACAATATTAAAGACCCCACTGCCCTCACTTGGGGCAGATTAAGCTGGGCTCATTGCTTTAATGCTGCACTCCTCGGCCGGGCTCCCTCCAAGGCTCTGCACCTTAACTGTATTACCCCAGCACCGATGTGCTTGACCTGCCGATATTGCTCCCACTGATAATTCACCTCCCAAGAAACTTTGCCTTTTTGACCTCCTGCTGGAGGAGGCTCTAACCCCACGGAACAGGGCTACCCCTGCATCCCACTGCCCACGGGGGCTGCCCGCTGCTGCCCTCTGCTCCTTGCTCACTTTCTTCCCTCTGCACCATCTCCTCCATCCCAGCCTTCCAGGGACCCCAAGCTGCCTCCTTCTGCCAAGCTTGGGCAACTCATCTCTGCAAACAGGTCACTTTGGCGATCCCAGCATCACAATCATTATCAGTGACTGCACTGACATGCATGGTGAACATGTGGCCATGGGAGGATGTGTGTGTGGAGGATGGAGAATGTCATTTACAACACCAGGGATGTGCGGGACATCCCGGCTCACTAACTTCATCTGGGGTGCCAAGGCGCTCTCAGTAATGACATGAAGTTGTGCACAGAGGGAGCGTTGGGTCCCTCTGGCTCCCAGGGATACAGATATCTCCTCTGACCCGGGGAAGCAATGAGGAAAAATGACCAAATACCAGCCCAGAGGAAGCCTGGGCTCCAAGGGAAACTCAACAGAGCGGCGTGGGAGCAAGAAGCAGGGTCATCCCTCTGCTGCTGCCAAGCCCAAGCAGTGCCAACATCGCCTTGTCCTGGCAGCACCCACAGCTGTCAGCAGCCCTCCAGCCCTGCTTCATCCCACAACTGGAGAGCAATGTGGGAAGTAGTCCTTGGGATGCTGTTTGCTAGGGATGCTGACTCATGCAGCCTTGCTTTTCCTAGGAATCAGCAACACTGCAGAATCACTTTCCTGCTTAGTCAAAACCAGAGAGCTGGCTAAACCCTAAAGGCTCCAGAACGAAATTTTCAAAATCACCTTTTCTCAGCAAAAAGTAACCATCTGACTTAGCCAACGTATTCACTTCTGCACTCCTTACCAGAAAATCAAAATAATATATACTGATCTTTTCCTCTCACTTTTATCATTGGCCACACTAGATATTTTTACGAAAGCAGTTTGAGCACCCCTGCTGCCCGCTCTGCCAGGCTGCTGGGTGCTGACAGCTCTGTCTTGCCTCCTCAGAAAGGAGCAAGTTTGCAACAGTGAATTATAATTCCAGCTCTAGCCCTAGAACAGGGCGTCTGCTCCCCACATCTGCTCCCTTGCCTTTGCATGGGTGATATTTATGCTCGCCATGCACAGTTAGCGCTTGGGTGGCATATATGAGATTGGAAAACTAGTCATGTATGTTTACATTACTAACGTGTATTAGTTGTAAACTGTATTAGTTATGTAAAAGTAGCTCTTCCTGCAAAGCTGGTGCTGCCTATGAAGAGGCTGCGAGTTGCTCTTCTAGGGACCGGCCACTGCTCACAACGAACAAGCCCTCGTTTTGGACACGTTTTGCTTCCTTATTTTCTGATTTCACTGTTCAAAGGTATGTTTCCTTTTTTTGAAGAAACAAAACCAGAAAAAGGAACAAACCTAAACTTCTGCTCAAAACTCAGACCACAAGCCTTGGGGTTTTTTTTTTTAACATTAAAAGGCTCGGTGAAGCTGTGTGTGATCCACGCTCCTGGCAGAGGAAGCAGAGTGCCCACACGAAAGGTGTGTGGCAGAGCAGATGTGAAGCCGCACGGTTCGGTGGCTGTCAGGACAGAGTGGCTCTATTTTGGGCTTTGCCATCAACCCAAAGTTGATGGGGAAGGGACTGCACCTCTCCCTGTCCCTGAGCCCCTGCCCTGGGACACAGGGGCATCAGTGGGTGCCGGAGTTCACTGCTGCCTCATACCTGGGGCGGAGGGAGCTCGCACTTTCCCACCACGAAACACCACCTGGCAAAATCCTATACAGCCTCACACACTGGCTTTGCTGACTGGATCAGTGCTCCAGAAACCGCACTTGCCCACTGTGGTTGGCTCGGTGCCTGCCCAGACCTGGACTTGTCCTGGCCTGCCGTAACAACCATGCTGAGCAAAACCAGAGGCAGAAAGTTTTCGATTATCGCAGCTGAGAAATGAAGCCTACAGACAGGAGCAGAGCTGGGACATGTAACTACACAGGAAACACGAAGGCTTATTCCTTCTCCTGTGCTCCTGGAAAGGATCCCTTTGGCTGCTCACATGTACACTGCTGACCAGGGACTCAATCCCATTCCTGCTCCCAGTGGGTGTGATGCAGCTGTGGGCAGGGGACATCTGCACCGCGGGAAGCAGGAGCAGACCCTGCCCTCTGTGTGCAGCCAGACGCATTGGAAACAGGGAAGGGTGTATGGCTTTTACGAGCCTTTCTTAAAAAAGGTAGACAACGTCAGGGCAGAGTCAGGCCCCAAATTTAGACCTGGGCAAAGCAACAGGAACCATTCCCCGTTTCACGACTGGCACACTTGGGAGGTGAATGGAAAATGACCGATGTGAATACTTTTTCCTAATGGAGTGTATTTGTCTAAGTGCAATGCCTGAGCCATGAGGTGGCTGCCCTGCTGTGGGACCTGAGCTAGCCTCGCCCCACTGTGCCCATCTCCAGCTCCAGCCCCGTCCCTGTGCAGCCCCCAGTGTCCCCAGTCTGGGAAGCGACTGGCCAAGCTGGTAGCACAAAGCGGAGCCACCCGTCCCACCGTGGGGACAGGGAGCACCCAGCACCACCAGGCAGGTGACGCTGGACACTGAGCCTTCTGCTTCTCACCCGTCTGACGTGACCCCTCCTGTTAGGGGGAGATTTAAGGTGCTCTTGTATCTCCCTGCTGCAAATGGCCTCATAAAAGTGACAGAAAGACGTTCGTATGAATGCTTGTTAAAATCTTATTACTAATCACCACCAAAGTTAGCTGCTATACTTAACCCAGACTAAGGGAAAGAGGGGAGGGGGCAGTGCCTGGGCACAACGGAGAAATTAAGACCAAAAAGCGAAGGCAGCACAGTGTGACGAGCGGCCCTGACGCAGCTCACGGACACAGGCAGGGGCTTGCTGGAGCATCAGCAAATAAATCCCCCTGAGCCTTCAGCCTCCGCAGCCACATCCCTTTTACAAGCCCTAACCCGAGAGCAGGGTGGGCTTGTGGTGGAGCGGGAGGCGATGGATCAAAGAGACCTCAGTTGAACTACCACCACAGCCGCAGCCTCCTCGAGCAGCCCTGGGCTCTGCCCTGCGTGGAAGCTCCTCCTGTGCAAAGCGGATGAGAATTGAGATTTAACGAGATAGCCGCTCTCCAGGCTGGGGAAGTCTCACAGCAGTGTGTGAGCACCTGGCAGTCCTAGGAGGAGGGAGGTCCCTCCACTGCGGCTGCAAGGACACACAGTTAAGCTTCCTTCAATGCTTAAGCTTGATCTTGTCCTTGCAGTTAGAAGTAGCACTTAGAGGAGAGAGAGAAAAGGCCAAGGATGCTGACTGTCTTGGAGAAGTGGAAAGTTCAGCAGTTGCCAAGGTATCACAGGGCACTTCCAGACTTGTCCTTGCTGAAGCATCAGTGGAAAAGGACCAGTGAGGAGTTCTGCTCTCCCCAGGGTGACAGATGAGGAAGGAGGGAGGATGGTGAAACACATGGAGCATGTACAATGCATGGGCTCACCTATCCCTACCAGATCCACAGGTCATGATTGCCTCCCCAAACAGAAACACAAGAAAAACATGGTCCAGATGGCCGCAAGGGCAGGCCCAGAAGGACCAAGGAGATGGTCACCTGTCTTGTTGTGTTAGTGGCATACACAAGGTCATACCCCACTGCGTTTGGCTGCGGGCTGGGGCAGGGACCACTCTGCCACCTCGTGATCTGCTCCCATCAGATGCTAACACAGCATCCTTCTGCAGAGGGATAAGGAAAAAGCCACAATGAGTTTTCTGCTCTGCTGTCTGTCTAGCGCTGGGAGCGGTAGGAAAATATTTGATTGATGCACCGAGGAACGAAACAGAGGGAGAAAAGTCTCATGGTGAAAATAAACAGCTCTGAGTGTCTCCTCAATTTGATAATGGCATCCAGGTGACTACAGGTTTCCGGAGCCTGAAAGACAAACTATTGCTTGAAGACCTCGTCTGCCACTAGACCTGCCTGACTGTACCGCAGAGGGGAACAGGAGAGGGAGACATGCTCCTCTCGGAGGATGCTCTCAGAAACCTCCCTGGTACACTCCATCTGTGCCTCCTTCCAGCTTTATGGCACCCCCAGGTGTTTTTGGCAGGTCCCAACATCCCCATCTGCCCTCATACATGCTGCACTGAAGCATCCCTGAGACCGCCACCCTCTTTGACTCCCCATCACCGCGTCCCCGGTACCCCGTTCCTGGCACTCTACAGGAGCTGCTGCCTGTCAGTCCTCACATTCATCTTCAGGGCCTCTGTATAAATCTCCTAAAGGGCTCTTTGCTCCCTATATATCTATCTAATTAATGTTAGTATAAGTAAAGCACAGCCTTTTCCCCTTAATAAGCAGAGTGCTGACTTTATTACAAGTCTTTTTTTTTTCCCCCTCTCTTCTTGCTTCAGTGCTTTAAATCATGTTCAGGAAAGCGCTTACGAAGGGAAAGGCTGCGCTCCACACCTCGCTGTGCCTTCGCCCCAGCATGGCTGGGGAGGGCCATGGGGACTGAGGGGCAGAGGGCAGCGGGAGGAAATTGGACAGGATGTATTCCGAGCCATGCCAAGCGCTCTGTGCTGCCAGGTTAGCCGGGGTCAGGGGAGAAGTCAAAGGCCATCGATGTGTTGTCTGGCTGAAGGCAGAGTCCAAGGAAAACAAGGTGTTAAATGTCTCCTAATTAGAAGTGTCAAAACAGGACTGGAAAGGCAGGTGCTGCTGGGAAGGGCCTGGAAATGTGATAAGCAGGGCTTTGTGGAGAGAAACAGAAAATCCTGGGGCTCCAGACCGCGCTGCAGGTGAGAGCGGGATGGCCCCGGCACCAGCATTTGAGCTTCTCTGACTTTTTTTGGTCCAGAAATCCCAAACGTGAGATGTAAAGGAGATAGGCTCAGAGGACAACAAGATCTGTCCTGTGTTCCTACAAATTCCTGGGATTGTAAGAAGCAGAGAAGATTTTATAAATGTGTTATTTCTCTCTTTGATGTTAGCTCTCTGCCTCTCTCCTTCTCAGACAACCATCCTCCAGTGTTGCTCTCTGTCCCACTGGAAGCGTTTCTTCTCCCTTCCTGCACCTCCTGCTCTGGCCTCAGGCTGCCACAAACCTACAGCAGAGCACCCAGCTCTGCCCGCTTGCAAGCACCTGGAGATGCTGATGCCACGATGCAGAAGAAAAGCCCATAGCTCCTGGTCTCCGGGGCTGCCCAGCAAACTACTGGTGGAGAAGCGATGGAGGATGCCCTGGGTTGCAGACTGGGCTCGACTCAGCTCTGCGGTGACTCCCCAACCCTTTGCCAGTCCCTTCTGCTTCTGAATCACACAGGTGTGACATGTGATGCTAACTCACTCACATGGTGTGCCACTGCGAAGGGCAGTGGGGACACTGCTGAAGGGGATGCTGTGCATACGCTGCTCACACTCCCAGTGCCCAACTGCATCTCACACACACGAGAGCATGTGCCGTTGGATCCCTCGCAGCCAAAGAAACATACCTGGCCTCCAATAAGCCGGGCATGGGGAAGTGGTGCCTTACCTCTTCCTACCACCATGCCAAGCCACAACCCAATCAACTCCCATTCCAGTGCCGGAGTCAGAGGGCTGCCCTGAGAGGGTTAATGTTCCCCCTGCCCTGGGTGCTGGGGTGAAAGGGTTACCCATGTTGATCTCAGATTCTTTGGCTGTAATGTGATTTCTTGACTCTGGCGTATATATTTATGCAGTTTTGTCCACGCTCCCGTCCACTCCCCCCACGCGGCAGCTATTGATCAGGCTAATGGAAGGGATCCGATTGCACATGCTCTGACGTGCTCCCGCACAACCTCACCAACTCCAGCCCAGCCAATCAATGCCGTGGTGCCCCCGAAAATTTCCCATAATCTGATTTGAAGATGTGTTATCACTTAATAAAATCCACACTTGCCCTTCCTCTTCCCCCCGTTACTGAAATGCATTTGCACTCCAGCTCCCAGGGCAGCTCCTGCCATGGCCCTGCGTCCCACCAGCCTCTGGGAGGACCATGGAGTAGCCAGGGGCTAAAAATGCCCTAAGTGGGTAAGGGAGGGATGGAGAAGATATTTTGCCTCTGCTGGGTAAACAGCACTGCCCAGCGGTGCCAGGGGACACACATGGTGACAGGGGCTGGTGTGTGAGGGATACCTGCTCCCCGCTCCCTTTCACAGTGCAGTGGCTGTAAGGGTGGCAGCACAAAAAGGGGATGAAAAATGTTCCTCTTGAAAACACAGTGAAAAATGCTATTGGTTTTCTGTAGCCTGTCAACACACATTCCCATGGTCTTTGGAAAACAATTCACAACAGCGTATGAAAACACCAAGGGCATTCGTTGTGCGAATGGGTATCTGTTTTCCAATCAGCCCATGCAGCAGTGACAAGAGGGAAGTCCTAGCTAGTTCGGCAAGATGCCAGTGGGGTTTAAATGAGACACTCTTGTCACCGTGTCTTCTCCAGAAGGTTCCTTTCTCCCAGAAGAGCAAAGTCAGAGGTTCACACTTGCTAATCAGAACGATTCTTTGTCCCTTTCCGGACCTCTGCTCCAACAGAACATCTTGGTGCTTCGCACACCTCCGCTACCTCAACAACACACCTCTCTTTCATGGGAGAGAACACGGAGAAACATGGGGCTTGAGGTTCCTGAGCAGGCAGGCCAGTCATGAACCAGATGCTGGCCAGGAACAAGTCCATCTCCTCCTCAAATACAAGGAGGATGATGGTGTAGGATGCACATCCCAGAGGCAGCATGCCAGCCCTCGAGCCTCGGCCAGGAAAAATGAGGGTCTCCTCCCACGGTAGAGCAAGGAGCCATGCACGCAGGGAGCCACGGCCGCCTGGGGACCTGGGGACAGGCATGTGCCAGCAGCAGGCTGAACCTGAGCCCTGCCGATCGATGGCGAGCCTCGGAGCCCTGCGCGTGCGGGGCTGCTCCCCGGGGCCCGAAACCCGACGCCGAGGTTCAATAATTCAGGGGGAGAGCTATCAATGGCTTCTCAGCTCTTCAGAGAGGAGAGCAAATTGAAAGGCTTGTCAGGAGTCAAAACAGAGCAGGGCAAAGCTGGGCTGAATGTCAGAGAGATTAAACAGGCAGAAAGCCGCAGGGATGGAGACGGGGACGGGATGAGCGGGGTGGCCACAGCTTTTTATGGTTCACTCCATAAAAAGAGCTGGATTAGAGCACAGAGGGGCACTCTCACAGCGAGATGGGTGACGAGTGGTCCACAAGAGCTCCCTGACAGAGAGCATTTCAGCAGCTCTGGTTGAGTAGGTTAAGAAGGAACTGGGTGACTTCCAGTGCCTAAAGTGGGCCTACAAGAAAGCTGAGGAGGGTCTTTTTACAAGGGCATGTAGTGACAGAAAAAGGGGCAATGGCTTTAAACTGAAAGAGGGGAGATTTAGATCAGATCTAAGGAAGAAATTTTTTACAATGAGGGTGGTGAAACACTGGAACAGGTTACCCAGAGGAGTTACGAATGCCTCATCCCTGGAGGTATTTAAGGCCAGGTTGGATGAAGCTTTAAGCAACCTAGTCTAGCAGAAGGTGTCCCTGCCCATGGCCGGGGGCTTGGAACTAGATGATCTTTAAGGTCCCTTCCAATGCCAACCATTCTATGATTCTATGACACAAGGCTCCTTCAAGCTCAGACACAGGGTTCCCGAGCCCCTCTGCAGTGTGACCCTCGTGTCTCCAAGATGGTGCAGTCAGGGACCAGGGCAGAGGGAAGCCACGCCAGGACCGTGTCTCCCATTTTATGCATGGCCTGGTGTGGGGAGAAGGACAGGACCAGCCCTGTGCTGGCCTCCGCTACAGAATAACTCTTCCAGTCCCAGGCGGGACACTGCACCAACAGTGGATGATAAATAATGGTGATATTTCAATAGACACAGGTATGATAATGAAGAGCTATCCTTCTTTTGCAAAGATCACTTGTAGAATTAAATATTTATAAATGATATTTAGACTCCCAGTCCTGTAAAATGCCTTTTTTACACAGATAATATATGTTGACTTGTTGGAGAACCAAACTGGTTTGATATGATTAAATACAGAGCCGAGTGACATGATTCATGCCCTTTCTTCACCACTTGCCAGCCTGTAGCACATGCAAGACTCTCTCAACTAATTTTTACAGAAATTCACTTATAAAATAAAATAAAATAAAATAAAATAAAATAAAATAAAATAAAATAAAATAAAATAAAATAAATAAAATAAAGAAATCCACAACCATCCCAGATGCAAAATACATTGAAATCCTCCCAACACTCCAAATGCCTCTATCAACTTTGCAGTGTCTGGCTTGTAAGACATAGTATTTCGCACCAGACCAGGCAGCTTTTTTATGGACAGAGTTTAATTTGTGCTTTACTTGTGACTTATGTCCAGCTCTGGCGCCTGACCCCGCAGGCCCTTGTGTGGGAAAAGAGGGGCTAAACCAGCAGAGATGAAGGTGAGCAGTGTTATGGTCCCAAACCCCTCTCTCTCTCCCTTCTCACAGTGCTTTGGTACCATGGTCAAGCATGTTGTGCTTGAACAATCGTTTGGTTTAAGAGGGATGTGACCAGGGGGTTGTGTGCCTTCCCCAGAGCCTACAGACTCAGACAAACATTGCTGCACTGGTTTCACATCTTGAAAGTCCTCCTCATAGCCCCAGCCGCTAAAAAACAGAGGAAGAAAGAGACAGAAGAAAGAGGAAGAGATTGCCATACTGATGAAGACACCTGTCCCACGCAGCTCCCCCAGACTTCAGTGCGATCACAGTGTGGAGCCTTCAGTTTGCAGTTTCACATGTACGAGGAAGAGAAAACTGTCCATCTTAGAGAAAAGAGGTGAGAGATCCAACTCAAGGTTGCAGAAGATAATGGAGGAGCTGGAAGAGGACGCAGATGGGGCTGACTGCAGCGCTGGAGAAGGGCTCCTGCACCCACGTGGTGCAATGTCGGCTCAGTAGAGGTAGACAGAGGCCAGGGAAAATGGGGAGTGCATCTTGGGCCAGCCTTCACTCATCAAAAGGACGAAGCCAAACTCAGCCCCACAACGTCTAGAGAGGCCGGAAGGGCTGTTGAGTCCACCTCAAGGATGGCTGCAAACTCGGAGTAGCTCATGGTGAATTTAGGCAGGCAGAGGAGCCCTGAACTGTCACCAGCACCACCTCCTGCAACGGATCCAGACCCATCTTACAGCTAGCCAGATGTTTTCTTTCTTCTTATTCCCTCCTGGGAGGATGTTTCAGAGACTCCGTGCTTGCAGAGCCAGGAAAGACCTTAGCCTCATCTTAGATACAATCATGGCCCGTTTACACCACAAAGCTCTTGCACCAGTGTTCGTCCTTGCCCCAAAAGCAGCAGGGCTGGTGCAAGGGTCCTGGGAGCCGTCTGCATCCTGAGAGGCAAGGCTGGTTTCTAGCCCTCAGAGCCCACAGTTGGACTTGTTAAAACAGCACAGGCAGCACTATTGGAAGAAGTTTCCATTAATAATCCATTAATGCAGGTGCTGGGGGGAAGGGGACGAAGGAGAGGCCAGGTGCTTTCTGGACGCTGCCCCCAGCAAGCTCCCCCTGGGTCCGTTCCCATTGTTCCGCAGCTGTCCCACGCAGCCCTCGCCAAAGGGGATAACAGGCTCGGGAACAGGCTGAGTGACAGCAGACACCTTATAAAATGCCTCGCAGAGCAGGCCTGGCGCCTTGCTGCAAGCAGAGCACATGCCCGCAGCCCAGCCGGGCTCGGCCCCCGCGCAGGTAGCGGAGGGGGAGGCTCACATCAAAGGCTGTGGTTTTGTGAGGCTCGGGACGCGGGAGGGCGTGAATTATAGACTTTGATGTCTGAGCAGCGGCAGAGGAATTGGCGTGAAGATCGTTTATAAATCGCTATTTACAGTCTCCACTAAGTGCCAGGCAGGCCCTTAAAGCGAGGGATCAGGTTTAACGGAGGGCTGCTGCAGAGAGCGGCTGCTGGAGGCTGGGCCAGGCTGAGCCTTGCATGGGCAGTACAGTTTTCAGATGCTCTCCATCTCAGACAACTAAGTTTAACCCTGAGATCTTACCAGCAAATTTTCCCAGGGCTTCCCCCCCCGCCCTTCCAGGTCAGCACCCAGTTTTGGGGAGCCCCAGCGTGGGAATCTGGCAGCGCCTGCGGGGCAGGAGAGCCGTGGCTCCCAGAGAGGCAGCTATCTGCCACAGGAGGATGGTGGGTTTTGGGGCTCAACATGGCACTGATCCTGGTCCCTGCCAAGAGGGAAAGAGGCAAAGGGGGGATCTCAGCATCCTGCCTTTGCTCCTAAGGGCTCTTCTGACTTTGCCTTGCTGACGACTCTGTTGTTGATGCAGTTTGTGATAAAAATCAAGCCCAGTAGAGCTGCTTTTCTTCCCTTGGCTGAGTCCCTGCCACCAGGATCCAGCTGCTGTGTTCCTCTTAAAGCAAGGCTGGGGACACAAGCCAGGCAGCTCTGCAGCACAGGATGGGGCAGCACTCAACCATCCTGCCACTCAGGCACACGGTCATTTCTATCTGTGGTTAGCAGTCGGGACCTACCACACACTGCCGAGAGTATCTGTCTCTCTCCAAGGGAAGGACAAACAGATGCTGCTGCCTACAGCACATCTGGGTGTGCTGATGCTAAGAGATAGCTCAAAGTTGGAGGTTAAAACCTCTGAATCCTGGGAATGTACACCACTGATTTAAAGCCACTGATCTGGAACTGCCCTGTCCCCATGGGCTGAAGCCCGATCAGTACCCAACTCAAGAAACACCTGCTTTTGAGTTCTTCCTTGTCCAGTCTGAGAACAACTAGCGTGGTGGGATTTCTCCCACGTGGTTTGGCTCCAGCCCCTGTGGCCAGAGGTCAATGGGCAGCTGAGCCCCAGGGAAGATGCAGCATGGAGCGTGCCTTGTCTGGGGCTGGCACACTCCTGGTGAGACTCACAAGACCAAGCATCCCCAAAACATTTCCAAAGGCAGCAATGAGCCCATAGAGGTGGCTGTGTCCTCCTTATCCCTCTCCTCATCCAAGCCAGAAATACACATTCCCTCGTACAAGGAAGGACCGTCGCATGAATACTGAGAAGCACATCTGGAAATGCCACGTGCTGTTCCTACAGCTGAACGTCTCCTCCCTAGCCTGTGCTGTCTTCTCTACCCTGACACTATTTCCTTGCCCTCAGTGATGGTTGCAGCTACCGCCACTGACAAATTCCTCCGCTTGGCCTTCACGTCCTCTTCAGCATCACCAACACAGACATCAGCTCAGCCCAGGCATAGCGCCAGCCGCTGCCTTTTTCCCTGAAGGGATGCCATCCAAACCGCAGTCTGTGAGCTGATCTGATTTACAATCCATCAGCCAGTTCCGAAGCCACTGGCTGCATCACTCTGGGATGCACGAGGATCCTGGCCCAGGCACTCATTGCTGTTCCAACTGCACAAAAGGCCATCGCTAACCAAACTACATTTTCCCTCTACCTTCAAACAAAAGTTCACGTCCAGCAGCTGCACCAAACTTTTCAAATGCAGCTGCTGTGTTTGGAGATCCCTCATGAGACAGACCCTGCTGGATTTTCTGATGAGTTACAAACTCCAAATTCAATTCTGCCCCTCCTCAAATCAATGGACATTTTTGCACGCTGACTATTAAATCAGGAGAAGAGAGACAGACAGACTTTCCCATTGTCCTCTCCTTGCCTTACAGCCTCCGGTGGTAGCAGCACTCAGCAGGCCTGGTTCTGCCCTTGCACATGCACATGTAAACAGCAGATAAGCACATATTTCTCCTTGCTTCAGTCACTCTGCAGGACTTATCCCAAGCAGGACGGAGAACCCTCCATCGCAGCCCAAATGGATCCCTCCTCAGACACAGTCATTTTTATGTCCAGGAATATTTATATACTTTGCGCAACTGTTGTTTGCAGAATCTCTCTTGGTGGCTTCCACACTTCACAGCAGCCCCTGTTTGAAGTTGGACCAGATGGGAGCCTGGACCAAGGATAAATAAACCAATCAAATCTGAGAAAACAAGCCCCCATCCCTCCTGCCTCCTCCTTAGACCAGTGTGAAGATCCAGCTTGGGAGAGGGGGGCAGGCTGTGCTCTGATGCTCGGACTGCTCCCTCTGTCCACCCTTGAAGTCCCTTCCTCCGGGCAGATTTTGGTATGTGCTATTTGCAGGGGGCTTGTTTTTCTAACATGGTGAACACATGCTCTCTCCCGAGAATCATTTATTTTACATCAGAGATCCTGGGGCTCCTGACCCAGAGTTTTGCAAGATGGTTTTGTACTTTCCCCCACAAGGAAGGAAGACACATTCCTCCAGCTACCACTGCAAGAACGGCAGGTCCCGGATGTGTCCTTCACAGACCAGGCTCTCCCTCATTTCCCTCTCAAGACAGAGGTTAAAAATGACATACTGAGGTCAGAGGATGCTCCGAGGGGCTCCATAAAGGTCTCCCAGGAAGAAAATCCTGTTTCTTTTGCTGATAACAGTCTTCTGCTTGCGGGGTACCAGTAGATTAGATGAGCAAGGAAAGACGGACCCTGGTTACACAGCGACCAAAGGGGCATCTTATTAAATTACCCACTACTTTGACTGTATCCCAACACTGCAAGCCGCAAAGGAAGGCACAAAAAAGCCCTGCAGACATCTGCCTGCCATCGAGGTCTCTTCTGAGCCGCTGATAGCCAGCGCAGTAATTACAACAGCCCAAAGTCAGACCCATCTCCAGCCCCACCAGCAGATCTGGCCGCTGCTGTGACCTGCAGCGAGTTGCTCTGTTCTCAGCACCGACTGGGCTGCATCACATGTGGCTGGAGTTGCTGCCTTGCAGGATCAAACGCACTTCCCAGCCCCAGGGCGCAGGACAGCTGGTCCGCCTCTTCTCCAGGGCAAGGGTCCCCTGGGAATCCCCGCCGTGCATGGACTCCAGCACCCACCTTCCTTCCCTGGCCGGGGAAAGGATGGTGAGGGAGAGCAATGCATCTTTGCGTAACCCGATCCGTTAACACGCAGCTCCTCTGATGTGGGCAGCTTATGCTTTACAGCATTAGAGGAGCAACATTTCATGGAAAATTCAATAAATACCCCTGTACAGCCAGACATCTGTAAACAAAGGCTTCCAAATTCAATCAGGCTGTGGGCTCAGAGCAGCATTTATAGGCTACAGCATGGAATATTATATAGGAAAGCTAGAAGTAGGGGGAGGAGGCAGATTCCTGGAAAATGAAAGATCTTATAGCTCTCCGTTACCCCAATGAAGAATAACTATATCTGTGCTGTACCTCCGTGTCCCTTCTTGAGTGGTGGGGCAGCCTTGCCATTCCCAGTCTGCCAGCTCCCACATCAGTCTGTATTGGGCTCTCACCTAGCACAGGCATTGCAGCAGAAAACATGGCAAGACAAGCAGGGCAATGCTGATGACTCCAGCAACTGCCAGCCACATTATGTGCTGGAGCGCACCCCTGCTGCCAGCCATATCAGGTGAGTGACTTTCGAGATGTAGGTCTGAAGATGGGTCTGAAGCACTGAGCCTTGATCCAGGAGCAGAGCCTGGAGGTATTTACAGCCAACGATCAACTCACAGTGGGGTCTGGGAGCAGAGGACGGTGTTTTACTCGTCCTTTGAGGCTTTCCTGGGCCACGTCGTCCCCCAGAAGATGACAGGACCCCATCTATCTTGTCTCTTGTCCTGTTCTATCACAGCCTCGGTTCACATTTGTATCAAACCAGCTAAACGGGGCAAAGTGAAATGGGAATGTCCAGTCAAGGCTCTGCTGGGCCCCATGGCCACTTACTGCATTGAGCAGCCGCACTGCCGTGACCCATAGTCATCCATTTGCTTCCAGAGTTGAAGAATTTAGGACTTGTGACACACGGCTGAGCGCTGCTGGGCAGGTTTGTGTACACTCGTGCACAGCTACACACACACACAAACGCCAGTACAGCATCCCGACAGAAACTCCTCTTCCCCCTTTGGCCAAGGTTTTGTCCGTACAACCAGCCAACTCTCCTGCAGAGAGGTGTGGATCCTCTCCCTGCAGCAAGGTAGCTGAAAGGTCTCCAGCTCATGAAAGCCGTGTTGGACAGCATGGGACAAGGGTACCTGCTAATCTCTGCCACACTGATGAGGTTTTTTCAAACCCAATTCCAAAGACTTACACTGGCAGGAGATCAGAGCACTGTCCTCCCCACAGTGACCTGACTGTCCATCCGTCACTTGAAGGTGGACACCTGCAGATGATTATGGTCCCGGCTACATGTAACTATCATTGCAAACCAACCCAAAATGCTTTGTTAGCATCCGATGGCTGCAACACCTTGCAGGCTCTGGACTCAGCTTCCCCACTGTGCTGAGGTCCTGTCTGCTGGCTGCTCCAAGCTGCGCCCACATGGTCAAGGGTCTCGATTTCTCCAAGCTGGACTTTGCAGATTCATGCAAAGGGCAAGCCACCAGCTAAGAGAGAGCTGCCCAGGTCCTGCTGCACTCCTGCAGCCCTTCGGGTGTCCCAGGAGTGGTCACGAGGGCAGGGTAACTGCAGCCCCCTGTGGAAGGTGGCCATCAAGGAACAGCTTTATGTAGCTGGGGCTGGGGCTGCATCTGGATGACTGCCTCGAACCCTCTGACAGCACCCACAGAGGTTATAAGCCCATGTTTAGGGCAGGCCAAATCAGGCATTTGTCTCCTCCTTCCCCTCGAGTGCACTTTTCCTTACAGCTCAATCAGGCTTTACGAACACACCACCACACACAGAGGCCAGTATATATAATAAATAGAGCCTGGCTCTGAGGGCAGCAGCGGTAAACTATTGCCCAGGGGACAGGAAGGTTAGTGGGATTGTGATCTAAAACCTGAGGCTGGCAGCTCTGTGCTCCCCCGGGAGAGATTTCCACAGCTACTGCGAGGAAAACAATCACCGTTTTGGTTATTACACTTCATTTATTGGTTTGTTCAAAGATCACAGCCAGGTAGGCCCTAAATTCAGGGATGCTCAGAGCAGGGGTCTCCAGCCCCGCTCTTGGTGGTGGGGTGTGCAGGGCTGCCCTGCACCCCAGGGTGCTGCCCCAGCTCGCGCCCTTCCCTATCCAAGGACAACTCCATCCTGGCTGCCCCTGTAAGATCCCTCCACCTCAACCTGGTGAAGCATAGGAGGGGAGGTGACCCCGAGCAGCACGCTATGCATCGGGAGAGACGTACAAGCCAGACCTCTCACTGATGTCTGCACAGTCTGTTGTCAAGGCCAGAGGAAGCAGCATACACGCTCCGAGGGGACCATCCAGCAGACAGATACACTGTTGGGACCGTATTCCCTTCCCAGGAAGCATCTTTCCTGTTATTTGAGAAAATATGAGAAATTATGGGCTGGAATGGACTCAGGCATACCTGCACCTTGAAGGACAGGGCGCAGGATGTGAAACTCGCTGCTCCTCAGCTGAGCATGGGTACTCAGGGAACCTCTGTAGGACACACATCGTCAAGTTCACCCACTTGAGTCGTTCAACAGGCACTTGGAAGCCCTGGAAGAGAAGGGTGTCCACGCAACAAAGAGGTCTCCAGAACAAGCCATGGGCACCCCTTTGTGCGGTGGCAGCGCAGGCAGGAGTGATGCAGTGAACCAGCTGAGCCTGCTTTGGCCGCACAGACCACAGAGCAAATCAAAGCAGCTACCGTCCCTCCAAGACGTGGAGAAGAGCACTGGGTCATGGTTGGGCTTCAGGAAACGTGGGGTGCTTCCCCCACCGCTCCTGAGCCAGCTGCCCTGGAAATGTTCCTATAAACTCCTATTAATTAGTTGACACTTGGGCTGTGCAAACAGGCTGCCCCGTCCCCGCACCCCCCCAGGAGGCGGTGGTGGAGCAGGCCAGTGTGGGGCCAAGTCTTGGGCACATTCTTCCAGTTAATATTTCAGCCTGCAGTTGCCAAGGGATCGAGGCTGGCGTTTCCCCCCTTCCTCCCCCTTCCACCTCCCAAAGCGTCAATCGTGAGCGGATAGCCAGGTTATTGCCTCCCCCTCCCTTTGCAAGCAGATGTATGGGAGCCAGAGGAGGAGATTGATGGGGTTTACAGAGTCTCCCTCCTGACCACCCACCATGGCTCCAGCTCCCTTGGGCCTGTCCACACCACAGTCATGGTGATGGCTCCACTGGTGTCCACCATACCAAAAAAAACAGCCCAGCTACATCTAATGGGTAGCCTGGTTCATGCTTGCTGCTTTAGAGGACCTTCCTTTGGTCCCAGGCACATCGGCTGAGATGGGAAAGAGCAAGCAGCTCCTCCCCAGCTACATCTGTGTGGTGATGGGAACTCAATGCAACCTGAATCTCGGTGACATCAGGTCTCTGAGCCACACTGGGCTTTCACAGGCTGCACAGAGCAGTCTCCAGCCCTCCCAAAGCCTTCAGCAAGTCAACGTACTACAAAGAGAGACTGTATAGAAAGCACTGCAGAGCAATTCTGGACTGCACAGTCCTCGCACATGGAGGTTCTCCAAAGAGCTGCTGCAGTCCTTCCTGGGTGCTCCAAGGCCCTGGCAGGTCCTAGGAGGCACGGGATCAGAACAAAAGCCATGGAGGCAGGCCAGGCTCAAGCTGCCCACGTGCTGGGACATGGAGCAGGCAGCAAAGTGCAATAAGGAGGTCACAGACCTCAGCATGGGACGTGTAGTGGGGCAGCTGTTCAGTGTGGAGGGAGGCAGGGTTTGGTGGAAAGGCCTGGGAAGAAGCCTTGGAAAAAGCCCAGCTCACAAAAGTGCCACGGGCACCATCCGAATAGAGGCTCGGATGAAGGATTGTTTTGGGACAAGGCTGGCTGCCATTACATCCTACAATTTCCAAACGAAACCAGCCACCCCCTGCCATCCTCAAAAAGGAGAAACAAATCAAGCAAACTAGACCCGTTGGTAACATTTGGGTCATTTCCTGTATGTTTAACACATTTTCTATTAAGCCCACGACAAATGGCAAGGGCTCCAGGCGTAGCCATAAAGGCTCCCTCCCGCAGCAAGCCAAGGGGCTGCAGGCAGGGAAAGGAAGGTGAGCCGGCTGAACAGGCAGATGGGAGGTGAGCGCCTAATTCACAGCAGATCCACGATTTGATTAATTTCCCTGCTTTTCCTGCTGGAGAATTCCGGGGTTTATTGGCCGTTAAAAGGCACCGCATTGCCTGATTTCGGAGCGGAGCCACGCCAAGAGGGGACACAACACGGGGGCTGGCCGTGGGGACTTGCCAGCACGGCAATCAGGTGCGTGGGGTTAGGGCGAGCATTTCAGCATTGGGAATTCCCTCCTGGAGGATAATCTCCCCCCACACATTTTCTAGAGACCAGAGGCAGCCAGCCCGGGACAAAGCCCCTCCAGGAGCCAATGAGACCCTCGCCCAGCTGATTTCTCCCTCCCTTCCCTCCTTCAGCCGTTCTCCCCCATGCCTCCCCCTCACACCGAGCTGCTGCCGGGATCAGCCCCCGCAGGAAAAAAAAACGCCCAATTTGTCATGTCATGTCCAGCTGTTAACCTCCCGTTGCCGAGCCATAGGGAAGACTTGCTTTCTTCTATTTATTTATTTGCCACTCGGACAATGGAAGGCCCCAGGCCTGCTGAGCTCTTCATAATAACGCCACCAACGATCCCCCCCACTACGCCTCCCCCCCGGCCAGCAGCACCAGCCGACGAGCTGCAGGTGTCCGCGGGCATTAACCCGTGCGGGGCTGCCGGCTCCCCCGACAGGCTCAGCCGCCAGCGGGGAGGCAGCCGGGGCGGGAGGACCCTCGGGGCCGGACTCCCCCGCACAAAGAGGGAGCGGAGGGGAAGGCCGGCCGATAACCATCGCTCCGGAAAGCTTATCGTGCCGCTGCGGGGATGCTTGGCCGGGGGAAGAGCGGGGCCGTCCAGCCGCCCGGAGAGTTTTGAGGGGGTTCCACGCCTGGCGTAGACACTGCAGTCACAGCGACACTTCGCAAGCGAGCGAAGGGGATGGCAGCCCACGGGCTGGTGCCTGCTGGTCCTGCCGAGCCCGCCAGGACCGGGGCTGGGGGATGCTCGCAGCCCGCCAGGACCGGGGCTGGAGGATGCTCGGAGCCCGCCAGGACCGGGGCTGGGGGATGCTCGCAGCCCGCCAGGACCGGGGCTGGAGGATGCTCGCAGCCCGCCAGGACCGGGGCTGGGGGATGCTCGCAGCCCGCCAGGACCGGGGCTGGAGGATGCTCGCAGCCCGCCAGGACCGTGGCTGGAGGATGCTCGGAGCCCGCCAGGACCGGGGCTGGGGGATGCTCGGAGCCCGCCAGGACCGGGGCTGGGGGTGCTCGGTGGCTCTGCCCTGCGCCAGCCCTCGGCCTCGCAGGCGGCGCGCTGCCGGCGCGCTCATACATCGGGACCGGGTTTCGTGCGCCTTCGCTCCTCCGACAATAAAACGCCTCTCCGGTTACTGGGAAGGTAGCGGCGCCGAACAGACGAGGAGGGAGCACACGAGGGCTGTAACTCCTTCCTGTCTGCCCCGCTGTCTGTCAGGCCTTCCTCCCCCCGTCAATGTCACTTTATTTGCTGCTGGGGTGGCGATAGGATCACTATTAAAAGCACAAGTAGTAGGCATTAAAATGCATTTCAGTTAGTCCGGGATAATAAAGGCGCGCGAGGGGAAGGGGGGAGGTGAAAAGAAGGAAGTTTTAACTCGCTAATAAAAATCAAACGCAGGCAGTTTGCAGGAGCGAGCGGCTCAGCGCTTCGCCTTTCCCTTGTTAAGGGCCTGCTGCCATAAATAACTTCCCTGAGCGAAAGCAGAGGAGAGCGGGAGAGCGAGGACGCAACAACACAAAATTTTTCATTTTTCTCCATAAATCATTTCAGCGTGTGATAATATTTGTTTTTTCTAATGAGTCTCCTGTGATCCATTCCGGGAGCTAACATCAGGGCCTGTCAGGGCGTGATGTGTGGGGCACTTCAGCGCTTTACAAAAACTGCCGTCTCTACAAATTTCCACCCCCGCCCCTCGCTTATGCTCAGAACAAATGCAGCCATTTTTTTTTTTTTTGCTTTGGGATTTCAGGATCTCTCTCCTTTGGCACAAAGTTCTTAAGAATTAAGCCCTGAGAAGATGCCTCCCAAAAAAGCAAACCATGCCTCTGGTTTTCTCTTTCTGTTTGTCCTCCAGAACAGCAGACATCCAGGATGGTCATCTCTCAGGGGTGAGAAAACACCCAATGCAAATGAGAACAAACTGAAGTGAACATTGGCAGCGAACCCCCCAAGGAAGACTGGCAAAAGGCAGCTCCCTGAAGACGGTTTAACACCCGGTGCCTGCCATGCTTGCCCTGCTTCACAAGCAGCCCAGTGCAGCGCCTGGCCCCTATCCAGGTCTTTCTGCCCCTACCCCAGACCCATCAGCTGGCTCCACTGTACCTTCACAAAGTCCCAGACGGCACCATAAACACTAGAGTGACTGCAGGAGGTTGCATGTCCACCGAGCACATGGGCCACCCCATATGACACCTTCTTTTGGTCAAAGCCCAAGAGCTTCACAGCCAGGACTTTCTAATGGAAAGCCTCTGCGCAAACACAGTCTGCTAGTTTCTGAGATGGAGCTCAAAATGCTTGTGGAGGTGACTGTGTCCCATGAGAGCCCAAGCAGTGGGGATGAGGTTTCACTGAGATTCCTTCCATTCCTTCACCCCTATGGGCTCCTCAGTACTCATTGCTTCAACCCAAAGAGCAACCTTAACTGAGACATTAGGAGACCTCAGACCTGGAGAGAAGAGAGCAGACTGGGTCAGGCGTGGGAATGAGACTGTATGCATTCGCACTCAGGTGACCAGATTGGCATCAAACTGGTTATGACAAACAGAAATTCCGACTAATAGCTCAAGAGAGTGCTAGGCACCCAAGTTGGAAGGTGCAGCTGCTATGGGCAGGAGTATAGCCCCATGGCACCATGTTCACTGTCCCAGCAAAGTACCAACGGACCATGGAGACCAACTTCAGTCTGTGCCTCAGTGTACATCTGCACTGAGGAGAGACAGAGGGTGCTGCTGGTGTCTTACAGTCTAATTTAAATGGAAAGTGTCTATGTTCAGGGAGCTCCATCCATCACCAGATACATGGTTGGAAGACATGGCTCACCTCAATGAGAAATAAAAGGAAAAAGAGAAAGTGGGATATAAAGTACCGTATACAGAAAACATAAGAGGAGAGGAACCCAGAAGCAAACTTCAGCTGGAATCTATTCTCTCAATAGCTTGGTAGTCACTAAAGACTTTGAAGATGCTTCGCTCTGAGCATCACACACTGAGAGCAGTTAACACACCGAAATCCTGAGCTACAAGAAAGCAAAATATCCCTACAGGGCTGGGAACTGAGGCCAACCCTCATTCCTCTGCAGCTCAACCCAGGTGACAAAGAGCTCATTCTGGCTCGCTCTGATCCTTCTCCTTGCTCCTGCAATCATCACCATGACTGCTAGAGCCAAGGCTGCTCTTAGCATCACCATCATCATCAGGGTTATTATTATTATTAACATCATTGTTATGGTGCTTCCAGAGGAGGCTCTTAACTCCAGTCATCGGGATAAAGGCAAGCTGGTGGCATCTTCAGGGAGTCATAATGGTACAGGGCCCAGCTCTGTGTGTGTTTACTCTCTGCCAATGTATGTGAGAGAGAAAAAGAGAGAGAGGTAGTGAGATAAACACTGTCATGGGCCACTTCCATCATCTACTCACAAGAGCATAATAAAGCCCTTGTAATATACTAGAACTTGTGTGGTCCCGGGGTCTAATTTGCATACTAATTACTCAGTGCAAATGGGAACGAGAGGTAGGGGGAGGGCGCGCGGGTGAGGGGGACTGGACTATTTGCTCTGCCGTTTCATATCATGCTAACAAGCTAATCCGGCGTGCAGTTAGCTCCTGATATATAACTGCTCATTAGTATTATAATAAAGTACATGAAACAACCATAAAACGTTATATACTGCACAAGTGTTGTTTTCTTGCCAATTATCTGCGGGCGGATTTATCACCACAGTTGTTGCAAATTCCCCTTGGTGAGGTTTGGGTCGAATAAAGAAAGGTGTTGGTGTGAAGGGGGAGGGGGGGGGGCTGCTTTCAAGGGGGAGAACATGTGTTTTCTTAAGTAGCACTTACCGATGCGCCATTTCATATGAGAGAGAGGGTGAATGCTGCATCCTTAGGAGGCTGAGAGGGGAAGGGAGCTCAGGGCTCCACGCTCAAATCAAACAAACTTCTGTTCATTAAGGAAACGGGACCAAGGCCCTAAGGATGGACTTCAACTCAGCAGAAACCAACCGAGGACAGGGCAGTGTCTTTTTCCTACTACCTTCTTCTAAGGTAGAAGGACCACAGCCAGTCATACGAGAGAGAAAAGTAGCTCCATTTGACATGAAAAGGGCTTGCCTGGCACATTTGTCTGTGATGAGGCAAATTCCTCAGAGGCGCCAAATCCAACCCAGAGCCCTTCCCCAAACCCTGCTGCATCTCCCTGTTCCCATCACTACTCCGGGAGCCTGTGAACATGGACAAATTGCAGCGCCCAGCACCTCTCAGATTTGTGCACTGCTGCCATGCCCTGTGGCTGATGTTTCTGCCCTTCCAGCCCTTAGCACTGCCCCAAAACTTGCTGCATGGCACAGAGGTGCTGAGCAGCTCTGTATTGCCATGAAAATCACAAAAATCAGGTGGTTCACTGTTTTAACTGGCTGATCAGAAGACACTATCCATCCCCTGCCCTCCAACAGGCACGGGGGCAGTTACAAAACTCTTTGACAGACATAAGCAGAGTGCAGTGATTTGCAGCCCGTGGTCTGTGGCCCCTCAGGGCCCATGGATTACTTCTCAGCTACTTAGGAATGCTGAACGAGAACAGCAAACTGAGGATCAAATACTGCTCTGCATGTGGGCTCTGCACCTCCGCTGGAAACCCCCCCGGCACACCACAAAATGAGAAGAGGCTGGAAGCTGCTGGGAGGATGTGGATGGCAGAGCACCCACAGCGGAAGGGGTCTGGATGGGGCTGCCAGGAAAACCTGCTGCACCTATCAGCTGAGGCAGGGCACCATGTGCGGACCCCTGCTTCAGCCAAGGAGGGATGGGTGACATACCAATGCTGCAGCCTTCCCAGGGCACGTGGAGGAGCATGGGCTCGGGGTCCTTCACTGGTGTTCTCTCATAAAAGCTGTGACAAGATCATGGACCCTTCCTGCCCCAAACAAGACACACACTCTGCCCTTGAGGGCTGCATGTCCTCCTGCCTTCACAGATGCTGGCAGAAGTTGATGAGTATGATGGGCATTTCAGCCATGCTCACGGACAACCCATCTCCATGCTCAGCTCTGTTCAGAGATGCTCTGTGCTCAGAGATGCTCGACACCTGCCTGGCCCTACCACTTTGCATCTTCCCAGCACACATGCATCTCAGCCAGGCCCACATGCGTATGCAACAGGTACTTTTAAAGCTTTTGCCAAGCTCAGCATCCCACTGTGTCCTCCCAGCGAAATACCTCAGCAAGAGGAACCCCCCCAGTTATCTCTCCTGCCTCACAAACACGAACTGCTGTGAACATGCTTACACCCCCCCGCTCCATGCCGGCACGCTTTGGCCCAGATGCATGCTGCCTGGTGTACACAAGGCTGAGTTTCCAAACACTTAAGCAAGGCAATCCGAAGACACATGTTCTCTTCCATGGAGACCCGGCGGCATAAATCCCACCCATTTTCCCTTTTACAAACCGGGGTTACAAACGCAGCCCCCCTCCTCACACCCCCCCACCCACCCTCCCCCCGGGTATTTCACACACAGCCATTCTCTCTTTCACACACACACACCCCCCCACACACTACCCCCCGCCCGCCCGCTGTGAAGCATTTGCTTATTTATGGCTTGTTTTTGTCAGGCGGAGGCAGGACTGACAGCTCGGGGCGGGGGGGCTCTGCCTGTCTCACTCCGTAACAAGACGCATGATATCCATTCTGCTGCCAGCAGGGAGTGAATCCCACCAACCCTGGCACCCCCTCCCCGCTGCCGCCCGAGCCCCGCTCCGCACCGGCGAACCTCGCAGCTCGTTAGCATCACAATATCGGGAGCGAAACGTGACCCTGCGCTGCCATGGCCCCTCCTCCCGGGCCTGAAAAGAGGGAGGGGGGAAACACACACGCTCGGATCTCCGCACCGAGGGAAGGCACAAATCCCCCACAGGGCTTTAAAAGGACTTAAAACCGTTTTAATAAAGTGATGGGAGAGGAAACACCTCCCCTTGGGAGAGGGTCGCAGAACAAATGCCAGCACTGCCCCGTCTGCCCCGGAGCCGCGCTGGGGCGGCGGGGAAGGGGCTTCCCCGGACCCTCTGCCGCGGCCAGCCCGGCAGCATCTGCCGCCCGCCTCCGCAGCCTAACGGGACATGGCAACCAGCATCCCGGCCGAGCGGGGAGAAGGAGGGCTGGTGGGACCCATTTCAAGCCCCCGGCGTCCCGGGCTGGGCCGGGAGGACCCCTCTCCAGCCACCCTCCCAAACCTCTCCGGTGACCGGGAGGGAAACTCCTACTTACAGCTTGTTCCCAGGAGATAAATAGACCTCAGTAAAAAGATTGCTACATCCTTTCAATAAAGATTTTTTCCTCTTTCCCAGACAGCTTGTGAAATGTTTTAAAAGCTTCTCACATTTCCAGTGAAACCCACAGAGAAGAATTTTGCTTGTTATCAGCCCTGGAAGCCCCTGATAGACGGATGATATTTTTTCCCCCTCCTTTCTCTCTCTCTCACACTCTTTTTTTTTTTTTTTTTTTTTTACAAGCTGAAAAGAGAGTCACAGTGTGTTTTATAACCGGCTCTCTGCATTTCAAAAGCTCAACGAGAGCTCTCTGCTAACCCCGATAAGCCCAGGGCTCTTAGTGTCTTAAATACCTTTGACAAGCTATACATTACAACGCTAATAATTTGCCAAATTTGCGCCCATAATATGATATCTGTAAAACGTCAAGGGTGGTAATGCGATTAGCGGCCTCAAATGAAATATCGAACATTCAGCGTTTAGGCCCTGAATAGGGGAGAAAGGAAAGGAAATCAATTTCAAAAGCAGGAGGGAAAGAAGCGATAAGCGTGTAATAAAAAGGGAGAGAGAGGAGCATGGACCGGCTGCGAGAAAGAGCATCTTGTTTTTCATTCTTCCCTTTTTAGGGCATTCAAGCCTTAAAAGGGGGAGAAAAAAGAGGGGGAAAAAGGCAAACAAACATCTCTGAATTAAGTTGGTTGCAACTCTGCAAAATAACATTTGGCCACCCTAACAACGCCAGGGTTTGGCTGGTGGGGAAGGACCCGCTGTTTGCTCTCTGATCCCCCCCATCCAACTCCCCGCCCTGAACAGTTCGGGTCCATAAAACACAGGATGTGAAATTACAAGTAGTCTGAGGGTGGGCTGCCCCCTCCTCTCTCCCCCACTCAAGGTGGGGGAATCGTAATGTACTAATTATCTGAAACCACTCTGAGTAGAAAAGAAACTGTCACATACCAGGCTGTAGACTAAATAACAAACATCCCACACCTGCGGCTTTATGAGCGCTCGCTGGGCAAGGCGGGCAGGGGGAGGGAATTCCCTGCTCCCCACCGGCACAGCGGACAAGCTCCTGCCAGGATGGGTACCGGATGCCGTGACTCGGAGCTGAGCAGGAACCAAGCCCTGCGAGCAGCCCGAATCCATACGTGAATCTCATCACTGTTGCTGTCATGGGCTTTGCTTTTGGTTCGGCATAGAAAGGAATCTTCTGCCAGGATCTGGATGGGAAGCAGAAGAGTACCAAGAGAAGCCAACAAAGGAAGGGGACCCACATCAAGGTCAGGAGCAGGGAAGAGGGGAACAGTCGACAGTGTCAGCTCTGTCTTCCAGGAACAGCCAGATCTGTCCTCCAATCCCCACTGTTCTGCACGCAACTGGCCACTGTTGAGACATCCAGGGTGGGAGCAGGCTGCTGCAGGCCCTCAGATCAGCACAATCAAGGAGAAAGTCCATGGAAGCATCGGAGGGGTCACCAGGCAATGACCCTGTCTCTCCTGCAGCCAGACCTTGGAAAATATTGTGCCTGCACACAAAATGACTTGTGGGTACTCAGCTGTGGTACTCTGCTTTGTAGGGTAAAGAGACCAAAGCTGGAGGATCAGCCCACTGCCAGCCCCACATACCTAGTGGGGTCAGCAGCAGCCTCAGAGGCTGCAGGAGAACCAGGATGCACGCTTTGCATGGTGCCAGCTTCATTCTCCTTGGCCCCTCTCAGGCTTCAGCTTCTGTGCTAAGGCTGACACGAGAGGGGAGTGCAGAATCCCCACCACTATGCGCACGTGCCACCAGAAGCTAGGTTGAGGCCCACCAAAACTCTCTCATGGAGGATTAATGATGGTACTTGGACAGTAGAAAAGCCACGCGAGCACCATGGCTACTGGACACCACCAAGTCAGCAGGAGGCAACTTTCAGTCAAGGAAACATTGGCTTAGATTTGCTGTGCAGCCAGGGGGTTTAAACCAAAGTTTATCAGTGAGTGGGACAAGGGCTGGACGGAAATTAACTCCAAACTGCCAATTGCAAAGTACTTAAACTCTTCCTGGAGTACTGAGATCCACTCACTGTTGCAGGCGAGGTGCTGGATTAAACAGATTGCTGGTTTGCTTCCCAGCAGGACAATTCCCACAGCAATTCACCTTTCTGAAGGGAACTGAAACTGGCCAAAGGGACAGGTTTGGCCAGATGCTGGGCTGACAGGATGGCCTTGGTCTCTGCAAGCTGTGTGGAGGGTGCAAGGTTCAAAACAGGGACCTTTCTGAACGGAGATCTGCGGCAGGCTGGCAGCAGCAAGGGGGATGAATGTCATCACTGCTTCTCAGCTGCACACTAAGAACGATTGTGATCATAGGGCCATTCTTGGGACTGCTTAGTCCCACGCAAGTCCCACAGGCAAGCCAGGTGCTGGTGTCCTGGGGCTTGGCCACCCCTCCGATGGGCAATGCAACATGGCATCCTTGCTGAAAACCCAGCTCCCGGGCATTGAAACAGCCAGGACCATTGCTCCAGGTTCAAGGCGCTCTCTCTCTCCCTCCCATTAGAAGCAGTAGGTCTGTGCTCTGGCTTACGCTGCTGGGTCTCCAACCACAGCTCAGCTTAGCCAGCAGCTCTGAACCCACCTCATGCAGGGACAATTCATGCTGGCCCGGTACTGGTAACGGGTACAGCAGAGCCAGAACAGATGCCTTGGATGGCCACCAGAAGCACACCTTACTGCAACCTGCAAATCCCCCAGACCCTTCCTGAAGGCACTGGGGTCTCCAGGTGGCCCTGCCTGGGGCAGTTGGAGAGCGGAAGG
The DNA here is from genome assembly GCF_009769465.1 of Tauraco erythrolophus. Lineage (NCBI taxonomy): Eukaryota > Metazoa > Chordata > Aves > Musophagiformes > Musophagidae > Tauraco > Tauraco erythrolophus. The sequence goes on along the minus strand of NC_141474.1, from coordinate 24,368,726 downwards.
TGCTGGTCTCCAGCGGGAATGAGAAAACACACCAGTGCGGCGGCAGAGCACGTGCCCCTTGGCCAAGCATGGAATGGCCATTACAGGGCCACTTCTTGCGGCATCACGAGTCATTAAAGCCAAGAGTGCTTGGGGAATCATCAGCACTGGCCAAACGACTTCCCCAGATGTGGCTCATTCTCAGGATGTGGGAGCCCCCATGGACACCCACCTCCGATCCCAGCTCCTCCAGACAAAACATTCCCAGCGTTGGAGTCTCCACCCAGGACCACGCTCGCAGGAGCTTTCTAGGCCATTTAGCAGGAGGCACTGTTTGGTTTTGAACAGATGTGGCCTTCCCCCTGCCCCCAAGGTCCCCAGCAGCTCTGCTGCCTTTGAGCCGGGAAGGCAAACGAGTTTTGCACTCTTGTTTAAGGTCAGTCAGGTGCACGCACACAAACATGCGCATTCACGCACACACATGCGAGCTCGGCAGTGGGGTGGGCAGAGAGGCACCCCAGAGGAAAGTCGAGCAAGCACAAGGAAGAGTTTATAGCTGTGGTCAGCCATTGGTGTTAAAAGGTCTTCCCTTCCCCATTGCCAGCCAGTGGCACAGGCATTGGGACTTCACATTCCCATCTCTAAATTGGAGTTAAGGGGACTGGAGTCTCCTCTGGGAGATGTGGGGGCTGAGACGGCTGCAGAAGCTGGGCCAAGGAAAGGCCCTCTCCAGACAGACTACAGCAGTAGGGGACCCGCGTGGGTTTAGTGGACAGCACAGAACTTCTGTGTTGTGATTCTCAGCTGTCAACCTAGACAGCTGATCCCACTACCTTGAAGAACACACAACTGCTCGTAGCTTAGAGGAGAGATATGCTTATTTTTTCCTAAAACATCACCCCAGAGCAGCCACCTGGGGTCTGCAAATTCACAGAGTGCCTAGTGAGTCCAGGTTACCCTCCCAGACCATGACATGCCACTTCCAACCCAGCTACGCAGGGAATGGTGTTTTCTGAGATTAGTCATTTCTCTGCTCAATCTGGTCCAAATGACTATTGATCCCTTAACACAGAGGTGTAACAACAGCCCTCAGGCATTTTCATGGAGAGATCCCGCTTTAAGCTCCTTGTCTCTTTCAAACTGTACTACTGCAAATCTACCGGTTTCGTGTTGGTCAGAATGGGGGCAAGACACATATACAAGCCCTCTTTGGCTGTTCCCATGGGATAAATGTACATGCTGTGCATCCAAGATGCCCCTTGGGGTCAGTCCTTGAAGAATATTGCCCAACTTTCTACTGGGTGATGGGCATGGCTAGCCTTGAGCTTACTTACTAAACACACCTAAAGGTCCTAGTGTCAAGAGAGTGAAAGAATCGGGAACTTTTCAACCAACAAACCACTACACGGACAGGCATCCCGATTCAACACCATTTTGTCCATAAGACCAGCAGCCCTTTGTGCTAAATCCAGCTTGAAGACAGAGGAATTTTTAACTAAGTGCACTCTAGAAACTTCTAAGCATCTTCTAGAATAGCTTTGTGATCCAAATTGCAGTGATGCAATTTATCACGGAGCTGTCACAACCATTGCACAGACACACACAAACGCTCGTGGTCCCACACTTCCAAGTTTCTGTTTGCAGTCACGCCTCCAAGCCAGTGGCCACTTTCCGGCTAAGGGCCTTCAGAGTGCAGTCCTACAGTATACAGGCGTCCATCAGCCCGCACTGCTGTTCCAGGGGAAAACAAGCTGACTGATGTGAACTCAGCAAGAAAACATGCAAGGGAAGCTGCAGCAGCAGGGAAGAACTGGGTGTTGGAGGGGACATCAAGCTGGACATCAGCTTGGGCCGTGATATGGCAACACAAAATGTGCAGTGTGGTCCAGGCCTGCAAAGGAATCAGAGCTCAAACTAGTGTTTTACTCTGGCCTGTGCTGACATGGCCATGTTGAAGAAAAGATGTTGTGCCCTGGGACCACAGTGCTAGAGAGACACAGAGATGATCTGGAGCGCAGCAGGAGGAGATCCTGAGAAATGATCAAGGAGCTGACTATGGTTGGGGAAGCTGTGGCTGTGTCCAAGGAAGGAAATTCATAAGGTTTGACGATGGGTGAGATATTGTGGACCACTGCTATCCGAATACCAGAGCAAATGTTAAAGGAAATGGTGTGTGCTGAGGGCTAAGGGGACGGCAGCCCAACCTGCAGACACAGTGCTGCCCTTGCCCTGCCTCGCTGGACGTACATCCCTTTCACTGTCCTCTGCATGCACATGCTCCTACCGCCCCTACAAGGGGAGACAGAGAAAGGTAGAAGGGATTTCACTTGGTGGCATGGACAGCAAGAAGAAACAGATACCCCTGCCCACAGCCCCTCTCTGCTGCTCCGGCTTCTGTGCCCCACTCTGCTCCTCGCTTTCCTATGGTACCCACCTTGGCACAGCTGAGCCTCCGAGATACCTCATTGGGGTCCCCACGTCGGGGGGTCCTCACGTCCCATCTCTCCTGAAGGAGACTTCAGCAGTGCTGGCTTTCAGCATCTGACCCAGCGCTTTAAAACCGTGGGCGCCGCGCAGAGGGCTCTCTTGTTCAGGGACCCGCGTTCTGACTTTGATTAAGTGATGGACATGAAAACACACAGAGACACAAACACAGTGCAAGGCAACGTCCCCAGAGGAATGGGAAAAAAAGAGAGATAAAAACCAAACAGCCGTTTTCACCTCCCAAACCGTGTAATTTTGTGTAAATTTTTACTTTAAACATCTCTTTTTTTCCTGAGCCGTGATATAGGCTCTGTCAAAACCAGGGCCAATTACTGCCATTAGGTTCCCATTATGTCACTGCTTCTCCCCCCATTATGAAGGTCTTCGGCACACAGAGCTATAATCTTCACTCACTCTCGCTCCATCACTCCCAGAAGGAACAAAATTGTTTAAAAAAAAATAAAGCCTTTATTTTGCCCCTGTCAACTCTGAAAAGGAAGGAAGGGAAAAAGAGAGAGAAAGAAACTGGTAAAGTTTTTAACTGTGAGGTTGCCAAAGGGACCGAGAGAAAGCGTTCAGCACAGTCGGGGCGCATGAAACCAGGGCTGGCAGTAGGACTCTGCGGGATCACCCAAATGAGTCGCTCTCCTTATCCCTCACTGTAGAGATATTTGCTTTCCTTCCCCTCTGCCAAAGCAGACCTGTGGTAAGCCTGACTCTGCCACTGGGAATTGAGAAACGGAGAACAACTGTCAGGAGTGGCATGTGTGCCAAAAGTCATCTTCCACATCATGCTCCTCATGCCACAGATTACAGGACTCTGCTGCTAAAGCAGCCACCCTGTCTGCTTCCAAATACCGATCATCTTCTTCACCCAGAGTGCTGGCATCAAGCCTGGAAGTGATCTGAGAGCGTCCTTGGACACACATGAACCTGACATCTGCTTCCATCATGGCAGAGACTGCAGGATCATGCCCAGGGAGGATGACTAGCTGTGCAGGGCTGAGATGACCATGATCTGAGTCCTCAGGAACAAGAGCCCGTAAGACCCACCAAGTACATCTGGGAGCGGAGCTCAGTGAGGGTGTTGAACAGCTCACTGAGGACGATGAGGGACAGGCACTTGAGAGTGCTTCTCTCTTGTCAAAGCGAGAGCAGCCCTGATCCAGGACACTTGGGAGAATGTATCATCCCAAACACTTAGCCACAGCTAGCCAAGACCGTATGCCTGGACATTAGAAGAGGGCTACTGGGCAAGTCCTCAAATGCTCTACTGATGTTCTCAAGGCCTGTTTCTCCCTGGGATGCTGGGAGAGGGAGCACAGTGTCTGTGGTTGTCCGCAGTATGCTCAGTGCTCAAGTGCAAAGTGTGGTGGGTGCCCATTCCAGGGAAAGCAGCAAGAGGCTCTGCTCCATTGTGTCCATCACCGCATGTCCGAGCACCCTGTGTCTTCCTTGATGCTGTTCATTGCTCTTTCCTGATCCCACTACCTTGCATTTTATGTGAGGTTCATGTGAAAGCCAAGGGACGGATCTACCCTGGCTTTCTAGAAGAGCTGGATATGGTCAGAACAACTGCAATAAAATGAATGGCTAGAGACACTGAAATGCAATACCCAACCCATCTCCTTCGGTGCCAGTTACTTCAGTCCTAGGGCTCCATTTTGGTCAAGACTGGAGGTGAAAGCAGCTTGGGAACCTTATGCAGTATCAAATAACAGCAGAAACTCAGATTAAGGCATCCAGGCAGAGCCACCGCTCAGCAACTGCATGGAGCTAACGGCCCCGAGATGCGAGGAAGAAGCGCATGTCCTTTCCGCCCAGCTGCGCTTCTTCCCTGGCCCTTGCTTCATGCAGTTCCCCAGACGCCGACTACAAATCTTCCAAACCTTTTTCTTTTTCCCCCTTGTATCCCTGCCTCCCATTGAAAAGTGCTAAAACCAGCAGCTCCCCCCAAACTAGGGCCCTTCCTCATGGCTCCTGCACCCCTCTCTGGGGACCCCCTGCAGATGACAGCATCTGGCAACTTGGGAGCCACAGAGAAGGGGGCACAATTTGCCCCTAAACAAAGAAACATCATCTCTGCTAAAGTGATTTCCACCCTCTGTGAGACCTCACAGAGCCATCCTCCCTTTGAATGCAAAGGTCTTGCCCATTCCTCTGCAGAGAGAGGGAGGGAAAGAAAGGGGACAGCAAAAGAAAAGGCGGGGGGGGGGGCGGTCTGGGGGACACGGACACACAGTGACAGACACTTTGGCTTTCCCCCACGAAAGGCTGAGCCCGTGCAATGAAAGCACTGGGCAGCGGCCCACCGAGCTGTCACTGATGCGAGCCCGTGTGTGCGAGGCACAGCGGAGGGCCGGCGCCCCCCCATCGCCCCGCTTTCCACCAAGCCCCCTTTTGTTTTTGCTTAAATCAAATCAAGGGCTGCTTTAAGATGCGCAGCAAAGCAATTTGCTGAGTGTTCTTCCCCCCTGCCATGCCAGCAGCAGCCCCTGGTAACTGGGAGGCTGCCCGCGAGGAGGGGGAGACCCACGGGCTGCTCCCCTCAGGGAGCTGCACGCGGGGGAGGGGGGATCCCTGCGAGGGGGCACGGCGAGCGCAGGGCAAGCGGGCACCGGGATGCTGCTGCAAGCGGCGACCGTCCCTGCTTGTCCGCTAGCCCGAGAAGTGGAAAGCTCCGGCTGCGGTGGAGGACTCGCAGGGACTCACACACCCCAGCGACCTCCCCCCTCCCCTCTGACGGCAGAATCAGTGGACTGGGGACACTGGCCGGGGGGGGGGGGGGGGGGGGGGGGGGGGGGGGGTGGGGGGGGTGGGGGCGGCATTTTTTTCGCTTTGCTTGTCCTTACCCAGGTCGGATGCAGAGATGCCAAGGCTGCAGAGAAGCTACGGCTTTGCTGCCACCCTTGCCCCCTTGTGCCCGCTTCTGCACAGTGGGACAGAGCAGCCTGGGTCCAGAGACCATCTGGATTTGCTTTGCTGGGAAGCAAAGGTCCCCCCTTCCCAGCCTCCAGCCCACATCACTGCAGATGGAGACCTGGAGCGTTCAACTGCCAAGGACAAAGACTGGGCCCAGGCTCTGCGCCCACCCCTCTGCCAGCTCCGTGCCCCTTGTACGAGCACTGGGAGGGGAAACAGGCATGGGGACATCCTTTTGAGTCTTGCCCTGAGGTCACTGCTGGGGAAAAGCTGCTGCTGCTATGCTGTAAGGGTGGGAGAAGAGAACTTGCCGAGGAGGAAGGCTGAGGAGGAGGAGGGTGAGGAGCTGGGAGGGCTCAGGAAGGTGTCTGAATGGCTTGAGGGGGGAGGCAAGAGATGAGCTGGAGCAGCAAGAGCCAGGGTGCTTCTGCATGTTTGCGTGCAGCACGCAGGATGCAAGAATTCAAGTTCCCAGGCCCAGAGGAGACACAAGTGAGGGGACGTGGGAATGACAGGGCTGGACACCCTCCCAAACACCAGCAGCTTGACTCCACTTGTAAAGAGGGAGCAGCCTGGATTTCCAGCTCAGGGACCAGGCTCGGCCATGATGCTGGTCACCTGGTGATACCTTTGGTATCCCCTTGCTTCCTTGTGCTTCATTTTACCTTCAAAATAAAGTACTAATGGGGTTCATCTCCCTTGTGAAGTACTGGGAGTCCCACAGCTGTAAAAGGAGCTTCTAAGAGCAAACTACTATGAGGATTATTGCAACCACTAAGTGAAAAGACTGGAAGGCAAAACATTGGTAATGTTTCTCAAAGAGCCTGTAGGATGGCCATAAGGATTAGAGATGAGCAAAGCCCTGCTTCAGTGTCAGGCAAGTCGCCAGGAAGAGCTCCCAAATTAAAGACAGTATTCAGACAGCCACGATTTAACACAGCACATGCAGGGAGCCTCCTGCACAGGTGAATTCCCTTCTCCATGAGAACTGTCCGAGGGCCTCAGCTAAACGACTGGCTGGCAAATTGTTTGGGCTTTCTACATGTCTTTCATAGAAGAGCTCTAAAATGAGCACCTAGGACAGCTAGAGTCATCAGTGGGAAAAAGGCAGGATTCTCCCTCAAAAAGCCATGGTAACCACAACCAGGGAGACACACGCTGAGTCCCACGCCAGCCCCAACACCTCTGCTACAAACAAGAGTGTTCACCTGAACCACCGCCACCATCCGAGGTTGGAATCAATCTTTTTCCCAAAGAAAACGAAAATACCTTTACTGTAGGGGACAAATAAAAATGGTCACAAAGGGTATATACAAAACAGGGAGTGGAACAGGAGTAGTTTTAATAACTCCTACTACACCTTTCCTTGGGTAAAGGAAGAAGGAAATTAAATGAAGATGTGAAGATGAACGGCAGAAAAACCTTACAATTGATAAAAAGGCAGTAGTTACAGACAATGCAGAGTTAACCCCTGGGGCTCCTTGCCACAAGATAGCGCTGAGGCTACAATCAAAGAGAAAAAACCCCACTTAAACAGGATAATGAAAACATCCTAGGTTATATCAACAAGAGTAAATAAAAACTGCCAGTGTTGTTTTTTAAAGGAGCACACACTCCTCCAACTGAGTAAGAAAAAGTTCCCCTGTGGCCCATTTATTCCAAAATTACATGCCTTTCTTAACCATCCCCTAACTCAGCATGTCCTGCCCCAGACAGGACTCTCAGCTTCATGAGCACTGTCCTGTTTCCAGGTGTGTGTTTTTTCCTTGTGCCTTGCCCACACTGCCCCCACACCAGGGATCCTCCCCATCCCGATGGCTTCCAAGGGGTTAAAATAAAACTTCTCCTCAAGAAGAAGAAGAAGAAGAAGAAGAAAGAGCCTGAGAGGGAAAGTTAATTGAAAATGCTGTTTAATTTTTCAGCTCCACTGGATTACACTGTGGCACAGATGGTTCATCAAGACAGTCTCTGTCTGTATCACTGTCCGTCCCAGCCTCTCCCCCCATCCTGCAGAAGGGAGGGGGAGGAAAAAAACACAGCAGGCAGTGGCTCAAAAAAAAAAAAAAAAAAGAAAAAAAAAGGCAACTTAACACAAAAGAGCATTCTGTGCAGCTCTTTTCAAGGCGCTGGGACAATGCTCCCAACTTGATCCTTTCATAAAGAAAACGTTTCGGGGTCAGAAAACAGGACACATTAAGCCCAGAGAAGCACATTGGCCATTTTACCGCTGACTTTCGTGGCTAGCTAGAGGGCTGCACTGCAGTGGGCTTGTTTTAGTTGTTTTTAAAGGCGGCAGCCCTGTAGGAACAATCGCATTTGGGGTTTGGGGTGGCCTCGGCTCTCAGCCGCCCGCACTACCCTGTGCTCCGGCACAGCTCACCCATCCCTCTCTGCTGGGAAAAGTCTAACGCAGATGAAAGGCAGCCTCTTTAACTGGATTACCCTAACAAGCAACCTAACCAAAGAGACTAAGAAACAGCTAATTAAAGCTGTTCAGATACACAGAGCAAATCCTTCCTCCTGCTTGTCCTCCTCTTGCTCAGCCCAATTCATTCATATTTCCCCTTATGCCTTATTAATTACTTGGTCGCTGCTCTAGGGGGACGAGGGGAGGGGGAAGGGAGGCAGGTGGGGAGTGTGAGAAAAGGGACCAAACCTATCCATGGGTCAGATTTTCAGCATTGATTTGGCTTTTGCCACGGCTACAACCCATTGATTCTTAAGCTTAAATTGATGATTAGCACTTTCTGATTAAATAACTCCTGGATCCTTGCAAAGAAAAAAACCCACACTTCTTTTGCATAATAATTTGCTAATCAAGCTATTTTCCAGAGGCCCAGGGAAGGTAAAACTCTCTCATTTTTAACTCCTGATAAGCATCATGTCTCTAGCTAAGACAGGAAGAGGGAGCAAAGCAAAAAGTTGAATTTTTGCACATAGCAACTTCTCAGCCAGGAAGCTGTTGCAACTGGGGAAATGGCCAAATTTTAACTCCTGAGCAAAATTCAAACCAAAAGCTTTTTCAAAGATGACATGCATCTGGGGGATATTTTTTGGTTGCATTTTCCATACCAGGTAGATAAGGTACAGAAAGACCAAACCAGAAAGGTCTGATCTCAAATGAAAGAGGTTCTGAACATCTCAGAAGACTCCTGGCTGGGCATCCAGGAGAAGGCTGTGGACTCCTGTACAATCAAACCCTCTTTCTCTGTTTCCTCCTAGTAAAACAAATATTGCCTTGGCCCCAACACTGCTAGTGAGGCGTGGAGAACGGGTTGTTCAACTGCTCTGCATCAGATCAGCTCCCTGTCACCCCATCCCATCACGCCAGCACACACTGCACAACCAGGGAACTGCTGCCTTTCCAACCACAGGAGGTTTCTCCAATATGAAGGAGGCCCAGGCACTCCAGAGGACTCCACAAGGCCATGTCAATAGCAATGATTTTTCTACAGGCAGTGATTAGACGAGAAACTGCAACCTTTGCTTCCTCCTGCCTCTGGACAGAGGAGAGGCAGGAGGCTCTGCAGCAGATCTCTGTCCCTCCAGCACAGCACTTCCCAGAGAGTTATTAAACAGAGACTCATAACCAGACAGACTGGGGACAATGGTGCCATTTCACAGCCTGGATCACTGAGGTTCAGCAAAACCAAGCAGCTTTGTCAAGGTCACAGGAGCAGCCCAGCACTCACAGTGCCACGCGGGTGCCAGGTTGGCACTCGCTTCTCCCCCTCTGCCGAAAATAAATCTCAGAAGAAGGCAATTCAGATGGTTTCACGCCAGGGAGGACCGTATGAGCGGGAAGAGAGCCAGGTCAACTACCAGGGACCCGGGATGACTGATGCACCCACCATGGCAGCCCTGCTCTGGGATGCTCCCATTGTCTGCAGAGCAACTGCAGCTGCCTCTCATGATTAAGAGGAAGGAAAGGGAAGCTCCACCTTAGAAGGATCACAAATCCACGTTTAATTACTCCTAACAAGGTAATTATCGTGTATGGCAGGACGACGCAAACACTCCCCAGGCCCTGGCACCTTGGGAGCTGTGTTTTAAAAGCACACCTGCCTCCGCAACCGGCTCCCTGCTGCCTCCTCCTTGGCACGTGCGGCGCGCGGGCAGCTGCTGTGGCGCTGCCGGCAGCCGTGGGCACCCAGGAGCATCCTTGGCTGCTGCATGCGTGGGTATCGTTAGCACTACGGAAAAGCCATTGTTATTCTTGGGCTGGGACACGTGCTTGGGATTTCAGGCTGACGGACATGCCTGGCTTCGTAGAAGAAGGTACTTTCCGCCGTTATAATTTTTTTCTTTGCTTTTGAAGAAGACCTGCTGGCTTCCCACCTCCCAGCTCACCTGCTGTAAACAGGGTGCCGAGAGGTGGGAGAGCCAGAGCGGCTGAAAGGGAGAGGAGGCTGGAGGGGGAGGGGGAGCAGAGATGACTGGAGGGAGGTCGAGAGAGGAACGAAGAAAGAGGAAAGAAAAGAAAAACCCAGCAGTGCACCATGTTGCATTGTTCACGCTCAGACCTTCAATTTGCTCTCTGCATTCTCCTGCAGCGGGGAGAATGTTACGCTGGCTTAAGAGACAAATCGGACACAAAATAAAGACCAAGCACTCAGCAGTAAAGCAATTATCGCAACATTTTATGCCGGGCCTGTTCCTTTTGAAGGCAGCCTGGTGCTGCCCGCATGTACCTTAACCCGTTCCTAATAACCATAAAGTCACCATTATTTACGGTACAAGACATTAAATAAATAATGAAAAAGCTGCCGGCGACGGAGCGAGGCAAGTGGGGGTTGCAGGGAATCTCCTGAGACCAGGGCTGGCACTGGCTTAACCTGCGCTGCAGGAGACAGAGGAAAACAACGTCACTGGACCTGGGGAAGGGAAGGACGTGTTTTTATTTTGGAGCGGCACCTCTGGGCCTGGAATCCGTCAGAGAGTAAGAATTAGATTGTAGGATTTTTTTCAAAGAAGAGAAAAGCAAAACGGAGTTGCATGGGACTCACGGGCAAGCCACAAACCAAAAAGGTTCCTACAAGAAGGAGGAGGGGTGGCAGGGCCAGATTCTGACCTCCGCCATGCCAGCGTAACTGCTGGCGTAAATCCCGGTGTAAACCCCAGCGTAACACTATGGAAGCCAAGAGTTCCTACAGGCTTGCAGGGCATAACTGAGGCCAGAAGTGAGTCCCCTACAAGGAGACATCCACTCCCATCTCTCTTAAATTGAGAGGTAAATAGATAAAAATCAAATATGAACGTAAATATGGGTCACAGCAGGAGTTCCCGTGGCTGTGGTTCGGGTTAATGTGCAAACAAAGGGAATATATCCCACTTTACCCCCACCTCTCACCACCATGTCTGCACAGCCCCACCAGGAGCCAACACCTGCCCTCAAAGGTCTGATGACCAGCTTCATACACAAACATCTCAACATCTCCATTTTCAAGGTCTAGCTAATTTTCCCCAAACCCATTGCTCTTTTGAACCCCTCCCTCTCTTGACAATTTCCCTTTTCTGAGCAATGCTAGGTCATGCTCTGTGTGCCAGCGGGTTTGGCCGCTCCGCCCTGCCTACCCTCAGCAGCCTGGGCTGCTGCAGGCACCTCCTTCGTCCCCCAGAACCACACCAGCCTTGTGTCAACATACCCCCAGGGACTTGCTCCGCAGTGGTACAGCAGCTCCTACCGTGCATCTCGTGGTTCTATAGGTGGTGATGGACACACCGATGGAAAGCAGGACACTGTACGCTATCTTCCCCAGAACCCTGGGTCATTTCCAAAGTTCCTCATGGCAGGGGACACAAAGCACCTGCAGCCACTGGCAACAACCTGGGAACAGACTGCTTTCTTTGCAGGCATACCTTTGGGTTACAGTGAAGTTCCTGAAAGGGATGGTGAGTTTTCCCTGCCTACCTACACTTTCTTCTTCTGACTGATTTCTAAAAGAGACCCTTATGGCTCAGTATGGACATGGGAAACCCGGACATCTCCATACCAGAGACCAGCTGAAGGTGCTGGGCTTACATCTAAGATTGAAAGCAGGAAAAATTCGATCGTATCCTTCTGCACCAAGCACCACAGTGACTCTGAGAAGCCACTTTCTATCTCTCAAGGCAATCAATATGAATTTTGACACTGTTTTAAAGACAAAGAAAACTCCACGAGGTAGAAAGGGCGTATGACAAGATTACTCTAAGAAATATGATTTATGTTGTGCATTTTTACCTAGTAAGTACCGTTCAGGGGCAAATCTGAAGCATTCTTAGTAATGTACAAACAGAACATGGAAGGATAGAAGGACACCTCACCCCACGCAAACTGTACCCTCGCACAGCCAAGGGCATGCTGCTGGTGAGCTCTCCTGGGCTTTTCTCTGCTGGGGTTTCATATGGCTGCCCGTATTTGTTAATAGACTCAAATAACGTTAAAAAAAAAAAATCAGGATGAAATGAGGCTCATTTCAAACCAGTTTTTGTGCTATGGAAGTTCCTCCCAATTTATGCTGAAATAAGGCTTGGGGAAAGGTGTTGCCCCTGGGGCAGGACTGAAGTTCTGGATCTTCTGACTTTTGAGGAACAGAGACAGGTTCTTTGTATTTTTGGAATAGGAGACATCTCCATTTACAAGAGCTAAGACCTGCTCCTGACACTGTCTCATCCCTTTGCTCTGCTGCTTCTGAAGGATGCACAAGAGGAAGAACTTATTTCACTGTCAAGGGCACACTAGTCTGGCAGCACACACACCTCTGGGACATGAAATGTTTCTGATCAAAACCCAAAGGTTGCTGGTTCTATTTTCTTTAAGCCAAGAACGTCCCACTCTTTCTATGACCTGAGAATTGGGGCCTACGATTGAGAACTCAGGATTTGTCTCAAAAATGGAAAATAATAATGTCAAACCATATTCCTTCTCTTTCCATGAGCTCTTCCACATTTTTTACTCCAACTTTGTCCCACACAGAACTGCAGCTACCAGGAGAAGAGGGCAGTGTTTGACTTTGATGTGACTGGAGGTGTGCATCTGAACGGCTTGTGTTAGGAGAGCTGAGATCTGCTCTTGGAAGTGAGGGTTTGTGTTTTCCTTAAGTTTACTCAAAACAAAGGAAAATAAGCTCTTCTGTAGCTGAATGGGAGAGTTGAACGCAGACACACACAAAAGAGGAAGGGCCATCTGCACCATCTGATACCATCACGGAAGCTGGTACAGGTCCTCCTCACTGCTGGGCAGACAGGGGACAAGAGCCACACAGCATCACCTTTCCAAAGCCTGCACCATGGTGGCAGCTGTAGCACTGCATGGGAAGAACAGACCCAAGCTCTGCATCTTGGCGGGGACACCAGGCACCCCCCTTCACCCCGAGGTGCTAAAGCAGAGCACAGGGCAGGCAGGCATGGAGGCAGAGGCAGCTGCTCCCTGGGAGATCTGCTCCATTAGACCTCTCAGAAAAGGGGAGAAGGGTTGGGAAGGGAGGGAGGAGGCGGATTTCTAGGCATGGGTGGGTCTATTCTTCACCAGCTTACGCAAGTCAAAGCTGCCATCGAGGTAGGGGGGGATGACACACACAAGCTAGGCGGGGGGTGGCTGGTGCTTGGCGGGGACAAGCCATTCAGGCAGGCTTGTGTTTCACACCCGGCACTTCGGATGGACATGCCAGTCTCGGAGCTACTGAGAAAGCAGCCGCAGCACTGTCCCATCGTCCCCCCGGCGACACCCTCTCCCTGTGCCTGCCAAAGCAGCAGGCTCTGGGATGACACTTTTTTTTGGATGCCTAGCCCCAAAGCCAAACTGATGTCATTAAAGTGACTGCCCTCTCCCCACACACTCCCTCGCCCCCCCCCAGCGCCCATCCACCAGGCTCAGCTGAAATGTAAACCTCCCCTCCTCTCCCCTCAACAAAAGCCAAAGGCTTTCAAAGCCAAACCTGATTGAAATTCAAAAACTTTTTCAGCCCCTTTCCCTCCTCCCCACCTTGAAAAGAGAGTGTATAAAACAGGGAGACAAAAGCCTCCCCCAGCCCACCCTCCGCATTGTCTGGCTGGGGCGGGTTCGGGCCAGCGACAAGGGGCACCCAGCACCGCGGGGGCCCCGCTCCCCGCTCCCCGCTCCTGCTCCTGGCCGCTGCTCACCCTCGGCCAGGGGGGCCCCGCGCGCCAAAACACACCCGCACGCACCAAAAATAAAACACTCCCGGCCTTTGTGCGGTGCACAAAGAAGAGCCCCAGCAGTGATGGAGCTGGGTGGCGTGATTTACTCACCTGCCTCTCCAGCCCTCCGTGGGTTTCTATGGGGTGAGGGGGAGGGGAGGGCTGCCCTTTGGTTTTACACCCTCCCCTCGGCTTTTGTTGCTGTGCCCCCTTCTCTTCAGCCGGCATCTTCTGGGTGATCCTTAACCTCGCCACTAGCTGATGTCCCTTCCCTCCATACCAGCGCTGGGCGTCCCGTTCAGTGCTGACGGTCTAGACACGAATCCTGCAGGTCCCTTCCCTTTGAGGGAGACGCTTCAGAGTCCTCCTTTTGAGGTGAGCTCCCCTCTGCACATCCTTCCCCTCTTCAGCTAAATCGTCACCCTCCGTTTCCCTCTCAAGTACCCTCCCTAGTTCTGTATTCCCCTCGCAGAGGAGAGACATCTTCTCTGAAAGCCCCACTCATGCCCGGTTGTGTGGGAAGCCAACTCCACTAGCTCATCCAACCCCTGCAGCCAAGGCAGCATCTCTCAAAGGCTTTAGAAAGGCAACAATGCTCCTACAGCCCTGTTGGGCTTCAGTGGTGCTGACCCACCTGGGCAGGATCCATCAGCTGTCCCCATGTGGCCAGTGAGACAATTGAGATACATAGACAGATAGGCTTCAATGCTCCACAGGGGTGCTCAGGAGTGTCTGATGCAGTTGGGTATCTGCACCCAGTACAAGACCCAAACTCCACTCACTAAGCCATGGTTTTCAGACATTACCCACCAGCTTTTCTGGGTTAACCTCCCACAGTGGTGCTCCTACCAATGCCATTTCACAGGAGCAGAAAGAGGGCTTGATGTTTCTACTGCCAAGTCTCTCCCAAGCTTTCCCAGAGACAGCAGAGGATCCAGTGATAAAACTTGTCCCTTCCCTTTATGGAATAAAGAAAAGAGACCAAGTAACTGTGGGTACAAAGGTTTCTTCCCAGTTCGACAGCAGGTTCTCACAGGGCATCTCTTGGGGAGGGCAGATGGTACAGCCTAACACGTACTGACAGCAGCCTATTGATTCGGTCTTTGCTCCTACATGCTTCCCAGCACCTCTGCTGCTGCTCCATTACGACACCTCAAGTCTTTTCATTTTCCCTTAAATACTGCTCCTGCTGCCTGTCTTCCCTCTCTAGACTGCAAGATGTTTGGAAGCAGTGCTCCTCTCTGCTCCGTGCTCTCCTGCAAAGGAGCCCCAACCCATAGCAGCAAGTCATACATGTACCATCAGCATGACCTGGCTGCACACACTCCCGAGCTGTCATACCTAAGTGACGCTAAGTGGTCCTGTGCTCAAAAGTGACATATTCCCCCAAGATGTGACCTTAAAATGCAAGTTGCATCCCTCAGCAGAGACCTGTCCTAGTCCAGATGCTGCTACTGGGTGACAATCCATTTTGAAAAATCTTGAGAATGGCTTATGTGATGCATAAACAGGGATGCGGGACAGCAGACATCATGTTCTCCTTTACTACTACTTACAGCACTGGCTTGTTGAGTTGCTTTTCTCTGTGCCTCGCTTTCCCCATCAGTAAAAGTGATTCCAGCTCACTCCTGTAAGCTGCTCTGAGATCTTACAAGTGAAAAGAAGTGGGTGTATAAAGTGCCAAGTAATAGCTCTTGACTCCAGAGCTGGAGGACAGACTCAGCTCCTGACTCAGCTGCCTGCCTGTACAGCTCCTTGGCTATCCAAGACAGACTACTAAATTATGCAAAACCTTCGAGTGAGCCTGGCTTAATTAAGTTTTAATTTTAGTAAATTACCAGTGTGGGAGTGGTTGAGCATGCGAACCATTACTCCTGCTTGTTTTGGATTTTATTTGGAAATAAGACACTTCATTACATCTCTGTAAACAAGATCTACTCAGAAAGGAGAACTAGTGCAGAGGATCAATACAGAAGTGGGAAGTAGAGGTGAGGGGACTAGCAAGCCAGTCTGAGAAAGTGTGATTAAACTAGAGATTTGGGAAAAACTGTCCAAGGACTGCCCATGCTGCACTTGACTTCTCCCCAGCCTTCCAACATCAGCCTTCAAAATGTACTATTCTCATCTTGAAACTTGTAGCACCATTGCCATCCATGGGCAATGCTGTAGACACTTGCATGAGGGCATGTCTGCCTGGGACATTTTGTCTCGAGAGGACTCCTCATCCTTACACCCCATGTCCTTGGGGAAAGGTGATGTGACCAGGATAGGCTCTCTCCAAGTGCACAGCACTGATCTCCCCATGGCTCAAACAAGCTTGTAAAGCCCAGCAGGTCCACGACACCAGTACTGTCATTACTGCCATGAGCTGACACTGCCCCTAACCCAGAAATCACTCTTCCACTAAAATACTGCCACCAGAAAGAAGCAGAACCTGGAATTTCCTGTGCCTCTTCTGGCTGCCACAGGAGAAGCCATGAGCAGCAACAAGGCCTGAGCACAGGCTACACCCTGGGATCTGATCTTCTTTGCCCAGGGCACCAGCTCTAACGTTTTAAGTCCCCAATTGGTTTAATAGCAGGGTGATGCCCCACAGTACTGCAGTGCCTTCCACTGCCACTCCTGAGCCCACTGCTAACACCCACCACCAGCCACGCAGCAGCACAGGACTTATTTACAGCACGGAGGACAATAACCCAGGCAAGCAATGACTTACGACTTACCCTTCCAAAAATCTGGTGTTTCGGATGCAAACCAGGTATGCATGTTTACAAATGGGACCTATTTCCAAGGGAACAAACCTCAAAAGTGACTAATTTGCTGCGTCTGGTACTTGGAAAAGTTATTTCTAAGATATTGTGTCTGATTTTTAAATTGAACGCAGCTCAATATCTTGTTAGTCAAATGTTACAGTGTCTATAACTTAAAATCCACCCAGAGAGAAATTAAGATGCTTTTATAAATCTCCCTCAATAGCTTAAGTTAAAAATAAACCAGCCAATCTATCAATCAGCCTTATTCATTCATCTCAGCTATTGTGGGAAGAAAAGAGCAACATACGCAAGAGAGAAGCAAATGGTCTGAGAAGAGGCAGCTGAACGTATTGATCAGAGTTCAAAAAAAAAAAATTGTTAGAAAAACCAAGACACACGTCATTTGGTTTAATGCAGCCCATACAAACAGCTCCAAAAGGCCACAGCTGCCCGCCTCGAGCTTTGCTCGAGTTGGTTGGTGCCTCTCACCCAAATGACAGCCCTCCAGAGCAGGCAAAACCTCCTCCTGCTCCTGCTACTTCAAAACTACTCTATCTTCCCTGCAATAAAATAAAAAAAAATAAAAAAACCCCAAAAGTCAACATTGTAGCTTTAGGGCGCCAAAATAATAAATAAATAAGCAGGACCGCTTGCAGCCCGCGAAGTCTGACAGCTTAAAGTGCACGCAAAGAAAAAACTGCTGGTGAAAGAGTGAAAGCCATCCTTTGAACTCCCGCACCCAAGCGCTCTCAGAGGTGACGGATTTATGCATCTGCTCCGGCACGCCAGTTCAGAGAGACCCTTTCTATACATCTCACCCTGAGGGGGCTCTCAGAAGTCATTCGTGGCCTTCTCCCCCACTTTTGGCTTTTAGCGTTTAAACTTTCGCTGTTTTCCTGCAGATGAAAAAGGGGTAAGAATCACCTTACGCTTCTCGGGTTGTTTAAAAAGAAAATGGAAGAAAAACATTTTTTCGCTCCTGAAAGGAATGCTTTCGTATCATTTTCAATTTTTTAAAACTTTTTTTTTTTTTTTTTTTAATAACCTGCCTGGGACGGCCCTGGTCCCTGGGCTGCAGAAGGAGCTCCCCATCTCGCTCAGCCTGTTGCATTCGGGCAAGGTGAAGAGGCACAACTCGTGTTGGGCCGGTGGGAACAAATCTCCTCTTTTGTTCCCTGCAAAAGGCTTCGCTAATTGCCGCTGGCCCGACTCTGCCTTATCTGCCAGTGCTCCCAGAAGGGGAGGGCAGAGCCAGGTTCAAAGAAAGGAAGAAAGAAGAAAAGAAAGAAGGGAAAGCAAGAGAAAACATGCCTTTTCTTTTCTCCAGCAGGCAGTGCAAGGCAGAACAGCAGAGGGAAAGAAAGAAGAGTGTGAAAGAGAACAAAAAATAAATAAATGACCTGAGGCTGCTCGAAGACCCTCTTTCTCTCCTATCAGCTTTTACAGGGGGCAATACATTTTATTCATTGCCAGGTCTGACTTATCGCAGCCTTGTTTTTAATGAGGTATAATAAGGGGAACATTTTGTAACAACACGGTTCCTCTATTTTATCCGACAAACAGCTGTGTCATGGCCGTCGCAGGGAGAATGAATCATATCTCCCTGCCTGCATATGCTAACTCCCATGTAATTACCCTCGCATCTTAAATAAAGCAGGCCCTAAACCTGTCGCTCAGATTACAAGCAAACGGTGCAGACCTCGTAACTGGGGCCTCTATCATTGCAATTAATTTATCACAGGAGCGGCTGAGATTAGAGACTGGAATTAAAACGCGGAGCAGGGAGGGTGCCACAGGAGTGACGGGGAGAGAGGGAGAGGAGCTTTATTGCAGAGGCAAGGCAGGCTAATTCCTTAACTGGAGCAATCCTGGGTTTTGGTGTTGGTTTTTTTTTTTTTTCCTTTAAGTTATTTGCTTAGTTATTTTCCTGAGGCTGCAGCAGGACATTTTTCTCCCTGAAATGTCAGGAAGTAGGAAGCAAAGGGAACTTTGCCCTGTATTAAGCCCATTCAATAAACACAAATGTGCAAAGGCCCCAGTCCGGGCACGTGTGCATGTGCCCAGGTACGTGCACGCCTGTGGTTTTACTCAAGACACGCATGCTGTGCTTGCATAGGGATATGCCAATGGATATGTACTTTATTCATATCCATAACATATCCATATCATGCAGAGAGAACAGGTAAATGTGCGAGAGCGTCTCTTCTTCACTGCTACACAGAATTGTCTGAAACATCATTTTGCCTTTCCAAAATTTCTCTGCTTTAAATACAACAGCTTGTTGCCCAGCAGAACAGCCCATTCCTCCTTGAAGTCGAGTCTGGGTCTCCACAAGCCCTGCGGCACTGTGCTTCACCGCCTGACGGGGATCAAAAAGCACCTCTGCTCCGTGCTGCTCTTCTGGGCA
The DNA here is from genome assembly GCF_009769465.1 of Tauraco erythrolophus. NCBI lineage: Eukaryota > Metazoa > Chordata > Aves > Musophagiformes > Musophagidae > Tauraco > Tauraco erythrolophus. The sequence continues at coordinate 24,350,039 of NC_141474.1, read as the reverse complement.
ACTTCCACCAGACCTTGCTATTACACACCTGCCTGATGGGGATGTTGCTTTTTAAGATGGCAATTTTAGTCCATTGCCTCTTTTTTTCTTTATGCAGGAGAACAGCCTTCCCACTGGTTCGTTAGAGGAGAGCAACATGGGTTTGATGTGGCAGGAGCACGTCTGTCGCTGCAGGGCTACCCTTGCTCCCTGCACCCACGCTTATGCACACACGCCGGGCTCCTAACGCTGCTCCTCCTTCTTCCTTTGAAGAAAGAAGAGGCAACCAAAGGTGCTGAGGAGAATGCAGATATAGACCTTGCCTACAGAGTGCTCTGGTAGCAATACAACTGCTTTGTTTGGAGGGCACGTGTTGTTACCAAGACCACTGTATGAGTACCCCTGGGTACCACTGCTCTCCTGTGAACACCCTTCCACTCGCACAGCTTGTTTTCCCCCTCTGGGATGCTCCTTTCAATCACTGAGCCGCGGCCCCACTGGGGATGCTGCGATGCCCAGCACAGCTTCCCAAACATGATTTACAGTGCTGCAGGGCACCTCCAGCCAAGAGCTCCCCATCCTCGCAGCCGTCCTTGCAGTCCGTCAGCACACATGCAACACGGCAGTGGCAGCAGCCTGTGCCCTGCGCCAGCCATCCCTGCTCCGCCACCTCCCTTCCTGGTAGGACAGCCTGGGCCAAAGCCATTTACTGAGTACTAATAGAGAGCAGGGGAGGGAGGCAGGAAGGGGAAAAGCCTTTAAAATCAGTCCCTTTAAGGTCTTCTTTGCATTACAACAGCTATTTTTGCTTGGTGTGAAGACTCTCCCGAGCCCTCACTGTCAGAGCCCCTCCTGGCAGTGGACAATCTTTGCTGTGAAAGCCACCCCTCCTTAGCCTCAGTCTATTGTTGATTACTTACGATATCCAGCAAAACAGCAAACACAGAAAAAGCTGATGAGCGATTTTACATCCACGTCAGCCCCACGCATTCCTGCACAAGGGAGCTCGCAGTGTCCTGCTTTTTTAACAGCTCCATTCTCCCCAGAAGGTCCCAGACCCTGCCATGCTTGCTCTACCTGTGGACATGCATCTCCAAGCAGAAGAGGAGCATTTCATGCCAATACATCAACACTGCAGCTAGATGTACAAGGGACAAGACTTTACAGACAGCAAAGGCCTCCGGGAATCAAAGCGAGTAAGATGATTCTCAACAAGCTGCATCCAAAATAGATCTAACTGTAGGATTGGGGTCTAATTCAGTAAAATAATAAAGTATACTTTGATTAAAATAATATGTATTTTTAAAAAAATAATCTCTTTTTTTTTTTTTTTTATAAACTTCCATGATTGTTGCACTGGGAAGAATCATGAAAATCTATTCTATTTTCTACTATCAAGAATTTGGGCTCTTTTATCAGTCTGCATATTGAAAACAGCTTTCCTGTCCTCACTTTTGCTTCTAGTCGCTCTGCAGCGTCTTATCTTTCAGAGTTTTGGGGAAAAGCTGAATACTGCAAGGCCTGAGCTCCAAGATGAACAAATGAAAGGGAAGGAGGAAGGTTGGTTTTTAAAGGATTGGTGTACATATTTATTTCAAATTACTGTTTGTTTGTGGTTTTTTTTTTTATGTTTTGTAAACATTATTTCTTACTAAAACCCAAATCTGAGACCAAATGACATAGACACATAGAAAAAGCTAAAATACTTAAATCAAAGTGCACCGGTCTGTCAGCAGCGTGCTCCAGCCAGCAGGAAGGTTATAGTTTTATGGGCACCAGAGCTGTCACTTGTGGGCAGAAGAAATGACCTGTGGTCCTTCCAGCCCAGTGTGGTGTCTCCAGCAAAGGCCAGACCAGATGCTTCTGTGAAAGATCAAACGAAAGAAGACAAAAGGAAGACACCACTGTAAACAGTTACAGGGCAGCCTCAATTCAAGGGAAGTTTCCTCCCCGAAAGCTGGCCGCTGGCATATGCTCTGTTCTTGTGGCAGAAGGCATTTACCAACATCTTATGGGATTAAGCCCTAAAACTCCTCTCTCCAGTATCAATGGGACTGGAAAGCTGGAATCTGTTGGGTATTATTATTTAAAAGTGCAGCTTTTTACTTCTTGTTTCTACCTGCTGGTGCTTGTTTTTATGATGTGTTTGCTAACCAGGTCCTGGAAATACAGGGCTTTCAGACTGAAACCCTCTGCTTCTTACCGAGTGAGCCAGCACAGCCAATTTAATGCATATACCCAATATGTATCTATATAACTCCTCAAAGTATATCCCGCCTGTCCCACCAGTACTTCCTTCTTCCCTGAAACTCCACTGTGAGAAGGAGCCTGTCGGCATGGGCGGCTGAGTGGATAACATCGCACGCTCCCTTTCCCGCAGCGCTGGCTCAGCTGCCGCCGACCGGGGCCAGGGGGACACAGCCTTGACGGTAGGCAGCAGACATGCTGCTTTTTATTTTCTGCTGAGAATTGGCAGTTTCCTCCACCCACCCAAACAGACCCTGCAATGTTTTTTAAAATGCAGCCAGCAGCTGGAAACTAAGGCAACTTCTGTCTCCTATTGAAAGTCTCCCAGCAAAGCCACAGCCTTCCCCGGACCACCCTGGGTCATGTAAATTCAGCAGATTATCCATCCCTAACTCTCCTCATCTATCACCCGTCTCTGTTATCGATCTGCTCCTCTGAGTAAGTGGGGCCCGGGCTGTCCGCTGCTGAGTCCTGCAAATGTGGCCAGACGCACGTGTGACTGCCCGGGAGAGCGAGGAGGACAGGTTCAATAATGCCGGGTTACTGCCACCGCACAGCCCCAGCCGAGCTGATCCATGGGCTCAGCAAAGGCAGGATTCAAAAGCAGAACGAGACTCGGCTGTAATGTCATAGGACTCAATCTAATCCCGCAACGCTCGGCTTTAAAGGCAGTATTGCCAGCCGCCAGCTGCCAGCCAAAGCTGGGGAGTCACTTCCACTGCACAGTGGAGCAGATTAAACGCCTTCTTTCCAGCCAGAAGATACCGACAGCACCTCAGCTAACCGTCTGCTCCTCCATTTTGCAGACGAAGGCTGGGAAGTGCCTGTCTCCCCATGCCCTATTTGGGCTCTTTGCCAGTATCACACGAAATCCCAAGACTCAGGACCGTAGAACTCCCTCATTTCAACCCCAGCTGGCTTACAGCTGAGCTAAATTCCCCTCTCGGTTTCACCCAGGCCAGCCCTGTGGCGGTGGTCCAGCTGCAAAGCTCAGCAGAACACAGCCCTCCACGCAGGGTCAAAGCCCTAAACACCACACGGACACCACCTGCACTGCCCATCTTCACTTTCATTATGAATAATTTCCTGTGTTTTAATTTATAAATAAACCTGAAAGATTTAACACCTGATAACACCAGCAGTGTGTTCCTCCCTCTTTGAAGATCTTGCTATAACCGCACGGTGAGCTCTGCCGTAGTCATCTCACCCCAGTGGGGTCCTAATTCTGGGAGCTGCAGATAGCCATTGAACTGGGAATACTGTTAACAATTTGACTGCTGATCTTTCAGCAAATATATCTATCTATGATGCTTCTTCATAATCTCAAACTGCTCTCCACGTGTCCCAAAGAGATGACAAAAACCATACGCATCCATCCAGCTGCCAAAACCTTCCACTTCCCTCCACTTCTACGATGCAGCTGAGTATTGTTAATATGAAAATCTTTGGCCTATTGATCACTCAAAATATGAGGGCGACAAAAATGCATTGAATTTAACATAAAAATAAACAACTCATGGCTGCTGTATTGACTGTATTATTCATATTATGTTTTAATTCATTTGCCTTTCATGCCGCAGTTGCAGGTTTTCACCGGCTGTGTCAGATCGCTTCCGAAGCCCAGACCTGGGAGCCCTTCCTTGCTGAAAGCAATCAAGTCTCTACTCCAAGTGTGACTAGAGCAAAGACATTACAGATGGAGAACAACCACCCTGCACTGTGCAAAAACTGGAAGCAACGTGTGGTGATGGTTCCGTTTAGACATTAACCAATGTTATGGGACATGACTAAGCCCAACTCGGTTTCAAAGTCTGAAAGAATGAGGAAGCTAATCTATCCTTCGGAAAGATATTCAACAGCCTCAGAGCCCTCAGGTTGACTAACCCAACCCTAACCCTACACTGATGGTTTGACCAGGCATTTTATAACACGCTCATGATACTTGTATCTCAGCTTGGATTTCCCCAAACTCCATACCATGGCTATGCAGCACACAATGGGTCATCTTTCTCCCTACTAGTCCAATGGGTCAAAAGCTCTGCACGCATTAGGGGTCCCGAAACTCTCCTGTGGATGGGGTGAACACAGAAAACTCCGCACCACCTCCAGTCCTTCTCAAGGCACTGAAACAGCAGGGCCCTGGGGAAGAAAGGCCTGGCTTTAAATGGAAAGATGGGGTTGGGACCCCACCCTGTGTCACACCAAGTGCCACTAAAACAAAAAAGAACCAGGCAGCCCCATAAGCTGTAAGCATTAAAGGCATGATTCCCCCTTTCTAACGATGCTTTTACAGAAACCGTTCCACTGTAAAACTTTATGATTTGAATCTTTATAGCCGCCAGCAGAGCACGTGTTCACTGCCTTAAATTATAACTTAATCTCAACAGAATTTGTGCTTTCTAGCGCTCTGCGGATTGAGTGAAAGATGAGAGGCAGAACTTCATGCCTGCTGCCCACCTGCCTCCTCGGACCACGACCTTGGGTGGTACGGTGTGCTGGGGTGCAACCACACCCTCAAACCAGCTCCCACCTGGAGATGGTCTGCAGCACAGGTGCTTCAGCAGCACCCAGAGCACAGGCACAGTGGTGCCCGTGGGGCACTGTTATGGCACTGTTTATCACCACGATTGCTGAAACACTAAAATGGAGCAATGTGGATATCAATAAACATAGCAAAGGGGCCAGTGGAGATATGGCAGCAGCATCCCAGCCAAGCTTTGTGGGACCAACACATCCTCCTCGGGAGGATCACGCACCTCCGGTGCTAGTGGAAAGTGCCTGGGGCAGCGAGGAGCCTGCACTCATTCAAAGAGTAGAAAAGGAGCCAGCAGGTCAGTGAAGGTAATTCTGTCCCTCTTCTCTGCTCTCGTGAGACCCCACCCGCAGTACTGCATTCAGCTCTGGGGCCCCCAACATGATGATGACATGGAGCTGTTGGAGCGGGTGCAGAAGAGGGCCACAAAAATGATCCGAGGGCTGGAGCACCTCTCCTATGAAGAGAGAGAGTTGGAGTTGTTCAGCCTGGAGAAGAGAAGGCTCTGGGGTGTTCTTATAGCAGTCTTCCAGTACCTGAAGGGGACCTACAAGACAGCTGGAGAGAGGCTTTTTACAAAGGCGTGTAGTGACAGGACAAGGGGCAACGGCTTTAAACTGCAAGAGGGAGATTTAGGTTAGATATAAGGAAGAAATTTTTTACAGTGAGGGTGGTGAACCACTGGAACAGGTTGCCCAGAGAAGCTGTGGCTGCCCTATCCCTGGAAGTGTTCAAGGCCAGGCTGGATGAGGTTTTGAGCAACCTGGTGTAGTGGAAGGTGTCCCTGCCTGTGGCAGGGGAGTTGGAACTAGATGATCTTTAAGGCCTCTTCCAACCCAAACTGTTTTATGATTCTATGAAATCTGCAACTGCTGCTGTCACAGGTTCAGCGTGCAGCGGTCTCCCAAAGTGCAACACTTTTCAGTAGACGAATGTACGTGTTCTGTCTACTAACACGTTTGCTCCCAGGAGCAGGAGCAGAGGTAGCACTGGCAAGGCCACGCTCAGGCTACACTAAAGGAGAGAATCCTCCCATGATCTCTGACTTGCCTTCCCCTCACAGACACTTTGCTCAAAAGAATCAGGCCAGTTATTGCTGGCTTTTTAAAAACCTTGCTACACATATCCAGAAGCAGAAGTTGCACCAGCAGAAATCTAAATCAGTGTGTGATGTGGATTTCAGGGATATCATGCGATACTGGAAGAAGCCTGTGCCTTGTGTGTGCATTTGCACATAGCAAGATGGTAGCAGAGGTGAATGCTGGGAGGAAACTGGCAGTCGTCTGCAGGGAAGAATACTCCAGTTTGGTGAGGGAATCGGGAACATTTTTCTCAATTCCTTCTCATCCTCAGCAACAAGACAGAAAAGACCAGTCAATCAATACAACAGTAAAATTTGCAACCCAGGTAACCTTTAAACACTAAACAATGTCATACTAAACTAAAACAAACTACACGAAATCCCAGCTAGGCATCAAAACCACCCTGGGTCAGCCAGACTAAGAAAACAGATAAAAGCCTTCAGCGTTCTGCTGTATCGAACCCTGGCATCCTCTCTGCTCAGACCTGGGTACCTATGGATGAGCGGACCTCCTCGGGCAGCCACACACCGCAGCTTTCATTTTGTGAGTCCTCTGGACAGTTGATCCCACTAGACGGCTGGAGTCACTGTACTCCTGCAGCCCCTAAACCTGAAAGATATAGAGTCTTTCTTTCTAGTTGGGCTCCCCACTTCCACTCCCTGGACAATCTGTTCACACCTTTCCCCTTTGCATCTTCTTTCCCTTTCTGCTAGAGGAAGGAACTGCTTTGTCCTTTCTTCCAGTTGATTATGTGTCAATAAACTTACATGGAACCATTTTTGCTGCCAGCTGCTGATCCTGCACTCTCATCTGCTGTGCCTCTTGTTTATTAAAGCATCTCCCCAGCCAACAGGTCACCTCAATACTGAGCTCCCACAGAAATGGGAGGGCATTTCTAGGAGAGCACCCAATGCTCCACACCTTGTCTCTGCACAACAATGAGAATCTGAAACATGGAGAATCACAAAATCACGCAGAAGTGGAAGGGTGAACGAGAGGTTATCTGCTTCTTTCTGTCCAAAAGTGGAAACAGCTAAATTTAATGCATTCCTGAAATAACTTTGCTTAATTTGGTCCTGAAACCTATCAGTGCTTCCCACTCACTAGACACCCTATTGCATTGCTTTGTCACCTCCATGCTAGAAAATAGCAGCTAAAAGGCTTCAGTTTAAGCTCCAAACTTCTTGCCTTACCTGCAGTTGGCACATCTTCCTACTACTCAACCTGCAACGCCCACCTGACGCGCCATCCTCAGAGGAGGGTGGGTTCCTTTCCCACCCTCCTAAGGAGAGACAGATCCGACCACTCTCACCGTCTTTCTTTTAGGTAGGCCAGAGCTGAAATGGGCATCAATGAGAAAAAATAAGAAAGGGAACTGCCCTCCACTTTCTGCAGGATTATAAAGAATTTATGAATAAATCTGGCAAGCCTTTTAATTTCTTTTTTCCCTTACTCTAATCATTTTTTGTAGGGGATGGGGACGCAGAGCTCCTGTAGGCAGGATAAGAGGCTGCTCTTCGGGAGCTGAAGTTTGTCAGTTCAAACTGGACATATGATACCTGGCAGACCTCACCTTTCACAGAGCCACATGTGACTAAGAGCTTCCTTTTGATGCTTTCTCCTCTGCTCCTTTTCGGCTGAGGTCCAGTAACTTTCCTTCTTTAAAGGAAGGCTGAGGCGATTTTGTTTCCTGACTTTTGAAGAGCTTTTCCTCTTCTTTCTTTGATCTGTGTAGTGAATTTGATCTCCCAGAAGAGCAGGATGAGTGTGTCTCCTCACAGACCGGTTCCGGATAGTCAGGATTTGATTCACTGATTCGTTTATTTTTATTTGCCTTCTGTGTTTGGCAAGCTGAATGCGGGGCTGCAAGCGAGGCTCTTTCTTTAGGTCCAGGAGAAGGAAGGTGTTTCCCTGAACCTGGCTGAATTCGTGCTTCCCAGGCTGCAGGCAGGATGCCAGGGCATCCCTGCAGGCACTTTCACCGTCTTCTCAGGGATGCAGGGAAAGAAGCTCACCTCTCCCTCCGGCTCCATCATGAGACTGGACATCTAAACGGCATGTGCTGATGAGAAATCTGAGTCCTCCAGGGAATCCCCTGCAGGCAGTGCTTCAATTTCCATCATGTTTTGTGGCAGGTTCCAGGACAGGCGTCTGCTGACCATTCATGTTCCTCGCTGGCTTGGCAGCCAGAGGAGGGATAAAGAGGAGTAAAGAAGGGGGCCTGGCCTCTGGGGATGGAGAGGAGGCTGTAATGGACCAGGCAGTCCACAAAATCACCCTATTGAAGGATGAGCTCAAGCTCTTTGAGGGTCTTTATCTCATTGATGGCCCTTCTGGAACTCCAGGACTTCTTCCAAACAGCCACGCATGGTGAACCCCACAGCAAACCTCTCCCACACTTGCTGGCACCTTTCCCTCCCAAGAGGAAGAGATGGAGGTCCTGATGTGCCCTGACCAGTTCCTGGCTGGAGGTTTAGAAGACCCATGATGGTCAGGAATCAAAAATGTTGAGCAAAAGGTAAACAATGATTTAGAAAAGGTGCTCTGATGTGAGGTAACCAAGGAGCACAGAGCCAGTCCAACTGGCCAGAGCCCATCTCCAAGGAGCCCACCAGCTGAGCATCCCCAGCTGTGCACCGGGATGCGGCTCCTGCCCATGTCCCTGAGCGCTCAAGCCAGCGTGGGACCATTCCTGCTCCTGGGCTGCTGCCGGGGCAGCAAATCGGGAGTCCTGCTGGCAGCCTGGCCCATGGCTTCAACCCGTCCTTGGGAATCAGCTTACGGCTGCACCGAGATTAAGAGCAAAATGAATGTTTGTGTGGGTGTTACTGAAGTTTTCAAGCACCCTGACCGACCGGTGTCACAGCTGGGATAAGGACAGGAGCCCCTCGCTTTCAGCCCCGAGACAGACAGCAATGCTGTATATTCAATAAATAACTGGGATATTTACTTAAATGAACGACTCTGAGCCTGTTCCAAGGAGTTAATTTAGTGCTAACTGACTGGATGAAAATGAAAAGGTCTCATTTTACATTAAGAGTGATCACCTGACAGTTTTACTGAATATATTATGACAGGATTTATATGGCTATATAATTTTAGGGTATATTTGGAAGATTATTATCCTGATTTAAATAAACACGATCTCAAGAAAATCAACACAGAGTCAGGAACTTTTCACACGTGAAAAAAGATGGGAAACTGGCTCAGAAGTGAACCTCAGTTGTTGTATCTTGTGCCTCCCACCAGCCGCTGCTTTGTAAACTGCGGGATCCCAGAGTTCATAGTAAATGGCAAAAATCCCCAAGTCCTCAATTCTGCTAACTTACACATCACTAGTGAATACGCCACAAACTTCTTACCCCAAACACCGGGAGAGGAGCAGAGAGGGGAGCTGGCAGATTGTGTGGGCTGGAGGGAGGAGGGGGGTGGAAGGAGGCAGGAAGAAGAGATTCGGGTGTCAAAAGTGCCCCTTAAAAAAAGCGTTGCTTAAAGAGTCTTCTGCGAGGAAAAAGAAAAAAAAAAAGTGAGGAATCAAAAGCAAATATGTTACTGACTTGGGTAAAGGAATTGCTTTCATGCATCCAATTCTCCAGGCGAAGTTCCCATTCTCCAAACAGAAATGGGGCACAAAGGAGGCTTTCGGGCACTTTTGCCTCTGGTCGAGGGGGGGGCAGCTGGCAGGCTGCAGGCTCCTCCTTCGCCCAAGAGCAGCCCTGAAACGAGGCTGGAACATGCCCCATGACCCGTGGGACAGAGGGAAGACTGCCCGACGCAGCACGCTCCTGTTGTGTTCCCAGCAGATCTGCAACACGCCGGCGTCGATGCAAAGCCCCTTGGCCAAACCCATGCCGCTTTTGTGGGCACCAGAGCCACTCTCCATGAGGCTGTGCCCGTCTCCTTCCCAGCTTCCACAGGCTGCGGTGACCCACATGGAGGGGTCATAGTGCAAATAAGCATCTAGGACACAACCAGCTGCTTCTTTCAGCCTCCCCAGGTCCTGAATCCCCTTCCTCCTCATCCCGTGTCTCTAAGTGTGACTGTATACAAGAAAACCCTTCTCGAGGCTTGTTCTGTTTTACAGACTGCCTGATGGGATTATCTTTCCTGTCATTTTGAAGCTTGTATAAGCGTGCGACTTACACCACTCAAGCTAAATCACACTCAAGGTACTTTGTCTGTCTAAATTGTTTGGAGGACCAGGTCATTTATTTACAGATCATGTTATTTATTTAGTAAAAAAATAAATTAAAAAAAAAGAATTCTAAATGGAATATAGAAGTAGGTAATAAGGACATTGCAGTCAAGTAGCAATATCCTGCGGAGCAGATAAGTGCCAAATAGAAACGATCTTAAATACGCTGAAAACTGAACTCTCTGGTCTCAGACCACACAAAGAAAAGGCAACTTATTTGGTCAGGCACAGTCTTCCTGGGAGGTAACACTCATTTAGCTATTACAGTGATGATAGGCAGTCTGGACGTATCCAAGACAGGTATATCGATTATTCCTGTAGCAGTAACCTTGGGGCAATATTTGTCTGTCATAACCCTAAAGCAGATCAACTAACATTTAGGGACTAATCTGATGCCCAGTCCAGTCAGTGCAAATTTTTCCATTTATTTACTTCCATGGCCGCTGGATCAGACCTTTTGGGACTGCGAAATATCACACGAGCTCCTCTTGCCACTGGAAGAGCTGTAAATGTGCAAAGAGTAGAAGTCAGGAACGATCAAGTGGAATTTGGTCCTGGGTTTATTAAGGAACAGAAACATCACCCAGAGCTGGAGTGTGTTGGTGCCCAGAGGAGGGGTCAGTGGCACACGCAAGCCCCTTCATGCACCTACTTTGTGCACAGTGAGTGCGTGCTTGCTACAGGAATGCACCTAGGAGTAAGTCAGGTGTGGGAGCACATCTCCACCTCCATGCTGGGAAACTGGTGGCAGTCACAGGGGTCACCTGGAGCACCCTCTGGTATGGATCCAAGGGCCAGAGCTGACTTTCTGAGGTTTATTCTGGATTTTAAGCAGTTGTTAAAAAAAAAAAACAAAAACAAAAAAGGCTCATCAAGGAGGGGACTGCGGGCTTTAAAGTGCTGCAGCAGGCTCTGAGAGTCCACTTATTCCTGAGTGAAGATGGATACCTCAAAAGGTTCCTCTCACCAGTAAATAATTCATAAAAAACAAACAAGCCCAGGTCTGTTTGAATTAGAACAAAATATTTCTTTAGAAAAGTGAAGTGATTAAGCACAGGAGGAGCTGGAGATGACAGCTGGTGTCTGCAGCTCCGGATGAGTCACCTTCACTCACCAAGGCCCCTCTCTCCGGGAAGTGCTGCTGCTTTTTTTTTAACCCTTTGAGATTCCCAGGAATGATTTGTCACCGGGGTTATTAGCATTTCTCCCTTGATATCGACAGCTTGTCTTTCCTCCTCCTAACCAGTGAGTGATTTCTTCACACACTCGCCAAATACAGCCAAATCACCATGGTAAACGTATCGACAGAATCATATTAACAGCTGCTGAGCATTTACAGGGCCGTAAGTTATACAAAAAAAGAAAGAAGGAAAACACACATGGAAATAAACCAACTCTGATCAGCAGTGACAAGCATTTATTTAGGAGTCACTCGATGGAAATATTTTTTATGCTTTAATTGCTAATTATAGGCTCCTGCAGAAGGGTGGCTTTGGACAGAATTATTTCTTTAAACTGGAGCATTAAGCCAGTGCTGAGCACACCCTACCTGGACGTACCTTAGGGAAGCAGCAGCAGATGGATTTATTTTTAAAGTGCTGCCCTTCTTTGAATCAAGCCTGAAGTTTGCAAACCAAAGTTACACCTCTCCTGACTTACCAAGCAAGGACCTTTTAAGTTTAAGGTCCAGGTAAGAGCTGAAAACACATCTATGTAGAGAAAGGGAAGGCCTCTTCAAACTCCATGTGCTGGAGATGCCTGAGCCCTGTCTCCCCTTTCCCAGCTGGCCACCACTGGGCTGGGTTTTGCCATCAGTCCCCATCACCAGGGACTGGCTCAGACCCTCCTGGCCAAGGAGAGCGTGGCCGTGCAGCTGATCCTCACCCCTCCACCCCACGAAAAGAGCCCATGCTGACTCGGAGGGCTGCTCCACGTCAGACTAGCCACGGAGGGAGAAGATAGCCTTGCTTCTCCTGCTCGCCTTTCTCATCCCCTACCTGCCTCCTCATTGCAGGGGCTATGGTTTCATTAGGGACACACAACAGGTATGTGTAGGGCTCCCAATACTCTTCTGAAGACAGTCTCAGACTGCGACAGCAATTTCCCCTGTCCTGGCCCTTCCATCCCTGCTCTCGTTTCCTACAGACATTCCCACCACCTCCGAGGCTCCAGCACTCAACGCTCGTGTCCTGAGCTGCTCTTGTTTTGCGAGCTGTGGGTATTAAGTCCTTTCCATTTTCCCTGCAGGCTGCTGCTCCTGGTTTTCTCTGCACTGTTAATATCTTCAGGTATAAAGGTGGTGTCTCAGGTATAAAGGACAGAAGAGCAGTTTGCTCCTCATCCCCATGTCATGAATGGTGAGACGGTCACTGGTGACAACATGGAGCGCTGAATTCATGCAACGTGAAGCAGCCTGGTTTTGTACACTGACAGCATCTCAGGCTAATGTTTTCACCTGACTGGTGAATGAGGGGAAGAGGGTAAAGGAAGGGGAAGATCACACGAGGTACAACTCAGAAGTGCCAGTTTTTTTTAACCCTTTGAGATTCCGAGGAATTCCTCAGGAGCCAAAGTGTTTCACTCCAAACAGCTGATGACTGGTGGGAATTACTGATGAGAAGCCAGCACCTCCTAAAGCCACCTTCACACCGCCTGCCCAGGACATGGGACCTGCTCTGCTCCCAGGGGAGCCACCCACCTTCCCTGGGGACTCCTAAAAACCTTTCTGTACAAGGTCAAACACATAAGGAGGGCTGCTTGTGTTAAGCACAGAGCAGAGACCCACAGGGAACTCACTTTTGAGGAGCTTGGATGTAGAATAAGAGGGCTGCTGTAGCCAGGCCCTCAAAGAGCAGGTGTCTGCTGGGCTGCGGACTTGGGGCCACAAGGGAGAGAAGAAGAGGAGATGGAGCATTTCTGCTGCATGGGGATATTTACAAGTGGTACCTCAGGCATTTCACCAAGGTTCCTGCATGAGCAATGTGACCTCTCCCTGCAAGAGTTTACACCTAATAATTATTACTTCAGGATCCGCAAGGACTGATCCACTGCTCTGGTATTTGTGAAGCAGCCCCGAAGGACAGCACATTGAGCTCTCTCAGTGTTTCCTAGAGTTACCAGACTTCCTTAAAGCTGACCATTAGAGTAATGGGTTGTTTTTTCCAACCACACTCAGGCCCTTACAGAGCTGAATTTCATGAAAGTTGTACTCAACTGTGTGGCTTCCTCCTGTCAGGACAGGAATGGGGTGGGGTGAGGCCCAGGCACTGTTCACACACAGAGACGTTTGCTGAGACCCCAAAGCCAGGTGTGCCCACTCATGCTGCTCTCTTTCCCACAGCATCCCCTAACCTCGTTAGAAGTCCAGGGCAGATTCCCTTGCAACTAGCTGCTTCCCAGAATCTCCTCGTGCCAACTCAGAAAAGGGAAGGATGAGACTCCAGTATGATTTGCTAGCTAGCAAAGCAAGGACAGTGAGATGGGGGAAGGAATGGCCATCATCTGAGACACAGAGAGAAGTCATCCACAGGAAAAGTGCTTATTCCAGTCTCAGCTACTGTGCCCTGCCATTTGTCAAGCCCAGTTGGTGGCTTGAATAAAACTTCTCCAGCCTCTGCGGCTCACGCTTCTCCTTGCCTGCTCTGGAAAAGACACAGCCCACACTACAAGCTGAAGGCATGAAAAAAGTTATCGGAAAGACTTTCTTTAAAAATTAGATGAAAAAGGTGCTTTAGTTCTCCATTTCTTCCCTCCAACTATCTTCCCCATTCAGCTCCTCACCCTCACACATGCCCTTTCCTTCCCCAAACTCCTTTGTTCAACAACAACAACAAAACCCAACAAAAAGAAAAGCACCCACAGGAAAATACCCGCTGTCCTACTCCATCTATCCTTAATTTCCCACCCAGCTTTGCCTCTCCACAGGCCTCTTTTAAAGCATCCCAACAGCTCGACAGTGGAGCTGCAGAAGGATCACGCCAAGCCTGCACACCAGGGTCAAGGTATTTGAAAGGCTGAACTCAGCTTTCCATGAACTCCACTAGAAAAACTGTCCAGAGAGACTCTGCCAGCATCTCTCTGCCTTCTCCTGAGGAAACGCTGGCTTTGCTGTTTTCTGCACCGAGGCTTCCTCGTCCTCCTTCCAAGCGGTAGGTCCACAGAGCCAGGGAGGAGCAGGGGAGGTCAGCGGGGGCACGAGTGAGACAAAAAACTAATTAAGCAGCAGCCAGCCCTTGCCTGGGGAGCAGGGAAGCATCCGAGGAGCAGCGGCTGAGAGCACCAGTGCCAGGGACGCCCCTGCAATGCATCTCCCACACTCCTGGGCATGCCTGTGTGAGGATCCAAGCTGCTAACGATGCCAAGGCTCAGCAAGCAGTGTGCCAGAGGGGAAAGGACCCCTGCCCTCCCCCTACAACCCAGCCCCCTGCCCGGCATCATAAAATCAACTCCTTAAGGCAGGGGCTGCAAAAGAGAGAGGAGCCCCCTCCATCACCCGTGCTGTTAAGCCGCTTAGAAGTTAGAATGGGAAGGCAGACAGATGGAAGGGCAGACAGACAGTGCCAAGCACCTTAGGAAAGCCCCAAGAAGAGACAGGGCTGCAACTGGGAAAGCCTGCTCTGGCTGGCAGGATGGATTTCAGCTTCGCACTTCTCCCAGTCGCACTCCCTGCAGGTACACCCCAGCTGGACGAATCTTCCCCTTCTGCTTTTTGGGGTGGTTCTTTTTTCACCCAGGACCTCCCCAGGGAGGCTGCCCTGGGGAGAGAGCAAAGACACTGCCAGCCTTCCAGCAGTGACACTGCCACCATCCTGCTACTTGCCAGGGCAAATGCAGCCACCACGGGGACCCAGACGGCCAGGGGATGGAATGCAGCATCACTGCTGTCAACCCCTCCTGCGCCATAACGCTGCCCCATCGGGTCCACCATGCCAAGATGGGAGCATTCTGGACCCAGGAAAGAATTATTCAGTCCTACTTTTATTCAATCCTCCTTTCAAATGACATCTCAGGCACTGTCGGCCCAGGGGTTTCCACTGGGAGCAGGACCCACAGGATTTGAAGGACTCACACCAGGTCCGAGCCTGTTCTGTCTGTGCACCGGGGAAGCACCCTCGCATCATCCATCCGTGTCACCACCAGCATCACTCAGCTTCTAGGAAAGGAAATACCAGTTCATCTAACCCCAAAACATCACAGCTTTGTATTTGGGCAACTGGACCTACCTCAAGGAGGATGAGGGGATATGAAACCATTTAAAAGGAGAGACCCAAAGGGAGCAACTGAGCCCCCCCAGACCAGCATATAAGTATCTCCTTAGTGGATCAGCCTGCTAACAGCACCCTCAGCAGCCAACAAAAGGCTGTTCCTCACCGAGGAGCCCTTCCTCTTCCTGGCAGAGCAGGTGCCTGGCACCCCAACAGCCGTGACTCATCTGCGAGGTGTGATGATGCTACTGGGAGCAGGAAAAATAGAAGAAATGCCATCGCCAGAAGAAATCTCCACCAACTTCCACAAGAAACAGCCTCTGGAGGCCGAGCAAGGTTCCCGCTCTGGCCCCTGCACAGCTGGGAGGGCAGAAGTTACCCACCGGACTTCTCCAATCCTCTGTACGTCAGCCCAGGGAAATGTGGTATCCAGGAGCGCAAGCTGAGGATGCAGGAGGCAGAAGTTTGCTGAAGATCCACGCGCTAAAAGCTGCTCAGGCAGCTGTGCCAATAGTCTCATTCTTCATGTAAGAGAGCTCCCTCTAGGTTAAGCACTCGGGTATTTCAGAAGCCATCGCTCATTTTGGACTCCACGCTCTGCCCTGATGCCTTCATCTTCAGAGAAGTGTCCGTCAGTTGGAAAGCCCGCAGATATCCCAGAAAACACGGGGTTTGCTTTCCGCAACCTGGCCTTCCTGCTGCAGGTATGGAGCGCCTGCAGCTCCATGCGTTACATGCACACGTGTGTGACGTGTGTGCCCTCTCGTGCACATAACCATGGGTCCTCAGTACATTTCATCCTTCAGAGCTACTCTGATACATTCACCTGGAGCTACACCAGGGAAGGAGCCGACCCGCAATTTCTCCAGCCCCAAACCCAATCTTTACCCTGCTTTGAAACACTTATGAATTATTCCACAAACTGATGAGCCAGGGAGTTCAGCAGAGGCTTTCAAATTCACAGAAGTAGAAAAATCAGATGGAAAAGACTGAATGCCGGAAAATGCAGGACCGTTCCCTGCAGTGGGATCCCAGGAGCTTTGCACAAACTAGTTTTAAACCTTGAAGTCTTCAGTGCAACTTCCTGTTTTATTTTTATTTTACCGAGACTTGTATTTACTAATAAATATGCAGCTTGCTGTATACAGAACAGCAGGTAGCTCCCATTTACAGCTGTATATAACCGACTTCAATATTCAACACCCTTACTCTGCTATGCAGTATAATACTCACAATAAAACATATACCGTATTTGCAACTGTGTCTATGCTACTATTCTGGTACGTGACACACATTAAGAAACAAATTGAGAACATAGAAAAGAATTTACCATTTACACAAAAAAGATGTGCTGGGATTTTCAATAAGTTCTAGCATAATATAGTATCATTTTTATATCTTGTCTGCTCCCTTGGTCTTGCTGATTTAATACGTCTTTTCTCTCTATAACCATAAACCTATAGGCTGTATATAGATTTTTTTTAAACATAATATACGGTGCCAGTGTGTAGGTATAAAACTTTATCATAGAAACGTAAGAATTGTCAGAATGACTCAGTCCAAGGGCCATCCAGGCCAATATCCTGTCTCCACAGTTTTTCCCATTAATATGGATTAGGCACACAATACAGTTTACTACAACCTCGTTTTATAACAATGTTAGTGATAATAATACTGCCTAGCGTATAAATGCTTATAGAGCACAGTGGACAGGGAAACGGCATCGGCCCCACAGGAAGGGAAACTGAGGCAGGGGAGATGGAGAAGGTCATACATAATTTTTATATATATATATATGTAATGAGGCTCCATCAAGAGCCCTGGATAGCACTATCACCCACTCCAGCCCTCGCATGCTGCCACGCAGCACCCAGGGCTGCAAGCCCGAGGGATGCTGCCCTAGGAAGAGTTAATGGCGGAGGTCTCCAGTCCCAGCGCTGCAGGTGTCTGCTTTTAATTCTCTGCTGCTCTTCTCCCAAACAGTGCCAGATTTCCACTCTCCCTCCTTCTCCTTTACAAATCAGTGTTTAGCATAAGAAGAGAGGCAAGAGGAGCCAGGGCAGCAGGGAGATCTCCTACAGCCCTTTCTGGGCAACCTGAGTAGGCGGGAAAAGGCAGCTGGCTGGAGCTCAGTGAGAGAGCAGGGACCACAGTACGAGTCTTTTCACATCTGGTTAAGTACTGATAAACCCTCCGACGAGCTGCCTAATTACTACAACACTTCTGCCGAAAAATTAACACACTTGGCCAGCTGCACTGGGGCAGAAAGGGTAGGCAAGCAGCTGTCGGGATGCGGGCAGTGGTGGGAGCACCAAGGAGAGAGGTTTGCAGCACAAGAGCACAAGAGAAGGGCAGGGAGCTCTGCCTGCAGGGATCCTGCTGAGAAAACAGCCTCCTCCCCACTTTTTTTTGCTGCACAGCCCCCAGGAGAAGACAGTGCCAACAGAGTTGTTACTCCTGCAAGGTAGCCCTTGCGAAGAACTCAACGGAGACGCCTTGATACCAAAATCAACAGAACCACTCACCACGATCCCAGAAAATATGTGATTATCCTGAGGACCCAACAGCAGGGCCAGAAACAGGACCTGGGGTGCTGGGCTCCTCTCTGCTTGGCCTCTGCTCACCTCTCCTTGCTGAGCCCTCATTTCAGTAAATTCCACAAAATCCAAGCATGGCACCTTATTTCTGGAGATCTCTATAGGTCCTATAGGTCCGGTACCACTGAGGGAGCATCATTCGTCTGCACATCTCCCTGCAGAACTCTCTTAAAAAGGGCTGCAGGAGGGATACCAGCAGCTCAGGGGTACTGCTCCCCAGGACAGCCATCTCCATGTCAGGTTATCCCAAGCATGCGGGTGGGTGAGCTTCCTCTGCTACAGCTGCGGAGGGATTAATCTCTCTCCCGAGACAAAAAGGTGGGCTTATTTCCCGAGAGGTGTCCAAGCACACCCAGAGAGCTCAGCGGCAGCAGCAGCCTGCTGGGTGCCTTTTACCCGCAGACATTTGATGAAATTAATGACACAAAAGTAAGTATAAAGGCTAAGACAAATAGAACTGGCAACAACTTGAACCTTTGGCCTGTCCTTTGAAAGTCTCTGGCAAGTCTCAAATCTTCTTGATCTGCTCACTAAAGGGATGACTGTCCCACTATTATTTTCCAAGCATTTGTTGGCAAGTTGTAGAAGGAAAAAGGCATTTCACTGAAACTGTTAGTACAAAAGCTCAGCTCCAGCCAGGGCCCTGGACTCCACTTCAAATTATAATATTTTAAGTACCTGAAAATAAATATTTTGTCAGCTGCTGAGAATTAAGAAGTAGCTTCGACCTTTCAGAGAGGGGAACCCTGTGGAGAGCGGCGAGCCTCAGAGAGTTAGCTGCAAAACAAGTTTGCCCAAGCCGTTCAACCTGTCTAGCACAGACACAGCCTGCCCTCCCGCGCTCCGGGCTCCTTGCAAGCTGCCCGCAGCCTTCTGGGGTACGATAGGCTCTCCTGCAGCCAGCAGCTCCTTCCCAGCTGGGACGTGTGCTAACGAAAGGCACTGCACCAGCACTGCACTATAAGCTGGATGCTCCGAGTAAAATGAGCATCCCTGAGACAGCAACAACGTCAGGGCTTCCTATGAAGAGCTGCCAGTCCACTCCCACGTTGCTCATCCGTGCTGTTGCTTCATGCTGTACCATGCCAAGTCTAAGGAATTTTATCCGCAAGGATTAAAAATACTTACTTTTGTTTTTTAACATTAACTCTGGCTATGACCAAGCCCCTGGGTGGATGTACTCATTGCCCCTCAGACCTCCGAGCTGCTGTGAACACTGTTCATGCTCCAGCCACAGCAAAAGGAATCCACACAAAGCAGAAGATCTCTGGTTTTCCAGCAGAGCTCGAAGAGTTAAATCCCTCTCCCTTCCCCCCCAATCTTTCTGCCTTTGGCCTTTAGATCAGCCCTGGTTGCCAGTGAGGACTCATCGAAACACCACGAGGCTGGGCCTGTCAGGAAGGAAACCAGCATGTCCAGAGTTTTGTTGTTCTAAAGACTTTTTTTTTTTTTAATTTTATTTTACTGCTCAGGAAGGAAGCCAGAGCCTGCGTTTCGACTCCAAGAATGTCGATTACTCATCCTTCCCTGCATTATTTCTTTTATCTCTCACTTTTATCTACCTTACTCCGAATTTTCCTCCGTTTCTTGCTCTGCGGTTCCTAGCCACTGCTTTCAGCTGTTCATCCAAGTTTCACAAAAAAAAACCCCTATCTGGCAACTGTTTCTTCAGAATAAATCCCAATGATAATGTTTATTAAACAAGCCTCCATCCCTCCCCCCATGCTGCCTTTTCAATCCTGGTGTAACCATCCGGGTACAATGGTTATAGCCACTGCCCGAGGACCTCAGCATCTCCGAAATGTGAACACAACCACCTTCAGCATACAGCTGTGCTACAAGAATATCATCAGCCCTGCTTTAAAGATGGGCGATGAGAAATGACTCTGCTCGTCTGAGGTCAACAGAGTCCACAGCATAAGCAAACCAACGTTCAGGGCTTTGCCCAGGCAGCCCTTCCCTCTTCCTGCTCCATGTGCCTGCAAGGAGGAGGCACGCTCGGCTCTGCCAATAAACATGCCCTTCATCTTCAAGACTCCCACACCAGTCAAGCGAGAAAGGTGGGACAAAAGTAAAATAATCAGTATGTGACGAGTTCATGACACATTTCCTTAGCTGCAAAGAACGAGGGTCCTGGATCACCTGAACGTCCATGAGCCACCTGAGTACATAGCAGAGGGATATCAGCAAGTGGTGTCTAACTGCCTTCTCCTCCCAGGGTCTGCAAAACCCATCACACCACCCGGGGATTTCCTTTTCTTCTTTGCCCAGGTGCAGCTAACAACCCAGGCACGACTGGCAACATCTGGGAGAACACAGACCCAGATGTTTCTCATTGACATCATAACCTTCCACAGCCTTTACCAGACTGTGCCCGCTCACTGGGGTGGGCACCTCAGGGGGCAGATGCACGTGCTCGAAGGCACACCTGGGTCCTTGCAGTGTTCCTGAACAGATGACCACAGGTGAAGCATTTCTTTTTAGTTTAAGGCCCCTTCTTCCTTGAGATGTGCTGTAAAACCCGGGGCCTGATCCGGACCGCACCGTGCACAGCTTCCCCAGGCTACAACACCCACAGCCTCTGAGTTACATGCAAGTGAGGCCAATTCAATTCCTCTCTGCTCAGCTCTGTCTTGCTCTAACACAATCCTCCCCTGTTTCCACAGTTAACTTGTTTTCATTTTAAGAGAGAAAATAATGAGATGGTGGGAACATTACTTCTGGCTAATGGAGGCAGAGATCTGCAAACTTTCATGGCTTACTTTTTCCAGTATATCCCAGTCCTGATCCAAATATCATCATACTTATTTCAGTCCTGGACCCAACACAGGACTGGACACAACACATTGGCCAAATTAAGACAGAAATAACTTGTAGCGCTTTTCTACTTCACACTCTCTCAAAGACCTCTTGCTGACGTTTCATTTCTGGTCTGCAGACTCCCTGCTTCCCTCACTACTGAATCTCCAGGCGCCTTCAACACAGCTTCCCTGAACACATTAGCCCCAAATCTTATAGAATCATTTAAGTTGGAAAAGACCTTTAAGACCATCAGGTCCAACCATCAGCCTAGTGCTGCCAAGTCCACCACTAAACCACGTCCCTACGCACCACATCTTGGGCAGGCTGCCCATCACCACGGCTCTCCTGTAACCAGAACAGCTCTTTGAGAGCAACGTTTTTGCGCGCGATCCCAAGCAGGCAGAAAGGAAGGAGCAGCCCAGATGGTGGCAGCCAGGCCCGCGGAGCAGACACCGCCGAGCAACGCCTCCAGTCCTGGGCAGGGCTGTGCGCTGGGCAAGGCACAAAACCAAGAGCAAAGAAGCAGGAATATGAGGTTAGCTGCTCGTTCTCCCGTTCTCCTGTCTGAGGAGCACCTCCCAATGTATGAATCCACCCAGGCTGGAAACTTTTTGATTGTGACCGTTAACTTCCTTTGCTCATGCTCCGTGCAGGGTCACCCAGGTCACCAATTGCTCCTTCATCTCTCCAGTAAAACAAAGGCCAGTGGTCAGTCTGCCTTCTTGGGGAGGCTGAAGACAGGAGCTCAGGAGGGAAAAGCTGTCACCAGGGCTGAGGACTTTGCTAGAGGCTCACCTCCAACCTATAGCGCTGGTAAAGGGAACCAAAACTTGTTCGCAAGAAAGAGAACAAACAAGAGACGGAAGTGGGCTTCTGCAGCCCCCTCGACAGTGCTGCAGCACTCTGCATGGATCCGTCCGACCTGCGCTGATACCGGGTACCCAAGATGGCACTTTCCACCCACCCACAGCTGTCAGGACCTCACAGGATCATCCACAGTGCAAACAGCGACGAGGAGACACAGTTCCTTCCAGTCTGCGTTGGCCAAAGGTTGGCCTGGGTGTGGGGTGGCTCTGCTATGGCATGGCCAGGCCACCTTGATAAGACTTTTGCTCACCCAGCCCGAGGTGCAGCACTCAGGATGCTCCTTGTGCCGTGAGCCCTCCTCCCTGCTTGTTCACAAACACCCTGGCATCACCTCCGGCACAGCACAGGAGTTTGAATAGTGGCCCCCAGTAGGGAATTCCGTAAAGTCTCCCCCCCAAGAGGACTGGGACAGAAAATTCCTAAAGAAATTTTCAATGTTAGAAGTAAAAGTTGGAGGAGAGGGCAGAGCTGTAATCTGGTACCGGCTCTTTTCCCATCCCAGCACAACAGCCCAAGCAGGCTCTGCCGTGAGGGACTGTTACCCTACACCTCCTTACGGTGAGGGACGTTACAGAACAGACCATTTCATGTACTCAACAGCTTTGC
Organism: Tauraco erythrolophus; assembly: GCF_009769465.1. Lineage (NCBI taxonomy): Eukaryota > Metazoa > Chordata > Aves > Musophagiformes > Musophagidae > Tauraco > Tauraco erythrolophus. The sequence continues at coordinate 24,327,927 of NC_141474.1, read as the reverse complement.
AAGTTGCTTTCTAAAGTGCAGGGAAACAATGTCAAAATCAGACAAAAAGGTTGAGTCATGTTTAATTACAAATATCACAATTTGAAACAAAGTACCAAAAGTCCCAATAGAAAGAAATGGGTCTGTCAGGGCAGTTCCCTGAGTTTCACTTTTTGCACTGTTTACAGAACCCATCGCATCTGATGAGCCCTTGGGCCAGTGGCATGCTGCTCGCCTGCTGGCTGACACCCCAGCCCTTTCTGCTTTAGTTTTCACACAAGACCTGAAAAACACTCCACCTTCCTGCGCTCGGCAAACCAGCCGCGCCAGGAGCCCAGCACCTGCAGCTGGATGAGTCCTGCTGCCCTCACCCCACTCTCAGGGCTGCAGCATCACAAATTCGCAAAGCATAGGCAGGGCTGCAGGATTGTACCGGCAAAAAGCTCACGCATAAAAGCTCCTGTGTCTTTCCAAATCAAAAACTTTATGTTGTTACTCTGGTGAGAGCCAGTTACTAGGAATCGGTGCTGTTAGGGGAAAGCAAGGATGTGGTTTCCAGCTCTTCCTTTTAGGAGTATCCAGAGACGCTTAGTGCCTTCCTTTTCCTACTGCAGGACAGCCTGGTATTCACAAGAAAAAGTACAAAACACATTCTTGCTCTGCAATTCGGTCAGAAAGCAGATCTCGGCCTCGAGCTACCAAAAAAGGAAGGTTTTGAAACAATACCGATTGGAAACAATGTCCCAAGTAAGGAAAAATATTATGCAAGTGTCCCACACCTGAACTCGAAGAGCAATTCCACTGTCACCAGGACTCCCTCCCCACGTTATCCACGTTTAAGACAATAAACCTCTCTTTGCCCCGCTCCTTCCCAACATTGCTTTTCTCCTTCTTCTGTTGCTCTGGGCACTGAGGCAATTCAAGATGCCAACAAATAAATGATTGAAGGAGAGGAGAAAGTGATGGCTAAAGAGAAACTTCAGGTTTATCAGAACCACCATCCATGTTTTAAATAAGACAAGACAAAAAGGACAGACACAGATAGTACCAAAATTCACAGCCCTTCTTCAGCCAGAGCCTTCACTGACTTGAGGGCTAGGTCCTCAAGAAAGACTGCCGATTTGGCCAGCGAATACCCTAACAGCAACAGGAAAATACTTCAGGACTAAGATGTAAAGAAAACCGAATTCAGGGCGATGAATTTGCCCAAAATGTCTGTAACCTGTGAGTTTATATACACAGGGATCACTTCGGCCAGCAAAGCCAAGCAGGCAAACAGCAAGGTTGCATGAAGAGAGAGAAAGATGCATATAGAGATTACATGTGTAGATCTACAAAAAAACACGTGTCCTTTTTCAGAGGATGCTGTATAGGAATCCGATCCCATTTTAAATTTCCCAAATAGAAATCCATTATTCCCATAGAATTTCAGTGGCTTTGGATAGCTGAAAAATGTCCTCAGAAGTGTCCAAATCTGCTATTCCATCCTAAAGAAGAGAGGTGAAATATTCATAAGCCACCAAGCAAACTGACATGGTCGAAGACCACCAGTGACATGAACTGCAGGATAAAAATTGTCACAATTTGTTCTCAATGGCTGCTTTTCTTGCAATACGGTATTAAGAGAAAACAACTTTGCCTCCACTATGAATTTGCATTAGAAATCCATAAGAAAAATAAAGCTTAATATTATACAAATGGGTACAGTTCTCTATAGTGCTCCTGATGCGGATTAAGGTTAGGCAGATTTTAGATAACAGTTATTTACCTCAGTCTAACACCATGTATGCACAAACGGAATTTATTTTATAGCTGCAGATATTAGCCAGAAAAGGAGATGAGCGGAAACCTTACAGTCTCGTGTAAAATATAATTATGTCTATTTTCTACTCCTTGGAAGGCAAACAAAGAGGGAAAAATGAATCTGCTGCTAGCATTTAATGGGACTTGTCGAAATTATATCAAACAAATAACAATCAGTAACAATTCACAAACACCTTCACTTTTATTTTTTCCATAGGGAAATTCCAGAAACTAAGACCTCATTGCCTTGAACACTTTCACTCCTACAGAGCAGGATTAGGCCAGTGCCTGAGTATGTCTCTCTCTTTCAAGACATCCAAATTACCAAAGAAAAAGAAAAAAAAAATCACGGAGGCACCAATGCTTATTCCCTCCCTCCTAAAACGTACGCCCACTGCCCCCCACTTCTCCCAATTCCTTACGCAATCACCACTGATCAACCAGGAAACTGTTGGTAACTCTTGAATTTTGCAAGTTAGCAAGTAAAATAATAAAACAATGTTTTAACTGTCAGAGATCCTGGCTCGCAAAGTGCACTTTGGTCATTTCCTTTAATAACTGTAGTTTAGCGGTAATGATTTATAATAGTTCATAATATTCTACTAACTGTACTATATTAATAATACTAATACTTTGCCCTTGCCTAGTGTCTTCTGTCAGAAGATATCAAAGCGGTACACGCCGCAGTGAGGGAGATATCACTATTTCCCCGTTAGGAATCGGGAAATTGCGACTCCAAGCTGTCCCCGAGGTCGGGATTCCCGGTGCCCAGCCCAGCATGGCAGCTGCCGAGTCTGCCTTCGTTTCTTCTGCTGCAATTTTGTGACAGCAGCCAAGTCTGATCGATGGGACCGAAGATTTAACGTGATTAAATCCTTCTCGAAAAGCAGGGTTCGGCCAGCGGTTCAGGGGCCGTGGTTTTGACGGGAAATACTGAGCAAGACGGGGATTTCTCCCTGCAACGGTGCAATAAATACCCTCACACTGGCAGTCAGACACGTGGGGCAAAAAAGAAGTGATAAATATTTACCACACCCATGCCTGTCTCTAGCAGGAGATGGGTAACTCTGACATTTAGGTGTCGCTTGATGCTCCGAGGACAGAGGTTATGAGCCCCAACATTGACTCCCGGGGAGCCCAAAAAGGAAGAGCAAAGGCACGAGGCATCGCTGGTGTGGCTGAGCCAACACGAAAGGCAGCCGGATGGCAGTGGCTGCGCAGGGAAATATTTCGGAGGAAAAGACAACCCCAGCCTTCCCCCTCAAACGATCAATTAAAAGCCATCCTTCTGCTGAGCGCCGGGCAAGGACAGAAAACGAGGGCTGTGAGCAGAACAGCCCAGCCCGGCCGGGCTCTGCATGACAATTGATGGGAAGGGGAGGCCGGAGGGGCGGCGGGGTGGGGGGAGCAGCCCCTTCCCTCCTTGCACCGTGGTGATTAGGTATTCCGAGTGTGCCAGATAGCCCCAAATAACAGAAAGAGAAATATAAACTAGAGACTGGCAGATCCAAGGCAGGCCAGATGGCCCCGCAGCCGGCAGGAGCTGCTCCCATCCAGCCCTTCCCCACTTTAACTGTTCAAACATTTCTTTATCCCGACAAGACAATTAAGCCGAACAGCATGGAAAGAAGTCTCAGCAACAGTTTGAGGAGGGAGCGGGAAGATCATTGCCAGAAAAGGAGGCAATGAGACCTTCCTCCACGCAGCAGCACACCCAGCTCCACGAGGACGGGGCGTTTTCAGCTGTGGGACAGGGGATGGTCATGTGGCCCTCATCTCTGCTACCGCCTGTCTGCCTGCCCACACCTTCAGAAAATCCACTGTTGCTCCTCCACTCCTCCTGCATCGCGCAGGGGGCACGGCATGATGGAAAGCCAACGTTCCACTTGATTTATTTCATTATTTCATCAGCAATGTTAAGCTTGCAATTTCCCTTGGTCACGGCTGATTATTACTGGCAACAAAGCATTGCTTCATGTTAGACCCCAAATTTTACCGGTCTTGGAAGTGGCACATCCCAGCAGGAAGAGTTGTGAGTGCGAGCTATGGATGTGCACGCGGGTGGATGTGTGCATGCATGCATTCCCCCTCCAACCCATTGTTCTGCCATAAAATGTAAAGAAAAAACCTTTTTCCCCCAGCACACGTACATATATACACACACAGCTCTCTACATAGGTCCTGATCTGTAAAACAAAGCCCAACATATATGTCTGAGCGGGTGGACAACTGTAGAGACAGTCTTCAGTCTGATTTCCAAAGCACTACGTTACTGAGGAATTCAAGCTGTGGTCATCATAGCCCTGATGTTCATCACCTGATGTGCGATTTACATTTGATCAATAACAAACCAGCTGTTTCAAAAGCAAAACTAACTCCATGCTAGAGATGTTCTTTAAAACCCTAAAGTGGAACAAAGACCTCACTAATATGATGCACGACTTCTCTTGCAGAGGAGAAACCAGTTGCAGGACAAACTGACTGCGTCCAGATAACCAAGGTTAAATATGATCATCAAAAATAATAATCAAAATAACGTTCATAGAACCACCCCTCACTTTACCCACCAGTCCCAAGAAGGGCTGAGCGAGGATCCCAGCCTGCTCACCAACTCGATTGCTCATCCCCAGGGCGCAGCAGCAGCGGGAGGGAAACCGAGGCTCGGAGAGCCAGGCTCTGGCCAGAGGATGGAAACTGAACCAGTGGCCAGGATGTGGAAGGTCATGTTCACGCATCAGGCTGTGCTTCACAAGAAGTCACACACAATGCATGAAGAAGACCAAGCAGCAGACAGCAATGGGAAACCATCTTCTGTGGTCCCAGGGAGGACGGGGGATGGCAGAGGTGTCCATGGCTCTGACCAGGTCCAGCTCTTTGCCAAGAGATCCCGGCTTCAGCATGGACCTCCGCCTGCCACTTTGTAGGAAAGCGATGCCATGGTGATTGGGTACAGAAGGCCACTGGGACAGATTTTATTAGAAGCACGGAATAAAACCAGGGATCTTTTTATTTTTTTCCTGATTTTAAAACAGGACTATAGATCTCTTTTGCAGAAAGGAACACGCCATTTATTTCCACTCCTTCTAGGAATCCCAGCTATTGTACGCTTATTAAAGGAAACCCATAAAATATGTCTCCCAGTGTCTTTAACACATGCTTTACAAGAAGCCTCTAAACTCTAGCAAATGGCATTCTTTTTCTCAGTAAGCACCTCAGAGAATGGGCCCATCCAGCATACGGTACATCTCCTTCTCCCTGGAAAGGCTCTGCTTCTGTACGCGCTCCCTGTACGCTCCATCGCTCCAGACATCCTGAGTACCTGCATTTTACAGCAAGAGACAACTTGACCGAATGCAGACATCCCGGTCCAATTTGCTGAGTAATGTGGAGCACGATCCCACCCAGATGCACCCCAAAGGAGATGCTCTCCCTTCGTGGGATGCATGGGGATGCATGGGGATGGGTACCACTGGAAGCAATGCCCTGCTTTAAAAGTAAGGAAAGGTTCACCCAAAAGACTGAGCATTCTCTACTGCACAAATACATATCTTACATCCTACATATCTTATGGGGCCAGGTGCTAATCTGGGTTACACCAGAACATATCCCAAATAATTTTACTGAATTCTGTGAATTTCCTCCACTGGTGAAAACAGGCTCCCATGATGCAGAGGAGTAAACAGAGCACCCAAATATTCCTTGAGACGAAAATGCCTGACTTTGGATTCTTGTTTTGCTGCAGGGTATCACAAGCGTAAACCTATTTTTCAGGAAAATTAAAACGCAGTGCATTGAGTTCCATTTTCTTTTTTAAAACATTTTTTTTTTAAAAAGGCAAATTTCTTAGAAAATCACCATTTAAGCTATGGGGTAAAACAAACATTTCAATAAGCTACCCAAAAAGAGTTCTTGCACAGTGGTACAAAGGAATACGCAGAGCAATCGTAGTAATTCACCTTCTAAGTAACACAAACCCTCACAGGAATCTGAAAAATACAACTGAACGGTTGAGCTCCGCAAATCTGAAAAGCACCTGTTAGACACGTAAAGGTGTTGCTGATCTAAGAACATTTTACAATTTTTGCTCGCAGTTGTAGAAAGCCGTATTACATTTTTGCCTAGAAGCTACAGCCACCTATCTGCAACAGATTACCCATCAGGAGCACAAGTAGGCAGTTTTTACAAAGGGTTACATATAACAGTTACATAAGGAATCCACAAAACTTCTCAGAGACAACCACTTCCCCCCCTGCCCAAGCAGGCATTTATATAGAAACTCCAAATATATGTACGCCAATGTCAATGCAAAACAGGATCACGATTATATCTGCAAACTGTGATCTCTCTAGTTCCTCACTGCGGAAGTTTTGCTTTTCTGATGGTCAACATCAAAGATCATTAGGACCCACTAAAAAGCTCCGCCGCTCGTTCGCTCAGTCTCCAGCAAACACGCCCGTAAATGTGTGTGCGCACACCAAATAAACTCGCCATGTTAATGGAGCGAAGTTTCCATGGTGCAGTATCTATATGTGATGGGAATATGATACAGAGCCAACAAACATATTTAGCTTACACTGTCCTGGTAGTTACGGAAGAATTTTAATGTCGATGAAATATCAGGGATGTTGCATTTGCTCGGCTCTACCCTGCAGCAAAGCACTTTAAAGAAATTTAACAATAAACCAAAACACCTTCCACTTCTGCCCAAGTTTTCCAAGTTGCCTGCAAAGTTTTTATTCCACTCTCTTTTTCCAGCAAGTCCCCTGCCACAGGGCTGGCAGCGGCCCGGGGAGCCAGGTGCCACCGTGCCAGCCTCTCGCCCACGCCTGTGCAAAGCCCCGTCTACTCCCAGGCAGGAGAGGACCTGCATTCGGCACGCGCTGTCGGCAAAGGCGAGGCACGGCGGTGGGTGTGGATGCGTCCGTCTGTCCACAGCTGCGCTCCATGTGGTCTAATTCATTTAACAGATTTACTTCTTTAAATGGGGTATCCGACAGGATTTTGCCAGCAAGATCCATAGCAGCTGACGTGCTGTAAATTCATTTAGCTAGCGGACCCGCTCCTTCATCGCTACCTCCCTGAGTATTCTTTCGAGGAAGCTTCGTTCCCACAGCCAGGTTATATCGATAAGGTAAAGAGCATCGACAAAGCTGTCTCTAAGCCTTGCCATGTCACCTGCCTCCCCCCCAGGATAATTATATTATCGGCTTACACACATACACATCCATACGTGCTCCCACCTACAGCCGCTTTCCCTACGGACCCAAAAGGAGGGAGAGGAGATGCTGAACAATGGAAGGAGCTTACGGCACAAAAAGTAGCATCGTTGGGGGTGGATGGGAAGAAGAGGGGGGAGACAGATAAGAGATCGCATTCGTGGTGCAAGGAATACACAGCTTCTGCCTTCAGTGGGAATCGTCCTGCCCTTGCAAACACCGACATAAAAGACACACTTGCAGCATATTTCAAAACCAAAGAGTGATGGATTTACAAGGCAGGTTGATTTTATGATGACTTTTATTGAAAAGGTACGCTGGGTTTAGGCAGATGCCTTTTAGCGCCGGTAAGTTAGCACAGTGCCTAATTCAAGGAGACAGCCTGAGGAAGCAGCGCCGACAGGGGAGAGAGAGCCACAATGTCTCTATTACTCTCCTCGGCATCATAAAGGGGAGAGGAAAAATCACATCTGAAAGGGAGAGGAAGGAGTGGGACAGCAGGTTTTCCTTGAAAAAAAAATATAGTGATAACAATAACAACAAGAATAATAAAACTGTTTTCTAGGAAGAAAATTCAACAGAACAAAGGAGACCCACGTGAAAAGAAAACCACTCCTTGGTCTACATGTCTGGGTTTAAGGGAAAACTCTAATTGTAAGTTAGTACTCTTCTCCAGGGTACCACGCTCTGCTGCCCCCAGACCACTCCCCACCATGGGTCACCTCCCAGCTCAGCAGAGCTGGAAGCCTGCCCTTCCCTGAGGACAGCTCTGCTCCTCTGTGCAGGCAACACTGCAAGGAACGAGGTGATGGGGGAGCAGGGAATTACAGTCACAAGGGCACATTGCATCTCAACAGCCACCAAAGCGGGGAAACACTCGGAGAAAGCGCACGGTGCAACAGCTCCTTGAATTGTAAGAAGGGATTTGGGTTTACGTCTTGAAGATGGAGCTCAGTGGCCAGAAATATTCTTAAGTTAACCAGAGGAAAAGGTACTTTCGTCCTAGCCTGAGGCATGAATCCTGAAGGTGACGCGTTTGCTATAAGAACGGCGTGGATGAAGAAAAGGTCAGAAAAAATACACCTGAAGAAGCAGGGGAGTACGTGTTTGCTGCAAGCTCTGGGAAAGTTTCTGGCTACATACTCCAGCTGAATCCCTGTTTACACACATCTAATCCCTGTTTACACACATATGAGTATCAGCACCTATAGCCTCACAGCGGGGCACAGACAGCTTTCTGCATGTCCAGCTGTGCGCTGGACTCAAGAGCACCGCACCTTAAAATCTGCCAATGTCTGTTTAGAAGAGCCAGGGCAACACTGCGGGGTTGAGCTCGGCAGGCAGGAAAGGCTGGTTTTCCTCTGCCGTCAGCAAGAACCATAGCACTGCAGGACAATCACCTGTTGAGTATCTCAACGAGGCGCAACTAAAGAACCAATAAGTCAATGGAGGTACTTACATCTGTCACTTCGGTCTTCAGGACTGGATGAGGTCTCCCGGTCAGAAATGAGGCCAGAAACAGCAAAGATCTTCTTCCCCGTATCGTCGACTTTGAGGGAGCCAGGGGAGCTGGAGGGGAGCTGCGTGCCAAACTCGTACTCCTTCCCATCAGCATCTGAGAAGCGCAGATGGGGTGAGTCAGTGTCATGGCAGTTTTTCAGGCGCTTGGCCGGTGTAAAGGCTGACTGGTAGCTCTCCCGGTCTTCAGTAGATGCAAAGGGGCGGAAAGCCCCAACGCCACTGTGGTTCAACATGCTGATTGGGGTGCAGTCCAGGTTGGGGGGTGCGAACTGGGGGTGGAGGTGAAGCAAGGATGGAGGAAAGTCACGGTTTGCAAACGCTCCTGGCACCCCGCCTTGCCGGTGATACATGGAGGCAAAAGTATAGGAGCCATTGGTAAAGGGAATATGCACGTCCTTGTCTGCTGACACGGGGACCCCAAAAGGCCTCGGCTGCTGGCAGGGAATGGAAGCATCACGGCTGGCTTCAGCGGTGGAGGCGAGAACCATCAGTGCTGGGGAGGCCAGCGGGTTGGGGAGATAGGGTGAGTTCTCCATCTTGAACGCTGCCCGGTGTAAGTCCATCGGAGTTTCTTTCCTCAGCAGGATCACAAGCAGAACGATCTTCCCTGGAAGGAAAACAAAGCGATGCCTGGGAATGGAGCGGGGAAAATTACTGGAGCATCATCACCCTCCGAACGCTGCAAGGAAACAGAAAAGAAAAGAAAACACAACCGGTTAGGTTTCTGCACTCATCTCCCTGGGATGCTCCAGCAGCGGGGTGGCCACATGTGTTACAACCCACTGGCCGGAGACGCGCCACTGTTCGCATTCAAGAAAATCAATAGACAACTTCACACGCTAGTGGAACCAGCTCTGGCCCTCCAGGTTAAAGGGTATCATCCAGGGCAGATGAATGAAAGGCAAAGCAAACGTAATAACATGCAGATTTAATAACCCGCTAACAAACAAGGTTCACTCTAAAACTAAGATAGTAACTCTAAATTATAATTAGAATTTTGTATGGTGAGAGAGACATGTATGTATAATTGTAATAAACTTGAGAAAGCCCACGCATACACACACCACTATTTGGCTGGGGGGGGGTGTGTGGTGTGGAACCAACATAAAAAAAATCTGTTGCACACAGTTACCCAAACAACCCAGCACACATGGTTACACTGTACACAGTGCCTAAGACACACATAACTGACGTGTATTTTCTCTCACTCTCACAGTATATATGCGTAGGTAAGTACTTGCACATCCAATACTTGATACCATCATACATATATATACATATATACATATATATACCATTGGAATGCAGGAATATGACTGTGTACAGGTGCATGTGTGTAATACACAAACACCCACGCGCGCACACACGCTCCCTGTTAGCCAAAGGCGAAGACACTTCCCCAGCAAAATGCCTGGCGTCTCTGACTATTTAAAATCGTAATGGGTGCTTCTGCCATCTGATCTCTGCGAGCGTCTGTCTTTCGGGTCGGGGACAAGAGAGAATGGATCAGTAATTTTAGTTCCTAATGCACTCACTCTTAAGTAGATTTGTAAACTGCCCTGGATATGCCATTAACATTTAGAGGAAAATGTTAACAAAATTTCTGCCTCGCATCTTGCTGAGCCTCCCAGGTCGGCTGCAGCCACCCAGCCAGCCACAACCCCCTCCCAGGGTGAAAGAAGGGAAAATGCTCCTTTCTGTATCTCCCCCAGTTCGCTCCGGCTTTTTGTGTTGTTATTTTCTCCCCAATCAATCTCGTGTCTTTTCTTTTAAGCTTCCGCCGCCTGCCATTCAGGCCCCACAGCCCAGCTTAAAATACAAGGACTATAACTTTGAAACAATATACTAGCCGCCGGAGCTCAAAGGGCCAGAAAAATCATATAATAATAAAAAGCTGTTACAAATTGTGCCTCTTAAATCCAGAGGGTCAAACATCTCAAATAAAACTTAGTGAAAGAGTGTCTCCCTAATGGAGTGCCTTTTGTACTCCATGAATGAGGGAGCCTAGGTTAACAAAGTGTACGAAATCCAGTCTGTGACTTTAATGCAGTTCAGTGATAACGTTTCCTCTCTCCCATCCTGTACCCAGCCGCTCCGCCGATTGTTATTAATTGCGAAGATGAGTGGACATCATCTCTCTGCTTCCTCATCTGGCACCCATCCTTACAGACATCATTGCTAAATTACCAGATTATGGATCTCGCATTAACGGCTTCGCTCTCTTCCAAATTTTAAATAACTTTAACTTTCCCGTCAAGTTCTTGCCACGGAGGGCGAGGGAGAGAGGGGGAGCGAGGGGTGCCAAGGGCATCCTGGTCAGCGCTGCAGTCCTGGGTACACTCGCTCCACTGCTTCACGCGAGGCTTGAGGTCAGGGAATGGCAGCCCCTGGCAAATTTGGAGGTGCTGGGGGCTTATGCAGCTATGTAAATATATATATACACACATACAATTATATATCTAAAGGGATGCATGCAAATAAGCCACCGTTCTCAGAAATAAACAATCATTAACATGGAAGTGAAACTGAGCAATCGCGGGAAAACATGGATTTCCAGGGGAAAAAAAAGCAGCCATCTCTGCCTGCTTTTCTATTTTTACTCGTGCGATCACCCCATTACGTTAAATGTATTTCATAAATTAGTAATCTGGCCGCAACACTTGACACTCCTGTAGGATACTGTGAATCACTATGGCCGTTTATTCGTTTGCAAACTTCATTACACTGGGAATAAATCAACACATTACAATATCTCGGCCAGCCAAATTTAATTTTTTTTCAGCTCCCACTTCCTTTTTCGTTCACTCTTGCTCCCTTCTCGCCCAGCACCTCCCCACCCCCAGCAACACGGACAGATTACACTGCGGCGGACCAGTCATTATGAAAATCTATCGTTAATACACTCCCAATGTCAAAATGTCATAGGTTTAAATACAGAACCCAAAAATAAGAAAACTAACTGACCTTCTTAATTAAAAAAATATGGATTGCAGGGTAATCAGCTGGAGGGAACGTTTGGGTGCCGGGAAGGCAGTGGGCACAGGCAGAGTGAGGAACTGCTACTTTTCTGCCTCTATGCTGATTTTTTTTAATTTAGCACCTCGCGCAAATCCAGATTAAAATAACTCCAGCTATTGATCCGAGCAGTGGAATTGACATTAATTTTAGTTCACTTCTCACTTTGCAAAGGGATCAATAGGAAGTAATAACAGCTGACATCCCCGCTGAAAGGAGGAGAAAAGACGGGCTAGAGACAGAAATCGAAAAGCAACCAAATAAATCAGCAGCTACTTTTCCACGGCATCAGACAAACTCCAAACAGATTGCGAAAAGTCTTTGTTGAATTAACTAAACAAGGAGCAGAGGGAGGGGGGGTGGAGATCAATCCATGAAACTACATAAACTGTCTACCGAGTATGAAGGTTAGACGGACAGACTGAAAACAAAACCTGATTTTTCTATTATTATTTTTTTCATGGCTACCTATATGCACGGTTACTGGTTTTAAGAGCTACCCTGTTAGAAGGTGTATACAAATTATCTGTGTAATTGTGTGTGTTACTAATAACAAGGCTAAACACGCCACAACCAAGACAAATTGAATCAACAGCCTTTAGCTCTGAACCATAAAAAAAAAAAAGAAAAAATCTCTCACCAAGGAACGAGTTGTAATCAGTTATCTCTGGCTCAGTTTTGGTTCCTCTGCTTACGAAGGTTGTAGCGCTGTGCTGAATTAGTTAAGAGGAAAGTCGGATAAAAGTAGGAGAAGCCATGACAGAGGTGGATTTAGCAGGCATTGCAAACACCCAGCAAGTGGAGAAAACAGCAGTGACCACCGGTTATAAGCGTAAAACCCACTTGCTAATCAGCCTGCAAGGAAACACACACGTATGCAAGCACATGCACACCCCATACGCAGCCACCAGATCTGCAAATCTTTTACTAAAATGTTACTCAGAGTTCCTATTACTAAATCACCTCTCTGCTATCGATTAAAATAAATAAAACACACCACTCTGGTTTCTACAACAGGTTGCATTTTTGTGGTCTCTCAACCATTTCCAAATGCCAGAGATTAAAATAATGGGGCAAATTAACATTTTTCTCCCTCCAGAAACAAAGTTTTCTTGGTGGAAAAAAAAAATTAATTAACAAGCTACGGGAGGAAAAAAAAAAAAGATGAAAACAATAGGAAATCCAGGAAAATTGATGATGCATGTAAATTACAAGAGACCGAGGAAAAAAAATCACAATATCCATTTACATTAAAAAGTTTTTTCCCCATAAATGTCAAGTAGGAATTTAGAAATATGCTCTGCGCAGAAAAGCCAAAGATTATAAAACAAAATAATGCCAGCTGTTTGGGGATTTAAGTGCTCAAATGGATTATATATTTGAACCAAACTGGATTTCCTTATAATAAATAAAACAAATGCAAGCTCGAAAGCCAACAAAGGAGAGCTCTCATCACTGGATTAAGATACAAAGGAAAAACAATTAATTTTTTTCCAACGCGTGAAATATGCCAACTGCAGCCGCACACCCAGCTGCTTTGAAAACCGGTTTAAAGGGAAAAGAAGAAAAAAAAAAAAAATAGGAAAGCGGGGAGCGGAGGAGCCGGCGGCGGGGACGGCCAGAGCGGCCCGCCCCAGTCCCGGCCTCAGTGACGGTCCCGGTCCCGGCCCCGGCCCCGGCCCCGGCCCCGGTCCCGGCCCCGGCCCCAGCCCCAGCGCCGGCCCCATCCCGGGTCCCGGCCCCGGCCCCGGTCCCCGGCGGCTCCACCGGGCAGGGCAGCCCGGCCTCTGCCCCCTCGCCCCGCACTCCGCACCCGCTTTTGTTTTGCTGCAAACTTCTTCCCCCTCTCAAAAAAAATATTATTTTTTTTAAGAGAAAAAAAGGGAAGAAAAATTAAAAAGCCCCCGGCCGAGGGGGTGCTCCCCGCGGCGGCGAGTGCGAGGAGGGAAGAAGCGCCGGGGGTTTGGCAAGAGGAAAAAAAGAGGGAAAGAAGAAAAAAATAAAAAACAAACCCACAACCTACCGAGGGTTTTCTGGCCGCTTCGCCTACGGCCCGCGACCCCCAGTCCCGCTCCCAACTTGGCGAAATCCGAGCGAAAATCGCGGGCGGCGTTGCCCGGGGGGAAGTCCCGCTCCGCCCGGCAGCGCGGGCGGCGGGCGCGCCTCGGCCCCGGCCCCGGCCCCGGGCACCGGGCACCGGGCACCGGGCACCGGCCCCGGCCCCTCCGGCAGCGCCCGCCTCGGCGCGCGAGGCCAACCGGGCTGGCACCCGCCGGCCGCCCCCTTTCCCTCCCGCTCCGTATTTTTCTCCCCTGCTCGGGGGGGGGGGCGTTTAAATAAACCCAAATAAAATAAAATAAAATAAGAAGGGGGCGAGCCCCGGGCTGGATCCTACCGACGCCGCCAAGCCCCGCCGCTCCGCTCTCCCCGCCGGCAAATTAAACAGGTGTTTGGCGGCCCGGCGGGGCCGGGGCCGGGGCCGGGGCTGCGGGCACGGCTCGGTACGGCTCGGCACGGCCCCGCGGTCCCGCACGCCTCGCGGGGAAGCGGCGACCGGGGCGCAGCCGGGGCTGCTCCTCTCCTGCCTCCTCGGGAATTATTCACTCCCCGGGAGGGGGCTCCGGCAGCCCGGTCCGTACAGCCCGTTAAGTCGCCTTCCCCCTCCTCCCCCCCCACTTTTTCCTCCTCCTGAAACCCCAAGTCACAAAGATCATCAAACGCGAAGATGACCAGAGTTGTTTGGATTTATTGCAACAATCACTTACCATACACATTTCCTGTGTGGAAGGATAAGCATTCAATACAACTCTTTAAGTAGACAGTTCCTAATGATTTCATTGTGGTCAGCCAGATGGTTTTTATGTATTTAGATCTGAAGGTGAAGAATTATTTTCCATGCTTCCAACCTATTTACAGACTTCCCTGGTCTAGAGCTGAGGTTGTTGGTTAAAAGAAAGAAAACCCTGCCATTTCTCGATCGCATCGCTGGATGATCCAGAAAGTTTTCTAAAGGACCTAAAGCGAAAACAGGGATAATTTCTTCCACCTCTTCTGGCTTCCCAAGCTACGCCATTCACATGTGGAGTAATTTTAGCTCATTCGTTGAATAACGCTGACAATTTAAACGGCCTCTCTACCTTTGTTTTATCTGCAATAATAAAATCAGAACGACATCGCATGGGAGATCCAGGCGTTTGGTTCCTACCTGAGAGCGGTCGGGGGCAAGGGCGGCAATCTTTTAGGGATGAAGGACCCGAGGAGGGGCGAGGACGTTGGACAAACTTCAGCCTCGTCCAAAATTAAGCTAAATGGCGACTTAACAACGCGCGTTTTTTAAAAAAAAAATCGGTCTTCGAGCGGGGACCGCGCATTTTCGGTACGGCTTAAAACTAAAGTTCACACGGGGACTGCACGGCTGCAAAAATGAAAGCTTCGGAGTAAATACAATTAGTGGCTGTCCAGTGTTTCTTGAGCGCACAGAAACCCTGGCGGTTTTTTTTTTTTTTTTCAGATACTTTTATTGCAAAAAAAGCCTTAGTTTGTGTATTTGAAAAAAGAACAAAACAAAACAAAATAAAACAACAAACAAAAAAAACCCAACCCTGGGTGGGTGGGTGCGTGGATTTGCTTATTTCCTTTGAAAAAAGTTTTTGTTTTGCAGCCGCTGGGAAATGAAATTGTCGCTGCCCAGAGCGACCGCGGAGAGAGCGAGGTCCTGGGCGCAGCGGAGGGAAGCGAGGAAACAACTGCCCGGCTTGCCCCACCGAAAATATAAGGAAGACAAAAAAAAAAAAAAAAAGTAAAAAAAAAAAATCTCTATTTCGGAGCGAGGGATCTGTGCCGGTCTCCGGGTCCGGCCGGGTCCCCCCCGCCGTGCGCCGTCCCCCGCCGGGCTGCCGCGGCGGTCCCCGGCACCTGATCCCCCTGGTGGTTACCGGTCCCCCCCGGAAAGCCACCGGGGGGGAGGATCCGGGCAGCTCGGGGCTCTCCGAGGCTGCGCCCCCCTGCCCCCCCCCTCTTTTATCTGCCTTTCCCCTCGGCATTACCATGCCGATCCCCACCCACCCGGCCCTCCCCGCGGCCGGCGCGGCTCCTCGCCGCCGCCGCCCGGCTTCTCCGGAGCTGGGGAGGGAGAAGGGGGAAGGGGGAAAGGGCGCAGGGGGTTGGGGTGGAGGTGGGGTGTGTGGGGTGGGGAGAAACTTGCCCTGCAAAGTTTGCGTGTGGCCGGGCGGCCCCGGTGGCCGGTACTCACGGTGCGGCTGCCGGCGGGCGCTGCACGGAGCTGGCGGCGTGCGGGGAGCAGGGGAGTCCCGGGCGTGCTGGCCCCGCTGCGCGCCCGCGGCTCGCATGTAGCAGAGCGGGAGGCGCCGGGGGTGCGAGGGAAGGAGCAGTGCTGCCTCTCAGTGCCGGCTCTCATCAGTGAATGAGCCTCCACTCTCCGAGGGACTCCTGGCTGCACACACACATGCACACACACGCGCGCACACACACACACACGCACACACACACTCGCACGCGGAGCCGGGCTGAGCACTGCATACATTAGGGCACTCGGGCAGTATGGGAAATGCAGTCCAGGACCGGGCGCCCACCCGCCGGCCGGCCGCCAGGCACAGCCCCCGGAGTTGCCCAAATGGGGAGTCGGGGGGCTGCTTCCCTCCCCGGGGTGCAGTTTTCCCTCCAGCCCCTCCACACCGGCGTCACCCACCCGCAGTTAGTTCCTGGCACCGGTTGTATTTTTCACCGTGCAGCTCCATCCCAAATTGCAACGGGACGCTGCTGGGTGCCCTGTGCAGCAGCATCCCCCCCCCGGGGCAGGCCCATACCCCATCAGCCCTGGGGCAGCTGGCACCCCTCGGGATGCTCACAGGCACGCAAGCCTTCCCCCACGCACCGTGCTGCATCTCCTGACATTCCGGGATGCCCAGGGATGGGTAGATCTAACAACATCCCCAAATTCGCCTTGGACATCCACAGCAGAGCCAGAAAGCAAATTAGGGACTTCATGCTCGCAGTGTTTCTCCAACTGCAGCACGCACACACAGCATGCACGTTGCTATTTTAATGTTTCCTGGATGCACATCCCAGCTCTGCACAAACCCTCCTGCACACGCGCTCCACCTTGGCCGCAGGGGACTCCTCTGCCAGCCCTGGGATTGTCCCGAGCAAAAACTACTGGTCATAGGAAATGGAAGAGGCAGCATTAGATGCGGAATCAGCTGGAACACTTGTCCCATTGTGTTTTGTGAAGTACACCAGGGACTGATCGGAGAGACTTATTTATTCCACCCAGGAGGGAACTGTTTTGTTTTTTCTTCAGTTGCTAAACAATTTCAGGTTGTCCTTAAAAATAGAATACTGGCAGCATTTTTTGGCTCTTACCTACCTCTAGTGTTCTCAAAGTATGACCATGCTACACAACATATGCTGAAAAAAGAAGTCCTCTCCATCAGCATCATCAACCACTTGGGCTATATCCTGAGTGTGTGTGAGACAGTAAGAGAGAGGATTATGTGCTTGTGTCATCTGACAACTTTTGGGTAAGCAGTGACTCATCACTAAAGTATATAGGGTGGTTTTGCCTGTTACTCCATGGGATGGCTGAACCGCCAACCCCTCTAAAAGTGTCCACAGGCATAGTAAGAAACGTGGTCCCAGGCCTTAACGGGGTGCACCATGCAGACCGTAACAGTTTGCTTCTCTGCTGAGCTGAAGCTCGTCCATCCTTTCTATGACACTTTGGAGACAGGTCTTGTGCAGTCAGAGCGCTTGCATGCCTCTTGAATGGTAAAATCTTGGGAAATGCTAGTAAATGTAGAAAAAAAGAAAGGCTTTCTTATTTTTACACTCTGATTTCATAATAAAACAACATGGCATTTCAAGCTCCCCAAACCAGGAAAGCACCTGGGTGAAGGAGCTTCAGATACTTTCTTTATGCATCCCTCGGTAGCTCTGTTCCCTGCTCTGACCTGCAGCTCAGCTCTACGGAGGCCGATGACAGGCAACAAAAAGAGCACGCTTCCCTTTCAAGGCATCTGCTTTCCTGCACACCGCACGTGAGCAAGGAGTCTGGCAGGGCAGGCAGCAAGCGCTGCCTCCTTCCATGGATCAGCCGTGGCACAATGGTAAATGTGGTCTCAGATTCCTGAGCTCCTTCTTTGCTTCGTGTAAAAACTGGTGTTTAGACATTCCAGGTGAAAACCTCTCACGATCGTGAGCAAGCATTACTGTTCATATATTCCACTCACGGATAACATCTTGCAGTAACCCCTTGATTCATCAAAGTTATGATTTTTGGAGATTGGTCATTTCCAACACCTTTTTGGAAACCTAGCTGCCCCACAGGCTGTGCGTACAGACGAGTCCTGCTGATTTGTGCGGTGACACTGGATTAATTGGCACCACACACATTTCCAAAGTGCTCATCCTGCAGCATGCTCTGCACCGGCAGGACCAACCGGCTGAGGACGTAGGTAAATATTCTGTGGGTTTGTATAGATGTGCCAGGTTTTAAATAACATCAGAGTTTTGACACACTCCAGGAAGCCACATTAAAACTCAACCCTTATCTCCCAGGGATCTTGGGGAAAACATTCAGCCTGTGAACAGTCGCAGCCTGGCTTGTGCTACAGCTTCACAGTTGTGATTACAGAATTCTGGTTTAAAAAGTGCTTTTATTATAAAGCCATATTTTCAGTACTTACAACATTGTGAAAAATGATTCCTTGGATTTAAACTTCTTTCTTTTGTTCTTAGCCAAAAAGCAATTTATTTATTTATTTTTTTACTTTTACAGTTCCTTAGTATGGAAAAAAAGATCTGAATCCTGTGCCGGTGTCCAATTTATGCTAGCTGAGAATCAAGCTCTGTGTTTTGAGGCTTGAAAAAAAATTATGCGGCTTTATTTAACTTTATGTTACTGCACCGTTATACAAGAACTTAATACAGTTTGGATTCAGGGAACAAGTCTGGCATTTAGCTAGCTTCTGTGAGCAATGTCTTCAGAGGAAAATGAGAAGATACACTCAAGTTATTTATATTTGTAATTACCATTAATCTGTATTACTAATGAGGGTTTTGATCCTGAAAATGGATCCATAAACATGGACTCCTGCACCACTATGGAGCTGTGATATGCACAGAGGCCCATAGGAAAAATTTCCACTGAAATACATTCTACACTGATAATTTGGACCCTAAAATAACTCCGAACATCTGATTTAACTTGGTCTGTGTTGCTCATCTCTAAGATTAATAGAGGACATCTCAATTTTTATTTTTATTTTTTTGCAATTAATATTAAAACAAAATTTGAGATTGTTACGGGCTATCACAGTGCTGTACCTTCTCATTGCAGATGCTGTTCTAAATACTGAAGTCTAAATTAAATTAATATATACAATCCTGAATCTACAGAGTTGATTAGATGCACTTAACTTTATGCATACAGATTTCAACAGGATTACCAATAATACATAAAGTCAAGGGTAAGTGTAAATTCCACCACAAACAGTGCCTCGACTGGAAGCCTGCTGGATTCTTACCCCATCAACATACAATTCCTAAAACAGGAGACCCCTCACTTGTCGTTATGTCCTCTAGCTGCTGTTTTATAAAATAAGATTGAGAAATATGATAAATTACAGCAGCAACTGCAGAAGGCATGGGGCAAAACTGCCTCGCATGCATACCGGCAGCACATTGGCATGCCACGACGGCATGTTACGTTTGTTGGGAACTGCTTTTTTTGTGATGCTGTGGGTCCCCTGCAAAGTGACACCCCAAGAAAGAGCCGAAATTCTGCAGGTACAGGACCGCATCCTGAAGTCGCTAGCACTGTCACCTCCGCTTAGACCCAGGCTGTCCCTTGCATCCTTTAATCTGCAGTATGGGTGGAGGAGGAGAAAATTGCAAATCAGTTAAACAATTAATTAAAAATTAAACCTTTTTTCACAACTAGTCTTTGACGTGGCTGTGGCTTCCCGCGAGGAGCGAGTGGGTGGCTGGCCTGTGTCATCTCCATGCCCTCTGCTGGCTACAGCCCGCGTGTCCCAGCAGCTGTGCCACCACCCCCTGCCCTCACAGCTGGGAGAAGGACCGCTCGTCCCCTCCTGGGAGAAGATGCTGGGAAGTGCTTCCAGTGGCTATAGTCCCCACTGTCCAAATGTTTCTGTTCGCTGGTTTTATTAGAGCCATGGCCCTGGTTTAAGCGTTGATAAGCTGGTGGCTATGCACCAGGAGGACAGGAGCTTGAAGCATTTCCAATTAGCTCTGTCTCACTCTCTGATGCCATTAGCGAGGACATCTGAGATAAAGATTGACCTATGAGTCTGAGAGCATTATTCTGGTCTTCGCAGCTGATCTGGGCTTTACTCTAATGATCGGTGTAAGGATTGTCCCATAGCTCCCGAGAGCGAATATGGGATCTCTTCATCTTCTGAGCCATCTGTGACTCCTCTCTGCCAGTCCCCTTTCTCTTACAGAGGAAGGGTCTGGCAGAGGCAGGGTTGAAATCATACTATCTGCCAGAAGTTTGAAATTTATTGCTGGCGTACTCTCAGCAACTAGTCCTCCCAGAATGAGGAAACAGTCCTTTAAATGACTTTTTGACGCATAGGACTAGTAGTGAGAAAATTTTCTTCAGCCTAGAAAAATTTTCTGTGACTGACAGATACAGATATCCCTTTGTCATCATCGCCATCACGTAGACCTCTTCCAAAATCTGCTGAGTAACACAGGAGAGCAAGGAGAACCTCCTGGTTCTCCTTCCCAGGGCATGTTGCAAGATGTCACTTTACTTTGAAATCTTTCTCATCACCAAATCTCAACAGTAAGGCTGCAGACCATGCCCAGGATTTTGCAAATGAGTTCTAGGTGTCCTTTATAAAGCCTTGTCCTGCGGTACTATTTCCTATATGACCTTTCCCCTCGGAAAATTCCTTCTCCAAAAAAGAGGTTGCAGACTGGGTGGCAGATGCCTGACAAGCAACTGTACCAGCTGTTTCAGGAACACTGCTCACAAGTGAACATCAGCCATATGATCATTTCCAAAGCTGAGGCCAGATCCAGATCCTTAGGATAAGATGTCCAGAGCCTGAAATGAGGGCATTCCTGGGACACTCTGCTCCTGAGGAAAGTTGTCTCCAGAACTTCAGTGTCCAAAGTTGTGTGATTTAAGCACACGCAGTATGCAACATCCTTTCTATTGATTATTTCCAATGTTTGCTGTTACGGCACTGGACACTTGCTTTCTGTACGAGCATCCACTCTTTTTTCAGAGCTTTTTTGAATCCCTCTCTGAGCAATATCCTGTTCCTATGAGTTCCACAGGCTAATGGTGTGGAAAAATATTTCCCTGTGACAGGAGCTACACCTGTCCAGCCCCCCTTCTGTGCACCATCCATCACGCTGACAGCATAGGTAACTTGCCCAGGATCATGTCAAAGCGTGAAATAGCTATAAAGGCAAAGCATATGTGTTTGTCATTTTTGTCATTAATGGGATCAAGTAAAACTAAGGCAAAGCCATTGAACTGTGCCTTGGAACCCGGGGGAAGCTGGAGCCATGTCCGAGAGCAGCTCAGAGCGGTGGCTCCTGCTTTGGCCCATGGAAAGCGCACGGGGTGAGCAAGGCTTTGCTCTTCTTACTTATTTCTTGGTGTTTGCTGTGACTGCACCTCAGGGAACATGTTGGGTTTGCTTTCAGGGCTCAAACAGCCTGGTGCAGGGGCAAAGCCTGGAGGGACACGGGGCTCTCCAGTTCAGCGGGGAACCCCAATTCAGCGGGGAACTAGAAACAAGCCCCACTTTTCCTTTTAGCCAGGCAAGCAAACCCAAGCAGGACAGATCTAGTGAGCTTTTAAGGCAGCTCTATGGTGTGATTAGTTAGAGCCTAACATGAGATAAAATCAATTGGAAACTTGTGTGAGTTAGAGCTGCTCTCATCAGTCAGAGTTTGCAGCAGCCAAGTACAGCATGATTGTTATTAATATCTGCTATAGATATATAAGCTGAAATGGTGCTTTACAGTAAAAAGAAAGACAAGTTGCTCTTTCCCAAGAACATACAGTTTGCGGATCTAATTCAGAGCCGTGCTGAGCACCCCACACTGCTGTAGTAATAGGTACTGGCTGTTCTGATGAGAAAATATGCTGGTATCTTATACGCACGTGCATTTTCTCATGATACTACACAACACAGAGGGGTACTGTTTAGGAGCTCAGGGTGCTGAGTATTATAATGTTTGTGGTCCAGCCCAGAAGCTGCATTAGATATCAGCCAGCTCACACGCCATAGGTGACTCAAGACAAGCCTATGCTTTGTGCCTGCCTTCTTTCAAAGGAAAATGCTTTATGCTGATGCAGTTAGTCCTGCGTAAGGCTGGACCTCAGCGTCAGCTGTAGTGCTCACTGCTGTGACTGCTATGATAATTCCCATGCTGTGATACGAATGGGATTGTGCCATAAAGCCACACACCTTAGCCGCGCTGATGGCCAGGCCTATGTAATAGCCCAATGCATTGGTGCTAATGATCCAGTGTTTATGGTGGTCCACAGCACTGTTGTCATGCCAACCAGATGGTATTCCTCCCCAGAAAAAATAATAATAACCAAATAAATAAATACTTTCTTTCCCAGACTGATCTGTCTGTTTAATAGGACTTGGAGGTTAAATCTGGAGGCCGAAATAACAAACCAGGCTCTCTTCAGATGAGAGTGAGTGAAATGTCTTTCGCCCTCTCCATCCCCCCTGCCCTTTGCAGAAATCTGTGCAAAATCTCTCCTCCAGCGAAGCAAACCCCTCCTGCAGAGGGCAGGGGAGGAGGAATTTCAGCCTCATCACTCCCTCTCTGGGGATTTAGGTCAAGCCAGGGACTTCCACGATGAACCCCCCTGTCCTGGTCCCACAGCAGCGTGACTCCAGCAGAGCCATGGCTCAAGGAAAGCCTGTCCCTACTGGTGCCACGCTGTGCATGAGTGCCCAGCAGCCTGCCTTCTGCTCAGCCCCAGCATATCTGCTGCCCTGGCAGGGATTTCGGACTCTCATGTACCCGTTGGAGTACTTGCAGGAGGGACGGTGCTGCCACGGACCCAGCTGAGCCTCACTCCTCCTTGGGATCCTCCCTTCTCTCTTAGCGAGGGCGATGCGCTCCAGATCTCCAGCTCTTCCATAGCTCAGTCACCAAACCTGGCTTCAGAGACCATTTTCCAGTCTCTTCTTATAACTCTTTTGGTTATAATTTGGGTAATTTTTGGTTTCATACTGAGATAGGCTCCTGCTGCTGATTTCCAGGACTTTGTACCTGGTTCTCACTATTTGCCTCCTGGGAAATTACCCATCTTCCTCCAAAAAACACGTCTTCTTTCTAGCGGTCTTTTTCATGAGTCACTCCTCGCTTGCATTTCCAATCCCTTTTTCCTGCCCCTCTCTTGTCCTTTAATCCAGCTCACATTACTCTAGCAGTAAATTATTTAAAGCAGGCAAATACATGCAACAAACTAGCTTTCTGTCAGACACGAGCCTGTTCAGAAACTGATACACTCAAAATTTCTTTATCTTGGCCCAGCTTTCTCTTTAGCTACCTTCTTCTACCATCCAGTCCCAATGCCCAAATCCCATCATCCAGTCCCAGTGCCCCACATGTCACAAGCCTTCAGCTGCCTGTCTCGATTTTTGGAGGAGCATCTCATCACATCTGCAGTTTTCCTGTGGACCTCAACCCCTGCAAGGATCCATTAAGGCAGAATTTACTGGAATTCACAAAACTTTTCATATAACAAGAACATCTTTAAACAACGAATAAAACCAATAAACCTTGGAAGATGCATAAACCCTTACACTACAGGTTGGACCAGTAGCTGACTTGAAGAGGAAACTGGCCCAGGGAATGGCTTGTCTTGCTGGTGTCATTTCCCCTTGCAAGGTTTCTTGCACGCCTTCTGCGCCTTTTGGCAGCGCCACTACCATCAGGGGAAAGACCTGGATTAGATGAGCTCTAGGTATGGCCATCTCCAGACTCCTGTGTTTCCTCCTACAGCTCTAGTTAAAATCGAAGGGAATGAGGGATACTCAAGAGCCAATCCTTCCATTGGTCCATCAAGCCACCTACGCACAGCATTGTCCTCCCTCCCTTAATGCTGTGCCAGCGAGAAACAGTAAGCAGGTTTGACCAAGAGATGTGAACTAGACCTGATGATTTGTATGCTCTTCTAGGAAATCTTGAGCTTCAGTAGCATCTGGGTCTTTCTCCCATTGATGTTCTTGAAGCTGAGTCAGCTTCAAATTGTCCTGCAGATGTTCAGGGTCTCTCTCTTGTGTCCTCAGAGTGTGCGGGTAGTTGACCTGTTGAGTAATGCCATCTCAGATAGGAATGCATGTCTATTGAGATAAGGATGAGCTGTCTTCCATAAGGAGTGATAGGTTAGAAATCAGATCTCAGTTGGTCTTTCTCTTACATGTTCAATTGGTGTGACACCCCCCACCCTGCCTCCACTGAAATCCTGCAGGGATATATTTCAGTGGGCTAATTACAAATTCCCTCTGTCTTGCATTAGCTGGGTAGAGCATGCCTGATGGCATGAGCCTCCCCTCCTTCATTCGTGTTGTGCACCTCTCTTGCTGCAGGCAAAAGTAATTTCCCCAGCCTGGAAATGTGATTTAATTTGACCTTGTTCACACAGGTTCTGCATCTTTTACATTCCCACCCCCAATGATAAAACAGGATCAGAGGAAATTGCTATGATTCACAGTGATGCTCTCTCTCAGCCTCCAATTCTTCTTGTTCCTTCCTCTCCCCCCATTCCCTGCTCTGCCTACCCACCACAGCTGTTTTCCTTACAGGGTACTTTTGACTGTAGGTGGAGATGTAAGAGGGATGTGAAGATGTGAAACCATATGCTTGTGTCACATCTCCACTGCCTGGAGAGGCAAATTCCTTGTCTTTCCTTATGAGCAACTTCAGGAGTGAAAGAAAAAGAAACTGAGAGTGAGAATGAAGGAGTATTAACAAAAACAAGGGGAGTGCTCTAGCACTCTGGTTCTCAACAGTTTTTGTAGCAGAGCATTACTTGAGAGAATCACCCGTGGTCCCTGCCTGCCTCAGGCCCCCCCTTCAGCCCTCCACCACCTGCCCCAAGGCTGCTGTGGGGTGATCACCCGCACCTTCCCACTGCCCAGGGGCTCCTGGCCCCTGGCCTTCCTGCTTGTTCTTACAGTGCAGCTGAGATGGTGAGAATTAATGGTCTAACATAAATACATCAGCCTCAGGTTCCCCAATGGTCCCCTTTAGAGGAGAACCTGCAGAGATCCTTGTGCTCTCCTTGCACAAGTTCAGAAGATCTTGTTTGTGGGACTCTCTCTCCCTTGTCCTCTATTTTATCCACAACAGTGACACTTAACAGTGAGTTTCCCTAGTGAAGGCTGTCTCTTTAGCTGTGCCAGAGCAGTGTTTATAATGCGGTTGCCACTTTGCAGACTCCCAAAGCACACAGGATGCTTGGAGAGGCACACTCTGGCTGTGATTCGACTGTCTCCACCAGCAAACTCAGGCATGGGAACAGCAAGGCATTTTACACCAGCTCACAAAAGCCATAAGCCATGACAAGAAACACTGGCTATCTGTAGCAATAAGCTGCAGAGTGAGATGGAAGCACGCTTACAATATTTTCCCAGTAATGGGGATGGCATCAATTGTCAGCGAAGCAGACAATCTGGCTGCACGTGTCATTCAGACTTGTTAATGCTCTGCTTCTCATCTGCTGGCTTTCCCTTTTGTACTGAACTGTTACGAGAGACTTGAAAAATCTGCTGGGTCCAGTGCCAAATTGTATGGATTCTTTCCCTCCAAATACAGAAGATTTTAATCTCATTGTAGGTGTGTGGGACTGTTTTTCTTTACAGCAAGTTTCTGAAGGGGCTGAGAAACATTTGAGATCCCTTAGAAAGAGATCAGAGCTATATTAGATGATTCAATAGCTTTATCTATAGAAGGTCATACTTGCCATTTCTGTCTCTACTTCAGCAATTCGCATCAAATGGAGAACAATCTAAACAGGTCATATCCAACCCCAGCTCATATTGGGGCAGCTTTGCCAGACAGGAAGGACCTCAAGTGGTCTGTAAAGGATGAGCTGCGAGTGTTGAGCTTTTGCACTGAGAAGAGAGTGGGAAGGGGCAAGACAGAGGAGAAGAAGAGTACGTCCTCTGATCAGCACTCTGCGAAGTTGGTAACGAGCTGCCAGAGCTGGAGACCACAATGGACAAAGGACAAAGCGCTTGCTTTAATGTTTTGTCCCCAATTTGTACAGACGTAGAAAGAGGAGGGGACTTTTGGCCTGGGGAAGCTGGGTGAAATCCTCCAGGCAGTAGACTTTAAGACCAGAAGGTTCAATTCCCAGCATGGGGTGGGTTGTCTGCATGTTGACGGGCTGAGCAGTGTACCAGTTCAGAGGTCCAGGGGACGGAGGGCTTTGCGTGCTCTCCATCAGCTCGACCCTTTCTCTGTCAACCAAAGCAAGATGCCTTGTTCCCTGGAGCTCCCAAATGATGGCTGGTGCCTCTTGCATGGAGACCAAGGTGGAGCAGCCTGGTCTGAAAACCTGCCAGCCTGGCTTTAAGCAGCAGCAGCGGGAGCCCATTCCCAGAGAACTGGATGTTTGCAGAGGGCACTGCGAGATGGCCCGCGACTCAGTGAGTGCCAAGCGCTGCCCGCTGCCGAGTAATGTTTTTGTGAGTAAGAGACTCACATAAGCCATCCACGGTTTCTATTCATTTCCCACCACCCCCTCAGGCAACTCTTGTGAGGCTCAGCAAGTGGCTCGCTCTCCCTGGCTGCATCTAATCTCATCTTCATTATTGCACATTTTGGCTCGCTTTCATCCTCTTCTACCGTGAGGAGTTTGCCTCCATCCCTCATCTTCGAGCAGGAATGAGCACGCTGATTCTCCCCTCTGTCCTCTCACTGTCTCTTGTCTATTTAAACTGTAATGTTTTAGGAGCAGAGACATTAACCCTCATCTGGATTAGCATCGCTCTAATGTAAATAATATTAGTTACATTATAGATGTTTCCATAATTAGAGTTCCTATTTCTATAGGCATTTAAACACCTCGTCTCCTCATTTGACAGTTATGTTATTTGATTTGTGTTCTCCTGATGTGGAGATTGGTTCAGAAACCCTTTCATCTCTTCTGATGAACGGGTTTAGACTACGATTGGATTTGATTTTTTTTTGAACCGTGTGTAGGGAGGAGCCCGTGGATACCAGGTACGATGTGTGTAAGGTGGGATACTGCCGAAGAATGTGAATGGAGTTTAAATAACATGGCAAGAAGTAGGGGTTTAATCAGTGGGTTTTTTCCAAGGAGCATCAGGTAAGGACAAACCCTTTCAAAAGCAGGGGAAAAAAAAAGAGCTGGCCTAGATGGTGAAGTCTTTTGGGAAGAGAACTTGGCTTCCCTGTCCCCGTTTGCCTGCTTTTCGAAGGGGACACATCAGCATTTGCCAGTACTCTGAGGGAAGCCCACTCATGAAAAGGTTTATCAGACATGATTTTATCAGAGAGGCTTGTCTTGGCAGATGGCTGTATGTTTTAAATTTAAACAGAGAGGCATAAATAGTAGGAAAGAAAAGAGGGTAATAAGAAAAATATTAAACTGCCCAGTGCAAATCCTTGGGGAACTTCTACTGCAATAACTGACCTCCCATATAGCACCATTTATTTCATATGCTGGCAGCTTTATAGGTGCTTGTACAGCTACAGACGAACACCAATTTGCCAGTGCAGTTTGTTTTGATAACTGTTGTTTTCAATAAATCTATATTAAAATCAAAGGGAAAATTAAATAGACTGAAGTCAGTGGCACTAGAGATAAGGTAGCACATTACTACACTGGGCTCTTCAGCTGTGAGGAGCTGTCTCTACCTCCAGTGTGGGCCACAGGTGTGATGAATTTCAGTGGTCTCAGCTGCCCTTTTTGATGGCAGCCTACATAACTGAGGGTATTCAGAGGGAAAAGGGAATTTTGACATTTCAAAGCTCAGCTACTTCAGGACCTTAATGAAGGAGGAGGTCTTAGTGAGGATGCACCACTCACTCTCTCAGGCCCTTTCTCTTGGGTTTCAAAGGACACTTGCAAGCACAGAATCCAAGGTCACCAGCCTTTGCACCCCCTGGCACTGTCTCCCAGGACCCCTTATGTGTTCCCACCCTACGCAGCAATCCACACAGCTGATACTTATGGACTGAAGGCAGCAGGAGACGCAGGAGCTGCGACTGGTCCCCAGGCAAGTGGGACGTCTGTGTCTCAGGCTCGTTTGGACATGGCATGACTCTCTCCTCCCTACCCCTGGCAGACTAGGTGCCGCGGGTGGCAGAAGGGGAAGTCCTGGTGGACAACTGGGAGGAGAGAAAAGAGAATAGAAACTCCGGGGAGAGAGCTGAGAAGGAAGGAAAGAAGAAAGAAAGGAAGGAAGGAGAGAGCTAGAGGAAACAACGGGAGGAAGAGAGAGGCTGGAAAAGGAAAGAGGGTCTCCAAACACTAAAGAGGAAAGACAAAGAGGCAGAAAATAGAATAAACAGAAGAGGAGACGATGAGGAAAGCAGTGTAGACGCAAGGTATGTGAGAGCAAGGGTCTGATTCTCAGCCCTTCGCAACAGGGAGTAACTCCCTATGCACCTCCCTCCCAGTGAATTTAACTGTCCTTTGGAGGTTCGTGTTTTTGGAGAGAGAGGCGAGACCTCAAGTTTGGTGAAAGGAGCTGCTTTGGCCAGGAATTTAGGAAATACTCCAAAGACCTGGCCTCTGGATGCTTGGAGCTGCAGTGGCTAGTGCTGGCGAGGTGATTATTTCATTTCTAAGGGGCAGTTTAGAGGATTTTTGGATCCAGGAAGCTTTGCATAGCGCTGAACATCACAGCTGAGTCCAAATAAACAATGAACATAAGAGATTTCATGGTAGAGCAGATCAATTTTTTTCCAGCAGACCAGTTTTCTACCAGAAAACACTGATTGGAGTAACTGGAAACACTTCCTAGGATGTATCAACACTATCCAAGCTTTCACTGAGAAATTAGCCAAAATGTTCATATGGTTTTTTTTCTCATCTCCTTCTGACAGTATTGTTTTACTCCTGTGTTATACATTTATACCCCTTTTGATCCAAGCACTTCGCCAAAAACATGGGGTCTCCCGAGCCAGGGAGTAGCCAGGCGCTCTCTGGGTACAGGATTTTTCCTTTGCAAAGTTTCGCTTCCCTGCCCACAGCAAGAACCAAACCACCAGTGATGATGGGCTTGTGCCAGGCTGTTTTCCTGCCAGCCATCAGCTAGCTCGGGTTTTTTTCAACAACCATGTTCCCTGTGCCTGTTCGGATTGTGCTGAGCGCTTCTCTTCTTCCCGGCTGCTCTAGTCTCTGTGTCCATCTTTTAAAGGCGCATTTCAAAAATGGTAGTCAAAACCCATCGCCCATCCAGCTTAGGGCAGGGATCCTTGTCATTCCTGATATTCGGTTTCATGAAGAAACTTATCTGGTTTAATAGGGATCTTAAAAAGGGTGGAGATTATGCCTGTCGATGTAAAATACGGCATAAGGAAACGTAACAGCATGGTGTAATGGATGGTTTGGACTTCTAGAATTATGTAATAATAAAAGAAAAGAAATGTCAAAGTGGTAAAGTGAAAAGAAAAATACTATTTTTATTTGGGAATATGTCATTAAAAGAAAAAAAATCAGAGTGCTAAAATTTTGTCCTAGCTCAGGTCAAAAATCATATTTTTTCCCAAGGGGTGCAAATTCCTTTATTATTATTTTTGGCCAGCTGTCTTCCACATGACTGGCCGTGAAAAGTATTTTATCTTGAGTTAAAATCCCACACATAAAAACGTCTCTACCTTCCAGCAGGTGTGCTTGTCCTATGGGAAGATTTGCTTTATCAGCAATTTGTTCCTCCAGGAGAAACGCTTAATTTTAGATGTTTTTTCCATTTACACTTAGAGTTCAAGACACTTGAGCAGCGGCTCAGTATTGGGTGGCCTGTGCAGGCGTCAGAACCCTTCCTTTATACACTGCAACCCTATTAGCTAAAATACTGGCAAAGAGATTTTGGTGAAGTGGGTTTTTTTTAATGTCCTATTAAAAATGTTGAAAATGTTTAAAAATGTCCCATTTCACTGCTGTCGATGCCCTCACTTTGAAATACAGCTTTCCCATGACGACATAGCTGTAAAACACATTCAACTTTTTATTTTTTAATTTTTTTTTTTACTAGTTAGCAATGGAGTTTTGCTATAGCCATTAAGATATAAAGAATAAACTGCACCCAACTGTACAGTATTTTTTTACCAGCATTTATAGTGACAATATAAACTGTGAGGGTTAAGCCTGAATTTTTTTGTGGATGGCATTGGAATATCAAGATTAAGTATACAGTGTGAGCACAAGGGTTTTATGACATACAATAATGTAAAAAAGGTTGTATTTCTTTAGCAAATTGACATCACTGTTTGTCCTTCTTTCTTTGTACTTCTTGGGTCTGATTTAGGAGCCAGAGTTGGAAAACGCATGGTGGATGATTCAGTGCAGCTCCCTTGAACCAGAATCAGATTGGCACCGACAGGACGTTTTATGGTGCTGTAAGTGGCTGGTTTCATGGTTCCCACCGCTCCTCTTGGGAGGTGATCCCACAATTTAATGCATCGTAGCCTCAGGAAATTTCTCCTGATGTTCAGCCTATGTTTCCCTTCAGTCAAACATCTTGTGGAAATGCTCTGGTGAGTGATCGTTTTATTTCGTTCTCCAGTGCTGACGCCTTCCCAACACACGTAGGTACCTTTGCTGCTCTTCTCACATATAAAGTGGGGGTAAGAGGCAAAAGCTGTATTCTCTGGGCACTTTTCCCCCTCCCTCCCTCCCCAAGCCACCTACCCAGGTGTGCTCCCACTTTCTGAAGCACGCACATTGGTGGTAGTTTCACATCCAGCGCCGAGCACCGTGTGCCTGGGGTGGTCGCACCAGACCCATGCAGAGGGGAACGGCGGTGGCATGCAGCCCAAACTACACAGTTGTTTGCGTTTCCTTTGCATTTCATTGCGTCCTCTTGTGTTCTTGAATAACGGGGCATTTTTTTGGAGGCAGAACCAGCCTGTCTGGCCAGCTTTGTACAGCGTCTTGCGTGTTCAGTCAATGTGAGGTCCAGCAGAGACCATTGTGTCTGAGCCAGCAAAGCACAAGCTAGAGAAATATAATGCTCCCATGCATCAAACCCCGGAGTTTTGCCCAAATCCAAGCCCCAGCAGTTCTTCTACAGAGATGTCTCATCCTGATTTGAAATGCCCAAGACTCCCTGGTCCTCTGTTAACATAGTCCAGTCAATAGCCACTTTCTGATGTCCTGCTATGTTTTTCTAATGTGCTTTATTTCCCAGCCTGCCAAAGGCTGTCCCTCTCACCTCTGTTTTAACTGGAAAAGGATTTCCACCCCATGGCCCTGATTCCGGCTGAATTAATAGTTTTTGAACTGAATCAGCACATTTGAAGTTAAAACAGATCCCCACTGAGTCTGTACATTTTTATTACTGTGCAAGGAGTGCTTAGGAAAATAAAAGGAACAAGAAAGCCCTGCGAGTGGACCACCCTGTTGAGGGGGGAAATACAGAAATCAAGCATGTTTATACGAATGATATTTATAGAGTCAGGTGACAAATATTGTACGAGGCCTTGGAGCTCGGCTTGGGAATCCCATGTACCAGTCTGGGTGCTTGAGCTCAAGAAAATTTAATTGAAACTGGAGCAGGTGCAGAGAAGGTCTGCTAAGATGGTGTGGGAAATAGTAACCCAAGGTGGTGAGGAGATACAACAATAAAATAGTTTGTTTAGCCCAGCAAAACAAAGATGACAAAGATGACTGGGATCCGAGAGCTGCCTATAAATACACTAGGGAAGGAAAAAGACCCCACAAGTTCAAGCAAAAGATCATTCCACCAGAGTAAATGAGTGTAAACTAGCTATGAATACATTTTATCTGGGAATTAGAGGAATTTTCCCATGTATCAGGCAGAGAAGACCTGAAGAAGCCTTCTACTTGGGTTAGCAAGGGCAAGTAAACAAATATGTTTGAAGATGGAGGTTGATAAATTTACTGGGATGTTGGATCAGAAATTATATTACAAAATGGAGGGGAACAACTCAGTACATGTAGGATCTGAAATCCTCTTTTGCCTTTCCTCTGCTAAGGACATCAGCACCTTTAAAATCTCCTGTCATTGTCACCCAAGAGCCCTGTGCTGTATCTGCAAACCTCCTGGCCCCATGGAGCTGCTGTTGCTGCTGCTCCCAAATTCATCAAGGGGGTCACTGTCAAACAATGAGACACGCTTGCTCCCACTGGGGTTGAATGAGCTGCTTTCTTTCAAAACACCCTTTAATTGACAGCTAGGAATAGCTTTCCATGATGACAAGATGTCATTAATATCATTCAGCAGAATGATACCCCAGTGATAGTATATGTGTTCAGAGGAAAAGGGAGAGAAAAATCCTCTGCAAACAAATGTTTCAACAGAATACATGAACTGAGCTGCAGTTTCAAGAATGACAACATGAATATAAAAATCTACATTGTGAATATTAGTATTCCCTTAAATATGTGTTCACATTGGTAATGAGTCCCACCGGTGGCGTTAGTAACTGAAGGATTTGGGTTGGCACGTTATTAACTTGTTAAGTAGAAAACAGTGATACAAGACTACTTGTCATGTGTATTATAAGATGTTTAAAAGTTGCATTCAGCACAAGCAGCTGAACAGAACTAAAGGAGCTGCCTCTAAAATGAGGTGATGTTTCTTTGTGCTGTAACCATGTAAAAACCCATTGCTTTTAAAGGAGCTGTGCTCCCTGGGCCCTTGGGAAGGAGGCACCAGGAGCAGGGCTGGGAGGTGGCTGGTGGGACTCTCCCTCCTCCTCTGTGCTGATCCAGCAGCAGGCAGAGACCTCATACTTCATCTTGGGCAAGGATGGGCTCAGATCTTTATTCACATGGAGGATTCCCTGGAGCTGCCATGCGGAGTCGGGGGGTTTATTTTGTATTTTCTGCCTTAACCTGCCCCACCAGTTTGCTGCCTTCTCATAAAGCCCTGTCCATCGGCCAGCCCAAAGGTAGCTGCACATCTGTGCTGAATGAAATGATGCTTTGTTAAGAAACTGTTGGGGTTTAAAAAAAAATAAAACTTACAGGTAATTGTAGACCAGGCTGCTGCACCTGCTGGCAGCAGCACAGGGGATCCAGCTGCAGGAGAAGGGGGCAGAGCTGGAAGCTTCAAGCCACCCTTTACACCCAGTGTTTGAAGATAGTCCTTCGTGTAAATCAGGTCAGCCCAGGCACCACTGCAGCGTGGACCCTGTGTCCTCTGGGCTGCCTCTAGCTATCCCAAAATCTCTAAAGTAGGACAAGCAATTAAGACACCAGAGCTGCTCCTGAAACACACACTTGCTCTCGGACTGACAGAGGGATGATTCTACCAGTCCTAAGGCAATGGGGTAGCAGGACTGGCATGGGCTGTGCGATCAAGAATAAATAAGGTGACCCTGATCAGCAACTATCAGCCCTTTTGCCCACTTTTCCCCATATGCATGATCCAGTTTCTCAGTATTGCTTGCCCAGGGCCCCATGGCAGTTGCCCATCTTTGCATTTCGTCACTGTGCCACTGACTGAGTCCCTTGGGAGGAGAGCTGTTCCCAGCGAGGATGCTACAGGGGCCATGTGCATTAATGGCGAGGCTGCAGAATATCTATTGATCACCTTCATTCATTTTTCCAGAAGCCTGAAGTGATCAAGATTAACCTGTAGGTGTAATTTCAGTGGCCTGCAGCGTTCACTTGAGACATGCACACTCACATAAGACAGGCTCAGATATGAACACTACAGAAACAGTGACCGCATCTAATAAAACATGGCTCTCCTCAAACCAGTTTAGGTGCCTTCTCTGGCAGCTGATAGCTGTGCCAGAAAAGACGACCTCTTTGAAAGTGCAGTTGCTGAAGGCAATCACGTTGCTGTTCCGTGGCCTTTGCAGGACAACTTGTATGGATATCACAAGGGTCACGGAGGCTGGCAGAAGCCAGGATGCAGCCTCTGGTTATTGCAGATGCTCAGCTGGGAAAAGGGGGTTCGTCCCCCAAAAAAATGAGCAGGAGGAAATCTCCTGCCTGCTGTGCTGCCTGAAGAACTTGGGAAAGAGTACAAGGCTTGGCTAATGGACATGCACACATCTAAGGGCCATTCGCTGTTTGTCTAGACTGAGAAAAATCTTATTTTTTACTGCTAGATGCAGAGGTCAGCAGTGAAAAGGCCTCCTCTCTCATCCTCCTAGAAACACAGGCTGCGAGCCCTGAATTTCAAGCTTTGGGGTTGCAGTGTGATTTCAAGCATGTCTCAGACAGTTTCCATCACTGATAAGGAGGGGCAGGGACGGATCTCTCAAGGAATGCTACAGTGCAAAGGCCCTCAATTCGCTCTCCTGGGCTCCCGGCAAACCATACATCAGTCACCAAAGGCTTGACAAATCACAGCCATACAGCTAAGCTTAGAAGTAAAACTTCACATTATCCTTGCTTCTGTGGGTGGGAAGCTGAGAGATGCCAAATCTAAGAGGGCTTAAAGGAGCTCTTTCTATTATTAAATGGTTTGCTGTTGGTATTTTTATAGTTCTGACACACTACTTTCATGATTCAGGCCTCCCAAGTTCAAGGCTGCATACAAACAGAGCAAAAAGATAAATTCAGCCTGAAAAGTCAGTAACACAATTAAAGGCAGGAAGGCAAATCCGGCCAGGCAGCCAGGAAAGTGCGAGCAGCCCGCCCCGTGTGGAGCAGCAGTCAGTGCTCTCTGCACCCTGGTGCTTGCCTTTGTCCAATGTTTTAAGGCATGGAGCCAGTGAAAGGCTTAAGGGAGAGTCTGAAGAGGACAGCAAGATGACAGAGAGGTAGGACTGCTCCCACCTGCGGGCAGAGGACGGGTGAGGTGACCTCGAGGATCCCTCACAGTCCTATTTGTGCGAGTCAGTGACTCCGAGTTTGCTCTCTGTACACGTGTGGAGTATCAGGGATGGTGCAAAGGAGCTGCTGGCTTGAAATGTGGAAGTGTGAGTTAATGCAAGGGGCAAGGAAGGAAGCAAAGCGGGGCATGGCCCCAGCTAGTAGACTTGTTGGTGCTGCCACACTTTCCAAAGGTTATGGACGGGACAGTAGGCTAAAGATTCAGTATCGTTGCAGGCAAGACTTGAGTATCCTGGCTGACGGTACCAGCCATGTGCGTGGGGAGATGCCACCACGGCTTAGCGGTGTCTAGCGAACACTGGTCAAGATCCAGACACAGGTTTAGGATCAGAGAACTCCTCAAACACAGCACTGGAAGCCAGTGACTGATGTCCAAGTGACGGGGAGGAACGACAGCCCTAGGCTTGCTGAGGGAGCTGCCTTTGACTTAATCCAATCAAACAGAGGTAGGAAACACTGGCCAGCGTCAGCTGCGGTTACTGGTGCAGCCCTACCCGGGCACCAGTAAGACCGACAAAGAGTTATCGGCGTTGGCACTATCAACCTGATCCAGAACCAAGTGGAGCGGCGCGGTGAGCCCCACAGCAGTGGGGTGCCCTATGAGAGCTGTGTCCGCGGGCAGCGCCTGGCGCAGGGGACGTGGTCTCTCCCTGCCGCAGCCAACGGGAACTCCGTGCAGGCGTGGCATGACATTCACAGGGGACATGGCGTTTGCTGGAGGCCGGAGCTGCGGGGGCCCCGGCTGAGCACAGAGGGGATGCCTCGGGGGGACAGAGGGCGACTGGGGGACACCACGGGCTGGCCCCTGGGGACACACGGGGTGTCAGGGGGGGCCCGGGAGACGCGAGAAGGTGAGCCCGTGAGGAGGAGAAGGGGTGGCCGATGGGCACGCAGGGGTGCGGCCGGCTGGAGGACCCGGCGGAGCGTCGCCATCGAGGCGCAGCCACGCGGCGGGGCAGGGCGAGGGGGCGGTGCGACGGCGCCGAACTACAAGCCCCAGCGTGCCCCGCGCGGCGGCCGGCGGCGTGCGCCTGCGCGAGGGGGCGCGGCGAAGAGGAAGCCCCGCCCCCGGCGGCGGCAGGCGGCGCTGCGGTTGGCTAGCGGCGCTGCCGCTCAGAGCGGGGTCGAGGGTCAGAGTGCGCGGAGGTGAGTGGCGGTGTTGGGGACTCGTGGTGCGGAGTGTGTGTGGGGCGAAGGGGGAGGGTCGGGCCGGGGCGGCCCCCGCCGCGGGGGGGGGGCACGGCGCGGCCGGGCAGCGAGCGGCGGCACGGCCGCTGCGGGGCCCGGCCGGCGCGGGGGCCCGGCGGGCCTGGTGGAGGCGTGGGGCCGCCGTGGCCCGGGGCGGGGGGTGGAGGCCTGGCCCGGAGGGGGGGGCGCGGCCTGGCCCCCCGCGGCGGCGCGGCCTGAGCCGGGGCCCGGCCGGCTGGCGGCCGGGGATGTGGGACGGCGAGCCGGGCTGCGGGCTGGGGCGGGGCGGCGGCGGGAGTGTGGGGAGGCCATTGGGGACGGGGGGCGGCTCCGGCCCGAGGGGAGGGCGCGGGGCGGTGGCGGGCAGGCGCGGCGGCGCCTCGTTCGCTCGACGCCGAGCCGCGGCTCCGCTCTGCCGGAGCTCAGGGCCGCCGGGCCCTCCGCTCCGCCGGCTCTGCCTTGAGGGTGGCGGTGGCAGCGGCGCCCGGGTCCCAGCCGCAGCGGGATCAGTTGCTGTTGGGGCTTGAGGAGGGGAAAAACGTGTCCACCCGGGGAGCGGGGGTGTGCGCGAGGCAGCAGCAACGAAGATTTTTCGTTTTCCTTTTGGGAGGTGGAGGTTCACAGACAGAGGTGATGGGGGAGTAGCAGGTTTCATTTTATTTTATTTTTCCCCCGGTTTTTTATCCTCTGGGATTGAACTGGTCACCCGTCTCAAGTGAAGTAAACTTGAGAAGGCTTGAAAGAGCAGGATCCGTTTACTTGCTTCCTGACTGGCAGTAGGGATTTCTTCTCATGTTCTTTTCTTGCTGCTGTACTGTTACAGGTGTTTCTTCTAAATCGAGATGTATGAAAGGGTGTTGTCATTTACTCCTTATGTTCTGTCTTTTACAAGTCCTGTGTCTGGTGGATTTATGTGGTCATTGCTGGCCTGTTTGCTAATAAGTCTGACATTTGTTTTACTCCTCCTTTGTTTATCTCTTTTCTTTATTGAGCTTTTGGTTTCAGAAATTAGTGGATTGACAGCTGCTCCTTAGTCTGAACTCTTAATATTTTCTTTCAGCTGCGATGCAAGGGACCAGCAAGTTTTCTAATAGGTTAGTGCTTGCATTGTGCTTCAGAAAGGATGAGGTACGCAGGGCTCTGGGCAGGTACATCGCAAAGGCGCCTTGTCCCATCAGATGATGTTAGACAGTTGCTTGAGGATTTCATTTATGTATTTATTTAACGGTAACTTTATTTTATTCTTTAGTTGCTCTTTATAACATTGTGGCATCTCATATCACTTGATACTAAAGTTGGCGTTTGAACTTTCGTTTCTAAGAATGAATTATTCTTAAAATTAGTAATGTGTTAGAAGTCCAGTTGGTTACTCTTCAATGTGTGGGCTCGAGAAATTTGATTTCAGACATTTCTGTTTTCAAGTACTGAATTCTGACCTTTGCAACTGAATTTTCATGTTAATTTATAGTGCGGACTAAATGCTTGTCTTGTTTCAAAGAGTGACCCTTTTATGGTTCACGTTCATCTCAAACTTTGGGTTGCTCTTAATGAATGGTGTGTTGGGTTTTTTTGTGTTTTTTTTTTAAAGTTATTGTGTTTAAAGCCAGACAGGTTTGAGTGTTACCAAAATCCAAAAGAAGAAACCCATTAAAGCATTAAAAAGAAAATGCTCGTGTGCTTATGCTAAATAAAGAAGTCCTTGCATTAAGTATACACTGATATGACTGAAAGTTTCTGCTCTGCAGTTGAGAGATACTTAACTTCAGTTTGATTCCTTTAGGAGACCAAATTACAGCAGTTCTGGTGCTTATCTTGTTTTGACTCTGTTAACTTTGGTAGGCCTTGATTTTATATTTTAATTTTTCCCCCCCTTAAATTTTGGAAACGGAGTTCTGGAAGAGACTGAAATGTGCAAAGTTTTTGCACTTGGCTCTGCTTCTGTATTGATCCAGTAGCTACCTCCAGTGAAGGGCAACAAGACTGTAGAGCACAGGTCTGGTGAAAGGGAGAAGAGGACAAGTTGTGGCTCTCAAACTGTATCCTAGAGCAGAGGTCCTGACTGTTGCTGCTAGATACCATTTGGCAACTTATCTCTCCCCTGAGGGAAGTTACCTGTGCTGGCTAAATGCCAGCTGAGAAGTTGTATTCACTCCAGATATGTTTTGCAGTTAAAGATACTTCACTCCCGACCAAAAAAACATTTTTTTTTTTTCAGATGTATTTGTTGCAGTTGTTATTTTTTTCTGTGGTTGAATATTAGAGTCAGCATCTTCCCTGACTGGTTTTCCAGACTCGTGAGACTGGACTCTGTGGAAGCCATGCCTCGTTGTAGCTGCTGCCCTGCTTGGAGCATTTGCCTGTCCACCAGGACAGAGCTTTGGCAGAGTACAGACTTTCTTTTAACACTTCGGGAGTTAATTTCTGAAGATCAAAAGTGAACATTGCATTGAGCAATGCCAAGTGTCGTGTCCCTGAATCCAGACTGAGATTAATTTGGAGCTCTCCGGTGTTAACCTTCAAGTTCCTTTTTCAGATAACGAAGGTGTGCGTGCGCCTGTATAAGTGGTTTGAACAACTGTGGCATTCATGTGTATGAAAATCAAGTAATTATGCATGCTAGATTCCATTAAACAAAGGCTGGCCTGCTATGTCTCCTTTCCACTAAATTAGGCCAATATGCAGTAGTAGCTTTTACTGACTAGAAGTGTAGTAGCTACATATCTCTTACTCCTGGCTCTGGGAGCTCTGCTATGAATTGAGAGCACTTAAATGCCATAAATTTCAGAACTTGCTCCAAAGACCAGGGCTGGGAAAGTTTGAATGAAAACCAAGATGTGTTATTTTACGACAGCAAATGGATTGACCATTGGAACAAACTCTCTGAAGGTAGTGGGGACCCTCCATACTTGATGCTGCAATTCAAGGCCAGAAACTTTTTCTGAAAGATGTTCAAACCTTTGGGCTCGATTCAGGAGTAATGAAGTGGAAACTTTATGGCCAGCATTACACGAAGTTCAGACAGGATGGTCTGATGGGCTTTCTGACTTCAAGTTTTACATGTTTATGCAGCTAGAGCCAAGATACCTTCCCCATTTCCTGCAAAGTGCCACGCCATCCCAGGTGTCTTTATCCTGGTCTGAGTACCTGGTTTGATGAGTGACTGAGCCAACGAACAGCTCCCAGTGGCTCATGTCCCTCCTGCTTCTGCCAGAGGGCCCATCCCCTCCTTTGAGCTTTGGCACTCATCCAGCCTGACCCTGAGCTGATTCATCTCACTAAACTGGCAGGAAACTATCTTGTTTTAATTGGGTTTTATTCTGGCTGCATTAGCCCTTTTATAGGTTCTTGTGGTTGAATCAGCTCACAGAGGGGCCAGACAAGCTCAGGAACTGGTGTAAGGTAATGAGCAGGAGAGTAAGACCAAGAGGAGAGGCCAGGCCTGCCTCCTTTTGGTCTCCCAGAACTATTGGCTTGGTTAACCCTATTTTGTGTAGCTTCACCCTGGTGCATTTTCCTATGGCTCCCATGCAGGGGCAGGGGACTGGACTAGAGGGTTCTTGGTCTGATCCTCTGCAACTGTTCTTTTCCTTGATACCCTGTCTGCTCTTCCACTACAGCTTTCCAGTCTCTTGCTACATGCATCTCTGTTATTGCTTCTTAGTTTTAATTTTTGTAATTTCCTTCCATACGTTTCCTCTAAGTGACCAGTCCTTTGCTGTGTGGAACTTCTTCAGACTCCAGCTTAGACCTATTTGCCTCTCCGCAGTTACTCTTGGAGAAGGTTTAAAAAAAAAATACACGGCAAAGCCTGTATTAGGAGACCAGTCAAGGAGCTGACGAAAGTGGGTTGCCTAGCAGAGGTGGCCTAATAAAACTGGAGTGGAATTGTACTGCACGTCTTTGGGACAGCTTCTGGGTGGTCTGTTTGTGTGGAGTCTCATGCGGGTTTCACTGTGATGTCAAGTGAACTGAGATGTGTTTGTTTCCCAGCGTCGTAGGGTATGGTAGCCCCAGCAAGTGCTTCTCTAAGTAATCAGCGCCTTCGGCCTCAGTCATTGTGATCTCACAAGCCATCGCGTCTGTGATGTCACAATGGAAGAGATTCTGGTGCGCTGACATATCTGGTGCCTTTGACGTATCAGCGAAGGAATGCAGCGGGAAGAATGAGCTCGAGAAACAGGAGAGACCTTCCTTAACCCGAGAGTGCCCTCCATCCTTTAGTCAACTCTTTCTGTGTTCTTATCTCTTCCATAATGCCCATGTAGAGGGAAGACGGTGCCTATAGAGAGTGATTTATTTATTTTTTTATTGAACCCTCATTCTTCTCTGCTGTTACCCTCACTTGTTGTATTGTATCTAATTTTAGACTGTAAGTTCTTGAGAACAGGGACCTCTTCATCTGTAGCAGGAGGAGGCTGGGTGCGATTGCGGAGCGCTGTGAAAACAAAATGATTAATGCCAAGTTGTACCTGCACTGAGTAACGATGGGGCAGCGTATAGGCATCCTGTGGCAATGCTTTGGGAAAGTTATGTTACGAATTTTCCAAAACATGGACTTGGTGTTCTAGCAGTGCTGAGACAAACTCAGCCAAAGTGAAGGGTGTGCAACCATGGATGGAAGTGTACTGGATTCATGTTCAAGGGGTGATACTGTGAGGTTAACAAATTAAAGAAGCGATTTTACCTGTTTAAAATCATGTTACATTATTAAAATGGTTCCAAAAGCTTTGTGTTTTGTTGTTTGTTTTACTTTGGTTTGGGTTTTTTTTTTTTTTTTTGCGAGTTTGGACAGTGACAGTGGATAAGCTGGTTTTGTTCATAGCCTCTCGTTTCCTGCCTCGTGGGCTAGCCAGGTGCTGTCATTTTTGGACTGTAGTTTGTCTAATGAAATATTTGATTGTAGGTTAAGGTTGATTTTTTAAAAAATGGAGTCGTCTCTATTGTTCTTTAGTTATATCTTCACACAACTGAAATATGGGCTCATATTTGACCTCTGAGTATGCATTTGAACAGCTACCAAAATGCAAGTCCTGCATTTTTCGTTATACTCTGTTCCAGATGTTGCTAAATGTATGCAATTTTGTTCTACAAAAATTATTGCCCCATCTTTTTACTCTTTATAATTTAATAAAATAAGGCACTGTGATTTAATAAACTAAGACAAACCTGACTTACATTTTGGATTGGTTTTGGTTGCTCCAGCCTTGAGTTCAGTTGTCTGTCGGAGGCCAGGAGTCACAGCTGCCCCTACCCAGGCTTTGCACAGGGAATAAATTGAAGTGTACGACTCCCAAAGATTGCTTTTATTTTTTAATTTTAGTTGGTCTTATCCTTTAGATTAGTATGTGGGGTTTTATTTGTTTGTTTGGTTTTTAATATAGTGGAGGGCCATATTGCCATAACAAAGTAATTTAACATGTAAATTGAGGCGCTCATACAATTTTTTGGGTCACCCTTCCAACCTGAACTTAGATGTTTGTCTTCTTGCCCCTTCCCTGTGTCACCTTATCAAACTGGGCAGTGAAGGGGAGTATTTTTGGGTTAAAGGCAAGCTGTTGAAGCTCTTGCTGACAGGTGATTTTAATTAGATGCGGTTGTAAAAAGTAAATACTAATGTTATGTGCAAAGAACCCATGAAGCTCAAGTTGGTAGGCTCATGTGTCTCTCCATTGATTAATTTGAGTCCTCTGCAACTTACGTGGCATGCATTTCTGTATGTGGCTTTGGGGCTGTCCCACAGGTTGGGGAAGGCACTTGCAGTGCCATGCTGGTTTTTGTCACCGGTGTCCTTCACGTGGCAGGAGTTCCTTGCTGCTTGTGGTTGCCACTAAGCAGCTTCCCCAGTGGGAAGCCTGGAGTGTGACAGCCGTAGGTGCAGATTCTCCGCGTCTCGCTCGGTGGGGCTCCTGGCAAGCCGGCGGCTACAGCTGGCTCTTGCCTTCCTCCTGGCTTTGCTTACTTGGTGGTTATCAAACTGTCCTGCTTTATTATCATGTGTGTGGACCACTAACGAGCAAGAGCTGTGGTCAGCCTGAGCTTGTCCTGTTATCTGCAGCTGATACCCATTTTTAAAATTATTTTTAAAAGACAGTTGCCGATTATAGCGGGTGATGTCATGTGTGGCACACACTGTTATACAGCACATAACAAGAACTTTTTCTGCCACCTGAAACCCACCACACATGGCCATTTCCCGTGTTATTGGGTGTTGCAAATGAAAAGTGCTGTCACATTTTCCTAGGTCTGTGTACAATCTGTCAAAATAATTCCTGAGGTCCAGCCTTGGTTCATGGTCCCATTACGTTTTCATACGTATCGGTGTAAGGAATTGGAACTGCGTGATATGAAATATTAACCTAGTAGGTT
The DNA here is from genome assembly GCF_009769465.1 of Tauraco erythrolophus. Taxonomy (NCBI): domain Eukaryota; kingdom Metazoa; phylum Chordata; class Aves; order Musophagiformes; family Musophagidae; genus Tauraco; species Tauraco erythrolophus. The sequence goes on along the minus strand of NC_141474.1, from coordinate 24,285,792 downwards.
GAATGCCAGATGTGACAGCTTGCACTGTCTGAGATTATAATCTGACCCTGTGTGCATAAGAAATATATATGTGATGTTTTGTGTAGATTTGGAAGTGCAATCACTGGACATGTGGATTTATATGGATAGAGCCGGGTTTCTAATTTTTGAAGCTGTGTTGCTTATGTTGTCAGTTGGAAAAAAAAAAAAAAGGGACAATTACTAGTGCTTTGCGTTGTTGTAGCTGTTATAAATGCTTTACATGACTTCTAATAAAGTGTGTTTGCTCACCAGCTATCTTGTGCTCTGAGGCACTCTGACCTTGCCAAAGAAGATGATGTGAGGTCTTCCCAGGGCACCTACAGCAGTGGCTGGGTAAACATGCAGTTAAAACTTCATTTGGCTGAAGGTGCAGAGTTTGCAGTGGGGTTGCTCTTATTTGTATGCTGTCTGTGTAGGGGAATCGGCATGCAATAGCCCACTTGCACACCTTTGTTCGGAGCATTTCTCCCTCTGCTACGTGGGAGAGCAAGGAGAGAGGCTGCTTTTAGGATGGGGAGCCTGATCCTGTCGTCAGACATGGACCGTGTGCAGAAGTTGTTAGCGCAAGCAGACACTAGACGTTGGCTGTTATTTCCTTCTGCTGATGTCCCACGGTACCCGTGTGACACGGAGCGGTGCTGCCACGTCCGCAAGGTGACGTGCCTGAATCCTGCCATTTGCTGTGTGGACTCAGTGGCTCGGGGACCTCAGCACTGCTGTGCACAGTGCCGGACAGCCTGAAGATTTGTGGGGTTCATGTCTGACGCCCTCGTCTTGTGGTTAAGATACAGTAGAGGAGTACTGATCTTGCTGTGTGTGGGTGGATGATGTGTGTTTTATTGCCTGTGTTTGATATAGGGGTTGGAGCCTGCCTGCCTCCCCCACTCTGGCTGTATATTTTACTTTATGCAGTAGGCTAAAGACCAGGTTTTACCACAACCAACTTACAAGCTGCTTTATTCTGAGATATTATATTTGCTGTGATGGGCCTTTAGGTTCATAGCCAGTAACTTGAAGATTTAAAGCACGTATACCTTGAATATCTCTTATCTGGGGCAGGTTGAAAGTGAATATAACTAACTTCTATTTGGCTGTAATGCATTTATTAATGACAGTAAAAGCTGTAAATGGAAAAGCAATAGGTAGAACTGAGCCTCTTTAGGATAAATGCAATGTTGGGCTCTTTGTTACGGTTTTGTAACTTGGATTTTCAGTTTTCTGGGTACGTGCTGCCTGGCGCACTGCTTTAATAAAGCCAGCAGCCCCCCAAAACGTGAAAGCCACAAGGTGGGAATACATTTACACCATGGAATTGGCAGTGTGGTCACTGGCTCAGTCTTAAACATCTCAGCTCCTTTGATTTTTGCCTTTCACTCAAAACCTTGGAAAGGGAAGGTTACCAAATGCGTGTTTACTCGAAGCACACAACCTGCTCAGCCGCAATTATCTCCTAATCTGGTCCTTCCGAGTTTCTCTGGTCTCGCAGGTAAATACAGATTTAGCCGTTATTCAAGGCGTATTATTTACCTCATTAAGTGTGTGTTTTGGCACGTGCATTATTTACCTGACGGACTAACGGATGGGAGAGAGCAAACGCTGTCTTTTGTGCAAACAGCGACTTTGTTCACGGGCGGCGAGTCCTCCGCTTCGCCTTGCCCGTTTCGGCTCCGTGTCCGGTGGCGTGTGCTCCCTGCCCATCACGGCGGAACGAAAAGCGAGCGCAGGCGCGGGGAGGCCAGGCTCAGAAACCGGGTGGGTGGGTGGCACGTGGTACGATGGAGCGCTTGCCCAGAGCCACGAGCAGCGGGACCAGCTGCGGGGATGGATTTAAATCTCCATGTCCATGTGATGAGGTGTGTGTATAGATCTACAGTTAGAGGGGGTACTCATATCCTTGGTCGGGAGGACCGGGTTGTTGCAATTTGCCTGTTTTTTGCCATTGGTCACTGTACCCAGCTATGTAACACCTCCAGGAGTTTGGTTTGAACCCTCAAACCAGTAAATGCGTATCTGTGGACAGCTGGGAGGCTGGCCTACCTTGGGCAGTGACAGTCCTGTCAGGTTTTTCATAGATTCATAGATTTCTAGGTTGGAAAAGACCTTAGAGATCATCGAGTCCAACCATCCCTAATCCCCATTAAACCATATCCTCAAGTAGCTCATCCACCCTATTCTTAAACACATCCAGGGATGGGGACTCAACCACTTTCCTGCAGCATTTTAAAAGAAAAAGGTTAGGGGAGGAAAATCCAGGCAGTCTCACGTAGATAATGTAATCTATTTAATAACATTTGTTATTAACAGAAGCATCAGAAGGTGATGGCTGGGTGAGTATTTCTTTGGGAGGGACACTGTAGAGTCTTGCTTGTGTTTTACAGTCCCTGCAGTTCACGTGTGGGTTTGCTGAACGATCCCCTCCTCTGAGAAGTACCTGAAGTAGGAAATCAAGTGTAGCACTAGAATCACATCTCCAAGAAACCTCATACACAGAACAAATAAGAACTTCCCTGGGGAGGAGCCTTCCAGCCACCAAACACATGGATTTGTAATGGAAGTGGGAGGCTTCAGTGTGACTAACGGGTGTTTTCAGGGCCAAGCTGTTTGGATGGGTTGTAGCACTGATATGTGTATTGCTGTATTTAATTCCTACCATGTATCTGAAGTTGCATTGTATGCGAAAAGATGAAAGGCCTCCTCAGAAATTCTGATGGGGTTTAGATCAGATTTTCTATGTTTTAAGTGGTTTGTGTTGTGTGGTGCTGTGATAAGGTTCAGCAGGGGGCTGTGATCTGGTGCCTGGAGCCATGACTGTTCTGTGTCTCATAGTTCTTAATTTAGAGTCATTTGCAGAGGTTAATTTCCAGTTGCCTGTGATTCTGGACACCTTGAGCTCAGTCAAAATGTCATCTGTTGTGCTTAGAGCAGGTTACTGTGTTATTTCAGGTTTGTGATGCTGGAACCTCCACCAGGAAGCACAGAGAAAATCCCTGTTGGAGGACAGTAAAGAGATAGTGGCAGAGGTGAGATGTATGTGTGCACGAGTAACGCGAGTTTATCTTCTAGTTTCAGATGCCTCTGGATGTTCAATGATAGCACGCCTCCATACTGGAGCAGCAAGGTTTCCCCAAAACTTACTTCCAAGGGCAAGACAAGCTGTGTGCTCCCTCCTCCCGGCTGGTGTTCTCAAAGGGTACGGCTCCATCGTAAGCAGGAAACTGGCGTCCCACGGCTTTGGAGCTTCCATGGCAGCAATGTCATCCTTCCCTCCACAGAGATATCACTACTTCTTAGTGCTGGATTTTGAGGCTACGTGTGATAAACCACAGATTCATCCTCAGGTAAATAGTCAATCCTGTTAATTATCCCCTTGCACGTTGCTGCTGCTGTTCTGAGAGGTGGAAGGACAAAACACAGTGCTGGCTTACTCGTTTTCTCAGGTTCGTCCCACCTCCTTTCTGTTGCTGGTCCTCAGGGCTCTTGCCAGACACCTGCTCTCTCAGGAGCAATGCCAGGACCATTTGGTGGGAATGGAATGAAGGAGCCTGATTTCCATCAAGGAAGTGACAATTCATGTGTTACCGAGAACATCTTTAAGTCATGTATGCTTGTCATCTGCCTGAACTGGGGAGACCCTAAAAATTTTTGGCTGGGAACCTGCATTAGAACAGTACTCGTGGCAAACTTGTTTGATTCTTCAAGGAAAGAGGCTATTGATAGCCAACAGTTTTAGGAAAAAAACAGTTTGACTGATATGAATGTGCAACATGATGGTGTTTCTAAGTAGAGAAGAGCAATAGTTTGGAGCTCTCTGATCTTCCTAAAGTTATCTTGCCTGGGTGTTAACTCTGGAGTGTAATGAGAAAGGAAGAGTTCAGCTTCAGAGAGATTTTCCAGTGCCCTACCACTTGAGACATACAGAGATGCAGATGAAGTACGGAGGTTTTTCTGCAGATAGTTCTTCCATAGTAGTGCAGAGTGTGTTAGTAAATATATTTTCAGTTGTCAGCAAGATGGGCCTGGGTTTTCCATTTAAATTAGAAAACCATACTAAAAAGAAAAAAAAAAAACACCTAATATTGGGTTGGTAACAAACAAACAGAATTTCTGAGTCTCTAAATTGAACTTGAGCTTCTCACCCTTCTCTGCCAAGCAGTTGGCCTCTTACAGGTATTGCCAGTACATGCATTGGGTCAGAATAACTTCTGTTTGCTTTATTTCGAATATACCAAAGGCTAAGCAGTTTTCAGTGTAGTATCTTGTTACTGAAGTGGCTCGATACAGTGTGTTCGTTTCCCAGTGCGACTGTGGTTTCCCTTGGACTTGCCCTTTCAAAGGGACGCTGCAAGTTGGGATCAAACTTGACTCCTCTCTTTCCCGGCAGTGCCTTGGTGAGTGCCGCCTGCCTCTCGTGTTTCTTGAAAAATGGACAGCAAATTCCCTGCTCTTTTGCTGGGTCTTTGTGGGAGGCTGTTGTGGCTCTGCAGCCAGTTCTGCTAGCAGGGTCTTAACCGCCCTCCAAGTGAGATGTCAGGCTATTTCCTGCACGCTCTGCCTCGGGTGCACAGACCTGTCAAAGCTGTAAATTGGATCTACCTTGTCCCTTTGGATATGGGTTTGGTCTGTGCACATTTTGATGCAAAACCATGATGCATGTGGAGCTAGTTTACAGCTGGCAGTAAAAAGGAGCATGAGTGGAATATGATTACTACTGTTTTAAGGAGCTTTGTCCCCAAGTCCTTGCCAGGGAAAGTAATGGTCTGGGCCAATGCAGATCTGCTATATATTTTGTTGGTGAGATAGCACCTTTAAGGTGGAGATGTTCTTCAGTGTTGTTTTTCCAGTCTACTGTGTTCAGTGCCTGTCTGCATCATATTGTGTGTGGAAAAACCTGTCAGTCCACGTGTCCTCACCAGCAAAGTGGTTAGACAAAGAAAGCTCTTGCTACATGGGAATCAGTGGAGCTGGAAAGGCTGGAGGCACCTGCTGGAAACAGTCAACTTTATAAAATGAGACTATAGTTGATGCCTCTACCTACATCTCACCTTTTTGCTGACCAGCACAGCTTTTGTCCTCTTCACTGCTGGGCTGCATGTCATGGTGAGCAAACTATGTTTCAGTGGTATTTTGTGCAAGGTTTTAGAGACAGGATCTTTCGCTGGAGCAGTGGCAGACAGATTTTGGAGGTATGGTCTGAGGGCAGACCTGGGAGCTAGGAATGGTCAGGTGCTGATCTTTGCTGTGATCCTGATCCTTTTTCAGCTTGTGTTTTAATACCTGTGATGTAGAAGTCTAGGTACAATGAAATTCAAATGCAGTGGGGTTTGATGAGGGGGCTGTGTACAGAGCTAAGCCATGATCCAGGTTACTTCAAGTGGGTAGGTATAGCTGTAAACTTAGCCAGCTCAGCCTAAAAGTCTTGCAGAGTACGCTTGCCACTGTGCAGCACACTTCACATTTCTCACTGACTGCTCTTCAAAATACTCCAATTTCTTACCAGAAACTACTGAAAGAGCTATCTTTTTATATATGCTAAGGTGTGTGACTGCTGCGTCTGCTCCCCCTCCCACTGTGTTTGCTTGTGCTCTTCTGCAGCCAGCAGCCTCTCTGGCATGATCCCTGGGGAAGTCCTTCATGCTCATTCCAGAGCCCTGAAGACTCCTTCATTTCCATTCCCTTTTACATTGCCCAATCTCCCTCCAAGGTCTCATGGTATGGCCTCCGTAATGGGGATCAAGGAGGGTCAAGGACAGCGGTATTCCCCTGGGAAGCCGTCTGCATTGTGGCTTCAGTGCCTGGGACCTCTGGCTGAATGCCTCGTGGCTGCTTTACCACATCTGGGTCAGGCACGGAGGGTCTTTCATGCTCCCTGCCCTAAACCCACAGAGGAACAGTGACATCCTTGCAGTCCTGACTTCTGATGGCTTTCAACAGATATGCCCATAAATCAAAGTGCATGTTTATATGCACAAAGCAGCAGCTTAGCTTTATGGGGTTTTTTGGATATATTTATGAATAATGAGACCATCCCAGAGAAAGCTGGGGGAGGGGTTTAACTGCATTACCCTGGATGAATAGATGGGAAAACCTGAAAGAATAGAGGCAGAGTCTGTGTCGTGTAGTGTTTTAGCCAGCCAAAGGTCAGTAGGGGTTGGCAGTAAGAGATGTTTATGACTGTTCCCTAGCATCTCTTTAAAGCTTACCTTGTGCATTTGGAATTTGATCCAAAGCCCAGTGAGGTCAGGTAGGAGCTGTTGTTGTGGGACCTCAGACCACGACAGTGGTAGTGTGCTTCATTTTTCAGCTCTGACTTTTTTTCCTTTACTGTCTGCTGAGAGTTTATAAGTGCCTTCTGCTTTTATATGCTGTCAGCCTATAGAGCCAGGTACATATGGTGCTTTAGCTACACAAGAGGAGATGCATTAATAAGTGGGAGTCTTGCTCTTTTGTCCCTTTGTCCTTGTATACACCAGTGTTTATGGTGGTCAGTGCTTTCAGTGACTGTGTTAAGGAGCTCCCCAGGCTCAGCTCCGTGGCTGCCTGTAACCTGATTTTATTAATGCAGCGAGTGGATGTGCCTTTTTCGGTCAGCAAGCCAAGTGTCTTGCCCAGTGGATGAAAAGCAATGATTTTTCTTTTAAACATAAAAAGTCTGAAGGTAGAAATTGGGTCTGTTCGAAGTTAAATTTGAAATTAGGCTTCTACATTGGATGTTAATCTCTACTGTAAGATATTAAAGCCACTTAAATGAAAACCAAATAAAATTCAAGCTTTGTATGTCTGTTACCTGGAAGTGTAAAAGAGTATCACACCCCTGGTCTGGCAGAAGGAGCTGGACCGAGGAGTTGCTAAGCTGCTAAATGAGCTTTGGTAATGATGAAGTTGCTGTTTCTCGTGTCAGTTTTTTCAGGTACTTGACTCCAGTGTCTCAGATTCGCTCAAATTTGATGATCAGTTGGGAATTAGAAATTCGCCTCTTCCGTACTCTCTGTAAGAGGAAGGTATGAAACGTTCAGATCTTCCAGTTGCTGAAGGAGGTTGTGACCAGAGGTGGAAGAATAAATTGTTTACAGACAATACTTTCCTTGTTCTCTTAAACAGCACATTTTAAATACAAAAACATCTTGATGTTTTTCTTTAGTGTATCCTGCATATTTCAAGTTTGTTTAGCATGGATTTTGATGGTTATTTGGGGGGAATTTTTAATTATAATTGTTGTCAGATGAAACTGGATATACTAATAAATACACAACATCACTCACCATTTCAGCATAAAACTGTAAACACCAAGACTCTGAATAAGCATATGTTCAGTTATGAATTTATTTTTAAGTGTGCAAACAAATCTGGGTGATCATAGCACATTTCCTGATGGGTGAAAGCGTGTTAACAAACGGGAGCCGGTCTTTCTATAAGATAGTGTTAAGTACAAATGCACGACAAGGTTAAATTTGGTTCAGGCTGTGTTTCCTTGAGCGCTGGTGCAAAAGAGCATTAAAGGTGTTTTCCCCTGAACATCTGTCTTGTGGTTCTGGCTGGCAGTCACAGACAGGTGCAGCTGGAGTGGCTGCAATGATCTCTGCTTCTCCACTGCCCGGACTGCTCTACCTGTGGTCTCGTTCCCATGGCAGGGCCAACTGAATGAGGTGTCTCTGCTCCCGAGATGCTGTGATTTATAGACTGACCTTGTAATGGGAATAGATGTTGATTTCCACCAAATTTAGGCTGTAGCTACAGATGAGCAGTCCCTGACGAGTTCTCTGCTCAAGATGAGCAGATAGGAGACAGACAAGCTTACTTGGGAGCCGTAGCCTAGGCTCAGAGGACTTTCCAGGAGGAATATGCCCCGAAATCACAAACCTGCTGCGGGGAGGAGGTTACAGAGGGACTGCTGGGAAGCAGGCTGCGAAGTATCTTCTGCGTGCTTTTAAGTTGTGTTCTGTGGAGCCTTTATCAAGGCAATCCTAGCTGAAGGCCAGGATGGAAATGCAGAAGGTGGCTCACACAGTAACGGAGATTGTCACAGTCCTACCCAGAGGCGGCTAACAGAGCTGTGGCCGTGCGTATTCTATCTAGACATCCCCGTGTAGCAGCTTTCTTCGTGCATGTTTTTTGTGTGGCTATTAAGCTCAGTGCATTAGAAATCACCTGCCAAAACCTTTATTAAGGATGATTGTGAATTGCTGAAAAGTGAAGAAATTCAGGCTTGTTTCCCATGGCAACTTTAACTCGGCACTCTTGTGCATTAGTATTACAGTGGAATATTAATCTGCAATTACCTGTCTTCATGCAGCTTAGGCTTGGGTGTAGTTTTAAATACCTAGTTCTCAATTCAGCTTCTTACAGTGTTGTTTCTAGAGAAATGCTTTTAAAAATGCATGTAACGCAGTGACTTAAAGCCTTTTCTTTTTTTTTTCTTTTTACTAAAGTAAGTAAATATATTTATCATCTCTTTGCCAATTATGGCTGTTGTTATGCCATTCTTATGTCGGAATGCATGAAGTTCCTAGAGTGGCAAGAAATAGTTCATATAAAAGCTGTTTCAGATGGATTTTTCTGTTCACGTTAATTTTTTGAACAATCTTTTGAGAAAACTTTTTGAGGCCTTGAAGCTAGTTCCTCTGAACAGTTAAAAATTTTGTGAAGAGTGCACAAATATCTATAGCTCAACATCCTACAAGATGCATCTGACATTAAAGAGGTGCCGTTCTTTTTTAATGATATTTCATTATGTCGTGCATTCTTGCAATTCTTTTGGACTGTTGTGACGTCTTATTTTAACCAATATGGAGAATAATGTCTTCATTTTAAAAGATGTAGAGAAAAGACCAATGTTTCCGAGAGGCTTCTGCAGGGTCTGAGACACCAGGTGCGGTGTAACCCTCAAAAGCTGCGTTCTTCACGGCAGTCATTTTGCCTTGGAGACCTCCCTCGTTCCCCCAGTAAGCGGGGACAACCTTGCTGTGACCCATATGAATCTGACAGGGCAGGTTATGGCTTCAGGCAACAGAATTAGCTGTATTTATTTAAAACCCAATGAGCTAGAGAACATGAACAGTTACTGAACCCAAATCTCCTGGAGAGCACAACCATGAGACCACCAGGCGAGACATCTGATGTATGAAAAAGAATTCAAAGTAATTTCTTATTTAAAGATACAAACCCAGCGTTATTATAGCAACGAGCCTAAAATACCAAGGCACTCAGGTGGCCAATTGCTGCAGTCCTAACCTGACCCAACCTGCTTAGCTTTCGGCTGGTTATTGACAGGCCGATGAGATGACTGCTTTAAAGCAATCAGTCATGTTGCCCTTTCCCTCGCAGCGTGCGGAGACCCCACATCAGTTATGCATCCCGGCGTGCAATTCCCCACCTGTCCTGTTTGAACACTGTATCCTTAGCTGTGCAAACATTACACATCGTTTAGGTGACAAGTTGCAAAGTTAAGTAGACTTGTTGTTACAGCAGAAAGTAGTTTGAGCGGCAGTCACCCTGAAAAGAAAAGATCCAGGCTGGCTCAGGAATGTGCAAGTCTGCTGTATTGTGTTTAAAGGTTTCTTTGCCTCTCTGTAGAGCCGCTGGTGAGGGTAACGTGTGCCACTGGAAATGTTCGCACCATGTGCGTTTCCGAAGTGAAGGGAACGGGGTGCCACAGGTTTGTATGTTTGCTGTGCTTGTCCTGCCATCTGCATGGTGCTGTATCGTCGCCGAGGACGGGCGCGTGCCTGCTGCTGATCTGCAGCCTCTGAGGCAGGGGGGTATTTTGCATCTCTCCCAGCATCGTGTTCTAAGAACAGGCAGTGTTCTTCCATGGTGTGGCATCTATCTAGTACTGCACGAGGACGCCGCTTTTCAGGCTGTTGTGGTTCCTGGGGAATGGTCTTTGCTGCGTTAAGGTGGTCTTTTCTTAGTTTTCAACAAAATCTTCCTGATAAAGTGCAACTCAGCTCTTTTGATGAGAAGGGCACAGGACATGCCTAAGTCTTGTGCTTTTCTTTCCGTTTGTACCAAGCTGGCTGTGCATCTGTCCCTGCGTTGTCTTTGTTGTTCTGTGCATGTGTTAGCTGGCAAAATAGCTCTGCGTTATTTAGTTCCTCTCTGCCAGGCAGAAATGCGCCGTCACCAGCAACTAGTTGTGATGTCTGTAAAACCCTGGGTGTTCATTTACATGCACTAATGTGCCCTTCCTGCCCTTTCCAGATGTTTTAGTGTTGCTGAGAACATTGATCGTTTGTGCTGCTCAATATCAGGTGAAGAGGTTGGGTCTTGAAATGATTTGATAATTCTTCAACGGGGACTGCACAGGCTGGTTGCCTGCGGTAGAAAGGAGTGGACGTGAAAAAGGATATAGTGTAGTTGTCATCTTGCAATAGAAAGGTAGTATTTGAAAGTGTGTGTGCACTGTTTGTAACCTCGTTTGAGTACTAAACTTCCCCCAAACTGTCAAGCTTACATTGTTGTTGGCTCTGTCGGTGGAGATTTTCTGGGTGGTTGAATATATGTCAGTAGTGCTTGAAGAAGCAAGTTGAAATGTTGGTGTCTGTATTTCTCATCCCAGGTGTGGAAAGAGGAGGGAGGTTCTGCCTTACTCGCCATATCTGGGTGCTGCTGGAAAGATCACAATAGCTTTGTGTGTTTTGGCAGGTGAGCTGATGCTGATGTTGAGAGGCAGGAACCAGCCTGGGAGCAAATGACTAGCAAAAGTTTTGTTCAGGATGGCAGGACAAGGGTTGTGAGCCAGCCATCAAGGTTTCAGGTACAATGGCAGGTATGAAAGAAGTGCCAAAGACCACAGTGATAAGTTGAGGAAGAAAAATGTCATTTGCAAGATGTGGATCCTCCTTTTCTTGATCCTGTAAGAAGAGGCCTCAGCTGGGGAAAGTCTCCATACTTTGGAGTATGGAGACTTTGGAAACTTTGGACTCCATACTTAAAAAAAAAAGAAAAGAAAAAAATTGAGACCATTTCAAGAGCAGGCTTTGGCATTGTGCTTAGTGCAGTGAAGAGAAAGGTATGTATGGTGAGTCTTCTGTTACAGAAGTGAGAAAGGTAGTGTTCTAGCCTGTCTGCTGTGGGTAGGAAGAGCGGTCATGAATTTAAACAACAACGAGGGAAATTCTGATTAGACATTAGGAAAAACTTTCCAGTGATAAGACTAATGAAACTGGAGGACAAAGTGCCTGGGGAGTGCGTGAGTCTCTCTTATTGGAGTCTGTAAAAACAGCCTAGACAAAGTCAGAAATGATTTAAGGGGAGGTGATGCTGCCCTTGGGCAGGTGCAGGGACTAGATGTCTGTTTTAAAGCTCAGGCTCCTGGAGGCATGTGATTAGATGGGAATTTCAGCTTCTATTAAAGAAAGAGAAATGGTCCCTCACCCTCACACTTGTAAAGAAGCACCTGAAAATAAGAGCTAGGTTTGATGCCAGTGCAGAACCCAAATTTCAACTAAGAATTTCTCTTTGAGGAAATCCAGCCTCTGACATTGGGCTCCAGTGCCTGAGTGTTGTGGGTACGCAGTGAGGTTCACCTAAGAGCAGGGGGAGGAAGAAACCTTGGATATTCAATGAGCAGGTAGCAGAATTTGCCTTTGCATCATCTTATCCCGTGTTTTGTGATCTTTCCATATTCCTGCCGGTTCTCTTGTGTTTTGATTTTGATGTGTATTTCTCTCTACGCTTTTTCAGGATATAACAGTTGTTTAAATATATTAAATTGTTGGGTGTGTGCATGTGTGTATGTTAAGCTAGGTAGTGATGGAAAAAGGAATTTGGGGGTCAGCTGCTTCCCCAAAGACCTTTTGACAGGGTTAATCAGTACACGGAGTAACTTGACCGGGACAGAAGCACAGAGAGACTCCTTGCCATGTGCGCAGGTGGGCATCCTTTGTAAAGTCAGCATAGCCCTGATTCAGCAGAAGTCCTGCTGTCCCCCGCTGCAGAGGTGTTGCCTTTATAGTACTTGTTTTGGTTAGTTAAATAAAAATTTAGAAGTGAGGAAAAGACCTATGAGGTCATCTTGGTTACTGCCCCTGAGGGCCAGTGCAAGGCTGCTCACTTGGAAACGACTTTAGTTAAAATAATAATTAAGGCAGAGGATGGAAACTGGGGAGGCAGATCTGTTAGGCTAGTGCTGTCCTTACTATGTTCCTTTTCAATTTTAATTGCCTTGGAAAAAAAGGAAAATCACAAGGCTTTAAAAGCTCTGATTCTTCCTGCTCTTCAACCCCCGCCCCCTCCCCGATCTTGGAGGCATCAACTCTCATCTGTCAAAGTGTAAATCAGCAATTAAAACACAAACAGCGAAATGCCAAAGATGACCTGAAGCACAAAGCAACTGACAAACAAGTCCGGACAAATCGGCGGATAATTTATAAGCATTGCCCTAAAATCTAATTATTTGGCAATTCGAATTTGCAGCCGGCCAGGGCTGTGCAATAAATTTAACCCGCCATAAATTATTTAGGAGCAGCCCGTGGTGTAAATCAAAAACACAAGTGTTTGTTTAAGAAATAAGCTCCTTGTGCATAAAATGACTTTTTTTTTCTTTAAAGAGTGGGGGGAAAAAGCATCCCTGAACAAAATAAGCTGGTGCTGAGGCTGTGTCCCCTCCATGGAGACTCCCTTGCCTCTTCTGTCCTTACCTTTTTCAAAGGCGTTAAAGAGTCTTTTGGTAGGAAGTTTTATGCTTTTCCTGATCAGAAAAAAATCCCTTTCTCTCAATGGCCTCTGCTTGTTTTTATTGCATTTTGAACAGTCAGCTCTGATTTTTATGGGCATCTTTTATTCTTGTGTTTATTAAACTTCTTCACATGGGGGTGGACGTAAGGGATAAATTATTCTGTGGTAGTTTTTGAACTGAATAGGTTACACGTTCTTCCTCAAATATATAAATCAGTGTCCTGAAGTGAGCCCTGTCCGCTTCCTACATGGGCTTCTGGATGAAAAAGATTTTGAGACCTGGAAAGTTCTTTCTGGGCTCCGTATTTTTTTTTCGTCTAATGATGTTGGTGTTCCCCAGATCCAAAAGGATAAGCAAAAAGATTCCTCTGTGGGAATTAGTGTAACTTCAGGTGCTTTTTTCTCTGAACTCCAGAGATCTGTCCATTACAGGAAATTATTTAGCGAGTATAGTTGTGCGCTTGTTTGTCTTTCATTAGCAAGATCAAGACAACTGAATTTGTGCATCCCTGCTCTAATGTTAAAGAGAGGACAGTTTCGTTTAGGATGATTGGGTAGGGAAAGGCTGAGTTTATAGCAGTGCTTTCACATGCCCTTATGAATTTTTCAAATCCCTCTTAAAAGGAAGTCCCCAGCCATTCTGCAGAAACCCTCTAGCCTCCTCCTCCTGCTCAGCCCACTGGCCTGGGACAGCCAGGTTATATGGGAGGCTTCCACCTAGGACCTGTTTTTTTGGGGGAACATTTTATTATCTTTTTTTAAAAGAGAAAAATTCTGAGCAAGCTGTTACAGATTTGCTTGAAGTACCGTGAAATCATAAATGCAAGATTGTTGTAAAGAGAGTGGACCTGGTAATGGATATGTATAAGCCTCTGGCTCTGTAGGTTCCTATTGTTGCCGTGTTTGGGGGGCGCAGCTGAGGGGAGGGACAGGGTGCCGACGTCTTTTTCTTTAAGCGTGTTAATATTGATTTTAGAAGCTCTGTGTTCCAACAATATAAATGCAAATGCCTTGTAATTGGGAGTCGCGTGCAGAATTTCTCAACAGAAAACAGGTTCAACTTTTCGTGACAATGGAAGGAAAATAAAAAGCTGCTTATTTATTGCTGGTGGTTTGAATCCTGGATTTCCTTTCAAGTTACTTTGCAGTGCTAAATAAAATACCTAATTGCAGTGCTCGCAAAATTCAAATGGGTACATTTGTTCTTCTGGTAGCTTGCAGCTATTTGCAGCCTCTGGACACCCTCAGCATTATTTCAGCACATCCATAACTTCTGGTTGCACTCTAAGGAAAAGCTGAGGGTGAAGGGAGAAGACTTAGAAGCCCTAAATGTTGCTGGCACAAATCACTGCTGAAGTTGGAACGTGGTTGTAAACGTGTGGGGATCTCAAGGTAGTGCTTACAGATGATCAGACTGATAAAAGAAGGGGTAGCAGTGAACCTCTCATTTCATTCCCTTGCGCTGCTCACCTCCACCTTTCCCACCTGGGAAGAAGCAGCGAAGGTTCTTGACCGTGGAGATGGAGCTGAGCGTGTTGAGCTCACCAGGCTGCTGTGAAACGTGAGAGAGCGCCCGGCTGCCTTCCTGCATCACCGTCTGTTGGGGGTTGTGTGTGTGTGTCTAAGTGCTCACCATTTCATAATAATTACTAATGAAATTCTAGATCTGTAATAACATTTTGGATATCTAAAACAAACCATATGCTCGTAAAAAAAAAAAAAGAGAGAGGGAGGAAAAAAAGTGGAAACAGATCAACTTTAAGCCATAAATTCTTGGTAATAGAGGCCTCTTTTCCCCCCCCCCCCCTTTCTGTTTATGTTTGATAGATATTTTTGTTTCTGCAGGAATGTCAACTCTTAATTTCATGATGTATCATGGGCTTAAGAAAATTGAATTTAATAAAGGCAAAAGATGAATGGCACCTTTAAAGGTCCCAACACTTGTCTTTATTAGCAGGACAAACTGCAGGGTCTCCAAACACTGCTTCTCTCCAAATGAAAGTTTAAATGAAAAGTACAGCAGTGTCACAGGTTAAATTTCATTGCAGGACTGGCTAACGTCGTTAGTGAGGAGTGGGGCTGATTTCATGGGGCTGGTATCTGTTGCCTTAGATACCAGTCGAGCAAACACTGCCAGAGACTGGAAAAATCTCCGCTATAGGAAGCGTGCAGATAAACAGCCTTTTGGGAAAGGTCCTTTACCACTTTCTTCAAAAACTGACCAAATAAGCCCAAAAGAGTGGCTGCGCTTTCTCCAGAGGCGCTCGAGTGGCTCGGGGTTCCACCCCCACTCCTGGCTGCACACTTCCCACAGACCTGCAGTAATTCTGGATATTGTGAAATTTTCCACGTTTTTTTTAGTACGACTTTTTATTTCCTCTGTCTGTCTTAATCTGACCCTCCTGGAAGTGCTTTTTTGCCTTTGATTCTGGAAAGCGAGTGACGCCTTTGTGTGTCAGACCAGCAGCAGGGCTGTCTTTCAGTCTCACTTTGCATCCAGCTGCTCCATGGCTCCTGAGAATGTTCCTGGTCCCTTAGGACCAACTTCGGCATTGCAACACAGCCCTGCTCTGAAATCCAGCTAGTGCGTGTCTGTCTCGGGGAGGGGGAATGCTCATCCTGCCCTGCTGTGGGCTTCCACGGTCACCCCCTGAGTGGGGTGCAGAGCGAAGGGGCAGTGAGCCACCCCAGCCTGGTTTGAAGGATGGAGTGGTGTTATCCTGGCTCTGTTACGATGTCCTGTCCATTGGCTTCAAACTTTGCAGTCCATTTTCCTTCTGAACAGAAACTTGCTGTGTTCGGACCCTATCTGTGGTAGCTCTTTTGAAGGGAGAATCGGCTGTGTCCAGCGTTTCTTACTCAGATCGAGTTTCCCCTGTTTCCACGGGTTCTCCTGCGTGGCTGAGGCTGGTGAGTTTGGCTGCACCACAGCAGGCAATCTGGGCGATGCTCAGGTGTTTTGCCTCTGTCCTTCTCCCCTTCCAGCCCACGGATGGAGTTTCATCTCTTTCCTGGGGAAACCTGGTGACTCCTGGTGGGGTGGTGCGGCTGTGGGGAAGGATGCGTCCAAACCTCCGCTCTGCCTTAGCCTGCGCAGCACGCACCGAGCGTGGCACAGCCGACCGCGGGGAAATGGTTAAGCCCTGCATCCTCTGCAGCTTGACTGCTTGGTGTCTACACCTGGGCACTTCAGCACTGTTACCGCTTTGTTTTATTTTAGTTTATTTTTTTCTAACTTTCCATCTCAGCAGCACGTGCTCCACACGTGCCCCACCTGGGCTGTGTGCCTGCTGCTCCAGGGAGCTGCTCTGCTGCTGCCACCGGCTCTGTCCACCAAGGAAATCTGGTGTTTCTCCTGGCTATTTAAATTATTTGTTGTTTCCATTTACCCACCCAGCTTTTTGCCCTGCCTCTGCCTGCTGGGGTGGTGATGTCATCAGCTCATATGTGTGACTTCACGATAATTTCCGCCTGTGGGTCGTGAGGGTTGCAGCCAGGGTCCAAAAACTGTGTTAGTTCCTCTGCAGCGGCTGCATTTTCCACATGCTAATTTCACTCACAGGAGTTGGATTTTTTTTTTATTTTTTATTATTTCTTATTTGTCTCTTCCAGATGTTTTCAGGCAGTTTTTTTGTTGTTAAACTAATTCCATTCATGTTTTAAAAATTTATGAAAGCGCTAATAAAAATGTCAAAGTGGTAAAAATGTTAGCTTTTGCTCTGCTTTGATTAAATTTTGCAAACTGTTTTGAATATTAAAAAGCAATATTTTTTTTATTCTCTCTCCCTCTCTCTGTTTCTCTCCAGAAGTGATTTGAGAGGCTTGTTGCATGGATATCACTCAGCGGGCTCATTTGCACTCCAGAACCTTGGTGCCATGCATCTCTATTAAATAACATAGACAAATTATTCTTTAAAGACACCAAACAAATTGTCACTTCTCCTCTTACATTAAACTGGAAGGAGGAGAGGGAGTGGAGAAGGAGGGGGGTGAACACAAAGAATTTTATCGTTTTTATTCAGTGATCGGCTTTTTTAATTTCATGCATATTTTTTAATAATTGAGAAATCCATCGCAGCTGGATTTGTTTAAACTTTTTATTAACAGGTCCATGTAAATTTTGATTGCTGATTATTCAAATAATTGAACATTCTTCTGATGAAGGAACGTTTTTATTTCCCTATCAGCATAATTGGCTACAAAGAGGAAAATTAAGCAGGGCTCGCTACTGTGCCATATCCCATAGGGATGGATTTAGAGGGAGGGCTTCCAGCTCCTCTCCTTCCTCTGCTGGAGGAGAGCAGTGCTCTTAGCTTCTCCTGGGAAGGAGATGCTTCATGGAAGTAGCTCCTGTTGTTTGTCTGGGTGTCCTCCAAAAGGACAGCAAGGTGGAGAGGATGGGACTGGTCTGGGGGGCCACAGCCCCTGGGCTGTCTGTGCTGCGCAGACGTGAGCCCATTGCGGGTCCATCTCCATGTTCCGTGGGTGGTGCCAGCACACGCGAGTGGTGCCAGACTGTCTTCCTGAGGCTTGGCTTGGGCAGCGATGTGTGTGTTTGCAGCACTGAGCACAGAGACGTCCCTACCACCCCTCCCAGCTGCGGTGAGTGTCGGCACCGTCATCCTCCATGCTGGCGGTGTTGGATGCGCTCTGTGCTCCGGCACTACGTTCCCCCTCCTAGCGCAGAGCTTCATGTCAGTCTCGTTTTTGTTTGGGACTGTCAGGCCCCTCTTTTTACAGCCAGCTTGCTAGATGAGATCATTTCTAGCTTCATTTTCGTTTGTTTTGAATGAACAGCTGCTTTTCTTTTTGCCCTCTTCAGGAAATCATCGAATTCCCTATCCTGAAGCTGAATGGCAGGACGATGGAGATCGAATCCACCTTTCACATGTATGTTCAGCCTGTGGTGCATCCCCAGCTTACGCCCTTCTGTACAGAGGTAAAGTGCAAAGGTTCCCCGGTGCTCCAAGAGTTTCCCTGGGAAGCAGGTTTCTGTTGCACCAGGGGTTGGGGTCGCCTCTTCACGGTGCGGCAGCAAGGCAGCGTGTCATGCCAGCCTCGAGTTAAGGACAAGGGGAATCATCTTTTGTCATGGCAGTAGCGTGTAAAGACCTTGGTTCGGATTCATAAGGAACTCTAGCGGTGATCCACTAACTAACATCAGTTGTATTTACAAGTAACAAACATCTTCCTGGATGACCACAAAATAAAAGCACTCGTTAGCCAATGCTCAAAATCCTATAGCCTCTCTGTGAACTCTTCATGATTTTGCCATGCTGCTCTTTGGCGAGGAAGGTTGGGGGAGCGTGGTCCGAGGGAAGAAAGTGTCATACTACTGCACAGTTCAGAGGCCATAAATGACTCTCCTGTGGGCCTGCCTGTTGGGATTCGATGAGTCCTTCAGAGTGGTAGGGTAAACCACGTCTGTATTTTTAAGACTTTCTTTTTGATGTCATGCTTGTGGGGCACTTGAAGTGATTGCTGAAGAAGTGGCCTCTTGTTACCTGGTTGCTCTTGTTGCTGAGGACAGCTGCTCGCAAGCTGTGGCCACCTCTCCTCAGATACAGACGAGAGGATGAAGGTGGTAAATGCGATCCCTGATGACTCAAAGGATTAGGGAGGCAGAGGTTGTGTTTTGGTTTTATTTTTTCTTATTACGTTTTCTTCACTCAACACAAAGTTAACTGTTTCTGTAAGCGCATTCTTCCTCCCTGCTGTAGCCATGAAAATAAAATTTCTAAGTTCCTTTTGCTTTGGGCTTTTTTGCTGTTACTCTGTTGTTTCAATATTGGCCAGGTCAGCGGCTGAAGTACTGACTATGGGAGTCAAGGTATCCAAATTCTTCATTCTGTCCTAGTCTCATCTGGGATCATCGACACCATGCTGTGTTTTCCTGACCTCCATGGCTACAGGTTTAGGTCCTTGAAGTACTTGTCCTGTGTGTACTAACTCAATGAAAAATGACTCCTCTGTGTTAGGTGGAGTCCTCTCCAGGACCAGCCAGCCCCTTCCATATTTCCACATTGTAAAAACAAATACTTTCTTTTTTTTTTTTTATTCTCTTGTAACTAAAAACCAGCTGAAGGTATTTTATTTAAACTTTTTTTTTTTTAAAAAAAAGACTAAGCACAGAAAACATTATTCTCAGGAGAGGAGCTTTCAGAAAGCTATAAATGTGTGAAAACAGAGGGCTATAATGGAAACGGTTTTGCAACTTTAATACTAGAAGGCTGGACAACTACTTTGGCTGTCCTTATTCCCATGAGACTTGCTGGACATATGCTTGTACAAAGGTGATAAATCTCACAGCTTGCACGTGATCTTTGCTAGGAGCAACGTCATCTTCTAGAGTAGAGCCTAGAACATCCGTTTTGCTTGTCATCTAAATTCTAGAGAGAAGTTGTCTCACTACTTAGCTCCCACTAAATTCTTTTGTCTGGAAATTCCTCTGTTGCATCCTTCCCCTCACTGCCAAAGATTGCAGCCATGTTGTTGCACAAGAGTCTGCAGGACTTGCTTGGTGTGGCTGTCCAGGCTGAATGGAGCCTCCAGCCTGCTGCAGCCTGAGGACATCGAGAGGTTCTCTGGATACCAAGCTTGTGACAGAGACATTCAGCCCATGTAATGCTCTGTCACCGTGGTGCCAGTTTCTCTGCCTTCTCTTGTGAGCCTGGAGCAGCTGTTTGTGTCTTTGCAGGTTCGTATCTCCTGCGTGGAGCCCTTCAGGAAGGAAGGCCTTGTGTGTGTGCTGGCCATGCGTTTTCAGGAGTCCTCAGGAGAGGCATGAGCATCCCAGCTGCAGTGTTGCACTGCAGATTCTGCTGATGACTTCAGTCAGGTGTCTTGTGTCCGGAGTTGAATAAAAATGGGCAGTGCTGAGGCCAGCAGGCAAAATGATCGCACAATTCCCACTAGTGTGTATCGGTGGCACAAAATGATCCAACATGCCAGGTTTGGCAAATTCTTTGTTGTTAACAGTGTTGATTAGGGAGCTGGTTTTAATCCTAGCCTGGAAGCCACCAGCTCCTGGGCAACCCCCAACTGTGCCCATGCCGCTCGTTGCACGGCATGACCCCTGTCCCTTCTGGCTTGGTGGTCCCCCTCCCTGTTGCAGGGGCTGCCATGAGGTCCAGGGAGTGGGATCATGCTGGAGGGGGGACTGGACTTGTTCCTTAGCCCTGTATCTGGGGCTGACTTTGAAACCCTGCCGTAAGAGCCACGGATGAGCTGGTTGTACTGAGGACCTTACTAAACAGTTGCAAAAATATCCTTCTGTATTTGCAGCTGCTTTTTTGCGGAGGCTGTAGTGGCTGCATAGGGTTGGTGGCTCGTGCTAGACAGATGCAGGGGTCAGCCCTGTGCTGCTGGTGTAGGTTCCTCTGAGACCCCGGGGACACAGCGGGTTGTGCTGTGTGTCCAGTTCCTGCAGAGCCGCTGCCTGCACAGCTCCAGCCCTTGTCGTTGACTTTCAGCTGTTTTATGTTTCTGAAAAATACCCATTTTGCTAAATGCCAGTAAAGGGCTTTGTCTAGGCACCTCTACTTACAAAGGGTGAGATTTATTGGCCTCTTTATCTACGAAGAAAGACCAGGCCTGATTATCAGATTGTACACCAGAGACAAGTGCTTAGGTAATCAGCAAACTGTCTTGGAGTAGAAATACGATGGTTTCCCAGATAAACTCTGTAGGAAAAGCAGTGGTGTTGACATTACACGGGAGCCTGTCTGCTGTGCTGCTGCTTTCCCCCTTCCCCTCTGCTCGCTTCCTTTGTCGGGAAGCAGTAGGACTGCTTGGTGTAGATTGTGTGTGAGAGGTTTATTGGGGTTGTGTGACGTTACTTCTTGGATCTAGAGAACCTCCCACATCCCTCTTCCTTCTTGAAGAAAATGGCACAGCATGGAAAGGGTGTCTGCAAGGGTGGAGAGCTTGTGGTTACCCTCAAGACATCCCTTTACTTAGCTTTTGGGGTGTCTGCGCTCTCCCCTGGCTACAGGAGGCTCCAGCTTCCCAATGCCCAGGGGAGGGCCGTTGTCCTCCGACATCAATGGCCAGTAGCACATCTTCCTGTGCTGGCTTGCTCTGTAGCCCTCCTCTGGTCCCCTTTATCTTGACCTGCTTCTGTAAAACAGCAAGGTTATGATGAGGGATGTGCTGAATGTTTAGACAGAGAAGGTGGAAAGTGCTTGCAAGTGGTTAAAAGCGGTTGTTAGGTGTATACAGCTCATCGTGCCCTCTTGGAAGATGCAAGTGGTTTGTCCGATGCCCAAGAAAGTTCATGCCAGGTGCTTAAGTGAAAGATTCCCTCTATGCAGAAGGTGCTTGTACAGGCTTTTTCATGGTACTTTGCTCTGGTTTTATGATTAATTTTTATTGATTTTTTTTCTCAAAGGAACAGACAATAAAAGTACAAAAAGATAAATGCCTTATAGCTTGTTTATGTTCCCAAGTACCATGTGCTTCTTGAGATCACCAGTGAAACTTTACAATTGTGCAGTTTTATGTTTTTACACTTTATCGAAGCTGCAAGACCAGGTAATGCTGCAGAGACCCAGTGCACTGAGTTGAGTGTTACAGATGGATGTGACTGATAACAGAAAGGATCAGAAAGGGTGAGACAGTAGAAATATGGTCCCTTCTGAGCACTCAGACCTGTTCTGAAATGTACCCATGAAGCAGGTATATCCCTTTGTATTCGTGTATGCAATTTCCGCCCGTGAATCTTGCATGCGTGTGTGCTTGGCGATGTGTTCTTTTGTGGATAAGTTGGTACTTTGCTTGGCCTGGCAGGGAAGGAGTCCTGGGCAAGATCAAGCAGTGAGTCTGTGGTGGGACCTCTGTGTCCGCCTTCCTGTCCCTCCCCCCTCCTGATGGGAAATGTCTGGATGAGGCCATTTCACCCTGTCCTCCTGTGGCCATCAAGGGTGCGGCACTGAGCAGTTGCAATCCCGAAGGTGCCCAGAGCGGTAGAAGCCATTTACATCTGTGCTGACTGTGATACCCAAAAGGTTGCCTGTCATCCTTAGTATAGGAAAGGCATGGACCTGTTGGAGTGGGTCCAGAGGAGGGCCACAAAAATGTTCAGGGGAGTGGAACGCCTCTCTTATGAACAAAGGCTGAGTGAGTGGGGTTGTTCAGCCTGGAGAAGAGAAGGCTTTGGGGAGACCTTCTTGCAGCCGTTCAATACTTAGAAGAGGCTTATAAGAAGGATGGGGACAGACTTTAGTAGATCCTGTTGCAACAGGAGAAGGGGTAATGGTTTTAAACTAAAAGAGGGTAGATTCAGACTAAATATAAGGAGGAATTCTTTTACGATGAGGGTGATGAAACACTGGAACAGGTTGCCCAGAGAGGTGGTAGATGCCCCGTCCCTGGAAACATTCAAGGTCAGGTTGGATGGGGCTCTGAGCAACTTGATCTAAAGATGTCCTTGCTTATTGTAGGAGGGAGGTTGGACTGGATGACCTTTAAAGATCCCTTTCAACCCAAACTGTTCTAGGATCATTTCCAAAAAGCTTGTCTTTCAGCCAGCCACTTTCAGAGGTTTGATTTGAGCTGCCTTCTGAGAGGCAGAGCCAGCACTTTGCAGCAGGTGAGCTGTCCACCTCTGCCAGGTGAATGCATGGAGAGAAAGATGGCAAGAAAAGCAAAGAACAAGCCAGTGAGCTTTAAAAACTGCTGTAAAGAGCCATGTGTTAATCTCTTGAATGTATTTGCCTCTCAGAGTATGGGAAGTCTGTAGGTAGCAGCCGTTACCCAATTAAAATATAGATTAATAGAAAAACAGTTTCTGGAATATGAAAGAGTGTGCGTGTCCCTCCACTTCCTTAAAATTCCACCTCATAATGGCTTGATGAACTTGAGAAACCCACCTAGAGGAACTCTACATTCTTAAAATTAAAATACTTTCCCTAAAAGGTATATATTACCATTCCATGGAAGTCACTGTGAGAAAATAATCTTTCCACTTACAGCTTATTCAGTGAGTCAGGTATTTGGTATTCATTAAATGTAATTACAGTTTAATTGGAGTTTAATCTCTTTTTTTTTTTTTCATCCCTTCCTCCGAGTTCAGTGCTGTAAGCCAAGCAGCCAAAGAAACAGAGAGGTAGAGCTTCTTTCAGTTGCCACACACTTAATAAAGCAGAGCCCTGTGGTTTGTGAGAGGGCTTATGTTTTACGAGTAGGTTGAGCTGTTCTGCGTGGCAGAGTTACTCCTGGGTGGTGGTGGGCTGTCAGCACCTCCTGACTGGATGCTGTGGCTTCTGGGGGCTCGGATGCATGTGCGGGGTGTGCTCCTAGGCTGTGTTTGACCTTTATTTTATGAAAACGTGTGAGATGTGTAGCTTGAGGAAAGTGCCATATGAAGTGAAATCCTGTAGTGTGCGCTTGTTTTAATAATGATTTTTTTAATTACTTGGGTGCATTGATGGCAAGCTACTGACCTCCGATATTCAATATGTTAAAAGACAGTTTTGTCAGTTGGAAGGCAGACAGGAAAATTATCTGTTTTCCATGTGCCTCAAGCTACCCTGGGCAGACGCAGGCAGAGGCCCATGAGACTGCATCTTTGTATGTGCGCGTTGAGCTTTAAACAGCCAAGCAGCCCAGGTACAGTCAGTAGGACCATCTGTAGGCAGGACCTGTTCCTAAGGAACCTCCTGAAAAAACAGAGTAGACCAGGGTTCTGGAAGAAAGTGGTTTTCTTCAGATTTCATTCCGTTGTTTTAAATACAGTTTTGAAATGCAGAGGGATGCTGAGATGGACCAGGGGAAAGCACTCGTGCTGGCTGCCCCGTGCAGGGGAGAGTGGCTGGGTCCACGCTGGGTCTCGCTTACCAATAGCAGTCCGTTCTGTTCACCTAACGCTGTGCAATTTTGGCATCACCGCGGTAGCAGGGGAAGGGCCAGAGACCCCAGTAGTTACCACTGCCTTTGTAAGTCAGGGCAACATCAGAACTGGCGAAATGCATGTGGAAAAGGGGCAGCGTTTTGGGCATCATGCTGGTGCATGGAACAGAGGGCACCACACTCCCCAGGCAGATCCTGCCCTGCTGAGAGTTTGTTGGTTTATGGTGTGGGTAGGAACCCCCCTACATTTGTGTGTTTGGGATGAAGCTGTGCCCTTGCCTGTGGCTGAGGAGCTGCCAGGGTCGCTGTGCTGTGGCCGACTTCTCAGCAATGTCCACATGGGTCACAGGAGCATGTTTTGGTTGCAGTTAAGATGGACAGGAGAGGAGACCTCTCTAATGATCTTTTGAGTGCTGCTCTGATGCCTGCTTTCTGTTTGTCTCTCGTTTCAGCTGACTGGGATTATTCAAGGCATGGTGGATGGGCAGCCGAGCCTCCAGCAAGTGCTTGAGGTAGGCAGAGTAACCTTTAGTTCCTGAACTCTGACCTCTGGTCCTGTTGTCCGCTCTTCATCTCTTTCCCTGCACCCTCCCCTTGCTGAGAATCGAACCGCGTAATTTGACTATGATTACAGCTTCATTAGAATAACATTTGCTGTCACATTGGTGACACGCTGCTGAGAGTATTGAACCATTGATCTGTCATCTCCAGCTGTTCATGTCAAGGGTGCTGACAAGATATCCAAACTCCTGCCAGTAGATAGGAGAAGAGGCGATTCTTGCTTGAGCCAGTTTTAAAGCACCAAGACATTGCTCGAGACCACGGCTCTGGGAGCTTCTGCCTTCATTTTCTGACCCCTCCCTTAGCCCTTTATTAAATTAATTTTTTCTACCTATTTAAATGCTCAATAATACATGTACTATAGAAAGAAAATGCCTCTAAAATCTAATCTGGAGGATGTGCGAATGCAGATATAGCCCTAATAATGCCATCTGCTTAATGTTGAATTCCTACAGCATTTAGGGCTTAATTAGCTTGGAAGTATTTCTCCATCAGTATCTTTGTTGGTAGTCAAATAGTGAAGGAAACCTCCTCAAGCAGAGCCCGCTTGGGCTGCAGGTTGCTGTACGATGCATCATCTCTGTCAGGATTTCCACTGCTGTGTTACCTAATTGTTCCTAATCAGAATAATTGCAACAATTGCTTATGTGAGGAAATCAAATTAAAGGCTTTAAAATCCTCTGTGGAGACAGCACTTCATGGGCGCTCACATCAGGGAGTTTAGAAAGGTTATTGCTGCTGTCCTTCACTCCGGGGAGCCTCGTGCGGGGCTGGCTGGAAGATCCCGGCAGCCCACGGGAGGCCGAAGCGTGGCTGAGGGGCTGAGCGCTGCTCTGGGGAGAGCTTTGCTCCAGAGGGTTGTATGATCGGTCACAGAAAGAAGCGCTGTCCTCTGCCGGAGAGGCTGCAGCCGTGACACGAGGCCAAAGACGGTGCTCTGCAAAGGTGACATCTTGCATCCATGCAAACCCCCACCTGGTGCTCTCCGGAGAGCAGTAGCAGCGGTGCGTGTCCGTGAGCATACGGATACCGGTGCCTGCTTCCCCAGGAGGGAGAGCCCTCTTTGCCTTGATGGGTGAGTGTACATCGTTGCTAGAGCATTATGGAAAATGGTTCATTCTGTTTCTACAGGAGCTTCTTAGAGTGTGGAAACGTTTCTGTAGATTTACTTTTTTTTTTTATTTGGACCGAAAAGACGTTCATACCACAGCATGTTTCTAGCTTAAAATGAGATTTGGGTCAGGCAGCTTCTGGGGCATGGTAGTTTATTCAGGAGTGGAAGGTGTCAAGTGAGGGAAAAGAGGAGGGATTTCTCTTGTTGAAGCACTGGAAATGCTGCTACTGAGGCTGCATAATAGCAACTGATCGCCAGTCACCTGCCCCTGCAAGATTTTGGGCACGTCATTTGCTAGTTCTAGCTGGATAAGTGTCTGTGCAGGGGTTTTAGTCTAGGTTAGTTCTTCCTGGTTAATCCCCGAGGTGGGTGTGTGTCCTCCAGATTAACGTGGCCCATTTCTGAAGTGGATCCAGAACAGCTGTTCCCATAGGAAGTTGATCAGAACAGTGGATTTACTTTAAATCCACACTGTACCCTGAACAACCACCTCCTCAGAACTGTAAGAAGGAAAGAGAGACCCAGCCTGGAGAGGAACGGGACAAAGTGTGGCTTTGCTTGTTACTGTGACACAATGCCAGTGTGTGCCCAGCCCTTCCCTTTCTCCTCCTCTCCCATATCCCCTTGGAGCTGTATGAATCGGAGCATGTGAGAAATGCTGTAGGTGAGGGTGCTGTCCAAGGATGCCCGTGTTTTTTCCTCGCTGGAGGGGACACAAGTTACGTTCACAGTGAGCCCATTTGGTGCAGGGAAAGGAAAAGCGGAGGAGGAATGCCGGGTAACGGCATAGTTGTATCGTCCCGTTAACGCTGCACAACTTCCATCCCTCCACAAACAGAGCTGCTGCCGTGTCTGATAAGATCATCTCTGCTCTGGTTGCCTGATGTCTCCTATCAGAAATCTTCAAAGGTCCAAACGTGCTGTTGTCGAGATGGCAAGCAAAGAGAGAAGAGAGAGAGGGAGAGGGTGGATAAGATCACAATTTTCTTCTCTCTTGATTGCAAGCAGCTTATCTGAGTTTAACTGTTGTGGCTCGGCCTGTCTCTGCAAAACTCATCCCCTTTTCTTGCCTTCCTTTCAGAGGGTTGACGAGTGGATGGCGAAGGAAGGCCTCTTAGATCCCAGCGTCAAGTCGATTTTTGTGACCTGTGGAGACTGGGATTTGAAAGTGATGTGAGTATGGAACGGGAGGGAGATTTTTCTGGGCTTTATTGCCCCACGCTTGCCCGTAGTGCCTGTGTCTTTGTCTTTACAAGCCTCCAACCGTCTCCAATCTTTGCTTCTTAGGGAAATTGTTGTTTGCTATGTGTAATTGGGAGTGGAGGGTTGTTTCTTAAACAGGTAGGTGCTGGGCACAGTGCAAGATCACTGCCTAGGATATTCCCTATAGCGAATGAATCCTTTCAGAACTCCAAGAAAGGTTTAAACTAGAGCTTTGTGATGTTTTCCCTTTTGTCCAATATACATTCCAAAGGAATGGATATTTCTGAGCGCATACGTGGAGCTCTGTTTCTGTGCACCCAGTCCTTACAAGACTTCAGCATGCAAGGCTTTCTCTCTGTCATCTTGGCACACTAACTGGATGTGAATCACAGAGAAGTCTTTGGAAAGACAGTACAAGCCAAGTCTGGCTCGCTTCATCGGTGTTCTTATCGTTAAGGTCATCTTCAGCAGCTGGGTGACTGTACCTGGAGAGTACCAGGTGGGGAGCTGCACTGGGATCTGCAAGTGTCTGTGTGTGTTTTGTTGTGAAAATAGGTAGACTACCAACATAAAAATGTTATTTAAAAAACCTGAGTTAAACATCTAAAAATTAGATTAGTCTAACTGGTAAGGTGTTTGCAGATCAGCGTCATACTGTGCTGAATTTATTTGGGTTCCTGTAATCTCGCTTCAGCTTTTCATTTCCTCGGAGCACTGGGTAAAGTCTCCTGTTGTTACCACACTGGTAAAGCATGGGTTTGACACATCGATGCTAAACTGACATCCACAACTCGTTAGTAGTGTTACTTGGTTTTTCTGTGTGACATTGGTTTCCCCAAGTCAGAAGCCTAAATAAACTGCACACGTCCTGGGAGCAATCAGCACCAGTTCTTCCCTGCAGAGTGAGCTTTGTAGAGTGGCAGCTCCTTGCCTCTTCTTGGTGTGATTAGCGAGACATGAGATATGAGGACCAAAGCAGCAGCACAAGCGCTAGTGGAGATGAGACATTTGCCGTGCTCCGGACAGGAGTGTGGTGTGCGAGCTTTTCAGTCAAAATCTGTGTCTCTGCTGGGGCCGTGTCCAGAGCTGGTGTATATTGCCAATTCTTACGTTACTGGTTTAAATTAAGAGCGAGGCTTGTTTTTCTTTATATGTTATGCTTAAACTTTTATTAGAGACCAGCACAGAGACAGCTGCAGGGATGTGCTAAACTTCTGTTTCTCATCTGTTCTCTTTTCTCAGTTCTTTATTCCTGTATTGCTGTTCTGAGACTCCAGTTTACTACTTTTGGTGATGGTTGTGAGGAACGGTTACCTGTGCTCAAAGCCCATCTTTCCATCACCATCACAGTGGGATAACAAGGTTCCCAAATAATGACATCCTAACTTGGTCTCTGTATGGAGTGGGCAACTTTCTGGATGGTTTGTGGATTTTTGGGTTTTTTTTTTTTGCTTAAGAGCTCTACAGTGGGCAAATAGACGTAAAGATGAGCCCTGTTTCTGTTGAGCCATAGGGGTTGTGGGGTGAGCTGAGTCAGCAGGACTTGCAGTTCTGGAGTTGAGATAACTCAGTTCACCATTTGCAGTGGTCTCTCGCATGGGTTGTGCCTCACTAGTCAGCTGGAAAAGAAGACTCCACTCCTGGCCATGAGGTTCCAGCGAGTGGTTCATTTTTCCCTATTCCTTTTAAAAAATTTTTTTAAACCATTAACTTCAGAATTCAATCCTGAAGCATCTCCAGGGCAAAGCAGAAAATACATTTCGTGTTTCCAGCCACATGGGTAGCGGGAGTCTGGCTGCAGCCGCTCGGTGAGTAGCACATCACACCGCTCCGTCGCCGATTGGGTGCAGCAGCGTGTAGCGTCACATCTGATTAGTGCCGTGCCAGTGAATGAGGCTTGAGTGAGGACTCCCTGCCAGCTCTGACTTGTCTCATTTCCCATTACTTTTATCCGTCACCACAAATGCCGAGTCTCCCTCCTGAACTAATTAAGTTTGCGTGTGTTTAGACACATTGCCAAATAGGGTTTAGCAAAGCAGAACTGAGCATCTCTTTTTAAAGAGGGAAGGCAGAGAGCCGAAACAAGGCTGCTCAGACAGGGAGATGGAGCCTCAGAGATGTGGAACATCTAGGAGGTATTCCAGGGAATCACCCGGTGCTTCCCTACAAGACTTGCGGTGTAGCCGGTGCACTTTGCTACCATGTGGAGACCACATGCTGGGCATGGAAGACTCTGGGGCAGTGGGAGGGGAGGTGGTGCTGCATGTCCACATTTGGAGGAGTGTGTTGGTGGAAGCATTGCATGGTAGAAACCCCGCTGGGTTCCAGAGGAATTCAGGACAACAAAATGAGTGCAGCACTTCCTGGTTTAGGGAGTGGCAACTTGAAGCAGGTCCATTCTTAACTCTGCTGCTTCTTTTCTCAGCTTTGTTAGTAACGACGGGTGCTTGCACAGCTCCCCATGAAGCAAGCTGTGGTCCTCTTACCCAGTGTCTCATGTAGTTTGGAGTTCCTGTCTTCTGTTCTCCTGAGCTGGACTGTTGGTGGGAAACCATGCAGCCTTGTTCCTGGCTTCTCCGGCAATGTCTTGGGCATTTAGTTCAGCTTCTGTCTGCATGTGCTGCTGAAGAGGTGAGGCATGGTATCTTCTGGACAGGCCTGTCTACTGTGGGTGTTTCCAGCAGGTTCCACTGGTAGGTGCCAGGGCACTGGGAGGCACAGTGGGGTGAGCAAGCTGCATGAGAGGTAGTGGCTGGAACAAAGAGAAGGAACATATGAGCCTGTCGGTGGTAGATGTGGGGACAAGGTGAGCAAATAGCCCTGTCGAAGCCAGAAGTTGCAATATTTGTAGCACTCCTAGATCAAAGAAAAGCACCAGAGGAGTAGCAGTTGTCAAGGTACTGCTTTCTGCTGGTGAGTGTCTAGCACTATGTGAGTCTGCAAGATTCAAGATGGAAACAGCTGCTAAAGGACCTCCAAAGCCTCTGCTTGGCTCGAGGATCTTCAGGGAATCAGGCACTGTGTGGCTGAAGACTTGATTTCTCTTGAACACTGGAGCTTTCTTGGAAGATCACAGAGCTGATTGTCTGTCTTCCCTCTGGCAATAGGGAGCATTAGTCACAAGGAGCTGGTTGCCCAGAAGAGGACACCAAGCATCTGGGAAGGGCTTATGGAGGTTCAGCATGAGACAAGGTCCTTGTCCATGCCACCAAAGGCTGCGTCAGGGGCATCATACACCATCAGAAGGAGAGTCCCTGTTGGAGGGATTTGGTGGCTGCTGGAGACAGCCCCTCACGCAAGAGGGCTCAGAAATGGAGCGCTGATCCTCTACTGACTGCGCTTGGATCAGCCGGCTTTCAGCGCTCGGTGTGTGTGAACCAGGCTGGAGTCGAGGAGACAGCAGCTCTTCTGCCACCCCTCCCCTTCCCTCTTGTTAAGATGCAATTTCTTTAATGAGGAAAGCCCCTTGAGTAGAAACATCACCTTTCTGAAGGCTTGTCCTGACAAGGCAGTTCAAGCCGACAGAGTCGCATATCAACTTCAGCAAATATCAGTCACTCATTACAGAGACTCTTCTCCCCCCACCCCCCAGCAACACCCCTCGTTCCCAGACAAGGGAATGAATCACACTCCTGCTCTTGAATACATCATGACAAGTCGTGGTTCTAATGAGAGAGGGCCATTCATTCTGGGTGGAAGGTTCCCTGTGTCGACACAGAAATGTTATTAATTAAAGAGAGCTACCTGAAGCAAAAGATGAAAGGAGCACCAGACCTGCCAAGCTAACGTATGAGTGGGGATACAGCCTCGTTAGACACACGGTCCTAGGGCCTCCAAGTGCTCAGCAGGAGGATTCCTTTAGCCTGTTGCAAGGAGATATCCTCCAAGTTTAACAGCTCCAGATGGATTCAAATACCTGGCGTAGTCTGCTTCAGTGCTTGGACCTCATCCTGCACCTAGGATGGAACTGCCACTAGTCATTAAGCAAATTGCATTGATATGGCATTGGGTGGTGAGGGTAACGTGCCTCTGAAGGGCTGAGGGAGCTGCTGACTGCAGGAGGCAGTTGTAGTGGAAAAGAGGGTACTCGTGTCTGCCAGAGTTGAGCCCTTGTGATGTAAGCTCTTCAGTTTGGTTTATCTTTGACATCTGAAATGTCAAATTGCCTCCCTTCATGTATGGAACTGGTTTGCCTGCTCTTAAGCACAATGTGAATTAAATCTTGGCAACCGAAGAAGCGTTTTTACTGCATGCTCATAGCTACAGAGCTGGGCCATGGTGAGGTTAGGTGGTATGCCTGTGGTTGTGCGGACAGGCAGAGGTGGAGAAAGGAGCTGAAGCTGCACGTGCTGAGTCTCAGACCTGCACCTTAATGTCAAGAGCATCAGTGAATCCTCCTTCTTCTTGTTTTGGATCATTCTGCAAATGCATTCAACATACGTAAAAATGCACATAGGCTTTGATCTGTGTACCTCTGACATGAAGATGCTTGTACTGCAGTTACTGCGGCTGATCAGAACGTGCTAATTTATGTCTTTACAGGAAACTACTGCTCAGAAGTTTTTTATTTTCTTAAATAAGTGTTAAAAGGCAAGTACTCTCTAATATAGTGATAAAACACAGTGAAGTGTCTTGAAATGTTTATAGCCCTTGGTGCTCTTCCTAGGTTGCATATTAGTAAATTCTGAGCAGTAAATTAGACCGTTGCTTAATTTTATCTTACTGTTTTAATTCTTTCTTTGCAAGTTACACAGACTAGGAGGATGCTTGCCTTCTCAGACCAGCTCCGAGTGTGGCAATGGGTTGGTCTTTCCAGCCTCCTGTCCTGGAGGCTTGGTTTGAGATCAGCCTTAGGTCATGAATGAAGAAGGATTGATGGTGTTAGTGTCCCTTGTGCATGCTGTTCTTTATCACAGAACTGGGAGGGGGCTGGTAGCCTCTGCTGGGGGGAGAAATTGCAGACAGCCACTGAATGAAGTGAATGGGACTGTTTGAGTAGCCATGGGAGGAGACAGGAGAAGGCATAGATAGGGTGGACTGCTTGGATGACAGCAGGGCAGGAGGTATGTTCAGAGGGTAGCTTTGAGAGTAACAAGAAAGAGCTGGTAATGGAAAGATAACATAGTGATCTGTGTTTAAAAATAATAAAAAAAATCCTTTCCAACTAAGATCTTTGGATTAACTTGTCGTTATTGCTTTTAGTGGGGATCATTTTGCTGACCAAGCCTATGGTGTCTCTCTTCACATGGTTACATTGGCGGAAGGGAGAGGGTGGTGTGAACTACAGTGCAGGGATGGGACTGAGTATCCAGGGTCAGGAACCTTTCAAGTCTGCTTTGCTGATGGAGTCGTTCATGTAATTACATCCTAAAGTGCTTTGCTGGAGCTAAGCAAGGCAGCCTCATGAGCACGCTCTTCTCTAGCATTTACAGGGAGTAGCACTGACCCCATTCACTTCTGCGACCCTGCAGTCCAGCTTTTTGTTTTTAAAGGAGATTATATCACTTATGCAAAATAAATTTTGGATTGTAAGGTTCCCCCTCGGTTCACTTTTATTTAAAAGGAATACAGTGCACTTGACTTTTGTTATTCTTCTGCAGCGGTTCCTCTGGCTGTCTGCTGTTCTTGCTTTTGTTTGAAATCCATGTGTTGCATGAGCTTCTGCAAGTTATGTCGTCTGAGATGTGTGACTCTGGGAAT
Organism: Tauraco erythrolophus; assembly: GCF_009769465.1. Lineage (NCBI taxonomy): Eukaryota > Metazoa > Chordata > Aves > Musophagiformes > Musophagidae > Tauraco > Tauraco erythrolophus. The sequence continues at coordinate 24,253,670 of NC_141474.1, read as the reverse complement.
GCCTTTGTGTTAAACTTTGGACATGAAATCTGCATGCATAGGGATCATCATGCAATGGACTATCACTTTCAGGTCTGCTACTTGTCTGGCGTGTTATAGCAAAGACATTTGTCATAGTCAGGGCTGTAGTGGCCACAGATTTATTGAGCTGTGATGCCTGACGCACTCTGGAGAGCACGGACTCTGCTGTCTGGGAATTAGGACCAAAGAAGTTGGAAACAGCATGAAAGATGGTCCAGAAATTTGGAATAAATTTACAGTGTAGGAGGGAATGAGACAGGCATTGCATCAAGTACTGCATTTCCCATACTGAACTGCTGGGATGGGGTACTGAATGGAGAAGGTGGATTTTCCATTCCTGGGTAACTTAACTCAAGCTGCATTTGGAAACAGTCACACTGAACTGAATGCGAGCCATTGGTCTTGGTGTCATCTGCTCATACAGTAAGGAACCATCATTTCCTCTGCAGCAGGAGTCGCTAAGGTGAATTCCGTGTCCAGTGTTACAAGGAATTCGGGCAAAACAGTTTCAAACTCAATGATCTATGAAGAGTATTTGGTAAAATCACACACTGGCCACTGTCTGTATGAGAGAACCCTCTAATAGCAGCCTAACATCGTGGTTATCCTGTGCCCCTGGGAAACTGAAAAGCTCGTTGGCTTGGGGACTGCAGAGGATAAACCACCGGAGGGCTGTGTGCCATCTGAATTTTGTTGTCTGCGGCATGTGTGAAAAATAGGATTAGCTTCATAAAGTGTGAATTTCCTTTATTACTTCAAAAAGCTTAATTTTTCTAGTGTTAGACAGCCATAGTGTTTCATGCTGGGGCTAAAATGTCAGCTGTCTCCCTTTGGATCTCAGCTCTTCTTAGTTCCTAGCTGAAGCAAAGCAGTTGTGTGTTGGTACCAGTGCTGCCCTCCCAGTGGCTTGGCTGGAGTGATGCTCTCATGGCTTCTCTGCTTAGAGAGCTCTGCTTGAAAAATACTGCCAGCCTGGGAGCAGCATCCTTCCCCTTTCACTTGCTCTATTCAAGCTTTGTGTGAGTCGGTAGCTTTCTTGAAAGCATTTTATTTTGTTTGCATGTTTGTTTCCTGTTGGGAGCCATTTTCCTGGATGGGTTCCCTTTCCTCCTGAAGCTCCTGGCTGGCAAAGACCTACTGGGCCATCTTGAGGTCATCCCTGGTATTTTCCCTCCAGCGTATTCTCATGTGCCTTGTCCAGCAACTCTCTGTATCCTGCGGAGTGGATGTCTGGGTGTGTGCTGGACTCTCAAGAGGACACTGGAGCTGCAGACCAGCTTTTTGAGCTGGGTCCATTCTACGCCGGCGTTGGCATTTTCTGTGTGTTTGGCCAGGCTGCTGCCCTCAGCCTTGCACCTCAGAGATGGTGTCTTGTGCTCAGAGATTGCTCTGGACCGGGTGTTAGCAATGGCGTGAGGCACGTGCAGGTGGTTCTAGAAGAAAGAACAGAATAGAGGAGTTGGGAGGTAAGAAGACTGAGGAAGCAGTGCAGTGTGCTGGCAGGGCTGTCCGTGCGAAGCTCGTGCTGCCCAGGACTTGATCCTGCCTTGGTCCCAACAGCTTTGTCTCCCTCTCTTCAAGCGAGGCTTTCTCCTCCCCTCTGCCCAGCACCTGTACTCTGGGACACCCTTCAGCTTCTCTCTGTAGGTGCCTCTTGGCCATCTCTAATTTCCCTGCTTCGTTTTTTTCCATCTGGGTGTTGAGCCAGGTGTCGGTGCTGACCGTGGGCCAGCGTGCCGGAGGTGCCTGGGCACCGGCTGAGCTCAGCTCCTTGTCCCTGCCTGGAGTCACGTGTGTACCCTGCAGACTGGGAGGAGGCTGGTAGGAGGTTGCCAAGACCTCTCCTCCAGCTCGCTGTGCTCCCAGCTCTGAAGAGAACTGTTACATTTTATGGACCATTTAGCTTCCCAATGGTGATCCTAATTCTTCACAGCATGTATGTGCCATTTCTTTGGTTATTAAAAGGACCCCTGAAAAGGAGCTGCCCTCTGAGTCAGTGCTCTTCGATGCAGTTAATTGCAGGAGGGTTTTGCTTAGACTGTGAGGCTTAATATTTCCAAACTCTTCCTGTGCTAAGAGGGTGAATTAATGCCCAGTTCTCCCCGTGGCTACAGGGACTGACCCTTGTCTGTCGTCAGTAAGCACGTGGGGGAAGAACGCTTCTGCTGGGAGTAACTCGAACTTTGAATTGCTCTGGAGGAAGTCCGCTTGCTTTCTGCGCAGAGATCAGGGGCGCTTTAAGGGCTGACTGGCCAGGCGTCTCGATCTTTCATCCCTATATCCTTGTATTGTGTGACACTTCAGGTGCCAAACTAGCTTCCATTCCTTGGGGGCACAAGCAAGCTCCACTCTCACTGGGAAAGGAGCGATTACCTCGACCTGACACATCAGCCGAAGGATGGATGGCTGCGGTTGCACAGCAGGTGCGAGAAGGATGGATGGGAGGTGGTTCAAGGGGAGGTTCTTGTCAAGTCACCGCGCTGTGTATGAGAAAACGGAGATGGCAAGCCATTAGGCTGTGTATTTCAGGTGTGAGGAAGCTGCCGAGGTCCCCTGGCATTGCGAAATGCCGAGTGAAATGTTACTGCCACGCGGAGCACAGCGGTGTGTCGGAATTAATGAGACTGGTGTAGGGAGAGCACACGTGGCCGGTCCGGAGGGTTAATGTGTGCGAGGGTGATAGGCTTAGGCAGGGTTTTGTCGTCTGGGTTGCTGTGCTTGGGAAGCGTGGTCTAATGGCAAGACCACATGAAAAGAAATCGGAGCTGGCAAGGAGAGCAGTAAAAGTCATCAATTGCCGAAGTTTTTTTGCATTTGCTGCAGGCCTGAAGCAAATCGCTGGCTTAAGGGGCTCTGAGCACCTGAGTCTTGCACTGGATTTACAGGTAAGGTGAAATTAGGAGGGGGCTAAATAATTAATTCCTCTTGCTGTGACCAGGATGAGGGATGATTCTGACTTGCCACTTCTCCTCAGAAGTTTCTTCAGAAGCTGGTAAGGACTCTGGTTGTGAAACCCGGGAAGCAAAGAGGATCCCTGGGTGCCTGACAATTCCTTTTCTCTGCTGGTTCTTTCTAGCAGGCAGCCTGGGGCTGCCTGTCTCTTTGTTAAGAGAGTGACAGCAATGTGACACCGTGAAAATAATTACTAACAAATCACGGTGGTGACTGCAAACAGCTCGCTGTCTTCAGAGGCATGTCAGGGAGCATTAGAGCAGGGCCGTGGGAGCGGCAGAGCGGCTAGGGGCTCTTTCTCTGCTCTAGGCTGAGGGAAGATCTTCGGAGACCTTTGGCGCCTGCCACCCCTTCTCGTTGGCTTTTTCTTTCTTTCCTTCCTTCCCTGCCTTTGACATCAATAATTAAGCCCACTAATTGCAGAGTGAGTTCAGGAAAGCTGCGGATGGTAAGACTGGGCTTCTGACTTTCCTGGATTCAGCAACCAGCCACAGAGCAGCAAAGGAATTTCTGGAGGAGTATTGTGGGCAGAAGCACATCCAAGCTGTGTTTCCTGTCTTACAGCTCTTGCGTGCTGCTCTAGGCAGGAATGTTTGTTAGCAGTGTGCCCCTAGGAATTCATGGGCTGCTGGTACAGTTGGAGAACGGCCTGTGTCCTTGTCCTCAGGAGCCTCCAGTCTCGGTGAACTTGAAAGTAGGTTTGTATTTGTGCAGAGCATCATGGCAAACATGCTGTCAACTGGCATCTCCAGAAAAAAAAAAAAACTGGGCAGAGGAACGAGAGGTCCTTCCAGGATGCAGTAGAGATGATGCCAATCAGTGTGGCTGAAGCTGCAGGTGAAGATGATCCTTCAGAGAATAAATGGCAGACTGGTCACGGGTGAAGAAGGTGGATGGTACCAAACAGAGCAGCTGGGGAAATCTCTGCAGGGATGAGGCCCCTGTGGCTGCGTCGGAGTAGGGACCCTTCTGCAGAGCTACACAGACAGCGTCTGAGGGGAAGCTCTCTATAAAACCTCTAGTTATATTGCTATAAAGCTCCCTCCAAATGGGGGGTCTAGCAGAGACACTGATAGGAAGCTGCAAAGCAGCTGCTGGCCGAAGTGTCCTTCAGCAGCAGTGATAATTTAACCCCTGGGCAGCCTTTTGGAGGGGAGCTCGCAGCCTCCCCTCCTTGTTCTCCGTGGTATTTCAGCCTCCGGTTTGCGAATGGGCTTTGCTGCCTGGCAGTAGCCTGGGCAGAGGAGTGCCCTGCAAGGGGACACAGAAGGTGTGAGTGGGAGCCCGCTCCCAGGTGCCTGCTCCACCGAGCAGCCCCCTTCCCCATGCACCTAGTTACTCAAGTGATTTTCCTGACTGTCACATCTGTAAATAATGTTGCTGGCGTATCCAGCTAGATGCAGAGTGGCGATGGAGGGGGGAGGGCCGGTGCTGAGGGCGGCTGTAACAGCCCCTCTCCCCGACTCATACAATATTTATGCGGGGCTGGGAGTCGGTGGCACTGACCTTCGGGTCGTGCTGTTAAACAGCTCCCGCAGCCCCTGCATCCTAATTGCTGCACTTGTCCTTTGCTCTGGAGGATTCACTGCTCCTTCTCTCTGGCGAAGCAAATACTAATGGCAGCTTGCGCTTGGAGGAGGGGAGCGGTTCCTTCCCCACAAGGAAAAGACGAACTTGTTTCCCCTTGTGCAGATGTAATTTGCAGCTGCACGGAAACCTGCGCTCAGGCCCTGGTACCCGACGTGCCGAGCTCCCCGCTGCTGCCAGCCCAGAGCCTGCAGAGCTGCTATGCACATAATTTTGGGTCGTGTATCATCAGAGGGGTTGGGGAGGGGGTTCATCTCATCCCGCTGGCTCCTTACAGGATTTCTGTCTTCCCCTTAGTGGGGAGAAGGAAGAAGAGGCAATCACACAAGTCAGTTGAGAGAGCAGACCTGGATGGTGTGATGCCAGAAGGCAGCAGAAATGGTGCCAGGAAAGAAGAGGGGTTTAAACAGCGTCACAAGACAGAATGGCTTATTTTCTTGTAGATAAATGATCTGCTTCAGTTAGTGGGAAGAGAGGTGATGCAGAAGGCTGGAGACCCTCTGTGCGGGTGAGGGGCTCCTGCCCCCCCTTGTAAGCGGTACAGCCATGACTGGAAGTGGAGAGGCTTTTCACCTGGCTGTCGGGGGCTGTCAGCTGATTCAAATGGTTCAAGAAAGCCCAAAAGATAAAGCTCTTTGATTGCTAGAGCTGCCATGGCTTTCCCCCATGCCATTCGGACAGGCTCCCTCCTGCTTGGGGCTTCACGTCGGGTGGCTGCGAATCCAGTGACCTGACTGACCACCCACATCCCTTCTTGCTGCCTTCCTGAGTTGGCAGGTCCCCTTTGTGACTGGAAAAGTGCTGTTTAGACTGGAGACTAATGGCCTTTAAGTGACATGATTGTATTATGTTAAGCGTCTATAGGCTTTACCATTAGGCACTAAGCAGTTTATGACTCATAGCAGAGAAGCCCTTGTCCTGAAGAGTTTATACGCTAAATGGTCTGAACAGGCAAGGCATGGAAGAGGCAAGGTTTCCTCACCTGTCGCACAGCAAGTCTAAGGAAGGACTGGGGCAGGACGTGTCTTCTCAGTCCTAGAGCAGTGCCTTGCTCTAGGTCTTGCATACTCCAGTTTCCTGGGGAGAAATACTTCTGCAATGGGAATTGTGCGGTGGGAGGAGAGGCACATTTAATTTTAGCTTAATTTTTGTGTGTGTTTTGGTTTTGAGGGGGCTTAGACACGATGCACTGTGAGTGCATCCATTGCATCAGATATATTCCCTTACTCAGTGCATTTCTGCAGCAGGAGTCTGGCTCTCTCTTAAAACAGCCTAGTATGCAGAGGACTAGGCGATTACTAAATCAGTGTCTGTATGAAAGACTTCATAAGAGACCATACAGACGGAGAAAGGACACGCTTTGTGTAATCAGGCTCAGCTGCAGAGTGAATCACAGAATAATTTAAATAGAGATCTCTAACTCAGCCCCCTGCTAAAAGCAGAGCTAACTTCCAACTTAGATCAGGTTGCTCAGGGTCTTCTCCAGATGAGTTTGAATGTGTCCAGGGGAGGAGATTCCCCCACCAGTCTATTTCAGTGCTTTATTACCTGCACAGTGAAGAGTTTTTCCTGATGACAAAGTGGAAGTTCACCTGCTGCAGCCTGTGGTCATGACGGGTGACTTCCGTGGAGAACATACCTGTGTGGTAGATGTGCACAGTATCCAATTTTGTACACTCCTATTCATAAGATGCTGTATAATGTATTCAGTAAGCAGATGGACTGTGACAGCAAGCTTGCATGTAGAAATCTGGTTTTAAGGTGTTTTCATAGTGTCAAGTTCCCACGACTTGGGGGGCTGACCTCAACCTTGGAGACTTTCCAGTTTCTCTTTCCTTGGGACCAGTGTGATACATTTCTGATGTCAAAGGGAAGTCCACACAGTTGTCTTCCCTGCCTGGAAGGGCTGGTGAGAGCATTTGCTCTACCTCTTCACCAATTTGGAGGGCTCAGTGTGGAGGAGTGCAAAACTTCTGCCTGCTACATTCCTAATCTCAGCTGAACTGTGGAGCCAGCAAGCTCTGGTTTCCTGCATGGTAATTAAGTAGTTATTTAAAAATCAAAAGGCTCAATTCTGATCCTACTCTCACTGGCTACTTACTAAGACCAGGTAGAGTTACTCCAGATTTACTCTCACATGCATAGCAGCAGAATCAGGCCCAGTAAATAGAGCTATGAATCTTTTTAAGAGAAGCTGTTAAGCGGTAGCACATAGATTTATTGTAGCATCATGTGTGTGCAATTGTTGATGAACATCTTCTGTTTGAGGCTGAATACCTGCTGTGTTACAGCCTTGCTTTTAATGTGGAGATAGCATCTCTGCCAGCATCTAGCTGACACACAGACAGATACCCATAAAAGGGCCAGATCTCGCGTGGTGTTAAATGCCTTCATGTTTCATTAAGGTTGATGGCAGTGGAAGGCACGCAGTGCTTTGCAGGACAAGCGAGTCACGACGAGCCGCTTGCCCTGTGTGCTTTTTGTGGCAGAATTATTTTCCTAGCGTATACATCGCTCTCATCGCAGTCTGGGGTAACAGCCTTTTCCATTCACAGGCTAGCTGCTTGGAGAGCATGGGTGTTGAGGTTCTCGCAAATTTCTTGGTACCCGGCGAAAATTTAAGAGATGGCTGGTAGTGTATGGTGGGTGATGGGTGTTCAGGCATTTCAGGCAATGCTGCTGTGAGTCCCAAGTGTTAAGACTTGCAGCTATTACCTTTTAAGCTTGCTAGGCAGGAACATGCCTGTAGAGAGAGAAAGCAGTGTTGTCCAGAATGGGCATCACAGAAAAAGAAAGGAAGGTCTGAAAGTGCCAGGTATTAGCCTCACTGCTTAGTCTGGGGTTTTTGGGCTCATTACACTAATCTAATTAAAGACTGATGGAAAAAAGATAACATACACTCCGGTGAAGGGGTTTGTGTGGCAACAGCTTTCCTTCCTGGGCAGATGGAATGGCCCTGGTTATCTTGTGCATCACCACACCTCCCCGGGCCCTGCAGACCCACTGGTGCCTCCACACGCCGTGGTGTGTGGTCTTCTCCTGCATCGTGTCTCTCTTATTACTAATGGAGCATGGATGCATTTTAGCTGCTGGTCAGCCCTCGTTAATATCCAGAGATGACAGGTTGACATTTGTAAAGAAGACTTGCATTGACCTTCATGTTGTGCATCGGTGCGGTTGCCATGCGGTGCCCTGTGCTGGATGCTTCCTCCTGCGCTGCCTCGGGAATGCATTTGTGTTAGCAAAGGGACCGACTGCTCTGTAACCCTTTGCTGCTGCCAGGAACACAGTCAGCGTGTTTGGATGTCTCTGCATCCCTCTGCCCATCCCAAGGACCGTTCCCTGTCGAGCCTCCATCCATCCCAGTGAACGAGACTGGGGGTGGGGTGTTGGGGTTGTACTCATGGCCCCTTGTGGAGGTTGTTATTTGGGTGCTGGGACCTTAATGAAAGACAGCTTCATGCCAACAGCGATGTCCCGTCTGCTTCCTTTTCCTGGCTTCTGTCTGAGGATGCAGCAGAAGAAATGGCTGCACTGCCCAGGCATCCCGAGTGCTGTCAGTCACCTGTCTCTCCCCCGACCCACCCCATCCCAGCTCGAGCCCTGCTGCAGCCCGCTCAGCAATGACATTTATTAACAGAGGGGGCTTTGAAAAAAGGCAGGCTGCTCCTGCAAAGGCTCCTCGCTCTAACTCCGTCTCCTCTTCTCACCAGCCCGTCTGAGGCAATGGCTGCTGGTGTTGAAATTCATTAGTGTTTCCTGACAGGCGATGGAGGCTTGCTCTGTCTGTTCCCGCTTCCCTGCTCTCATGTCCCTGCTTCACGCACGCTGATATTTAAAGCTGATGTGTGGCTCGTAGGCTTGTTGCACTGTGACAAGTTTGGAGGTGGTTGAGAGAACAGAGAGGGTGGAAGGAAAGCAAAGAGGGAGGGAGATGGGACCTGTCTCAGAGTTTCTGTGAAAGCCCAGGGCTTTTCAGACCTGTTCCAAAGGTATTGTCTTTCCACAGCTACTGCTTGTGAATTTTAAGTACAGCTGTGCTGGGGTGGTTTGTCCTGCACCGATGGAGGGCAGAGAGCAATGGTGCCATGGGTGTGCCCGGTGAGAGCGGGGTGCAGTTATCCAGCAAGGGTTCATCTGTTGGGAAACAAGGGCAGGTAGGCTGCTTCTCCGGCCCCTTGGCAGATCTGTGGGGCTGAGGAGTGTGTGAGTGGGGTGCCGGAGGTCTGGCAGGGGGTTCATCTCTCCATCCTTCACTTTGGACAGGAGCATGAGAGGAGACTGGCTCAGTTCTTGCCTCTTTGCACTGAGTGGCACGGAGACTCCAGTGCTGAGGAGGAGACATCTCTCTGCCAAAACTTTGGGTTACGCAGGAAAGCTGCTCCAGCTGAACTTGAATTATTGGGATGGGAGAGCTGGGGTCTGGGGGGAGGTTTGAGGTGTGGGTCAGCATGCTTCAGTTTCTGCAGGCTGTGGCAGAGCTCGGGCTGTGCTCTGTGCCCAGGATGCTCCGCTTGCGTGCGAGCACTGTGGCATCGCGCCGTTGGAGCCCTCCTGGCTTGGCACAGTGGTTTTGGCAAAGCCTGGCCAGGCTTTCTGCCCCTCTGTGGGGCGCTCTAGCTACCTCAGTGCTTTGAAGGAGGGTCTCCCAGCTTTGCATCCCCAGGCTGTTGAGCTCTGCTGCCTGAGATATCCTGTTTTAACCAGGTTTGGATCAACCCTAGACTGCCTCTTTGGCAGGGTGTGGGTTTACCTAAACTGCTTTAAATTCCTAGCTTGGCTCCAGCTGACACGAGGTTTGGTGCAGACAGGTGTGGCTTTCCCTGTCATGGTGCCGTTTCTCTGCTAAAACATCTCAGGTGCCTTAGCACAGGATGTTACTCCCTCGCTAGCTTTCTCTCTTAGGAGAGAGCACCCAAGTTTTATCCTTGGCCTGGCAGACATCCCACCCTACATCAAAATGGAGCAGCACCTCTGTGCCACATGGTCCAGAGCGATGCCTTGACCAGCCTTGCTTCGAACTAGAAATTTTTCACTCAGAGCGTGGTGAGGCACTGGAACAGGTTGCCCAGAGAAGTTGTAGATGTCCCATCCCTGGAAGTGTTCAAGGCCAGGTTGGATGAGGCTTTGGGCAACCTGGTGTAGTGGAAGGTTTCCCTGCCCATGGCAGGGGGGTTGGAACTAGATGATCTTTGAGGTCCCTTCCAACTCTAACCATTCTATGGTTCTATGATTCTATGAACTAAGGTGCAAGGCTGAGATGGTCTGACAGCTCCTCCTTTGGCTATCGCCTTGTTGCTGTTATGTGCTGCAGCATCTGAGCAGCTTCCTTCAGACTTCCCAGCCCTTCAGCGAAGGATTTTCAGGGTGGGAGCCTGCCTGCCCTCTCCTTTGCAGCCCAGTGCAGTGGGGTTGGTCAGGACACAATTAAAATGTTCTGCATCTCTTACAACTCCGGGTCTCCAGGGCATGGATTTTTTTGGAAGGCTGAGACCAAGTCTGTAGAAACTAAGATTTAATCTCCCTTTATCTTTCCCATAGAGAGACTTGTTCTTTTAGCTGTCTCGATATCAATACACTCAGTGTGTAGAAAGTGGCCCAATTTCTTTGTCTCCTGACATCCTGAACCCAGAAGCAGATGGACGTTAACCAGCTCTGATTAGTTGGGAGAATCAAGCATTAATTTTTTATATGCCAGGACCACCTGAGTGACGGAAATCAATTACAGCTGCCCCTCCTCCTTCCATATTAATGCGGTGGCTCTGAGCAGAGACCGAGGAACCTGTTGAAATGAGAAACCCCTATTTCTTAGTTTGACCCCCTAGATAATTAGGGTTAAATTGATATGCTATCGCACTGGTGACACATTTTATCTGCCTCTGTTTGTACAAGAGGATACAATAGTGGAGGAAGGACCAATTTGTGCCCTGCTCTAGCTAACCAGACCGAGATAAAAGGTGTCACTAGTACGATAACGTTCTTGCCTCATGCTCCTTTATTGTTGCTCAATTTGCCTTTTTTTTTTTTTTTTAATCCTGTTCTTTTTCTTTCAATACCCTTGGTCATATTTTAACTCCATGCCATCGCATAATGACGCCCTGCTAAATGTGTGTGGAGATAGGCAACTCTGGCTGACAGCCTTCCCTGATAACCGAATTCCAGCCCATCCATCACTAGGCTGCTCTCCTTAACTTAAGGAAAGTGATAACTAAAGCAAGGCCATTTATCACCACCGAGCTGTGCGCGTCTTGCTGCCTTGGAGAGAGCCGGCTTCAACGGGAGAAATGCAGCCATGTCACCTCACCTCCTATTTGCATCCCGTTCATCTCTGGGCCCCATTTGTCCTGCAGAGTGGAGGAGCAGGGATAGACTGAAATCAGAGCCTGGGGTGATTAAAACGATGCAGAGCTGCCACTGCTTACCACAGTCCAAGGAGGACTTGGACTTGCTTGACTGGCAGATGAGAGTGTGCTACCTGCCATCGCTTGCTCTTCTGTCCCAAGGGGACCTGTGTTTTGGGAGCAGGCAGAGGTTGTGTGCTCACATCTCTGCTGCTGGAAGGACTGACTTTACTGGAGCTGCATTGGAGGCTGGAGAATCCCATGGCCATTTTCAAGTTTCTCTCTACCAAGCACAGTAATACGTGAAGCCATGGCGTCTGGCTGATGAGGTGGTTTTGAGAGCCAGCAAGTAGTGAGAACTTCGGTGTGTGGGGAGGCAGCGAGACCTTGTTCAAAAGCTAGAAGGATCCCAGGATGTTGAATGCAGTGAAACATGCCGTCGTTTCTCTTCTGCTTTAACTGAGGGAGGGCTGAATCCTGAGCTCTTTGCTCAAACAAGGGCGCTCCCAGTGATTAAGGTTGAATTTTGTGAGAGCAAGGAGCCACGCTGAGCATAAGAGCGTGTTTGCCAAATAAGCTGCCAAAATGAATGGTGGCCCTGGTAAATGGAGATACTTCCTTTCAGACCCTGGCACTTCTGTTCCCCGTGAGACCCACAGGTGTGCCTCGTTCATTCCAACCTGGAGAAGATGCCAGAGAAAGTCCTGCTTGGTCACCAGGCTGAGGAGTGAGGGACCACTGCAAGTGACACACTTAGAGCTGGGGAAAAGACAACACAAGGTTGTTTTCCTTCCTTGTAGCTACCTGGGGACTGGTTTCTGTGCATTGAGAGCCCCTGGTTCCCTGTGCTGGGAGCACTGCGTATCCAGACTAGATGAGACGTATAGGGTTGTCCTTCGCTAAAGGCAGATGTGTTGAGTGGCTGTATCCCTGCTCGCCTGGAGCCACCAGACCTGCATCTTCATAGAATCATGGAATAGTTTGAGTTGGAAGAGACCTTACAGATCATCTAGTTCCAACCCCCCTGTCACGGGCAGGGACACCTTCCACTAGATCAGGTTGCTCAAAGCCTCATCCAACCTGGCCTTTAACACCTCTAGGGATAAGGCATCCACAACTTCTCTTCCAGCTTGGGTAGTAGACTGATGCCTTGGTCTGTGCTGCTGACAGTCCACCCAGGTTATAGTATGAGTGTAGGTCTTCCAATGCTTTATAAACTTTAAGTCTCTCTGATGGAAACGTGAGATGAGGGGAACACAAGCATGGAGGGGGAGGGAGAGTGTCCTTAGGTCACGGGGCTTCACAGGCAGTTTCTGGGATTGTTACTTGTTTGCAAAAATGGGTCATTTATTTAGTTGATGTATTTATTTGGAGCATTTATTTTCTCCAATTAAAGACCCACTGTCCAGTGCCCAGGGCATACTGCCATCAGTGTTAGGGTGGAAGCAGAACCAGACTGTCCAGTTTGCTGGGCCTTTTGGTCCCGCAGGGATGGAAATGCTTCCAATGTCATTCATTGCACTGGAGGTTTAGCTGTCAATTCGTGTGGCTAATGATGCCATACTCGCTGCTTGTGGGCCATATCCAAATGTTAGGTGAGATGATCATTATTCCCCTAACTGGAGCTAGGCTGAGACCTGTATTAATGAAAACCTCTGGAGCTGGGGGTAGAAACTCAGCTTTTAGTAGCATACCTTTTGCTAACTGCTGGCGTCATTCTCTCTAGCAAAGTGTGTGCAGTCTAAGAGAGGTTGAGCTGATCATGTGCCTGTATTTAGACTGGTCATTTGTTTTAGATGGTTCCTTTTCTTGTGATCTTTTTTTATTTGGGCACCAGTAGGAAGCAGCTTTCCTGCAGAAAGAGCTTTCTTAGCATGCTGGCTGGGGCTGTTGGGGTCTGTTCAGCTATGGGATATCATGGACATATATGTCATGGCTGTAAAATACACGGACCAGGCTGCTGTTTATGTGATGGCTGTGCAATTGCGAGGAGTGACTCCAGGTGGTTCATTTCAGCGCGATGGTGCTAGCATCAGATGAGCCGTGCCCAGAGAGGAGACCGTGCTGTCAAGTCACATTGCTTACCCTGCAAATCGCCGCTGCCCTGCTGCTTCCAACATCATGCTTTTGACAGGCTTCCTGCTTTCATAGAGATTCCTCTGGACCTCCTTATTCAAACGTGTTTGTACGACTCAAATTATTGCACCTAAATGATGACACGTGCCTCTCTTCAGGACCAGGTGTTTGATTTTGGCACAGAGAGTCTCTTCCTTTCTTAGCCTAAGAAGACAAAGCCAGTACACTGCTGGGGCCCCGTGTATGCTGGCTCCTTTGGCCACGTATTCCCGGGAGATTCCACTCGATACGTTTACCAGCTTCCTTGCTTTTCTTCCCATAGAAATGGAGGCAGCAACAAGACCAAACCACTTCTGGTACTGCGCTACCCTGAGTCTCACGTCATATGCAAGTGCATTATCTGTTTCCCTCCTTCATCTCCTTGCTTTGGAAACTGCTCGTAGGTCTGAAGAGATGCTGCCCTGTTCACCTGAGGGTTTTGGAGCTGGGCTGAGCACTCAGGTACCGCATGGGGTATGCATGGTGCAACCCAGCTCAAGGCGGTGTATCTAGCTTGTATCCACATCTGACCAGAGCTTGTTCCTGAATTTCAGCCTTCAGTCTGAAGTCCAGTCTGGATTCTCCACTCTTTCCTCTATGGAGAGCGGGAGAAGACTTTGCCCTGGACATGGTCTGTGTTGGGATGTTTTTGCAGCTGATGCTGGCACTTGCAGCTCTTCCCTCATCCTCTACAACCTCCCCGACAGCCCCCAGATGCCCGAGGAAGTTGTGAGATTCCCCACCCCCCTCTGTTTGCAAAAGCCAATTTCTGGGGTTGTGGCTTTTAACATGCACAAACAGCTCTAATTTAGTCATTTATTTAGTTGACATATTTATTTGGGGTGTTCCTTTGCTTCAGTTAAAGATCCTGTGACCAGTGCCCCAGGCGTGCTCAGCAGTACGTGAATGAAGAAGATCCATCAATTACTCTTGATCAGATCAAACCGGCCGGAGAAAACTCACATAACTTATCTCCCTGCACAGGCTCGGCTGGAGCCGCGTGGCTCTGACTCAGCCTTCCCCATCTGAGGGACGCATCGTACCTCCCCTGCGAACACACCAGGACCAGCACAGTGTGGGAGAAACAGCTCTCCAAATCCTGGGTCCTGCTGTCCCTTCAGGCAATCCGTCTCCCTTACTGGTGCCATTTTGTTTCATGAGCCCTGTTCCGACTGGTTGCGGTAGGAAGGGAGAGAATAAGTACGTGCGCTCGCGGCTCTGGCTGCTGGTGCTCAAGCCTGTGGTGAGACACTGTGCAGCACCGTGCATCTTCCGAGTTGTGACTGCTGTCTTCTTCCAAGCACCTGCTCGGAAGACAGCCTCTGCTTTCTTAGCCCTTAAAAAGTTAGTATTACTAACCAAAAAATGAATGCATTGGTGTCTCTTTCCGTCCCTCATGTCTCATTTGGTGTTTTAACCGTAAAGGCTGAATGGAAAAGCACCAGGGCATGACAGGTGAATCGTCAGTCCTTCTGTCTGCCCCGTAAGCCGCTGGCTGAGCAGGATGGTTTTGCAGGGATTTGTGATGAGTTCACTTAGCTGAGGACAGCTTGGATGCTCCAGTCGTGTTAGTGCGTTAGCTGCTGTGGAGAAGGGCTGTGTGCTGTGCTTGCACACAGCTCCTCTTCAAAATGTTCAGTCTGAAAGGTGTCAGCGGCCTGGATGTGGCTGGATGTATGGAAGTCTTCAGCCAAGCTGTGCTCTCATGAGATTTTTTTTGCCGAGAGCTACGGTCCTTCTGATGTGCAGCATGTTACAGCAGGCTTGAGGGTCTCTTCTGTCTCAGAACAAAATGCACTTAAGAAAACAGTTTGTGTTGTCAGGACACTGATTGAATCAAACCTGCTCTCTTTTCTCTCTTACAGGTTACCAGGACAATGCCAGTACTTAGGGCTGCCGGTTGCTGATTACTTCAAACAGTGGATTAATCTGAAAAAGGTACTTTTGTGCAAACTGCCATGGTCCCCGTCTCACTCTCTCCCCCCTCCCCTTGTCCTTCTCCTTTCCTGTTTAAGGAGGTGTCTAATAACTACTGCTGTTTTGCATTGAAATGAGTTATTTTCTCAGAAGCTGGGCTGAGCGAGTCCTCCAGCTCCCTATTGTATGTCCTCTAATAGAGTCTTACTGTACTTGATGGGATGTGTTCTGCAGCTGGGGAGAATCCCATTGTGGCAGGCACAGTGCAGTGTCACCGCATAATAGTGGGACACTGTGACGCCCCTCCTCAGCGCAGGTTGTGTTGGCCCCGATGTTGCTGACTCTCTTTTGTTTTGCAGCTATATAAGGCTCCTAGGAGCTCGGTTCCCTTCGTCAAATTTTGGTTGACAAACATGGATATATTCCTAAATAAAAATCAGTATTTCCCTTTGTACTGTGGGGAAAGGGAGCTGTCTAAGAAACCAGCGGTCACTTTGCAAAGCAAAATACTTCGGAATTTACTATCTGGTGCGTTGTTCCGTGCCTTCTCTGGGTGGTTAAGAAGCAGCCTGCTGTGCATCCACAGGGTCTCCTAGCACAGCTGCTCCATCTGCGCAGAAAAACTGTGGTGATGCCGTGAGCCACAAATTAAAGTGGGAAGAAGAGAACAAGTGTGATTACAAGCGGTAGCAGGGTGAGGGGGGAGACTGAGGTCTGTGCACAAGAGATACTGGGGTGACCCTCCTGGTTAAACCTTTGGATGAGTAAGATTCCCTTCCCCCATCCAATTTAATGTTTTATTTGGGTTTCTGTGCCTTTTCCTGATAATTAGGGGTCTCGGTAAGTGGAATTTGCTTGTAAACAGCTCGTTGTACTTCTGGGCTTTTCTTTTGTTCTTTTATTTATTTGTTGTTTTAAATGGAAGCATGAGTGACAGGCTGAGCGGCCGCAGAAGGACAATTTGCATGATCTGTTCCGTCAAATAGGGTAGAACATGAACTTAACAAGGGATGCTGGCAGCACATTCCCGGCTGAACTTGTCAAAGGGTCTTGTATTTCCCTGCTGTCAGAGCAAATCTTTTGGCTGATTGCTGGTCCTTGGTAAATGAAATCTGAAAGCACATTGGGGCATTCTGCAGTTCAGTGACCATTAATGATCGCCATTTGAAGTTCACTAAACTTCCGGTGAATGGATAGCAGCTACATAACCAGCAGGTTGATGGCTGCAGAATAATAATATTAAAAAAAAAAAAAAGATTCCCTATGTACCGTGATGTTTGCTAAGAAGTAAGTTGATGCAGCCATGCTCCTCCTCTGGGCCTCAGGATGAATGACTTATGGCTCTTTCCCATAGTTTGAGGCTCCTGGATTTGGCTTGTGAGGAGCTGGGATTCATCATAATGTGAACATCAGGCAAGCGGCTGTTCTTCAAGATGGACATTCATGTATTGTGTTTCAGCAAATGCTGTGATCTTAAGTTCAGGGCTGGTGAGCATCCATGAAGTACCAAGCACAGAGCTAAAGGCAGGAGGAGGGAAGCTGTTGCAGGGAAGCGTTCCCTTGCCCAGCTCTCGGAAGGGGTCACTGGCTGTGCATGGAGGATGGAGGCACATGGGTTGGAGTTGTCCCCCTCTGCAGATGCATTACTCAGAAAGTGAGACTCCAGTCTCCTTCAGATCATGTGAGGAGGGGATGTGTAGGAGAAATGTTCATCTTCCTCCAACCCCTCTGATCCCTTAAAATTCTGAAGTTTTTCTGACCTTTTAATATCTGATGCCCTGTGACACAGGGTGGTGCCAGGGTCCCTGCGCCCCTCTGGGAGGTGACCCAGGTTGAAGAGAGCAGAGACCTCTCCTGGCCTGTGAGTAAATAGCTGACTCCCCCCGGGGTTGCTCCTACCCCAGGGTGAGGATCTTTCCATGCTACTGACTGCCCCACTCTTTGGGGGTGATTGTGGGGGAACTGCCTGTGTGTTTTCACGAGAGAGGATTTCCAGCACAGGTAATTCTGGGCAAGCAGCGGGACCCAATGGGACCTTGGTCTCTTCTGAGTGAGCTTCCAGTGAGACAAATAAGTCTGGACAGATATCTAGCCCCACTGCTCTTCCCTGCATAGCTCAGGTGGCCCCATTTCTCCTCCCTCTGGCACATTCCTGACTTAGAAATACCTCCTAGGCTGAGTCTGCCTCTGATCTGATCCATGAAGTGAAGGTGTTGGGGAGGGGGTGGTGTGAAACTGGTGCTTTTTAGGTCGTGCATAATGCAGATACTTGGATGTTTCAGATGTCAAGAAAACAGTTGACGTGAGTGTAAATGGCATGTGGGACCGAGAGTGGTTTCCTCCAGGATGCCCCACCTGTGTCGTCTGGCTGTGCTTCAGGTCTCGGCTGTGAGCAGTGATACCAAGAGGACCCTTCTGAGTTCGAGAACTGCTGCTGCAAATGCAAGGCAATGCAAAAGAGTGGGATTACATGCGGAAAGGTGTGCGCATGGGGCAGACGTGTTTGTGTACCTGTGTGTAGTGCAGTAGCCAAAAAATGTGTTCCAGATTCTCTCTGTCCATGCACACACGGCTTCAGCTCCTCTTTTTCTTCATTTTGTATCATCTGAAGAAAAAGTCCTTGTCTTTGCTGCCTCTGCTAAAGCGCGGGATGCTCCAGAGCTCAGCAGTCTCTCTTCCCGAGGTGGTGAGACAGTCTTTCCCAGGGTTCCTTCTCCAATAAACTCCTTCGCAGCACTTCTGTGCTGCAGGAGCAGTTGAGGTGAGCATGCTGTACCTCCAGGCCTCTTTCACAGTATCCAAGACTTGCCTCTCAGACAAGCTGAAGATGGGAATCAGCTCCCACTAGCTGCCATGTGTCTGTTTCCCCACGAAACCTTTTGGATTGATCTGGCCATGCAGGCAGTGGTCAGCTCCACACCTGACTGCTGTGATGGTGGCCACAGCATCTTGGTATCTGTGAAAAACCCTGCTGTGGAGGACAGAAGGAGAAAAGCTGCCTGTGCACTTGACCGTGTTTGCTGAGGTTTTACTTTGGCCTATGCCCCCCCAACCTGTTAATGCATCCCTTCCATCAAGCCTGATCGGTGTTTGCTGACATTTTTAATGTCACTGAGCGATCTTGTATCTCTGGTGAACTGTCAGTGTAGAGCTGACTTGGGGCAGAGAGTTTCTCATGTTCTTCACTTCGATTAGCTCAGCCTTTTGGGAGGGCAGCAGAAAGCAGAGGAGGCTTTCTTTGAATGCTGCAACATTTCAGATATCCCCCTAAACCATCTCGACAGAGAGCCACCATCCTGTCTGCCAGTTCTCCTTATGTGCCTGACATGTCGATGCGCAGAGGCCCCGTGGGTTAGGACTGAGGTGCAGAACCTGAGCTACATCATTGGAGCTGGATGCTCAGGATGTAAATGGCAGAGTGTGCTTCATGTCAGGAGCGAAGGGCACCACTGGAGAAAGACTTGCAGAAAGGAGGAGGTTGTGGCTCAAGATTTGTGTGTAAAGGAAAACTGCTGCAGCTGGCAAGCCACAACCAAGCTGCCACACCAAAAGTATCCTCAGGTAGCCTGGCTAAATTCATTAGGGCTTGTTCTAACGCAAGGATCAGCTGTCATTCATGCTCCCTTTCCTCTTTCAGGAGCCTCTGTTGTTTATCGTTCCAAGTCTCGCTTGAGGTAGTGGCATGGTCAGTCCCGTGATGGATCCTCGCACTGCGGGGATGGAGCCAGAGCTGTGTTAGGCTGAGGACACGGTGCCTGCGATCGCAGGGTGGCTAGGAGCCTGGGAATGGGAAACCTGGCAGGCAGCAGGAGTGCCAGCATTGCCGGGTTGGGAGCACATCACGGAGGGGAGAGTGGTTTGATGGAGGGAGGAGGTGGAAGAACGGTGGTGAAGCTAGATTTTCTTACAAGTTAGCTTGTGCAAGAAAAACATTAGAAGGATGGTGAGCGTGTCAAAATGCCCAGACCAAAGGTCTAAGCCAGGTCCTCTCCATGCCAGAGGCCGGTAGCCAATGCTTGCGGATGTAACAAGAAGACTGTGATTCAAATCAGCTTTCTCTGGTTCTCAGCAATTGTCCCTTCAAGGATTGAGAGCTGGCAGCTGCCTCCGGATCACTGTGTCTGGCACTCACTGTTTTTACCACATCTGTCTACCAGAAACTTGTACATCCTTTTCTGAATCTGCTGATGCTTTTGGTTGCTACAGTATCCTGCAGCAATGAGTTTTGCTATTTAATTATCCATTAATTATACTCCGTTTATTGATATTGTGTGAAGATGTGAAGAAACAGTTTTGTTTCTTTTAAACCTAATGTCAGATCATTTTCTTGCACCCAAGTCTTACATTGTGTGAAAGAGCAAATAAGTGTTTCCAGTTCTTCTCCCTTGTGTTACTCTTGACTTGGGGCTTCTGCTGTACTCTTGCTTCGTTGTGTCTCTTCCAGTGCAGCGTAACTTGCCGGAGGGCTGGCACAAACGCCCTTGCAGGCTCTGTGGCTCTAGGATTGGGTTGCAGAAACTATTTTTAGCGCTGTATGCACTATCCTGGTCTTCCATTTCTTCTCCAGATGTTACGTGGTTAAAGTATAAGAGGAGTGGTTTGTGTAACCAGTAAAGGTTTGTTTTATTCCTTGTTTTTCAAATTATATTTTATTAATTTTTAAAAAATAGAATCTTCATACTCATCATAGAGCTGCCCCTTTCTCAGGACAGCTGTCCTGGCATGTTTGACCATCTTCGATTTCTGTTCGCAGAGGGCAGCGTGTCTGTAGGTACAGTAATAGTGGTTGGTTTAGCAGTGACAGGAAACTGGTCCTAGTTTGACCTCCTCCTGAAGTCCAGGAGAGTTTTTACGAAAGGCAAGGCTTGGACGATGTACGTGGAGGAATGCAACTTTCCTTCTGTGGGCGTCACGAAACCGAGTCGACGGAGCCTTGGGGAGCGCAGCGTGAGCGTGCTGGAGGTGCCGTGGCTCTGCGCAGAGCTGGCTTTTTCCAGGCTCAGCCTTTATTGATTTGTAGATACTCGTAGTTGGAAGCAAACTTAATATACATGCACAAATGTTTTAAGGTCACCTACTCACATTGTGAAATCTGACAGAGGAAGCATGTAATAGGATGTTTTTGTTAATATTTGGCAACTAGAAATAAACACGTCTTAAACAAACAAAGATTTGCTAACAGCTTTTTGTCTCTCCTCTGAATTAACAATTCCTTCTGCCTTTTGGGAGGAGGAGGAGTTCTGAGTGCTTCTCAGGCACTTGATGCTGAAGTGTCTTGAGTGCTTTGGATGAAAGAAGGCACTGAAATGGGTGCAACTGAGAAATGGTTTATTTTTCGGCCTGCATGCCTGGAAGTTGCTTTTGTGAGGTCTGACTTCTTGAGGACTTACTGTGATGGTTACAGATTGCCTGTTTATTGAGTTACTGGCTATAGGGAACACAAAATGCCTAGTAAGGTTAGAACTGACAGAGGAGGACTCTGCAGGCAGAGTGCTTCATGGCCAAAGTATCGAGCACGTGAATAGATGTTGCCATTTAACTGTGAAGAGCTGCTCATACACCCACTGTGCTCAGTGCTTTGCTGGTTTGCAGCATGGGTGAGTGCTCTGAGACCCTGTCACACCTTCCTTCAGTGGGAGCTGTGCTTTCCTGCGCTCCTCACCCCTGGCTGTGGAGCTCTGGGTTTTGGAAAGTCTCCCTCCGAAAGCAGGAACGGGAGAAGTTGTGAAAGGAAACAGCAGGAGAACTGCAACTCCAGGGTTAAGGGGAGTAAGAGTGTGTGCAATGGCATTGGTTCATAGTTGGTAGGAAATGGAAGGAATTGCTTATAACAGCAAAATGACCGTGTTTAATAAATACTTTGCTCTGTATTTACAGAAAGGCAGAGGATGCCGTATCGCTGAGCAAGAGGTTTGCTGTTACAACGCGATTTTCTGATAAAGTTAAGTGGTGGCCCTTGGTTGGCATTTTGCATAACTGGTTTACAGGAGTTTTAAAGAGCTGGCTGAGAAGCCCTGGACTGTTAATAAGTCTTTGAATATTGGGGAAGTTCTAGAGGACTGGAAGAAGGCTAATGTTGTACCAGTAATTTAGAAGGGCAAATGGGATGACCGATGAAGTAATTATAGCCCTATCAGCTTGACATTAATTCTGGGCAAAGTAATGAAAAGCCAGATATCATAGTTGATTAATAAGGAATGAAAAGAGGGTAATATAATGCCAATCAATGTGGATTTATGGAAACTAGATCTTTTTCAAACTAACTTGATATTTTTTTTATGAGACTACATGTTTGGTTGATAAAGG
This sequence comes from Tauraco erythrolophus, assembly GCF_009769465.1. Taxonomy (NCBI): domain Eukaryota; kingdom Metazoa; phylum Chordata; class Aves; order Musophagiformes; family Musophagidae; genus Tauraco; species Tauraco erythrolophus. The sequence continues at coordinate 24,232,431 of NC_141474.1, read as the reverse complement.
TAACCATGTCAATGTAATATACTTCTGGAAGGCATTTGACTTGGTACCTTATGACATTTTGATTAAGAAACAAGAGTGATACAAAATCAACATGGCACACATTACATTGATTAAGAACGAGCAAACTGACAGCTCCTAGCATTTAATTGTAAATGGATAATCATCATGGAGTGCATGTCTTCCTAGTGGGGTCCCACAGGGATCTATTTCTCAGACCTCTTGTATTTAACACTTTTATCAATGCCCTGAAAGAAAACATAAAAATCATTTTTGATAAAGTGTGCAGATACTGCATCCAGGAGGCAGCTGCTGTTGGATTTATAAACAGGTGAGTAGGAGCAAGGGGGCTGGATCATCTCTTTCTTTGGGACTAGTTTGACCGATACGGGATGCTAGGTCTCATCTCTGCATCGGAAGGGTGCTGGAAACTTGAAGACCGGACAAGAACTGGAAGACCTGTGGGAAGACTTGCCATGCAGTAAAGACCCTGGGAGCCAGTTAGGGTACTGGAGAGAAGGGTAAGGGAGACTTGGCCATAGTCTCTGAGTATCTAAAGGGAGAGGCAAAATGTGGTGAGAATCTATTTCAGTCTAGCAGACAAAAGCATAAGCAGTTCCAGTGCCTGGAAGCCAAAGCGAGGTAATTCAGGTGCAGATTTTTACAGTGAGGGTAATTAACCGTTGGAACAACTTACCAGGGCTGTAGTGGATTTTCCAGCTCAGGAGGGAAGGTTTTTTTTTCCTAAAAAGGTCATCTCTGGTTCAAAGAGGAATTAATTTGGGGCAGCCTCGTGGCCTGTGTAGGTCGGGCTAGCCGATCGCAACACTTTCTTCTGCCGTGATAATCTTCGACTCGGTCTTGACGTAGCTCTGGCCGCTGTGTTCCCTTGTGGTGAGAGCACCCTTGAAGGCTCCTGACTTGGGGCAGCGCAGGTGGCACGAACGCCGTGGGGCTGGGGACGGAGAGGACGGCATCCCGAGGAGCGCGGCACTGCCAGCACAGGCAAGGGAGCCCTCCTGCTCCAGGGACTGGAGCGCGGCAGCCATCCCCGATTTCTCCTTTAAATCTGTCGTGCAGCTGTCTGAACTCTGAAATTTCTTTCACTCTCTCCCTCGCCTTGTTAACATGTGTTGCCTTTGGGGTAATCAGGGAAAAAATATTATGTCCTTTTACAATTACCGGGTTTTGGAATATTAAAATGTCTCTCTGCATCGGCAGTGTTATTTTGATTGGTATTCTAACCTTTGACTAGCCCATAAAGCGAACCGCTCTTGAAGCCAATATTGCAGGACTGAAATTTAATTCCGAAATGATTCCAGATAATAGGGAGACAGATAATATATGCATGAAGGATATTATGTTTGGACTAAATGCAGCAGGGCCAGGGCTTGGGAGTTGAATAATAGCCCAGAGTGAGTTATAATCTGTGGGACAGAAATACCTTACTGTCAGGGCCAGGAGAGGAACTCTTAAATCAAAGGGAGGGAGATGAGGAGGGAGTCGAGGATAGTCGTCTCACAGGGAAAGGGCGTCCAGGAGAGGCCTTAAAGGGGCAGCCCACCCTGTCCCACTGCAGAAGGACCTGTCCTCCCTTTCTTATTTAACGAGAAGTGTGAAGTAAAAACACATTTCCAAGGAACACCAAGAAACAGGGGGTTGTGCCGGGAAGAGAGGGTGAGCATCTGCAAGTTCTTGACAGCCTTTTCCCCTTCCTCCTCCTGGTCTCATTAGAAGGGGATACGGGATGGGTTGGCGCATCAGCCTCCTTTGCCTCGGTTTCCCTGGAAGCTGTAACCAGATGGACCGAGGGATTGTTGATGTGAGTTTGTAATACACACTAAGGTGGGGTGCTCACATAATGCACAGTAACCATTGGGGCTGGTTTTGGTATCCACCTTCACATAAAACAGAAGAAGTGGAGGCACGGTGTGGAGGCTGCATGGCCACGGGTTGTTCGGGGCTCTGCTCTCCCCTCCTCAGCTTGGGACTCACTGGCGGGCAGAGTTGTCTCCCTCCCTCGGAGCTCCTGCCTGGCCTGGTGACTGGAGACATAGAGTAGGAGCATCCTACATGACAGCTACGTGCAAAGTCAGTGCCTTTTAAATACTGGAGGCTTTAAGAAGCAACACCCCACTCTGGACTCTCTGACCTTGGGAAGGAAATTTTGGGTTTTTGCAGTTTGCTCTTCTGCAAGTGGCACTTCGTGCTTTGTCGGCAACTTCCCAAGCATGGTGGAGCAGTCAGCAGCGTACTTTTTGCTCTGCAGTAGCTCAGCCCTGTAACTTTAACCTGCTGGGCAAGTTTTTCTGTAGCTAGACTTTGCAGAGTGTTGCAGAGTACCGTGCCGGCAGCTGTCCTGAGAGGAGGGGAGTTGAGCAAGCGGAGATGGAGAATGATCTCTGCTGCTGGGGTGACACAAACCCATGTCAATATAACAGGCTTTGGCTCAGTGGCATGAGCTTATAGTTTCAAAGTAATGATCCCAGCCTCGCATTTCATTTCCTTTTCTTGCAGTCTCAGGAGCTGGTCCTGCTACAGCTGAGAGGGGCTGTAGACGCAGCCTGGAGGCTTCACTGGTTTTGGATTACTTGAGTGGTAACATACATGCCCATCCCAGGAGGACAGATAAGAGCAGCGTCCATCTTCACCTGAATGAAATGGTTTTGTGTGTTTCCTTCTCCTTTGGCTTTTGTTGGTGTTTTTTTTATTGCATCCTAAAAACACAGGAGCAATTTTCTGAAGAGCATGTGTCTGTATGATCTGTTCTGGGAGCAGACAGGAAAGATGTGATCCTCAGAGGGTTAATATAAGTTCTTGGCCTTGTTTCACCAGAAAGTAGCCAAGTTTCCTGGCTTGCAAAATAGTGGATTAGGTTAGTAATTTCTTTTGGCCATAAAATCCACTACTATGTGAAAGAGCACCCTTCTCACTGTCAAACTCATGCCAAGCAGAAGGCTGTGGGCTGGGCACATGCAGCCTGTTCCTCGCTTGCTGCTGGTTAGACTCTGCTGGGTGGGTGAAGACAACCTCTGACAAGGTCCTGTTATGTGGAAGCTGTTTAGAGCTGCTCCAGTGCAAAGAGGACACATCAGTATTGTGGTGCTGTTAGCAGCAAGCTCTTCCTGGAACATCCTTCCGTCCTTCCTTCCCATAACTATTCTGCGTGTTTTAGCATGCGTTCATCTCACGGCATCTCATACATGGATTAACTTCCTTACCATCAGGGGATGTTCTACCCTCTCTTTTGCCAATACATATTAAAATTGCAGTAGGTACATGTTAAAATCTCAGCTATTTTCCTAGACAAGGTGCTTTGGAGCCTCATTTTAGCCTTTGGAACAAATCAGTTTTGGGTACTGCACTCGGCGAGGAGCTGACACAGGTGGATAAATCCCAGAAGGGAACAGAAGGGTCGGAGAACTGGTAGACATGACCTCCAGGGGAAGATTAAGGCATCTGGGATGTTCAGTTTAGAGAAGACTAAGCAGAAATCATTTTTGGACGAATGAAAATGCTTGGAGGAAGGGAAGAGTTTATTCTGGGTGGTCATGGTGGACAGCTCTTGGTCATGTCCTTTCCTGCTGCAAGGAAATTAGTAAACAGTCTCTGTGGGTGAGGGCAGGGATGTGGGACCTGTAGCTCTTGAAATTTTCAGAGTTTAGAAGAATATGGTGAGGATACTTTGGGTGGAGCTGGTCCTGCCTTGAAGCAGACAGTGTGGGTCATCACTTCTCCATTCTTGCCCTGTGACGCTTCCTGCACCCTTGCACTTGGACACACACTGTCCACTTTCCTTGGGACGAGTTGCTGGAACTTAGAGTACCTGAGCAGGCAGAGAAGGGGTGGTTGCCTTGGGTGCCGGGTACAGTCTCCACTCCTCTCCTGATGCTGTTTGCCCAGATCAGCATGTTTGTATGGAGAAATCTCAAGGCAGTGTTTATTATTTGGCAGCACTTTCAGGCTCTAGCAAGGACCAGAGCTCCTGGTGCCACGTGTGGTACAGAGATAAGGCAGGAAGGTAGTGATTCAAGAGAAACTGAGGAACACAATTATCTTACTTGGCCCCATGCAGCCTGCAGGTATTGGACAAAGAGAACAGAATTTTTTGCTTTTGTAGGTTTTTTAAACCAGTACAAAAGCTTTGCCTTCTAGATGAGATTGTAAGCAGCGGTTCGCTGAGTGCAGTGCCATGGTTGCTTTACCGAAAGCATCCTTGTCTATGCAGGTGGTTGGAGGTTGGTTGGTGTTTGCGGTTCTGCACGCACATCGCCGTAACCTGCAGGAGAAAGGCGGAGAGGCAACTGCTCAGACCTTGCGTGCTGCTCTTCCTGCTGAGTGCCATATTGCTCGGCTGCACCTCGCTGTGCCTGCGCTCCCCTTGCTGGGGGATTGGAACATCTGTCCCCAGCACTGAGGAGCCTCCTGGTTCCCATCTGGCTGCGTGTGCTGTGCTGCTGAGGTTAAACGCATTGCACAGACCTTTAGACTGTGAATCTGGTTGCTGCTTGCAGGTTGAGGAAGGAGCCACGCTGGCACTCCTGGTCCTGCCTGTTTGTGGGGCGATGTGCTGTAGGTGCCAAAGGCAAAGTTTTGGAAGGAGCATTCGAAAGCAAGCGAAAGAACCCACAATGAAATCTAAGCAACTTATGCTTTTGATTAGAGATCTGTCTGCAATGTCAAGGTTGTGCAGGCTGAAGTGGCCTGATGGTCCCCATGACGGAGTCTGGACAGACGTGATGTTGCTGCAGGGCTGCTCGTGGTGTGACTGGGACCTGTCAGCCGGATGTCTGGTGTAACTGGGGTAGTGGCATGTACGGTGTGACCGCAGTGTGGCTGATGTGCCACATGCTTGCATCCGGACTTGCCCTTGGCATGGTACCCCAGGAGCAAACCAGGGAAACCGTAAGGATGGTCGGAATTAGGCCTTCGATCTCCCAACAAGCAGATGCACGCCAGACCGTGGCTTTGCCTGCGGGGCACTGGCACAGTTGGCAGAAGCTGAGGGCCTCCAATCTCATGTGCCTGCGTATGTGACGATGTGGGGCAGCTTGTGTTTTCCTGTGTCTCATGGGTGCTGCGGTCAGCTGGAGAGACTGGAGCCTTCTGCTTGCCCTGGTATTGCGAGAGGCAAGCCTGACCCCAGGCCTGACACAGCTCCCTGCAGTCAATACCAGAGCAAGGCAAGAGGAGGAGGGATTAGAGGCAGGGCATGTTTTACAATAATCCTGCAACGTGTGCTGCATTCCAGTCCAGGAGGAGCTGGAAGACGAAGGCACAATGCGTGAAAGATGGCCTTTCTCAGAGTCCCATGGGTCACGTGAGGGGCAGAGCATCCCTGCATGCCAGCCCTTCGGCTGGAGCTTTTTGTGAGTACCAGCACAGCTGCTGAGTTCCTGAGAAAAGGAGCTGTGTCCTCTTTTCTCTTCATTTAAAACACAGGAGCTCCAGTAGGAGCATGAGAACAGCCCTGTGTAGTTCTCTGAGGAGGGATGAGGGGTTAATCAGATTTTCTAGCCTTGGGGATTAAAACATTAACTGCTTTAGTCCTCATTGTTTTACCAAGCCAGCATGGCTACAAGAGGGAAAGTGACTGCCTGCCACCTCCATCACCAGCAGCAGGTTAGTTTTTTGGTAGTAATCAGCTTGCCAGTAAGTGGAAAGAGCTTTTTTTGTGTGAGGTGTTCCTGGTGCCCTGTGCTGAGTACGATGCACTGTCCTGCTGAAAGGGACGGGGCTTTGCTACTGCTGTCCTGGCTGGGAAAGTGTGGGTGTGCAGCCTCTGCTCCGCTGCACAGGGACATAACATGGCTTGGCTTTTGCTTCTCATGGGCTTGATATAAAGCAGCAAGAGATGCTGAACTGGGAGGTGGGAGATACTGTAGTGGAATTTGTATATTAATAAATTACAGTGCTTCACACTCATTAAATGAATTAATTAAATCTCTTGCAACCCGAAGGCTACTAAGCAAGTTGATTTCAGAGTTGGGATTAAAAATCTCCTGCTGCCCTTCTCCCTTGCTGGCACAACACTTCTGGCTCCATCCTGGCTTTTGGTCTCTCTGCTTGCAGGCTTCCTCACTTGAGCTCTTTGCCTGCCGCCCATGGACTGTATCTATCAGAGTGGCTTGCTAAGAACTGGCCAGAAAGTCTGCAGATATGGTCTGCTTTTTTTTAGGGAAACAGCCCATCTTTTGCCCTTATCTAGGCATAAACTTCTCCTGTTTCGTGACCCACTGTGGAGGGCAGCTCTGTTCACTCCGAAGCATGAGCCTGCCAGAGGCTGTCTCACAGTGCCTGGTTTTCCCAACTGCCTGGGCACTGTCTCCTACGGACTGGACCTACTGGACCCATCTTCTCCTTGGGTGCTCTGACATGAATGTTGCTGTCGGCTCTATATAGAGTGTCAAAACCCTTGAGCAAAGGGCCATCCCAAAGTCTTGGTCTGGATTGGTGCACTGCAGCCTTCCCAAGCTTGCTCAGTACCTGTCCAGTTCTCAGTCCCCCTCTTCTGGGTGTCGGTAGGTATGGAGGCAAGATGCTTACATTTGCTGACAACATACATCTTCCCTTCCTCATCTTGAATCTTGTGTTGAAAAATCTCATAATGACGTTGTTTGGCAGTTTCTTGGGCATTCTATCCACAGATGAATATGCAGGTCTCACTCATGACTGATGTGCTCCACCTCCCTCACCTTTCTTTGAGCCAAGATACTCTAGCATTTCTGCGTTGCACTGGGTATACCTTAAAGCTACCAACTTCTATTAAGCCACATAAGACAGGGAGTGTAGCTGAGCTGGTCTCTCTCCTGTGTGCCGTGGTTGGCATCTCCAGCAGGTTTCATTGGTGTGGAGATGAAACCTCCACGCTCCATTCTGCCAGCACTGCTACTGCATGCATCCTGCAGATGCGTTTTAAACAAACTGGATATTTAGTGCGTGGTCCTGTGCCAGCTTCAGGAAAGCCTGCTCTCTGCGCTCTCCTGGTGGTGTAACCTCTGTCAGCCTGGCTCTGATTGATGCTATTAATATTTTAGAGAGTTTGGGATCTCCGTCTTGTCTGTGCTCTGCACTCAGGGAAGAGCTGTCCTGCGTGGATGCCTGCAGCTGCTGAAGGAGCACGCTTGCTGCCTGCCGGTGTGTTTTGGAGGAGATGTGTCTGCAGGTTATGAGAGCCACCAGGACTAATGGGAGCACAAAGCCTTCAGAGATGTTAATTGCTAGCCTCCAGCAGGTTTAAGCTGGCCCCTTCTGTAGATGAGGGTCAGCTTCCCTGAGATATTCCCTCTGTCCTTGCCTTTTTGCAAAGGGGCTAACTTTTCTCTGGATGTTGTGCCAACAATAGCATTTGGCCAAGGTCCTTGCTGTGGAGGGGTGTCCCCACACCTCTGTTCAGCCCTTCTAGTTCCTGGAGCTGGCCTCAGTGGAGCTGCCAAACCCAAACAAACTCTGCATCTCTGCTGTGTTTTGGGTCTCCTTTTGCCATTGCACCATGTATGATTTGGTCACATGGATTTGGTTCTGCTGCAGCCTTGTCTATGGGGTCAGTCTTTAAGCTCAAGTTGCCAAGATCACCCATACCCTCGTGGCTCCCAGACGTGTCCCTGGTGCCAATCGGAAGGTGACTGACATCTTCCATCAGTGCTCTGCAGCGCACCGTCTCCGTCTGCCTCTCAGGAGCTGCACATGGACCCATCCTGCACCTCCCTGCCTTGCACCCTGCCCTCATTCTACTCTAAAGAGTGGAGCTGCATGGCCATTCCTCTCGGTGCAGGAGAGCTCTGGTGATGCTCTGCTTGCTAAGCCTTCCCCATGGGGCCCAGCTGAATCTAGCTGTGGGAATGGGGCCGACGTGCTGCAGGGACAGGGGCTCCGGCGGATCCAGGAGACAGTGAAGCTGTGTGACTGAATCCCAGACTGTGTTTGCTCTGCCTAATTATCAAAAGTATGAGTTTGTTCTGCTAGGTGCACATTATGCCTTTATTGTGGTGTAATTATGCCAGCTGCCTATGTTTAGTGTCATAAAAAGGAATAAAATGCCCATTACCCGCCTAAAGAATTCTTCTTGTGGGTTTTTTTTATTTTTATTGCTCTGGAGTACACAGTGGGGATATCTTTGATCGGCAATTCTCCATGTAAAATAGCTAGTGAAATACTGTGCCTTTCGGAGAGCTCCTCCAGCCAGCAGCCTTGCAAAGGCAGCTGCCCACCAGCCTTACCTGGTGCTGCCTCTGCTGCTTCCTGCCAGCCTGTTCTGGTGGTCAAGATGGTGAAGCCACCGCCCTGCCACCATGCTGCCTTCCCCTGTGGGAGCTCAGCTGCTTTCCGGCAGTGTTTCCCTGTTGTCTTCCAGGTCCCAAAGGTCCCTCCTACCAACACAGCGCCTGAGAGGTGCGGGGTGCTTTCCAGGCATGGGAAAAGATGCAGCCTCTCTGCCTGCAGGAGCTGTTCAGAAAGACACAACAGTGCCTGGGTGTGGCGGAGCTATTTTCTGTATAGAAGGATATGTGGAGGAGTCCTGTGCCCAGGCGAAGTCTGTAAGGTAGTCGAGGCACCCAGGGCAGAGTGGGTGGGAGCCATGTGCTCCTTTGCCCTGCCTCTGCTGGAGTGCCAAAAACACAAGCCAAGCAGCATGAATCTGCCAATGGGCCAGTGGTGCTCTCACAAGAGCAGGGATGCTAAACCTCATCCCCCAGCCAGCCCACAGCCCCTGCAGTTGGACTTCGGCTGCTTTGGGGTTTCCTGTGGCGTCTAAATATCTGGGGTCGTGTTTTCTGTGGTGGTGAGAGATGCCTCGGAGGAGCCGCATCCTCCAAGAGCTGAGGTTCTGTGCAAACATCAATTACCAAAACACATGCTCCTGCCAGGGAAGAGCGGCGGGAGGCTTGCTTTGTGTGTGTAAATGCTAGGGGCATTTTGGTGATATTAAATAATTTCTGATGGAAAAAAAGAAAACAACAGGAAACCCCAAATCCAAACCCAACATCTTTAGAGGTTGTTAAAAGCTGCCTCTCTGCCTTTCCTTCTTCTAATAGTTTCAGTCTCTAATTGGAAACGGACTTTATTAGCCTCATTAGGAGCAGTTAGTGCTGGCTATAGATAGCTCTTAAATATATGGGTTTGGTGGATGGTATATCTGTTGGTTTAGTTGGTTTATGTTTCAACTTGATGATGTTTTCAGCAGGTCCCTGGTCCCCCCAGCCCCACTGAGAGCCACAGATACCTTGCACAATGTCCCTTTTAATTCCCTCCGCTTATTTTTTACGTCAGGTGTTCCTTGAAGTGGCCTTCACAGCTCTCCACCCTTTCAGCCGACGACTACGTCAGGGGAAGATGGACTTACACCTCCCCGCAGCTTCATTGCATATGCACACGCCGTCTGCCCCGGCGGCACGATTGCCTTGGTGAAGAATCCAAGGGGCTGCTGATAGCAATCATTGATTAAGAGGGTAATTGTCCTGAAAATTCAGATTGATCAAAAGGCAGAAATGATAACTTGTGTAACTGTGTTTAAAACCACGTCCTGTCAATAGGGGAGACTGAGACGTGGCGAGCAGAAAGCAGGGAGAATTGGATGTGCGAGTGGGTGAGTGTGCCTGTGGTTCGGGGAGGAGGGGAAGACATTCTTCCTTGGGGTCCGTAGCAGGATGTTTCTTGTCACTGATGCTGGGCTATTGGAGATTCAATCACTTTTATCTTCCCCTCTCTCTCAATCCAAATGCCTTTTCATATTAGAAAATTAGAATCAGCTCTTCTCATGCAAGATTTATTAGCTCTGCTGAGCAATACCACAGAAGAGTAAATGATGTCGCATTTCAGGGGCTTTTTACACATTATGACCAAACTTGCAACTTTTTAAGTATTCTTCCATTGAGCCACTGCAGGGTGTGAAAGGGTTGGGGAGACAAACTTCTCTCTGGAAATAGTTCTGCACCAGAACTATAGAAGATGTCTCTTCTTTATTATCGGAATGATTGGATTTGTTTGCTAATATGGATCTTTTCTTTGGACCCAGTTTCTGCACTTATTGCTCTGGAAATCAAACCCTAAGAATTGTGTCTGTTTATCGCATTTTTTTTCTTGGTCCTCTTTGTAGAAACACTTTTCAGTGCTAAAATGTCTGTCTTTGGAGCTCTGCTGCTAGCTGGCACTCATTTACATCTGAAGAAAACAAATCCTATTTCCTGCTCAAATGTTTTCCCTTGTGTTTTGCACTGGGTGGCTGCTTTTTTAAATGCCTTCTGACCTTATGTCATACACGGCTTATGTTTTACGTGTATGTAAACATACACGTAAAAGTGTATGTATATGTCACTTATCACCAAAGTGACGGTCCTTTGGTCTTCAGTCACTAGATACTACAGCTCTTTAAAGACATGAATAAATTCAGGCTCCTAACACTCAACGGATATTATTCTAGGGATACTGAGGCACAGGTGAGTTGGGAGATTTTCCTGTGAGTCCATATCAGAGATTGGAGAAGAAATTAGGTCTCATCTCTCTTGCTCCTGGGCTTCAGCCACAAGGCTTGTTTGCAAGGCTTTTCATTTCCAAATTGCTTTGCAGGCATTGAATCCATGTGGCATCCTCTTGGGCTGGCTGCACAGGAGGGTCACTCAGCCACAAGAGTCAGAACGACCGGCTGTTGGGAGCCTCTCCCTGAGATGCTGTTCAGTTTTTCTCCCTGTCTTGAAAATTAAAGCATTTGAGATTCATAATATTTTACTAATAATACACGAATCCCTGGTGCTCTGCAGCACTCCACCCCTCTCACAGTGGGCATTGTGTATTTAGGCCCTGTACAAAAATAGTGACTGTTGTCAAGGTAAACACCATTTTTCTGCTCGTTCTGGTTTAGGATATTCCTAAAAGGGAGCAAATATTTCTCCTGCCATCATTATTTAGCAAAGTAGACAGCACCATACCGGGATGCTGATACTACTGCTCAGTGTCTCACACCAAAACCAGCATTAAATAACAGAAGCCGAAATCAAGCTGTGGAAGTGCTTCATCTGCTATGATCATCCGGCAGTGCAGCCCAGTGCCTGCAGCTGAGCTTCTGCCAATCTTTTGCCGATTTGGGTCTGACTTTTCCTTGGCACGGCCAAGGATTGCAGTGCAGACGGGGTGGAGGAGAGGTTGGGGCAGCCTCCTGGTAGGATCTTCTGTCTCACCCATCAGCATAGCCAACACAGAGCCATCCGCATGGCTCGTCATTGTGGGCTCCAAATGCTCAGCATCTTCTTCTGCTTGGCAGGTTTAAGAGGACTTTATTAACAGGCAGTGCTAATTACATTTAAAACAACACCATACTTGGACTTGTCCAAATGCCAGTCTAACTTGGCGCAAAGTTTTGCCATTCATCTTAGCAAAAGGCATTTCTGAAGAGCTCCTTAAAGCTGTGGCTGGCTGGCAGGGAGGTTTCTTGTCGAGTGTCGGTGCTTGGGAGGCGGATACACTTGACAAGCAGAAGGACTTGACTTTTTCCCCTTCCGTGTACAAGCACTATGTATTATTCAAGGTCTTCTTAAGTCAATGCTGGGTTATTAATCGGTCGCTTCTCTGCATGTTAAATTTGCCTACTAATTTTGAGGCTCTCTGAGAGGACTGCGGCGGTGAGCTTGCACAATGTTTTCCCTCTGTGAGTTTCTGTAAACCCGTGCGTGCGTTCCGGGGCTGCTGCGCTCTCTTGCCTTGGGTTCAGATGACGTGGTGCTGCCTGCGCACCAGCCACGTGGGGAGGTGAGTTACTGGCTCCCGTTTCCAGATAGTCACTGATGGTGGGGGGAGCAGGGGCAGGGCCAGAGCAGTAAAAGCCTTGGCAAACCTTGATGGGCCAGGTAAGACCCCAACAAGCCACTTCCCAAGGAATGAGGCCACTACAGTTTCAGGTGACACTGGAGAGAGATACAGTGGTATCCAGGTGTGCGGTAGTCATTGTGCACAGCTCGGAAGGTGTTTGCTCCACAAGATATGTGCTACCCACCTCCCCTTGGCTCCCGCTCGGTTTGCAGGCTGATGCAATAAGTTATTTGCAGCTGGTTTGGAGGCAGCCTCTTCATCTTGGGGCTCTTCCTCCCCTGTCCCCCAGCCAGGCCTCCATGCTCCGGTCTCCTTCCACAGGCTCTGGCGGTGGCAGGCAAAGCACGCGGACGAGCAGTGCCTACACGTTCCAGGAATCACGTCAGCTGTCATTACTTACATTACCTTGATTGGGAACAGTCAGTTATGTCACCGTCCATCATCACGTTTCTCCCAGGAGACGCTGAGGAAGGAGGAGAGGAGCAGGAATTATAAAGCACTTCTGCGATGCTCGCCAATCCCACTGCTCCGTTGACTGAACATCTGTCATCAGACAGCTTGAAGAGAAGGTGCTTTGTCTGATGGATCTTCCCATTGTAGCTCCACAGGGAGGAGCCTTCTGCAACACCAGGACTGCCCCAAGGGAAGAACACTGGGAGCTTTTGTGCAGTATTATGTGAAGGGAATGGTGCTGCTGCCTGGAGAGCTCTGTGGGGGGCTGCAGGAGAGCCCACTGGGACAGCTGGGGCTGTGGGCTGGGTGATCCTGGCTGGGGGCTGCTTTGGAGCCAGGTGGAGTTACCAAAACCGTCTCTGGTCCGAATGAGGCAGAGCTCAGACTTGCACATTGTCCCACGCATGACTGTGAAGGATTCCTGGCCGTGTCTCAGGTGGGAGTTCATCCCCCCTTTGGCTTGGAGCTCCACATTCTCCTAATGAGAATGATATTTGGCTTTTGAGTAAGGAGGCTTCTCATTTCTAGCAGAAAATGATCTGGAAAGTTTCCAGCCCTTTCTGCCCCAATTGATTTGGAACTCTGGCACCAGTTCCAGCAGCGAGTCTCTTTGGCCGGGGTCAACACGTGGCAGTAGCTGTGGCCATCTGTGGTAGGGAGGACAGTTTGTCTGTCTAGCCACCTTGTGTGAATAAATTTGTGCCTGAGCTCTAGGTGTGGTGTGGGTAGGTCATGGGGGGCTGAAGCAGTGGGCCTCAGCCAGAGCTGTTGAGGGCATCTTGTGTGAGTACAACTAGCAAGGTCTGACCTATAATCCATCCTGTCACTTAAAGAACTTGCATGATACAGAAGCGATGTTTTATGTGAGCTGGGGGCATTGCTGCTGTTATTTCTAGCTGAGTTTGAATAGCTGTTGGTGTCCCCGGCTTTAGGTGTAGGCTTTGTTATGCTGGATGGCCCAGGTGCATGGAGCTTGCTAAGCAAAGATTGCAGAGGGTACATGGAGCAGAGGAGAGTCGTTCTGGAGGTGGGTTTCCATGGTGGGGGATAGCTAAGGAAGTGAGTAAATATATGCTATAAGCACGTTCAGAGCATCTCTGCGTGAAGAACCCAGCACAGCCTTTTTGAGTAAATAGAAAGAGAGCCCGGGTTCAGTTCATATGTCTGTTTTCTTTTCTTTTCTTCTTCTGGTCAACTGTGGCTGTAGATAAGAGGTTTCTATTTGAAGTTCAGAAGGGAAGGGAAATCCATTGTTAGAAGAGGAGACTTTCTTTTTGCTTGATATCTATCTCCAGCAACACAGCGGAGAAGGAAAAGATTTGCTATGATAAAGGTAGCTTTAAAAAAAAAAAAAAAAAGACACATTGAGTGTTGCTTTTCTCTGTACTTCAAAGCCTGGAGTAATATGGAACACTGTAAAAGAAGAGAGGAAAAAAATAACCTAGCCCAGCCTCTGCACGGGGGCTGCGAATGCAGAGCCATAATAGAGCACCATCCTGGCCAGAAATCCAGCACTTTGCACCTGCCAGGAGTCCACGGGGATGGGCTCCAAGGGGAATTCTTATTGCAGGGGTAGCAGAGGAAAGGTTTTGCAGGTGTGCAACCTATGGAAGGACTGAACCAAGAGAAGTCGCTCACTGGAAAGAAAACCAGGCAAGTCTGGAAGCAGTATGGGAAAAATGTGCCAATAAATGTTTAATTATTAAAATAACTTGAAGATTGCATGGAGCGTTCGATACGGCATGGCAGAGTGGAAAAGCTGAACAGCACAGTTCTGGTGAAGGCTGTGGGTGGGAAACGGCTAAACGTCTCCGTCCACGCACCCCAGAGCCGGTGGGGCCGGCTCTCTGGGGTCCTGAGCTGTAGGATCAGCTTCCCCCGGGGCTCAGTTGTTTCTGAACGAACCAGAGCAGAGGAGTGCTGGGGAGGGGTGCCTGTGGCCACCACTCTCTTCCTTGGTGCAGGCACAGCTCAGCTTCATAAGCATAGAGGAGGGCTCCAGCCTCCATGATCACCAGCAGGACTTGTGTGGCCCCAGTGTGGGTCCAGGCTGTGCAGCATGGACAGGAATGGGAACTCCCTGCCAGGGAATGTGGCAGGGGCAGAGAGGTGCAGCCTAGGGAGCCAGGGCTTGTGACAGCCCCGTTGTAGTACAGCCGTGTCCATGCAGCCTTCCCCTTTCCTCCGGCTCCTTGGGGACTAGTCTACTGGTGTTGAGCCCCACATCTGCTGTGCTGCTGTCATGCTTTTGGTCATCTGCATCGCAAGCTCAAAGCATGGTCCTGGCTTCTGGGACAGCCCTTGCTGTGCCAGCCTGAGGGTGCTGCTGCTCTGCCAGTGTGTTTTGGGCTCACTGAGCTGCTGGGGCACCCCCAGAGCAGACACTGGCTGAGACCCCCTGTTCCACTCTGAGAAGCTGGTGCAAGTAAAGGAGAGAGCAGGCGTGTGCTGGAGGCTGTGCCTCTGCAGGAGTCTGGGGAGGAGCAGGACGAGAAACCAACAAACTCGTTTACAGTGCTGACCTGAGCGGAGGCTGGAAGTGAAAAGATTTCCAGCAAACCTGGGCTGGTCAGGGTTGCTAACGAGCCTTTCCTTTGAGCAATGTTTTACATTCTTTAAAGATCGCAGGGAGCTCTTGGGGAGAATCTGCTAAAGTAAATGGCAGAGTCAAGTGCGCCAGCTCCTTTCTTTCCCTTTCCTTTTCCCTTTTTTTTTCCCTTTCCCCTTTCTTGGTTCTCTTTATTATGTGGAGTTGCTCTGGCTCTTTCTCTCACTTCTGTTTCTCCTTTTGTTCTCTCTTTGTCTATTTATCACACTGTGAAGGTTGAAAGAGATGTTATTAATCTGGGAGAATGAAGGCAGGATTAGTGGTATGAATCGGATTTTGAGAGCTGTAATGATAGAAAGACTCGCTCTGCTGGCGGGCTGCGTGAGTTTGATAAATGGGGAGCACTCCAAACTGACTCTCGCCTTCCTCCGCACTGCTCGCTTTGCCCGCTGGGGCGTGCCATGCTCTCAGATCTGCCAGCCGTCCCACACCGCTCCTACCTGAACCGGAGCAAAAAGCCAAGGGTAAATCAGAGACAAATATCTCCCATCGCACTTAAAGAGATCATTTCTTTCAACATCTTTTTCAAAGAGAGTCCTGTCAAGTTCTTGGACAGCCTCGTGCGGAGGTAGGATCCTTCCTTGGAGTATGGCTCCGAGCCAGGGCCGTGCGTTATTGTCTCCTGCGGTGGCTTTGCGGAGAGCAGCAGGGAGTTAGCGTAGCTGCAGCAGAGCTCCTGTCCTGCAAGGCACAAAGAAGCAGGATCGTCTCTGTAGGGCAGCACCTTGCTCCGTTTGCCTCCTGGGGCTTCTGCCAGGCTTCGAAGCCCCGTGGGGCTGAGAGAGGGCAGGGGGTGTTGCGGCAGAAGTTGCTTTGGGGTCTTTGCTCTTGCATAATGTCAATCAGGTCCCCTGCGGTCAAGCTTGGGGGGTGCAAAGTGGCTTCAGGGGACAGCCAGAGCAACAGCCTCTGGCTATGGGGCAGAGCAGGACTGTCCAGACCAGCATCTTTAACGAGTAAGGTCCTTTCCTGAAATCACCTCACTGCATGCTAGCCCACTGGAACCCTTCCTCATCCCACCCATGGGTGTGTGTTGGTCCATATTGCACCCTACAGAGCCAGAAAAGCCAGAGACAGACTCGTAGGCGTAGGGTACGTTGCACTTTGAAACTGGTTCATGAGCACAGAGCTCACTGCCCTGTTGCAGTTGTGCCACCAGGCATTCGTACGTGGGGACTGTGCGCTTGTCCTAGGGCCTTCGTGGTGGTCCTTACCCCAGCCTGTGCTACGGCTTCTTTTGTGGACATTTTGGGCTTGCTGCTTGCTCTCATGGCTAGGTTTGGGTCTTGTGGTCCAGCCCGGAGTGTGCATTTGCTGAAGTGAGATGTGGTTGTGTGAAGGCCGTGTGCAACGTGTTAGGAAGGTTTGGGTGCTTTGATGCCCCTCACCCCAAGGGCTGTGGGCATGGACTTGGCCCTACAGCCCATATAGGGGAGCACCAAGTATCCAGTGATGGTTGCAGGGCCACCAGCCACCGCAAGGTTTGTGTCTCATCCGCATTGAGCGGGAAATTATTGCTCAGTACAGGAGGGGAAACAGCAGCGCATGGGAGGGACCCTGCTTTGAAGAAGGAGTCAGACCATGGGCAGCCCAGGGTTGTCAATGTCCCTTTAACTACAAGGTAATGGACTCTCCCACGCTCGGGCTGAGTTCTCCTCCTGCCTTTGCGGGAACGGTAATGATTGTCAAGGTAGAGCTAATGAGACGTGCACATCTTTAAAGGATCGTGGCTTCTGAGACAGAATTAAAAGAAAAAAATAGAAAAAGAAAGAAAAGGAAAGGATGGGGGAAGGAGAGAAAGTCCAAGTGCGCTGCCTTGGCCCAGCGCTGTATGGCATGGCTGTGGGAACAGGGCAGCTGGAAAGCAGAATAGGAGGAAGGTGTGCAAGGAGGTGAAGGATACAAGAGTGTCCTGTCCTGAGCTGTTGAAGATGCCAGGTGGTCATGCTGTCAATACAGGCTGGCTCATCCCTCTCTCCGTCCCTTATTCCCAGGTCTGGGATGCTGCAGTTGGCACTTCCAAACATACATAAAGGTGCTGTCTGGATGCCAGGCAGTTAATGATCCCTCCAAATGCCTGTCTCACAGTGGATAGGAAGAGGTGACTCTCCTTTGGAGTTGGGAAATGCCCCACGGACGCTCCTGGCACAAGAGAGGCTGTGTGTATCAGGCTGAGCCAGGATCTGGCCCTTTGGGAAGAACCAGTGGGGGAGCTGCGACATTGTGTGTGTTGCGTGGTGTGACTTCCTGCGCACACGTTTCCTCCTGTTCTCACTATTTCAACTTCACAGGTTGAATTAGTTCAGAGCAGCCAAACTAAATGAGGAGAGAAATGATCAGTCAAATATTTCTTAAATCCTGTCTTTAAGAGCTAAGTGCTTGGCTGGAACTTCAAGGCGGGTAATGAGGCTCTCTTCAAATCAGCTTGTGATGTGGAAACTGCAAGATTGACCAGGCTGCAACTGGAAGAAAGCTCCATCACAGCCAGGGACAGTGCGGCGTGGGACTCCCCACGCCCCAGCACTCTGCACCAACTGGCTGCCGCCGCGGCTCCCTGCCACATGCGCCCATCTTCGCCCTCATCCTGCGAAGTAAAATACAGTAAAAATTTACATCCAGTAAAATACAGCTGGGAGCTGAGGGGAGCAGCCTGCTGCACAAAGCTGGGTGACTCCCTTCGGCACAGGGGGATGTGTATGTCAGTGAGTTGGAATCCAGCCCTAGTTTGCTCCAGGCATGCAGGTGAGACCTTGGGGTGGAGGCGACGACCCAGAGGACCTCTGTCAGCCAAAGGATTCTCACCAGTTTTCAGTTTTAAGCTGACAGGTTTTTTTGACTGCAAAAATGAGAGTATCTTCAAGCCTTGCAGTGGCTCCTTGGGTGAGTTGCTCTCTCAGCTTCATCTGTAGCTGGTGCAAGGGGAGAAGGAAAATAACATCATTCTTTCACCAGCCTGGTAAGGAGGTGTTGGTAGGATTGGTCCTTCCTTTTCAAGACACCATTCTTCCTCCCTGCAGTGGGCCACCAGCAGTGCTTGTCTGCAGCAGGATGGCACCTTTGCAAGGCACTTTCCAGAGCAGAGAGGTTGGTTTGCTGGAGGAAAAGTGGCAGTGCAGGAGCAGCAGAGGAAAAGGGAGCAATGCTGGGCGAGATGAGATGTACCAAGAGTTTCTTCCCAGCTCCAGAACACTCACTTCTCCTTTAGTCTGGGGCTGGGGAAGAATCTGATCTTACCTGACTGCTTTGCATGACGCTTCTGGTGCCACACTCCTGTGCCCTTGCTCCTTGTGCCATGCTGGCCTGGCAATGCCTTGCCATCCTGCTCTCCTCTGGGGCTCTCCCGGGCAGGAGCTGAGGACCCTCTGAGCTTTCCGCTTTGTATCCAGATTTTTTAGGCCTTCTGTTGTTAATTATTGAGATGTAATAATGTGATTAGTGCACTATTAAAAAAATCGCTGATATGATTACCATGGATTTAATATCACATGATATATCATTACATTGTTACATGGTGACAGATGTAATTGAAATACACTTATTGGAGCCTGGGGTCGTGTTTCATTCAATCACAGCAGCACCTCCGGGGGGTAGAGCAGAAATGGCTAAAAAAAAAAATAAAAAGGCATCAGGATTGGGAATTGTAATGAAAACAAAGAAACTTGCAGCTTGTTCAAGTCTGGGGCAACTGCTGATTTGGCGTTTTCTCCACAGAAATTTAGAAAGGTGTAAGTCAGGACTGCTGTCTTGTGGATCAGCTGGAGGAGATAGGTCAGCCAAGTTGAAATTGTCTGCTTGGGACGAGCAGGAGGGCTTGGGTTACAGACTGTACCCAGAAGGCTTCCAGCCATCTCGCAGCACATGAGCCTGGGCACTGTGGACACTGTACCACCAACCTGCCAGCCCCTCTTGGCTCCTTTTTAAAAGGCAGGTGGACCCGAAGATGGTGCCCGTTGTCCTGTGAGAAAGTCAGCCAGCTTCTCCCCACCTTTTGCCTAATTTTGCCTTTTTTGAAGTTGGGAATCGCTCAGCTGCCTGTGTTCGGCTCCAGCCGTGCCGCAGACGGTGGGGAGGCGGCAGTGAGCTTGCCTGCAGGACTGCGACCGGGTAGTGTTTCTTTCCATGTCAGTAAGAAGAGGGGACATCTGTCTGCTGGATTATCATCGGGAGGATCTGCACGTGGGCTCTGGGCACCTGGGTGAGGAGAGGAGCAGCTATCACGTACCCTTCGCAGAGGCAGACAGCTGAGCTGGAGCCTGGGCAGGGAAAGGACTCTACTCTCTGCCCATGAGGCTGGGGCAAGGCTTGGGCTAGCAACATGTGCTAGCAAGGGAAACATGAAAACCCTACCTGCTGCTGACACAAACCTGCTCCTGGTCCTTCTCAACACGGTGGTGAACAAGAAGCTGGTGGTGGACATGGAGGTGTCCTTTTCCTCCATCTCTTCCCCTTCCAGGGAAACAGCTGTCACCCACCCTTGCAGTCTCCCCTGAGGCAAGTAATAGTTTGGGATGTTGCCCTGGGCAGGATGGCGCTGTGGCAGGACCTCAGAGATACATCATGATGTGCTTAATGCGCATTAATTGCTCTGATCATCACCAAGTACTAAGTCTGTTCCTGTAAACGGGGCCATCGAGGAGATGTGGCCTCCCAGAGCTGTGATTAGGACTCAAGTACAGCTGTCCCCAGACCTGCTGCAGATCCCCAACGTTATTTTATCCCTGTGAGATGTTATGTAGGTGACTTTGAAACTGAAGTTGCTGTGTTTAGTCTCAATCTCATCAAAAACAAAGGAAGGAGGAGGAATTTGTGGATGGAGTGAAGGCGACTTTTCCAACCAAGAGGGGAATGGCAGTGTGGTGAGCTCGAGACATCTGGATGTTTGCATAATGATGCGCCGGCATCTGGCCCTGCGTCGCTAACTCGGCATTCACACATTCGGCACAGCATCACCCCCTGCTCCAACGCATCTGTCCCAGGAGCTGGGTTACAGACCTTGCTGATGCTTGAGGGATCATTTCTATTTTGGGCTTTTGATTCTGGGTCCTCTCTCCTAAGAGAGCTCCCACCCCCCTTTTGTGGAGCCAGCAAGCTCCCCTGGAAATTTTCAGCATTCCCATTATAAGCCCTTGTTTTACTGGGAGCTGTGGAAATTCATTTCCAGCTGGTGTGGGAGCACTCTGACTGGGAAGGCTCTGGCAAGCATCTTTCTTTTGAGGTTGAAAACATAATTTCAATCTGACCTCTGAGTTTCAGAGCTTTTGTTGTTTTTTTCCACCCCCAGATGGTTTTTGTGTGTGATTTTAAAATAGCCTTCTTCTCTTGGTTGAAGCTAGCTGATGCGTCCGCTTCTCATTCGAGGATTGTTGTGTTTTATTAATGCTGTTATTATTCCATTACTGTCATTGTGCTCTTTTATAGCAAATAGCTTAATTTAGTTGAGATACACAGATGCCGAGAGTTTAAGTGAAATCTTCAGCACTTGGTATGCTGGGCACTGAACAGATATTCCCTAAGCACTTTGGTATAAACCTTTCACTTAAAAACAAATGGGCTGCTGGGGAGTGCTGGGTGGCAGGAGTTTGGGAGAGGGGAGCAGGGGTGGGGGAGTATCTGTTTAGCACCTTAAGGAGGACCTCATAGTCAAATGTGACTATAGGTGCTCAGGCATAAAGCTCCCACTGAGGGTTTCACCCCCAAGATGGGCTGTGGTGGGGCCGCCTTCCCTACAGATGCTGCAGGACAGGGCGAATTACACCACCGGCACTACTGGGTTGCCTTGGGTTGGCTGGTTTTAAGGATGGGAGGGCAGAGTGCGCTGCATTTTCTGCAGCTGAAGGTGCATGGCCCCTGGAAGAGGTGGGAACTGGTCGTGGTGTCACCTCAGGGTGGAAGATACAGTGCCATTGAAATGAAATTAATCTGCTTGAAGAACAACGTGGCTGCTGGAAAGCTGGACTGTGCTGTAAATAGTTCTTGAGGTAGAGGAGAGGGGTCGAGAAAGAGCGTTGGTGACGAGATGACTTAGAGGCCAAGGGTCCTATTGTTAGAAATTACTTGGGTGCTTAATCCGCTCGGGAAGTTGATGCAATTGAGACTCCAAAGTACCTTTGCTATTTTTGAAATTTTACCTGTTATTGATGACAGATGTTCATCTGAAAAGGATGCTTCTTGCTTGGTGCCTCTGGGTGTTCATTAATACTAGTGATAACAATTCCAGATTGTCTCCTACGCTTCTTTCCCTGCCTCCATCCCTTAAAAATTACAAAGGTAAAGCCAAAAGCCTCTTAGTGCCATGTTATTTGTGCACTTAACTCTTACTGCCTTGGCAAAACCTGCTGATCTTGGTGCTATCAGAGCCAAAATTCCTTTGTGTGGGGCAGGGAAAGCCAATAAGGGAGTAAAGTAAAATGGAGCAAGTAGGTGCCGTGCAGGTTGAGATGGTGCCAGTGGTGGTGTCAGCTCACCTGAAGATGTCCTCTCCTCGTGGCCATGGCAGGGAAGGAGCTGTGTCCCTGCTGGACAGTCCTTCGGGGAGCAGCCCTGTGCGTTCCCCGCCTCCCACCCGCGGCTCTAGGACACATCAGTCTTCCTGGCAAGGACTCTCTCCCTCTCTTGAGTTCCTCAAGGGCAACCTCTTTGGGGTGCAGCTGGCAAAGACTTACTTCCCCCCTTTTCCTATGGCCGAGCGAAGGGAGCAGCTCCCCATGGTGCAGGGATGGGTCAGGGAGGAGGAGCGCACTGGTCCACTGTGCCCATCCCCAGTGTGCGCTCATAATAGCTTGGGGGTCCATGGGAAGTTGTCGGGATCATTTTATCTCCCTGCTTTGAGGCAGCTTTGTGGCTTTATCTGGCTTTCGAGACAACTAGGGTAGCTAACGACATGCACGGAGCATCCTCTACGGAGGAGGCCTGGTGCCCGGTTTTGCTAGAGGTCTGCTTTACCACTTACGAGAAACGAGTTAACCTCCCTTTGATCTCGGTTCACGGCTAACCCTTTAACAAAGTCCGGGATGTGCGAGGAAATCAATACTCAAGGCATTGAATTTAACACCAGCCATCAACTCAAGCGTAACACACACACTGACTGACTCCGATTACAAGGAGCGGGCTGGTTTGAAGCTCGTTTGCCAGCTCTCTGGGGTGGTGCGGGCGGCAGCGGGGAGGGCAGGCGCGCTCGCGCGGCTCGCTGTCGCTCGGCGGGGGGGTAAGAGGGACCTGGCGCACTCTGCCATGTCATCCCCGTCAGCTCTGCCTCCTGGTGCCCCTCGTCGCTCTCCTTACGCCTCTGATTTGCAGCCCCAGCAGCTGTTCCCCACTGCAGGAGCCGAGAGCTCGGATGCTGCGCGCGGCCGCGGAACGCCTGTTTGTGTACACGCGTAATCGCTCTTTGCTGGTGAGGGGCTGTGGCAGGGCAGGTTCTGCTGAGCTGGCCAAAAAAGGTACTGCGAGTTAAAAATCTGAAAAATGAAATGCTGAACGCAGCCCTCAGCAGCGGCGAGGGACCGGTGCCTCCTGCTACAGGGATGCAGCTCAAGGCATCCATGTGGCTGGGTGTCACAGCCCTCCCCAGCTGAAATCCATTCCCAGAGAATGTCCCGCTTGCCTGGTGAGGAGACCCTGGCTGGCTGGCTGCAAGAGAGGGTGATCGCTGCCTGTGTCCTTGTGGGAGCCCAGCCCCGCTGGTGGCCTGTGAGTCTCGTGGCACCAAGAGCTGTGGAGGTGCGTTTCACTCCCCTGGCAGACATGAGTTGAGGCTTTGGGGACCCAAAGCCGTCAATTTTCTGTCATCCATATCATGATCTCCTCTCTGACCTTCTCAGCACCATAACACAGTGCTGATCCCCCCTTCCCAGTCCAGGTATCCAGTCCTGCCCCCACTCCTGCCTGGCCGTACCTGCTGCAGTTCTCTCCCCCATGCCTCCTTTAATAAGTTCTTCTCAGGACCTTGCCATGTCCTCCTCTTGGGTCCCTTTATTTTCTGTTTTCCTGACCTGTCTCCAAATCGATTCTCTCATGGCATGCTGCCCGGTCCCTCGGACCTTCTCCTTCTGTTTGCCTTTCCATCGAAATCAGAGACCCTCAGTTTTCCCTCCAGCTGCCCCGGTGGGCCGTGCTGGCTGTGCCCGTGTGCGTTGCTGACTCGCCTGGTGTTTGCATCCATCAGAGCTCTTAGAGGCGCCTCTGCTTTAACCTCCTCAGTCTTAACCCTGACCTGAGTCAACAATCATGAGGAAGAGCTGCTGCTTGGATGATCCAGTGTAAACTCTACCTTTGATTAGACAGGTATCATCCCCAGGCACGGGCATAGCAGCGCCTTGTTAACGTTCCTTGGTGTTACCTCACTGCATCCGTGAGAGCCTCCGATGTGGGCAAGGGACGCGGCCGCTGCCCTCCTAATCTTTATTGATCTTTTCCCTGATGCCTTGTGCATTGTATTCTGCTGCTTTTCTCTTGCTCTTCCAGCTGCCTCTCCTCTGAGTGGCTTTGCATCTTGTGAGAGTACTGAGAAACTCTATTCTATGTGATTCTTGCAGAGCAGTAATAATCAGAGGCCCCAGCAGCTCGGTTGGGTTGGTGCTGTGGCAAATACAAAAGATTAGGTTTTGCACCTGAGAGTCTGCTGTGTGGCAAGAGGAGGTAAGAGGGAACAGGGCACATCTTTCGCTGCCCTTCTGGTCTGTCCTGTGTGGGCCAATCTCTCTGCATTGTGCCAGAGGTGACTTTTGGAGAAGGTCATGTATCTGTCCCAGGAAGGTGTGGTGGGCATGAGAGCGTGGAAGGAGTTGTATGATGCAAGCAGAGGGAAAGATGTGTGTGATAAGATGTACAGGCAAGTGAATAGAAGTAGTGAGAAGGTCCTGAAAGATCACCCTCTGATTTCTTTCCCATCCCTCAGGGCCTGGGTTTCAAGAACGGATTATGAAGCTGAGATGTGAACCTGCTGGTCACCCAGCATCCTTCCCTCACTGCCAGCCTTCAAGCACCTAACCTTGAAAATGCCAGGTGGCAAAAAACAGAGGGTTGAATTGTCTTGTCTCGCACCTGCAATGTGAACGGACGTGCAGCCATGCAGCACCTCCCCTACGCTTTTCTCTTGGTACCCTACGCTTTTCTCTTGGTAACCTGTCCGTGGGGCTCTGCCCTCGGCAGTACCATCTTCCCCCCTCTGGCATGTTTGGGCACAGCAGCTGAACCGTGACCAGATCTGTCCTTTCCGAAAATGTCCAGAGCACCATGTGCTGAGACATGCTGTGCATGGTGCAAAGGAGTGGTGTGTCTGCTCTGGACAAATGGCTTTGTTTTGCACTGGGAAAACTGGAGTCAAAATGTCATGTCAGTGTTTCGCACAGGAATAGATTGCTCCTTTCCAAAGGGCAGCAGTTCTGTCACTGGGTTTTACTTTGTGATTCCCAAGCAGAACTGTTCCCACACAGTGAAACAAGCAATATTTTGGCTTTTCCGTCCTCGTTTAGCATGAAAGGCAATGTCAGAGCATCAGTGTTTCAGTGGGGTGGACGTGGTTTCCCAGCCCCTTACAGCAAGAGCACGCTCCCTGCCGAGAGGCGAGGATGAGACCCGGGGATGTGCTGCTTCTGCTTCCAGCACGTTTGATCCAGCCTGGCTCTTTCAAGGTGTGTGGAAATGAGCTACAATCTCATCATTCCGGCGAAGGCTTCTTGGAGGAGATAGCGGAAGGGTCACAGCGCCTCTGGAAATCTCCCTTCAGGCGATGTGCCGTCGCATTTCACAGTAGACGGACAGAATAACCTTTAGGGCATGGTAAGAGGTAGCGTTTTGAACTCCAAGGCTTGGGAGCTCATTTCTCTGACACATCATCTGTGTCCCTGCCGCTTCCTGCATTCGCCTGAAATACCTTTGTCCTAATCCATCACTTCCTTAGCTGGAATTAAAAAAAAAAGCGCTGAGGAGTCAGTCCCTCGTGTGCTGGCCACACCGAAACCAGCCTCCCCTGTAGGAACGCACCTAGCCCCTCTGCCATGGCCGATTTTGCCTTAGTTTGAGCCACTCTCAGCCCACGTGGAGGTGGGGGCTGCCCCGCCAAGCCAGCCCCCTGCAGCAGCATGGCTTCCTGCCCTCTCTCGCCTTCCCCGCATCGCAGCCTCCCTGGAGAGGTGTGGTACTTGGGTCCTGAGCTGCTTTTTCCCCCACGTTTCTCTGACTCAGTCGTGGGGAGATGAGGGGGCTGGAGCCGGGCGAGCTGGGGCACGTGCCGGCTGGCACGGGCTGCCCTTATGAACCGGCGGCTCCCGCGGCAGCTCCGTGCTGTGCGTTATGGGCTGTGCGGCACTGGGAGGAAAGCGCTGGCTCTCCCTCCTCCCCTCTCTGGAGTAAATAATGGTACTTTTTATTTAGCTATTATTTCCCAGTGGCAGATATCTCCTCGGCTGTCTGTTTAACTATCTTTATCTCGCCCTCCTTCTCTGTTTGATATAGTTATAGATAAACAGATAGCTACCTTAGTAAATAACATGTTTTTAAGAGACCGGTGGTATGGTTAACATAGTGCAGCAGCTGTTGATTTGTCTTTCAGTGTTGTGGTTTTTTTTTCTTAAGGAAATGCTTTAAATAAGGGATACTTCATCTATTAAAAAAAAATACACTTGTAGCAGCTGCTAAGCCCATCCATAAGCCTGCTTTACGTTGTATTTGTGATGGGACTGACAGTGCATGGAGGAGCCTGATTATACACAATTCCATTTTAGCAAGCCCTGCGATGTAATTTCACAGGGCGATCAGTGTTTGAATGTAATAGCAGCCTGTGCTAAGGTGTCAGAATATTAAAGGCGCTAATGGAAAAGCTCCCTGGTACACAAGGGGGACAGCATTACAGGAGACGTCGCAGATGGCTGGGCACTAAACTAATGGGGCAGGATCCAAGAAGGGAAAAAAAAACTAGAGAAGGGAGAGCTCACGGGAGCATGGGCACCTGCTTCCCTCTCACACGGAAATTAAACAGCGAGCGAGGGAGAGGCGAGCGTGTGCATGTGTAAAAATAGAAATTGAGGGGGGAAAATACCCCCATCGGAAGGGCTTGAAGGTTTTAATAGTGAGCCCGGCACTGGCTTTACTTGGGAAAGGCATGGGGTTAGATTAAAGGAGTGCATATCTGGGGGACTGTGGGGCACGTCTGAGCATCACAGCCGTCATTCATGGCCCTGGAAAGAGAGGAAGAGGGTGATCAGTGGATACTGTTACCCATTCCCATGTAATACGGCAAAACTGCAGCTCTCTTCGGTGGCTGTTAATCTCCAGCTAAATCCGAGGAGGGGGAGTTGTGTCCACCTTGCTGCTGTCCCGGCGGCTCACCACATCTGCTGGGGACCCCTCATGCTGTTTTCTGTCCTCTTGTACCCAGTGGCTGATGGTGGGTCTGATTTTGGGGCAGTGCCAACGTTTGCCTGTTTTCCAGCACCGTTGAAGGCATCTTCCCTGTCCTCATGAACCCCTGGTTTCCCCAGGAGCAGCCAGAATTGGACTGATCAGTTCTTGTCTACGTGCAGAGGCAACTGTGGCTGTGGTGAATCATCCATGACATGCGTTCGCCGATTTTTCTCAGTGTCGTACCTGGCTTCCCCGCTCTGCCGACTGCAGTGCATAGCGGGGAAAGGCTTAGTGCCGCTTTCCTGCTTGAATTGGCTCTGCAGGGGCCGGGGTGGTCCCCGGGGGATGTCACCGCAGGACGTGAGCCCATCCTTCCTGCGGCTGGAGGGATAAATCAGCCACGTGTAGGTAGGTGCTCCTTGGTGGTTGTCTGCCATGTCGTTGTGCGTCTCTGCCTTTCAGGCACTAATCAGGAGCTGCATGTGTGTCTCAGCATTGGGAGCTGGTTGCATACATCAGTGTAACCCAGCTGGGTTTCAGTCGCCCTACGGTGCAGCCAGAAATGCTGGGACACCACGAGAAGGCAGCCCTGTTCAAACAGACGTGACCTGCAGCTCAAGGGCAGGACCACTTGTCCCTGATCAGGAAAGGTGCTGGACATGTGTCCTCCAGCCTCTTGTCTCCACAGCAGCCCCTGGGCTCTCGCCACGATGTCCTGCTTGACACTGAATCCAGAACTGCCAGTCCTGCCATAAGCCTCCATCCTTGAGCTGCTTTCTTGGCAGTTTATGGCTCTGCTTCTCCTCTCTCCTGGGCCAGTGCTGGCTTGTGCACACCCCAGCTCCATTTCCCAGCCCTCCAGGGATCCAGACCTGTAGCTTTGTTTCACTTGTGACCAAACCCAGGACTTGGACCTAGGTCTCCACACCTAGTGTGTAGCCAGCCGCAGAGCACACAGCAGTCGAGAACATTTTATCCAGGATAATCCCTGGCCTGGGAGCAAGGCAGAGACTGTTCTTGTTCAAACACAGGGAAATGTGAAGCCTAAACCGCTTGGCACTTTGACACTCTGGAGTGTCAAACACCAGCGTGTTTCTATTGCAGCCTAAGCCAGGGCACGGGCTAATCCTGCACGATGGCAGGGCAACCTCCCCACTGCCCAGAGGGGTCATGCCATCCAAATGCGCCCTGGAGAAGGGCTGTTGGTGGCTGCAGGGTCCATCCTGCCCCATCTGAAGTTAAGAGGGGTTTTGACAGTGAATTTGCATGGCTGTGGCTGAGTGGGGGTATTGCCAGGACATGGACAGGTTGAGGCTGCTCAGATGTGTGTCTGGGAGGGGAGAAGGGCCAGGTATGAGATCTTTGCGAGCCTCAGTTTCCCTTCTGGAGTGCTCCTGTGGACAGAGATCTGATGGCATGGGCTCTTTATTTTAATAAGGAGAAAGGATGTACATTTGTGCTGCATCCTCTGAACCTTACCTGACACCTTGCTGCCTTCCCTTCACCTTGACCTGTCCTCCTCTCATTAATGGGGGGCACCTCATCTCTGTGAAGCACTTTCCAAAGGTGAGCAGAGCCAGGCACCTCCTGTGTGCCCACCGCTCACCTTTCCAAAAACAGACCGTTCATATTTGTATTTGTTTAATTTACTGCCTGATGTGAGGCATAAAGATGTGGCTGTTTTAACAACCAGCTTTGCAAATGGACTGAGGTGGACACCAGCTGGACTTGCCACAGGTTGCTCGGACAGGCCAGGCAGGGCTGGGAAGGTGGCTTATGTGCCGAGGGTTCCCTGCTCATCCAGGACATGCGAGAAGGTGGCTGTGTGGCAGTGTTCTCCGAAAAACCTTCACATGCCATCGCATGAAGAGGCAGAGCACCAGGCAGAGGTCCCAGCACCTTTTCGGCAATGTGGGAGGGTTGTGTCCAGATCCTGTCCTCCCACCGCAGGGTGCTGGCAATGACAGGAGTTTCCAGGGGAAACGCATCTACCTGAGTGGGGCCAGACCCATTCATGGTGTCCCCACGTTTGGTGTGT
The DNA here is from genome assembly GCF_009769465.1 of Tauraco erythrolophus. Classification (NCBI taxonomy): domain Eukaryota; kingdom Metazoa; phylum Chordata; class Aves; order Musophagiformes; family Musophagidae; genus Tauraco; species Tauraco erythrolophus. The sequence goes on along the minus strand of NC_141474.1, from coordinate 24,204,190 downwards.
CAGCCCTTCTCCTTCCCCCACAGCTCTTGTGGAGTTTTTGTGCTCTGGAGAAGGACATTCCCTGGTGTTCTTCTACATTCTCCCATGTCCGAACCCCAGCTAAACCACCTCCTGCTCGGCAGCACTGCCGATTTGTTTGGCAGAGGACAAACACGCTCTACTCTCGTCACCTCCACCCCTTAATTATTAGCACAGATGTTTAATCCGAGGCTTTGATGGGTGCCACGTTGGGCAGAAGTTGTTTTTGTCCAACCAGTGCCACTCAACAAGCGTTCGGGGAGCTCGGTAGACTGAGAAAAAGTAATTAAACGTGCACGGTGCTAATGTTGTACCTGGTCGGTGTGGAGGCCCTTCTTGCCGCTGCGTTTGTAAAAATTACATGCCTCTTATTAGCGGCACAGCAGAGATCTGTAATACGTGTGGACAGAAAGGCAGGGTTGGATGGAGTTGGTGTCAGGGCAGCAATTGCTTATCATGCCTTATCTGGGAATATGAAACTGTATTGCATGACATCCAGAGGCAGGCTGAATAGATATGCCAATTCATCTCGAGCCCGGGCTTTGACAAGCTAGACTGCCCTTGTTGAAAGGCATCAGTCAAACAAGAGCTGCTGGCTGCTTTTCCCTTTCTTAGACTTTCTCTCGCTCCCGCGCTCCCTCTCCCTCTCTCGCCGCCTCCCCTCCCTCCGCCTTTTTTTTTCCCTAAGCTTTTCCACACAAAATTGAAAAGCTTTGGAAATAATAATAATAAAAGCCCCCCAAACTAATACCATTTTAAGTACACCCTCCCCCTCCCCAAATGGGATTGATAAGGAACCCCAGTGTATGAAGGCATGTTTAGATAACATTGAGAATATTATAGCGGGTGAGAGAAAGTAGGGGGAAAAGCTTCCTGCCGCGTCTAAGCCAGGAAAGGCGACGGCACCCTGGCTAATACGAGTGTTTAATATTTGATGTGTTGGGATAAAGCAGGATCACCTTCGAATTGAATTGAGTGTCAGAATGAGAATCTATTACTGAAATTCTTGTGTGATTTGACAGCAAAGCAGACGATGTTATTCTTCACTAGTTACTGCAATCTTCTCCCCTACATCACTTAAATATTTTTTTCTTTGCTTGGGTAAACACACATTATCCTTTTTTTTTTCCACTCCCCTTTCCTTTTTTCTCTTCCTCTTTTATATTTTTTTTTCCTTAAATCAGACCTGCCTTTTGCAGGGCTGATGGAGTAGATTGTTATTTCTTTATTTGTCCTATTAAATGGAATTCCTGATCGTTTAATCCTGCTTTTGTAAGTGATTTAAAAATACTTGAAAAGCTTTGAATGCAGCAGCACTTCTGACTAAACTGCTTAAAAGGGACATGTTACACCTGGGTTTAGCTCCTGCCAGTCAGCGAGGGCAGCAGGCTCTGACGCTGCCGGGGCTGAGCCATCCCGGGCTCTGAGTCTCCGTCCTGCCGGACCAGCTTTCCTCCATGCCTTCCCCGCGGCACAGGAGCTCTGCCATTGTCAGCCAGGGCTCAGCATGCTGCCTGTTCATTACCTGCCTCTTCTTTAATTGCATTCAGCCTCCATCCAGCAGCCTTGCTACTACATGATTTGGCGGTGGGGTCAGGCCCTCAGTGGTGTTAAATTTGCCTTTTGTCATGCCAGTAAGTTTGCATGGCAAGAAATCCCAGTGAGAAATGTCTACCTCCCATCCCTGAAGTTGGTGTGCAATTAAAATGGGATGTCAAGGGACCACCCTGGAGTCCCTGGTGTCTTGGGTGCTATTCAGGGATGTTCTCCAAGACACCCTCAGCCCCAAAACCTTACCGTTACTGGGTGGCACTGAAAACATTTTAAGCTGTGTTCAAAAAGCCCACCTAGTTGTAGACATGACCTCTTTTTTTCTTTCCGCTGTTCAAAGTAATATAAAACCTTGACACCTCATCATGGCAGCAGCGGAATGAGGGGAGTTAGAGGGAAATGCTTATTTTGGGCGGACACGGCGCACAGCTGACATGACAAGAGGAGGAAGACGCTTTTGCTGTCGTGAAGTAATTTTCTCCATTGCAAAAATGTCAGGAGGGTCGACTCCGATCGACAGGCTGCTGTGCCTGGCCTCCTCCTGGGCGAGCACAGCCAGCGCCCGCTGCTTGCCAAAGCCAAGGGCAGCTGGGGAGATCTCTGGGACACTTTCTATCTGTATTAAAACATGTTTTTCTTAGGCATCTTTTTGAAATTCTTAATGGAAACTTTCAGCAAATTCACCACTTTTTTAATTCCTTAGCACCCACCTTCAGCATCTTCTCAAACCGCTGAGCCCCTTTGCTCCTGGGACGACTTTTTCCAAAAGGAAATATCTCCTCCCTGCCTGAAAGTGTCCATATTAATATTAAAATTACAATTAGTGGGTGAAACATTTAAAATCTCTTGGTGGGACATGAAAAATGACAGGGTTGTCGGGCTGGGCAGGGCAGAAGGAGGCTCTGCACTGGTCCTGGCAGTTCTTTCTGCTGTAGTTTGTGGACACGCTTGGGCTGTCGCAAAGCACAGAGCCCCTCTTCCCTCCTGCCCTTCAGCTAAAGCACCCAGGCCAGTGCAAGGCCAGCAGCTTTAGCAGAGGGCAGAGGCTGGGAGCTGGCCAAGCAGATCACAGCATCGGCACAAGCGGAAAGGACAGGGCTGGCTCCGTCAGCATCAGCGCCTTGCTCTAGCAGAGCTCCAGCAGCTTCGTGAGGACCAGCCCTGTCCCTCCCTGCGTGTGCAGGAAGGATTTGTGGGGCCCCCCGTGGAAGTGAACATCCTGACCTCTGCACAGGTGCCCTGTTCGTGTGATGCGGGATGTTAAATCTTGCCTTAATGTGACTGCCGGACACCTGTTTTTGTGAAGTGTGCCGGGCACTTCCCCATAAATAAATGATGGAGCATTATTCAGTCCACTCCAGATCAATACATCAGCTTGACAAGTTCCAGTTCTGGGAATTTTCTGACCCCCTGGAACATCTCTGCAGCTGTGCTGCTTATAAACTGTGGTGTGTAGCCCAAACAAGCTCCAGAGAGCGGAGCATCAGGACCCAGCCGTGTTGGTGCTGCCACCTTGCCGACCCTGTTGCTGGGGACGAGGGCTGGTTTGCATTGGAATTGCAGCTTGCAGCAAGGACAGGCAGGGTGAACTCAGTGCCAAACTGGGCAGTGTTTTTGCAAGAACTGGGCAAATGCTACCCATGTTCTTTCCTTGCAAGCAGCACCATGGCACTGCCCAGCCTCTCTGGTGTGCTCGCTGTGCACTCCTGTCTCAGCTGAGAAGACTATCTTTGACCGCCAGTGCTACAAGAAGAGGTCCACGGAGCTCTTGTTTCAGGCCTTTTGCAGATTGAGGCAGATGCATCATGGCCACTGGCAAGTTTTGTGACCTGGTGCAACAGGACAATTATCTCAGACCCTCTTCGCTTTATTATAAAGCCAGCCCCAGATGCTGTGATTTCTGCGCACGCAGCATCTCCCTGCCCCAGGCTGCCGTACCCCATGTCTTATTCCCTAGTAGCTCCCCACTTGTGTTTTTTAGATTTTCTACAGGTTATGTGAGGTAGGGGTTACCTAAGGATTTACCTCCCCATACTGGTGCTTTTAACAGGGTGTGGATTATCCGTGGTGCTGGCTCTATGCATGGAAACACAGTGTATTCCTAATCTCCTGCTGCTGTTAGCTCACATTTATCACAGAAGTATCTGCTTACCTTTGATTCGAGATCCCTACATCAGGGACCCAGGGCGGTATTTGTCTGTGAACTGCTCCGTATGCCTATGGGATTGTATAAGTAAATAAATATAATTAATAATCATCTGACTTCAGAGCAGCATTGGCAGGGAAGTAAATGTAGCCTTCACAGAATTACAAACAAAATCAGGAAAAAAGGGAGACCTTTCTAGGAGCTGGTATGAATGGAAATAATTGTGTTCAAGCTGCTTGAAAATTATTCTGCAAACATCATTTGGATGCTTTTTAGCAGATCGGAGGCATTGAGTTTGTTTCTAAATCAGAACTCTGACCAAAACCATTTTTAAAATAGCTTTTAAAAAAAGACACCTGCATTTTTCATCAATTAAAATACAGATGAAAATAAAATGCCACGAGGTCCTGGCCCTGCTTCAATGTCTGACCTAGAAAGGAGCAATCCAGTCCCTGCAACACCAGGACTGAACCAGAGGGAGGGACAAATTAGTGTGATTTCCTCACAAAAAGGATTTCCTGGCATTTTTTTTAAGTCCTTTGGCTTGTGAGCGAACCAGGGGCGTCTCGGACTTTCTCATGGTTTGCCATAGGGGTGAGCGCTGAAGGAGCAGGGGTCTGTGCCGCTGCCAGCGGCCAAGTGGGCCGACATGGCAGAGGAGCCAGCAGGAGAGCGGCTGTGGATGGCACTGGTTTCCCAGTGGCTGCGGTGACCACAGCCACCCCGGCAGGCTGGGGAGCCCTGCCTCGGGGAGCCTCCGGCACCTTCTGCCTCACTTTAACAGTCAGAAGAAGAGCTTTCCTGTTTAAAGATTAAACGTTGTGTTTAAATATTAAACAGCACAGCTCCTCGCTCTTGATTGCGTGGCTGCTGCCGGCAGGCGGCTCAGAATTGCCAATTTTAATTAAAAAACTTTGTTTTCCAACGCAGCCCAGCAGTGGCTCCTCCTCCGGCCAGGGCTGCCTGTCCGCTCCCCTGGCCTGCCTTCAGCTCTGCCTCTGCCCACGTTCCCCTCTGCCTGCCGCGCGGCGACGGTCCCTGCCAGCCCCGAAGTGTGAGCAGCCTCGCCTGGGACTGATCAATGCCCCCGGCACTTCCTTCCAAAACCCCAGGAAAAACAATTAAAACCTGATCGATCCTGCAGGCAGCTTTGAATATGCATAAGTGCACACTTGACCTTCAGTGGTCAGGCCAACTTCCACCCCGGCTGCTTAGCTAGTTTGCTCAGGTATTGCTGCCGTATCGAATGACCTTGATTAGGCAAAACGCGCTGCGAAGGTGGTCCCGGTGCTGATCCTGGGGCCGGGGCACGCGCCGATGGCTCCCAGCTGACGCTGCTGCTGTGGGTCTGGGGGAGGCAGGCTGGGCTTGGCACTAGCCCTCAGCTGTCAGGAGCTTGCCAGAGCTGTTCCCGTGGCTTGCCCGGGATCCTGCCAGCCTCCCGCTATGCTCCCTCAGTTGCTTCTGGCTGGGGTCCGAGGGATGTGTCTGGGCTAGGAAGGCAGCCTGCGGTAAGTAGCTCAGAGCCTGCTGTGACAGCCCTGCTCCCTCCCCATCCCATGTGTCCTCCCTCGAAGTATGTGGGGACACCCCTTCCCCAGGGATGCCCTCGACTGCTGGCAACCCCAGGCCTGGATCCACTGGTGCTGGGCACGGGGACCTTCCTGTGCTGTGCCTGGGCTTGCTCTTTGGGATGGAGCCCAGGAGAGGGAGCTACACGCGGAGCCGCTACCACCATCACCCAGGTGGGTTGTGGGGTCCCATCCTGCACCCCGACCCCCAGATCCCCCTTGCTCCACGGCCACCCAGCCTGCATCCTGGCCACAGCGATGAAGATACCAGAGCATGTTTGTTGAAGGCGAAGGAAACCTCCCTGTTGTGTACACAAAGTGTAATTTCAGTGAATTATGCATAGACTTAATTAGGAGTTTTAATTGCTAATCATCTCCCAACAGGATTAGCAATGCTGTCTATTAATTATCTGTGGAGCCCTCTGTTTTGCTAAGGCAGGAGTAACAAAGCAGCATGAATGGTTACACAGGCCAGTAATAAATTAACTCCCCTAAGCCCTGCGGCTCCCGGGGGCTGATGGCAGCGGGGGCTGCACGGGGGCCGATCCTGCCCGCGCTGGGCAGAGCAGCAGGTAGCAGGGGCAGAGGGACTGACAGCAGGTCCCCGTGGCTGGCAGGTGGGTGGTGGGCTCAAAGGGAGACCACTCAGCTCTGCTCTCCCAGTTCAGCCCCATTCCCGCTGCACAGAGCATCTCCCCTGGCGTTCCCAGCCTGCGGAGGGTGTCGGCGATGCCCCGCTGCGCTGTGGCCGCGGTTAGCGATGATCCCCGCTGCAGGAGGGAGATAGGGGCTGCTGGATTGACCTGATCTCATCTGGGGACAATGGCCCTCACGGCAGCAGAGATAGGGCCGGCGTGAGCGACGCTAAGCCCACGCGCCCTTCTTACTGCTCACAATGCGGCGCTGAGCTTAATTCCTCAAGATGAAGCCGATACGTGGCTGTCAGGCTATAATTACAGCTGTGTGTGTGACATGGAGGCCCAGCTGCTTTCACGTTCGCGTTGTCCGGTGGGTTTTTGTGCTGCTCGGGCTCCTGCCTGCCTCACTCCTGCTGGGAGCCATGCCGGGGGACGTGGCAGAGATGGAGCAGGCTCCCTCCAGCCAGGCTGCGGGCTCTGCAGTGGGGTGAGCAATGCTGACTCCTGGTGATGGAGAGTCCCATGGCAACTGGGGCTCTGAGGATGGGAGGGAGAGAGGAGGCTGGGAGGCCTGGGCACAGGCACCCCTTTCCAAACCCCCGTGACTCCTGCTGCCAACCTTGGGATGATGCTGGAGCAACCCAGGGACATGTGGGATGATCTTGCAGCCCCTACCCGCCCCATTGTGGCAAAGGTGCCTAGGGTGATGCTGATCCAGCAAACCTCCTGAGGGTTGTCACCCGTACAACAACGGGCCCTGGCCACCTCGTCTCTGAGGAGCATCAGGTGGGACAGGCCAGGGTGAGGGTGCTTTGTGCAGGCGGCTCCAGGATAGCTCTGCCAGGGCCATGTGCGGGTCCATGCTGAGCACAGCGACCACTGGCCCACGCCGGTCCCGGCAGCAGCCAGGCCTGGGCACGTACAAAATGTGTCTGCGCACGGGCTGTGCACTGGTCTGACCCTCTGCTTCTCTCTTCCAGGCGTACAGCTTTGCCATGGGGAGTTGGCCAAAGAACGGGCTCTTAGACATGAATAAAGGACTGAACCTACAGCACATAGGGAGGCCTCACAGCGGGATAGGTGAGTGATGCTGACCCGCGCCCTGCCCGTCCCCGCGGCCGCTGCTCCAAGCGCGTGGGACGTGCCTCAGCGCCAAGAGCAGGTCCGAACTGGGGTGCTGAGAGCCAGCCAAAGCTGTGGGGACTCTGGCTGGTGAAAGGGACAAAGATGGGTCAGGGCAGGATTGGCACATGGGGTGAGCTCTTGGTCTCTGGCACATCCCAGTGTGGCAAACACACCTGTTTGTCCCTCTGGCCGGGGAGCTGCTCACCTCCTCGGCCGCTCTGGCAGTGCTCGGACTGGGGGTGGATGTGGGCAGCACCAGGGCTCGTGCGGTGCCTGGAGCACAGGGCAGGGGTCCCCAGGCTGCGTGGGATGCTCTCCCTATCGGGCCAGCCCTCCAGCTGCTCTGGATGCTGCATCTGTCCTTGGAACAGAGGCTCTGCCAGGCGGTGCAGCCTCAGGAGCTGGCTGGGAACACATTGCAGAGTGAAGATGCACGGCGCCAGCTGGAGAACTGAATCATCATCCCATTTGCTCACACGTGTGATGAGTTTCATGGTCCCACAGCCTACTCCAAGATAAACAACTGAGACTACCATGCACAGTGGCGGAGCTTCATGTTTCCCCTAGCTCCTCTGCACCAGGGATCAAAGTGATATGAGGAGGGAGACCTGGCCCGGGACCCTGAGGCCATATATCTGCCTGCTACTTAATGCTGGGGACGCAGAGCTGGGGCAGCAGCAGGTTGCGGTATGGGCAGGAGCTCAGATTTACTGGGATGTAGGCAGGGCTGTAACTCAGGGCTGCATCACTCTTGCCTGTCTTGTTTCTCTGCGGGGCGTCGGATCACCTCTTGGAGACCAGTGGTCAGGTGTTCCCTCTGCCTCGCAGCCCTTCATCCATGGTGACTTGTGAGCATTAAAGTTTGCAAGGAGGTGAGATTTTCTTGGAAAAGTCACCTGCTACCTGGGCCTTGAGGAGGCTGTTTAATATTGTTTCAAGACTCTAACCATTAAACTCTCCAATCAATCCAAGTTAAGGAGATGAATTATTTAAAGCTCACCAGCTTTTAATTAGCAAGCTCCTTTTGAACTATGGATCTGGTTGCATTATTGACAGAGGTAGCATTAAAATTTTCTTCCTGCCTGGAAGCAGATTTGCCTTGCTTGTGTGCCATGGTGGGGAGATCACAGGGAGGGAGCAGGGACTGCAGGAGTTGTGTGTGCGTGTCCTGCTCCGGGGCTTGGGCTTTTCCTCAGGTCTCCCAGGGGATGCAGGGTTGGTTTGTGCCTCGTGTTTCCACATTTTATTTATGGCAAGACCTCTCTGTTGCTGTCATCTTACTCTGACAAAGCGTTCCCAGCTCACTATCATCGGTCTGCTGATGGTTTCTACCCATGTTTATCTCAGTGCTGTTGTCTCACACAGGTGTCTCTGCCTGATGGAGTTCAGAGAGATGCTCCAGCCCTTTAGGAAGCTTTTGCTTCTTTGTTTCTGCCAAGCTCCCTCTGTGGGGGAGCACTCCCAGCTCTCCCCTGTGCAGGGTGCCATGGGCAGATTGCCCACAGGGAAGCAGCATGTCAAGGCCCAGCAGCCGAGCTCCCTTCTTTGCAGTGCTCTGTCCCAGCGGCAATGGAAAACCTGCCTTTCACACACTGTTGGGAAGGGGGTGCCGTGAAGGATGCCAGGCCAGCAGCGTGACGGTCTCCACCTCCCTGGCATCGCCAGCGGTACACATTTGCCCTGTGTGTTGCAACCTGCTGGGTGCTCCATTTGGGCTGGGTCCAGAGCAGCTCTGCCCCGGGCAGCTACGATCCTCCACCTGCCTGCAGAGACAGCAGCTGCTGGCACCCTGTGCCTGGTGGCTTTACTGCAGGCTTCACTCACTGCCCCGGGAGTGAGCTGGGGGCACGGCTCATTGAATAGCTTCTCCGGGCCAGGTTGGGAGCCCCAGGCACAGCTGCTCTCCACGGTGTCAGGGCTGCTGTCTTTAGGGCTTGGTAACGCAGCGTCCCTCCTGGGAGAAGGCTCGGGGCGATGCTGGTGTCTGGAGACATGCCTTGCCTGGCATTTTGTCAGGGCACCAGCCTCCTGGACTTCTGGCCACTTCATTTCCCAGCCTACTGGCTTTTCAGGTCTTAGTCATGGATCAAGCGTTGACTCTAGTGACAGCCCACGAGGTCCCCAGGCCAGGGCCCAAGGAGGGGCTGCTCACTGCAGAGGCAGGCTGGGCTGGCTTCCTTGGGCCTGGCTTTGTTGCCTCGTCCTGGGGCAAATGTCGGTCCTCCACAGCCGAATCCTTCCGTATCAGCCACTGGGACTGGGCATGATCATGCCAACTGCTGAGACCTGAGCAGTCCTCACCATTCTCCTCCTTCATGCTCTCGACTGCTTTTGCTTCAGGGCTGGGAGGATCCATCCATTTCCCTGCCCAGGGCTGCCCTTCCTTTCCCTCCCTGGCTGAAAGGAGCCTTGCTCCTGACACGGCCCTGCCCGCTCAACCGAATAAATGACCCCTTCTCCAGGACTGCTGCTGGAGAAGTGAGTGGAGAACAGCAAAGCACACTGCCTGTCCGCCTCTCGCTGCCCATGATGCAATGGGAGCTGGCTGTGGCTCTGGAGATACTCCCAGGCGATCTAGAGCATCCCTTCTCCTTCATGGCCGATCCTGGGGTGCAGCAAGGGAATCTGGGGAGCTGAGAGTGGGAACCCCAGGACTGCCCGAGGCGAGTGTAGCCAGGGGTCAGCCTCTGATTTTCATGGCCTTTGTGGGTCGCTGGTGGCCAGAAGTCTGCAAACCAAAGAGGGCTGAGGAGGGAGCAGCAAGGCCACCTGTTTGCCAGCCACAGCGATTTCACGAATACCGTGCTGTGCAGGAGAGCCTCTGCACGGCCCCTTTCCAGCAGCGTGGGAAGCAGTCCGGGCAGATGCAGGCCGTCCTATGAAGCCTCAGCTCGCTTATGCAGGGATATGCAATGTGGATGTTTCCCTTCAAATCCAACAGAAAAAATACAGTGGATGGCCCACTTGTTTTTGCAAACCATTTGCAAGGAATTTTGCCGTCTCGCCTGATGGGTTGTGTATTGCTTCATTTTTGAATTGCTCTCTGATTCACTGGCTCAGCAGATATCTTCTCCAAATTCCTGCACTTGGCATGCTCTGAGACCCATCCCACTCTGTGCTTCGTCTCCTCTTCTTCGTCTTGTTCAAAATCCAGGAGCTCAGGGCACTCAACACCCTGCAGGGCCGAGGATGGATTCCGGACGGGAACCTCACCTTAGCATCTGGTGCATGCAGGCAGGAGGGGCTCATCGTGGAGCGTGGTGAAGTCTCAGGCCACATCCCCTGGGACGTATGGCTGGGCATACAGCAAGTTGCTGAGCAAAGCTCGTGTTCTAGGTTTTGTCTGGTTTCTCCTTGCAAGGAAGTGAGCTGCGCATCTTGGCTAGGGGTTAGAAAAGTGGTTTGTGTCGGATACACCGAAGTGCGTTTGCATACACTGCCTTGGGGTGGGACGGGTAGGGGTCAGCTGCAGTTGTTTCTCAGGAGGGAAAAGGTAAAGGAAGGGGGAAAATGTCGATATTTCAGCTTGCTGAGGAGTGCTGGGCAGAATAAGGAAAGTCCTGCTCCAGAAGGAGGATGCAGATCCTTGGGAGATGGGAAAGGAGCAAAAGGCGAGTGAAACCTGTGCTTTTGTACCTTTTCTCAAGTTGGTATTTCAGCTCTAAGGATTCCCTCTGGGTTGAATGTGGCCCTGAGGACCAAAGAGGACTTTTTTTTTGCAGCTTCCCTCTCTCCTGAAACATGGATTAAGTGTGTGTCAGCTCTAGTGTGGACTGTAGGATCTTGGGATGAGGAACTTCTTTCCTTGGCCCTCAACAAAATGAAGTTGAGTCTTGCCAAGAAGTTAGTCATCTTACAGACGTGTGCACGTTGCCGTTATTAAAACGTATTTGAGGTGCTGTTTGCCAAAAAAGAGCTGCAGCTTCTAACGGGGGTCTTGGCACTCTCACTCAAGGACTAGCATTCACAGACTCCGCACCAGTGGAGCCGTGTTCTTGCATTGGTGTCTCTCCACTGCGTTTCAGAGACTGATATGAATCAAAAGGATTAAAATCTCAAGCTTTAGTTGTGATTTAAATCAAGCAGCAGGGCACCTGGATTCAGTAATTGATTTTTTTCTATTTTTGGATTTTTTTTTTCCCACCTGTTTCCCTAAAAAAGGTCAAGTTTCCAAAGTGCAGCTTTCCCTGCCACTGTCCAATTATTAAATCTGGTTATTCTTTTATTCAGCAAATGCCCTGTATTTGCTACATTTATTTTGATTGATAATGTAACGTAATATGCCTTTAGTCTTAGTTTTTAGATATTTGTTACATTAGAAAAACAGTGAATTAGTATTTGTTATTGAGGAGGTGGTGATTAAAATATTACTCATGAGCTGAGTTCTGATGCTTTTGGATGAAAATTGGAATGCCATGCTAAAGTACCCCAGCAGTAATTTGAATTGGTTTTATTAGTAAAATCCTGTTTCCCATGCATATACTCAGTACAGAAGAGAAAGTAGATTTCAGAATACGTTTTAGCTAAAAACACTTGGTGCATGAAACCAAAGCAAAGTGAGTGGTGAGTTGACAGAGTGTTTCTGGAAACCTCCCTTTCAAGATTTTAGAATTAGCCCATTTCATCTTCTTCCAGGTTAGTTCATTGGTTTGTTTGTTTCCTTGGTTATGGAAAAGATAAAAGGCACACCTTCTTTTCTTTTTTATGTCCTTGTTGTTTCTCACCTCTGAACAAGCCAGTTATTGAACTGAAAATAAACCGAGAAAAGGAAAATGTTTACAAATCTGCAGAAGTAGCTGCGGCTGCTGGGAAAGTTTGTTTCTCATTTGTCATCTCTGCTTCCCTCTCCAGTGCATTGAGTCTTTAAAACATTGTGTTACCCCTTGCTACTGGTCTTTTTTGACTCTAATTGAATTTAACTGAATCTTTGAAGTTTAGACTTTAGCACACAGGTTATTATGATTTTAGATTTACTTCTAAATGTCTGTTTTGGGTTTGGGTTTTTTTTTTTCTTTTTTGAGGGAAAGAAGGTAACCAGGCTGCTGTGTCTCTTGCTAACGAGCCCTCAGTACCCATCCCAGGCGACCAGGAGATCTCATTCTATAGTAGCACCTGCCTTGACATGATGCCCTCACCGGGCTGTTTTAGGGAGGATGGTGAAGCTTCACCATCTTCGCTGTGCCATGCTCCCTCCATGGGGATCTCTACCTTCCCAAATGGAGAAGCCCTACCTGCATGGGCAGGTCAGCAGCCCGTGTGGTGAGCGACCCAGCGAGGCACCATGCCTTCCAAGCTCCGTCTCTCTCTTTTCATTTACTGATTGGAAATCTCGGAAGGTTAGGGCGTGATATTGTTCCTGATCCAGAGCATTAATTAGGCCTCGGAAAGAAGAAGAGGAATTGCGTGTTTTAAACAGTGAGGTTAATGGGATGCTCGCAGAGTAGACAGTTTTAATGAGCTTCAACTCGATGTGCAGTGAGTTTACTCTTTGTGTTAAAAGGGTCACACTGCAGTAGTTTGATGTGGATTGTCTCCTGGCCCCTGGTGTCATAGGTGAGCGTCTGTCAGAGTCCAGTCAGAGCGCATTTACTTAGTGACACCATTCTAATTAACTACCGCGAGCTGCCACCGCCGGCAAGCCGGGCCAGTGCCTGCCAGGGGTGCCTGCTGCCCAATGGAGCTGTCCTGCTCCCCGCACCGCTCTGCCTGCTCGGGTGCTGGCACACCGGGCTGCTCCCCGCGCTGACACTGATGGAGAGGGCGGCGAGGGCCGCGCTCGCTAAGTGCGGTGCAGACGGTGGGCCACTCGCCGTAATGGGTGCCTTCGGCTGCCAGCACCGGCTCTCCCCCCAGGAGCTCGGCAGGGGCTGATGAGGCTTTGCCTCACCCTGCAAGGTGCTGGGAGTGTGTGGTCCTGTCAGCTTGTGGTCCTGGGAGCCTGCTGGCGTTATTTCAGCCTCCTCTCATTCTTCCCTGCGTTCCTTTCCCCTCTGTAAGCCTGCAGCCTCCCAGTGTCTGTGGGATCCCCAGTCACCGTTGTGCCCACCTGCCTTCTCTGCACCAGAATAGGGGGAACAAGGGGACAGGGACAGTGTTTTGTGAAACTCCCCTCCGTTTTTTTTCACCACCTTCCATCCCAGCCTGCATGGCTCTGACTGGAAAAGCCGGTCCCACTCTCCCTGTCCCTCCCAGGGGATGGGAGAAACCTTGGAGAACCTCACACTTCTCCAAAGCAGGCAAACCCTGTTCTTTGGCTCTTTGTAGTGGCACGCAGCTGGTGCCGTGCCCAGGGCAGTGGTGTTTGCACTGTGCCATCCTTTTGCCAGGGGATGCTGAGAGCAAGAGTCAAGCACGAGGCTCAGGGCTGCGGAGCAGGGCACAGGGCTGCCTCAGGGCTGCTGCCCCGCACACAGCGGCCCCAGCCCAAGGCAGAAAGGGAAAGACTCCAAGTTAAATAATTAAAAGAGACTTAAGTAAAAATCAACAGAAATGTCATCAAATGAGCAGTGTCATTTTGAATTAGCGCTTGTAAAGGTCAGGCGGATCCGGAACAGGTGGAGCGGCTGTGTGCCGAGTGTCGCAGCCAGGCCAGCATGTCCTGGCGCCCAGGGAGGCAGGGTGCAGGGACCGGCCCAGCTGCTCCGGGGCACCCGCTGGACCGCGGGTGCAGGGACAGGGTGGCAGGCAGGTGGCAAGGGGTCCCGCGGCAAGCGCTGGGCCCGGCGTCCCCGAGGAGAGGTGGGGAGAGAGGGCCGGCCGGGGCGGCCGGTTAGAGGACGCGCGTCTGTCAGAGTCCAGTCAGAGCACATTAACGCGGTGACATGATTCTAATTAACTACCGTGAGAGGTGTCACAGCTGGAAAAGCAGTGAATGGAGACAAGCTTTTAAAAAAAGAAAAAAGCAATGTGACAGTCTTTTTTTCCCCCCCTCTTTCTTTTTCTTTTCTTTTCTTTTCTTTTTTTTTTTTTTTTTTTTTACTCTTGTGTGCTCTCTCCCCTCCATGTGGGAGTGGATCTAAAGATAATTAGGATGTCTGGCTGCCTGGGAACCTGAGCCAGGGCTCTTTTGCTTTCAGTCATTTAAGTTTTCGACACCTCTCTGAAGGGACTTGGTGGCGCAGTGGATTACTGCGCACCAGAGTGACAGAACACTCTTCTAATCGTAAACCCTTTTTAGAAAGGATTCTGCTCTCCCTTTTTCCCCAGGAGCAGCGGGGGGTATGTTCTGATCACTGCAGCTCTGTTCCCATACACGCTACAATGGGAAACTCAAGGTCTTTCAGCTGTTTCCTGCAGTTAACAAAGGAGTCACAGAAGAAAGAAAGGAAGGATGATTGAGTGTTTGTGTTGACTGCACTCGCCCCTCCGTCCGCCCTACCCTGCCGAAAGCTGGTCGTGCGCCCGCTGGGATGGTGGCACGCGCGCTTACCCAACCCCGCTGCCTGCCGTGCCGTGGCGGGTGCGATGGGTTCCTCACACTGTGCCCCTCGCCTGAGGGCTCGCGGTCCCTGGAGAGAGTGGCCTTCGGAGGGGACGGTGGGATGGGCTGCAGGGCTTCAGGTGCCTGAGAAAAGTCGAGGTGCTGCCATGCGCTCCTCCCAGCCCAGGGCAGGCAGTGTCGGTGCCCACTTGCTCAGGATGTGCAGAAGGTGGGTCCCAGCCCCTCTCTTCTGGCTGGGGCCAGTTACGTTTGCAATACCAGTGTCAGGCTGAAGACTTAAGAGGGATTTCTGGACTATCGGCTGTTTGCCATGCTGAGGAGACCCAGCTGCAGATCAGGGCAGGTCCATTGCAAGCCCCAGACCTGGCTGACCTCCAGCAGGATGGCACTGCCGTCATACTGGAGCCGCCCTTTCACGTGACTGCTGTTGGACCCCCCCTTCCTTTGGCTTCTGGTTTTAGGCTTTCCCCAGACTCATCCCACCAGCCGTGGAGACAGTCTCCCTTGGCAAGAAGAGCAGATCTGCTCTCCTCCCTCCCTCCCTCCCTCCCTCCCTCCCTCCCAAGCCAGTTATGATCCACAGCCCAACACGTGGACCAGTTCCTTTCCCCAGTGGCAGATGAAAAACCTTTAAATATGGTTTTCGTATCACTCTAAATTGTTGTTGGCATACGGGGAGCATGGGTAGAGGCTGGTGTGCTCTGTCTTACCAGTCAGCCAGTGCCAAACCCAGGAGCGTGCCGACGTGAACCGATCTGTAGTAGAGAGACCCTTGCGCTGCCTCAGACCCATCCCAGCGTTGGCTATTTGTCCAGTCCTGTCGCTGAGCCTTGCAAAATATCCCCTCTACACACTGCTGGAACAACCCTTGCACTGATCAAGCCCTGTCCCATGTTGTGCTGGGTGGGTAGAATATGTTTGGTAGCACTTGTTCTCCAGCCCCTGTAACAAGCAGCACTTCCCGTGCACCATGGTGCATCCTCCACCACAGGAAGACACATGTTAGGTGAGAGGCTTTGGAAGATCATTAACTTTCTAGAGAGCTTTTGCTGTAGCAAGTAGCAACGTAAAACACCGAGTGACATTTTGATTTCCCCGTGGATTCTTTTGGTGCCTTGGTGTCTCTGCGGTGTGTCCCAGACGAGGCTAAATGGTCATGTGTCTTCCCTTCCCTGTGAGGAGGGGAAGAGTTTCCTGTTAATGAACAAAAACATCTCAGTTAAGAGCACGAATTGCCTGCTCTGCGCTGGGCTCCGGTGGAAGGTGTCTTTTAGCGTCATCCTGTCCTGCAACAGCAGTGTGTCCCCAAACCTGCCCTTCTGCACCTGCATCCTGGGGCATTGTGAGGATGCTGCTGTCCCCCTCGGGTCAGCTCTCGTCTCCAGGGGCTGGGCATCCGTGTTGTCCCGACTCTGGCCTCTCTGGACAGCGCGAGGCTGGTGGCTGTGAGCACTGCAGTCCCCCTCTGCGAGGAGGAGAAACTCCTGCCCAAGTTCTACCAAAGATCTGCCTTTAACGAGAGCGGAGGCAGAGGCACGGAGCGAAGGCTGTGTCAGTGAGAGACGCCAGGTCTAAGCTGCCCTGCTTCACCTAATGAGGAATGATTGCGAGGTGCAGGAGGGGAAGGGGTAGCAGCCAGCCGGAGAGACTCCACCACAATTTAACAAGTTTCCATTCCCCTGAGTTCCTCTGCAAGACCCTCCTCTAAGTCTGTACAGGAATCCATAAGAATAGGATAATTAGGATGTTTCAAAGCTGAGACCCTCAGAGGAGTCCTTGGATTAATCTGTTTTTTCCCTTAAAGACATCTGTAACTACAATCTTTGTTTCTCCCCTCTTCTCCCCCCCCTCCCCTTCTTTTCCCCCCTTGTCTGTCTCTGTATCTCCTGTCAAACCGTTGCAGACGTAAATGACAAAGAAATCAGAAAGAGAGATCAATGCAGTCCAAATTAGCACTTGGAGATAGACTGTGCTGGAGATGTCAGAGCCTGACCCCGGTTGATCTGCCAGCCTCCACCGGTGATATTATGCAAATTGCATCCATCTGGCAGAGCCCATCGAAGGCCTAATGGGGCAGGGAGGGGGCCGTGGCCAGGCGCCTTTGGGAAGGGGAGAGAGCTGGGAGTCTTTGGGGAGGGGGGCTCCGTGATCGACGTGGGAGATAAGGCACTGCATTGGCTTCGGTTGCGCTCCTGGGCGGATTAAACACCAAACTCCAGATAAGAGATAACCAAACTTCATTTCGCTTTGTATTTTATTCCTTATTGCTACCCCCACACAACCTAGGACCAAAAAGAAGGTAAAAAAAAAGATGGTTCTTGGCATTCTTGTTTCCTGCATGTCATTACCACTGATGGCAGTTTGAGGGGAGAGACAAAGTCGGGGAAAGAAAGCAAAAAGTAAAAAAAAAAAAGCCAGCCGCTTAAAAGACTGCTGTAATAGGAGCATGGATAATAGAAATCTCAAATTACGGTGATCGCCTTGTTAAGAAGTTTGAAAATACGGCCAGATTGTCTTTAATGAGGGAAATATGGCTGTTAGTTAGTGAAGGAGGAGGGAATGGACCTTGTTTCAAGATCTGTAGCTCGCCCATCAAAGAGGCACTGGCTGTTTCATTTCAAAATCCTGCTCCTCTGCCTGATATTAAAAATAGTTGTTAAAGGCTTTGACTAGCAAGACGATTCTCTTTGCCTTCCTACTCTCTCTCCACCTCCCCCGAAAGACTTCACTAAGAGAGAACTTCTGCTTTAAAGAAGGGCCATGCAAAGAAAGAAAGAGAGGAAAGTTTTGGGCTGGGGGATGATGCTGCCCCTGGCACCCTGGGGTGCCCGGGGGCCTCAGGCCGAGCTGCCTGTACCCTGGCTGTCCCCACCACAGCAGAGAGGAGCTCCCTCCATGCTGTGCCTCCGCTGCGCCACGATGAGTGACATGGTTCTGTCGATGCTCTCCTCCTCCTGGCAGCCCTGACCCTGGCACGGGGCAGCAGATGCTCTTTTGGCATCCGGACCCCCATTAAGCACCATGGTGCCAGTTTCCTTTGCTCTCCCCCGGTGCCCGGGAAGCAGCGCTGGTCCAGGTCGGAGGCTGCAGAGAAGGGCTGTGACAGAAGCCGGTCTGGCAGCTGCCCGCCTGCCCCCACCTCTTGTTACGAGCTCAGGGGCAGCTCTGTGCTGTTGGGCTCTGACCCGTAACTCTTGCCTCACCGCTGCACTGACAGTCCCCTCTACATTCTCCCTTGAAATCAAAGGATTGCATTAATTGGTTTAAGGATCGCTGCCCCGTGTCCTGAGCGGCCTGTTTAAGATAACGAACTTGGAGCATGTTAATCAGCAGAGGATGTAGGGACAAGGCCTGGAAGATGATGGGCACCGAGGCATTGAAAATCTGTCCAGTGCTGTGTTTTTCCCTGTTCTTACACAAATCAGTGTAACTCTGCCATTCCCAAGTTGCTAACATGTTGAAATCCCAGGGCAAAGGGCTCTGGCAGGAGGGTATGGCTGCACCAGCTGAACTGCAGCCCTTTCCCAGCATGGCCTTGCTCGCTTTTTGGGTCTGCAGAGGGGGATCTGCTCTCCTCTTCATCCTCTGTAGGTTCTTCCCAAAGCCACATCTACTGCTGTGCAGGCTGATCCCGGCTGTGCCATTAACCGCCCGAGCTCTGGCTTGTTCCCAGTCCTGCGGCAGAGCCCCGCGGCGAGTGCTGCGCTAGGACAGCAGTGTTTGCCTCTGTCCCCGAGAGGTGCACAGAGGGAATAATACCTACCGGGACACACGCATCCCCCTGCCCGCCGCCACCTCTCAGCCTGGCTGCAGCAGGCAGGGGACCCGCACCCTGGCACCACCACCCCGGGACCCTTCCCTGGGGGCTCTGTGTTGAGTGTGCCACCCTGGCACTGCCACCCTGGGCCCTTGCCCTGCGCAGGGCACAGCAACAGCGTCTTGCTGGGAAGCCTGTGCCAGCTGGTAGCTGCAGCTCCCCAGGGCCAGCTGCCTGCTGCCAGGGGGACCGGGGTCAGGACCCTCTCCTGGCTGGTGTGTTTTCAACCAAAAACCAGCGATTGGGCTTTATTCGCATAGCCAGAGGACTGGCTTGGCTTGGCAGCTGGGCCACCTCCAGCACCCACAAAGCCCGCTGCTAGTGCTCTCCCCTCCAGAAGTACATATATAACAGCCAAGAGAGACAGAGAGGGAGAGAAAAAGAGAGACAACGGCTTTGCCTCCACGCTCCCGTCCAGAGCAGTCTCCTAATGAGAAGAATATGGCTGCTAGTTAGCAGAGGGGTGTGTCCTGTAGGCTAAAATGAGATAGTTACACTGCACTGATTGAAGGTTGAGGTTAGAGGGCAGCACAATTATGTTCAGGAGATTCAAGGGCTCTGTTTGATGCGGCAGTTCTAAGCTCCCAGCCAGTGTCAGTAGTTTAGCTCAGGGTGTCTTTTTTTTTTTTTTTTTTATGGGCTAAAGACAGGAAGGATAAAAACTATGGGAATGAGTTGTTACTATTATTATAAAGTGGTGTTTTTTTTTTTTTAAACCATCAGTTCACCCCCCTTTTGCTTAACTGTTTCCTGATCATTATTTTTTAAGCTGCTCAGAGGGAAGAAGAGAGCATCCCCTTACCCCTGGAGAGCGACTCTGAATTTTCTCCCAGACAGGGAAGGTGATTTTTTTTGTGCCTGCACTTCAGCTCAGTTCTCTGACTGCGGATCAGGAAAGCAATTAGCAGTTCAGATTATGCCAAGGCCAAATTCTTTGTCTCAAAATCGTGGGTTAAGAGTTGCAAAAGAACCTTAATTACCTGGTGCTGAACTAGGTGTATTTTTCTGAGAGCTGTTTATGGGGGAGTCTCTTGTGTTTCAAAAGCCCTGCAGTGGCACTGCCTTTTCTCAGAGCCGGCAGGAGTCTCCAGGTACCTCACCAGCATCCAGGCATCGCACCAGCATCTCCAGCCTCTCTCCCTCACCAGCTGTGCAGGTAACCATGCAGCCTCTCATCCATCCCAGGGCACTCCTAGTCACTGTCACCCTTGCCGCTGCCCTGTCCTCTAACCTGTCTACAGCTCTGGGTGCAGCCTGCCTGCACCCTCCACCCGCTGCCCTCACCCTCCGCCAGCTGCCCACGCTGCAGCGAGGCAAGTGCTGTTCGCCTGCAATGGCAGCATATGGCAGCCCCGTGCTGCCCGTTCAAGGAGGCTGTTGCTCGCGCCGCAGCAGTGCTCACCCTTGCTAGGCCAAGCACGGGGCACCAGCCTGCCCGTGCTGGCCAACCACCCTGACAGATGGACAAAAGGCACCTGCCCCTTCCTCTCCCTGCCCTCTCCCCAGGGCCCATCTCCCCAGTTGTGTTTTTGTCCCAAGCCCACCCTTGGTGTTGCCTTTTGATCCGAGTGACAGCCTGCTTTATTTACTTTAATGGTTCTCAGTTGTAAATGTTAATTCCTCCCCGAAGAAAATGTCTTTTCAGGACGTGTTGCCCATCAGCAGGGCTGGGGAGAGCGTGCTGGCATCCCCGGCCTCTGCGCAGAGCCAGGCGTTCACCCGACAGGCAAGAGGCTGGTAGGTACAGGGGGCCATGATGCCCAGGGAGCACCTTAATCCCTGCTGCCATCATGGCCAGGGTGTCCTGGGGACACCACATGGCGGGCAGGGCTGGCCAGGACAGATGCATCCCTAGCATCACAGCTCATCACTGTGCAGCCCGTTTGGCACAGTGCCACACGCTGCTGCCATGGCCCCCCGTCATCCCAGCTGCAATTAGGGGTTGATGGATTGTCCCCGGGCCGGGGTCTCAGTACAGCCCCCTGAAGGGGACGTGGCATGCGCAGAGGTGGGCAGGGGCCCGCTGGGCTGCTGCCATCGAACAACAATTTCTAATCTTGATTGGAGAGGAGGGCGGCGGGCTGGGGGGGGCAGGAATCGGAGATAAATGTTAGCTCATTTCTTAAGTAATTAGTTACCTCCTCATCCCCATGTTGTAATTGTGAACAAGCTGTAATGTTTAATTAGTGTGTAAATGAAACCCCAATTTCATAATGGCTGCGGTGACAGCGCTAAGTGAGACAGGCACAGAAGGGGCCGCATTGTTTCAGCGGGAGATGAAGCTGTCGCCCAGCAAGCCGAGCGTCTCTGGGAGAAAATGGAAATGATAAACGAAGTGAGGCTAATTAGCAAAATCATACAGGCCCCACTGATGGTTCTCATCAAGGGGAGGTAATGAAGCAGGCGGGCCAAGCTGAGGGGGGATTAACTGGATCCGATGCCTGCACACACACAGGCACAGCCGAGGTGGGGATGCAAACTTTCCTGCTTTGCTTCTCCTGCCCTTCTCCAGCTGCGGCAGGGCCCATCCATGGGGAGAGCTGGTGGGGAACAGCCCTGGGAGCTGGCCCCAGGGTCGGAGGCAGGCAGGACGCGGGTGCAGGGGGATGCTCCCTGCCTGCTGCTGGTGTCTGGGCAGAGGCACATGGGCACCCACCCCATGGGAAGTGTGGTGCGAGGGCTCTGAAACAGCCAAGAGCTGCTGCAGGGCTGGCTTATAGCCTGAGGTGGTTATAACCCTCTCTGAGCTCCTTTTGAGTTCCTCCTCCGCTCACTGTGTTTTGAGCATAGGTGTTTGGAGAGTAAATAAAGCAGCTCTGCGTGGCAGTTGCAGGGGAAGGGGTGAATCCCTCCTGCCCACCCTCTAGGCGAGGGTCTCTGCAGCCCTGGTGCGCACCAAGCATGACGTGGTGGCTGAGCCAGAGCTAACTGCAGTGGGGGAACCCGGGGCGTCATGGAGCTGAACTTTATCCTTCTGAGCTGTGCGAGAAATGCCATTTCTACAGCTGCTGGCACACAACCCTCATCACATTGCATTACTTACTGACATTTCAGGAAGCGCACAGAGCCCCGCTGCCGGTGGGCTCAGCCCCAACATCCCCATCCCTGCTGCGGACAAGGGCTGGCTGCCTGCGGGCCAGGCTGCCCCCAAACCTGCTCTTTACCCGCTGCCCAACTCAATATCAGAAGCAAGCAAAAGCCTTGCCGGGCAGGAGAGGGGACAGTGATACCTGTCTGAATGGGCTTGCGTTTGTCTGTCTGTCCAAACAGGTTGTTCCTGGCTGCCTGTGGAGCTGTGGGATCTTGAGCAGGTCTTTTCAGCATCTCAGCCTCCTTTTCTGACAAAAAATGGCAGGGTGAGCTGCCTGCTTGGCAAGTGCCGGTCCACAGGATGTCCGGTTCCTGCCCAGAGTCACTGCGTCCCTCCCTCGTGGCATCCCCTGAGCCCCCCGCTGCCTCTCCTGCTGAGTAATGAGAGATTTCCCTGGGCCGCCGAGGGCTCTAAAGAGGGGCTGAGCAATATTATTTATTCAGTTGTTTACAGAAGCGTTTGATCGGGAATAGTTCTTCACTGCCAGCCTGTTGTGTATTATTCATTGCAATAATCTCTGCAGATTGTGATAAACTGTAACTGCGGCGGGGCAGCGCGTATCTGGGCTGTACTGCCACCGCCGCCTGCACCGGCCTCTAAAATATCGGCAGCTGCAATCATAAATCTCAATTTACAAGTGGGACTATTGCACGGGGAGTTATAGTTATACTAATAATTACTTCTCTGTCTTATTTTTCATGTTGCAACAGAGTAATAAATTTTTAAGAACAGCCCAGGCAAAGCGTTAGCAAAGCCTGCGCATCCACTCGCCACGTGGTCGGCGGAGAGCGGCGTTCCCGGTCTCCCGCGGGTGTCTTGCCAGCAGGACGCCTGCCCCGCTTCTCAAGGAGGGTGATGCAAAGAGGGGGCCTTTGTGTCCTCACATTGGGAGAGGTGTGGTAGAAACTCCCCGCAGCATGGTGGGGCAGCGGGCTGGAGCCTGGCTTCGGGGTCAGCTCTGATGTTCACTGTCCTGGAGAAGAGGCTTCAGCTCCCTACATTGGTTTCCCTGCTAGGAATGGGGGCTGGGACCCCCACTCTGTCACTGACCTGGTGTTTCTTAGTTAGGCTCAGGACATCCTGGGGTTGATGAGGCCAAGGGATGGGGATTTGATGACCGAGAGTGGAGCTGACATTCGAGGGGTGTATCCTGTCCCTGTAGCTCACCACCCTCCCAGCCCCAGGGCTTTCCCGGATACCAAGAGGTGGAAGCTGCCTTTTTGCAGTGTCCCATGGCATGGAAACGCGGTGATGGCTTGGATGGTCTCACCTAGAGGAAAGCCCCCCTTCCTGCAGGACAGCAAGGGTCAGCAGGGAAGGCTCTGGCTAGAGGAACCCAGACCTTGCTCCCATCGCCTTCTCCAATCAGCGAGTCACGAGTGCCCTCAGGGCATCCCTCCTGGAAGAGTCTCCATGGGGGCACCCCGCAAAGACCAGGTCTCTTCCCCGGAACGTGGCGGTTGGACATGGGGTTCAGCGAGCATTTCCCAAGTGTTTATCACAGCTCCGAGGTCTGTGATGTGAGGCCTCTGATGGATGCCTCCATTCACAGGCTTGACATTATGATGTACAGGGAGCCTAGAGACATATAGATTTTCAAAGTGGCCACTTTGAGCATAATTATAAATATCCAGCCTCTTTACATAGTGAATTGCTGCCAGGAAAAGAAGGACCCCGTGAGGGCTGAAATTCTGGCATGCAGGCTTTCTTGAGAAAGGAGCCTTGGCAGAGGTTCCCCACCCATTTTGGGGTGTCAGGAAGGAGTGGGCGTTAAGGGATGATGCCTTTCCCGTCCTGTACCCCCCTGGCAGCTCCTCCCCCTTCCCCTGTGGTGCTGACAGTGTCTCTGTCTCTGGGGACATCTCCCAGGCGCTGTCTAGGACCCTCTCCTCGCCTACTTGTCTGCACCAGCACACTGCAATCTGATTTTAACTGCTTCCGAGTGGCTGGTTCCCCTTCCAGATCACAGCACAGATCATCAGGGGCATCGGGGAGCTGGGGGTAGGTGCTCCCAGTCTCTGTGCCCAATCCATGGCCCCAGGGACACAGCAAAGGAGAGATCTTCCCCTAGCTCATGGCCAGCTCATCTCTTTCCACTTGCCTTTGGAGTATCCCAGCCCACACAGGCTGAGACTCAGCTCGGAGGGACCAGTTTTGAGGTGGGCAGAAGAAGATCCCTCTAGCGGTATGGGTGCTGGATGCAAACCCGGCAACTGAGACCCAAGCACAGACAGGAGTGTTCCTGCATGCCCCCTTGGACACAGAGGCTGCTAGAAAAAAGACAACTGTCCTTAAGGAAATCGTCTGGAAGTCTCTTACAGAATCATAGAATCATCGAATGGTTTGGGTTGGAAGGGACCTTCAAGGTCATCTAGTTCCAACCCCCCTGCCACAGGCAGGGATACCTTCCTCTAGACCAGGTTGCTCAAAGCCTCATCCAACCTGGCCTTGAACACCTCCAGAGTATTCAACATGCTGAACTCAGGGCAACATGTTCCAGTGCCTCACCACTCTCATTGTAAAAAATTTTTTCCTTATATCTAATCGAAATCTTCCCTCTTTCAGTTTCAGCCATTGCCCCATGTCCTGTCACCACACGCCCTTGTCAAAAGTCCCTCTCCATCTTACTTGTAGTCCCCTTTAGATACTGGAAGACTGCTGTAAGGTCTTCCCGGAGCCTTCTCTTCTCCAGGCTGAACAACCCCAACTCTCTCAGCCTGTCTTCATAGGAGAGGTGCTTCAGCCCTTGGATCATCTTTGTGTCCCTCCTCTGGACCTGCTCCAACAGCTCCATGTCCTTCTTGTGTTGGGGACCCCAGAGCTGAACACAGTTCTGCAGGTGAGGTCTCACGAGAGCAGAGTAGAGAGGCAGAATTTTTTTTGTCATGTTTTTCTCTTGTGGTGGTTTGGATGGTGTCAGAGCATCACTGCTTCCCTCTCTGTGGCAGAAGTGGGGTGAGCGTGTGCAGGGGAGGGTGTCTGTTTGGGCAGCGACGTGTCCGTCCCTGTGCACAGGCATGTGGGCTAAAACAGGCATCGAACGTCACCTTCCCCAGCCTGGGCCTGGGACACACTGGAATATCGCAGGGAAAAACAAAGGAGATCTTTGAGGATTTGTGTTTTGTTTGCAAGCAGGATCTGGAGGAGAGAAGGTCAAAGAAGAAAATTGGAGCTGAATTGAAATCAATGGCAGGTAGAGATTAGAGCGGTGCCCCGATTAACTGCGGCGAGCTGAGGGGAGGCTGGGGGAGGGCTCTAGCTGTCCAGGTTAAGACCCCCTTGCAGACCTCAGTTCTGCTCCATGGAGATGTAAACACCCCAGACAAACAGGGACCAGGGCCGAGGGCCTGGGACAAGGATATTGGGCCAAAGACTGACTGGTGGGCAAGGGCAGGAGTAGCCCAAAGCTGTGGATGACAGCAGGAGACTTAGGTGGTTTGATGTTGAATTGAATCCTGCTCCCCTCTTCCTTCTCTGCACATCTTGCCAGGCTCAGTCTGCCTCCCCATGCTCGTCCCAGCCTTTTGTCCTCGTTTCCTTGTCCTTGGCCCTTCCTCTGTTTCTCTGGTATCATTTTGGCTCCCCCCACCACCAGCCCCCGTCACCATTTCCTCCTGCTTCTCCTGCCCCCCGACTCCAGCTCTTGTTGGTGCAAGTGTTTCAATGAAGCAGTTTCCTCCCTCGTTCTTCCTGGGGAAGTCATCGAGCACCCGCAGAGCTGGGTCCCCACGCAGGTGCCTGGAGCGGGTGCCAGAGGAGGTGCAGCAGCTGGCAGCGCCGGCGTCAGCGCACGTGCGGCCGCCCAGGGCCGTGGGCAGGGCTGGCTTTGCCCAAAGTTGGTGAGATTCCGATGGGAAATCCAAAATGCTCCCTGGCCCCAAAATCACCTTCCCGGCAGACTTGAAGGCTTTGTTCCAAAACATCTGGGCATGCACAGAAAAATTCCCCAACAACAAGTAGCTGGAATTTAAGGGAAATAGCGACATGTTTTTCGTTCTTGTTGATGGCAATGTATTAACAGTTTGGGCTGGAATTTCCTGGGAAAAAAACTCCGCATGAGTCAGATATCCCACATAGAATATCTCAGCTGAATTGTTAAACTTCGGGGAAATCAAGGTAGGTCAGAGCAAGGGGGAGCCACCAGCCCTTTCTCCCTGACACATGCACACTCCCACGTGCTCCTGTGGCTGGGGCAATGGGAACCCGACTCTGGTGGCCCCAGGCCCACAGGGATGAGGCTTCACTCTCTCCGGCAGCCCTGTGCACTGCAGCATGTTGCACATCGCCTAAGGAACATTAATTAACATTGCTGGAAGATCTTAGGGAAGGTGCAATTTGAATGATCTGGCACCGCAGTCATTCAGGTGCTGAGTTAATTCAATCCTTGCACACAGCGCTCCTACAGATTGTTGGCTTTAAACAAACAGCAGTGACAGATTTGTTGCTGCGGAAATGTGGTCATTAAGTCAGGAGCGTGTGTTTGACCTGAAAGCGATTGAGTGATGGATGCAAGTCATTTTAAAGCTGCGGCAGCCAAAAGGATGCTCCTTTTGGAGAGCAATCTTGCATCCGAGGAGTGTAAATAATTTAAACAAACAAGTAAAGTAAGGTGAAGGCACTACCGCTGGCCGCTCCATTGTGTTACGGCGCTGAAGGCAAAGCGGGGCAGTGCCGCCGGCTCTGTGGCGGAGGAGAGCTCCTTTGCACAGCGCTGGGATAAAGAGGTACAAGGTGGCAGCTTTGGGGCTGTCCCTGGGGAAAAGCCGTACCGGCTGAGCTCACAGTCGGAGTCACTTAATAGTCACTGGTGGGAGCTGCACTCCCGCGGCTCTCCAAGTGCGGGCAGCTTGAGTGCTGGGGGATCCCCGAGGAGCAGGGACCAAAGCAGCTGGATGGAGGTCACGATCATCTCCAGCAGCGTGGGACTGTCCCGCTCCAGCTGTTCCATGCCAGCCTTGCTCTGAGCCAGCCTCTCACTGCTGCTGCTGATCCTCTCACCCACAGGCTGTGAGCTGGGAGGGAGCATTAGAGCTGCAGCGGTCACGTCGCATGGGTCTGCGCCTTCCGCCGCTGGAATTGGCG
Source organism: Tauraco erythrolophus (assembly GCF_009769465.1). NCBI lineage: Eukaryota > Metazoa > Chordata > Aves > Musophagiformes > Musophagidae > Tauraco > Tauraco erythrolophus. Next base: position 24,177,710 of record NC_141474.1, on the reverse strand, counting down.
TCCCAGTAATGAGGCTGGTAGTTACTGTGCATTGGAAGCAGCCATTGCTTAAGACTCAATATCTCGGCCATTTAATTTAATGGGGTTTTTTAAATACCAAAAGCAATTAAGTTCACATTGTGAGCTAATCGCCTACAAAATTTCATTTCAAAGATGCTCAGACTGTTTGTGAGAGAATTGCCAGAAAGAGACCCAAATACGCCACCGTGTCTGTCCGTTTGTCCTTCTCTGCCTTCCCTCTTTCCCAGCCAGAGCCAGGCAGACTTCTCGAAAGGAAACAACCATGTTTTCAGTCTCCTGCTTTTCTGGCAGGTTTTTCCATGCTGTGAATTTTAGATGTGTAAGTTAAACGCCGATGGTCGGTGATGGTTATACCACAGGAGAGAAAAACAGGAATTTGAGTGCTGGCTGACGGGCAAGAGCCCGATTGCTGTTATTGGGGGCAGGTGCGTGCCCAGCTGTGTACCCAGGCCGGGAGGAGATGGTGGGAGCTCTGCCCATCAGCATGTGTTAGCCGCTGCCTGGAGGCTGGATGCCTGTGCTGCTATACCGGGGGAAGGGGGGGGGGGGTGCGGGGGGCGGTAGGTGGTGCCTGAGCACCAAAAGGAGCACCCAAACCTTGCACAAGCCCTTTGGCTTTAGAAAGGTGTCCCAGGCGAGCTGTTTGCAGCGTATCCACCCCATCCCTCAATGGCTCACCCTGCATGCCTGCCTTCCCGCTCCTCCTCCTGCCCCAGCAGCCCCAGCCCACAGCATCCATCCACGGCAGCCCCCACAGGGGCCAGCTTGCCTGTAGGCTGCATGGCTTTATCAGATCGGAGAAGAGCCAGAGGTCTTTGCCAGAGATTACTTGTTCTCCTAAACAACCGTGTTACTGAATACGGAATAATCCCCCCTCGACAGCCAGCTGGGAGTTTCGTTTCCTGCACTGCGGCTATCACGTTAACACTCTCTCCTTAAAGCACCTTTGCCGGCTGAGCCACCCGCATGCTGCCAGTCACCTCGCCAGCACCATGGGCAGTGGCACGCTCCGCACCGCTCCCCGCCAAGCTGCCTGCCCCATTTTGGATGTGGCGTTGCCTGGTCCGGTCCCCCCTTACCGTCCTCCCCGACCGGATTCCCAGGCTGGCAGCAGGGAGGTGATTTATGGAGTCCTGCGTGCACCCGGTGAGTCCAGCTCTCCGCATTTCAGGGAGATCCATCGCACAAGGAGGGGAGGTCACCGCGTTGCAGGTTTGCTAACCTTGCCCGCTTATTAAAAATGGTAAAAGCCTCCCTCAGGACTCGTGAAGTATAGATCCAGAGAGCTCCATATGCTGTTCCCCTTAATGAGATGTCTGCCTGAAGAGCAATAGCAAAACACACCATCCAGTTCAGGGTCCCTATAGCTAGATGGCCTGGCTGTAAACAGAGCTGTCCGTCTTAATGGGCTATCGTGTAAAAACTTCTCCCAGTCAATAAATCAAAGGGGCTCCATTTATATCATGTGCTGCCTTCGCTATTAGGCTGCCTCGGGATGGTATATTCTGATACAGAGCTCCTCGGGACCGCCAGGCAAGGCTGGAGGCTCTAATGGGCATTTAATTTAGGCTTCCTCTTGCTGATACCCATGCAGAGCTCAGCGGCTGGGGCTCGGCAGGGCATCCCCCATGGTTTGGCATGGCCCAGCCGTGCAGGAAGGGGCACCCATGGGTCAGGACCTGGCTGGCATCACCTCGCCTACTACCCTGCTGAGTAGGAGCCTCTCATGTGCAGGGGACACTTGGGGAGCTGCCAGGGACCAGACCCCTCCCCGGGAAGGGGTGCATGAGGGCTGGTGATCACCCCCGCTTGTCCAGGAGCAGCAGCAGCAGCCTGGTGCAGGTATTTATTTTTCATTCCCTCCCTTGTGCTGCTCGGATGCCACCGGAGGGAAGTTCCGCTCCAGCCACCATCCCAGGCAGAGATATTAGTCCTCATTACTAATTAAAGGAAGCAGGAGTAATTGACGGATGGTGGATGGCGGGGGAGCCGGTGTGATGAACGACCCCTGTCCCCATGCCGGGGACGCATGCTGAGCGCTACCTGTTAGCTACAAATAAACAAACCTGATAAATAATACATAGTTTGAGAAGAGTGGCCGAGCATTATTTAAATTAATAGGGATTAGGGGGAGAGGCCTGAAAGAGCATTCCTCCGGATGAGCTATCCCCAGACGGACAGGGACTCATTTGTTGCAAACTGGAGTAAACAAGGAGATGGGGAGGATCCATCACAGCAGGGCCTCACGGCGCTGCTCCAGCTTCTAATGGCACGGCCGCGCTAGTACCAGGGCTCCCCGTGTCCCTGCTGCCTCGTCAGTGTCACCGGGCTGTCGCCCCTCTGGAGCCGGGATGCTGCGGCAGAGTGGCGGGGAGCAGACACTGGCCTCCGGCTGTGCCACGGCACGGCTGCTGGCGGGGTCCCACGCCGCGGCGGGGCACCCTGCAAGTTTTCCTGGCCAGCTTGATGGGCACTTGAGCTGCGCAGCAGCTGCTGCCTGCGCGCACCCAGCCGCTCGCTGTCAGCCACAGTTTGGTCCCAGTCGGTGAGTCCAGCTGCCGGGGAGTCTCTCCTTACCCCTTGACATTTGGATAATCCCCCCGGCCTGCTCAGAGCTGGGAAGCTGGGGGTGTCGGAGGGAGGAGGGATGCCGGGGAAGAGGGGGAGAGGGGAGGGTGGGCGCTCTGCTCGCTATCACATGTACTCTGTCTTATCGCCACGGTAATTTGATGATAAAAATAATCCAAGGCTGGAAAGGAAACATGTGTAGTGGAGTAAAGATTGAATGTAGGTGGATTGTGCCCTGGGGCGGCGGCTGGGAGATAGAAGGAAATGTCCTTCTGTTTGACATACTGCCGAGACACGCGGCCCCGCGCCCCCCGCCTCGCCAAGCCCTGCCCGCGGCGTGGGGACTCGCCGGCCTGTGTGCGGCGTGACGGGTAGGAGGGTGCCTGCTGCAGCCCCCCGCTGCCTCCTGCCCCTCCGCTGCACCCCTCGTGCCCCCTGGCACCCTATGGGGTGCTGCCCCCCACCCAGCCGCCCCATGACTTGCTCCCAGCGCGCTTCTGATTTTTTTTTTTTACCCTTTGGTTATGCTTCACAACTCATTTTATCAGCTGTCAGTAGCCAAATGTCTTTTTTAAGGAGTGGGTTATAGCCACTAATGTACTGAATGCTATTGCACTGGCTGCAGTTAGTGTTCCACGGCTAAATTACTATAATTAATGTTCCACTAGAACTGTTTGTAACAGGCGGTTGCGGGAGCCCCGGGTCTGGGCTTTCGCAGCCACTGAATTATCTGTCCTCCCCAGAGAAGGAGCTTCTCACAACGGGAGGGCCAAGGTCAGCACCGGGATGGACAGGCATGAGCCGAGCTGGGCTCCAGTGGACAGGGGGCCTGGGAGCCATTCCCATGGCACAGACCCTCCATGTCCCCCCGTCTTGGCTGCTTGGGAGCACGGCTGGGTGCACAGTGGGCTACAGGGATGCTCCCAGCTGGGATGTGCCCCAGCACTGCAGCATAGCCCACCAACCCGAGGCTTTGCTCACTGCCCTCCACGAGCTGTGTTACAAAGATGAAATGCAGTACTTTTAGAGAAAAGCTCCCCGAAGCTCATGAAGGGCAGTCAGCAGAGATGTTTCCCCCATGCCAGGCATGGCACCTCTGCCCACGGCATGGCCCAGCAGGGCAGAGCCTGCACCCAAAACCCTCCCTGCTCTCCCTTCGTTGCCCAGCAAGGCCAGAGGTGCAGGGAAAAAAGTGTTGCTCCGCAGGCAGGGAGGCCGGCACACACCCCTCGTTTTGCTAAATGCATTCGTTCGATACCTGCAACAAACAGATTAGCCGGGGCTTTATCAGGGACAAGAGAAGGGAGAGCGATGTGATAATGGTTTTCAGCAAATCCTCGGGCTGTCACAGATTAGAGCGGCAGGAGCATTATCAGCCTTTTCCTCCTCTCCCCATCGCCTCCCCCTTTGTCTCCTCTCACCATCGGATTTCTCCAGCCAATCTATCCCAGCGAGAGCTGGGCAGATACAAGGAGAAGTCAGTTTCCATCTGATCCACGATTGGTTTTTTTCCCGGCAGCCGATCCGTGTTGTGTCATCGATCCGCGGGCCCCCCCTGGCACTCGTCACCTTGCGTGTCTGGAGAGGAAGGTGGCAGAGGGAAGGGGGGCCAGGGGACACACGCTTTAAACTTGCCGCGTGCCATTGATCCCCAGGCGGGAGTGCGGCCAGGCCACCCTGGCAGGCAGGAGGGGTGCGAGCTGCCTGCCCTCATCAGAGGGGTTTAAATGGCTGTGACCTTCTGATTAAAGGAGAGGAATGGCTCCAGAGGTCAGCGGGAGGAGGGAGCCGAGACCCATTCCCCGGGGAGGGTGGTCGGGAGCTGCCCAGCCCTTGCCATCCCGCCGAGGGGCAGCTTGGTGAGACTGGCACCAGGGCACTGGGAGCCTGCTGGGACCCCTCCTGCCTCAGAGGGGACACTCACATCATCCACATCCCAGTTTCTGCTCCCCGGCTGTCCGTGCCGCACCGCAGTGTGGCCGGGCACGAGTGGGGACCCCGGTCCGGGCTTTGCTGCTTGCCAGAGCCTGGGGGAGAGGTGTTGTCAGGTGGAAGCTGTTGGGTTAACCCTGATGGATGGGCAGCTTTCTCAGGAGACCTGAACCTGCAAGAGGATGGCTTTTTCCTTCTGGCGTTCGGGGACAAGGCTGCCCTTCCTCCTCATGGCTACGGTCAGGGCCTGCTGAGCGCTGCCACAGGCAGCAAGTGGCACCTGGACCTGGCACGGGTGCTTGTTGAGACACCTGGAGCTGCCGAAAGGCCTTTGCCCAGCAGGCAGGGCAGCGGTGCTGCAGCAGGCAGGGCCCCGTGTCCCTGAGGTCAAGCTGGAAAGTCCTGGTGTGACCGTCCATACCACCCCCCATACCCCTCTGCCAGGCTCCTGCCAGGGTAGAGCCATGGCAGCTCTGCCTCGTCTCGCCTGCCCCAGTGCCCTCAAAGGACAGCGTGTGGGTGGGTGGCAGGGCACGAGGGGATATAACAAGTAATGGCCCTGAGTGTGGAAACAGTGTTAATAAAGTGTATTTCACTTTTAATTTTGACATATAATGTAATGATCTTTTTTAAGGCCCTATCATATTATCTGCATGACTAGATTATTGAGTCTTCATCATCTCCAGATAAATTTATGACCAGGATGATGCTTGGAATTTATTATCAGTCAATAGAGCTCAATACTGTAACAAGGCGTGTAATAAGATATACATATTTAATGATCCGAAGTAAAACAGCCCCGCTAATGGGCAGGATGAGACAGAGGCTGGAGCGTTAATTTCCATGCCCTGCCCCTTTCCACAGGAGCCTGTGCCATCCACACGGGACACAGCCCCGAGGTCCTGCGCGTCACCTGGCGCAGGCCAGGAGCTGGGAGCAGCCTCAGGGGATGCAAGGGAGCGCAGCCCTCGTGCTGCTCCGGCTCCGAGCACGAGCCTGCTGCACGTACGCGTTAGCAGGAAGACACGTGTGTCAGCGATGCGCAGGTCTGTCTCATCCGCAGTGCACGGGCGTCTCTGACGTGGCTCTGTAGGTCTGGCTGACGTCCCCACCTGCACCGCATACGGGCCCAGCGTGCGTCTGCCTCGTGCGCGGCTCCCTCCAGCCCGGCAGTCTGGGTGAGCGTTGCGCGAAGCCACTGCCAGGCCAGCCGCTGTTCTGGCAGCCGTTGCGACAGCCAGCAAAGGCTGCCCAGTGCTTTTCATGTTTCGGAGGCAAGGCTGGAACCCTGCCTCCAGGATGGCGCAGGGCTCTTGGGCTCAACACGGGGAGCCAAGCCATGGAGCCAGGGCGGGTGGACGATCCCTGTCCCCACCATGCAAGGATGCCTCCAGTCCAGCAAAGCCCTTGGTGGGGAGGCAGTCCTGCACGAGCTGCGCTGGCAGTGCCACTGGGGCAGGGTCCCCCCACACTCCCTGCATCCCTGGCAGGAGAGCGAGCAGCATAGGGGTCTGCATGCCCAAGTGCCCCGGCCCCGCGTGCAGCTGCCCACGGACGGAGTCGTGTCGAACGGGGACACGTCTCCCTCGCCAGGTTATATTTTGAGCTGCTGGCGCTGATTTTTCCAGCCCTTTGGGATGTTATTAAATTAGTTTCCTAGGACTTTTAATAAGCACTTTTGATGCCTTTGAAGCGTGTGGCTTTGTGGGAAGATTACAGTCCCGCATCCATCTCACTGGGAGAGAAACAATGGCAGCAAGGCTGGCGTTTGATCTCTCCTCCAGAAGGCGAGAGAGGGTTTGTGTGAGACAAAGAGGTGAGCCGCTGATTTGGAGCTAATGTTTAAAAATAGGTAGGTCTCCCTCCAAGATAAAGAGACCTGCCCTTCTCTGTGTAATCGCCTGCCTCCTCTGCCTCGCCGGACCTGCAGAAACACAGCTCGCTTTATTTGAAGGCTTCGAGTGCGGCGCCGCGGTTTGATTCTGGGTCCTTTTAAAGCAATAACTAGGCCATCTGACCAAGCTTTAAAGAGCAGGAGAACTTTCCATTAGGACTCGCCACACACTCTCAGCGGCACTGGAATTGCATCCTTGCCTTTTATTTCCTTTCTCTGACAACTTGTGTCACTCACAGGCAGGAGAAACTCAGCTTTATAAACTCTATCATTTCTCCCTTGAAATGTCTCTCTAATTAGGGTCCCAATCCCAGTGGTGGGACTGGGTGTCAGGAGCTGGACATGGAGTGGAGCCAATAGGCAGGCAGTGGTGGGGGACTTGCAGGGCTCGAAATGCCCGGCAGACCCCAGAGCGGCTTGGCCTTCTGCTGCCCTAAATAAACCCTCCATCAGAGCAGGGCATGGCAGAGGCATGGCAGCACGTGGAGGGGATACGGGAGGCAGGGACACCTGCACTGGCACTGAGGATCAGTGGGAGGGAGCACCAAATTGCTCCCTGAAGGCCGGGGAACTCCTGGTCCCCAGCAGCATCGCTCAGGGGCAGGGAAATGGCATCTCCGCTCCCGCACAGCAGAACCAGAGCCACCCTCCCTGCCGTGCCAAGGCTGCAGCATCCGCATGCTCAGCTCTGCACTGGCTCGGGCAGGAGGCCATGAGGTGAGTTACGTGCCATGGGCACCTGGCTCCAGCTGAGCATGCTTTCGCCTCCAGAAAAGGCATCAGGGGAGCCGAATTCCTTTTATCTGTGGATAACTACTGCTGCCTTTAACAGCCTGGAATAAACTAGCCATAAATATTGTGATCATAGGTGCTTAGATATGGCAACTTTACACTGAACAGAGGTTTTAACCTTCCCTGCGGAGGATTTCCAGCTCTACATCACTGACTGTTTCCATCCAGCTGCGTGGCCGAAGACAAGCTGTAAGTGAGCCGCTTGGAGCAGCCACAGCAGCTACCAGCCACCTCTCAGCCCAGTCCAGCCCCAGTCCTTCTCCCAGTTTTGGGGTAAGATCTCTCTCCTTCTCTCAGGGCCTGGCTGCTGCTGCCATGTGTCCTGCTGGAGGGTCCAGGAGAAAGCTGTCCCACTGCACACTGCCTGCCTGCCCGCTGCCTGCTCTGGGGTGTGCACCGGGAGAAGGGACAATGGGGCAGCCCCCAGCATCCTGCCTGTGGTCCAAAGCCCCAGCACCCTGGCAGGGTCACCTGCTCCCACCAGTGCCCCCTGGGATCCCAGAGACCCACTCCAGTGGCAGCGACAGTTCCGGCTGTGCAGGCAGGGCGAAGGCAGAGCCGTGGTGGTGACGGGCCGTGGACTGGGCAGCATTGCAGCAGCAGCTTCCCAGCTCCCACCCGTCCCCTGGGCTTCTTCTCTTGCTCTGGTACTCGTGGGGCTGGACATGCTGGCAGCACTGTGCTCCCTCACCTCCCCTGCCCGCCCTGTCCCCTTCCGGCAGCTGCCTGCAGCCCTGCAGTCTGCCCAGGCCACTCCAGGACATGAGGATGTCGCACCTGCTGAGCCACCCCACAGGGCTCCCAGCCTCCTCCCTCCCTGTGCTTTGCTCCGGCATCTCTGGCTGTGTTCAAGCAGCACCTGTGGGCAGGGACTCTCCATCCATGTTGCAGAGAGGGGCAGGCACCAGCCTGGCCACTCCTGGCATCCAGCACGGCCAAGAGGAGAAGGTGCCGAGAGCATCTCTGCGCTGTCCCATCCCCAAGTCCAGCTGGGTCTAATCAGTCACCTCAGCCCCAGCAGACAGGAGTTGCCACCCTCTCCCCCTGCTGCTGTCCTTTCCTCCTTTCTCCTCTAAGGAAGTACCATCGTTGGAGCCTGCGATTTACTCAGCTCCTGTTCCCCTTCCCACCCACGCAGCCCTGGAGAGGGGGTTCTGAGCCACCAACTTCTGTGGGAACTTGTCACCGTCACCTTGTCCCCGAGCCAGGCCAGGAGTCCCGTACGATCCCCACAGCGAGGGGACAGCTTGCATCCTCCCTGCACCTCACCAGTGCCCCAGCCCCGACTTTATTTTGCACGGCGACTTTCAGGCAAGCTGTAAAACACTTGGACGAGTTAAATAATACACGACAGTGTACGGTATAAATTACAGGAAGCCAGCGGTGGAGCGACATTGTATGCTGAATAAATTAAAGGCTGCGTGACTTACAGGCGAGATCGATCTCCTGCCGAGCATTTTGTTTAGTGACGTGCTTGTCATAAGGGAGAGCTAATTACAGGCACGGAGGTGCGCAGCTCCGGCGCTGCAGAGTACGGCGCGATCTGGGCTCCTGAATGTCAGCAGGGTCCCCGCACTTCCAGGATTTGCTCCTTCCGACGCCGGCCACGTGCCAAGCCCCCATTAGCTGGGTGCTGGCCGCGTCCTCGGGGCCATCCAGCTCCATTGCATCCCAGGGCAAAGGATTGTGCTGCCATGGGGAGCTGCTGAAAGTGGGTGTCCTGGCTCAGGGGACACAGTGGCTGGTGGCTCTGGGGTCTGCTGGGGGCAAGGGCTGGTGCTTGGCAGCAAGATGACGGGGAGATGGGGTTGCCCCGACACAAGCCTGTTCCCGATGGAGCAGAGCCGTGCAGGAGTAATTCTTTACTCTTGCGGCTGGTTGGAGCCGGTGCTGCCTCCATCATCCCCGAGCCCTAGCACGGCTCACACAGCGACCAGGGACCCCGCTGGTGCAGGGGGACCCAGCGCTGGCTGAGCAACGGAGCTGAGAGCCGTGGGGCTGATTTGGGGCTGCACAGTACAAAAAGACACATTCTTGCCCCAAATTAAGTAGGGATCTTGTAACAGCGGGATACTGCTATGGGCCTCCAAGGGAGGGAGGTGGCTTCTTCAGGGCACATTTTGGGCTGAATAATTTTGAACATGCGCTTTACCCATGGGGATGCAGGACTCGGGTGAGAGGCTTGGGTGCAGCTGGGCACCTGGCTGCCCACTTCAACCGCTAAACTTGGGACCGAGTCTGGAGGCTCGTCCTGCTGGCGCCAGAGCAGGGACGGCTCCTGCGCAGCGTCACCCCTGCCAGGAGGTCTGTCCCCACCAGCTGGGGAGCGATGCTGAGCAGGTGGGCACAGCTGGCGAGGCTGCAGCAGAGGCTGCACCACAGGCCCGGCCGCGGGGAGACGTCCCCGGGCTGTGGCAAGGGTGCCGGCGGCTGGAGGCCGAGCTTCGGAGCGGGCTGGCTGGCGGGATGCGGTCCCCTCCGGCTCGGCCGGCTCGGCGGCTGTCTGTCACTCGGCGGGATTATGAGTAGTGAGCGTAATGCATCGGCGTATGAATAGGGTTGTCTGGCTGATGGTGATGTATCGTTTTTCATTACTGCCTCTCAAGCCCTCCCTGCTCCACGTGTGGAAATTCTATTTATTCCCTAATTTGTAAAAATTCCCTCCTTATCTGATACCAATCAGGGAGGGGTAATTGGCTCTCCAGGGCTAGCGGCTGGGGTCCTGATGAAGAGATATGTGTGTCTGCTCTGGCTGTCCAGGCACCCTGCCCTGCTGCACCAGCGACACGGGCCACAATTAATAATGATTTGCAAATGGCAGACAAGCAATAACGCAGAAAGATGTCCAGCCAGCCTCCTGCCCGCCCCTTAATTTCCTTCTGTAATATAAATGGCACGAGAACGAAAATCCAGCGCTATAAATTCTGAAATTAGTTATTCACCGTAATAAATGGTTCCCTTTTTGGTGCGTGTCCCCCCCATCTTTCTCCCCTGACCCCCCTCCAACACACTCCCTCTTCCCCTCCCACCCCCCTCGCCCACCACCTACTTCATTTGAGTCCTAATATGCAAATGCTGTAATTTAACGGGATGGTGAAGTTGATTTTCATGTTAACTTAATTACTTTGATTTATGAACGGCTGGGATGCAGACACGGCTCCGTCCTTACCCACCTCCCGCCCTCGCCCCTCTGCGGTCCTGCTGACCTGCCACCTCTCTTCCCCTTTCTTCCCTTCTTTGAGTCCTCCCTTCCTCATCTTCCCCAAGTTTAGTGTTTTATTAGCTGCCTTTAAGTGGACATAAGTCCTCGCGACAATCGCGTGATGCGGAGGACAAATTCCCCGTCCTGCCTTGTTTAATCGTGCCTGGATAATGGATGTATAATTGACTCATTTGAATGCTTTTGCCTACAGGAGTGCAGAGCATTAAATGTTTGATTGCCTTAATTTCCAAACAGATCATTATCCCCTTCTTACCCGCTCTTAATAAACACTTTATGAGGATTTTTTTTGTAAAGGAAAAAAAATCTCCACTCCTCGTACTTCTCTGAAGTGATAAACTCTAATTAAGTCTAATATTTAAAAATATGGTAATGGTGACTTGTTTGAATAAGTGGCCTACATTTCCATAATTTCATTATTACGTAAAACACGCTAATTATTTGAAGTGTGCTTATTACTAAAAGAGAAATCTCCTTCTAATAAAGATGAAATTGGCTTTTTTTCCTGGATTGCCATGCACGCTGCTCCCCTTCCCTCCCGGCCGTGGCCGTGGCCGGGATTGAGGTGATGGCAGCGATGGCTTTGTTTGCCTGGGGATGCTGCCGGCCTGCAATGATGCTGGATGTGCGGGGACAGTCACAGGGGCTGGAGGACAAACCGTGGGCTCTTTGCACCCTGTGCCACCCTCGGCCCCAGCCATGTTGGTGCCCTTCAGGCTCGTGGGCTCCAGGAGCTGTTGGAGATTGTGCAAGAGAGCTCAGCCCCAGCTGCCCCATTCCCTCCACCTGGGATGCCCCTGATGGAATGCCAGGACAGGTCCCCTCCACTGTGCTTGTCTGCCTGGCTGCTTCCTGGGGATGCCCGTTGGTGTCACCTCTCTGCAGACCGGGGAACTGCCAGAGACGTGCCCTCCCCGCACCAGCATCCCTGCTAGGGTGACTGGATTTGGGGGCTTCACTGACCCCAGTGTGCAGGGGGTGGGACGGGCATTCCGTCCCCTCAGGACAGGGACAGCAACAGGTATTGGAGGGGAGATGAGTATTAATTGTGTCCAAACCCTCTTTAGAGCCCATGCAAGCACTCAGTGGCGGGGCAGGCAGGGGAGGCACTGGGATGAAGTCAATATAAAACTAATTTTCTTTTCTTCGTGAAGAAATGAGGTGTGTGGCAGTAACGTAATTGCAGATAATGAGGTAAGTTATTCTTAATATTCTGCGCGTCGCTGTCAGCTCCACCTAATATACCTGCTGGCTGTGCAGGGCATGTGGAGCCCCTTGTCCCATGCACAGGATTATGAGGCCATTCATTTGGGAGCAGCCCGGAAGGACTGTCCCTGCCATCCCCATGGCTCTCTTCAGGCTGGGAGTTCTGTGCTCTGCCATGTCCTTGTCACTCCTGCAGCTGATTATCCCAGTGTCCCCACCTTGCCTGGCATGGATGCAGACCAGGTCCATCAGAGACAGCTCTCTCCCAGCTCCGGCATGAACAGGGTGAGCAGCCACGAGAGCCTGGTGCCACGTGCCAGGCAGGTGCTGTCACTCCTGGCCCCAGATGGCTGTGCTTTCCTGGGGACATGTCCACTGATGGGGAGCAGCACAGCCCGCTGCAGGGGGACAGCACCCAGCGTTCCCCTTTGCGATTGCCGGCAATGTCGGCAGCAGTGCCAGGCTGCGTGGGGACTGTGCGGCTCCCACCGGTCACAAGGCCACTGGCTGTCACCTGGGGTCAGCAGGAGGGAGACGAGGGGCGGCGGTGGCCGGTCGGCCCTGTTCCCGCTTTGCAGGGCACTGTTGTACAAAGGCAGTGGTGATATTATTCATTAACAGTAATCTGCCATTAGAACATTGACAAATGGCCCCTCGTCGCCTGAGCATCAGTTCTCGTACAGCCCATAAAGCATGGGGACAGTTTAAATATGGACCTGCTCAGCTCGGGCCGGGGGTGATCCGTCTTCCTGGCCGTAGCACAGGTGCGGCGGGGCTGCCTCCAAATGAGCACATTTAGGGGGGCCCTGTGCTCCCCCAGCTACCCACAGCCTGCCCGGGCAGCTGCCAGGATTGACAGGCTCGCTCCTTGCACAGCAAGCGTCTCGGCCCAGCGCACGGCGGTTGCGGCGGCACTCAGCACTCCGAGTCCCCGTGGCAGTGGTCTGGTGCCCTGGGGAGGTGGGAGAGGTGGAGGGGAAACACTGGCAGGGTGGCACATGTGGGGACACGGCCCCTTCCCTTCTCCCTGGGGTGGGTGCGGAGATGATGCTCTCCCTGCATGAGCATTGCTGCTCCTAGGAGCCCATTCTGTGGTGCAGTCACGTCGTGCCCGGGCTGTGGGCCAGGCTCGCGCTGCCGGAATCCTTGAGCACGTCCTGGGTTCAAGCGGTACCACTTTGGCACAGCCGGCGGAGGGCACACGCCGGGCAGTGAGCCCAGCGCCGCAGGCTGAGGGGTTTCTGCCTCCGTCCAGGCAGAGGACCGTGGTGGGAACACCCATCCCCTCCAAGGACAAGGGCAGCCAGCGATGCTGAATGGCGGCGAACTCCCGCCCTGATTGAAAGAGGGCTCCCGCCCCACGCGGATGCAAATGCCGCTGTCCCCGGCTGTCAGTGCAGCCACAGCTCGGTGAGACACAGCGAGGGCCGGGACGTGGGTGTCGAGGCAGTTCGGTGTCGCAGCGGGTGATGCTAAAACACCGGTGGAAGCGTTGAAACCCGGCAGGGCAAAGCCAGCCAGGGTGAGGGGAGGCTGGGGTGGCACATCACCCCTCTGCCCTGGCAGCCTGGCTGAAGAGAGTCCCGGAGGTGGTTGGGACCCAGCACCTTGGGGCGAGCTTGACCCCGGCCGTCCGGGGCCGCCGCAGGAGGACGCGGGGCGATGCTTGGAAGTGGCAGGACAAGGCAAGGGGCAGGGAGGCCGGGCAGAGCCGCTGCTCCGTGTGCAGGAGGCAGGATAACCCCAGGCTGACCCCTTTCACACACGCCGCACAACACCCCTAAATCAATTGCATCTTATTATTACAATATCAATATACAATATTCCTACAATAACACCATTGATTTTCTACTCAGAGGCTGCACCTAAGTCTGTTTTAAAGAGGAGGGAGTTAATAGCGCCCTCATTAAAAATCTATAGATTATCCCCCACCCCCAAAAAAGAAAAAGCAGTTTATATTCATTAGGGCTATTGAATATAAAGTAATATGTTTGTGTAGGACATTGGAGTAATGTGATAATCCGTCCGCATATCAGGGAGAAATCCACTTAGCAACCCTGTCAGCTTGACAAGAAAAATGTGCCCATAAAGTCAGGAATACATTGAGGGAGCGAGCGTGAGGAGAGCAGGGGTGCGCCTGTGCGGCACCCGCAGAGCTGTGCCGGCTGGCAGCACCGGGCCACCTTCACCCCGTCCCCCTGCCCAGGCCTGGGGACACCGGCGGGCACCCCGACAGCCCCTGGAGGTGTCTGGGAGCAGGGCAAGCCGGGTGCACGGGATAGGGATCATGGGGGCTCCGTACGCTGCCATCCTCCACGGCCCCAGGCAGGATCACCCTGATGGGACGGGGCTGGTAGGTGCCAGGCTAGGTGCTGGGGCAGCCCCGCCACGGCCACGCACCCCCTGGGGAGAGCTGGGCTGGGGGGTGCAGGGTGGGCAGGGCTGCCCGTGCCCCCCCGCCTGCCTCGGACCTGGCTCGTCCCCTGCCCCGTGGTCACCTTTGCGATGGATTAAGCACTGAAAGAGCAGCAAAGCAATCCCGTTCGCGCTCTCTTAGGCTGTCAATTGCCATTTTGGTAATAGAAATTCCTTTCACAAGGTAACGACGGCCAGATTTAGAGGATTTCATATTGCTAATAATTCCCCAAACAGCCATCTGACTGTGTTGTTTTAAAAGCCGCTTAGTTTTTTGCTTTGGAGTTTATGAAAATCTCCCACTCTAATATCCCGAGAGCCAGCCTATAATTGTGTTATTAAATCAATCGGAGCGGATTACATTGTAAAATCAATAGATGGCTGTAATTGCATATTAGAAAGTTGTTCTGCTGTTGTTGATTTTTTTTTACATGGATAATTATAATAAGCGTGTTTACCTTAGTGCTGATTTGGAATGAGTCTCACTAAATGACTTACGATGAGCTTGGCGCTCCCGCTGCCAGCGGCCCATGGCATCGCTTGGGACGGCGAGGACGGTGCTGCTGCATGGGCACACAGGTGGCACCGACCTGCTGGGGTCCCTCCGGCTTTGCAGGGTGGTAGCCCAGAGCCCAGGGTGGCTCCCAGCACTGGCACCTGGCACAAGAGCACATCAGGGTTTTGGGGAGACAGCTGGTGGTCCCAGAGGGTATCCCCAGAGACCAGCTCGGAGGTCTCAGGAGGTGCTGTGGTGTATCGCTGCCAGTTTGGCCACTCCTCAGATCTCTGCACAGTTTCCCCTTTCAGCGACATGGAGCAAAAGCCAAGTTTCAGCTGCCCACAGCAGCCCAGGGTGATGCTGTGGACAAGGAGGTGGGCAGCGGGATGCCTGGGAGTGGGGAAGGGCAGCAGCTGGGGCTGTGCTTTCAAATCCAAGCCACTCATCTGCCACCCACCTGACGCAGCTGAGAGGCCACGATTTATTCCGCTGTTGCTTTTTTGGGAGACCAGGCCAGGGCTGGCTGTGAGTTGGAGGTACTTTGGCTGCAGACGGTTGCACTCCCCTTGCCTCAGTTTCACCAGCTTTTGACCCACTGTTTCCCCATTAGGTCCTGCTGGAAGCTGGCTCCAGGGGCAGGTCCAGTGCTGGTTTCCCAGGGGCTCAGCTGGATGGATGGAGCAGGGCGGGTCGTAAGGCTGGCAAGGGACTTGCTTGAGTGGGAACAAGTGACAGAGAGAGCTGGTGCTGTGGCTTGGCCAGGCAAGACACTCATCATCTCCAGGCATCCAGAGCCATTGGTGCCACCTCAGCCAGCGCAGAGGACAGAGGCACAGAGAGACAGGGCTCGTCTCTGTCCCTACACCAGCCGGTGGGGCTGGGGACACCTCTCTTTTGCTGGGTTGTCCCCACGCCTGGCTCCCTTCCCTGCCCTGGCACACCAGCAAGGGGAAGGGATGCCATGAGAGGACCTGGGTGGACACCGAGAAGGCACGTGGCCCTGATGGGGACGTTAGCTCTCCCACTGCCCGCCATTAGCCAGGAGGGTCCCCGGCAGCTCAGGTCAGTTCCCAAGGGAGCTGCGAGTGGAGAAGCCCCGTGCACCTCCAAGTGATGCTGGGGGACAGGTGACAGCTTTGCCACAGGGTCGCCAGGCGCAGCGGGGCTGGGCAGTGATCCGGTCTGGCAGGGAGCGATGAGGTGGCCTGGCAGCCCCGTCCCCGCAGGCAGGCGCCTGGCAGCAGGGCAGTGCTGCCCGCCTGCGTGGGGCCCTCAATCCGGCACGCAGCACTGTCAGCAGGCAGCCTGCTGTCTCCTAGACAGTGAAATATGGCCACAATTAGCCCGGATACAGTTCAATTATGATAAACAGCGTTTGCACCCTTTAAGCCGTGATTAAAAGGCCTCCTCCCGTTGATAGAGAGACCTAATTTCACATTATTATCGCTGTAGCTTGATTATAAAGCACTCCCTGGATTTACAGTTGGGAGATGGATGTGGAGGCTTCTTTATCATTTACACATCAGTAATGATGCAGCCTTCCCTCCACCACAACATCCATCCAGCGGCGGCGGGGAAAGGGGGGCCCTGCCTGTGCCCCCCCTCCCGGGGCACCCTCTCCCCATGTCAGCCCGGCCCCGCTGCCACACGCAAGTGGGCAAAGTCACCCTTACGGTAACAGCTTGATAAATGGGCGGGCGGTAATGAAATGGAGACATCAAGGCGTGGGGCGAGGAAGAAAGAGTGGTAATCGGAACGAGTGGAGCTGTCCCGAAACGGAGGGGAGCGGGAAGAAGGATCGCCTCTGCGCCGTGTGCTGTCAAGGGAGAAATTACACATTTACTCTTGCTTTTTCTTAAGGAGACGGCCCTCATAGATCAAAACATGGATTTACAAGCCAATTTTCAACATGAAATATAGACACCAGGAATCAATTTAAGCCCAGCTTCTATTTTAGCAAACGGTGCCTGCGTTTAGTCCCAGGTAAATAACACCAGCCGGAGCCTTCCCCTATCCCCGGCTCGCCGCCCCGACACCGCTTGCTCTGGCAGCCACAGTGCTGCCGGCCAGCACGCGCTTCGACCAAGGCCCCGCGTCGGGCTGAGGACGGCGGCAGCTCACCAGCTGCTTGCCAGCCTGGGGCCAGTGGACACGGGCCAGCGCCAAGGGGCTGGCTCTGGTGGCGACGAGGTGAATCCCAAAGCATGGTGGCAAGCAGAGAGAGCCAGGTGCCACATAGCCCCTGGGGAAGGGGACCCTGCTTGGCTGGTGAAAGGCAACTCTGGCATCACCTGCCATCCGTATCCCAGTGCGGAGACAGCTCCTTCACCGGCCAGTGCCACCAAGGGACACAGGCGCCAAAAGAGGAGGCTGGAGTGACTGGCACTGGGCTTGCAGGGAAGCAGCCACTGGCCAAGAGCTGGTGAGTCCAGCTTGCAGGGACGCTGCCTTCCCCATTCACAAGATCCCCACAGGCTGTGGGGCAAGCACTGGACTGGAGGACCCAGGGATGTGTCATCCAGTGGGATGCCACTGCCCCAGGCAAGCCTCCTGCTCCTGGGCATGGATCTATCCCAGTGCAGCACAGAGCCGTACTGGGATGCAGGTCAGATCATGGCTCTAACCCAGCATCTCTGTGCTCTCTCCGCAGACGACTGTAAGAACATCGCCAACATCATGAAGACACTGGCCCATAGAGGCTTCATCTTCAAGCAGACCTCCAAACCCTTTTGATCCCCAAGGCAAGCCAGGCAAGGGCTGCATGTGCCCGGCGCCGGCGAGGCGGGGAGGACGGGCTCCAGCATTAAAATAAAACGGCAACCGAGGCCAGAGGAACCGATATGAAAAAAAAAACACAAAAAAAAAAAAATCTCAATTTCAGCTGTTAACTCCAGTAGAGGTTGTATATATGGGAAGGCAAATCTGTGTAGACCTGATGTGACTCCCTCTCTGGGCTGCTCCGGACATTATGCCATGCTAGCGGACAGCCGCGTAGGGCGCTTGCACCACATTTTAGACTCGTAGTTTGTTCTTTTTTCTTTGGCTCCCGATTTCCCTCCTTCCTTCCATATCCCACCCGTCCTCCCTCTCCCGTCCTGTAGCCAGAGCATCCCCCATCTCCTCCCTGGCATGGGCCGTCCCCGCCTTCCCTTCTTTCTTTCTTTTCTCTGGTTTTATGTTCTTTGGCCTCGACGGCTGTTGCAGCAAGGCTGGCGCGTGTCCGCACCCAGGATGCGCCGACGGAGACTCAGCAGTGTCGAGACGGCCCCTCGCCCTCCCCGCCAGCCCCCCCGCCTCTCCCCCGAGCACCTTTTCCCTTTTTGAGTCAACACTAACCCCTCTCTGACTCCTGTATGTGACAAACGCGATCCGTCTCTTTATGTTCAAGGTGAAGTGCCTGTATTCTCCGCTGCAGAGCCCCTGGCAGCCCCGCTGTGGGCTGCGGGGCCCCAGAGGGCTCCCTTCAGTGGGGCGGGGGCCCGGCGGGCGGGCGGGCGGCAGGAGGGAGGTGACAGTGTCCGCATGGAGCCCCATCCTGTCCCTGTCCCGTCTGCTCGTGCCTCACGTGGGGCTGGGTGGGATGCCCAGCCCTGCCCTGGCCCTGCCGACCAATTCCAGCTCCAGCGGGGCCAGGCCCGCCGCAGCACCACGTCCATTGCCGGCGGTGGACGTGCCAGCACGTGCTGGCCCCCAGCCCACAGGTACCTGAGCGGGGGAGCTGCAAATTGCCCCAGACCCCTGACCCCACTCCCCTCCCACCCTGTCTGGCCTCCCTGGGTTCCCGAGCTGAGGCTCAGCCCCCCGTGTGCCCACTGTCTCCGCAGGCCATGCTGTGCCCCTCCCACGTCCCCACAGACGCTCAGCAGCAGCTGGCTTGTTGCCTGAGAGAGTTGCCGAGCGCGTCCCCCCCAGCTGGGTGGGCTCCCGGCCGGCCAGGGCGGTTGGGGGCAGCTGTGGGGCAGTCTGAGGGCGTGCGCGTCCCCCCGGTGTCACCCAGCCCCGGGGCCCTGCTGAATGGAGCCCTTGTCCGGGCGCTGACCTGCAGGGAGGCTGCAGCCCCGGGACCGTGCATGCATGGCCTGGAGCGAAGCCGGTGACGGCAGCCAGAAGGGCAATACAGGCACTGAACTTGGCGGTACATGACTGCATGGTGTGTGGTGTTCCAGTTAAACCAACCGATAATGCAAACCCAGCATTTTCATTGTCTAGTTATTCCAATCCTTGCTGTAAATGTGCCACATGAATAAAGTTTGGGGGTAAAGGAGCCCACGCTGTGCCCATGCATGTGCAAGTGTATATGGGGGGCAGAGGCAGGGGTGTTGCTGCCTGCGTACATGGGAGCAGGATGCCCCACCAGTGGGGCGGCCCTTCGTGGGGTATGGTACCTCAGCATGTCCATGCTCCCCAAAAAAGCAAGCTTTTTGGCTCCGAAAGGGAGGCCTGGGTTCCCGGCAGCTGGGAGCACTGCCCCGCTCTCCAGCATGGGCACTGTGGAAGGGCCCAGCAGTCTCTCCGACCACCTTGGCTTCACTTGTGCCCCAGGACAGCTCCACCTCGAGGGTGCCACCAGCCCATCCCAGCTAGGCTGCACCCATGGGTGCACCCCAGCACAGCCGCCTGCCCAGTGCAAGGTGACAGCCACCACCACCTCCCACTGGGCTCTGTCACCCTGCAGCCCAGCACGCTTGTACCCACACAGCCACTACTGCACTTAGAGCATCTCCACTGCTGGGTGGAGCCAGTGTGGCTCTGCCCAGGGCACTGGGACACCCGCTCTGCCCCGGGCAGCACAGCCAGCACAAGTACAGCACCATGCAGGAGCCATACCGAGCCACGCAGGAAACACCACCACATCCAGGTGCCCAAGGGACCCTGCCCAGCACCAGGGTGCCGCTGGGTGACAGGGCTGCAGCTGTCCGGCTGGCATAGAGTGGGCAGCTCCGGAGGGAAGGGACAGCCCCAGCCCACTTGCTGCAAGCAAAGGTCACAGGGGCTTTAATGGTTCCTTCTGTGCAGCCCCTGATCAGCTTTATTGATCTATTTTCGATGGAGTCGTCTGATTAGTTTTCTATGAAAACTAAGAACTTGGCCTTTGCCCTTTGCTCCTGCAGGCAAGAATGTGACTCAGAGGACGTTGTCACGGCGGATCGATCGCCAGTTGCACTTGATAGGCAGCGTGGAGGGAATGCAGGGTGGGCAGGCGGGCAGCAGGGCCGCGGCCCGGAACGGGGCACACAGCCAGGGCCACCTGTGCCTGCAAGAGGCAGTGCACAAACCCAGGCTCCCGTTGGTGGCATCAGCGATGCCTCAGCCCCTCCAAGACCCTGCAGAACATGGGGTGCAGGGACCAGGGACCTCTCTTACCGCAGACTGAAGCTGGAGGTGTCCGCCTGCCTCAGGCAGGGCAGCAGGAGGAGGAACTGGGCCTGACAGTGAGTGCTGGGGACAACACAAGTGTTTCCTGGCAGGAGCATCCCCTCGTCCAGGCGAGGCAGCGCTTGCAGGTGTGGGACATGCAAGACAGCAGGGGCTGGGCATGTGGGATGCTGGAGGGAGCTCCCCAGCGTGGCACAAGCAGTGCTGCAGCAGCCCAGAGCGGAGACCAGCGGCCCCAAAAGCAGCAGGAGCTGCAGTAACACCTGCTGCAGCCCCCCAACTGAGACACACGGGGCTCCCAATATGGCTGGCAGCACCCGGCCTGCCCAGGGTGGAGGCGAGACAGCTTGCACCATCTCCTCCCGCTCCGCGCGGGCTCACCAGGGCTAATGAAGACTGCTCCAGTGCAAGTGATGGGTTCTGTATTTACAGGGATGTTCACAAAAAATCTGGCATGTGAAAAAAAAAAACAAAAACCACCAGAACAAACCCCAGCTAGCACTAGTGGCTGTGGGGCAGCCAAGCACGGCCTTGGACAGAGCAGCGGCCGCCGGCAGAGCACTGCACGGCCCCGGGGCTGCCCCCCAGCACCTGCTGCAGGTGGCCAGATGGGGCTGGGGCCGCGGCGCTGGGCAGGGGCTGGCACCCGCTGTTCTCTGGAGCACTGCAGCATTTGCCCTAGCAAGGTCCCCGTCCTGCCCCTTGGCCGCAGGCAGCCAGCTGTCCCCAGGGGCTCCGGGACCCTGCACACAGCTCTACACCTCCTCCTCGCCCAGCGCGGGGGGGCTTCACCTTCTTGACGGAGGAGCTGGAGGCCGACTCCTTTCACTTCCTCTGCTCCAAGAGGGAGACGGGAAACAAAAGAAAAACCAGGGTCAGCAGTGGGAGTGCTCAGGTCACATGGAAAACACACCTGCCTGTCCCAGAGCCAGCCACAGGGCTCCGGCATCACACCCAGCAGTGCCCAACAGACCACACTGCCACCTGCCCAGCTGAAGGCAGGGCCAGGTCCTCGCATGATGGGAGAGATAGAGCTAATCCAGCAGTGACAGGGGGCTGGGATGGCACCCTCACGGGGGGGTGTCACCTCCCTGACACGGGTAGGGCTTTAGGATGGTCCCCTTTGCAGCGCAGGGTCTGGGAGTGAGCAGGAGAAAGGGGCTGGGCTCTGCCACAACCCAGTGGCCCCAGAAGCCCTGACCAAGCAAGGTGGCACACAACAAGCCCTAAGGAGCAGGGCCTTCAGAGAGGGGCAGAGCAGCTCCATGCTGCAGTCAGCTGTGGCAGGGATGCTCAGAACGGGCAGAGCCTGGAAACACTCCTCCGCCATCCAGCCCTGCCGTGTAGTGGCCCAGGAGCAGAGCAGGAGGCTGATAGAGAACCATGGCTCCTCAAAAAACCCACCTCTTTTCTGGGCAATGCGCCTGAGTGCGACTGGCAGGCTCTGGTGAGCCTCATCCCTCACGGACGAGGTTTTAGGGCTGAATCCAGCCATAGGAAAGATGGGGCCATTTGCGCTAAACAGGGAACGTGACTCTAGCCGTACCGCTGCACCGGGGCGAGACTCAGCACTAGGTGCTCCACGGACGCTGTGGCCAAGCAGGGTATGGTCCCAGGTATGCCAGGGCCACAAGGTACCCGCTGCACTGGGTGCCATAGGGACAACCAGTGCCAGAGCCCTGGGGTCTCGCTTCACACCACCTACAGCAGGCAGCAGCGGAGGCGGGCACTGGGGCGTGCACTGCAGTGGCACAGTGACCGCCGTCAGGTCCCCGCAGCCAGTCCGTCCCCAAGCGCCTGCAGAGCCACCACCCCAGCCAGCGAGTGCCCAGGGGATGGAGAAGGCATCACCGATGCGCTCTCCAAAAGGAGTCGGGTCTGTCCATCCCTGTTCGTCCCGCACGCCTGTGCCGCCGCCAGCAGTGTGCGCGGTGGGAGGCCCCGCTGCCTCCCCCAGCAGGAAGGCGGCCTCCAGTCCCCGCTGGGCACTGGGCGAACGGCAAACAGAGCATGGAATTTGCACGGCTAAAAGTTAAATACAACACACACACGGATTTCGTCAGAGGCCCTGGCACGGTTGCCTTCGCAGGATCCGATTAACGGGGAAATAAAAGGGCCAGAGAACCCACACAGCAGTGTGAACAGATGCCCTATAAAAATCAAATACATGGTAATCAAGGGGACCGAAAGGTACATTTAAAAAAACAAAAACCCACCCTGGAAACAAAGGAGCTGGGCTTTGTGGCTTTCCTGGGAGGGCTGCGGAATTAATGGGGAAGAGCACATGTGTTTGATAATCTTTATATGGCAAAAGACCCATCTTTCAAATATGTCACAAATTCATATTAATCACCTTCCTATTGCCTTCTGTGGCACAGCTATTCCAGTTGCCTTGGGCAAAATTGGGAACTGTCTGGTTAAAAAAAATGTTTTACATTATAATTTACAAGAGCCTACAAGTCTAGTTTCTTTTAATGGAAAGAACGATTAAAAAAAAAAGAGGAATATATATACACCCTGGTATATACACTATATATATATATTAAATATATATATATAAAAGACAGATATTGTAACTCCATCTGGAAAGAGAGAATGTTTGATCTTAACAATGTAACTTCTAGCTTTCAAACAGGCTCAGAAAACAAGAAGTCAGCAGGAGTTCAGATAAAGGAAGCTTAAAAGTCAAATAATTCTGACTCTGAACCCGAGACTTCTTAGACTCAAGGTCTTTTCCTTTACCCATTAATGGGCTGACTTGTGAGCTCAGGAACAAAGTGCTGCAATGTGAGGATTTCTAAGAGTCACTCATTACAGATCACTGAGTGGAGTCTGAGTTGCAGAAATCAAAGGATCCAATCTGGAGTAACTGGCTGAACTTCTGCTTGGAACTAATTTGTTCCGAGTTCGGCTCACCTTTCACCTCCTGAAGGCCCCGAGTAAAGTCCCTACCGGGGTCAGCGGCAGACGGTGCTGGGGGATCCCAGCTCGGCTTTAATGGTCAGCAATGGGCACCACAGCCCCACAGGAGAGGGCAGACAGGCAGGCAGGGTAGGAGGGACTCCGTGGACGCGGCAGGGCAGAATGGTGCCAGGCTTCCTGCTGCCCTGTAGGGTCTCGCCGCTGAGACAGGCAGATTCCTCTCCTAACCTGGGCTAAAACACCCTGCTGAGATGTCCCCCATCCCCACTGCTGGCCAAGGGGGATGGGGGCAGCCAGCTGTCACCACAACCAGCATCTCAAGACCCTGATGTGCCTTTGCCCATTCATGCCAATTCCTGGAAAGGAATCCAAGCGTGCCAGGCAGGGCTCAAGTCAGGACTCGCAGTCCTATTCCTGGCTTTGCCACTCACTCCTTCCAACATCTGGAGCAAGATACTTCTCTCTAGGGAAACAAATCTGGCTTCAGGGGAGCAGCTGGTTTGGAGGCTGAACTAATCCATACTTAATCCAACATGTGGAGTACCATGGACGGGCAGCGCTAGACAGCACAAAGGGATTCTCCAACTCAGAGGAATTTGAAGCAGGGAGATTAAATGATTCCCCCAAGAGCCCCCCGGCAGCTCAGTGGCAAAGCTCAGGAGTTCACAGCTGGCGTGGCAGGGCTAAACCACTGAAGCAGCCTTGGTGAGGGGATGGCAAGGTGTCACCCGCCAGTGCCCACAGCCAGGGCTGCAGGAGGCGAGGGAGGGCAAGGCCACTGCAAAGCACCGCTGCATTTGCACATGTCATGCTGCCAAGCGGACAGGCTAGATACGTCCCAGCTCTTCAGAGAGCTGCTTGTTTGTGCTACGAAAACTGCTGCCCCCTGCTGCAAGCACCCCATGACAGGGGAAAAGCACTGTGCTCGCAGAGGCGGCCGCCTTGCCAGCGCTGTGCCCTGGGTGCACCGCCTCCCACACCGTCCCCATCGCACCAGGGCCTGGGACACCTCGGAGTTATCGCTGTGCAGGGTGGGAGCACCAGCTGAACAGCCAGTGACTGTCCCCACCACTCCCTTCTCAGGGCTGACCCCAGCCCGCTGATCTGCCAGAGGCTGATTTTAGCCACGATGCTGAGCGAGAGGCACCGGGGCTGCTCCTGCCAGCTCTGGGCAGGGCAGGGAGCATCGCCAACACACCACCTTCCACTCAGCTCAGCCCATCCTTGGAAAAGCTGGTTGTGGGCTGCAGACTGGTCTCTCCCACCGCCACAGTGCCCAGAATCGCGGGAAAGGTTCAGGCTGAGCACAGTGCCAGGCCCTGCCTGACTCACCAAACGTACCCGAGCCAGGCAGAACAGGGTACAGCAGCCCCATTCCCCTTGTCTCCAAGATACTGCTCCAGCTGGGTTGTAATTTTTTCCCCCCCTCAAAAGGTAGCATAAAATGGTCACAGTGTGAATGTGCTTGACCTTTTGTCTTGGACTAATCTAATTGTGTCGTCTTTGTGTAATCAGCCGGTAAAGGTCAGTGCTGTATTTAACATGGGGGCCCTTTAGGTACTGAATTTGCCTTGCAGTGAATTAACTTGATTATATTTCTTTCAAATATGTCAGAGACCAGGTCAGTTTAACCCTCTCTGCACTGCCTGGGCCCACCCCTTTGTTTCCAATTCCAGGACATGGAATAACGTGGTCAGAAACACACGCATGGGCTGCCTCCTCCTGCAGCCATGGCCACCACCATCACCACCACCTCACCCACCTTCCCAAGAAGCAAAGTCTCAAGTCAGAGCAAGTGTGTTGTGAATCAGCCCAAAAGTTTGCAACCAGGACACCCCGGACCGCAGCAAGGGGTGAAATTTCAGATTCAATGCAGTAGGGAAAAAAAAAAACAATTCAGAAGACTCCTTTGCAAACATGAACCTGTCTCAGCGGAACGCTTCCTTATGACTCCATATTGTCACAATCAAATAGGACATTACTCAAGTCCGGATTAACGTATCGCCTCTGCCGTTGACAGATAAGGTGTTCTCAATATCCTGCAATACATTATACATTTTAGAAAGTAAAGGTCTGTGCCGCTACCAGGGGCAGTATGTCTGAGGCGTCGGGGATGCCACTGTGTGGGGACGGGCAGCTTTTATCAGGCAGTTCAGCTCAGCTGTGCCGGGGGACTGCACGGAGGGGAAAGCAACCTCAGCTGATCCCCAGGCATACCCTTGGCCCTGAGGCAGCGGTGAGAGGCTGGGCGGCCTGCCCTCACAGAGGCAGGGAGGAGAGGCTGGTGATTTGCATCTTGCAGAAATACATGCACAGGACATCGTCATAGGGCTCGCAGTGGAAGAACCCCTAGGTCTGGCTTTCCTTTCTCGGCATTGGAAGTAGGGTATAAAACCACCCCTTTGCTCTTCAAACACCTCTCTCTTTCCCAAACCTCCTGCTCCAGGCAGGGCTACTGCTTGGCTCCAGGGACTTAGGCAGCTCATGGCTCATCATCTCAAGACTGCTTTCCCCACTCGCTTCCCTCTGATGAGCAACCCTTATGGGGCTGTGTCTAGAAGGAAAACACCTCAGGCCTGCAGCTGTACTGGCATCACTGTTGCTGCCCTAGTGCAAGCTCTCGTCACCCAAAGCCTCGCTGCTTTGGTCCACGGTGGCACCCACGTCAAGCCATCTGCCTGCATGCAGGATGTAGAAAGCCCTGCTGACCCCACCTATAGCACCAAGAACACTGTCCAGCACAGGAGACGAGCCCAGAGAGCAGCACTGGGACTTGGGGGGGAACAGGCGTGCTGTGCTCCCTTGGACGCGCATGCCTGGAGGGAGAGCAGGGCAGCATCCCCAGCGCTTGTCAGGGCATCTGCGTCGGAGACCTGAGTGCTCCCTGTTCTGCCCCCACAACCTTCCTTCTCACCGAGTTGGGGGTCAGTGGTGCTCCTACTACATCAATGATCTGGTCCTTGGCATCTCCCTTGCTCTCCTCGATGCCGAGCCCTGTCTGGCCATCTGGATGGGCACCTTCCGCACTGAGGGGGCCAATACTACCAGCTTTGGCCAGGGCCTCATAGCGGTGCCGTAACATCTGCAGCTCATATTCACAGTTGGCAAAGGCTTGCTTCAGCTCATACAGCAGCACCAGATCACTCCGCAGCTCGTTGAACATCTGCACAATCTCCTCCGTGGGCATAGGGTTGAGATCTAGGAAGAAAAAGGTGTTTGTTAAACACCCAGACCTGCAGCCCTACAACAGAAGATGCCTAGAAAGATCCTGGCTGCCCAGTTCACTCCCACAAAGGCACACCAGGAGCCTCACTCCCATCATACAGTTCATTAGCAACCAGCATCCCTAGCGGTCGGATAGCTGAATTTCCAGGCTGTCCTTTGGCTCTGGCCAAGGACTAAGGATGAACCTGCAAAGTCCACGACTCAGCAAGTGAAGGATGATGGAAGACATAGGTCAGACCAGATAATCGCCTTACTACCCACCAGGTCCTATGGAGGGAGGTCAGTCTTGGGAACAAGTCCTCACACACTGCTGCAGAGGACAGAAGAGCTCCTGCTGTCCCCTACACTTTCACCAACAAGGGGTGGACAGGCTGAGCTCCCTTGCCTCTCTTGCTGCTCCTCCCAAGGTAGGACTGAGGCAAAGGATTGCTCTGCTGCTGTGTTACAGACACGTTTTAATGCAGACCTGAACTACTTGTAGCAGAGGCTGGCAGATCACCTCCCCACTCCATGCATTCTGCTGCAGCCCATCACACACACAGAGCCAGGAAGAGCTGCATGTTCTGGAGAAAAGGATGAAGCTCTGCACATTTGTCCTGATATACAGCAGTGGCTCCCTGTCCACAGGGCTGCCCACATGGCATCTTTGTGCTTGCGCTGTGTTCACCCACACAAAGCCCAGGCATGTTTCTACACTCTAAGACACAGCAGGGCTGGAGCACCAGGAAGCACTTGAGATATGTGTATTTTTTAAGGCAGGAGTAGGGAGCCAGGAACCCTTCCTCACCTTCATGGAAGGTGAGCTCCAAGAAGCACTCACATCCTTCCCCAAGGTTTCCCTAGCAAGAAAAGATGGTAACTCCTCTAGTTTTAAAGCAGAAAGGAGAAGCCACCCTGGTTGAGCTGCTTTCACCAGCCACAGTAGGCCTTCAGAACTGCACACAGTCTCTGAGACAACATATCAAGCCATAAACCAGTTGGCCCAAAAAACTGACAACAGTTAACAGAAGTCAGTGCTGAAAGCAGGCTCTGTAATCTCTTGTAAATCATCAGTAAGGCTTTGCCCCCCACTTCTTTCTTTTTTTTAAAAATCGCCACAGTGGGGGGGAAAAGGATCATCAGGTGTCTAATCAAGGGGCACTCCATGCTGCGACCTGTAGTACCTGCAAACTGTACCCACTGCATGGAGGGCAGTAGCTAGCCATGGGCTGCACTTCTTCCCCTCTAGCTACGAGTGGGTATTGTACATATTAAGTGAACCCTTCTTTCTGCTGCTAAGACACTGGAGTTCAAGAGTGAGGGATATGTGTTTACTCGCCTTTCAGTAGAGATGCTCCAGATTTTCACACAGCATGCAACCTATAAAGGGGGGATGAACAGTCCCAGACGCATTTTGGACTTGCCACCGTGAGCAGTAAATTAAGAGGAAACGAAGCTTGAAAGCAAGACAGGGCAGCCCTGAACAATGCGCGTGCCGTGGTCACTAACACACTTAGAAGTACCTCTCCCGGCAAGGCTGAGATTTGCCTTCCTAATACTGTGGTGCCTCTCTTGATGGTTAAAAAGGCCCAAACAAGAGAGAAACAAAGGCTCTTTTAAAACATTTTTCTACTGGGAGGAAAAAAAAAAAGCCCTGTGCATCTTGTTCTGGCTTTTACCCTCTCTCTTTCTTTTTTTTTTTTTTAAACACATAAAATATTTTAAAAACCATTCACATACTGTTATTCAAGAAACTGGCTGCATTACTAGGGGGAAAAAATAGCCCATCTCGAGAACAAAGGCTAGCTCTGTGTGTCTCTTTCTCTCTCGCGTGCCCCCTTTACTCACCTACTCCGAGTTCCATCAGCATCTGCTCCAGGGCTTTAATCTTCTTCTGTCCCACCGAGCTTGGCAGTTTCATCTGGAACACAAAGGTAACAGAGCCACACAGCTCAGAGATAGCCCTCACTCACAGCCGTCTAGTTCAAAAGGCAAGAGAGCTTTTCTTTTTATAGCGCAGGGGGAACAAAAAAAGAAAGGGAGAGAAAGGAAAATCAAGTGGTAAGAGAGGGAGACAGGGGCTGAAAGTTTTCAGACTAGGTCCGAGGGCAGGTATTGAAAAGCCCGGTCGCGAGGGCTTTTATTTTCTCTCTCGTGTGTGTGCAAGACACGCTGTTTTACAGTTTCCATGTGTCACTGAATTAACAACAAAAGTTCTTCTTGGCTTCAAACCCTCTCCCGCGGTGCCCAGCCCATCAAAGGGCTCATTTACACAGCGGCTAATGTGCAATGCTGCCCTACTTTATTCGCTTTAGCCGGCCTGATTAGACTCATGCGCTAACAGACTCACTTCTCCTTTACCCGCTGAGCCCCAGACCTGTGGGATTCATTTACAGAGCAGGCTTTATAACAAAGGGGAGAGACAGAGAGAGCACAGTTACTTGACTGGCGGAAGTGTGAACACACATTTACATCGGAGCTAAGGGGCTAGGTGAGAGAGGAAGCATCAGATGTGAGCTATGAAAGGGAATCGGAGCTGGCCAGGAGAGGAAGAATGCATACACTTAGCAGGGTCCTTCCTCTGCATTCATTTGGGCTCTAGCAGGAGTGCTAGCTGCTCAGACCAAGCATTTATTAGATTACAAGCAGCACAAACGCAGCGGGCACAATATGGCAGGGAGAACAGGTTTCCAAGCCCTGCGGATATATCCAAGAGCGAATGAAAGCACTTTCCTTCCCCAGCAATGCTAGAAGACAAATCAGGAAAGAAATGCTACTCAACACCACCATGTCAAACACCTTCCTGCACATAGTTGTAGGCTGCCTCTCCACATCCAGCCCTGGGAAGGTGAGCTCACACCTCCACCCCAGGGATCACCAGCACCAGCCCAAGCTGCCCAGCAGGCCACTGAGCAGCCAAGAGGCGAGAGCATCCTGCACACCACTTACTGATCAGTGGCCCCAACCTTGGCCAAACCAACCAGGAGCCTGCAACACTGGGCTGGGAATGACCTGAAGGAAGAGCCATTCTTTATTCCACCTTAAAAGTGGCCTCTGAGGTGAGCTCACTGGAGGGTCCCATGGTCACCTTACTTCCCATAAGCCACAGGCTGAAGTTGCCCAAAACAAACAGCCCAATGTAAGCTTCTCAAATTAGGCCCATCTGTTCCACACTGTTCACCGCTCCAATACAAAAATAAGAGACACCACCTGGATCTTCTCAATTCCTTTGAAGGCAGGAACACTGCAGGCACACACCCAAACGGTGACAGTACTAACCTTAACTCAGCTATGACTATGTCCCATCAGAAGCTCCACAACCCCAATGCAAGGTTGAGAAAACCTGCTGAGAAAACCTGACTCCACCTCCACATCATTCCAGCCAAGAAACCAGAGCACAGATGCCGCAGAGCACCCATGGCGAACAGGCCTTTCACAGGACATGCTAAGAAGCACCTAGTCCTTTTCCTAGATATTATCACTGCAATTAAGACTCCAGCAAAGGATAAGGAGGACTACCAGGGGAGGATTTATAAGAAACCTGATCCAAAAGGGTGCAAAAGGAATACTAAGCAAACAGGAAAATCTGCCCTCGTGCAAACAGCCAGCATGGGTTCGGATTAGGGGACACCTCTGTCCTTTTCTTATACCCTGAGGGTCTTTGGCTTAGAGCTGGGGTTTCTGCATAGCAGTAAGTTTCCTACTTCAGAGACTGAATCTTTACACTTGACCACAAAATGATTGCTTTAGCAGACGAAAGACTGCCAAAGGTATCAGGTAGTTGGATTTCAGTCAAGTCTTTGGTCCAGAGTCTTATCTTGAGCAGAACCTTTCAAAAAGAGGTCTTCCCACGAGCTGTTCAGCACAGACTTCTTGCACAGGCTCTACTGAAAAGCAGCAGGGCTGGAGAGAGCCCTGAGCACTGGAACAGGAGACGGTTCTGTTTATTTGGTGGGCACCCTGCTGCAGTTAGCAGCGGGATGCCAAGGAAGGAAAGGTCACTTATCACAGCTTACCAGGAGACAGAACAGTTAGCCCGGAGCACTGGAAAAACTTTTCTGAGAGCAAGAGGCCTTGGTCCAGAGAACTGTTCTGCCCCACGAGGAATCACACAGAACATTTAAGATGGGCAACACACCCAGCTCTGCCTCAGCTGGGGGATGTATGGTCTGACCTAGTCAGGCTGCACTGTCCTTAACTTCCAGGACACAAAGAGTTAACAGAGCCCAGCATCTCCTCATTGAAGAGCTCTGGACACACAATACTTGTGTAATTATCAGAGCCCTGAGAGTATTTCCTCATGGACATACCATGGACACCATGATCTTTCTAGCTAAAGGCAGGATTCCCTTCTGTCAAACACCAGCTGGCAAAAGCATGCCAGACTTCAAGCCAGCTTCACGACCAAAGGACAAGAAATAGGAAAAGTTCATGCTTGGCTAGGCTAGGTGGACAGACAGGGGGTCTTGGTTTGCTGGTTAGAGGAAGAGCACAAGCTTTTCTCCTGGGAGGCTTTCACTAGCTCAAGGTACTACTGGCAACACAAACGATTAACCTGGCAAAGCCGTCAACTGTGATGTTGTCTATGTCCTGTTTGTGTTCCATAGGAGCCTGGTCAATGAATACCGAGCCAAGGCCTTCACTGATGCTCCTGAAGATTAGAGGATGGAGCAGGGAAAGGCAAGACAAATTAATTTAACTTCAAAGAAAGGAACACTAGAGATGCTCAGAAGGAGTAGGGCTGTGAGTTTAGTTTAAAAACACATCAATTAAGCTTCCTTTTAATTCAGACAGGAGGATCTGGCCTGCAAACAGGAAGGCTTCATTGGTTTCTCAAAGCAAGAGTATATTTTAATTTTACCATCATTAAGAAAATGTTATGATTTATGTGGCTGCTGTCGGACTAATATCTTTAGAATTTAGCTGGCTAAGCCAATTCATCTCTAAGACTGATGAAGGCTGATTGCTCTCTATGCAAAATGTATTAAAACTAAATGAGCAGTCTATTACTCAAATGCTGCTGATAATCTGTTAGCCAGGGTCCGTTAACTGGGCTGCCTTGTTGCAGGAGAGAAGCCTCCATGCCCTTATAGCTCTGATCAGCCCAAACATACTTCAGCAAGCCCGTCTTTGTTATGGTCTTTTAATTAGATGTCCAGAGATGCACCAGAGTGCTGGAAGTGGTGTATCACCCATCCTCATTCCTGAGCAATGAAGCAATCCACAGGGACCACAGGTCCCAGCCTACGGCACAGAGAACAGCTCTCCGGCTCAAGATGCGTGTGCTGGGACATGTGGTTTCTGCAGGCCACATCTCTGCGATAATGAAAACAACACTCAGGGCAATCTCGTTGCTTACACCACGGCTCCTGGGATATTCTTGGTGTTGTCATGGATTGAGTCCTCTGCAGGGGCAGAGGAAAATTATGTTCCTCGGAAAACTCCAGTGAGCAACCACAGCTTCCGAGGTGAATGGCATTTGCCCTTTTCTTTCCTTCCTTATACTAGACTATTATTGTTATTTATTATCTTTAAAGTCCCCATATAATAATAATACCTGGGAAACAGATTGCTCCAGTCAGAAAACTGATTAGCTGGGATTTTTGAGGTTACTATATTTTGGATGCTCTTCTCCTTTGACAGCCTCTCCCTACAGCCCTCTTCACAACACCCGCCCGCGCTTATAATTACATCAACGTCGCTTTTGATTTAAGGACTGTAATCCTTTGTCCTTGCTATAAACAACCTGCATTAAACACATGAACTGTGTGTACCAAGAGAAAAATAAATAAAGAGCTACAGAAAATTGTGTGAATCAACACTAGGAAGCCACAGCACCAGAGCCTACCTATACAGAGAGGAGCCTTGCCTGATCCTGGGATACACAGCCTCTCCTGGCATGCGCTTGGCCTGAGGGGCACAGAGTACACCGGTACTGACCCGGTCTGCTCGCCCCTGAAGGAGGAGGGCACTGCTCAGGAACTGGGCCATGAGCTTAAACAGATGAACAGAGCATCCACTGCACTGTTGTGGCAGGGGCTGAGAGACTGGGGTGGCCCCGAGCAGTTCGATTTGTACAGAGGGTCTCACCAAGGAGTACCCTTGAGGTTTTCAATGATACAGGTTTTTTATTTAATGTTTGAGACATTCCGCCAACAAAACCTTGCTAATTCACACTAATGACTAGGAGACCTACTGCAAGTTAATTGCTAATTGGCAAAATTCATTAAATGAACAAACATGATAAGAAATAACTGAAGATAAAGCCTCCCCAAACAGACTTGGTTCGTTTATTTTTGTGTGCCATTCAGTTTTCATGATGTATGCTAATACTTTTAAGCATAGTGATAAATGTATTTGAGTATATTTTGGAAGAGTAATGAAGTCTAAGTAATAGCAGAGCTTGCAACACAGTCCGCTGTTATGTCTTACAGCATCACCACCTGGCAGGTAGAGATTGCCATGGGAATTTGCACTAGGAACAGGAGAGCTCTGTAGGATCTACTAGGTCTCACCTGTGATTATACCTACATGGTCATCTTAAACATCCTGCTCTCAATTATCGCCTTTCTCATAAATGCTCCATTTCTGGTGCTCACAACTTCAAAAAAAAAATCCACTTTGGTGCTGAAACCTTTTGTTTAGTCTCTCACTGAAATAAAAGGTTTTAAAATGATTAATCAATGGTTATTCAGATATTTCACATGTACCCTCTCTGATGCTGCACTTCACTCC
The DNA here is from genome assembly GCF_009769465.1 of Tauraco erythrolophus. NCBI lineage: Eukaryota > Metazoa > Chordata > Aves > Musophagiformes > Musophagidae > Tauraco > Tauraco erythrolophus. Next base: position 24,144,926 of record NC_141474.1, on the reverse strand, counting down.
ATTTTAATTCGATTTTGAGAAAACCTTTTGCTTAAACTCACCCTTCCCCAACCCTAAACAATATGACTGCCCTGAAATCGTTAATCCTAAAAACTCCACACATCTGACCTGTGTCTGTACAGCTATAAACTGTGGTTTTATGCACCAGTATTGTTGTTCAGCATTATAATACAGCTCACTGACATTGAAAACCACCTTCTTCATGAATTTCAGCAGCAAGAAAACTTTCTCATTAGGCACTTTCTTCATGGATATCTTTAGAGTACTGAATGGCTTAGTGGGTTTCCAGGAAGGAGAGCTAAAGTTTCAGATGAATAATGTTTTTTGCATTTTCTGGCATAAGATGGGAAAAGAAGGTCAACCTTTCCCCAGCTGCACGACTCTACTCTGCAGGAGCGGACGCCTCCGCTCCTGCATAGTTTTAAGACTCAAGGAAGGAAAGAACCATATTAAGTACTTTAGCCTTAGAGCTCTGGAATTTAAAAAACCTCAACAGAGAAATTCAATTTCAGATATGAACAGGCACCTTTCTGGAAATCTGAAGTTCTTAACTGCTCAGAATTAAAGTGCTACAATGAAAGGTGGATGGGTAATCGCAAAGGATACGTGCAAAAGTTAGAAAAGTTTGAAACTGCACAGGTATTCTCTGCCTCAATGAACATACATGCTTTCCCCCTGCCCCCAGCTTACAGCCGTAGACCCCACGCCTTCTTCCAGTGCCTGCTGATCTGCCAAACTAAGATTTAGAACAGATAAAAATAGTCATACTGCTATGCCATCTCCACTATGCTATGTAACACATCAAACACACAGCCATCACTCTGGGATGGCACATGACTATCAACTTGCTCCATCAATGAAGCTTAGCGCTAAATAAACTAATCTTTTAAGACAATGACATTTCTATATTAACTTATCATAGAATCATAGAATGGTATAGGCTGGAAGGGACCTCAGAGATCATCTAAGATCATCATCTAACTTATGTAAATGTTTATTTCAGGGGTTTTTTTGACTGAAGTTAGACATACCTCGCAAATTTCCAAATCAATTGTACAAAAATATGAATTCTGTACTTGAATCCTCCTAGTAAATTAAACCAGTTTTACTTGTTCAAGGAATATACCTAGCGAAAGCTTTGTCAAGGGTAAGGGAAGCCAACAGATCCCAGAGAAGCACAGCACGCTCAGGCATATGGAAAAGTAGCAGCTCACTGATCCTATAAACATTAATGCCTTGTTATGCATCTATAGCACTGATTTAAGGGGTAAAGCTAAGAGATATTTCCTAAAGAAACCAAAGGTCCTGGAGCATCAATGTCTCCGCATGATGGCTTTTCACCAGTGCAGGTAACAAGGTCTTCAAGGTTTTTATACTCGCCCATCCTTTCCCCCCTAGGAAGGGGTGACAAATTGCTCTGACCCACCACAAGTGGCCTAAAATGCGAATGACTTGGAATCCACACAAACGATGGTCGATAACCTGGAAAGAGTCAGCTTTCTCCTGATTTGACATACAGATTATGACAAGAAACAAGACATCTGAGAAGACAAGAAGAACTCGCACCATGCCAGGACCGCCTGCCATTTAGAAGGTGGTCATCTTCTGGCAAGCGAGGTATTATCTGCCATTTACCAATTCTGACATTTCCTTGGCCTTAAACGCGTTTTAAATACAGCACAAGCCTGTAAAACTAAGACACAAGGACTACAGGAAGTGTTCGTGTAGGGAAAAATAGTAAAATACATGGTGCAGAAGAAAAAAAAACTATACAAGACATTTTTACTGTGTTGTTTTGTTGGTTTTTTTTAATATTGGAAGCGCATTACCAGTACGACACTAGAGTATTTTGCTTTAGGAGATCCGCAGATTCCCAGATAGCCCTATCCCTACCTCTCATGACAGGCATGGAAACCAAGCTGAGACCTGTAGAGGTGGCTGCAGGAAATGGAAACAGCTGCAGCCTCTGCGCTGCATCTGACTGAGACAAATAAAGAGCACAGAAGAGCGTGCTATGATCACAGGGAGGGCCCTGAGACAGGCCACGGGAAGGGCAACTGCGAGGACAGTTTCACATATTACAAGAACATTATGTAAACTTCCAGATCAGACACCAACTCAAGAAACTGTAGCAAACTATGCATCTTGTCTTCAACTGATGTTGCCTTTCTCTTAAATAAGTTATAAGAAACTACTCTTACACAAACACAAAAAGCCCACAGTGACTAATTACGCTAAACCGATCATTGTATCGGTTATGCTAATGAAAGAAAAAAGTAATATACATGGTGCTCTGCGCGAGTTACAGACATTCAGATTACCTGATGAATGACACCTAAGACTGTGTCACTATGGGCACACAAAAGCAGTAAAAGACCTTCTCAGACCAGCCCAGGCCTTGCAGAAAAAGGTCCCAGAGGCATCGGACTACACGGACAACGTTTGGTACCTGATGATTCACTAGATGCAGCAACATGGAGTGTCCCTCCCAGAACTACAACTTGTTTTAAAAGACTCCATTACTGTACCCAGAGTGCTCTCTTTATACCCCAGAGCCTACTAAGGCTTTGGTCCAGATGCTCTCCCAGCACTGAAGAGCTCCACGAAAAAGGTGACGGATGCATTTTCTTTCAGCAATTTAACATTAACTGCCTTTCAGTTTAGCTAAGAATGAGAACAGAGGAAGAGAAGTGTTGGATTCATCTTCTCTAGCTCATTCACGATTTTGTCCTTCGCTGTTCTCTTTAAAAATAAAATACTCCAATATTTTAATCTTGTATCATCCTTTGCAGGCAGGATTGATTAGGAAACGCACCAGCACTCTCTTGGCCCTAATTAAAGGGCATGTAATACAACAAATAAATGGCAATGCCACAACACGAATTCGATCCAGCCTGCATCATTTGTTCGTAACTTTTATTCACAGAAATGAGATTATTACTTTCCTTCCACACCTCTGTCAGGCTCCCCATGGAAATTACTCTCACCCACTCTCTTGCAGAGTGCAAAACATACAACCTCGCTAATGAAAGATTGCTAGCAGAAGCAACAAGCACATTTCAGCTAACTAATCCATGGGATGTTTAGATCTAGAAACATAAACTTTCCTACCTAATAAGGGTGTGCTGATCTCCATCAGATTATCTTATCAAGATGCCTTGGAGTGCAATCAATAAAAAACAAATAAATTATTAATTGCTCCAAGTAATTAAATTTATCAAATCCAAATAAAAATAACTGATATTTTATGGAACTGCTTCCAAAGCCAAACCTCTGAAGGGACAGTATTGATCACAGGAGTATAGACAGATGCTTCACATGTTCACAGCCGAGGAGGTCTGCGTTTGCATTAATGACAGTGAAGGAAGAGAGCCAACAGCCTCTGATGCAGAGTAAACAGGCGGCGTGCTTAGCCATTTAATTGTGGGTCAGATCAAATACAGAGAATAAACATGTCTAAACACATACATACAACCCCATCTTCCCCTAGAAGCATCATTCACCTTGGAGCTGTAGTAAGCACTCAGTTCCCACTCCAAGAAAAAAAAAAAAATGGAAGAGAACTCACACAGACGCATTCCCCCCACAACCACAGTAAATTCTTACTCATTAATCAGGGCTAAAAAAATGCTCAGCAGGCTAGTAAATATTTAAAAGCTGGTGAGTGTGAATATTTGAATCAATGGGTACTAAAGCTGTACTTGTAATTTTCGTTCCTCTGCTTCTTTTTCAACTGGTCTGACTGGCAAATCGTCTACAAGATCCCACTTATCAGATGGAGTCAGGCTGCTGGCTGGACACCTTTTCTGAGGGGAGGTGGTCAGCTCTGAATGAGTGAGCTGGAGCAGCCCTCAGTCCTTTCTGTGGACCAAGATCTCTACAAACTCCTTTTCATCCCAGAGTTTTGTTTTGTTACCAGATGAGACATCACTCAATCGATTCTCTTCCAGTTCCTTTGTTTCCAAACCCATGACAACAGAGCAAGGACACAGACTTATACCTCAACATGGAGGAGTGGGGACAAACATCCACCCTTTTCCATTCATCACCTTCCTTCCTAAAAGCACTGCTGCAGCAATTTAACAGCATTAACAAAAATCATAACTTAAAATTCACATATAAGGCTGAGAGAGAAGATGAGCAACTTAAAACACTGAAGAGATGTTAAGTATGCCAAAGTCAAGTGCTCCGAACACAATAAAGTCAAAGACAAAGGTTAAACTTTGAAGAAAGCTGAACATGACATGGTACAGAAACACTGCAGTGAATTCAAATCAAACTCAGCTCTGTGCTACAGAAGCATCACGATGCCTAGATCACAAACGTGCGGGTTTTGTTGGTTTGTCTGGGTCCTGGAAAAGAGTCAAGTTCAACAGCTCCCATTTTCCTTTCCTTCAGGCAGGTCCTTAGTAAAGGTTCCTTCCTTGTAGCTCCCTGCTTTCCCTTTAGTCCTTTCCTCTCCTTTCCCTGTACAAATTCCCTACCCGTCTCTCGTTTCCCCAGCCTCTTTGGCTGTCTGCCCTCACAGCTGAGCAGACCTGGTATAACAGGAAGTTTTCTAGAAGTAACACTTATGATTAATAATACATTTCTGGTGTTATTTTCACAACACTGTTTTACTAACAGCAAAGGTCTAAAATTCCTTTTGACGAAACCCATGAGCAGCTTACCCCTTACAAAACATCTGCTACTGCCTCCTGTTCTCAGTGGCACCAAGGCAATACGCTGCCTTGAATTAAGACGAAGCCTTTCATAACGCCCAGCTTCCTACTGCCTTAGAGAAACTTGCAGTCTGTGCTGTCAGGAGGCAGAGGGGAAATCCCATGCAGAGCAAGGGCACGGGGGCTGCGGCCTCCTTTGCCTGTGGCCACAGCCCCATGGAGAACAATGGGAGACTGAAGCCATTGTGATAGAAGGCAGCTTGTCGAACTCACTGGAGAAGATTACTCTTCAGCATCTGCTGAAGGAGAAACTTTCGGTTATGAAGAATAATGGCTGTAAGTGACCATTAATCCTAAGGGGAAAAAAAAGTCTTCAAATTCAGTCTGTGCATATGATTTTGTAAGCTTTAACAACAGGGGGAATTTGAAAAGCCAGAGCTATTGGCATAAAAACTACTAGGAACGAATTAAGTTGAATACAGATTGCTAACTTTTTCTTCAAGGACTCATTTCTATAAATTATTTTTAACTCAAGTTTTCAGACTAATTGTAAATCCTCAGGGGAAAAAAAAAAAATCTCTAATCAACGAGTAAGTGCTATTATCCTGGCGCTGATATGGCACATTTTTTACATGTGACAGAGGTTTAGCTCCTGATCTCAGTGCAAAAATCCAACTTCACCTAACTATGCAGGCATAAAGCACGGTAGCAAAGTACAAAATAAAGGAGGACAATAGAAGCCTTTAGGTGAGGAACCCTTTAGGTCCTCAGGCAAAAGATCTTACTGCAGGATGTCACATGCCTTTAGAAATCATTTTCCAATATATTCAGGGAAAAACATCTTAGGCTGGATGTTGCCAGAGTACAAGTTTCCAGCACAGCATCCCAATTCCTCACTTAGTCCTAGCTGGCTCCCACCCTTATCAATTCCACACCACTGGTGTGTAGAGGGTTTGCCACATAAATTCCACAAGCAAAATAATTTGGATTAGCATGGATTGTCAACTCTATACCACTTAGCACTTCAGCATCTCTTACCAGCTCAAAAGGCCCATACTGACCTTGCATTATTAACTCTCCCCACCACTCATATGCAAAGCAAGTGAGTCTATTAGCTCCCATTTTAAAAACAGGGAAGACTTGAATAAGGAAGCCAAGTGACTGACTAAAAGCCACAAATGAATTCACGTTGCTGGGCTGGAGGCAGGTTTCACATTTCTAAGCAACAAAGTCTTGTTTTTTCACCTAGATCAGTGATTTGCAATCTTTTTCAATTTGCAAACCACTGGTACTTCTAATAACAGCATTTATCTCCTTAAAAATTTCGAGTACAGGAAGTTGCTCTAGGTCATCCCAGGAGTATGGATACTGCAGGCTGAAAGTTGCTGAATCAGACTGCCATGCCTCAGCTTATCACTGCATTTTGTGAGCATGAAAGAGAACAGGGAGAAGCATGTACCACCCGTTTTCACAAAAGCTAGGATCTGAATTGCCTCTTTGGCACATGAAAAGGCTGCTGGCTTTGCCAGATGGTTCCGTCACTGACAGGTTATTGCTCAGCTTCCCTTCCATGAGGGGTAAAAAAAATAGAAAAGATCAATCATCAGTTATTAGTCTTCAAAATCCAAATCAATCTCCATAAATTACTCTATTTATCTTAGTGCCGGAGAACACATCTGCCACGTCTTCATAAATCTCAACACATGCACTGCAGTCCTGTCTATCACTTGCTGGGATTCTTGGCTTCCTCAAGGCTGTAGCCTCTCACTCACACAGGTAGCCTGCAGACAGTGGTACCTGTAGAAGGGTCTCCCAGTAGTTACTTTGCTGAGGCATACCGCCTCTAATGTGTACATGCACCCGTACGTCAAAGCAGCATGATCCCAAAACATATTTCTATTAAAAACCGCAGGGTGTTCCCAGCAAGATCTGAAACTATTCTGACATCAAAAGAACATTCCATAAAAGTCTTTAAAAGTGACCTAGAAAATTACAATGCCAAGTGAGGGTGCCAGGCAAGGAACCTACTTCTCCAGTAGGTATCCTTGCCTGGATATCCCAAAACCTGTCGCTAAGAGACAGGTGTCAAGTCTTGCTGATACAACAGCAAGAAAGGTCTTTTCTCAGGGATATGTCTGTGCAACAGAATGAAAAAAGGGGCTTTTCCCCATATTTTTTGAAGATAATGGAAATAGGAAGGCTAAAAATTGGATGTGTTTATGCATGTCTCTTTTTTTTTTCAAGTCATAACCTGAACACCCCATTCTTAAAAGCACACCTCATCTGTTAACGCATGTGCCCTATGAGGCCTACTATCTTTGGCTGCATGCTCTGTTTGGACTAGACAGCTCCATTTGTATCCATCATTTGCGTCTAATAGCAGAGCAGGGACACCAGTAACAAACACCAGCAAGTTCAGGTGTCCCTGCAAGACAACGAGCTGGCTTTCAGAGAGCGAGCATTCCAGGTTTCTGAGTCTCCACATGTATGGAATGCCTTTCCTATTTTAGAGGCAAGAACTTGACTTTCTTTAGCTATAAAAGGAACACAGATGAGGAGACAGACAGGCAGACTGAAAGACATTAACAGAGTTCCCAAGGGACCAGGACAACAGCCTACCCTCTGGCTTCGCAGCGTGACACCTGCAGATTTGAAGTCAGGAAACTTGATGCCAGCAGTCTCAGGAACAGCCTGAAAGAGATCGAAACAGGATGTGTTAATGGAGGAAACACAAGATTTCATGCAGAGACTATCTGAAGGGGAAACACTGTTTCCTATGACAGAGAACCACCTGCCATAGCCACAAGACAGAGCTGAGGCAAGAGGAAAATCCCAAGCAATGGGATTCAGTGGGAAAATCCCAAGCAATTCACTGAGAAAAATACTGCAGTTCAAGGTATCTTTGGAGAGCTCAAGCATTTTTGCTTGGTTGGTTTTTTTGCACTGCTCTACACGGATCCTTACACCCATCTACACAAGCATAAACCCTAAACCTAAACAGTACTCCTTATTTGCACAATATCATCCTTATCTAACTTAGGCCCATTTCACTGGTCAAAACAGCCCAGGACCTCCCTATATCTTGGCTTTTGACTGCAAGTGCTCTAAGGAATGAGCTGAGAAACCTCCGATCTGTACAGACGTGAGCCCACTAATGAGGACGTAAGGACCACACCCCTCCAAGGAGGCCTGCCGTTTATACACATTTTGCCATTTGTCTGCTCATTAGACTGTTTTCTTTCTTCCTCACTTCACATTTTAAGCATAGTAACACAAGAAGGCAAACTTCTAATGTTTTTGATAGACAGTAGAACATTTAGTTGCATTTCAACAAAATGGAAAAAAAAAAAGACATCTCTTAAAAACCTGTGCTGCTGAGAAAAGTACAAGGTGAGCATACTTTTAAATGATTAAACAAGCCTACCTGCAGGGCCCTGAGCACTGAATGGTGTGGGGTCCTCTGAACGGGTCACCGACACCCATGCTTCAGTCTGTGAATAGCCACAATCTCTGCAAAGTGCACATTCAATCACGCTTTTCCAAGAGAGTCACCTCAAATCTCCCCATTTCTGTGGAGACGGCATTCACCTTGCTGCTCCCACATTTCTCTGCAGAGGGGTCTGCAGCTTGCTTTCTGTCTGTTCCAGACAGGGCTGCTCCAAGATCATAAGAGATGCTGAGGGACAGTGACTCAATTCCTCAAGTTCCCTGCCAATGACTCTCACATCTCTATCGGTGATCTCTATGTCTTGGTCTTGAGGTAGCAACTTGCAAACCGCTCTGCAGGACTTGGCATTAACATTTTTTTTTTTCAGTTATCTGTGGTCAATCCAATAAATAAGAGGCCCCAGGAAGAGACTTCTAAACACGACCATGGTGGAAAAAGCATTCTCGAACTACCAACAGGGCTCATGAACTTGTAAGGATCACTTTTATCATTGGTAGGATGTAGCCTCCTCCCTGCTTGGATTATTAGAGACAAAGAGGGCTGCAATCAAAAACCAATCCTCTCTGCTTCCTTGGGATGAAGGCTGGCTTTCAGACTCCTCGAACTCTGGCCCCCAGCCTGTTGCTGAACACCCTGACACAAGCAGTGAGGGTAAATCAGCAGTGTGGGCTTAGCCGAGACAACTCTGACTGCACCCAGCGCATAAGCAATTAAATGGGTTCTTTTGCCTCGCGTGCCTGTACATGCTGTAAACGCTTCAACCTCAATTGACTCTTTGGTAAATGATTTTCCTTTGTTGAAATGATGCTGATGCAGCTCCCGATTCAAATTCTTAGTTAAAATGCAATTTTTTCTTAACATTTCCCAGCTATAGTTGGTAATTGACTCCTAATGGACTCTGTCATGGTTGAAATGATGCAAGTGCAACAACAGAAACGGCTTCTCTGCCCACCCTGGCGTGCCTATCCACTATATGCCTGCAGACAGGCACCAGCCAACAGGCAATATTTAGGGCTGGAATCCCTCACCTTGGCATTCCCAACATCTTTCCAGCCCCATTCTCCACCACCACTCTTTTTTCATTACCACCAATGATGAGCTGCTTTCTTTAGAGGGAGATGTGCCAGCCATGGGTGAGCTTTACCAGATCAACCCTCCAAGGAATTCAATGCACAAGACGACCAACAACACTAATTCATTATGTGGGGGGGCCAAACTCCATTCCCCGCCCCCCCCGGAAAAAAATAAAAAAACACACAAAAAAAAACCCACCCACATTTTCAGGAAGTGGTGGCCATTGCCGTGGCAGTCATTTTCTCGCTCAAATGGAGCCCATTGCTTAGCATTAGTAGCAAGACTTGCTGAAGCCTTAGGCCGCAAGCCATGAACTTTCTCCGAGCTATGTTTTCAGCTGGGGTAGAGTTAATTTTCTTCTTAGTAGCTGGTACAGTGCTGTGTTTTGGATTTAGTATGAAAATAATGTTGTTAACACACTGATGTCTTGGCTGGTGCTAAGTAGGGTTTATCCTAAGACCAGGATTTTTTCAGTTTCCCATGATCTACTAACGAGCAGGTGTGCGAGAAGCGCATACCAGAAGATCAGGAGGCTACAACCATTAGCAGAAGCTGTGACTTGGCAGGGTAAGAACAGCTGACAGCCTGCCTGCCTGGAGACAGAGAAAGAATCCAGTAAAGTGTTAGAAGACCCCAGACAAGAAATCACCATTGCCTAAAGGGGCATGTGAAGAGCACGTGAAGGGCAGGTGCACAGGTGTAAGGGTATAATTGTCCAGGGATTTCTTTGTTCAGGGTCCCTCTCTGGAGGCACACAGCTCAAGCTGGTTTTCTGGCTGTACCATCTAAATAAATTAGGGATTTTTAAGAAGCCTGAGACTCTGCTACAGGAAACCTAGGGTCAAGTCCAAAGGAAGAGCCCGAGAGTGAGCGTGTTTGTGAGCGAGGAGTCGAAAGGGGTACCCGTCAGCTCACTGGAGTCACCCACCGCGAAGGGCCTTCAGCCCTCGCAGTTGAAGTCTCAGCTGGTGTAAGTGCGACTCCTCGAACGGTGTGTGAATGCTCAGGCAATGGCCTCTCCTTTAGCACCACTAGTACACTGCATCACGCAATAACTGTCTAGCACCCACTGCTCCTCTCTTTGCACAGTCCCTTTTGGAGGACGATGACACCAGCGCCCTCTCTTCACAAGGTGGAGGGACAGGCATTCCCAAGGACTCACTGGAAACATCTGAGATTCTGTAACAGGCCTTTCCTACTGAAGGTGCTGAATTTAGTTCAGCCCACACTGTCCTCTTTCCAGAGAGGGAAATTGAGGTAACATCAAATGTGTATTGAAACCTGTGTTCTGGGCTCCTCAGACTTCAGCTCAGCTCAGGAAGAAACAAGATGCAATAGCTCCCAGAATACAGGATTCTCCCAGCAAGGCTGCTCTGACCACAGCTGTGGATCAGGAGAAGGACACGTACTGAGCTTGGGGAGATGCTGCCAAGACCCAGGAGTGGGGAAGGAAAGGGAAATCTGGACTAGAAAAAAAAGGCAGGTGAAAGACGATGAGTTTGTGGGACAACTCTACACAACAGCACCAGAATACACCTGGGAGAAGTAGGGAGACAGATGCTTCTCCCCACCATGAGGCAAGACTGGCTGGCACCATTTCATCCCATTTCTCAGGGAGGTAAAGGGAAACAGGACTTAAATCAGCAATTTTCAAATGGGAGAGGGACAGAGAGGACACCAGAGGACTCTGAAAATGGCTGCCTTAGAACATTCTACCTTCCAAAAAGATGTAACCAAAAATGCATCTATCTGCCAGAAGGCAGCCAGCAGCCACTTCCCCTTAAAAGCTGAGGACCTGATCCCACTAGGGTTGTTGAAAGAAAGACATGGTACTCAGCCAGAGCAAAAAGCAGAGGGAAAAAAAAAAAGGAGAAATCTTTACAGGCTTCTCTGTTTCCTTTTTCTGTGGCAGCTTCTTCTTGGGAGCCTTGCGCTCGGCGCGTCTCTGCTCAGTGGTGGTATCAGCAGCTGTGATGAGTTTCTGCAGGTCTTGGGTCCTCTTTTCTCTCTCTTTCTTCCTCGTTTCAATTTTGCGGAGCTCCTGGATGAGGTATTCTTCTTCTGCCACCTGCAGACCAGAGCACGGAAAGGCAGTGAGAGCAGCAGAGGAGGCCTAGCAAGGCAAGGGGGCCATCTACCGATAACAACTCTGCTCTGGGCCAGCCTAGTAAAGCCTTTAAGCTCCTCTGCCTAATATCCTGCAGAGGACTTGTATTTGCAGAGCACACTATCTTCCACAGTCTTACCCTGCATCCATGGCAATGCCAGTCTACAGACCGGTATGTACCGTGTAGCAACATCTATGATCCACCCTTCAGATGCACCCTTCAGCAGCGCCGTAAGTGATCAATCCCTCCTCCAGACAAGGAGGCCAAGGGCATAGATGGAAGGGTAAAAAAGGCCAAATACACTGCAGTTGCAAAGGCAGTGCTGTGAAAAGCTGGCTCCCCTCCCCAGACATAGTAAGTAGAACTTAGAGCAGCTATGCCCAGTCACTTGTCAGTGTGGGAAGGACAAGCAGCGTCATTATACATGTGAACTTGTCATTAGAGGGAACTACTGACAGAAGAGGATGCTCTCCTCCAGCCTTTGGGGAGCACACAGCTCCTTATCCTCTAAACGCTGGTACTGTTACATAGCTTCAAAGAGGAGAACTAAACATGCAGATTTACAGACTTTGATGTTTTCTGGCAAGATTTTTACTCTAAAGGAAATTATTCTCTCCCAGTGAGACTCAAGGACTCAAAGACATTGATCTGAGAATTTGTTTCTATTCTGAGGATGAGTACAGTTAAGTGTCACAGAGAAGGTGTTGGCAGTTACCAGAGACCAGAACTCTACTCACCCAGCCCTCTCACCCGTATAGTCAGACTTCTCAGTTATTGTCTTTCTGTATCCCTTAAGATGACACAAACTCAACAACAAAAGCAGTACCTAAGTGTTGCTCTTTTCTTGCCCAGTCTTTCCCTTTCCCACTCCCTGGCCTATTTCATCCACCTGCTACTGATTTAATTTATCACAAATCTTTTGGAGCATTGATGCTCCCTTCCCTGAGTTACCTGCTCCGGTGTCCTATTGTAAAGCCTTTCCAGTTGTTCCTTTCTTCGTCTCTCGTGGCCAGCATCGAAGACTGGAATTTTCAGGTCTGTGCCCGGAGCTGCACGAATATTAGCCAGCTTGGCACAGATGTGGTAATATCGTTCCTTCAGGTCCTCCACTGATCTTTTCTGTGGAAGACATTACAGGAGGACAACATTATGGAAGAACCAAGTAAAACGTTGTGCAGCAGCCAGCTAATGACCACTGGCTGAAGGATACCAGACAGGGTATTAGACACAGTGCGTAAGAGGAGCCTTGCCAGTCCCTGTGGAACCACAGGGAAGGGGGAATTTTTCAGTGACCCGCGTCAATTAACTGTCATGGGTTCACAGCTACTGCTTTAAAAACACCCACCAGAGAGTCCAACATTAAAACTGAGGGCTAGAGACAATACAACAGTGAAGCACTCCCAGATAAGAAGATGGAGGATAGTTGCCTCACGAGGAGAAAAAACTGTGAGCAGGAAACTGTCATAAACATATCAGAGGTCTCCTCTGAGCTGCTCCAGACAATGGCTATTCAAGCCGTAACCAAGAAGGTATCAGCTGCAACAATTCACTGCCCATTGTTACACAGAGTCCAAGCTGTGTTCCCCTACTCCAAGCACCAAAGGTGTTTGGGCTGCCCAGCTGGGCAGACTCTTCTTATTCCGCTTTGCTACAGGCTCTTCACATGAGCCTTTCAGAGGGCAACAAAAATCTCCAGCATTTGGAGCTGTTCTGTAGGAGTTACAGCACTCCCTCCTGTCACCGTAGACACGGAACCTGCAGTTACAGGAGATTTAGGACCGTAACACCAGGGTGCATCTTCAGACCACTGATGGTCCCTGCTTCATGTCAGAGATGATAGAAGCTGGCACCAGGTCACACCTCAAGTCAGTAGCAGCACCAGAGAAAAATCCCAATCTCCAGGGACTGTTAGCAGATCCTTCTCCCAGGGCCTAGACTGGAATCCAGGACACCTATCCTGCTCAGCTAAACAAACTCCCCAGCTACTTTATCTTCAAGGAACAATGAGTTGTTCTCCTGGCAAAGACAAACCTTCTAACTTTCTAATAAAACACAACACGGAATGAACACAAGTCACAGTGGATTTAATTACAAACAAAGCAAGCAGTAATACCCCGTGCTGGAAATTCAATATTCCTTGCTGCCAATAATCCATTATTTTCCTCTAATTAAGTTGATATAAAGGGTAATTTGGTCTGTGCAGTGCAGTAAGCCCTGCATGTGCTGTAGCAGCAGGTTGCTAGCAGCACCTTGGCCCCCAGGACTCACCTTGAACTGCTGGTGATCATAGCGGTCATGAATCACCACAAAGCGCAGATCAAAACGCCGAGCCAGGTCAAAGAGATGGTCTGTCTCAGCTTTGGTCCATGCATCATCATGGAGATACATCTGGTACTCCTGCTCTGAGTAGACAGGTACCTGCACTGTCTATGTAGGGAAAAGAAAAACATGGCAGCTCTCTTGCAGCACCAACCTTCTCACCACCAGCTGGCTAGGGCCAAGATACCTGAGCAGCACACTGACAGAAGGGGCTGCCAGGACCCTGAGCAATGGGTCCTGGTAGGAAAAATGATGACCAGGCAGGGAACTTGATAAGGAGCAATGTGTGATCACAAGGCCACAGACATGATGTTCTGGGGAGCCTACCAGAAACTCCTGCCTGGGAGAATGAAACCTATTTCAGGCAGCTGACCCAGGCAGAGGTCAGCAACCCACATCCTGACAATAGGTTTCAAAATTATCAGGCTAACAGGACAGTGAAACCAAGGTTCAGCCAGCCTCCCTGCATTCCTCCCACAGAGCAGCACCAATGCCTTGTCATAAACTGCTCTGACAGTCAACTCTTTACTTGGTTTGGGACGTGCTCACTTGTACAGGAAGAACGGGAAAGGCAAGGAGCGGTGGCTCCTAGCCTTTAGAACACCTCTTGCTTTGATATACAACCCACTTCTTTCATGTTTGGTGCAGACAGTGCCGTGAAGATCTGAAAGGCTGCGTGCTGTACAATTGAGGATCATAAACTTGGCAAACAACTTTGTCTCTCCCTTCCTCATCCACCCTTTCTCCAGCAGAGCCACAAGGCCGAACGACAGTCCAACTCTCAGAGTGTCCCAGGTGTCTAAAAGGCCAAACCCACACCACTGTCCCCAGCTTGGGACTGCTCTGCAAGGGCTCTATCCAGAACACAAGCGTCACATGAGCACTAAAGGAATAGTAAAAATAATTACTGTATCAGGGGAAGTCCTAGCGCATGGTAAAGCAAAAGTGCAAACAAGTCTGTGCTTTCTTCCCTTACCCCCTCCCACCACTCTCTGCAGTTGAACTCTGCTCTGCTGAGAAGGTTCTGCCTCCACACGAAAACATGGTGCACGTGTGAGCAGCGCACATGCTTCAACACCTCTATGCTCTCCTGAGTTTCTTCACCAGACAAGTCACCCTTGTGAACTTCATACAGACCAGAGGAGCATTTCTGAGCTTCCGAATCACAGTCTCTTTAGGGATACTCCCTTTCATCCATCACTTAGATACAGAAGCATAAAGGTGAAACATATCTCCTTGGGGACATACTGCACCTCGACCTTCAAATACCACTTCCACCTGGAGAAATACCATAAGGATGTCTTACATACATCATGAAAAAGAAAAAAATTTCTAGAGTAGCATACATACACGAAAAGAGCCAGCAGGACCCTCTGCAGTGGATGAAAGGGAAGGTAGCAGATGTTAGTTCAGAGAACAGCATGGGACAAGAGCAAAAAGCGGTCCCCAGAACGCTTCCTCAGCCACTTTCATGGCTGCTCAGGTGAGAACTGCTGAGAAGTGAGAAGGTAAGAACTCAATAGATGGGAAAGTTGCTCCAACCACAGGATGACTATAAGTTTGAATGTAACGCAGTCATGAAAATGCAAATATGAGTCCCAGAGAGGGATTTCCAGCAGAAACTGGCAAGGTTTCAGTTGCATCACAAGACCTTGCTGGAGATACCAACTGTAAGTCTACTGATCCCTGTTCAGGAAAGATGAACTGAAATGGGAACAAGTACAGAGAAGAGCAACAAGGATGAGTAATGGGGGTGGGGAGCTTGTCTTCCCACAGCAGACTGGAAGAGAAAAGAGCCTAGCAAAGGAAGTCTGAAAGGGAATCTGACTGCAAGCTTCAAGTATGCTAGATGGAATGAAAGGAACACCCATGGGAAGAAAAGAACAACTGAAATAAGGACAAAGAAACTGGCTTGCAAAGAAATGCCAATTTAATAAGGAAAATTTAACCTGGAAATGACGAATGGAGCAGAGACAGTCTGGAACAGCTTTCCAAGGAAGCACAGAAGCAGGAAAATCCAAGTGCTTTTCAAAAGGAACTTGATCAGTTTATGAAAGGGAGTGGATGGTGCAGGATCTGAAATGGCCAAGAAAAGGATTCAATGGCCCAGAAAACCCCTCTCAGTCCTACATTTCACACTACAAGCTCACACAATGATGGGCACTAACTGAAACTGCTCAGGAAAGATCCTGAAGCCATGAGACAGTTCTGTGAAAACATCAGCACAATGCCCAGCAGTGGTGAAAAGACAAACTGAAGATTAAAAATTATCACAAAAAAAGACCCTAAAACTGAGAAACACAGCCAAGGTACAAACCCGCCATGCTGCCGCAAGTGAAATATGAACCCCTAGTCCGCTCATTTCAAAAGAAAGGATATTTCAGAACAACACGGGTGACACAGGGCACAGAAAGGCAGATGTATGTCAAGTCATGGACAACACAGGACATAGCAAGGACAATTTACTACATCATGTAACACAAGATCTCAGATGCACCAAATGAAACACACTGAACAGAAGAAAGCACCTTCACACACCATACAAAATTAACCTGCAAAACTCATTACCATGGGATATTCACAAAGCAGCTTTCGGCCCTGAACAGACCTAGCAAGAATTATTAAACACAAATTCCAAGTTAAGAAATCCTTAAACCAAAGACCACCAGATGATAGGAAGAAATGATCCATATTTGCCCCATTCTCATGCTCTTTCTCTAAGCCTTTACTAATGGTAGCCAGAAACAGAATATTGACTGAGACAGGCTTTTGCTCTGACACCAGTGAAGCTGCTTTTATATTCCTGTTTCACACCCTGGATCAAGGCTCAGTGTACACTGTGAAACCCAAGTTTGCATTTTGGATTTCACAAAGAGGACGGATTTCGGTAGGAGACTGGGAGCAGAGAGAAAAAGCAAAGCAACTGGGCAGTGACAAGAGAGCCAGGTTCAAGAGCTTATGTGACCAGTGGGACAAAGTACACAGGAATATGGGCTCGTGCCGAGGGGAGCAAGAGATTCAGGCAGAGGTATCAAGTGTGTGAGAAGGAAGCCACAGAAGTGTCTGGAAAAGAAAATAAAATTCCTCTGACAAAGTAAATATCTGCAGAACTCCTCATCAGTGTCTTTTACCCCTCTCAACCACTGATCCACAAGGGTAACTACTTGCTCCT
Source organism: Tauraco erythrolophus (assembly GCF_009769465.1). Taxonomy (NCBI): domain Eukaryota; kingdom Metazoa; phylum Chordata; class Aves; order Musophagiformes; family Musophagidae; genus Tauraco; species Tauraco erythrolophus. The sequence goes on along the minus strand of NC_141474.1, from coordinate 24,128,144 downwards.
AATATTATGTAATTGTGCATGTGCAGATGTCAGAGGTCTGTACCACTAATCTAAAGGCTGCAGCCTCGCTGAAGGCTCTTCTGTCTGTCAAGTCACAGTACATGATAAAGTTAAGGAAACAAGAATCATGTAACTACAACACCCATGCGTGGTCCCCTCTGATAAACTCAGTTGAACTCAGCCAAAAACTGTTACAGCAGTAGAGCCTTAGAGACAATTACACCCCCAGAATTTAACTTGGACAGCTAAGTAGAGGCCTTGACTAAGTGAGTCATGCTTCAGACTTCCACCCTAGACATCAGAGAAGAGATACCACAGGAGGCTCTTACCAATGTCCCAGCAAGACGAAAAGCATCAGTGAGAGCTTGAGCCTTCTAACATATAAGGTCAACCAACCACTTAACTCTGCAGGAAGCCCGGCTTTGTTAGAGCTGATGCTCTGTGGGTTACAAATGTAAAATGCTGTATACAGTTATACGCAAGCAGAGCTTTTGTGGAATCATGTTATCACAGCTTTTTTTTTCCCCTTCAGATTTGCATCATGAAGGGGGTTAAATTACATTACGGAGGCACCCTAACTCTGCTCGTCCCTAACTTCAGAGGTCCTGACTTTGAAATATAAATCTTGATGTAGTTTTCTTTGTGCATGCACATGAAAGCCCCAACCACTCAAAGCAGACACATCTGGGACAAAAGACAGCAGGAGATTACAACAACACATTGTGACAATTTAATATAAGATGTAAAGAACAGGGTACTGCACCACACTGATACCACAGGAGCAATTTCAGAGGGAACACAACGTAATTCAGCATCTGTGCTGGAATTTGGCCAAGAGGCTGCAAGCCAGCTTTTTGGCCACAAAGCTCAAGTGAGTTTCTTCATACTGGGCAAAATAACAAGACTTTAATGTCTCACTCAGAATAGAATATCTTTTACTACCCAGAGCCTTTAATCAGGGAAAGGATGTTGGTTAGGAACTGAATTAGATGACAGAGTGCCTCCTTACCAAATCAATGACTGCACACCTGAAACTCAGAGGGCTCTAGCAAGCTCTGACCACATGCTGAGCTCACTTAGCTTAAAAGATTTGGAGACATCACAGTCTGAGGTGACAAGGCTGCAGGCCATGCTGCAATTTAAAATGCAATTGCCAGATCTAACTCAGCCTTCATGTGTTGAAAGAATCAACTTCCTATCTGGACATTCAAGAAGCTGACTGAAGGGTATTTTCTAGCTGCTATTTATGTACTTCTGTTCAAAAGTGCTCCCACTTACTTTATTAAACCTGGCAAAAGGGTAGTCCTTTCCTTCCTCCGCTGCTCTCCTCCAGTGGTAGAACATCGCTCCATCTTTTCTGGCTGGGTTGGTGAAAGGCATCCACTTCCACGGTCGGACTTTCTTGGACCCCAGTTTTGCTTTGACTGTTCGATAACCCTGAGTTGTATCACTTGGCAGCAGCGGAGGTGCATCCCTGTGGTGGAGAAAAGCACTGGCTGATGAGAAGCAAGAAGCAGCCATGACAAACCCAAAGAGATTTCAAACTCAGGGTGAGTTCCACCACCACCAAGTCTAGGGTGGGAAAAAAAGCTTTATTACAGGTTTTGCACTTCCTAGACTGCAATGCTTCCCACATCGGAGGACAGAATACACAGCACGGATAGGTTTGAACAGACCCATCTGGAAAGCAGACTATGCAGGAGACCTCTGAGGCAAGGGCACAATTCGTAACAAGCTAAATACAGGCTGCAGCAGAACTCTTTTGCAGAAATAAAAGCAGGTGCTATTCCCAGTTGTGAATAAAAGGGAATTAGATAGAAGGAGAAGAACACTGCCTTGTCTGCACTAGACTGTTGTGCCTGTACCTAATTCATCTCCTCCACAGAGCAAACCCCTCAAATCTAGAAGACAGACACTGTCCATGACTGTCTAAGAGAGAAGGGCAGAAGTATGGGCCAAGCACAAAGGGAAATGAATCTGGGAAGCGAGGCTGCCTGTGGTTTCAAGAGGATGCTGCCCTGCCACCAAAAGCCCAGGCTACCCCACAACCTGCACAGATGATCATAAGCTCTTACTTTTTGTCAGAGTAGAGCAGTGCATAAACTTCTCGGTGCATCCCTTCCGGCCTCTTAAACGTCAATGTCTCTGAAGATTTCTTGGATTTTTTCTGAAACAAAAGTAGTGCATTTTAGAGTCAAAAGTAGGAACCCCTGAGGGAACATTAAAGTACATAACCTGGCACCCTGTCATGGCTTTCACTTTTATCTGGTTTTAGACACCTTGAATTTCTCCAGGAAAGTGCCTGTTCCTGGTGGAAAACACTGACAGATCAAATATGCTCACTTTCAGTGATAGCACTCACCATTACTCAGACACTTGCTGTTACTGATAACACCCACTTAAATTCCAAGTTGAACATCCAGCTCTAGTCTTCAGGAGCTGGTGCACTAAGCCTTTTTTTAATAAGTAAGCACTATCCTCACATGAAGGTATTAATTAAATGCATTAAGTGATTCTCTACTTTTTAGAGACGATAATAAGAAATGTCTTCCCATTTTCTATTAGCTTTTGTTACTTCGTTCTGAGGCAACTTCAGTTTTTATCAGTTCTGATCAAGCCCTTGCAGTAGCCTCATGTCAAAACTACCGGTATCACCTACACAAGTAAATCCTCATTTCCATCTCCACTCTCCCATTTACACAGTAAAGAATTTTATTTTTTTTTTTTAAACACAGTTTCTTGATACTAGGAATTCAGTGTAGATGACTCAATCTGGTCCCCAAAACCTTGTCAGAACCGATGTTTTCTAAGACACATTCCACCTCGTATCATACATACGAGTTTATAAAAGAATGGGCTTTGGATTCAGGTAGATACAGTCACAGCCACATTAACAAAGTGCATTTTATTTAAGTGGGCCAAGTTTACTGAGTAGTCCAGAGCGTTTGGTCTAACTGTACCATGTTTATAACTACCAGCCGTATCACTACTTTTAAGTACTTGTTTACCAGACCACTACCAACTTTTAAACCAGAATATTTTACAGTAGTAAAACTAACACTGTATCATAAATTGTATTAAATCCATACAGTCACCTTTATCCAGAAATTCAAAATCCCATTAAAAAAATAATAATCTGGCAGCTTGGACTACGACTACTTTCCATAAAACTTCATGATGGACATTTATGATATCAGCACCTTTTCGCTCCTAATCGAACACCTTTCTCCTCGCGCGTCCATCGCTTTGCCCAGGAGCAATGTAAGGCCAAGTGAGGCAGTTACCCGCAGGTCACGACACACCCTGTTTGAACGTAGGCTTCTGGAATTCCCCCAAAGTTCCCAGATTTATTAAAAGTTAATATCAGCAGGCCAGAGATCAGCTCAGCCAGCAATTTTAGGACTTGAGAACAAATTACTTGGTCCTGCTGATTTAAATGTTTTTATGCCTAGTAATTTTTATTTTAACATTCTCAGTCACTAATGGACTGGAAAGTACTTCGTGGTTCTCTTGTGATTTAAAGACATCAATCTGTTTCTTTTCTAATTGAGAACAGATCTATTTCCTGAGCAAGTGCTGCACTGTTATTAGCAATTTTGCGCTCTCCATGTGATAATGGCTTACACCTTTGGTTTGATTTAGTTTCTGTACTTTGCAGAAATTCAGAATGTTTTGCTCACGGCCACAAGTGGCCTCCTGCCCTCCTCCCGAAACCTCTCGCTGCACCTCCTCTTCCTCTCTCTTTCCATTACAGTAAATTTGAGGAGAAACCCATCTTATTCTCCGCTCCAAAAGACAGAGAGCCACCCACCAGTACTCCTTCAGCTCTCTGCTAACTAAAAGACAAACACATCTAAATCAAAGAACTCACAGCTTCAAACACTCAGTGGCTCAACATCGCAGGCTGAATTCAGCCAACAAGCAGCTCATCAGACACACTGTTCACCAACACAGCTGATAACTGGCCATTTTAACATTTCAGCCTTTAAATTACTGAAACTCATCGGTTTTCCATTACACCAATTATACTGTGTGCCCTGTCCCCAAGAAGGCAGTCATGAAACCACTGTGCTCTCTTCAGAGACAAACATTTCAGTGGAGGCAAATAAAGAGAATCAGAAAGTACCTTCAGAGACACAGTGATTGTGTATGTTTGTTTTGTTTGTGGGGTTTTTTGTTGGGTTTTTTTTTTTTCAAACAGGCTTTACTTCAAATCAGACCATCTCTGTACCAGAGAGCTCCCCCAGGTCATTTCCAAGCATCTCCACATTTCATAACTACTTGTGAATCGATCTTCCCAACACCTTGCAAAGCATGGAACCGCCAAGACCTTGCTAGAATTTAAAATACAGAAGGCCACGATATACCATGGCATATTATCACACAAAACACAGCGCATGACGGCGTACCTCCTTAACAGAGCTCACTAACTTGCCCACATCCCCACAGGTAACGCATCTCAGTTCTCCCAAACACCAGCCATACTCGTTCCCTGCACGGAAACTGCTTCCATGGTTTGTAGACATCGACCGTTCAAGCAAGTCAGACAACATTTTTGTTTCAGAAAACAGAACTGTGTTACATTATTACGCTTGAGGGCTGGATGGTAAACACTCTTCACACTTACGCCACAAAATGGGAATTTTAGAGACAGATGAAAACATCCTGGGGCCAGGCCCAGCCCACCACTTACACAGCCCCAGCTTAAATACTGCCCCAAACACCACAGCGCAGTTAACTAAGAACACCAGGAACCCAGGAGTGGGGCCCTCCGGGCATTTCCAGACACTCCTAGGAAACTCAAAAATAAATAGACTATGATAGGAACACGCTTTATTCCATCTTTTTTCCAACATCCACCCCAGACACCACGCACAAGGTCGGTCAGTGCCCAGAAAACAAGCAACGGCCCCTCAGGGCGCTGCAGTTCACCTTATCCGAGTTGATGATGTCCTTTTTGTTGATGGTGCCCGTGTTCTCCGACTCCACGCCGCCCAGCTCCAGGATGTCCCGCACATCCGCACCCGTCGCCATCTCTCCGCCTGCCCGCTGGCCTCGCCCACCGCCGTCCCTTTCGTCCCCGCCAGCTCTGGGGAGGGAAACCGCGGGGTCGGGGTTAACGTACGCTTCCCGCGGGGGGCTATCCCGCACACGCACAAACAGACATATACACATACATATACACACACACACACACGTGTACCTACACGCGTGCACACACGCACACACACAAACACGCGCGCACGCGTGTGCCTACATACACACACATCCCCCCCGGCCGCCTCCCCACCCCCCTCAGGCCCAACACCGGGGCCTTGTACCCGGCCGGTCCGGGGGGCCACGCACGCCGAGCCCGCGGCCTGGAGCCCCGCGGCGGGGCCCCGGGAAGGCCGCGGGAGGACGGCCAGGACGAGGCGCCACCGCAGGGACACGGCAGCTCCGAGCAGAACCGATCCCGCGCTCACCCACCCGCGCCGGCTCCGCAGCCACCGGGACGGTGCGACCGTCACAGCGGTCCGGGCAGCGCCGCTTCCGCTCCGCTCCAGACGCGCCCGGAAGTGCCCGGAGCGCTTTGGGGCACGCACGGCCGGTCGGGCGACGGGTTCGCGTCCGGCGCCCGGCGGGTCGTACGCGTCCCGGGACCGGCGCCGCCGGTGCTGCCTCCCCCGCGGCAGCACCCGGACCCGCCCGGGGCCGACGTTCCTCCTTTCCCGCTGCGGACGGAGCGCCCGCTGCAGGCGGGACGGGCTGTCGTGCCGGGAGGTGGCAGCACAGCCATGCCTGCCCGGGCCCGGCGGGCGTTCCCGAGCCCGGCCCGCGGCCGGGGCTTGCGCCGGGTGTGGGCATCTCCCATCTCCTTGCTGGGTCCCGAGGTGCTCACTCATGGCCCTTTCACCTTGCCGCTCTCCATACCAGCCTCGCCAGCAGCGAGCCAGCCGTGCCAGGTGCCACCTGCCAGGCAGTGCTGCACCACGTCGCACGTTCCGGCTGCCGGTCTTGGCTTCGTTTTACAAAGCGTTCGCTCCTCGCCTTCACGCTCGGCGAGGAAAACCCTTCCGAAGCACTCCAGAGCTGCAGCGCTTACCTGGGGCCACGGGCACCCAGGAGCGAAAGTTTTGTTACTGTTCCGTTTCCTCTTCCCTATGGGAGGAAAGAGAGGAGAGGAACAGGGGAAGGGGGAGGAAACAGCAGTGTGATGCCAGGTGGGACTTTGGAAAAATCACCTTCCTGCTTCATCGAGGTAGGAGCAAGGCTGCCTGGCAGAGGTTTGCCCAAGGCAGAAGGTTTTGGCACGGGGCACAGAGCTCCATGAGGCTTTCTAGCCACCTCAGATAGCCCAGGAGAGGGAGTGTTGCTGAGGGGCTCTCCCATGCAGCAGCCCCGAGGTGACCAGAACCCTTTTGTGCTGCGGTGACTCCGACACGCAGCCCCTCAACACCAGCCAGGCTGTGCTGGAGCTGCCACTGTTCCCATCCCACTGGCGATACCTCCCTGGGCAGACTGGTGTGTCACCTCCACACCAGGACCCAGCCAATGCCAGTGTGCCCCAACAGGAGCTGGTAACACCCTCAGAGTTGTCACTTGTTATCCCCAGGAATCATTTAACCCCTTTTCTGTCCCCTCCCAAGCTGCCGGGTATGGCTTTCAGCATCTTGGCCCTTCCTCTTACAAGCACAGAACTGGTCCCCAGGTTTCTCCTGTCCTGCCTGTTGGCTCTCAGCTCTGCCATGTCCACCCAAGCACTCTTCCCATCAGCACATGTGGACATTCCTAATCATTTCTAGCGTCTTTTCTTTCTCTCTTGCTGGCTCAGAGGTGGTGTCCGTGCTCCCTGGAGGTAGGTCGGCAGATGGAGACAGGGCCTTCCCAGCACTGCCTTCCTCTGCCTTTACAATCTGCTCTGCCTGCCTGGCACTGCTGCTTAACTGGCACTTCCTTAACAAAGGAAGAGCTTTGTTAAGACCAGAGACATAGGACCTCTCTTCACCCCTCACTGGCAGGTCATTCACAGTCTGTTCATGTTGTTAAACAGCACTTAAAGAAAGCACCACTAGTTCTGAAATAAAAAGCAGAGACAGGTGGCCATTCAGTGTCCTCGGGTTTTGATGATATCTCCCACTTTTACACCTACTCTGCTCAAACCCAGCCTCCAGCCCTATCCTACCAGGACTCCACTCAAGCTCTGCCCCGGTACAGAATGATCAACTCACCCCTCTTCAACAAACAAAGCCCACAGCACATTTTGAGATCCTCTCCCCGGGGTAGCAGCTTTTTAACCTCATGAAAGGTAGAGATTGTGAGCTCCACAAGGGGAGCTCTGTGAGCATGGGTGTCACTGCGGGGATGTGTCCCATCAAGAGCTGTATGGACCTGCAAGCGAAACATATTAGCTGAGTGCTTCTGCTAACCTGATCAGCAGCGGAGCAATTAGCACGGTCTTCAAAGGGACCCAGAGACGTTTCTGGCCAGTGCTCACTGCATCTCGGAGCTTACACAGCCTTCAAAGAGCAAAGGGGCACAGCTGGAGACTTCAGTCAGTCCACATACATCTAGTCCATCCTCGAGAGCCCTGCATGAGGATACGTGCCCAGGTCTGTCACCTCCCTGGAGCATGTGGGTCTTGCCTTCCTGGGCACCGGGAGAGCCCGGGGGATTAGGGAAAAGCCAGCAATGGCAGAGAGCCCAGTGCTTCTGTGGCCCAGGACTGTGGCAAGGGTCAGCAACACAGCCAGCATCACTGTCCTGTCACTGCAGCCCCATCACCCACCTCCTGCTGTCCTGCGGGCACAGGGTACCAAGCTTGGGCAACCTCACTGCCACCTAGCAGCTGAGGGAGGGACATCCCCCCACATTTAGCCCCGGCAGGTGGGCAGCGCTGGCCCCCTCCCAGCCAGCTGCCCACCCACCCCAGGGTCCAGGGGGAAGCACGCTCCTCGTGCCCTTTGCCTGTGTCCCAGCTGCCAGGCATGGCCAAAGGTGGCCCCAGGCCAGAGGTGTGCATGCCTCCAGCCCAGGGCTCAAGGTGTGCATGTCTCCCGGCCTGGCACCAGCGGAGGAGGGCAAGTGCAAACACTGCGGCCAGTGGGGCGGGAGGAGGTTATCTGGGGCCCAGCAGTGGAAAAACTCTCGATGTGTGACTAAGGCACGATAGCACCAGGTGTGGGTCCAGGCAGGGCGAGCGAGCCGAAGAGTTATCACTTCCCCGTGGGTTCAGGTGCCTGAAGCCAAATGTTTCCTAAGGGTGCGGTGACAGCCACAACCCCGTTATCACGGCGCCTGGCCCACCCCAAGTGGCAAGGATGCGGGAAGGCTGCTGGACCTTTCACCTGTGGCAGGGATGGGACATTTCCCGTTGCCCTGATGGGAAGGGCTACACCCTAGGAGCATCTCTTCCGCAGAGATGCCCCATTCCTGGGGAGTCAAGCTCCCACCTCGTGTTGCGGCAATGAAAGGTCTGCGTCAGCTCCTCCAAGCACCTCCAAACTGTTTCTCCCACCCCGGGGCACCCAGGCTGCATTCCACCTCCAGAATTCGTGTCCTATCCCAAGCTCCATGTTGTCCCTGTGGACCTCAGCAACCCCAGGGTCAAGCCCTGGGCGAGGAGCCCTCCCAGCCCTGCAACCCTCCGTCTCCCCATGGCCCTGCATCCCTGGGCCAGCCCTGTGGGACATGTGCGCTGCAGCAGGGGGGACCCCCATGAGCTGGGTCATCCCCATAGGACAGAAACCCACCCAAGCTGCTCTTTGGCCCCTCTCCAGCCGTGAAACCCCCAGGGTCCTGCTCCTGCTGGCAGGTGACTGCATGGTGCCAGGCCATGCTGCGGCTGTGACTCACCCCTCTGCCGGGAGGTGGTTCTCCATGCCTCACTCCTTCACTTCCCTGCTGTGCCGGTTCAGCTGCACCCCAAATACACACAGCTGCACCTTAAGCTTTGCAAAGGGACCTCTACCTCTGCATAACCCACCAGCACAGCTCCCAGGGGTCTTTTTGCCAAGAGGTGACCAAGGTGGGAAAGGGAGGCCAGGCTGCTGGGGAGAGAGATAACCCAGAGTGAGGTCTGCATTGCCTGCCAGCCAGCTCACCCTCTGCACCATCCCCGCAGCAGCCCAGTGCATGGTCCAGGACACAGAGACCTGCCGCAGGCTGGGCCAGCCACAGACTTAACCGTCATACATGGGTAAATGAGCTCTTCGGGCACCATTCTGGCTTCTCTGGAGCATCCCCCTCTCCTCTCCAGCGCAGGACAATGTTAGTGCCACAGGGACCCAGCTGGTTGACTGGTGTGTTTTGGGTCCCCGCATTCCCCTGCCAGACCGGAGCAAAGCACTTTCCAGCTGACTGCAGGCACACAGACTGGAAGCAGGGATTGTGCCCCTGCCCTGCCTTCCTCAGGGCTGCGGAGGGTGTTTTCTTGCTGCCCTCATCGCTTTGCAGGGCAGGTTTTGCTGGAGACGGTACTGGGCTCTCCAATGGAGAATGTATCTTGGCCCAAGCAATTGGAAGAGGGTGTTTTTTATTAACAACAAATTAACTGTAATTGCCATTTCCACTACAGCCACTCCTTGCCCAGGTGAGGTTCCCAGCCGTGCCGGTCCCTGCAACCGCCATGCCCCGTCAGGTGCCCAAAGGAGCACCTTGCCCCAGGCCCAGGGGAGCTTTGCCCAGAGAAGGAGCCAAAGCACCTTTCTCTGCTCTCGCCTCTGTGTAAGGCAGCAGCAGCAGAGCCAGGCCTTGCTCCCGCCCCAGCGCAGTGATGATGAAAGGCGAGGAAGAACTGGTTTGTGCTCTGATCTCAGAGCTGAACCTCAAAACAGCTGCGGACCGTCGCTTCAGCTCCCAGGATGCTTAAGGAGGGCAGGACAGCAGAGCCAGCCTTTCCAGTGGGACGGGATGGTTGGAGAAATTCATCGTTCCCCTGGAAATAAAAATAATAATCATAATAAAAACACAAAGCCAGAGATTACTTATGCGCACACAAACACGCAGGCACGCACTCTCTCCCCATCTGGCTTTGCCAGCCTGACTCATCGCTAATTCAAACAGCCCACACCTTTCCCTATCCCTCTCCCTCCATGTGACGTTTTGAACGAGTTTCCGGGGAAGAGGCAGCAGTTTTGCTCTGGCCACCCTGCTAGCATCGACCCTCGTCCTTGGGTACCGGGGATCCCAGGAGCAAGACACCCCTGGTATCCCATCACAGGTCACTTGTGACCCAGCAGTCACCTCTGTGCAGGAACCTCTCAGAAAGTGGGGCAACTGGAGAGTGGAGGCGGCTGTGGAAAGGACAAGTGATTGAGCCTAGTGAATCTGTGACACTGTGGATGCAGTTCCATGGTCCCATGCCCCAGGGCCCGTGGGCAGGACACGACATCCTAAGCTGCTGCCACCCTGCCTGGAGACACCCACACTTTGTACCTGCTCAGGGCAGACCCCAAGGCTGGGTGCTGGCCCGAGGACACTCAGCCTGACTCCAAAACAGCAGCAACCCCTCAGGGAGGCTCTGCCATTCCCATCTACTTTTTCCAGCTTGACTCTCCATGACTGCAAGCAGAAAACTGGGAAGGAGCAGGATCAGCCCTGCCCAGCCTGTGTTCACAGAACAGCTACATAACATTTCCACTTGCAGGGCAAGGAGCCCCAAGGCATCCCCTGGCCCTGGCTACCTGCCTGGGGTTGCGGCAGCGAACACGAGAGGAGGAAGCCACCAGCAGCCTGGGCCGGGGCACCACACAGCCCATACAGCATGCTCCTGTGCTCCAAGCGTGGTGTCAGGTCCGGACAAGCCCCAGCCTTTGGAGGGATGTGTGCATCACGGGTAATCAGCCGTGGGAGGAAGGGATGGAGCCAGACCTGCTTGCTGAGCTCAGGACCTGCCAGCAGGCTTGTGCTGAGTCACCACCTATTAACGCAGGGAAACCTCAGCACCTGAACCCCACCAAAGCTGCTGGGCCACCCCCAGGAGGACAGCAGGGACAGCACACCGGGCCGAGCAGTTGCCACCAACCTCTCGGTTGTGACCACAAGGCCAGTGCCACAGGGCTCCCGCTGCAGGGGACAGGACCACTCAGGAAGAAGATGGGACTAGCAAGGCTCCCGGTACGGTTTCGACTGCCATTCCCCTCAGCAGTGACTCACCGCAGGACCAGTCACACCATCCCGGTGCCACAATTGCCCCATCTGCAGATTAGAGAAACTGAGGCACGGGGAAGTGGGGTGACTCAAGAGCTGTTGCACAGGAGATGCTGTTCGGATGCCGAGGCTTGGGCGTTCCCCGTCGATCCTCCACAGCTAACTTAAGCAGAAATGAACATCGGTGTAAATATTTACTGACAAGCGAGCCCAGCCTCACCCTCTCCTCTTAGAAGAAAGCTTTAAAGTAAACTCTCCTGGCTTTCATGTTTACATCTTGTTTATTTATTATACAGCAGATCACAATATTTCAAAAGTTTGCATATAAAGAAAAGTAACATTTCGGAGTGCGAGAGACCTAACGTGCCCAAGCAGAGAAATGTTAATTAACAATATACACAGACGGGAACAGTGCACTTCCCAAAGCCGAGACTCATCTGTGTTCCCAGCTGGAAGAAAAAAATACATTAAAAAACAGAAACATTATATATTACTGCTTTGTTTAATTTACAACTTGCTTTGCAGAAGCTGCACATAAAAAGACTCATTTTCTTTTGAGTTTTCTGTTGTTTTTCTTTTTTTCCCTCTACGAAAGTTTCAAGTATAGCAGAGACCTGGGCATTCATAGCTGGACTCACTGTCCTTTACACACTAAATTCAAAAAAGCAGCATGGGGAAGGCAGCTGCAGCAGTACCTGGTGTCATCCTGAGGGGAAGAACAAAACAAATGGAAGTAGAGGAGAGCCAGGAGAGCCATTTTAGGCTCCCGAGCAGAAAACTGTGGGAATGGCCAGGACGGGACTGCCCAGCGGGGTCCCAAGCTGACAACGGGAGCAGTGCATCTGTGCTCCTTGTGCAAGGTGACACTGCGCTGCCAACCCCTGCAAACCTTTATAGCCACGAGCCACAGTCAGGTCCCACCCTTGCCCCATCCAGCCCGGGCTTTTGGGTCAGGAGGTTTGTTCTGATGGCCACAACCGAGAAGACCAGCAACCCACGTCCTAGCACCACGACCCACGCACCCAGTGGGTGCAGGTCTCTGGCAGAAACCTGGTCAGAATCAGCCACCACAGTCCCTGGAGCCAAGAGGGGAAGAAGGTTTAAAGCTGATGCCAAATACAAGCCAGGAGCTCTGGGGACAGATCCCTGTTGCACCAGTCCCCCCACTCACCAGATGCCTGGCTGGGGGGCACCCTCCAGGTGTGGGGAGCCAAGTGGTGGTGCCTGGGAAGGGGCTTGAGACACTTCTTGCAGCTTTGCTCCCCAACTACACCCCAAAGCAGCCCTTCCCCACCACTCGGCTGGGCCCAGCTCTCACAGCAGGGGCAGGAGGAGAAAACTAGTTATCAACTACAAGCGGAGAGGGCCGGGCAGCCGGGCTGCTCCCCAGTGCCGTCCCCAGCCCAATACTATTTACACCGTGAGCTGGCTCTGGGGACACCGAGTCTGGCCACAGCCTGCCGCTCACATGTGCCGCTTCATGTGGAGGGCGAGGTGGTCAGAGCGGGAGAAAGCCCGCTCGCAGAGGTGGCACTGGAAGGGCCGGTGCCCCGTGTGCTTGCGGTAGTGGCGGGTCAGCTCATCGGAGCGGGCAAATTTCCAGCCACAGCCTTCCCAGGTGCAATGGTAGGGCTTCTCACCTGTGGAGAAGAGGGGATGTCAGTGGGCTTGGAGGTCTCCATCCTCCCTGTGCCTCCACTACTGTCCAGTACCCCCACCTTTTCTGGGGAGACCCCAGCCCATCAGCCTTAGGAGAAAGGAGCCTCACTGTGTACTCATCCCCTGCACACCTTTGCCTGACCCACCTTTCCTTTTGTCCCCCATCTTCCTGCCTTTCCCCATGTGCTCTGCTGTCCCACGTGCCCTGCATGAGACCTGTCCTCTGGGCACCCCTGCCCCATTGCAGTGCCCCTCCACGCACCCCTGCCCTACTTCAAAACATGGGTGCTTCCCTGCCCATCCCTGCTGTGAGGCCACACCATGTGCCCTGTCCCAGCTCTGCCAGAGGGTCTCACCATACACCCCCAGTCTGTCTTTCCCCTCCATCTGCCCCCAGTCCATTTGGGGAGCTTCTCCATGTGCCCCCAAGATCCTGCCTCTTCAGGCATCCCTGCACGCCAAGGCCAGCAAGGGGGGTGTCACCGGGAAGGTCTCACTGTGTGCCTTGGTCCCCATGTGCCACTGCCCAGCCCCACCACGGGGGTCCTTCCGAGCACTCCTGGAGGCATCCCCACTTGCACCCTGCCCCAAACTGGACTCCTCCGTGCAGACCCGTGCCAGCTACGGGGTGTCTCTAGGTGCCCCCACCCGGTCCCACGACGGAGACCCTCCATGCGCCCCCAGACTGACCGCGGGGCTCCTCTTCGTGCCCGCCCGATGCCACCTCCCCCGCCACCCCTCCACACCCCCGGGAACCAGCCGGAGCGGGCTCACGGGTCTCGCCGTGCGCCCCAGTCCCGCCACCCGGGACCCTTTCCCTATCCCTTCCGCGTGGCCGCCGCTGCCACCTCCCCCTCATCCCGCGCCCTTACCCGTGTGGGTCCGCATGTGCGCCTTGAGGTGGGAGCTCTTGGTGTAGGTCTTGCCGCAGCCCGGGTATTCACAGTTGTGCGTGGCCGTCCGCTTGCGCGCCCACGAGCGGCGGCCGCGCTTGGGCTTGCAGTCCTCGGAGGGGGCCCCGGCCGGGAAGTACTCCAGAACCGGCGAGTTGGGCGGCGTGACCAGCAGCCCGGGTAGCCCCGCCGGGCCCGGGCCCGGCCCCTTCAGGGGTTCCCTGAAAACACTGAAGTGTCCATGAAACTGCGGCGGCGGCGGCTGGGGGGCGAAGTGGGGCGCATAGCGGTGCGGGGCCACGGCATAGTGGGGCGGCAGGTCGGCCAGGAGGTGGGGGTCGGCGCCGGGCAGCGGCTCCTCGGGGGGTCCCAGGCGGCCGTGGACGAAGCCTGGGTAGGGCAGCGGCGGCCCCGGTACCGGTCCTGGCCCAGGACCCTGTGCCACGCGTGGCTTGTGCTCGCCGCCGGCCGGCCCCAGGTACTCGGCAGCGGGCAACCCCAGCATGCAGGCGCGCTCCTCCGGCTGCTCCTTCTTGATGCGGGGCCCGAAGGGCTGCGCGGGGTCCAGAGGCAGCGGGCGAGCCAGAGCCGGGTGCAGGGGCGGGTGGTGGTGGTGGTGATGGGGGCCGCCGGGGACCCGCAGCTCCGTGTACTCCCTCCGTTGCAGGTCGCAGTGGACAGGCAGGTCCGGGGTTAGCAACTCCGCCACGTAGCTGTGGCCCTGGCCCTCAGGGTAAGGCGCCGGGAACTTGCCCGGCGTAGGGTAGGAGCCGTCGCTGTCATAGGTGGTGCCGCAGCTTTCGGGGGTCTCGGGCAAGGGGTAGTTGGGGCCGGGCGGCCCCTGCCCGCCGCTGCTGGTGTGCGCCAAGATGAAATCCAAGTCCACGAACTTGCCCAAGTCGTCCTCCTCCCGCTTGACGGCGGCTGCGGCGCCGTCCTGCTGCAGCATCCTCTGCGGGGAAGAGGGGCGTCAGGACCGGCGGGGATGACGGCTGCGGCGGCGCCCGCCGCTCGGGCACCGCGGTCCGCGCCTCCCGCTCGGGGCGCCGGCTCCCCCCCAACCCGTCCGACGGGTCGGCACTGCTCCGGCTGCGCGGCAGCCGGGGCGCCCTCCGACGGCGGGAGGGGGGGCCGCCCCCATCAGCCAGGCTGAGCCCCAGCTCAGGGCGCTCTGCCCCGTACCCCCCTTGCCGCCCTCTCCCCGGTGCCCGGTGCTTACGTGGAGCATGTCGGCGGACCGCTCCTCCAGCGGCAGCAGGTTGGCGAAGGTGGAGATGGAGGGCAGCGTGCTCTCGTCCACGGCCGCCGCCATGGCGAGCCGGGCAGGGGGGCAGGGGAACCGGGGCCGGGGCGGGCTGGGGGAGCGCGGAGCCCGGCGCACCGCTCCGCTCCCCGCGGCGGCGGCAGCGCTGCTCTGCACCGCCCCGCGCCCCTAAGCTGTTAACAGCATGGCTGCGCCCCTATTGGCCCGGCCCGTATTGATATTCACCGCCGCCGCCTCCTATTGGCTCTCCCATCACCCAAGCCACGCCCCCTCCCGTGGGGCTGCCCCGGCGGGCGGGGGTCGGCGGCCGCTGCTGCCCCCATGTCGCTCCGCTGCCCGCGCGGCCGGGCCGGGGAGTGCGGCGGGGGGGTCCCCGCGTCCTGTCCCACGCTGCGACCGTGGGTTTCGTAGCGGATTCCACCCGCGCCCTGCCCCACGGCGGGAGAAGGGGTAGGGGTGCCGGTGTGGATTGCAAAGCGCAGGGTCCGTCTTGCCCATCCCCACGACGCGAGTGGGGCAGCAGTGCCCCGATGCTTTGACTCACGCTGCGAGCGAGTCAGAGACGGGTGTCTCCCGGCAGTCTGCCCCGAGTTGGGCAGAGGTGACAGCCATGTCGCATGCCAATGTGTGTGGATGCGAGTGGGAGTGTGTGTTGGGAGGTCTGGTGTGGGATTACAGCTGAGAACACGCTGGCCAGTGAGCCAGGCACAGTGCTCACCATGGGGGACGCTGAGTGTGTCAACTAGAACAGGTGCCATCACAATGGGTGCTCATACGAGCTGGGGAACTGCGCCAGGGTGGCTGAGCCCCGGTGCCCTGACACACTGGCTTCGTGTAACGGCGCCTGTGAGGCCTCGTCCCCCCATACCGGTGCTGTCGGTGAGGCAATCAGCAGCCCAGAGCACACCAGCTCCCATCTGGCTGCACACAGGGTGCATGTGCAAGCCGAGATAAGTGCCCAGCAGACCCTGCCGGGGGGCTGGCACCCTGCCTGCATCGCCTCATCTCGCCCCACAGCCCCTGTGGGACGTTTGCTTGCCTTGCCTGGGGACCAGCGCAGCGGCTGCGCCTCTGACTGCTCTGCCATGGGAGCATGGGCCGTCTGGCCAACCCTGCCCACTCCATGGAGCCTCCACAACAATGCTGTCCACTCAAGGGCTGCCCATGGTGGGGGACGTGAGGGGACTGGGATGTCCCACCTTGCAGGAGATACTCAGGTGCTCCGCTCCATGCTGACGAGCCAGGATGTGGCACAGAGACCCAGGGCACTGGGCAGGTCTCCCCTCTCCCACCCTGTCCAGCTCGTAGTGAGACCTTCTCTGCTTGGCCCCTGTCCAGACAGTACCAGGAATGGCCCTGCTACTGTTGCGCTTGTCAAGAAGCAATGGCCCTTATCTCCTGGAGCCTGTCTCCCTGCTTTCTGGGGCTTTCCATCCCCAGATACCTTTCTAAGAACTGGGGCTGCTGCCTGCGCTGTTCAAAAGCGAGGAGTCGATTTAAAAAAAAACAAATATAAACAACAAAGGCGAGGTGCGCACGCATACACACACGCACACGCTGCTTCTGGATCCGAAGCTACTCTACCAGTTGCTTTCATCACCGCACTTTAATTATAAGGGTGGAGCATTGCAATAAATTGTTTCAGTAATCCAGTGGAACAACAACGATTCAAATCTTCCCCCTTTTACCAAGAATCCCTGCCCTGGTTTCCAGAGCACACGCTGGGTTGCTGCCTGGGCCCCGCATGCCCGGCTGCCGGCGAGGGAGCGGGTTTATTAATGCCACCCAGCAGGTTGAAACACACGGGCTGCAAAGTCCTTCCTCAGAAAAAGTCACCACCAAAGTGGCAAAGAAGTGTGTGGGCATCATTCAAAATCCCTTTTAGCCTGGCCCCCAGAGTAGCTTATTTAAATTGCCAGTTAATCCCATTATTTGTTTCTTGGCCAAATAATAATTAATAGCAAGGCAGTTCCTGCCCCAAACTTTTATAGATAAGTGAGAGCAGATGCCACAGGAGACAAAACACTAATTCCACTTGGTTTTCCCCTTTTCCAGACAGTTTTGGCATCTGCACCCATGCAGCGCTGGCTTATTTTGAGAGGCGTTGCCAGCAGATCGGATTCAGTCTTACAGCCAATATTTCTTGCAAATGTAGGATATTCCCCCGGAAACTCTTATTACTGATGCTATGGTGGGAGGGCCGGCGTGGAGAGGAGCGACACCATGCCAGGCACTGCACCAACACAAGCGCTGCCGGTGCTGACGCCACAGGGAGCCAGAGAAGGTGGCACAGGAGGGATTTGCCTGCTGTGAGGCGTGGGGTGGGCACGGGGGAGTCCTCACCGCGGCCCTGCCAGCCCCTCGGCCGCAGGAGCCTTCTCCGAGCCGAGAGGGAGGTGAGCAGGAGCAGGCAGTGCGCGCATAGCCCGCTGTTGACAGAAGCCCATTTAGGAAACGTGGATTATCTCCCACGCCACTTGAGCAGGCTGTAAAGTCACTGGCATCCCAGGAGATCAAACAGTGGCCTGGCAGGAGAGCAAACAGAGGGTGGGAAGGGCGACTCACCCAGGCGATGGTCAAAGAGGAAAGGGTTAATAGTTATCCCCACTCTCCTGCCCTGCCAAGCTGATCTCCCTGCTGTCACCGAACTGGTGGGACAGGCAGGGATGCAATGCCCTGTGGCACTGCCAGAGATGGTGTGGGTGCCTGGATTGGCAGGAGCCCTGGGAAATCCAGGGTAGTCTCCTACCCTGCAAAACACCAGGGACTGGAAAACACCCACACTGTGTGCCCCACTGTGCTCTGTCAGCTCGAGTTGGGGGCCTGGAGCAAACCTGAGGACTCCCCTACAGGGCATCTCCAGTGCCCTCTCTCTGATGGGAGTCGTGGAGCTCTTACAACACCAGCCACTGCGTCACAACCTGGAGAGCTTCTGCTTCAGTGGGAGAGGAGGCAAACCCAAGCTCCTAAAGCTCTGCAGGCGAACCCATGGGGAGGTGCTGTGGGGACCCACACAGCAGGACACGCCAGGCTGCTGTGATGCTCCGGGGTTACGTCCCTGAGAGCAGAAAGCGGATCTGTCTGGGTTTTACTCTCTGTCCTCTCTGCACAGGGCTGGCCTGCCTGAAGAAGGGTCCGGGAGCCCCCAGACCCACCTGGACCCCTCTAAGCCCCCTTCCCCTCCTGAAAAGAAAAGAGGAACCGAAAATGAAATTAAAGCATAATTCAATCCGGAGCGGGTCCAGAGTAAAGTCATCTGCTCTTATCGTGTGCTGGCAGGCTCTTCCCGCTCTGCAACAAACACAATGTTATCAGGGCACAGAGGGCAGATTCGTTTGCACCGGCCGAGCAAGCTGCTGTGTCCGCCCTGCCTGCCTCGGGCCCCGGGAGTGCCGGGACGCACGGCCAAGCACTGGGGCTGCTGTGGGCTCAGGGAGGCAGAGTCCTGGCAGCACTGGTAGTGAGCTCGGCCCCAGGATGGGGTGCTCTGGCTGGGGGCTGCGCAGGACAAATGGGTCAGGTCCCTCCCAGTGAATATCATTGTGGAGCAAACGCTGCAGAGGGACAGGGCTGCAGAGGGATGGGGCTCAGGGGTGACGTCTTTGCCTACACAAATGTACATGGCTCCATCTCCCATGGGTGCTCACCCGCTGCCCGGCTACCAATTGACAGGTTTGCCAGAGCACTTGCCAAGCTGGCAGAGCTGGGCGCTCCGATCCCCGGCATGGCGGCACCACAGCACCACGGCACCCCACAGACCCCACACGCGCTCCTGGTCCCACTGCGCCGCCTGGACCGCATCCTGCTTTGATCTCTGCCTGCTGCCTGACTGTGCCCCGGCGGGTGTGGGGCCAGCGCAACCCTCTCCATCCTTCTTTATATACCCATGTTATTTTTAACTCTGCCTACGCAAATCCCAAATCCGGAATGAGCAGCAGCCAGGGCCAAGGGGAAATGGACACGGTGTAAATTTCCTGCCCTTTTTACCTCTCTTCCTCTATAACATACAGCAACGTTTTTCCTCCACTGCTTAACTTTCACTGGTAAAGGAAAGCTGAAAGCACCGGACTCTGCAACAGGGTCCAGCACTGCAATGGATGGGGTATCCCCACGCTCGGAGGGGACATTGCACCCAGTGCGGTATAGAGAGATGTCCCAACCCATAGTGCACGTCACAGCCTCCATTGGCAGTGCCACATGCTCGAGGTGACCGGCGGCCCTTGCAGCAGCAGCCTCACACCCTAACACAGGCACTCACATGCCAGTCCAGGGCCGCATCCTGCCCACTGGCCTGGCGAACCCCCAGAGCCCCAGCCCCAGCAACCAGGTTTGGACCGTGGTCATGGGAGCCCTTCGCTTTGGCTGCCACCTACAACAGCACTGGAGAAGACCTTGGCCACCCCAGCAGCTCCAGGGGTAAGAGAAGGAATTGCTGTTTTCTGGTTCCTGTGAGCAACAGGGAAGGCTGGGAAGAACATAGGATATTTTTCCTAACATCTCTGGTTTAATCTTTTTAAAAAAAGGCCCCAACATGCAGTGCCAGCATGTTGCACGGGGGGTTTCACAGTGGGCATCATAGCATGGCTGAACAGCACAGGGGATGTGCATGTTAGAGCCCTTTTCTCATGCATTGAAGATTAATAGCGGTACATTATGTACGAGCAATTCAACTACAAAAACGTCAAGTAATCCAGGTAAAAATCTCCACCACTTTTTTCTGAGCAGCCTCCATCCCTCCTCCTCAGCCATACTCTAAGGTACTCAGCCCCCAACGAACCCTAACTCTCAGCGGGTGGGGAAAACCTCCCCTGCCCATGCACAGAGGCAGGGAAAGTGTGGGCACCAAGCCCAGCACTGGTCAGCCCTGCTCCATGCAGGTCCGTGCCCTTTCCCAACCCAGAGAAAGCCCAGATGGCCCCAGAGGCTGGGCACCTGTGTGGCTGTGGTACATGGGACACTGCTGCCCCGGTCGGGGAATGACTTTTCAACAGGAGCTGTAGCGTGGGGCTGAGCAAACAGGCTGCACCATGAGTCACTGGCACCCATGGGGACACAGCCCTGGTGTGGGGCAGTGGGGGACAGCCCAGGGGACAGCAGGACAAGCAGAGTTCTGGGGAGTCATCCTGCTCTGCGTGGAAGCTGATTTCCAGGACATCGGATTTTGTTATTCCTCCCATGCAGCTATCTGCCCACAGCCACCCCGTCAGTGTAAATCACACACCGTAGAACATTGCGCGGAAAAGCCACTCTGCCACTGTCTGTGCCCATGGGACATGCGCTGCACTGAGTCCACCCGCTCCAGCATGGGACGCCAGCCGGCCACACGCGGATGCCGTGGTGCAGTTGCACGCATGTAGCTCACGAAAGTGCATCCTCCCACCTACAACACGCATGGCAGCATCCGGCAGGAGCAGCGGCCGCCTCGCGTTGGGAGCAAACCTCTTTGCGCCGGCATTACATAAAGCTGCTTCGTTCTGCTCCAGGAAATGGCACTTAATTACCCAGCCTCCCTGGTAGTAAATAGGTTTGCAACACATTACAAAAGGCTGTATTATTAATTTTTTTCCCCAACCCTGCTCATGTGCTGCGCTGGTGAGCTCATCCCCTGGGAACACTGGCTCCAAAATAGATTCGCTCCCTTGTTGGAAATAATCAAATGGGAATCCAAGCTGGCTGAGCCCAAGCCCAATTCCTCTCTTTGTTCTGGGGCTCTGGCAGTGAAGGGGTTCAGAGTGGGGCGACAGGAACTCGCCTTCTCTTTAATTGACCTCCGATGATGAAACAATCAAACGAACGATTTAGAAATGTGCATCCAGTGAGATCATCGGGAAAACTTCTCCGGGAAGGAGCCTGGGCGAAGCAAGGTGGCAGTAATCCACCTGTTCCAGACGCCTCAGCAGGCCTTGCTGGCGTGGGACGGCATGGCACAGCCACCTGGCGCCCCTTGGGCCACCTTGCTGCGGCTTCACACCAGCAGCTGCCTTGCTGAAGCCAGCACCGAGGAAGGGGACAGCGGGACCTGCCCCAGTGGAGTGAGCTGAGAAGGGACAGAGGGTAAATGGCACTGCTTCCCATCCACCATGGTGCCAGTGTCACTGGCAGGATCACAATGTCACCAAACCCATCCCAGATGCCAGTCCCAAAGGCAGGGGAGTGGCCGGAGCCCCCTGCTCCCATGGGACACCTTTCCTCCTCGTTTCCAGCCCATTCTTAGCAGCTGGGTACCCATTTATCCCATGCCAGCACCGAGCCTGTCTCCATCCCCAGCTGCCTCTGCCCCACCACAGGCACCGCTGCCCCAATGAGCATTTCTAAGACAGGACATGTTATTCCACAGTGCTGTGGAGGGAAAACCCTCCTGTTCCCACAAGGGCTGCCTCCCTGGGGATTTCCATCCCTGGCACACTTTCCACAGCTTTTCACAGCCCGGCGGGAGGGCAGCCATGCAGGAAGGGCTGGCACGGCTCCCTGGCCCTGGCTGTGCCACCAGGGCTGCCCCGGTTTCCCTGGCCCAGGCAAGAGCAGGCTCCGGCTTGGCATGCAGCAGGGGCTAATTTTGGCCCAAAGGGTTTCCCTTCGGCAGACCGTGCCACAAGCGCGGTTTTGAAGACAATCTTAGCTGGAGTCTTCCTTCCTTGGCTGCCAGCGACCCAGAGCCGGGCTGGTGTGTTTGTGTTGTGTGTGCGTGTGTGTGTGTATCTGCAAACCGCAACAAATATTTCATACTCGTTTTCTTTTTTTCCTTTTTTTTTTTCCCCCCTCCGAGCTCTTGGCTGTGGTATTTAAATAGTAGGTGTGGTCCCGGCGCTGTGTGCCAAAACCAACACCAGCTCCAGAGCAGATAACCCTGCAAGCAAACGCAGCAGTGAAACCACACCAAGCTGCCAGGAGAGCCTCACCGGGATGGGCAGCGGTGCCGAGTGTGGCCACGGCATGGCCCCGCAGGCAGGTGACAAGCGGGCGCAGTGGCCGCATGGCTCCCCGGCTTCCTACACGAAGGCTCAGCCGGAGGAGCTGGGGCAGAGGGAGGAGGCGGCAGAGGCAGCAGGTCCGGCTGCAGGGCAGCCAGGAGCTGTTTGGGATACACTGAATGGTCTTCAGCTTTTTTTTTTTAATAAACCAAGACAAAACATTTTGCTTAATTGTCTATTTTCCATGTTACAGACAATCAAGAAGATTTTTTATTAAAAATGCTGCTTTTCTCCCCCAAAAAGTAGAGTGTGAGCAAGTGGGAGAAGTCCCTCCAGTGTTTTAAGAGCAGCTTACAAAGAAACTTTCTTACGCCCCGATGTTTTTCTCATCCAAGTCAAAAGCCCTGAAATATGGTGAACGTCATGTATTTCGGCCATGAGTCACTCGCAGAGAACCGGCTGTTTCACCTACCCCGGCAGTGCTGGTGTTGCCAGTGTGCACTGGGGGCGGTGGGGACAGGGGGGACCTCTGGATGCTCTTAATCCAAGGACAGACAGAGACAAAACCAGGCAGGCAGCAGAGAGATGAAGACAGATCACTGCAGTCCCAGAGCCTGAATCCTGCCCTCCCTTTCACTGGGGCTACAGTCATTCCTGGGGGTGGAGAAGGGTTTCCTCAGAGCACGTGACATGAGAAATATCCCCAGGAAGCTCACAAGCTCATCGGTGGGTGAATGTGCACACATGTGTGGTGCTGGAGGTGTCGCAGCCAGCCTGGCGGGAGCCACATCACCCCAGCTCCGGCAGAGCTTGTGCCTGGCTGCCAGTGTCTCCCAGGACAGCACTCGCATCCAAAAAGACAAAGGAAGATCCTTATCATAGCCTTCGATCCAGGAGCTTTCTGCAGGGCTGACGGGGTGGCAGGTTCCTTGGTGGGGAGGTTCTCTCAAGGTTTTGCTCCCAAAGAGACCCATTTGCCACTTGCAAGATGTGAGAAAGCAAGGCAGTGCCCCGAGGAAGGGATTAGGGGGAAGCCCTGAGCTTTCCTAGCCCCAGCATGCACACTCCGCTCTCCTCCTTGCTTCCTGGGTGGCCCTGGTGTGGCAACTCCAGTTTGGTCCTGCCCTAAGCCAATGCCCTGCAGGAAGCAGGCAGAAGGGATACGGCCATCCCGTAAGGACGATCCCAAAGCAGAGACCACCACCCTAGGGTGAAGTATCCCTGGGACCCCTAGCTGCTAGGGTGATGCCAGGAGATGGGGATGCTCCTCTCCAGCAGCCTGCCCGGAGTATGCCTGGGGATAAGTGTCCCCTGGCCAGATGGTGCCTGGTGGTGGCTGTGGGCTGCTCGTCCCTAAGCTGAGCTGGTGCACAGCCATGGCCAGGCGTGCAGCGGGAGCAGCCAGCGCACCCCTCCCTGCCTCCCAGCCCCGCAGCGGCTGCGGCGCTGGAGCGGAGCCGGCCAGGCATGCAGTGCTTCACCAGCAGCACAAGGTGCACAGCAGGGCCAGGATCCACCCAGCCCGTGGCAGAGTAGGAGGGTCCTTGGCAGACAAGGTGCTATTTTAAAATCCACAGCCGAGCCGGCTCCCTGCCCGACCTCAGCACGTGTTCTGGCTACAGGCAAACAGCCCCGAGCCCGAACCCAACCTCTAGCAGCCTCCATTTTCCCTGGCTCCATCTTCCCCACAGCACCTCAGTCCCGTTCCACCGTTACCTCCCATGTACTGTTGAGGGGCTCGGTGCGGCCACAGCATGCCATGGCTTCCCAGGGATCACTTGGCCCCGCTGGCATGTGTCCCAGCACGGAAAGGAAAATGTGGTTCGGATGTCACCTCCCCAGTCAGGAGAGGAAAAATCTTTCCAACAAAACACACTTTTAATTCTTCACTGTGCATAGCCATCATTGGAGTCCCCAGCCTCCCAGATTCCCAGCCAAACAGGGAATTTTCCACCTACATCAAAGCAGAGCCACACAGTTTTGCAGGGACGGACACAGAGGCTGTGCCCTGTGCACCTGCCTGCCTGCCCTCCTTGTTTTGGAAAGCAGTGGCGACCGTGAGCGAGTGATCACACAGGACCTGAGGTCCCCTGCTCCTCATCATGCCGGTTCAGCCCCTCCTGCTTCCCTGGCACTCTATGCACTGTGGGATGCAGAGTACCCAGGGGACTTTCCCAGGGCTGATGGCCCTAAAGCCATCTCCCCTCACAGAGATGTGGGATGAATGAGACCTGACTGAACTCATGGCACATGTGAGGGCAAGGGTGCTGCTGGAGAAGGGTCTATGGCACGACTATGCCCATGCCATGGGGGGGACAGAGTCTGACAAGAGGAGAAGGGATCTTCCAGGGGCTGGAGCTGCAACACCACCCTGGTCCTTCATGTGTGACCCCATACTCCTCCTGCTCTGGGACTGGGGCTGCTTCGGGGCAAGAGGAGTGTCTATGGGGCTGCAGTCAGACTCCATAGGGCTGTGGAGCTCTCCATGGGGCTGGGGGAGCCCTGTGGGCCGAGGGACTGGGGCCTTCTGTGGGGCTGTATGTGGGGCTGTATGTGGGGCTGTCCCCAGGGCAGTGGGCAAGGGACTATGCAGGGAGGGAGGGCTCTGCCTCCCAGGCACTCCCCACGCCAAGCACTTTACAGACTCTTTCCTCACAGGCTGATAGCCCAGGGGTGGGGGGTAAGGAGCTGTGGGGTGGTGGGCAGCCCCCCCCCCCCCGCCCTTGCCCGAGGGAGGGCCCAGAGCAGCTTAGGGGACGAGTGTGAGGTGCCCCGGGGGCTGTAGAGCGGCACTGGGATGGTGCTGAGAGGAAAAGGGGGAGAAGGAGGAGGAAAGCCTTCCTCACTCTCCCAAGGGATTGGGGGCTGTCACATCCCAGCAGGGACTGGGCCCCAGCTCAGTCTCGCTCTGAGCGCTTGGGTGGATTTAGGGAGCTGGGATGCTCCTAAAGTGACTCAAATCTGGGGTTGACCCGTGAGTCTGCTCCAGCTCACCCAGTACAAATGGGGCTACAGAGGGCGTAGGGGCTCGGGGACACCAGAAGACTGGCTGTGCCCAGTCACTTCCCCTGAGCCACCGCTGGCCTGGGTGGGGGATCGTGTTCCCCAGCCCCTCTAACAGCAGGTTTGGGGGATGCACCTCCCCATTAGCCCAATCTGATACACTTCAAAGCCAGGCGCAGAGCTGAGCTCCAGGCATTAGTGGCAGGCAGGGGGACATGCGAGCAGCCGGGGCTGGTGGTGGGGATGGTGGGAGATTCCTCCAGGAATCTGCAATTCCCATAAAGAGGCTGATTCCGGGAAGGCATTGAGGCTGCGATGTCCCCGCACCTGAGGCATCAAGGGGATGATTATGGGGCCACTCAAGCCTCCTGGGAACCTTTTTGTTTCCAGCCAGGTCTGCTTCCACCCAACGGTGATTTTGGGATTCTTCTTCCCTCCAAGTCCACAATTGCAGGGTCATTTGCATCTAAAATAGGAGCTGGGCCCTTTAGCAGCTTGTCTGCTCCTGATAGCGGGCCGGCCGGGTGCTTGCTTGGGCACTAAACTCGCTAACGCAATCAGCAGAGCCCGAGGCTTCTGCATATCAAAGGTCCCAGGCTCTCTTATAGCAGCCCCCGGGCCACAAACCTCCCCTCGGCCACCTTTCATCACTGCTGGGGTGGCTGTCACCCGGGGAAAGCCCAAGGAACAGGAATGGAGAAGGGGCATCAGCCCTCCCTGGGTGCCAGGATGGGGACACCGTCTCTCCCTTGTCTGCACCCCTCTCTGACACCCCGCTGCTGAGGTTTCCTTCCCTGCGGGGCTGCATGGAGGAGCTTTTGTCCCCATGCAGGCCGTGGAGGAACATGGCTGTGGACATGCTGTAGGAGGGGGCCGCAGACCCTGCTGCCCACCTGAGGGGGTCGTGGGGCCAGTGCAGGGCGGGAGCACCCACAAACGCTGTGACTCACGTGTGGGGTTACTAACAACTGGAAAGGAAACTGGCTGGAGCAGCCCTGGCCCACATTCCCTGCGCCAGGGAGTGGCACTGTGCTCATCCCGCTGTGAAGTGTCCCTAGGGAAAGGACTGGCATCTCTGGTGCCGCGTACTGGCAGGGAGAGCGCCGCTCGGCACCTGCCTAACGGGGTGCCAGGTAATAGAGGCTGGGCTGAGTGAGACAACCAGCACCCCTGAGTGGCCTGGCCATGGCTGCTGCATCCCCTGAGGCATGCTTGAAGTTTGACCAGCGTCTCATCCTCTTGGGAAAGAGCTTTCCTCCTTGTTCATCCTCTCTGCACCCACCAGGGCCCCCCCAGAGCACCTTTGCTGGGCGTGGAGAGGACGCTGCCCCCATGGCCCAAGGTGGCATCACGCTGCACCTGCAGGCAGGACTGACCTGAGCCATCTCCACATCCAGAGGGATGTGCTGGGTGCTCCCACACCACGGGCTGGCAGCCCTGTGCCTCCTGCTCAGGAGGACCCCAGAGCCTCCTCAGGTCACTGCATAGTCCTTGCCGTAGGCAGGTGCTGGAGACCAAGCCCTGCCTGGATGGGCTCTTGGCTACAGCTCTCCCAGTGTCCATCTAAAGCAGTGTCCCGGGTCCACTGGAGGGACAGCATAGTGCTCCTGGAGGCACTTGGCACCTATGCAGTGGCACAGGGGTGCTGGTTGCGCTGGCTCCGCGCAGTCCAGGGCGCTGGCCTGCGGCTCCCGACTGGCAGTTGCCTCTCACAGCAAACACAGCTGCTTCCCCATCCTTCCTGTACCCACTGGTGGTGCCAGCACTGGCGGCAGTGACTGTTGCCATATGGTGCTGATATGTACACAGCACCTGGGTGTGCACAGCATGGTGGGAGCACTTGCACCAGGGGCTTGCCTGGCCTTGGAGGGACCCAGCACCCCCCAACCTTCTGCACCCTTTTGCAAAGAGCAGAGTAGGGGACATCAGGTGCCAGCACAAGGGACAAGGCCCCACTGCTGTCTGCCCCATGCCTGATCTGGCCTGCTGGAGATGGAGGTGGGCTCCAGGGAAACAGGTTTTATCATGCCTGTCAGCTGCTCGGTGCTGCCCGGTGCGACCAAGGAGCGCAGCAAGATGCCAGGCAACTGCGGTGGTCCCATTCCAGCAGGGAAAGCTGGCAGTGACTCACCACCCTCACCAGCCCTACCTGCCAGGCGACTCCTCCCACACCCTGTCCCTTGGCTCCCACCAGCCCCTGCGCCCTCTCTGTGGCAGCGGCCACAGGCCCAGACCCCGCAGGGTGTTGGGAGGATGCTGGCAGGGATGGCTGCCACCCACAAGGGATGTCCCCTGGAGCTGGAGATGGAGGGACCCTATGCTCTGTGACAAAGGCTGCACCCCTTGTCACCCTGCTCCCATGCCCTGGCTTGGTAGTGCCAGACCCAGGATGGGGGACAAGAGACATCTCCCACCCTTTTTTGCCCCCTTTCCCCCTCTCTGAGAGCAATACGCATCCAACCCCTCCCGCAGATTCACTCCATCCCCTTGCTTCCAGCCAGTGCACAGAGCAGGGAGAGAGTGAGCCCTTTTGGGGCTGTCCCTGTCCCCAGAGCAGCACCTGGGGCTGTGCAGAGCCCTGGGCAGCCAACACCTCGCCTGGCCTCCTCGGGGCTCGCAGGGTGTGCGGATCCTGGATGAAGGATGCAGATAGCGTGTGCACGCATCCAGGGAGGACGGAAAGTCACATTGGGATGCGTCCAGGTGGTCAGCCTCCATTTTGGGAGGGGGCTTCTGGGTCAAGGGGGCAGGTAGGAATGGGGGCATCAGGCAGCAGGTGGGGAGGAGACTGTCTTTGGAAACCTCTCCAGGAGGTTTCGCGGGGTTAGGTCTTCTCTGCGGCTGCTGCAGCAAGCGGGTGCCTGTCTCTGTGCTCCCACAGCAAAAGATGGGTCACGTGAACCAGCGCACAGAGAGCCAAAGACCCCAAAAACAGTGCTCCGGAGGGATGTGGGACACAGCACAGGAGGTGGCAGGGAGCTGCGGGAGAAGCTGGGGTTAGTGGGGGCTGGTTTCTGCTGGCAGACCTGGGCAGCCAGCCCCTGGCTCTGCTGGGTGATGGTGCTGGGACAGTTAGCTGGCAGTTGCATTTTTTGAGATTTCCCTGCAGCCCCGCTCCTTCCTGGAGGTACGGTGAGGGGCAGAGCAGAGGGATCAAAGGGGCGGGGGAGAGGAGAAGCTCGTGAGTTGTGGGTCATTATCTGTTATTAACATCTGTAATCTCCCGGAGAGCAAACTGAGATTTACAGCCTGTTATTAGGCTGTTACTCAACCTGTTGTGCAACAGCTCAATTTTAAAAAAAAATGAATGTGATTAATCGCCTGCTAATAAGGGGGAAATCTCTCCTATTTAATTCAAACAGCCTCTGCCGGGGCACTCCAGGAAGGTATGCTCTCCACCCAAGTTCCCAGGCTGGCTGCTGGGCTCCTGCTGGGATCCCCCCAGGACCTCACATGCCACAGGACACCAGCGCTGGATGAGGGCCCTGGGCAGCAGCAAGTGCTGCTCCCCCCACCAGGTCTGGGCTCTGGGGTCCCGAAGGCATTAGGATGCAATTGCCACCTCCTCCCAGCGCTGGCTCTACGCAAAGTGGGGTTCCAGCTGATTCCCGGCCATCTCCTGTAGCCACCCTCTGGAAGAGCTGGAAGCTCTGAGTCAGCTGGGGTTCTTATCTGAGCATCTCACCTTTTGTTTGGCCCTGACTCGAACCTGACTCACTTTGACCCCCACAGCTTCCTACCCTCCCACTTTTCACTGCCCGTAGTCCGAGGGTGCCCTCTGCCCTCAGACGTCCCTACCTGAGCTACGATTTCACCTCTTGGCTCTCACCCACTTTTCCAGGCACCCGAACCAGTCCTGCCTGTAAACACCTCCCTGGCTCCAAGACCACCACACTGGAAGTGCTCCCTGGTTCCTGAACTCCTCTGCCCCTGGCTCTTTGCCTTTCCTTGTCATCCCTTAGTAGGACAAGGACAAGCAGGCAGGTGTCATGTGGCTGCTTCCCCAAAACCAAATATCTGGGCATTATTTTCATCCCACCTCCACCCCAAGGACCTGTCCCTTGTCCAGGAGGTGGACGTCAGCACAATCATGGGTGGAAGAGAAGATGCCAACAACCACCTTGTGCTTTGCAGCCAAGATTTGGCTTCTGCCACACATTCTGTCCATGGCCTCACTCAGCCGGCTTTTGACCCGGTGACTGAGCACTGTGGTTAATTGGATTGCAGCTGACCCTGTTCCTGCCCCTGCTGCCAGCCCAAGTCCTGCCTGCGCTCCCGGGTTGCTCCAGGAAAGCTGTCAGCTGGGACCCACCTCTCTGCAGCCATTCTCACTCCCTGCGGCATTAAATCCCTCAGCCGCTTTCCTTTGGGCACACGCTCGCCCTGCCCAGAGGGACACACAAGATCTGCCCAGGGTGGAGAACACGGGTGCCCGGGATCTGCTGCCATCTGCTCCTGTGAGGTCTTCTCCATGCCTGGTTGAAGGCAACATCGCCTGCAAATGCTAGTGCTCCAGGTCTTGGCAGCAATAGCCGGTTTCCAGGGCCACCCTCTGCCTATAGCAATGTGATTGAAGGCACCTGGGAGTGGAGAAGCAACTTGTGCCACCTCCAAATGACACCTTGGGCAGACTGGGGGGTCCCTGGGCAGCTTCTTCCAGCAGCATGAGGTCTGTTTGGGAGCAAAAACACACTTGAGGACAGCTGGAGTTGGGCTGGGAGGCCTGAAGGGCAGTGAGGCACTGACAGCATCCATGGGCACCAGGCAATGGCATGTCACAGTGGGATACACAAGCCTGGAGCTGGGGTCCCCACTTCCCACACCCCACCACCCTGCAAACTCAGGCAGCTTTTCTTCACATTGTCCAGCCACTGGCAATCACCGGTGGACCTGCTGGCTGCCACCATCACCCAGCGCAGGGCTGTGGCAGGCAGAGGCTTAGCCCGTGGCCCCCACGACTCCCAAAAGCATCCCAACTGGCTGCCACTGCCAGCTGGGCAGGCGTCCGCACTGTGCCAGCCTGCCGCACGGTTGCTCAATGCTGCAGAGGAGGGTGAGCTGAGCCTGTCCCGGCGACCCACGCACTTAATTAGGGCCTTCGTGGCACCTCGTCAGCAGGGCGCACTCGCTGCCCCGGCCGAGCGTCGCTGCACGCAGCGCAGTGCACGTGGTGTGGGAGCCCAGCCGCCCCGGCAGGCCTGGCCCTGTCGGCATCTCACGTGGCGCAGCGGCAGAGCTGCATTTTCCACATTCTTCCCGGCTCTGAGTCATCGGCACCTCTGCTGCCAAACCCGCACCCAGCCGTGCCGGCAGCCTGCACTGGCTCCAGCGGCCATGCACAGCTCCACTGGAGGCGATGGGTGCCTGTTCCGGTACGGACCCTCCGGGCCACCCTGCCCTGTCCTGGGGCTGAGTTTCCCACCCTGGACCCTGCCCCTGGAAAGCTTCAGTGCTGAGGGTTTCTGCATTTAACGGGGAGCTGGGGAGCACCCACCCTTGTCCCTTTCGCACCAAGCAGCCTGGGGAAGGGGTTTGCATCCTCTGCCACTGCTCCAGGCCACAGCGCCCTGGCTCTGGGCGCTGCACACAGCCTCGCTAACCTCCCGCCGCATCCTGTACCGGCTCACCGAGCCTGACTCTTTCGAAGAGCGTGGCGGTGCTGCCAGCAACCTCACCCTGCCAGCAGCCAGCCCGCCCCAGCCCGGGCCCCTGCTCGGGGCCACCTGCACTGCCCCATGTCCCTGTACGGGCATGCCAGGAGTGCCACCCCTCAGCCCCGGGGATGGCCAGTGTTTGCAAAAGAAGCTGCCACCAAGGACTCGGGCACATGGGAAGGAATTGGCTGGTGGTGCTGGGTGCCAGGGAGGCTGCGGAGATGGGATGCAGAGGGAGGGGTGCATGGGTCTCCCCCCTACATCCCTCCCAGCAGCCCCTTGAGACAGCTGGCTGTTGACAGGAGTGCATGTGTCTGTCCCACCACCTGCTGATCCCTCCCTACCCAAACCCCCTCTGGAGCCCAGCAAAGCTGTGCCAGGGATTGTCGAGACCCAGCCCAGTGCCAGGATGAGGTGTGATGCCCTCGGTACGGCAGTGACTCCCACCCCAACTGCACTCCTGCAGTTCCATGGGATCACGTCAGTGCCAGCATGTGTGGTGGCTTTGCTGAGCCATGGCCAAGCCCAAGGCAGTGTGGCCGTGTGGGTGGAAGACAGGTCCAGGCGACCAGCACACCATGGCACCTCGCCACACTGGGACAATCCTGAGGGGAGCAGCCGGGTGGGAGATTAGTGTGTATATGGGACGTACGTGAGTGTGGGGATGCGTGGCAGGTGTGTGTGTCATCTGGGGGTGTCCATGGAGATGTGCCACATGTCTGTGTCCCCACGTGGTGTGCAGACACACGCCACCACAAACTGAGCTGTGGGACAGGAAAAGGAGTGAGGTGAAGGGTGTTGAGTGAGTGGGCATGTGGAGAGTTTGCATGAGTGAGGGGTGTGCACATGGGTGTGGGATGACGGATACATGTGTGGGGTCTGGGTGGGGTATGCATGGATGTGGTGAGTGTGCGTGGTGTGTATGTGACATATGCATGTGT
Organism: Tauraco erythrolophus; assembly: GCF_009769465.1. NCBI lineage: Eukaryota > Metazoa > Chordata > Aves > Musophagiformes > Musophagidae > Tauraco > Tauraco erythrolophus. The sequence continues at coordinate 24,096,689 of NC_141474.1, read as the reverse complement.
GTAGGGCACATGTGTGTGGGGTGTGCATGTGTGTAACGGGTGCATGTGAATTCAGATGGGGGCATTCGCGGGGTGCGTGTGTGTATAGGGGACACTGACATATGCACAGCGTGTTTGGGGGTGCGTGTGTGGGGAAGCCTGTGCACGCGTGTGGGGCATATGCGCAGGCATGGGCACAGCACCTGAGGGGGAACAGTGCGGGGGGGGTGCAGGGGGTGTGCTCTCGGTTGGCATGCGTGTGTACACAGGGGCGTGCGCTGCAAGGTGCACGCAGTGTCAGGGCTTGTGTCTATCCACCTGCACCACACGCATACACGTGCAAGTGTCCCCAGCAGCAGTTCCTGGTGCACAGCGGTGTGCCGGTGAGCACCGCTGGCTCACTCAGCAGTGGGTTGGCAAGCTCTGGTGCGAGCAGGTGACTGAGGAGCCGCCCCAAGCCCTTCCTGGTGCCTCTCCCCAGAGCGGTGGCTCCAAGCCGTGACACAGGGGCAGAGCTGTCTCTTTCCGGCTGTTTCCCAGCCTGTCAGGCCAGTCATGTCGGGTCTTGCCGCGATTTCCCGGATGGCTGCTTGGCATCTGCCTCTTCCCCATCCGGATGGGCAAGTTCCTGGAGCACCAAGCTGGGGCAACGCATCGCCCTGGCCCATGCCCTGCCTCCCCGGCTCCGTGCCCCGGCTCCGGCATCCCGCCCCGGTGCTGGCCAGCTCCCTGCGGTGGAGCGGCCGCCCTGCCTGGGTGATGCCGGGTGGGAGGTGAGGGAGTGGGGCTGCGAGCGCTGGCTGCGGACGGGCACTGAGTCACGCCGGAGCCGGGAGGCGTGGGGAGAAACCTGCCGCCTCTCCACCGGGCGGTTGGGGCGGCCGGACTGGCTGGGCGAGTCAGGCCCGGGCGGGCAGCGCGAGCGCCGTTTGTTTGCCACCGCAGCTGGAGGACGTGCCGGGAGGATCGGTGCTGGTGGGGACAGGAATCTCTCGGTGCCGGAGCCTCGGGAGAGGTGCCACCGGGGCTGGGCAGGAGGGCGGGTCTGCCTGGGGCTGGGATCCAGGCTCCCCCTCCCACTGCACAGGAGGATACCAGCCACACTGGGATGCTCAGCCTCGAGGAGAGGCAGGACCCGTGGCCAAACTCTTGCTCCCCATGGAAAAACCCTTCCCCACCCAGAGCTGCCCGCAGCTCCCCGCTGGGGATGAGGATGAGGTTTTGAGCAGAGGGTGTAGCTGTGGCCGCAGGTGAGTGTGTGGGAGCCGCTTGCGGTGCAGAGCCCTACTGTGCCTCACTGTCCCTGCAGCGTGCACAGGGCAACTCAAGCCATGCCGCCACCATTTCTGCCTTGACAGCGGACAGCTCACACGCCTGCTTGCCCACCCATCCTTCTGCACACGGGGAAACCGAGGCAGAGATTGTGGCAGAAGAAATGTGCTGGGTTAAGCCACAGAGGAGCTGTGGTCACCAGCAGCCCCGCGCAGTCTCAGAGCATTCTTTGGGGAGAGCTGGAGTGTGGAGCTCAGGTACCGTGGTGATGCCAGGCCCATTTTAGTGTCCCCAGTAGCCAGGGGACTGTCCTGGGGACATCCCCCTCCCGGCCATGCTAGACTGTGCTTCCATGCCCTCCTGGTCACGCCAGGCAGGACATGGGATTTTGGCTGGGGCAGGGGAGATGCAGGCCCTCGGGCACTCCAACCTACTCCGTTTATTCCCACAGCCAATGATCAGCATTATACCAGGGAGTCTGTAACTACCTTCAGCTCTCCCTGTCCAGAGCAGGGACTGCCTAGGGAGCACAGGGGCAGTCAGGGTCCTGGTGGAGCAATCCCCAGCAGGGAGAAAGAGGGATCCTCGGGCTAGAAACCCCCCTGGTACCCTTGCCAGACCCAGAGGCTGCATCCCTGCTGGAGGTATGGAAGGAGTCCCTTCAACCCAAGGCTTTCCAGAAGCCCCTCAGGTGCATTCTCCTGGCAGCCACTGCACAGGGTGCTGGGTGCCAGGGCAAGAGGTAAGTGAAGAGGGAACCACTGAGACAGCCCATGGATGGAAGAGTGGGGCTGGCAAGCCCCACTGCTGAGTCAAGATCTCCTCCCTGAGCAAGCGAGGCCAGATCCTGGCTGGTGGAGGAAGGATAGAGCCCCTCAGTGCCCGGAGGCTGAGCGCTTGAGCTGGGCTCTCCATCCCTAATGATGTCCCTCCCAGCTCTGACATCTGGTTAATGAACCCCATAGCTCCTGCTGGGAAGGTACTGGGAACCTTGTCCTGCTGCGACCATAACCCTTCCCTGCCCAGGCTCCTGCAGCCTGTCCTGCTGCGACCATAACCGTTCCCTGCTCAGGCTCCTGCAGCCTGTCCTGCACTCTCTCCTTACTGGCACCTGGAGGGTGAGGATGCACCAGCCATAGAGTCTCAGACTTTAGGGCCACTAACGAGTCCAGATGTCCCAGCAGAGCCAGGATGTGCCCAGCCTGTGTGGTCCTATCCAGCCCCGCAAGTGTCCCAGGGAGTGGGTTGGGAGATGGCCATGTTGGGGAGACCCAAATGTTCCCATGGTCCCTGCAGGGCAGTGGGGTGGGGGTGCAGGGATGGGGCCATGGCAGAGGCCAGGCTGCACCCCAAGTGGGTATTTGGGGGGCAGTTCTGCCCACCGCAGCTGATGGTGATTGCATGGCAGGACCAGGGCCTGTCGTGGCATAAGGCAGCAAGTGCGTTGCCCCAGACGGGACAGCAGCGATTTGCATCACTGGAGGAACCTACTCCTGAGTGCGAGAGGGTGGCAGAGCCTGGCACACCTGCACACATGTGTGCACAGGGCTGTACATGCCTGGCACACACAAGGATGTGCAGAGCACAGGCTGATCCCCAGCAGCAGCATGTGGGCAGCATCTGCAACCCCTGCCCTGGCTCCAGCGCTGGCAGATCACAGCAGCATCTAGGGCAAGGGTGCTGGACACAAGGGCCCCAACAAGTCTGCAGTGTCTCTCTTGTCCCCCGCGTTGTCCTGCTGGAGCTCTCACCCCATGAGCGATGCTTGCTTGGGGCCAGGACAGGTAGAGCAGGATCCCTGCCCCAGCCTGTCATTTTGGCTCTAATTGGATCCCTGCTGTTCCCCTTCATCAGTGCTGAATGAGGGGCTGGCTAACGAGGGGAGTGTGATTAGCAAGGCAGGGGGCTGGCTCTGGGCACAGGGAGGCTTCCCTGGACCAGGTAATGACAGGCTTTTGTCCCCTCTGCTCCTGCCCCCGACAGAGGCAGGTGGATGAGGATGCCCCGGGCAAAGAGTGGGTACCAAAGGGCTGAACTCAGCAAGTCCTGGCCATTCCCACCCCCCTGCAGTGTCATGGTAAGGGGTGCCTCAGCTGCCAGAGCCCAGCTGGAGACCGAGGAGTCCTGGCTCCAGCGCGGCTTCCCAGCCCCAGCCTGTCAGGTCGAGGGAACAACCCAGCGCTGCCACCCCCAGGCCTGAGGATCCTGGTCCCAACTGGGAAACCCATCCAGCCATCAGGTCCTGTCTTGGGGCACCACGTTTCTGGTGGCCAGTGTGTACCCAGGATGGGATGGATGCCTGGACAGCAGGCTCCAACCTGCATCAGCCCAAGGCCAGGGCAACACAGGGTGCAGAGACACACAGGGCCAGTGTCCTGCACCCTGCTCACCCATGTATGGGTCAGCACGGTGGCACACACCAGCCAGCACTGTTGGAGACACATATCTGAGCCCATGGCTGCTGGGACCCAGGGACAGTGTCTGGCTCTGCCTGGGCTGAGCTGGATGCTGTACCTGGGATCGGCCAGGGCAGAGCAGGGAGAGGAGCGGAACCAGCACCACCCTGCTGTGGGTGCTGAGGGTGCTCTCAGGCCTTTGGGAATGGAGGTGTAAGTCCCCACTTCAGCCAAGCTCACATGGCCAGTGCTTGGACACGCTTCAGCCCTTCTGCGGTCCTGCACTCTGTGAGGCTTCAAGGACATGGGGAGCCCAGGCTGGACACGGTGTGCACAGGCAGGACCCTGGTGCACCCAGCACACTGGGCTGGCACCGTGCCTGCAGCCTGGCAAGCAGGTGGGTGGAGAGGCAGACAGATCGCGTGTGATGGGCTGGGGATAATTCACTGCTCCCAAGGAGAGAAATCCTCCACCTGGAAAGGAATCTGCAGCCCTCCACCCTCAGCCCAGGAGGCTGCAGGGCCCGGAGGGGCAGGGAGGGGTGTGCAGGTGGGCTGCTGCACAGGCAGGATGGGCAGCCCCCCTTGCTGGAACAGGGAATTTGCAATGCTGCTGTGCCTGACCAGGACCCCTCTGCCCCACGGACATGAGTTCAGACGCACCAGTGGGATGCTAGGGAGGAAGCTGGGGTTGGTGTCAGCTGCTCACCCTCATGTATGCTGTACATGGCCGGTGTGGTCCCTATGGTGGGGGCACGTGCTGGGTGAGCTGGAGGGCACTTCCTGATCCTGATAGCCACTGACCACAAACAGCCCAGCAGCTCCTGTCCCTGTATGTGAATGGAAGGGTGATCCTGGTGGGACAGATGCCCTGGCAAGGTGCAGTACATGCACAGCTGTGGGAAAAGGCTGTGCTGGGCAGTGCTGAGAGGGCTGGGAGCCAGAGCAGCTTGAGGGCTCATGCGGATGGTATAGCCTGCATGCCCCAGCCTATCACCGCTGTGTTAGGGAAGCTGGCTGCATGGCAGGCCCTGGCATGAAGAAGCGTCTCTGCTGAACACCTCTCTTGTCTTACCAGCTTCCAGGGGATGCAGCATGTTCCCCTGTGAGTGTCCTGGCCCTGGGGCTGCCAAGTGTGCACAGACACATGTGTGTGTATACACGTATGTATGAGCATGAGCATATCAACTGTCCATGTGACACATCTTCAGTCGACACTAATTAGATAGTGAGCTAATCAGCAAGCAACCTTCCCCTGTTGACTTTCTGGGGACAGGAAAGGAGACAAGTGAGGATCAGTCACCTGAGGGGAGCCAGGGGGGCTTTCCCTGTCTGCAGCCAGGTGCCCCCAATCTCTGTCCCCCCTGTCTCCTGCTCCTTGCCTCCCTTGGGAACAGACTGAGTCCCTGAGGACAATAGGCAGGTGAGGATACTGGAGCAGGTGCGGGCTGGGGGAGGTTGATGCTGAACCTGACCCCATGCAGCTCAGTGGCCTCAGCTCCCCGGGGTGGATGGACACACCGAGGGGCATGGGGACACCCCACTGGGCCAAGAGCATGGGTGGGCATGCCAGGCAGCCTGCCTGCAGTGAGCAGGACTGCGGTGGTGTGCACAGTACTCTCCCTGGCACGGCTGCCTTCCCTTGCCGGTCCCCGTGTCTCCCCACCGTCATGCCCTACGAAAACATTCCCTCACTCCTGGCCATGGTAAATATTGTTGCAGGGCAAACAGTGAATCAGTCCCCTTTGTTCGAGTGCTGCTGGCAGCCTCTGCTTGTTCGACTGCTGTTTAATGACCCTCCAGTTGTGTACCCTGGGGCTACTCATTAACCCCAGGCTGCAGATGGTGAGGAGGACAGATCGGAGCCAGCCAGGAACAGTTTGGCAGTACTGGGGACAGGCTGCCGGCAAATTCTGGCGACATTTTACCAGGTGCGGATGTGCCAGAGGTTTGTCCTCACACCTCTGCAGGGTGCAGCCAACCCGCTGTCAGCCCAGCGTGCCTGCAGACCCACAGCCAGCCCACAGCACAGCATGGCACAGCACAGTGGGGCTTTACTGGAGGCAGCATCCCCATCAGAGCATCGCCTCCAGCTCAGTCATGCTCCTGGGACAGCCGTGAGTCATGGAGGAGCCGCTGGCTGACTCACCTGGAACGATGTTCGAGCCACCGTGTGCAGCAGGAGGGTTGGAGGCGCCATGATGGGAGCTGTGCAGTGGAGGGCTGTGCAGCACGGATCAAGCAGGTCGGTTGGGACCAGATGGAAATGAGCAGTGAGAGACCCTGGGAGGTGCAGGGTGTGGGGCAGGGGCTAGAAATGGGCAGTCCAGGAAGGACTGGGAGGAAGTGGCCAAAAGCCTGGCCCAGAGTACAGAGACAGGGGCAGGCGGGGGCACAGAGCCTCTCTGGCCTCGATGCCATCCCATGGGCTGCAGAGAGGCTGCACATCCTACAGACAGCCCTCATTCCCAGGGGGCACCCACAGAGCCCCAGAGTTTCCCACTGGCAGGGCTGGGAGGGGGCGATTGCACCCAAGTGTGCGCAGGCTGGTGCCAGCATCGTGTGGCTCCACAGCAGCAGTCCTGGGACACTCTTGGTGCGCAGGCAGGGGAAGGGCTGTGACAGCCTGTGGGCACTGGGCCCACAGGAGCCTCCTGCCAGCATCGTGGGGCTGCTCCTACCCCTCTGCCTGATTCTCACCTCCCGTTCATGTGGCCCTGGCTCTGCCCCAGCATCTCCAGCTCCACCCAACATTGTAGTCTGGGTCTTCCCCCTATTGTGATCCTGGCCCCACCCCTCGATGTGGCTTTGGCCCTGCTCCACTGTAACCCCTTGGTGGCCTGTCTCCAAAGGGCAGTGCCAGCACAGCCTGAGGACTCCCCATGCACCAGTTCTGGGGCTGGCCAGCAGTGCTGCAGGGTCCCCAGGGCCACAGGTGGCACAGGTCCCCAGCATGGTCTCCAGGGCCAGGCAGGTGGCACTCCACACCAGCCACAGCAGGTGCCAGGGTGTCAGCCCCACTGCCCCCTGCCCCCCCTCACCTGTTCCCAGGGCACCAGCCAAACTGGGCTAGTGACAGGGACAGCATAGGGCCTGGGGACATCCCTGCTCCCCAAGCAAACATCGAGAGCCACCACCTCCAGAGACTGTTGGACTATTTCCTCCAAGGGCCTGGTGGGATGGAGGCAGGGCCATGACATGGGGCAGGACCCTGACATGGGGCAGGCCCTTGTCCCTCATCCCCCTCAGGAAGCGCAGGATCCAGCTGTGCTGCCAGCAGAGGGGACAGCCTGGGGAGGACCACGGGGACTGCATGGGGTGTCCGGCACGCTGGAGTGAGGCTGCCAGGAAGGCCTCGATAAACATCTAGCTTCTCTGTTTATTTATGACTGAGGATATTTATACCACAAAGTCTTTTAAATTTAGCTGGGGACACACCCAGGCACCATCCAGTGCTGACGGTTGTGGAGGAGCTCCCGGCACAGCCTGCCTTGGCACAGGCAGTGGGTGCCCAGTGACACCAGATGTGCCCCAGGAGCGGCACCTCAACCAACACCCCCATGGGGTGCAAGGCACAGAAGCACAGCTGTGGGGTGGCAACGCTTCTTCTGGGGGACAGGATGAGGCCAGCACCCTGGAGGAACAGGGCTCCCGGGGACGGGGGCACAGGCTCCACGCCCATGCAGGGAGGACGCCAGTGGCATCGGGGCAGGTCCGGGGCCGTGGGGCACATTGCGCCACCCACGCTCCGCTGGCTTTTTCTCCCGGTCCCCTCCAGCCGCTGGTCCCGGGCCGGCGGGGCCGCGCCGGGGCATCCCCCGCCCCGCCGCTGCGGTGTCTGCCTCCCTCTGCCGGCGGCGGGGCACCCGCGGCTCCGCGCTACCGCTCCCGGGATCTTGGAGCTCCGGGATCTGCGGTCCCTCAGCCCCGAGGCAGCACTGTCCCCTGCCAGCCGGGCCCACTGCCCCCTTCTTCCCCTCCACCCATCTTTGGGTTGAAATGTGGCATTTTGCGCCCACACAGTTTCTGGCTGCTTGATGTATCACTCTGTCCTCGTCGCTATGGCATCTTCTGCAGAGCTGGGTCTACAGAGTTTTATCAGCAGTGGTTTGGTAGGGTCTCTGCCCTGTAGCGAAGTGTAGAGCATCCTCCATGCACCTGCAGGCCTGACTGCTCCATGTTCCACGTGGACCTTCTGTGAGGTGCTGTGAGCGCTCACCTGAGCACTGCTCAGCGCTTGCAGCCCTGTGCTGTGTGGATGTGCCATTGTGCTCATCTTACCAGAGTGCTTGCTGGTCTGCCCAGCATCTTCATCAAGTGAATTCCTTGTCTCGGAGAGAGGGACCAAATAGGTTTGGACAGGCGAGGTCACGTTTCCACGAGGCAAGGCAATGTGCGTTAGGATCCCTACCCATTCAGTCTTTATTAATTAGATCCCATCTCAGTCTCCCCTGTTTCTCCAGGACAGATGTGATGCCCACCAGCCTTTGATTGCCCTTGACAGCTAAGACAGCCCCATGTCCTTCTGTAAATGTGGTGTGCCTCATCCTACTCTGACACTGAGCCTTTCACCTCCACCTTGCCCTAAAATCCCTGCCTCTTGACCAAAAAAATCCTAAATGACTTCTTCTGAGCAGTGGGAGCTCAGGGCTGGCCAGCCTGAACAGGGTCTGCATGCCCATCATCCCATCTCCCCAGCATCCCACCCCACAGGGACCATGCACCCGGGTGCTTCCGTGGCCTGGGCGATCCCTCCCAGCCTTTTTCAGCTGTCCCCTCTGTCCTCTGCTTCCCTTACTGCTGCCAAGTCACATTAGGAGCTGCGAAGCTGCTCATCAGGGCTGGCTGAGATTTGTGTCCCAGGGACAGGCAGCTCTCGCAGCAGAGCCTGGCCATGCTAGGAGACTGCCTGTCCTTGTCCCCAGGCATTCCAGAGCTTGTTTTCAGGGGAAGCTCTCAGCAGCGCAGGGCAGGGATAGCTGGAATTTATCTGCTGTGAACGGCTCCGAAGGAAGCCAACCCCAGCTCTACATGTGGAGCTCCCGCAAGCTCTCCCAGGGACACTCGAGCCGTTCTGGGGACGATGGGTGCATCGATACACATGAAGCGTGGGGCATCCCAGGAGGACACAGCCCTTGTCCCTGCCAGCGGCGGGGGCGAAGGGGACCCGCGCCGGGCTATCCCCACTGGCCGCGGGGGACAGTACCCCCTGAGGGTGCCGCAGGAGCCGAGCAGGATCCGGCCGTGGCTGCTTTGCCGGCGGCTGCAGTGAGCGGTAGTTGTCCGCAGAGGGAGCCCGGCCCCTTCCCAGCCCTCCCGGCGGCGTGGGACACCCTGGCACCCGGCCCTCCTCCTCCTCCGCCCCGCTAAGGCTGGCAGCTCGCCTCCGGGCCCCGACCTCTCTGCCCATGAGATGAGTGTGTGGGTCTTCAGCACTCGTCAGGTCCCCTGGAGTACCCTGGGCAGAGTGGTCGGAGCTGCGGATCAGGCTGGCAGAGGGGTGACCCCGCGCCCAGCCTGAGCAACGTCCATGCAACGCTCCTGCCTCCATCTCTCCGGACCTGTTCTGGGGAAATCTTTCAGCCGCTTAGGGGGTCCCCAGCACTCAGGTCTGGCCAGCAGCCATAGCACCCGCTCATCTGCACCAGCACCAGGAATTTTACTCGTCCTGTGGTCCGTTGACCTCAAATACAGAGCCCTTCAGCTGGCCCCTCCCATGCTGGGACTTCCACTTCAAACGCAGCTGGTGTTTGTTTTGCACCACGAAGTGCTGGTTTGTCATGATCCCAGTGAGAAAGGCACACTCAGACTCTTTAAGTGTCATTTAAAATGCTATTTATTAGAGCTCACACTATAGAGAGACTGCTACAGGTGATCTTAGATCTCTTTAGATGCAGGATCCCTGAGCTGCGCAGCATCACACAGACCTCCAACCCACGCAGAGCACATCATGCAGATCCCATCGCTGGAAAGAGTTGTCCCATTTCAGCCGTTTGAGTTATTATAGAATTTTCTTAGAAGAAAACAGCTTTATTCATTATTTCTACTGCCACAATGAAAGATGCTCACAGGAGAACTTCTTGCTACTGTTTTAGGTAAAGACAGATATGCACATGGCAGGTACCAGGTACGAGCTTCCTGTAGACTCCTGTGTTACAGCCTGGTTTCTAACCTGGCTCGGCTTACCCTGCAGCCAAGGGATGCCCACAGCACAGGTCTGTTCCTGCTCAGGCTTGCTGTTACACGGGTCACTAACTCCTCAGCGTACCATGGTCTCCTAGCCAGGACCGTGGCAGCGCCCTGGCTGGAGGGGGGTGTCAGAGCTGCAGCGGGCTGTGCTACTAGATGATCTTTAATGGCCCTTCCAGCCCAAACCATTCTATGATTCTATTTCCCAAGGCACCCAGCCCCATGCTGTCACTGCGTCCCCCCTGCCACACCCCAGGGACACTTGCCTAAATTCCCCACAGGGAAGTTCAGCAGGGGTCAGAGGCGTGACATGGTGGAGGATGGGTAAGGGGACACGTCTGCATGGATGGTTACACCATGTCCTTGCCCCGAAGGGAACCGAAACCCCTGTGTCATGCAGGGTGGAAGACTGTGGGGTGAGCTAGGCGGGCAGCACCTCGTCCTCCTCGCTGCCCTCGAGGATACAGAGCAGATGAGTTTGGGGACTGTCTCCAGGGACCTGCATCAGCAAGTGTCATATGTGAGCAAGTGCCGGCTGCTGCTTTGCAAGGCTGGCAGTGCAGCCGCTGTTCCCTGTACCTCACTTCCACACGCTCTCTGTGTGAGAGCCACAACCTCGCACCGCAGGGACTCGGCCCAGCCCAGCCCCAGCAGCCAGGCATGATTTACAGCCACCGCCTGCCTGCCCACGACGGCAGAGACGCGAGCCTGGTCCCTGTGTATGGCTGGCTCGTGACGTGGCGAGGACAGGGACGGGGTTGGGCCACTCTGCAGCGCGTGGCTGACCGCCAAGTTGCAACAGGAGCTGGGGGCAGCTCTGTGAGCCCTGCCCAGCCTCTGGGCACCAGCTATCCCCATCCAGGGGGCAAAGGTGGGTTTGCAGAGCCCCAGGGCTCCGGCCACACACCTTCCCTGAGCAAAGCACCCATGGGTGCACCGGGGGCAGGGCAGTACTTGGGGGAGACAGTTCCTGGGGTGATGATTATTCCAGCCTGGGGTGCTCAGTGGCCAGCAGCCCGTGGGCGCTGGGCTGAGCACTGCGGCAGGATGGCAGCCGCCTCCAGCTGCTCCAGGTCCATGGAGTGCTGTCATGGGATAGCTCCCAGCGGCTGGGCAGCAGGGGGAGTGGGGACAGCTATTTTGGGCAGCCCAAGGCACCCCAGCTGTCATGCTTGCTGCAGCACAAAGCCTGTGCAGGGGCAAGGCCCTGGGTGCTGCCCTGGGCAGTGTTAGAGGAGGTGCACATGCTTCCCATGGAGCCCCCAGCACCCTGTTGCCTCCCGCACCCAGAGGCGAGCCATATCCCAGGGATGAGGCAGCCCGGCGTGGAGCCAACATAGGTGGTGCTGAACCCATCCAGACAGCTCCGTGCCTCCCAGCCAGCTGCAAGGAGGGCAGAGGGAGAAACAACAACCTTGGGATCTGCAGCCAAAATATGAGCTCCCAGCAATGGAGCCCTTGTCTGTGCCCAGGGCTGTCCCTGCCGACCACGCGTGTCCACAGTGTGAAACACAAGCCTTGCACTGCAAGCTGGGTGCTATGTGTGCTGCCAAGGTGGGCTGTGGGGAGGGCAACACAGGGCCCAGCTTCATCCCCTGCAGACGCTAGCCCTGGAGCGCTGTGGGTTTGTGCAACCATCTTGCTGCCCGTTCCAGCCAGGGCTTCCCCCAGGCTGGCTGGATCCTCCACGAGGGACTTTTCCCAAGCCACTAGAAGGCACAAGAGTGGAAAGTCCCCAGGAGCTGTGGCAGTGCTGCCAGGGACGCAGCTCCCTGTGGCTGGGAGCAGCGATGCCCACGGCATGTCCTCTCATCCCCGACACCACTCGCCTACCCTGGCACTCGCCCAGGCTGTGGCATTCAGCCGAAGCCTGGAGCTGGAGGAGGTGTGAGCTGCTGGCGAAGCCCGGGGCAGGGGCACGGCAGGGCAGGGGGAGGAGTCGAGCCCGGGGCTGGGTGAGGGCAGCTCTCCGCACAGCAGAGACAGGGGTGCCGGGATGCAGGGGGGTGCCAGGGCAGGAGTATGGCACTGCCAGACATGCAAACATGCCAGGTCTTTGCTGGGGAGCGAGGCGGCTGTCATGAGGTCATTTCAAATTGCTGGCAAATCAGGGAGAATTTTGAGGACTTTCCAAGAGCTCTGATAACATCGCGGGAGCTGTGGGGTGGGAGATGACATGCTGTCATGGACCAGTTCCTCTCCCTGTGTGCCAGGCAGGACAGGAAAGGTAGAAGCGCAAAACACGAGTGGGTGGCTCCTGCCTGGAGCTTCTCTGCCGCATTGCAAGGTCCTTCCTGATAACGCAGGGGCAGTTGACCATCCCCAGAGTGGTCACACCCAGCCTGTGTGGGGACTTCTACCTCCATCCCCCCCATCCTGATGGCAGAGGGTGTGCCCTGCAAGCCCCCTCCCTCTCCAGGCTCCAGTGCTCAGGTTGGAACCTGGGGGACTGGGAGGAGGGTCACCCCAGAACGTGTGGTCACCTGCTCTCTGCAGCTCCTCAGGCGGCCCAGTCACCTTTGGGGCTGGCCCACAGCCTGGGGAGCTGGGAGCTGCTTCTGAGAAGCTGGTTTAAAAGAAAACTGCTTGATTTTGGAGAAGTACCATCGTGCCAATGCCAAACCTTGCCCTTCCCTTGCCTCCCACCCCAGGACGCACGCATGCACGGAGGGAGTGATCCAGGGTGGGGAGAGCAGGAGCCCTCGGCTCTGCATGCAGCATTCCACTGGCATGGAGATCTTGGGGCCAGATCCAGACCTGTGGGTGCTGGGGCTCAAAGTGCTCAGGAAGCAGGTTCGGACACAACCCCGGGTCCCTCCAGGGAAGTGTGCAGCCAGCCCTCATGCCACGCACATGGCAGGGGCAGCATTAAATCCTGCTGCAATTAGTGCACGCTCAAACTCAAGGACGAGCTCTGGACTTCACCAGGGCACTGAGCACTCAGGGATCACCATGGCCTCATGCCACAGGACTGGCGCATGGGAAATCTCCAGAGATCACTGGTGTTTCGTTCGGCCCAGCCCTCTCTCAGGTGCTGGGAGCTGGCATTTCCTCTCCACCCTTCACCCCTCTGGATTCCTGCCCTTATTTGCCCGCAGTTTCCCAGGCAACAGCACCCATGGAGATGGGAGAGGAGAGGAGAGGAGAGGAGAGGAGAGGAGAGGAGAGGAGAGGAGAGGAGAGGAGAGGAGAGGAGAGGCCGATGCCAAGGCAGCGATGCCACCTGCACACCAACCCATGTCCCCCACAGAGATGGCACAGCTGCCAGGAGGTCACCGTACCTGCCTGCAGGAGGGGAAGCCACCAGCCCCACAGATTTTAATGGCACCAGAGAAGGGGTGGATGGCATCACCCTCACCACCCTGTGGGGACCTGAGGAACACTGTGACACCTGCCAGTCTAGAGGAGGGATGGTGAGGAGGGAAGAAGACTGGTGCCCCAAAGCAAGTAATGGGGGGAGGATTGCTACCGCGGAGGGGAAAATGGGTGAAGGGGGCACGAGCAGGGGCTGGAGGCTCGCACCCATACCACATCTCTCTGATACTGCAGCCTCCCACCCCACAGACCACACGGCTCTGGGCACCATGAGACACCAGGGAAGTCCTGACTGGTGCAGCAGGACCATGGCCAAAGCCATGGGTGCATGAAGCACCCAGGCCCCTGGGAAGAAAGCATTTGCACCCAGGTGCAGGATGCTGTGAGGGCACCACAGCATTTTGGAGGCTGCAATGCGCAGGAGCAGCTCCTTGCTGACCTGCCACGGGCTGCAGGGCCCCTCCTTCTGTCTCCTCAAGTCGAGACATGGGAGAGCACATAGAGGAGATGGACAGAAAGGAATCGAGATCCCAAGGAGGGTAGTTGAAAGCAGGAGTTCCATCCACAGAAATCCATCCCTTGAGGGTCAAGTCTGCAACTCCACAGCCAGCAGCTCCTCTCCAAAGCCCAGACCCTGGGCAGGGCTGGGGGCTGCAGCCAGGTTCTGGCTCTGATGAAGGATGCTGGATTCAGGATGCAGGATGTGGGATGCTGGATTCAGGCGCTGGGTGCTGGATTTGGGCTGCAGGGTGAGGTGTAAGGCCATGTGCAGTCAGGAGTGAGGGTGCTAGCGAGCAACCTGGCTCCTGGTGCAGAGCAGCCAGGCACGGGTGCTGGGAGGGCGTGGGAGGACTTGAGCAGCCACTGGTTTTGCCGAAGCCGTCCCCTTCCTGCTGTGGGTGCCCTGAATCTGGCTTTACCACACTTGCAAAACGAAAGCAGTCTGAGCGCATGAGTGTGCTGGCACCATCTCCCATCCTGCAGGCCAGCACCCTGGCAAGTCTGCAGCAGTGGGGCCTGCAGTAGCTGGCCAGACACCCCCGGGGCACCCACTCCATTGCTGCCTGCACCTCCACCCCTCCCTGTGCTGAGGATTTCCTTAACCAGGCAGCAACTCACAGGCACAAAGGAGATCAGCGGAGGGACAGGTAAGGGATGCTCCCCAACTTGGCTGGAGCACCGGGGAGTCAGCCCTGGGATGGGGTGCAGGGCTGCGGAGGCAGAAAGGACCAGAAAGCGCCCAGTGGGATGGGGACAGGGACGAGGATGTGGAAAAGGCTGTGCTGTTGGTGTGCTCGGGGCTCTGGGCTGAGGGGTGCAGGGCCTTGCTGCACCCCTGCCACGCTCCCCACAGCCGCCCCAGGGCCCTGGTGTGCAGTGCACCCTGAGAGCTGTGTGGGATCCAGGGGGCAGGGCAGGGTGCCAGGGTGCAGGCACCCGTCCCGGCTTGCAGGAAGCCCAGCGGGAAGGGGAGGGGAGGGAGAGAAGGCCTCGGAGAGGGCCAGGCAAGGGGCGGCCCCGGTGCACTCGTCATGCATTACTGGAAACATCTGGCCAGGGCTGTGGGGGTGTGTGCTGGCTGCACACGCATGTGCACACATGCGTGTGGGTGTGGGGACACACGCATGCATGTGAGTACATGTGCATGTCAGTACATGCATCCACGCCTGTGTACACACATCTTCGCACATATATACGTGCCCATACCTGTGTATACACATCTTCGCACATATATACGTGCCCATACCTGTGTATACACACATACACAGGCATGGAGGTTTGCACACGCATGTAGATGCTCGCGTACACATATATGCATATAGGTACAGACATGTACACTTACGTGTACGCACATACATACATCCACACCTATATGCATAGATATCTATGTATATACACATACAGATTTGCATGCATGCACACATGTGTACATGTGCCAACAATCACACTTGCTGCAGCATGCGCATGTATGGAAACATGGACCCACAGATGTGCACACATGTACATATGTGTACAACAGTCACACTAACTGCGTGCATCCTGTCTGCACGCTGTGGCCATCCCCCTGCACGAATTCGTCATTCATGCTGTGCCCTGGCCGTGTGCATCTATGCAAGTGTGTGCTGGTGTTCCTGTGTTCGTGCTTGTGTGTGTGAAAACATGTGTGTGGGTGCACGTGTGCCCTGTGGGAGCCTGTGTGACCATATGTCCCATATATGTCCATGTGTGCCATGTGCCTGTATGAGCCTGCGTGTGCCCCTGGGCGTCCACGTGCCTGTGGGCCGCATGTGGGCTGCGACTGCCCATGCATGCCAAGTATGCCATGTATGTGCTCGTGTGCCAAGTGTGCAGTGTGCCTGTGTGCCCACGCGTGCTATGTGCCCGTGTGTGCCCACATGTGCCTGCGCGCGCCCGTGTGTGCAGCGTGCCCGTGTGGGCCCATATATGCCCGTGTGCGTCTGTGTGTGCCGCGTGTGCCTGTGTGCCCACGCGTGAGCACGTGTACCATGTGTACCAGGGGTGCCCTGCGCGCTCTCACGCCCCGGGTGCGGGTGCGGGTGCCGGAGCGGGGCGCTGGGGAGCGCGGCGGCGCGGGGGGCGGAGCGCGGCGGCGGGGGCGAGAGGCGGTGCCAGCCCCCACAGACCTCCAAACTTTCATTAACTCGGCAGCACCGGCGGCGGCTCTGGGCCTGGCACGGTATCAGGTCGGGCGCAGCGGGGCGGCGCCCCCGTGGGCCCACCCTGCGCGGCGGGAGGGGCCGAGTGGCGGCATGGGCACGGTAAGGGGCGCGTATCTCCGCTGGTACCGGGTGCCTGGCCCGGCCGGCAGCCGCGGGAGCACCAGGGCGAGGAGGGAAGGGGCTGCCGGGGAGGGAAGGGGAACGGACGGAGGCGGCGAGGGGCTCCGGGGCGGTGAGGCCGGGGACATCGGGAGCGGCACGGGGAGCGACGTCGAGAGCAGCACCGGGAGCGGCCCCCCGCCAGCACGGCGGCGGGAGCGGGATGCCGGGCGGTCCCGCATCTGTTGCTCTCCCGGCGCGGCGGCGCCGTGCCGGGGGAGCGCGGGAGCGCGGCGGGCAGAGCGGGGCCGCCTGCCCGCCGCTGCACCGGGGGGGAGCGGCGGCGACCGGGGCGGCCCGGCCCGGTGGCGGGCCGGGGGGGCTGGCGGTAATTTTCCACGGGCATGTGCCGGGGCGGGGCGGCCGAGCAGCCACCACGTGGCGGCTGATGTAACCGGGCCCCCCCCGCCGCCGTGCCGCACCGGGCGGCGGCGGCGGCGGGGGGGTGCCGGGTGGCGGGCGCGTCGCGGTGAGCGCTGCCCGTCAGGCTGCTGCCGGAGCTGTCTCTGGGGAAGGGGGCAGGGCGGCGGCAGCCCGGCCCGCTGCCCGCCTCCCGTGGGTACCGGGGAGCCCCGGCTGCGGCGAGCCTGGTAGATGCTGGCGGAGGGAATGGCCTCACAGGTAGCAGCGGCTGCACCGGCGCCCCAGGCCGCCCACCGGGCGGGAGGGGACTGGCGGCACCATCCTACGGCCGGGCATCCGTGGCCTTCCCCTGGGTGCTGTGGGCCGCCTCCCCCACCGAGGTGTGACACCTCAGCTGGGAGTCCCCGTAGGTGCCCAGGTGTCCCTGTTTGCACGATGCCGCCCGTCCCATCTCGGGATACGGGCTGCCCTCCGAGCTGTCACGGCATCCTGCAGCCACGGTGCATTGCATCCCCATCCCTGCATGCCTCTCCCAGGGGATGTCGCAGCCTCGGGCATCCCTGCGTTGCTCCCGTGGCACCTGGTGCTCGCCTCCTTGCCGGGCTGGGAGCTGAAGCCGGCAGCATCTCCACAGGCATGCAGCCGTGTCAGTGCCTGGCAGTCCCCGTGGGGAGCGGTGGGCCGTGCCCAGGCTGAATTCAGGGCTGTGGGGCAGGCAGGTTTTGGCTGGCTGGCAATTAGGTGTGCGGTGGGGAGGAGGTTCAGCTGCCGGCCCTGCACCTCCCACCTCTGAGAAGTCCCTGTACCACACAAGGAGCGGGCTTGTGGCAGGACCTCGGCTCTCCTTAGAAGTGCAACCATTCCTGGGGAGGATTTTGACAGTGGAAAACGGTATCTGCTGGCAGCAAGCAGCCTGCCTGTGCTGGAGGGGCTGTGGGCTCACCCCTGCCCTTTATCTCAGCCGTCCATGCTCCTTGTCCACGGCTTCAGGGCCTCATGCCCCTCTGCTGATCGCTTCAGACTCATGGTGGCCGGGGGAGAGGCCCTGGGGTGCTCAGCCAGTGGTAGTGGTGGTAGTTGGGGACTCTTGGTGGGGGTCAGAGATCCTCTACAGCCAGCAAGGGCACCGAGTGCTGGTGTGGGATCTGCAAACGGCGATGCTGTTGCACGGACAAGCAAACCGGTGTTTTGCAAGAGCGGCTGCCCCTCTCCGTGAGGTCAGGCCCCGGTGCTCCCCTGGGGCCCTCAGCAGCCCCGGGCTGAGGCAGGGTTAAGGGCAGGGGAGGCAGCTGCCTGCACCCGTGCCCTGTCCGGCAGCACCTGGCGCCTGGCAGAGCCCAGCGGCTTGGCCCCCCTGCGCGGCACGTGCACGCGATGCACCGGGGCAGAAGGCAATCGTTTCCCATCTGTGTCCTGCGCGGCAGCTGAGCCCTGAGCTGGCCCCGCTCAGTGCCCAGTCCCGGCGCTGCCGTGTGCTGCAGCCACTTCGGCTCCAGCTCTCACTGGGGAAGAGCTTGCGGGGCCCCCGACGCCCACCCACCAGGAGGCCGGCAGCCAGCTGCCCACAAGGTCGCCTGTCCTGACCGGGTAAATCTTTAACTGCTTCTTGGGAAACACCTGGGAGCTACCGCTCGTGTGGGTGCCAGGGGGTTTGGAGATGCGGGAGGGGGTTGGAGCCAACAGGAAGGGATCTCGCTGCCAGGCCACTTGGCCCCAGGCCCCGCATCCCCCGCCAGCCCTGCTCCCGTGTGCCCTGTGGGCAGGTACAGGGGAGCGACCTGCCTGGCACAGCCCCCTGGTTCCTGGAAGGAGGGGGAGGCCCGGGGCGGGGACATGTGCACCCCACCAGTCATATCTCTCTTGGTGACTCTCTTCCCTCTGCCCAGCTCGCTCTGACAGTGGATTGAAGCACGCCGGTGCCACAACCAGCGTGACGGAGAGCGGACAGGCAAGGGACCCCACAGCGGGCAGCTGGCACCACGCTCCCGCTTCCAGGGATGGCTGATAAGTGCAACGAGGGACTGCTGGTAAGTGCCGGGGCGTGGAGAGCGGGCTGGCATGGGCCACTGCCTCGGGGACCCAGAACACTCGGCGCAGAGAGCAGGACGCTGGGGCTCCTGTAAGGCTTGGTGTCCCTCTGGGACCCTCGGGCAGGGTTGTGGCACCTTGGAGCTCCTCCAATATGATGCCTGTGGGGCAGACACTGGCCGCTGCTCACCCTGAGTTCATCACCTACGGGGCTCCCAGGATGAGGTGTCCCGCCATGCCTGGAGATGCTATCGCTTGTCTCAGGCACTCTGCCCTGCCATATCACCCACTCCAGCTCTCCAGGCAGGCAGCAAAGGCAGGAAAGCCCTGGCTGGGTGGCTCCTCCACTTGCCCTTGGCAAAGGGAGCAGGATAGGTGCCCTCAGAGGGGCACAGTGTGGGGCTGCTTCCCCCTGCCTCCACCCGGCAGGCTCTCCCAGACTGGGCTGGGACGGTGGTGCTTGGGCAGAGCCAGGTTTTTCCAGGCACTGGTGCAGTGCCCGACCCTCTGTACTCACAAGCAATGTGTTGCAGGATGCTGTGTGCTGCCCTGCACTCGTCTGCACCCGGGATGGCTTCAGTGCCCTGGGTGGGTGCTGGACTTGCCTGGTGTGCATCCTCTTTGGAGGGCTGCGGTGGCCCTGTGCTTGTGGCAGCTCTGCCGTGCAGCGAGTGGTTTGGGAGCCCCGAGCTCCGCTTTCCGTGCCAGGCTGCTGTGCTGCACTGTGCAGGTGAGCCCAGGTTGTGCTTGACTCTTCCCTTTTTCCCAATGGATGAGAGCTGAACGCCAGGGCCGACATGATTGCTGGGCCCTCCCCTTCCTGGGGGGCTTCCCGAAATAGCTGCATGCTCCAGCCAGAGGGCCTGGAGCCAGGATTTCCCTGGGAAGCCGAGAGCCAGGGGAGCGGTGTGCTCCAGCAGGCGCTTCCAGCGTGCTCGCGTGTGCGTGGCTCCTCTGTGGCCCCACTGGCTGTGCCTGCATCAGGGAGCCCAGCTCCTGCCCGGCCTGCGGCAGGCAGTGTGGAGGGGTCAGTGGGGTGGGAAGGCAGATTTCTCCAGGAGAAGCCCTTGGCTGGGAGGCTCGATCAGGGGTCTGTCATGGGGATGTGCTCATACACATGTGGGGCACTTGCCATGGCTCCATGCTGCTACCGCTGCGTCCTTACCCTGGCTGGAGCAACCGGCATCACACTGGGGTGAGGACCGAGCCTGGCACCTGTGGCAGGGAGCCAGGCGCCCAGGAGCACCCACCCGCTCCTGGTCAATCTTTAACTGGCTTCTCAGAAGTACCTGACCAGCCCATGCTGGGACCAGGACATGGGGTGACAGGTGGGGGACCATGGGGTCTGGCACACGCTGTGCTCACTGTCCTGGCCTGCAGCCCTCTGCCTGCGGCTTCCTGTTTGTGGGGCGCAAGGACACCCCTGTGCAGGGTACAGGGGATGCTGAGGGGCTGGCATGGGGTCTGCAAGGAGGAAGGCAGGTCCCTCTGAGAGCATCCCAGCTCCCGGAGCATCCCTGTGCTGCACCAGCTGTGAGAGCCTTGGGAGGAGCCGCGGCGGGACGGGCACTGGCTGCTGAGCTGCCTGGGTCACCAGGGAAGCGAGCTAATCTCCTTGGCCTGCATCCAGGGCTCTGCCAGTTGCCTGGTAGAGCGTGATCCCTTCCTGCCCTCTCATCCCTGCCTGCAGGTGCAGCTTCTGCTGCTGCAGCCCACAGCACAGCCCCAGGACCAGGTGGGTTGGTGGTGGGGCTTGGGATGCCCACTGTGCCCTGCCTGGGAAGGGATGCAGCAGCTGGGTGATGTGCAGCCATGCCTCAGTTTCCCCACCTGTGGGCTGGGACCTGTGCCCTTCTGTTGGTCCGGGTGTGCCGAGGGTGCTGTGTTTTGCTTTTGCAGGCTCTGTGTTCTGTGGATGTTCCTGGGTACGCTCACTCCAAAACAGCAGGCAGGAGGCTGGGCAGTGCCCCCTTCTGCCCCCCAAACGCCAGAGATACCCTGATAGTGGGTGCCTGATGAGGTGCAGGGCAGCTCCTGGCACTGGTTCAGTCCCTATGTGGCCGGGCAGGGGGGTCCCCGTGGGGCCACAGGGAAATGAGGGGAGTCTGACAGCTTGTAACTCCCTAGTCTTTAAGGACACTTTATTTTGTCCTCCTCAGGGTGCTTTGTTCAGGCAGCAGTGCCAGCAACTCCTGACGTCCAGGGCTGCTTTGCCGGCATGGCCGGACAGCCTTTGGCTGTAGGATGCCTGGCTCAGGTGGGCTCCTGCCATCTCCCAGCCCACCCCGGACAAACACCACGTGCACCCACCATGCTGCCGGTTAAGGGCTGGGGGGGCCCTGCCTGTCCCAGACACCTCCAGCAGTGCAGTGCCGCCAGCCAGCGGCCATGGGCAGGGCGTCCAGTGGAGCTGCGGAAGTGGCTCTTGGCTGCGGGAGTCCTTCCCGGAATACCAAGGGGCAGCAATGGGGGGGCTGGCGGGGGATTTTTCTGCCTGAATGCCCTGGGAGAATTGTGTTTGCCCTGGGAGAATGGGGCCGGAGAAAGGCAGCTGGGTGGGAAGGAGCCCGGCAAGGGGATGGTGGCACCAGGTCCCAGGTCTCTGGGCATCATCCCTGCAGTCCTGCTCAGGGATGGGGTGACAGGGGCTGGGAGACCCACCACCATCCCTGAGGTGCCCAGTGCCCCTGTCTCACTGGTGTGTCCCTGGCACTGTCAGCCAGACTGGATGGAGACTGGGGTGTCAGGAAGGTCAGGATCCAGCTGTGGGTCCTTTGTTTCCAGCAGCGTGTCCCCATGGGGCTGGCAATCCCCTCTGCCCACTGGCCAGGCTGCCAGGGGAGCAGCGCTGTGCTCCTGTGGACTGGCACAGGGCCTGGCATTCCTGGGATAGGGCAGTGGGTCCCGCTGTGCCATGCTCAGGCTGCTGCGGGGGTACGGGGGACAGTGTGCCTAGGGCAGGATGTCTGGTGATGGCACACGAGTGGCCTGGGCAAAGTGATGCAGCTGAACCAGGGCACAGAGGGACGCTCTTGTGGGCGCATTGCAGGGTGTGTTGGAGTGTGGGGCTGGGCTGGAGGTATGGGCTGGGGTCACTGGGCCTGGCATAGTGTGGGGTGGCTCTAGGCTTCCACATGTCCCAGGGGGGCACAGTTGGGTGCTGCCATCCCATGGATGGGGCATGTCCTAAGCTACTGGGTGGCCGGTGCGGGAGGGGATGGGGACAGGCACGGAGGGCTGAGCGCCGGCCCTGCACACGTGTGCTGTTCATGTGCGCGGCCGCCGCTGCCCGGACCCCAGATGGTTGCCCGAAAGCACCGGCCCGTCCCCCCGCCCTTGGCGTGCCATCACGCCTCGCTGGCGCCTTGGCTGCGCTCCCCAGCCAGGGTGCGGGGCTGGGAGCAGCTGGGGCACCCTGAGCCTGGCTGGGGGGCACCCTGTGCCCACCTTCCTGAGGGACATGGCACCCCACTGGGTGTCCACCCTGCACTGGCAAAGGGGTGAGCGGGGATGCTTTGGGGTGCCCAAGCGGCAGGGGGGTCATGGCACAGCCCTCCTGCTAGCCAGATGGTCCCCTGCCGGGCAGTGACCTTGTGAGTGTTGCCATGGAGACCCCATGATGTCGCCAACGGTATGACGTCAGAGTGAAGTAGCATGGCACCAGGCTGGGGATGTGCCAGTGGGCAGGCTTGTCCCTGCACCCCCATCCCCCAGTGGGGCCATACCCAGTCCCTGTAGCCCTCGAGTGCCCAGGGTTAACGTGGGGCATAGGGACAGGAACACATGTGTAGGGCCAGGGGTGTTGGGGTATGGGACCAGGGGGCTCCAAGGGGATGCAGCCCTCTGCCATGCCGCAAATGTGGGTCCCCGCCTCGGCCAGACGGGCAGCGGTGCCTGTGGGTAGGGCAGTGCTGCATGCCAGAGCGTGCAGGGCTGCGAGCAGCTGGACCCTGCTAATGAGGCCTCATTAAGCAGGACAGGGCTCAGCCTGCTGCGCAGCCTGCCCTGCTTGTGCCTGCTGCGGGGGGGCACCTACCTCGTGGGGGTATGGCTCATTGCAGGGAAACTGAGGCATGGAGGTCCATGGGGCAGGCAGAGATGGTGCTGAGGTGGGTGGCGTGGTGGGGCACCGGTGCCGTGGCCAAGGCGGGTGGTGAGGGACTGAGCCTGACTGGGAGGTGAGCGGGGAGTGGTGCCAAGTGCTGGAGGCAGTGGGCAGGGGGAGGTGGGCGGGCAGCTGCTGCACTGGACCCGCAGGTGCCAATGAAGCCAGGGACTGACTGAGCTGGCCAGTCTGGCCTGTCCCCTGAATGGCAGCCGCTGGCAGCTGGTTGCCCCCCAGCCCCCTCAGCAGGTCAGTGGAGAGGCGAGAGCGGGTCCTGGGGGACAGAGCAGGGGGTCAGGCTGGATGGCGGCTGTGCCAGCACTGTTCCCCACCGCCGTGACTCTCCAAGCCCCTTTGTGCTGGCTCTGGAGCGATGGCACAGCTGCAGCTCTGTGCCATGGGATGCTGGGGAGGCACCCCCAAGCCCCACAGCCAGGGACGTGGGGTGCCCTGGGGGAGGGAGGACACGACACCTCACCAAGCCCCTCCATGATCTCAACTGTGTTGGGAGTGAGAAGAGATTGCCTGACAATTTTGTGTTTGTGAACTGTGGAACCTACTGATTGTAAGAGGGATGCCCATCACCCCTTTGCCTTGCTCAGTGCTTCAGGGCAGAGTCTACTGAAAATTTATCCCCTTTCTGCCCCTGCTGTTTTATGGGCATCAGTGAGCAATGTTAAAGTTTGCCCCAGCCCTGCCCAGCACCCTGGGGCTGGGCTGGTGCTGCTGCGAGTGGCTGGTAGGGCACACTCAGGGCTGTCAGTGGGGCTGGGCAGCCTCCCTGCATGGGGGGTGGTCAGGACACTGCTGGGGGGTCCTGGGATTTGTACATCTCTCTCAGCACTGCATCACCCTGGCCGTGGGAGTGCCCCCTTGCCTGTGCCCATCCTGGCAGCCATGGCTGATACTGCTGCTGCCCATGCTGTGCCAGGTGCCTGTGCCCCCACACCCGTGCCTCTGCTGCATCAGGGCAGGGGTAACCATAGGGCTGGGCACGGCAGAGGGACAGCTGGGATGTGCCGGTGGGACTGGCAGAGGCGGGACAGGCAGGCTGGCAGGGCCCAGCACAGCAGCCTCTGACGCGGGACAGGGACTTGTGGGTTCATCACCCTGTGTGCCAGGGGCAGGGAGTGCAGAGGCTGATCATAGGGGCACCTCGCCACCGCAGCACCCAGGAGCCGTGGCTGGACAGTGGAGGCACCTGGGATACCCCTCTCAAAGTCACCCCATCCCTCCATCATCAGGGACCCTCACCCCAGGCTGGGGTTCCCCTGCCTCAGGCATCCTGCACTCCACTTTCTTGCCTTGGGAGAGCAGCTATTTTGGCAAACGATGTAATTAGCATCTATTTATACCTTCCGGCATCCCCTGCCATGACTGCATCACCATGGCCATGGCAAAGAGTAATGACATCAGGCTGATGACATCAGGGGCTGACTGATAGCCTGCATTGGCATTGCAAGAACAGCCTGGGCACCCCATTAGGAGGCTGGGGCAGGAATTGGGGATTCCCCCTGGGTCAGGGCAGGGCTGGCTAAGGCTGATGCCCCATGAAGTGTTTCTGCTGGGTTGAAATACCCCTGAGAGGGAGTGAAAAGTGAGGGGGGCCACTCTGGAGATGCCTCCCATGGTGACATCCCCTCCCAGCATAACCCCCACCACCGCCACAAGCTTCCCAGCCATAAATCAGGTCCACTTCAGGAAGTGGGGGGCATCCGGGCACCCCAGCCAAGATGTCATTGTGCGAGGCAATGCTGCTTAGCATGAGAAAGGCTCTGGTGCCAGGCGGCGTGATGGATGATGACCATTCTGCTGGGCTGGGGAAGCTTTGGCCATTTGGGGGGGGGTCCATGGGGAAGGGGGAGGAAAGTCACCCTGGGCACCCCGAACGTCCCCTCGGGGATGTTCGGCGTGCCCAGAGCGGCCTTCCCTCTCCACTGATGTTTTCACCCAAGCATGGGAGCATATGCATGGAAAATTTGGGGTGTGAGAGCAGGACCACCCTCCTCCCTCAAGAGGTTGCATCCTTGCTGAGGGCAGCTCCCCCTTTGCAGCCCACCTCAATCCCAGCCCCATGGCAGTGGTGGGAGTGAGTCTCATCTTCCCAGACACCTGGGTTCTCTGTGTGTCCCACCCCCCAACCCAATTTTACCATGTTGAGGTTGGGAGGCAGGTTAATGAGTGTAAAGGACGGGGTGACCTTCCCAGATTTGGGGAGGGGGGGAGGGGGGATGTAGCAAGCTGAGGGATGAGCACGCAAGCGTGTGCGCACGTGTGCATGCTTGTGCACGCATGGGCACACATGTGGCTGCTCCTTTACTGGGGACAAGCGTGCTGAAGCCCCACGCTGCAGGAAGGGGGTGGGGGCAACAGAGGACTGGCGCTCTCGTTACACTGGTGCCAGGCGGCTCAAAGCTGGGGTGCACCATTGGGCATGAAGGGGAAGAAGCTATGCCAGGGTCACCTGAGAAGAGGGGTGTCCCTCTTGCTTTGGAACAGGGATGAGGTCTCCTTTAGGCACCTGGGCTCCAGGCTGAGCTGGGGCCATGCAGCGTTGTCTCCCCTAAGACCCTTTGCCAGGGAGGCTGGAGTGCTGCCCCCCCCCCTCCTGCTGGCTGTGCTGCTCATTAGGAGCCTCGTTAGTGCGAGCAGCTTAATCAGAGGCTTCCTGATCAGATCAGCCTGCCCAAGCAGGCAGCGTGCCCCAGCGTGGGGACAGTGCCAGTGTCATTGTTCCCAACCCTGGAGACCCCTCAGCCCTCTTCCCCCTCAGCACCCCACAACAAGAGTCTCCCCCAGGGGGCTCCTCCAGCACCTGGGGCTGCTGTGAGCTCATTTTTGACAGAGCTTTTGCCCATGGGGTCTGGCACGTGCACCCCGGTGCCCCAGCTGGGCACAGCCAGTGTATCACCCCTATAGCCCTGCCCAAAGCACCCACCGATCCCCCCAACACCCCTCTCCTCCAGCCCTACACCCCGGCAGCCCCCCCGCATCCCCGGCGCGTGCGGGCCCCGCTCGCAGCAGATGGCTTTGTTTGGCAGCGCGGTGCCGGAGTCGCCGGGCATCACGTCCCGGCTGTGCCGGCCCTAATCGAATGATACGGTTAGGTGCACCGCGCCTGCTGCCCGCGCCCTGCCGGCGTGAGCAGATCTGAAGCGACTGCTCCCATTTGTGGCCTGCTCGCTGCCCACGTCAGCCATCGTGGGGGGCACATGGTGGGGTAGGGGGTGTAGTGGGGGGGAGGAGTGGGAGTGGGTGCGGGAGTGTCTGTGGTGGGGGGCTGGCACCATGGAGTTCCAGCATCCTCCTAGGGTTGCTGGAACCCCATGCTGCTCCCATAGGGTCATGGGTGCTACAGGGCCATGGGTACTATGGGGCCATGGACTGACCAGCACCCTCATCCCGTGCACCTGTCGCCTGGCCCTGGGTGGAGCTGGGAGGGCTCAGAGCACCCGCAGTGCCCCAGAATGCCATCTGCCTTCAGCCCAACCTGCTGGAGCTCAGCAGCATCCGGGCAGGATATTAGTGAGAGCCTGGAGCCACGCTGGGATGGAGCCACGGGGTCATGGGTGTCATCTCCGTCGGGGGTGATGGGCGCCCGTCCATGTTGTTGTTGTCCACGGTGTGAGCTCGCATTGTGTGGCAGCCTGCACAAAGCGCCCTTTCTTGCCCCAGTCCAGCCCCCGCCAGGTCCCCTGTGGCAAGAGAGGGCTGTGTGCTGGGGCTGTCCCCAGGGGACCCACCTGTGCGGGAACCCCCTGCACTGCCCCGAGCACGGTGCCACGCCGGCGGCAGGACCCCAGCTGCGGCAGGGTGCCTTGCCGAGGGGACACCCAGCCCCCCCCTGCTCTAGTCACTGCACCTCACTCCCCATTGAGGGGGGCTCCTGCTTCACCCCGGGGGTCCCACCGTTCCCCCTCAGCCATGGGCAGTGGCCACCCAGCGGGGCCTCTCTCTTGCTGGGCGCGGGGAGGAGGGGGCACAGGGGAACAGAGGCCCCTTTGTGCTCGGGCGCCCGGACCTGCTTTGTATGAGTTGCAGGCTCTTCCTTCGCTGCAGCCGGGCTCTGGGCAGAGCTATTCATCGGGGGGGGGGGGGCTGCCGCCGCTGCCCTCCCCCCTCCTTGGCACTGCCTGTGCATGGCGAGGAGGGGGGCTGGCACGGAGGAGGGATGGGGCAGGATGCAAGGGACCACCCAGCCCCACTCGCTGGCTGTTGCCCCTCCAATGGGGCTGGCGGGGGGGTCCCTGGTTGACGCGCCCCGTGGCATCTCTCCGCAGAACGGCGCCGTGCCCGGGGAGCGGGGCAAGCAGGACAAGAGCGTCAAGCGTGGCAACTGGGGCAACCAGATCGAGTTCGTGCTGACCAGCGTGGGCTACGCCGTGGGGCTGGGCAACGTCTGGCGCTTCCCGTACCTCTGCTACCGCAATGGGGGAGGTGGGTGTTGGAGGACCGGGGGAGCGGGGTGCCTCGGGGCAAGGGTGGGGGTGTGCGCCCGGCCTCGTGCAGTGCTTGCTGTCCCCAGCTGCAGGGCGTGGGGACACGGCCGTGCCTGGGCTCATGGCCCACTCTCACTCTCTTGTTCCTTCCTGCCAGGTGCCTTCATGTTCCCCTACTTCATCATGCTGGTGTTTTGTGGCATCCCCCTCTTCTTCATGGAGCTCTCCTTCGGGCAGTTTGCCAGCCAGGGCTGCCTCGGCGTCTGGAGGGTCAGCCCCATGTTCAAAGGTAAGGGGCTGCCCGTCCCCGCCGGCACTTGCTGGCACGGGGCGCCTGCCCGCACAGCGCCTGGCGCGTGATACGGCCCTCGTGCACCCCATGCATCCCCTGCACACACACCCCTGTCACGTCGCACAGCTCCGCGTGGGCACCTGCGGCTTGCACAGCCCCGCGCACGGGCGCCTCGCGCACTGCTGCCTGTGCTGCAGGGTTCCCCGGTGCGCCCGCCCCAGGCTGTGCTGCCCTGCACACGCAGCCTGCCCAGCATTCCTGGCACGCATTACATGGTCCCTGTGCACACCCTGTGCACACCCCAGCCCTGCACTGGCATCTACTGCAGGCATTACACACACATCCCTGTGCACGCTACACGTGTCCCACTTGCAGAGGCCACTCGGGTCCCCTGAACATGTTGCAGGTGCCCGTGATCCCTCTGGCTGTGGGCACACTCCTGCGGTCCCCTCCCTGCCCCGTGGGTGGTGTGTGCTGTGCCCACAAGCATGGCTGCTGGCTGTGCTCAGAGCTCGCTGGACCCTGCTCCGGGTGTACCTTGCACACCGATGTGCTCCCATGGTGCCAGCTTCCCTGGCACACACCTGTATGCTGCCTGCCAGGTGACGCACCCACACATTGTCTCTGAGTGCAGCCAGCCTGTGCACACACTCCCACGTGCTCTGCACTGTGGCATGCTCAGCCTGGATCCACGTCCCTGTCCTTGTGTGGCCTCTGTCACCTGCCACCAGGTAGCTGCAGCCCTAAAGTCACCATGGCCGTGCACGGAGAGCACCCCACTCAGAGGTTCTCCAGGGCTGCAGACCCCAAGGGTTTGCCTGCAGACTTGCAGGCCGTGCACCCCCTGTGCATTGCCATGTGTCCCAGGGGACCCTCAGCACCACTGGGCTTGCTTGGAGGTGGAGGACCCCGTGCGAGGTGGTGGGCACCACGCGGTGCTCCCACCCTGGTGCCACAGCCAAGCCCTGAGCCGCAGCACGGCTGCAAGGCTGCCGACAGCGCTGTGTGCCACCCGCTCTCCCTGCACCGTGACACGCCGTGCCCGCACCGTGCCACGCCATGCCGCTCACCCCTCCCCGGTGCTGTTCCCAGGCGTGGGCTACGGGATGATGGTGGTGTCCACGTACATCGGGATCTACTACAACGTGGTGATCTGTATTGCCTTCTACTACTTCTTTGTGTCCATGACGCGCGTGCTGCCCTGGACGTTCTGCAGCAACTCCTGGAACACACGCGACTGTGTGGGGGTGCTGGACGGGAACCTCTCCAGCCGCGCTGCCCTCAACCTCACCCACCTCCTCAACACCACCCAGAAGCGCACCAGCCCTAGCGAGGAGTACTGGAGGTACCGGGGACAGGGGCAGGGGGACGGGGGAGGCAGTGGTGGCGGGGTCCCGCTGACGCCTGCTGCGTCCCCCGCGCAGGCGGTACGTGCTAAACCTGTCGGATGACATCGGGAACCTGGGCGAGGTGCGGCTGCCCCTCCTGGGCTGCCTCAGCGTCTCCTGGGTCGTCGTCTTCCTCTGCCTCATCAAGGGCGTCAAGTCCTCGGGGAAGGTACCCATGTGTTCCCCATCCGGGCCCCGCCCCCAGGGGTGAACACACCCTGTCCAGGCATAGCCCCTCCCCTTTTGGGAATACACCTCCGATTGTGCTGTGGCCCCACTGCTCCCGGGCACAGCCCCATCCCTTTTAGGAGCAGTCCCAGCCCTCTGCATGTTCCTCCTGCTCTGGGAAAGGCCACATGCCTTGCACCTTGTCCACAGCCCTTCTGGGCACAGCTCCTCCCATGTGGCCATGGCTCCGCCTTCCCTGACCGTAGCCCCTCCCCCTGGTCCATACCCCTTCCTCCTGGTCCATCACTCCGCACTCTGGACAATAAACCATCCCCTGGTGCATAGCCCCTCCCTCAGCCCATAGCCACACCCCACACCCCTGGCCACCCTTTGTGGCTCTGCCCCACTGAGGTGCCGCCCCGCAGGTGGTGTACTTCACAGCCACCTTCCCCTATGTGGTGCTCACCATCCTCTTCGTGCGCGGCATCACGCTGGAGGGGGCCCTCACCGGCATCATGTACTACCTGACTCCCCAGTGGGACAAGATCCTCGACGCCAAGGTAAGCGGGGCTGGGGGTGGTGGGTGGCTGGTGGGGAGCGGGGCCGAGGGACGCAGCGTTGACCGCCTCGCCGCCACAGGTGTGGGGTGACGCGGCCTCGCAGATCTTCTACTCGCTGGGCTGTGCCTGGGGTGGGCTCATCACCATGGCCTCCTACAACAAGTTCCACAACAACTGCTACCGGTGAGTGCCCAGCCGTGGCCCCCCCAGCCCCTCCCCTCTGCTGTCCCCTAGCCCTGCCACCAAGCCTGACCACTCTCCCTGCAGGGACAGCATCATCATCAGCATCACCAACTGTGCCACCAGTGTCTACGCCGGCTTCGTCATCTTCTCCATCCTGGGCTTCATGGCCAACCACTTAGGTGTGGACGTCTCCAAGGTGGCTGACCATGGCCCTGGCCTGGCCTTCGTGGCCTACCCTGAGGCCCTCACCCTGCTTCCCATCTCACCCCTCTGGTCCATCCTCTTCTTCTTCATGCTCATCCTCCTGGGGCTGGGCACACAGGTAGGTCATGGTGGGGCAGTGTGATGGGGCCAGGAGGTTGGGGTGGAGCAGCAGGGTGGCATGGTGGGGGACAAGGTGATGGTCCAAGTTGACGTGGTGCCCTCTCCACCTCATGTGCAGTTCTGCCTGCTGGAGACCTTGGTCACAGCCATTGTGGACGAGGTGGGAAATGAGTGGATCATCCGCCGGAAGACCTTTGTGACACTGGGGGTGGCCATCGCGGGCTTCCTACTGGGCGTCCCGCTCACCACGCAGGTAGGTGACCACGGGACTGTGGTGATTGGGTGCCATTGCCACAGTGACCTTCCCATGCTGATGCTACCAGCCATGTCCATACTGTTGCCATGACCACCCTCTTGGTGGTGGTACTCGGGGCCTGGTGTTACCATGCCAACGCTGGTGATGGTACCCAGACTAAGCATTGCCGTGCTGACCTCGGTGGTGGTAGCTGGGCCATGTGTTGCCGTGCCAGCCCTGGCAGCCAACAGCGACGGTGCCACTGGGGCAGCCGTGCCAATGAGTCCCTCTCACAGGCGGGCATCTACTGGCTCCTGCTGATGGACAACTATGCCGCCAGCTTCTCCCTGGTCGTCATATCCTGCATCATGTGTGTGGCCATCATGTACATCTACGGTAGGTGCAACTGCCTACAGCAAATCAGCCGGCAGGGCCACCCCGGACCACCAGTGGGAAAGGGAGTGTGCCAACTTCTGGCCAATTGGTGGTTTGCTGTGTGCTAACTGGCTGAGGAGTGCCAGGCCTTTGGCCAGTCAGGGCAGGCATGGCACAAGGAGCGTGTTGGGTCCCACCACCAGGGGTGTGGAGCTGGTGCTGGGCAGGGCTGGGAGGGGGCTCAGGTCCCACCGGTGACCCGGCCCGGCTGGGTGGGGGCTGACGGCTGCTCTTCCCCGCAGGACACCGCAACTACTTCAAGGACATTGAGATGATGCTGGGCTTCCCACCCCCACTCTTCTTCCAGATCTGCTGGCGCTTCATCTCACCTGCCATCATCTTTGTGAGCATTGCGACCGTGGGGCGCAGGGTCACGGGGGGAGTCTGGGAGCCCACTTGGGGCCCCCCACTTGCCCACCCTCGGGACGGGGTTGCTGGGCTGTGGGAGGCAGTTGCAGGGGACACAGAGCAGACTGGCTGCTCCCCGCTTGCTGATCCTGCCTGTCCTTCCCCAGTTCATCCTGGTCTTCACAGTGATCCAGTACCGGCCCATCTCCTACAATGACTACATCTACCCCACCTGGGCCATCAGCATCGGCTTCCTCATGGCGCTCTCCTCTGTCATCTGCATCCCCATCTATGCCATCTACAAAGTGTGCTGCTCCGAGGGGGACACGCTGCTGGAGGTGGGTGGCCGGGGACTAGACCCCCTTGTCCATGTGTGCAGGCAGCATCCATGGGGCACCCCTGGAGCTGCTGGCATGCTGGTGGAGGCTGGGGCACAGGAGCACGGTGGGTGCTAAACCCGTCCGCGTTATCTCCCTCTCTCTCTAGCGCTTGAAAAACGCTACCAAGGCAAGCAAGGACTGGGGCCCGGCGCTGGCAGAGCACCGCAGCGGGCGCTACGCCCCACCGTTCAGCCCCTCCATCGAGTCCCACCTGGAGGTGCAGCCCCTGCAGCCGGAGAAGGACCGGAGCGAGGTGGCAGCTGCCTCCCCCGTGCACGGCAGCAATGGCTCAGCCCACAGCCAAGACTCCAGACTGTGACCCCCCCGCCATCCCCGTACCCCCTCTAACCCCTCCCGCGCGGTGACACTTTCACACCTTCCGCTGGCGGAGCCTGGCTCCGGGCTGCACCGGATCGCGGGGGGCTCTCAGCGCCCGTCCCCGAGACCCCCTCACCTCCTCGCCGGTTAACCCCCCCCGCCCCCCCATCCCCCGTGGCGTTCGTTAACCCTCGTGTTTACGGTAACCTTTGTGCGCGACGCTGGGACAAGAGAGGAGGGGACACAGCCCCGGGAGGGCCGGGAGCCAGAGGCACTTTGCAGGGGCCCTGCCCCAGGGGGATGCATAGGATGGGGGGAGCGGGATGCCTCCTGGCTCCCAGCCTCCCCGCAGCTGGGCAGCTTGCGTCGCCGTGGGGCACCCTCCTGGCCTACCCATGGAGATGGCATGGGATGGGACCAGGGTTGGGGCTCGCTGGGACTGCTGGTGACCACCCCGAGCTGTGTGTGCACAGGGCCGTTGTGGTGGGGGGTTGGCACTGTAAGGACACCCCACCTCCCGGCCTGAGTGGGCACCCACTGTGGCTCAGAGCTTGCAGAGTCCCATGGGTGGCTGTGCCTGGGGACAGTGCCAGGCACTGGGCCAGCACAGGGAGACGGGGGCAAGCACACTGCCTGAATGGGCAACAGGATATCATGGTACAAGACACAAGCACTTAGAGCACACGTGTGCGTGTGTGCATGTCCCTCACAGACATGGTACGGGCACGCATGTGGTACACGTGGGCATGCACATAAGCACGGTACCCCAGGGCTGTGCAGGCGGTGAGCTGGTATGGCCCCCTCTCCCATTCAGCACTGCAACCCCACTACCCCGGAGCACCCAGCGGCCCCACTGAGGGGCTGTGGGTGCCCGTCTGGGTGGCCAGGCACTGCCCACAAAGCTGGACACAGCCGTAAGCAGCGTGGGCGCAGTCCGGCGCTGCTGCCTGCCCAGCAGCAGGGCAGGAGGCTGGGGAGCACTTAAGCCTGGTGAAGGGGTGATGGGGCAGGGTCGGGGTCCAGCTCTCCCCGGCAGCCCTGGCATGGGCGGGGGGGGCGGGCCTTCCATGGTGCTAAGGGGGAGCAGGATGGACGGGTCCCTTTCCCCCACTGCTGCTAGCAAGAGGTACCAGTGGAGACACAGAGGGCTGCGCCAGCCCACTCGCTCCAAGCCATCTGGGGATGCTCAGTCTCCAACCAGTATTAGTGGAGCAGGATGCACTGGCAAGGCCGGGCAGTCTTAAATCTGTCTTCCAGCTCCAGCCACGGGCTGGAGCTCTTGATTCGGGGTGGGACCTTTCCCACTTCACTGCTTCCCTCCCAGCCAGTGACCTGTGCTCCCCGTGCCACAGGCCCCAGGTTGGCACAGGGACATGGCGCTGCTTGGCACAGCAGTGGGAGGTGGCGGGCCGTGGGCACTGAGCCCCAGCAGGACGTTCCAGCTCCCCCGTCCCAAGCTCCTTGCCGTGCCGCGGCAAGGGGCGCAGGTTCCTGCATGGTGCCCGTGCCCTGCCCCATGTGTCACGCCGCTACTCTTCACCTCTAATTGTTAGCAATAACGCGCGCGTCCCTGGGCAGCGCTGCCTGTGCCAGTGTCTCTCCCAGTGTAGAGTTCTAAAGCATCCTAGATTTTAATGAGATTTATATTCCTGAGGTCATGTGTTGCTGTGCCCTTCTTTGGTGGGATTGGGGGGGGGGGGGGGGAGGGGCAGGGCGGGCTGGAGAGTTGGGGGGACCATGTCCCATGGGTGCAGCTCTCCCCCTTGGATGCCCGGCACTGAGCAGCCAGGCTGGGAACTGAGGAACACTCCCTTGCCCCATTCATACCTACAGATCCAGCTGGAGCTACAGCAAAGGATGGGGGACAGGGGCTTGTCTCTGCTGGGGAGAGCATTGTCCCCAAAGGGAGGAGGGGCAGCGAGTGTCCCATGGCACAGTGAGGGCAGCCAGCTTTGCCCTACATGTGCCCTGGGCACCTCACCCTAGCTGGGGCTGAGCACCTTGCAGGGCAGGAGGCCCTCAGGGCTACCCCAGGGCTGGGCAAGCTGAGGAGGCTCCGAGGGTGAGCAGGGCAAGCAGAGGGGGCTGGAGGTGGCAGGCAGGGCTCTCCCCATCCCACTGGAATGCTGAAAGTGCCCCATTTCATGGTGACCCCGCCACCCTCACCAGCCCCACAGACCTCACAAACTTTTGAAACTTTTATTAAATACAAAAAAATCCGGTCTCTACGACCGAACGCTGCATTCAACGTACGCTCAAAAAAAGGGTCAAACATTCAAATGTACAAAAGTCGCCGGTGCCCCCCGGCCCCAGCGTGCTGCTCTGCTCCCAGCCCCACTGCTCCCGGCCCCCTGCGGGGTGTGTGTGGGTGCGAGGGCTCCCAGTCCCATGGAGGGGAACAGGGCACCTGTCCTGCACAGGCCCGGCATCTGCTGCCTGCAGCCCCCCTGCCCCAGCCCTGGAGGGAGGAAGCCAGAGAAGGGGGAGATCCCAATGGCCCCAAAACTGCTTGTGGGCACCTGCTGCTGGAGGGAGACGTGGGGCAGCCCCCTGCTGCCAGCCCTCACCAAGAGGGGTTGACGGTGTTCAAATGAGCCCCATCCCCCTCCCAAAGCAGGGAGAGGCTGCACACGCACCCAGCATCTGCCTTTGGGGAGGTGGGACGGGATATAGTTGCCCTCCTCCAGCCCTAGGGAAACTGAGGCACAGCGAGGGGCATTCGCTAACTGGAGGTCTCTGTTTGGCAGAGCTGAGACAGGGCCCGGCTCTAAGCACCAGACTAAAGCAGAGGAAGACAGCGAGCCACGTCTGCGTGCCCAGCAGCACGGGCAGCGCCGGCTGGGGCGGCAACCTCACCCCGATCCTGCCTGCTCAGAAGGGCCTGGGCTGCTCCCACTGCCGGCTGGGGCAGCAGCAGCTCCAGCAGTGGTGAAGGGGGAAGCCTGCACCCCGCTTCTTGCAGCACTGGTGGGGACCCCCCCAGCTCTCCTAGAGCGGCAGGATCTCACCCTCCCTGCCGGGGGTGCAGGCAGGAGCTGGCGTGGGCAGGGGACTCCTCACACCGGGCAGCTGGGCTTGTCCACCGACACACCGAGTATGGGGCGGGGGTCCTGCAGACACACTCGTGGGGTCGGGAGGGACAGAGAAATCCTGGGGACTGATGGGCGAACTGGAGGGTGGCTGTCTCCACAAGGCAGCGGAGTAGGTGGAAACCAACCCCGTCCAGTCCTGGTTCTCGACTCAGGGCAAAACCCACCATGCCCAGCCAGCCCAGACACAGAGCCGGATTCTGGCGGCTCTGCCTGGGGCGCGAGCACTAGCCCCGAGCCAGGCGGGGGGGCGGCCTGCCGATCTCCACCGTGATGTTGGTGTACATGGGCTGGCGTGAGACCTCCACCAGCCGGTACTGCAGCGAGCTGATCCCGTCCCGCTTCATCGTCGTTTTGGTGTTCTGGATCTTGGTGAATCTGGTGGAAATTGGAGTGGGATAAGGCAGGGGGTCTTGCCGTGGTGCCAGCAGTGCTGGAGCTCCGCAGGGGCAAGCAGAGCGGAGGAGCCAGCAGCCGCGGGCGGCCCGGCGATCGCTTGGCATCCCCGCTGCCCGGGCCCTGGCAGCTCACTCACCTCTGCGGGTTGGGCTCGTTGTGTTTGTCACGCTCGTGCTTGATCATGCGGTACCGCCCAATGCGGATGTCGGGCCTCGACACCTTCATGCCATTCAGGGAGATGCTGAGGGCCAGGAGCAGGGAGGCCATCAAATACAAGCACCAGGGTGGGAAATCCCCCCTCCCAGAGACCTTAGGTCAGCCCCTGTCCCAAATAAACCCGTCCCTGCTTATACAGGGCTGTGCCAAGCCAAGCAAAGCCAGACCACAGCCGAGCCAGTTCCACAACCGAGGGTGCTGCGTGCCTCTCGGCAAAGTGTGCTCAAAGCTCCCGCCCAGCCACCTCCAGGTCCGCAGCTGCGGTCAGCCCCTGCTGTTTACATTCCCCAAATGCCAGTGCCCAGCACCCCCGCCCCATGTTAAGGGCTGCCTGAAGCTCTCCCAGAGCTCCACACTTTGCTTGTTGCCCACTCCGAGCCCACCTTGGATGGAAACCACAACCGTGCCACCGTGCCCGTGGCACCTGCAAGGGGCGTTTTGCTCGCCCGGCCATCACGGGCTGGTTGTGCACCACAGGCCATGTGCTGCTCCCATGGGCAGCGCCGTGGGGAAACCCACGGGAGATGAGGCAGGAGCCATCTGGCACCGGATGCTGGGTGTGTGCGGGGAGATCCGGCTCTGTCTCTGCACGCGGCTGTGCTGCGGCCTGCCGGCTAACGGCAGGAACGCCCGTTTGGCTGCTGCACGGCTGCCACCGACACATTTCCAAGTTTTGCATCCCAGCCCCGGACGCTTCCAAGTTTAGCATCCAGGCCCCGGCCTGGAGCGGAGCCCGCAGGCGTGCCACCCCACTGGCACAGCTCACGCCGCAGTGGGAGGGAGCCAGGCCCCACCACTGGGGGGGTTCAGCCCCAAGGAAGGCACGCGGGTGCCCCACAGCCCCCCAGCACCCTGGGAGGGGTCAGTTTGATCCACAAGGGTCACCAACCCTCAAGTTGGAGGGTAATTCAATCCCTCCTCGCCATGCAGCATGGCCTGTGCACGTCCCCTGCAAAACAGGAAGCCCGGCACTGGTAAGGGTGCCAGGTTGGTGCTCGGAAGGGAGCCCAAGCACGCCCCAACCAGCCAGCGCTGGCGAGGGGTTGGGACCTACCGGTTAAAGATGTCATCGTCCTCTCCTCCCCAGCCCCAGTACTCATTGGGAAAGCCATTGATCTTCAGGAACTGGGACTTGCTCAGCCCAGAGACGCCACCAAAGTAGCCAGCATAGGGCAGCCTGCAGGGTGACAGCAAACAGGTCAGCCCCCAGGGAAAGGCAGAGATGGGGGTCAGCTCCATGGGGACTCCAGGGACAAGCACCAGCCCTCCCCTGTGTCACCCTCCTACCCAGGGCTCTGCACCCTCTCCCATCCCATGTCCACAATTCGAGCCAGTGACCCCACGCCTGTCCCAGGTGACCACCAAGGTTGGTGGCCCCCAGTGACATCCCAGCCATGCTAAGGGAAACGCCCCAGCCCCGCAGAGCACCCACCTGAACCCAAACTTGTCCATGCCAACAGCAAAGTGCCGCGGCTGTTCATAGCAGCGATAGAGGTTGCGGTCATCCATGGGGATGAGGTCCACGTCACTGAAGATGAAGCAGTCGTACTCCTCATCATCCTTGAGGGCCTCCAGGAACCCCACGTTGAGCAGTTTGGCCCGGTTGAAGGTGTCCTCCCCGAACTGTGGGGCAGAACTCAGCAATGCCTGGCTGCCTACCCCGGCCCCACCAACCCCTCGCCCATGATCCCCTCACCTGGTTGACAATGTAGATGCCATAAGCCACCTTCTGCCGGCGCAGGATGGGGTGCAGGTAGTGCAGCCAGTATTTGAGATGGTGTTCACGGTGCCGGAAGGGGATGAGGATGGCCACCTTCTGCCGGGGCAGGCAGTCTGGCGGGGTGTACTTGCCACCCAAGCGCACATCGGGGTTCTCCCGCTGCACCCGCTCCATGCTCATGGGAGAGCTGAACTCGATGAGCAGACGCCCGACTGCAAGAGGGAGGGCAGGGTGATGTCCGCAGGACAGACACAATCTGGGTCATGGTCACCTGCTGCTCCTGGGCAGGCTAGTGGAGCAAACAGCCAGGGGGACCTGCAAGGGGGACCAGCACTGCCGAGGGCAAAGGACACCCAAAATCTTTCCCAAACAGGGGCAGAGAGACTGGGCAAGCTTCTAACAAAACCTGAAACCAGCTGTCCTGGTACCAGTTCCAAGCTGAGGTTTCTTTACTGCTCCACCCCTGGGAACACTGGGAAGCCATGTCCAGGGCCCAGAGAATAAGAATGTCACCCATGGGCACCCACCTCAGCTCCACACTCGGAGCCAGCACCCAGCTGCCCCGCAACGCTCACCCCGCAAGTCTCTCACCTAAGCCGGGAGGCATCTCTTGGCAGGGCTGCAAGGGCTTCTCAGTGGTGGACTGGTTGGTGCTGGGCTTGGCGCTGGGGGACGGTGCCTCAGCGCCGGCCGGCCCGTAGCTGGGGACAGTGCCGTTGGGGCGGGAGGAGTTGGAGAAGGGGTGAGTGCGCGAGGCATTCCTGGCATTGAAGCGGCTGAAGAAGTCCAGGTGCTGCGCGTAGACGTCGAAGTAGAGGATCATGATGATGACGAAGTGGAGCAGGCAGAGCAGCAGCACAGCCTTGCAAATCCTTTCCAGGGTCACCCCCAAGAGCAGCCTGGTCATCTTCTGGGCACGGGCAGGCGGACATGTGCGCTCAGCGGGGCAGGGGGGCGGCTCCAGCCACGGTCCCAATCCTGCCAAGACACCCCATGCTCAGGACACTGCTAGCCTGAGCCCCCAGCCCAAACGACATCAGGGCAGTGGAAGCAGCACAGGCCTGATGAGGAGGTGATGGGCTCACAGGTGGGTATGACAGAGAGCACCCTGGTGGGGATGCTGCACTTGGACCCCTGCTCTGAAGGCACAGCCATGAAGACCCAAGAAGTCCCCAGCCCCACACAGCAAGTCTCCTCCCTGCTTTCAGAGGCTAAGATCAGGCCAGACCCACTCCCCTTCTCCATCACCCCCCAAGCAGGGAACTGGGATGCCCCAAGGGTGCTGCAAAGAGCCTCTGTGGAGGCTGGGGCCTTGGAGAAGGTCATGCTCTCCAAAACGCAGCCAGTGTGGGGTGTCCCAAGGGCATCGTGGGTGTGCCCACCAGCCACCCTTTCCAAGGCACCCCATTTCCCTAATCCCCATCCCACCCTGCCCTGCAGTGCTGCAGCTCAGCAGCAGCTCAGAAGCGGGCTGGCAGGGAGTGCCACGCCAGAGGGGGCCCTCCCTGGGGGGGCCCAGCAGGGTGAGCAGCTGTATGACAGACATGGAGCCAAGCGGGACGTCCCGGTCCCCGGCGTGGGGGTCCCTGCTGTGTCCAGAGGGGTCCACCTTACAGCCAGTGGCGCGGGTCCTCTCTCCTCCTGCTGCTGGTGGTGAGGCCCCTGGGACACTGGGAGCCACTGGGAGCCAGGGTCCCCTTATCTCCCACATGACACCTGGAGCTGGGCCAGAACCCTGCTAGGAAGGCAGCCGGGAGAGTCACCAGAGAGTGCCTGCCAAGCCAAACTGTCTGGCCCTTCCCAGCCCCGCTGCTGCCAGGACTCGGGCTGCATCACGGCTGTGCAGCCCAGGTCCCAGCCCCAGTCCCGGCCCTGGTCCCAGCTCTCAGGGAAGCTGCTAGGACAGGGCAAGGAGACTGCAAGGGACAGGCATAGGGGCTCACAAGGCCCTGGGGACCCTGGGATCCGTTCCGCACAGGGACCCTGAGGAGACCCCAGCAGGTGAGGAGCTGCAGCAGAACTCCCCAGCAGGAGCGCAGCTAGGACCTGCGGGTGCTGGCAACCGGCCCAGGGCCCGGGCCAGCCCACTAGCAGCTGCCAGCCCCAGCCGGTGGGGCCCCCCGAGGAGCCACAGGGCACCAAGTGGTCACCAGCTCGGAGTGGGGACTGGAGCTGAGGTGCGAAGCAGGACTCCCACCCAACTCCACTCTGGCTGCCCTCTCCCAGATACAGGGCTGATCCCAGCAGGTAGTGGGGTGCTGGCAGGAGCCCACTGCAGGCAGGGAGATGCTGGAAAAGGCTCCAAGCCCAATGCCCCACTTGCGTCCACCATCTCCACAGGATGCAGAGTGGTGTCTCCTGGGGCATGAATCTTCTGGCACGCACCACGATCCCAACCCCACGGCCAGGTTTGTTCTAGAAAGTCACCCTCTGGAGAAAAGTCAGGTTTGTCTTTATCTCCCAAACCTTCTCACGGTCACAGTGCCCCGTCACCGACCACAGCCCTTGAGATATGGACCTGCCTGACCCCAGTGCCTGCCAGAAACCCTCCCCAAGACCCACAGCACTCGCAGCAGGCAGCACGTGGAGTGTTGTCGTCTCAACAGCCAAGCAGGGAGGTGCTACGGAAAAATAAGAGCAGGTTTTAGGGATCCTTTAGCTGGGTGGTCCACGTGGCTAGCAGAGCGCAATGCTCGGTGGGAACAAAAGCAAAGTGCTTCATCAAACAGCAGCCACAGGATGCCACGAGCATGAGTGGGCTTAAAAACATCCGCCAAGTAGGGGGGCTACAAAGTACGATGTTATCCCCTCTATACTGCAGCATCTTCGCAGGGTATGAGAGGCCAAAAGCAACCTGGGGTTGGGGAGCTGGTCCCCAGGGATTCATCCTGGTGTGGTGCGTGCCATGGGGCTGGTGATGCTCATTTTGCAGTGGATGCTCATCCCCATGAGCTCCATCCTTCTTTCCGCAGGTCATCCCTGGGCAGGGACAAGAGAGGCGCAGGGGTAGCTGGTGGGGGGGCCACCAGCTCCCCCCACACCTCCCTTCTCCCAGCCAAAAGCGGGATGAAGGGGCACGTTCGGCACAACAAATCCCCCCGGAAATTCTTCCCAGTCCCTGACACACAGAAAAACTTATTAAAAAACGAGAAACAACCTCAAAAAGAGGCTTTTTTTTTCCCGAGCCGGGGCGGTGCCACCCTTAAGTGACCGTGATCGCATCCCTCAGGTCGCATCCCGGGGCAATCCCGGGCCTCACCCAGCCGGCCAGGCCTGTCCGCGCCGCTCCACTCACCGCGGCCTCGGGGATGCCGCGCCGCCCCGGCGCCGGTCAGCGGCCCCCGCCGCCTCCTCCTCCTCTTCTTTTTCCTCCTCTTCCTCCTCCAGCCCCGGCCGCCGGCCCGCGGGCTCCCATGCCCGGGGCTGCGGGGGGGCCCTGCCGGCCGGGCCGCCGCACCACCGAGAGCCGCAGGGAGACGGGGCCGCGCCCGCACGCCAGCTCCGCCCGCCGCCGCACCGGGCGGGGCCGCCGCCGCCGCCGCCGCCCGCCCCGCGCTCCGGGACCGCGCTCCCGCTGGGCGAGAGCAGCCCCGCCGGGAGCGGGACCCCACGGACGCAGATCAGACCACCCCCCCGAGATGCTCGATGCCCCCCGCGCCGCCCCGAGGTGCTCAGCCCTCGGCCCCAAACCCTGCACCGGGACCCTCCCCGCATCCCCGGGGACACAGGGGCTCTCGGTGTTTCTTTCCTCCCCTCCTTCCTGCTGTGTTTCTGGCAGCATGGGGGGCACTGCTTCCACTGACCCACCCAGGGCAATTCCCGTGTCCCTGAGTGCTGGTGCTGGCTCAGCGCCCACCGCAACCTATTTGTGGCTCCTTTCTCCCCCCTCGTTTCCATGTTTCTCGGTGTTTCCTAGCAATGAATTTCACTTTCCCTACCCCAATGGCATCACCCTAAGACCTTGGGCTGGTACCACCGAGAGTTCGGCCCACCACGAGTAATTTTTGCACTGTCCACAGCCTTTCCCATCTGGCGTTTGTGCCAGTTTGGAGAAGCCTCTCTCCTCTGAGGCACTAACCCAAGCGAGGGCTTTCCTTCTGCCCGACAACAGATCCCTTCAGAAGACAACCTTAGAGCAGAGACTAGAGCAGCACCCAACCAGCCCAGCCCTGCTCCACCCCTGCAAGCAAGCCCTGCTGAAAGCGGTCCAACTTCTGCCTCCAGCTCTTGGTTTAGCTGTTCCACAGGTGGCATTTCCCCCATGCATACCTACACACGGTCACCAAATCATCCTTTAACTGCTGCTGCCGCTGCTGCTCCTAAATGAGATGAGGTCTAAGTTGCTGGAGCCCGCTTAAGCTTTTTCTCCATGGTCGAGCAGGAGGTAAGTAGCACACCCAAGCACAAAGTCCTAGAACCTAAGCGCATGCCCCTAGAACAAGGGAGTGCAGGGCGTGCTCACCTCACCACCGTGGACTGCAGGAGGGAGGCTGTGGGCCACCCACGCTACTATAAGACCAGCCCTGGTGGGTCTCGTGTCCTCACAAGGGGCCTGTGGGCAAGTTTGGAGCTCATGCCCCTGTCAAAGCCACGATACACACAGAATTTGGAGGGTGGAAAAGCACCTCACGGAGAATTCTGACAGCGGATGGATTTCTATCAAGCCAAGGCAGGGCAAGACTCATTGCTGAAAGACAAGTGAATGAGTCTTTCAAGATAGTTGTTAACCAGGCAGATGATTAATCCATGGATCAGCTTCCCTACTGCCAGCACAGGCTCTCCAGCTCCAGGCGTCTCCTTCCTGAAGGCAGCCCCATAAGTCTGGCAGAGGTCTGACAGGATGGCCCAGAAGTTCTCAGGGGCTTCAGACATCTCTGGCCTGCACAAGTGGCAATGTCCGGGGACAGGAGTACAGCCCTCACACAGAATGGGCAGTACTCTGCCCACATCTGACACTCTTTCTTCTGAGGAGGCAGGGCCCAGCTTGTGTCCCTGCCATTAAGGGGGGCATGCAGAGCTCTGGTCACAGCTTCCTGCCCCAGAGCAGCCAGCACAGCTGGCAGGAACAGTGGCTTGATTTGCCCCAGCAGTCTTCCCACGCCCCAGGCTGAGAGCGGAGCCTGGGGGAAATGAAGGAGCTGGGAGCGGAGCTGGGAAACTGGCAGAGCTCAAAGAGGCCATTAGAGGCAGCTGCCCTAGTCCCAAGGGCAAACATCAGCAGGCATCAATGCTTCCCCGGCTCCAGCAGCCCCATCGTTGCCCCAGCCTGTTGCATCCAGGTGGGAAGAGAGATGGGCAGCTCCAGGCATGCATCCACTCTGATGCAGCGCTAACTGCACCAGGGGACTGATGCTTCCCCTACGAAGGTATACTGGCAGCACAGTAGGATGAAGGCCTTGTGCTGGATACAGCAGACTGCAGAAGCATGGGCTCCAGGCTGTCTGCAGAGCAGAGGCAGGAGGTCCTTGTTCTTCCCTTCCCCCAGGCAGTGGAAGAGCTGCAGGCCCAGCTGCCCACAGCCGGGTTCCCCACTGCATTCACTGTAGCCAGGGAGAGCTGAGCAGAGCCATCACAAAGCATCCCCAATCTCTGGGACCTCTGCCAAGTCCCCCAGGGAGAGGGGCACTGCAGACTGGAGAGCTCCAGCACCCAGCAGCACCTGCCCAGGCAGCCACACCCAGCCAACAGTCACACAAGATTGCTGCTGGCTGGATGTCAGCCTTGGAAGGAGCAGGAGCTTTGCTCCTCTGCCCTCCTGGTGCTCCCTAGCTGCACAATGGGGCCTCGGACAATGTGTACGCTCCCCCTGTGCTGAACTACCTGGATGGGAGCTGAAAGACCCAAACCAGCTTATGCTTCTGCCTCCAGCATGCCTCACGTGGGGCAGTGCCAGCGCTGGTGGGAGACTGGCAGAGGCAGCTGGCTGCAGCCTGCTCCAGCAGCCTCCTTACGTGCTCTGGGCAGCACCGCAGAGCTCTGTGTCCCCACAATGCAGACGGGGCAGCCTCTTGCAGGCTGAGCAGGCAGCAGGGTTAACCCCACGCAGAGAGGACACCACCAGGATCCTGGAACGGGACAGGGACTTTGATAGAGGCATGGAGGGGAACCTCTGAGCAGTGGGTCAGCCCAAACCATCACTTGCTCTCTGCAAGCCTCCCCGGCACACGCAGGGCAGAGGAAGAGCTGCATCTTTGGACAAGAACCATATTTATTTCACGGACACAGAATTGCACTGGTGGTTGATTCTACACACATTGGGGACACGCAGCAGCAGGGCCCTGTGGGCTGGGCCAGGCCTCTGGGGGCAGAATTCACACAGAGAAATTTGTTTCTTCTGAGGGGCCGATGGATCAGTGGGACGGGGCTCTACACAGCCGGGCTCTCAGTCCCACCACCAGGCAGCTCCACCCCAATCAAGAATAGAAACATTAAATAAGTATATACAGCACCTCTTGGGGCGGGCTGGAACAGGCTGGGTGGGACAGGGCTCAGTTGCCCATTTTTACTCTAGATGTCTAGAAAGAAAGAAAAGAGGTTAGGTCAGGCCCCACAGACTCCAGCCCACAGACCCCGGCCCAGCACCGCAGTCCCATTCAGGCCTGGCATGCCCAAACATCCCAGGACCGTCCGGAAGCTGCAAACAGTTTATCAGCCCTGCTGATAAGACGCAAGCATTGCACAGGACACACCCAAGGTGACACCCTTAGTGACCGTTGCTCAGAGGGGTCATCAAAAAAGTTCACACTGCTACACACAAGCACAGTACACTGTGGGGAGCTGTGCCACCCCAAACCGTGCGAACAGCCTCCCCATCTCTATACATAGGATTGTGCTGGAGCCCAGGTGTGCCTCCCTGGCACTGAAGAGCGCCCAGGGTGACAAGCACCTTGTGCTCACATAAGCCTTGTGGCGCCAGGAGGCAGGTACCTGCAGGATAGCAACGATGACCCCAAACAGCCCTATGGCACTGCCAAAGATCTCCACGATCAGGATCTTGACGAAGAGGCTGGCGTTCTGGGCATCAGCCAGGGCAGCCCCGCTGCCCACGATGCCCACGCACACCCCACAGAAGAGATTGCACAAGCCCACGGTCAGGCCAGCTCCAAACATGGAGAAACCTATGAGAGAGGAACACTGCAAGAGCAGGGGGTAACCCCCTTCTACTTGCACCCAAGGCAT
This sequence comes from Tauraco erythrolophus, assembly GCF_009769465.1. NCBI lineage: Eukaryota > Metazoa > Chordata > Aves > Musophagiformes > Musophagidae > Tauraco > Tauraco erythrolophus. The sequence continues at coordinate 24,052,530 of NC_141474.1, read as the reverse complement.
GCTGCAGCAGCTCTGCCTTGAGGTGACAAAAGACCCAGAGATGCCAAGCTCCTGTTTGGGGAGCAGTACTGCTCCATGGTGCGCCTTGGCTTCTGTAGCACCAGGCCAGCCGCTGTCAGCAATCTACTGCTGCCCGTGAGAGGGGTGGTGCTGCTGCTGGGCAGCCCAGCTGGGTGAGGAGGGCATCAAGAAGGTAACTAAAAAGTCACTTTTTGATAGAAGAGTCACATGTCCTTCAGACACCTGCAGCAGTCCCATTCTCTAGTGCCCAGGGCAGAGGGAAGAGCAGGAGGCGGCAGTCAGGGTGTGGCAACGCTCAGAGCCACAGCACAAGGGACTGAGCAGTCCTTACCTGCGTGATAGTTCCTGGCTCCAATCGTCTCTGGGGTGACTGCAGAGAAAGGCTGAGAGAAAGCACAGGGCCTGGGTTAGTGGCAAGTCCATGGTCTCTGGGAGTGGTACCTGTCCCCGGTACAGCACGAGGCAGCCACATTTTGGCCAGAGCTGGTCTGTGACTCCACGTCTCTGGGTGGCTTCATGACACTCGGTTGTGTGTGCTCCCCCAACCCACTCTTCAGCGTGGACAAGAGCCACTGCACAGACCACCAGCCCAGGAGCTCCGAGAGCCACAACAGCATCCAAAGTTCCCAGAGGGCCACCGCTCACAACACCGGCCCATCCCCATCACGGCCCCAAGGCTAGCACAGGGCTGGCAGGGCAGCCCAGGTCCTCCTGTACCTCAGCCATGTTACTGATGACAATTGCCATGATGATCCCGTAGATGGCCACAGCCTCGCAGAAAATGATGCTGTAGGAGTAAAGCAAAGTCTGAGCACAGCGCCCCAGTCTGTCTGACCACAGTGTCCCAGCTCTGCCTCACCTCGAGTAGCCCCTGCCACTTCATGCCCAGCCAGCCACCAGCCAGACACCTCCATGGCCATATCGGAGCCTGCCCTACTGCTGCCAAGGACAGAAAGGCAGCCCGGGCTACCCACTGCTTTCCTCGAAGGGGAGCTGCCAAACACGAAGGCTGGGTGCTGGCTGTGCTGTGTCACTCGAGTAAGCTGCAATGGCCTTGCGGGAAGTAGGCGCAGGGAGCCCTGCCCTCAGCCAGCCCCTTTCTGCTCCTTCGGGGAAGGGCTGTGCAAGCTCTGGTCAGGGAAACCCTGGCCTGGGGCAGGAAGTGTGATCTCAGGGTGTTTGTTTTGAACACACTGGGCTCATTCACTGCGTGATATCACACAGTGACCCTTCAAAGCAGCACTCTGGCTCCTTTAGGGCTCTTTGTTTTGAAAGCAAACAGCACCAGCAGCTCAGCAAGGAACAGTCTGCCAGCAGCACCCAGCTAGAGATAGGACAGGAGCCTCTGCACCAGGCCGGGACCTGCCCTGCGGAGGCACAGCATAGGCACTAACCCCAGTTCTGTGCTTACCTGACCAGGTTCTTCGTTTTGATCCGAGGGGCTTTGACTCCACCACCAATGATGCTGGAGCCCGTGATGTAAATTCCCCTGTGGCAGACAAGGGTGGTTGGTGGAGGGTCTGGCACTCGCTGAAGGATTCAATAGGGAAATCAGTATCTTCTAGCTGAGCAAAGAATCGGGCATGCAGCTGAGGGACACTGCAGACTTGGCCTGTCCACCCCCAGGGTACAAGTGGTCCCAAGCTCCATCACTGACACCAGCAGAACTGCTAGGGCACAAGAGCCACCACTGTACAGCCTGGGCTCACAGGCACAACTTCCAGAGAGTCAGGGATGTTCCTGCTTCTCCACTGCCGTTGTAGCCTACGAGGTGGTCTGCCCAGACCCCCAGGAACCCAGCAACCTGCCCTCACTACTGCAGTGACCCATCCAGCCCCACACCCCTGCCCCACCTTGGGGAAACTGCAGTGTATACACAACTGCTGAGGTGGGAAAGCAGCAGCCTGCTGAAGAGCCAGCCCCACTCACCAGGCAGCTCCTACCACGGACAGGGAGATGGCCAAGCCAATGCCAAGGTTGGACCACATGAAGGGTGAGGTCTCCGTCAAGAACCTGGAGAGGAAGAAGTGCCCTGAGTTAGCACACAGGCTCAGCCTCCCTAGTCATGGTGTACAGCCCCAAAACAGGTACCCCCCATCTGATCATTCAATCTGAAATGGGCTGGGCTCTGCCAGACAGTGGGACACAAGAGCCTCTCCCTGACAGCCAGAGACCAGGACCCTCACCCGCATGGACTGAGATCTTAATCCAAAACGCTCACCGGAAAGGGGAAGCCTGGGCTTAGAGACAGGTGGGAAGGGCAGTGATGGCTGCAGCAAGACCGTGTATAGAGTCATCCACACATACACGTGCGCTGCATCTATCCTGTCTCACAGGGAGCAGAGGCCCTGTTCACTGTAGCTCCTGTTCCCCCAAAATGCAGTGACCGCTGCCCGTCACTCAAAAGTGAGCGCTGTTCCCTGAAGGCACTGCCAACACTGCCCACCTCCTCACAGCCTTGAGGATGCTGGTATTCAGAGGGAACTCACCAGGCCACATCGAAGCGGAAGCCCAGGTCAAATATTGTGTAGCAGATCCCTGGAAAGCAAGAGTGACACAGGAACCATCAGACAGGCACCAGCTACCAGTCCGGAACTCTGGTTTCCTCCCTGACCTGTGGAGACCCAGAGCAGAGGCCCAGGAGCACAGCACAGCCTGCAGGAGGGTTACTGGGAAGACTGGCTCTGGCATGTAGAGCTGCAGGGCAAGGTGTCCCCCCAAAGCCCAGCCCCAGCACTCCCCCATCAGCGCAGGACAGAGACAGCCCACACCTGCGATACTCCCATACCTCATCCCACTCTTTGCCCAGAAGAGGATCATTGTGATTGTTGCACCCATTTTCTGTTCCTTGACCCTGCTGAGCACCCAAAGGCCATGCCGGGCTGAAGGCCAACCCACAGCCCTGTGCCCCAGCGTGGTCTCCATCCACATCACCCAATGGCTCAGCCCTGCTGAAGAGCCACAGCACTGGGCAGCCAGTTCTCATAGGGAAGGCGAGACGTGCGAGGCTGTGCCCTGACAGACCAGTGCATTTGTACTGCAACACAGGCTGGAGACACCAAGGCGCAGCCCTGAGAAACCCAAAAAAGCCTTCCCTTTCCAGGGAGGGATTACAAGGGCAGCTCACCCTGCTGTACCTGGAGTGCTCCTCTCCCGTGACAGATTGGAGCTGGGAGTCACACCCAGCAGCCCCACACAGCCCAAGTGCACACAGAGGTGCTCGTACCAAAACCCTGCCTTGCTCTGAGCTCATGAGCAGGAAGCATGGCTGCAGACCAGAAGAGACACTTGCTCTTTGCAAGGCCCACAGCACGCAGCTGGAAAAGAGACAGACCTGGCCCTAAGGGATAGATTACACAGGCAACATGGCACTGTCTGCTCCACACCAGATAAAGAAGGCGAAGGGATGGCTCCACCATTGCTAGCTAAAGCCAGTAGCCGTGTGACACCATCCTTGCATACAGCCAGAAAAAGAGGAAATGAGAGACTTCTCAGACGCTTAAAAGCAGCAGAGAGGCCACTGCATGTGTACTGCTGCTCCCTGGCCCCTACAGTTGCAGCCTGGAGGCTGGGGTGATAGCAAGCTGGTGGTGTGCCCAGTAGTAGTAGCACAGGGGCAGGACCATGTGCCTCAGGTTGGAGGAGCCCTGCCCAGAGCCAAGACCTGTAGGACGACTCATTCCGAGGGAGAGCCTCAGTGCTGCAGCACAGGGAGACCTGCTAACCTCACAGCAGGGATGTCCCCATCGTCCCTGTGTGCTAAACCCCTCCACATGTGACTCGGGGCTCAGCACCCCATGCACTAGGAGGACATACAAGTGCTGCCAGGTGAGCCAGCCCTAAAACAGAAGCGGTAACGCTGGTCACTCCTCTTGCCCGCAGAATCGTTGTGCCCCCTTCTCCTGCAGCCATGTACACAAATGAAGTATGGTGCCGCAGCCAGGGAGCGTGGAGGGAGGCCACTTCCCAGCCTGCACACCTGCCAGCCTTCAGGGACGATCTCTACAGTACTGGGCCCAGCCGGTCTGTGACTTGTGTTTTGGCTTTGCTCTTGACTCACAGAGCAGGAACTGAACCCAGCCAGTCTCAGCTGCTCCTTACCCCCCATGATTGGTAAAGAGCTACAACCAGCTCAGGGCAGATCCTCAGGGCACCTTCCACCTCTTAAAGAGCTGATGTAGCCTTGGACAGCAGGACAGGACCACCAAAGCAGGGCTCAGGACAAGGAGGGAAAGCACAAAGAAGCACCACCACACTGCACAGAGCAAGACCACTTCCTGCTCATGCCTTCTCCAAAAAGGGATTGCAAAAGGGCAGGGGAAGTTAAGAGCATCTGGGCTCAGCTCATCAACATTTTCCAACAGCATGCGTGTGCACTGATGTGAGGTGCATGATTCAGAGAGCCCAGGAAGGCCGCGCGGGGCCTGGCACTGGGTTTGCCAGGCCCTGGAAACACGAGGGAGTGAGACACACTCCGTTTCTGACTGTCTCTCCCCTCACCGAAATACTGAGGCAGGAGCCAAGGTCTCCCTAGCCTCTGCCTGGCTCACAGTCACTTCACTCAGCACTGAAAGAGGAAATAATCAGCAAGCCCAGCACAGCTCAGAGCACATCTTCCTTAGAGCTACTCCTTAGAGCTGTCCCCTTCCCAGGAAGCATTAAATCCGTCCTCAGTGCTGCTGAGCCCAACGTCACTGGCAGCAGAGCCTGGGCTGCCAGAAGCTGCAACACAGCCACGCACGCTGCAGCCATCCGAACAAACTCTCTGCCAAAGCCTGATAAAGGGGGAGGGCGATCTCCTGTCACAGTCTGAAAAAACAGGCACTTGCCTTTACTCTCCACGACATGCCACATCCAAACACAGCCCCTGCCACCATCAGCGCCCTTCCGCTCCCGCACACGCAAAGAAGCGAACCGACCGCTCAGGCCGGACGGGCTGGAAGCTGCGCAGAGCTGCGGGGGCCCAGCGCTCCAAGGAGGCAGCTCGAAGCGCCCGGGGGGGGATGTCCGGGCCGAGGAGCCCGCAGCGGCGCTCCCGGTGCCGCGGCGAGCCTCGGGCCGGCCCTCTTACCGACAGCAGCTCGGCCACTGCGGGACTGACACCGCTGCACCCCTCGACCTTCGCTTTGCTTTTCTGCGCCGCGGCAACCCCCCCCCCCCGGCCTCTCTCCGGCCAGGCGGCCGCCAGCACGGACACCAGCCCCAGCTGCAGCCTCTCCTCACGCTCGGAGCCCCCTCCGGCCCCGCGGCCCAGACCCCCGGCCCGGCGCTGCCCGTGACCCCCGGCCCGGCCCGGCCCCCCGCCCCTCGGCCCGGCGCTGACCGACGCCCAGGAGCGTAGTCCAGAAGGCGAGGCCGATCCCCGCGTACAGCAGCGCGAGCCCCGTCATGGCGGCGGCAGCGCGAGACGGAGCGGAGCGCAGCGCAGCCGGCCGGGCGCGAGCGCGTCACCTGACTCGCGCGGGACACGTGAACGGAATCGCAGCGCCCGAGCGGAAAGCGAGTGACGCCACCGCCTCCACCGCGCCCGTTTATTGGCTACTCGGTCGGACAGCCCTCGAGAACTACACAGACCAGAAAGCATAACGACAGGCGCCTCGTTCCATTGGCTGCCCTTCTCGTTTCCGCCCTGCCGTGAAGGACGATAGGCCGCGTTCCGCAGGGGCAGGATTTCCGAGGGCGGTGCTGAGCTCTCATTGGGCGGCTCCGCGCCCCGGCCCGGAAGCGGGCCCTGGTGTTTCGCGTGGCGATTCCGACCCCCGACCCGCGGCGCCATGGCAACGGCTTTCAGCAGCGACGGGGAGGCCGCGCTGCGGCGGGAGCTGGGGCCGCCGGCGGCGGCGCCGCGGGGGGACCTCGACGGCTTCTACGAGATGGGCCGGGCCGCCGCCTTCGTGCGGGGCGGCGGGTTCCGCAAGGTGAGCGGGGCCGGGGGCCGCGGCGCCGGGGGCTGCAGGCCACCCCTCGCCGGTGCCTCACTCCCGGCCCCCGCCCTAGGTCGCCCTCCAGTTCCCCGACGAGCTGCTGGCGGACGCGGCGGCAGTGGCGGCTCGGATGGAGGCTTCAACCGGGGCCGCGATGTACGTCCTAGGCGACACCACGTACGGCAGGTCGGTGCAGGGCCGCGGGGCGCGTGTCCAGGGGATCCTCCACGGGCAGGAACGGGGCTGCTCCTCCCCTGCCCGGGCTGGGGACAGCGGTGCCAGTGAGGAGGAGGAGCTCAGTGGTGCAGAGCCCGTCTGACACCGGGTCCTCCTTGCAGCTGCTGCGTGGATGAAGTGGCTGCCGAGCACGTGGGCGCCGAGGCGATGCTGCACTACGGCCCGGCCTGCCTCAGCCCCTGCGGAAAGCTCCCGGTGCTGCACATCTTCGGGCAGCAGCCCCTGGACATCGGGCGTTGCACGGAGGCTTTCCGGGAGCTCTACCCCGACAGGCAGAGCCATGTCGTGGTGCTGAGCGATGTGGTCTATGCCCATGCGATGGGTGAGTGCTCTGGGCCGGGGAGGGAGTCTCGGGTGCTGCTCTGAGCTCTGCAGAGCTGCCAGGGGGAGAGGCAGCAGCAGGCAGGCAGTCCCCAGACACTGTCAGCCTTGGTTTCTGTCCTCTCCTCTCCCCTAATGTGCTGTCTCACCTTCTGCAGGTCAGGTCTGTGGCTATGTTTTGTTCTTACTCCTCTCTTTCTTCAGGCGAGCTGGAGCAGCAGTTGTGCCCTGAGTACCCCAATATCGTTTTCTCCAGAGTGGTGTGCGGGGACCCTCCTGGCCTTGCACCGCCTGGGGAGGTGCGGCAGTTTGGTCGCCAGTTCCCCGTGGAGGCACCTGGAGGGCTGCAGGACTGTGCTATGTTCTATGTGGGAGCTGAGGGCCTGGCCCTCACCAACTTCATGCTGACCTGGAACTGCTGTCCCTTCAGCTCCTTCAATCCTGCCACCGGCTGTGGCCGCCGTGAGACCCTCAATGTCAACCGGGCCCTGATGCGACGCCTCTACCTGGTCGAGCGGGCTCGGGACGCCAGTGTGGTGGGCATCCTGGTGGGCACCCTTGGTGTGGCGGGCTACCTGGCTGTGCTGCAGCACCTCCGCGAGCTTCTGCGTCGGGCTGGCAAGCGCAGCTACACACTGGCTGTGGGGAAGCCAAACCCTGCTAAGCTGGCCAACTTCCTGGAGGTGGACATCTTTGTCCTGGTGGCCTGTGCTCAGAACTCCCTGCTGGACTCCAGTGACTTCTACCGGCCCGTTGTGACGCCCTATGAGCTAGAGCTGGCCTGTAACCCTGCCCGTGAATGGACAGGGAACTACCTCACTGACTTCCGAGACCTGCTGCCAGGTAGCATATGGAAAACAGCTGCCCAACACCTTCCCAGGGCACGTCCTGCCCTGCTCCCCTGTCTGGAGGCTGCAGTTGTGCTAGCTTTGTACCAGCTGGAGGATACGCATGAGCACCAGGCTAACGTTACCATTTCCCATCAGGTGCCTGTGCGCACGTTGAGCTCCCACCAGCCATCCCTGCGGCAGAGGCCGTTCCTGACATCTCACTGATCACGGGGGAGATGCGTGCCACCCACCTCTGTGACCCCCCGGCCCCACAGCTGCCCTCCACCACTGCCCTGGCCTGCAGGAACCAGACACGGGCCCTTGCAGAGATCAGCCCTGCTGGTTTGTGATTCGATTTCATGGTGGGGCTGAGCCCCGGGGCAGGGGCAGTGCTGCCTCCCTGCTCCCTGTAACGATTGCTTTTCTCTCTCCTCCCAGCCTCCTTCCTGGAGTCCCGCAGCTGGCGAGGCCTGGAGCAGCAGCTGGGGCAGACACCCATCTCCAAGGCTGTGCAGGGCCGACGAGGGATCGCCATTGCCTACGAGGACGAGGGGTGTGAGCAACCCTGATTTGGCAGGAGCAGGGGACATGCGAGGGCCCAGGTACTTCCTTGCAGGGAAGAGCGAGTGTTGGACCTATGAGGGTCTCATGAGGGTCTGGACCTGCCGCCAGCTGGCCCTGTGCTGGATGCAGCCTTAGGTCAGCAGTACTGTGGTGGGAGAGCAGAAGTGGCCTGTGTGTTTGGGGATGCTCATGGCACCCCAGGGCTCATGGCCAGGGCAGCAGCAGTGCCAGGAGAGGTGCTTGGCCCAGACCTGGCTGCCGAGGGCTTCCCAGTCTGGGGCAGCTGTGGCCCTACATGGAAAGGTCACAGCTTCGCACCAGCTGACAGCACCAGGATTCGAGACGTTTGTGGGCTACTGCTGCTAACTAAAGCTGAATTGAAAATGACTTGTGAGTGAATTTCTTCTATAATAAAAACTGGTCTGAGGAGTGCGGACAAAGGTGGACACCAGGCGTCCCAAAGTGAAAACACAGATCGTGGTGCCCCACTCGGGGAGCACAGCCCTGTGCAGCGGCTAAAACCGGCCTGAGAGAAAACAAAACCAGAACTGGGATCCCCAGAAATTAATGCATGGCTGGGGGCCGGGCTGGGGAACTAAGGCAAAGGGGAGAGGGCTCTGAGCGTAAGCAAGCCCCTCACCTGCTCTGATGAACAGAAGTGGGGTGCACACATCCCATGCTGCAGGCACGACCTGGCATTCAGCAGGGATGGAGTCAGATCCGGACCATCTCTGCTCCATGCACTGCTCTGTGCTGGGCAGGAGAGCATGGCAAGCAAGGGGGTCTGGTTTTGCCATGCCTCCCAAAGCTGGGGGGCAGGAGGCTTTGAAGCATCCCAATCTTCATGCAACCCCTCCGCTGGGCTCCTCCCCAGAGACGAGGGGCAGGCGAAGTCCAGGCACCACAATAACGACAGCCACGACATAGAAATATTCTTAATATAATTAGGTGCAGGGCCTCCCCCCTCCCAACCACACACGTACAAACGAGCAGGGGGCCAGACCCCCACCCGGCCAGCCACTGCCACAGGCACAGGGGCAGCCTCCCCACTGTGGGGTGCAGGCACCCATGGGGAAATGCTGGGGAAGGGGCTGGTAGCCTGGGCATGGGGCCGCCTGTGCTGGGCCAGTCTTGCCCAGGCTTCCCCCCTGCCACCACCGCCTCCTGCAGCCGGCACTCCCATCCCCTGTGAGGGGGAAGCATGCTGGGGGAAACAAAGATGCTGACACCGAGATGCAGCCACCAAATCTAGCTGAGGAGCGTCCCGAGTGGGTTAATTCTAGGTGGAGGGTTATGCTACGAGCCGTACTGCAGCAGGGCAGGGAGGATGGGGGGGCTTCCTTGCAGGGAAGAGCTGGTCCAGGCAAATTGTCCACGGTCCTGGCCAGGTGCTCAGTAGTCTGCTGTGTACTCTGTGCCGTGCAGCCCTCGGCACAGCAGGGTGAACTCCTTCACCATCTCCTTCACTCGCCGCTTGTTCACACGCTCTCTGCTAAGACGGAGGGAAGGGACAAACATGAAGCAGGAGAGACCCACCAGGCTGGGCAGGAGGGTCATTCCTGCTGCATGTGGGGCATAGCCAGCGCAGGGAGGGGTGCACAAACCTGAGGATCTGCTGGCTGAAGTTCTCCTTCTGCTCGGGGCTGACGCGGGCCGAGGGGAAGCCGTCCTGCTGCATGGCCTCCTTGATCCAGACGCTCAGGTAGCTGAAGCAGTGCTTGTTCAAGGCAAAGAGGATTTCTGCAAAGTGATCCATGAGGCTGCGGGAGGCCTGGCCGCCGACACCCTGCCACAGAGCAGACAGACCCTGCTGAGCCCCTGGTACCACCCTGCCTGCACCCTGCCATGCTGCCAGGCTCTCTGCCCCCAGCTCCGCAGGGGTGCCAGCCGGGAATAGAGCCCAAAGCTGCCTGGAGAGCCCACGGTCCTGGCTTCTCTCACCTCCAGCACTGCCTGCAGCAGCACTTTGCCATTCTCATGCACGACCTGTCCCACCGGGGCGATCTCTCCGCAGCGGGGCAGCAGCTCTGTCTGCAACACAGAACCCAGCTTGCTCAGTGCCAGAGCTAGCTCCACATTGCAGCACTCTTGCCTGACCCGCTCCTGCCCTCCCGTCCCTTGAGGGGGGCTGCAGCGCATCCCCTTGGGGCTGCACAATGCCACGATACTCACAAAAAAGCCGCAGGATGCTTTGACCGTTGGAGCCTCAGGGAACTTGAGCGAAAGGACACCTGTGGGCAGGAAGTGCTCAGGTGAGCAGCCAGGAACCCCACAAACTATCCCAAATCAGCCCTGCGGTCCCCAGCCCCTGGCTGGCCTGCGCTCCACTCTGCAGGGGGAGCAGGCTGGCTTCTCCGCAGAGCGATTTGGAGCGCATGCCCGTGGCCCTGGTACTCACCACACTGAAACACTGCTTTGACATCCAGGTTGCTACACAGGAAGAGGTCCGGCTTCCTTTTCAGAGCCTGCAAGGCACACAGACAGGCAGCATGAACCCAGCGCTGCAGAGGCAGCCAGGAAGCCTCTGAGGAAACCAGTGCCCCAGACAGCCTCTGCCTGGATGCACACTTACCTGGGCACACCCACGGTGAACAGCAGGTTCACACAGCACAGCAGGAAACCATCACTTTCCCCCCACAAGGAAATGGCAATCAAACAGCCAGGCAGTTTGCTATGTTCAGGGACCACCAACCCCAGAACCTGAGGACAGATGCCATGGCGGCGTACACACAAACACTTTGGACACAGAGACTGGACAGAAGGCTCCTGTCCCACCAGAGCAGACCAGGCAGCAGCAGCACTCCTGGGACATGGGCAGCCACTCGGGGCCCAGCAGAGACCAGCCACCTCTGTGCTTTGCTCCTGTCCTCCTGAAGATGCTGCTGTCCCTGGAACTGGTTCACACTAACCCCAGACTGGACCAGCAGCTCGCTCTGCTTGGGCTCCAGGGCACAGATGACAACAAGCTGCCAACAGTGCTTGGCAAGTCCCAAGCAAGTCTGAGATCAGAAAGGCTTTGGGTTTTTCCTACCACTTGGCAATCCCACCAGCCACTGTGGGGGTCAGGCACTGCCAATGGGGACACCCTGAGCTGTGGCACCCCGTGCAATGGCTTAGTTGCCCATGTGCTGGCACTGGGCAGTTACTAGATGGAAACGTTTCAGTCTCCACTTGCCCTTCCATGGGAAGGGTTTCTGTCCTGCCACATAAGGCAGTGACACGTGTGCCCTGACCACCACACCACGATGCCCACCGCTGCAGGCCAGCACTGGAGATGGCAGCGATGCCTCCTGCCCTGCTGTCACTGTGACACCAGGGGCAGCAGCCACAGCCCTGGTGTGGCCCTGCTCTGTGCCTGGGGTTCGCGAGGAGGGTACCAGGGCGGCAGCCCTCGGGATGAGCTGTGTGCAGGGCCACTGCCTCCCTCTGAGCCTGCTCCTGGGGATGAAAGCAGGGACAGCTTTCAGCCAGTGGTGCCCAGGATGCACGGCCATCTGCCCACAGCCATGATCTCTACTTGGAGCAAAGTGGACTTATTTCCCACCCCTTCTCCAGGGAAAGACCACAGCCATCTGCCTGATGCAGAGAACATATGCTGGAGACTGAGAAGCTGAGTAGCAGGTTTCAGGGTCACCCCATCTCCTTTCTCTTTGTATCACATGCTGCAAGAGACGACTCAGGTTTGGTCACCGAAGGCATCACTGTACCAGGCGGAGTGGGAACAATCGCAGGGACCTGTTTCCCTGCTAGACAGAAGTGGAGACCTTTACTGGGACGATCAGAGGCTGCATTATACCTGTGTGTGTATATACAGACTGTGTGCACCATTCCCTCCTGATGTGCTAGCACCAGCACCGGAAGGCTAGCTAGCAGATGGGCAATGGTTTAAAAACACTTCCACTCATCATGGCTGCTGGCATCTAGTCAGCTCCATATCAGACAACGCTTGCAAGACACATCACATTTTTCACCATGGGGGACTACTCCCACTGCCCGCAGCCCTGGTCTGGGCTCCAGCGCAGTGACCACAAGCCTCTTCCCCAGTAGCATGCTACTCGAGATCAGCTGGCTTTCACAATTCCACCCAAGCTGCAGGTTCCTCCACTCTGCCCGTCCCAAGGGGGTGGTTTTAACCCATGTCCTGCGCACTGCAAGACTATTCCGCTGCCACAAGGGTCTTCCAACGCACTTAGGTTGCCACCTACCTGCACGATGCTTCTCCCAGCCAAACCAGACCCATGGCAGCCCCCAGGGTCTCCTGAAGGCTCGCTGCAGCACCTGCGCCTCACTCCATCAGTGCCATGGGGGAAAGCGAGCCCTGGTATTGAGAGGGCTCCATCCTATAGGACACCTCCACCAAGGGAGCACAGAGTGCAAGCTCAACCTGAACCCACGTGCACACATCTAAAGTAGACAGAGATGCTTTTTACCCCCATGAGATGGGGCCCTGTGGAGCTTCTCCCATTAGCAAGCAGCACCAGGTAGGTCCAGCTGCTCTTTCCCAACACCAGGAGCCCTGCTCCAGCTCTGGGGCCTCTTACTGTCAGTCTGTCCTCCCCTTCTGCCAGAGCAGCTCTGCTCACATGTTCTGGGATGGGACAGGTCTTTAGATGCTTTCAAATGTCCTCCCACATCCTCTACTGCAGACGCAGGCACTGGCACTCTGGCAAGAGCTGTTCTACAGGCTGGCACACGAAGGACGTCGGGTTCTTCTCCACGGCAGCGGGGACAACCCCAGAAACCCCAGACAGGTCTTCAGAGCAGGCTCCTCTTCTGTGCCTGGCCCTTCAGAGGCAGGGACGCATGGAGGGGACACCAAACCCCACTCCTCCAGCAGACAGGGGACAGTGAGGGGGCTGCACGGCCAGTTTCTGCAGCAGCCCAGAGCACATAGATCAAGCCCTTGTGTCTGGCACCACGATCTCTTCCCCAACTACACGTCTGGCAGAGCAGAGCCTCCAGCTTTGGAAAGGGTACAGGAGCTTGGCCAGGCACCATGGCCAGGGAGGAGCAATCAGCCCCTGCCTGCTGGGGAGAGGGTACGTGGAGCCCATGTCCTCCATGGGGCTCTAGGGCTCTGTGGTGGTGAGCTCAAGGACTGCTGCATGCAGCATGGACCAGCCCAAGAAGGGAGGGAGGTGGGGGACAGCAGTGGCTGGGCCATCACAGAAGGTCAGTCCTGCATCTTCTGTCCAGCAAAGCCTGCTTGCCCAGTCTGTCCTTGGGCTCTGGGGCAAAGGATGTCACCGCAGCACTCACAAGGTCCGTGCCAGCATGGAGCCCTGCCAGGGTGGGTGGATGTGCTTGCAGCCACCGATGGGGAGACAGGCTGGAGAGCCCCCAAATCCTAGCTGCAACCAGGAGCATGCACACTAGTGATACCTACTGGCCAGGGAGCAGGCGAGAGCTCCCAAACACCAGAACCTCCTGCCTGGGTTTGCAGATGCAGACTTGGCTGCAAGCCCCAGATGCCACGGCTGCATTGTTCTGGGCAGGGGCACTCCGGCTACATGGACAGCACTGAGCTCCGTGGCCCCTGGGCGGGATGCGCGCCGCGGGCACAGCAGCAGCAATGCTCTGCACCGTTCCCAGCACACAGCGGAGGCGGGAGCGGAGCGGCTGAGGACAGATCTCACCACAAAGGGTGCTGGCACCGCTCCGTGCAGCCTTATGGCAGACTGGTTATTTTATACTTAGCTTTGGGTAGTAACAATAACTTCAGGGGTTCCGGCATCTTTAAGCCATTTGGTTTAAGCCAGCACGCTCTCGTGATCAGCCAGCCATCGTCAAAAGTGGACTGCCAATTAACATGGTGGCAAAATGATCAGCTGCACCAACTGGGCAGGCCCATGGGCTGCAACCAAGCCCAAATAAATATACTGTGAAGTCAAGTGAAATCCTGTCACACAGAGAGATGGCTTCCTGTGAGCTGGTGATGGGGCTGATGTGCAGGTATCAGGAGGTAGGAGCTGCTTCTGAGTTATCAGAAGGTACGAGAGTACTTGCTGGCAAAGGGAGAGGACAAAAAGACTGTCTGTGAGGAGAAACCAAACACATCTGAAACAGGGAAGACGATATTTCTGCCAACGTGATCAACCACAGGAGCAGATGGTCCGCAAGTGGGAAAGTCTCCACTTTGACACACTCTTGGGTCCAAACTCACCACTGCTCTGGAATATGCATTACTTTGCCAAGGGCTCTGCAGGTGGAGCAGGCTGGGATGAAAACACAGCCCCTGCCACATAAAAATTTGATCTGAAGAGATCTGCAGTTCCTCTCCAACTTTAATCCTTGGATCTACAAATGCTCAACAGCATCACTGCAGAGCGTGGTCCTCTGGAAGAGGACAGGCTGGACTCACCTCTGCCATCAGACAGCTCTTGAAGTTCTGAAAGCAAGGAGCCAAGCAGGGATGGCAAACCCGTTTCTTCATGGGTTTCAAGGCACCCCGCCAGATCATCGGTCTGGGAAGAGGGGCAAGCCAAGGAAGAGGAGGAAGCCTTGAAACAAGTCCTACACATGAGAAGAGAGGACGGGAATGGGATCCTTTGGTCTCCGTAGGGTAGCTGGAATAAAAATCCTTGGAACGCATCAGGTCTTGAGTGGCTGTGGGCGGCAGTGGGCTGTCAGCACATCAGACACCTTGCAGTGATCCATGATGGAGCAGCCACGGAGGTAAGAGCCTCTGAGCTGCTCCTGTAACAGGACCTCCAAAGGATGTGGGCTCTCCGGAGACCAGCATGGCAGGGCCCAGGCTGGCTGCCAGCACACTGCCCCAGCATTGCCTGCAGATCCTGCCCACGAGGGCAGCATGTAACAGCTTCCCAGGAGCTGGGATGGGGTGGTGTTTGCTCTGACAGCACACCCACGAAGTGCAGCATGGCTGCATTTTTCTCTCCAAGAGAGCACAAATGTGCCATGTCCAGACACAGAGAAGGACCCCAAGCCAGAGAGAAACTCTGCACTTTCCAAAGAAAACAAACGGCTGTGAAAGAGTCTTTCAGGGTCCCCTAATCCCCTACCCTCCATGGCAGGATCACCTCTACCCGCCCTCCAAGAGCAACAGGCCTGTTGAGTCCTTTCAAGCCCTCCAAGCAACAGAAGCTCCCTGAGGCACCTTCCAGTGCTTCCCCAGGCTGTTAGGCTACTGCCTAACCTGGATCCTTTTCCATTATTTCCTCCTGTGACTGTTTGTCCCACTACAGGACAACAGAAAAAGGAGTTTTACCTATGACTGGGACATCATCTTTTACGCACCCCAAGGCCCATGTAGTTCCTCAGGCTCCCATCAGCCTTTCCTCCTCACCATGTGTACAAGGTGGTCACATACCAGATGCTTTTCTCTGTGCTCTCTGGTCTGGATCTACAGAGATGTTGTGCCCAAACTAGGCACGGTGCTCAAGCAGAGGTCCCACCAGCGTTGAGTGGTCGGGGAGGACACTTCCATGAACTTCACACACAGACCCCATTCACCAATTCTCCCGTCATGTTCAAAACCCTCATTAAAAGGTCACAGCTTCCAAAACCAGCATGAGCAAAAGCAGTGTACACTTTCAAATAATCTCAATTACATTACGTCTTTCAGGAGGAAAAGCAGGGAAGAAAACACTGTGATAAAGCTTGTGAGATGCGATGGGTCTCATCAGGATCTGGGTGTCAAAGTGAGACCCATGAGGAGTAGACCCTGCCTGGAGGGCTGATGTGCAGCCCTCTCACCCGCTCCATCCAAGACCCAGGTGCAGGCCCAGCTGCCACCGGAGGGGGCTAATGGCTTAGCACCCAGACATGCCAGGCACCCTTCCCAGGCTGTGGGCAAGGATAGGACAGCCACAGCTCTGCCAGTTGCCTGGGTGGGTGTCCCAGCCACTGAGCCAGCACACATAGTCAGAGGTGTCATCATTACAGACACGAAGCAGAAAGGGACTTTGCTGGTCCCTCCTTGCCACCTACCCACCCTCTGGGTAGGTGCCAAGGGATGTATCTCCAACGGGGACACAAGTGCATCGAGGACGTCTGGGCTGAGGAGCGTGCCGGGCTCCCGCTGCTCCCCATACGTGTACGTACACACAGCACAGTGCCAGCCCTGCCTGCCCAGTGCCAGTGGTACCATGAGTGCCAGCCCCGCCAGCCAGCCCGCGGCCCCAGCCGCGCCGACGCAAACTGTCCCCATGTGCCACCGAGCCAGCGGCACGGCAGCACACCCAGGCTGCAGGTGCAGGAGCTGCCGCCACCTCGAGAGGCTGCCGGGGAGGGAGGCAGCGTGGCACCCCAGCAGGTCCAGATGCCATCACAAGCACATTGCTCAGAGCCAAACCCCAGCAGCTGCCTGCTGCCACTGGCCCAGGGGCAAGGCAGCGAGCTCAGCCTGTCCCCGCTCTGGAGGACCCGTCAGAGGGCAGGTAAATGGGTTGGAAAACATCCACTTAATGCTCTAATGTGTCACTGAGGGTGACTGTGGCAGCAGCCCCAAGCACCCCGCGCTGGCTTCAGTGAGGCGAGGGGGTGGGCACTGCCCTGGGGATGGTGCGAACCCAGAACTAAAGGAGAATGTTTTGTTTTCAACTTCCACGGAAACAGATGGAGAAACTCGATATTCAACTAAAAGGAAAATAAACGTTGTCAACAGAAAGCTAAAAATAGGTTTAAATTGAATTAAAAAGAGAAAGAGAGAGAACAGAAAGTGAATGAATAAGAAACTAAAACACACCTGTGCCAGGAGTTGCATAAATGAATCAACAATATCAGGATGATCCCTGGGCCCTAAAATATAATAAAGATGTAACTTAAGAGAAAAATCATACAAACAGCAACTCAACATCATATAGTTATGTGATACAGAAAGAATTTACAAGTGAAAACAGGAGTGTAAGGGAGGAAGGGTGTGTGGGGAAGGGGATGGGCAACATGAGCAGCTTGAAGCAAGTTAAAGAAACAAAACATACAAAAAATCATGAAACTTGGAGAACCCAAGAACAGAAAGAAACTGCAAAGGAAAGGGTCTGAAGCCCCAGGGTCTCCAGCTAGCACCTGGGTGCTGCAGAGCCAAGGAGGAGATCTTCGTGTCCTTGGGGAGGAAGAGGAGGAGGAGCAGGGGCTAGCTGGGCACCATCTCCACAAGGAGAATTAGAGCTTTTGCACTGTGGGGACTGAGCGAGTGTCTTCAGAGCACCGTTTAGTCCTGGAAGATAACTGCAAGTGAACGACAACACCTCAGCAAATGCTTGACAGGCCCGGCCGGGCTCAGGTGTGCACATGCTTGTCACCAGCACCAGCTGCTCAGGAGCCCCTGGCACAGTCGCCCTCCCGCCCTGTTCCCCAGTGCTCTTCGAGACCCTGAGTCCAGGACCCTCCCGGAGGTCTCCTCCAGCATCCTTCTGGGAGAGAGCAGCTCAGTGCCTAGAGATCTCCATGTCGGCACCACTATCCCTACCTTGGCATCTGACTCTATGCACAGACATGTCTTGGCCCCTGCGGGCTCAGGCATCCCCCTCCTCTCCTGCCGCCCATGGGCTCAGCAGAAGGGGCTCGCTCTGCTCAGGGCTGGCCACCCACCGGCGGGGACCCACAGGGCAGGTGGGAGCACAGTCCTGGGCACGCAGTGAGCTAGACGGCCGCTTGACTGAGCAAAGCTCACGTCCAAGCGTTGGCGCAGCTCAGGCTCCATCCCCTCCTTTCCTGCTGCGGACATGCCTGCTGCTGCCCGGAGGCATCGCCGCCTCCCCAGGTGCCGAGCTGAGAGGGTTGCAGCGTACACGCATCCACACGCCACTGGCAGAAGCGGGGACTTGATATTCGGGTAAGCCCGGCTCGCCTGCCACTGACCCCGGTGACACCTCGGCGCAGCGGGACTTGCTCAGACCGTGGTGTGATGATGAAACAAGGGTCCTCATGCCTCCCCACCTCTCTAGAGAGCTCTGAGCCTTGTTCTGGGGGAGGCATCACCTTACCCAGCAACTGGCTGTGAGCGAAGGACAAGACTCCTTGGGGACTGTAAACAGAGCTGCTGAAGGACCAGAGCCAGCAGCTCCAAGATACGTTTGTCCCCATCATGAGGCAAGTCAATAAGAGGCTGAGGGGAGCCATGGCGGGATCTGTCCTAAGCCCATTTGCTTTTTGTAGCGTGGGCAGCAAGCCAAAGAGGAGCCCTGCACTGTGGGAGGATGCCAGCGTCCTCACCATCGCAGCCGTGGCTCGGTGGCCAGCAGTGACTCTGAAAAGGTCGTTTCCCAGATATTCACACACACATCCTCCTGCTCGTGCGAGGGCTTGATTCCTGGCCACTACAAGCAGCACTGGTCCCAGAAGGAGCCCCAGGATCTCCTAGGGAGCCCAGACTCCCTGCCAAGCGGGACTGGAGCTCTGGCTCAACCCTTGCAGCGCGCAACGCCTGGCCCTGCTGCAGAAGCAGGGCTGTCACGGCAGTCCAGAGTCTCGCCCGGGGGTTTCCTGCTTCTGCTGCCTTGCAGGGAAGGTACCCACCTTCCAGGGGTTGGGATGAATCCAAGAAACAGAGATGGCCCCATTAGCTTAGCTAGGAGTGAAAACAGCCATTCCTGGTAAGACGCCTCCAGACTCCATGCATGCAACAGCCTGACAACAGCCCAGCGCGCAGAAGGGTTTGTCCCACATACCTTGCTGGAAGAGGGTCAGCGTGACTGAGGTAACGAGCAAGAAGAGGGCCTTGATGGGAGGGAAGTGGGCAGGCTCATGGGCAAAGATGTGAACCAGCTGCGAGAGAGAGAAGGGCTGAAGCTGCTGCCGGCCTTGCATGCCGCCGGCTTCCCCGGGGAGCAGCAGCCCCAGCCCCGAGCACGGATCCGTACCTGCCGGGTGAGGTCGATGGCAGAGGCCTGGGGGATGGTGCTGTACATCTGCCCCAGCATCTCGCACAGCTGAGGCACCATGGGGGCAAAATCATCCAGGAGGGTCTTCACGGACTTCTCAAAGATGGCACAGACGGACTGCGGAAGAAGAGGGACCACATGAGCAATGGGCGTCTTGAGACCTCTCCAGGGGGGCTAAGGGCTTGACGGACGGGTCTCAAGGGAGAGAAGAGCTGGCAATGGGGACAGGGACCAGCCAGGAAGAGGGCTCTGGTACTGGTGCCCTGCCCTGCAGCACAGACGCTTCCAAAGACTGGAAAACACCCTTCCCACTGCAGCAGGAAGGCTCCCCGAGGGAAGAGTGGCTGGTGGGATGCTGCACCAGGGCATTACTGAACTAAGCGAACTGGAGAAACACCAGATGACACAGGTCCAGGTCAGAGCAGAGCTATTCCCTCAGGGAACATAGCTTTGGTAGACCTCCATCTCCCATCTCCCTGCTCATGGCAGGGCCTCTACAACTGGAGAGGAGCAGAGCTGATGGGGGCAAAAGACAGACAAGGATGGCCGGACACTGCCAGTGACAGCAAGCAGCACTGGTCCAGACACCCTAGCGAGACATCCCTCTTACAGGGCATCACCCAGAGTCTGTCCTTTGCTGTCCCCAGTTCAGGTCACCAAGGTCAGGCAATGCTGCAGGCAGTACACAGGAGGAACCTGGTTACCTCCACCACCTGGGCGTCATTCAGCCACTTGCTGAGAACCTTCTGTATGAGCTGGAAGACTTGCTGCAGAACCACCACCACCTGTAAGGAACGAGAGGGACTGAAGAGAATTGGCTGCCATGGCACTGGGAAAGAGAGATTCAAGACTAAGCAGTGCCTGGACTCAAACCTTCAGGAACCACTGCCTCCTCCACCCTCTGAAGCTGGGCAGTTCTCTTCCTTGCTGAAGCAGCTTGGCACAGCTCATAGCTGGCAGGCAGCACCTGGGCTGTCCTCCAGAGCAGTGCCCAGCCAAGAGGGATCCTGCAGGTCACCTCTGCCCACCTCAGGAGTGGTGGGATAAGCTGAAGCACTTGTTTTAGCCGGAAAGCACCAGCACTATCCTCTTCATGGTACACACTGCATTCCCCTTTGACCTCCCTCTCCTGGCACCAGCAGTGAATAGCAAGGCTTTGGCCAGGCTGTGGCAAAGAGCATCAAGCTACTGCTGTACTCACTGGGTTGGGTCCTTGTTGCACTGGCAGCTTCTTGACCTCGGTGCTTTCATGGTCATCATCATGGTGGCTGATGTCTAGGGTGGTGAACAAGTTGGAGAGAAGGCCCAGGATGTGGATGATGGCAAGCTTGTTGGAGGGATTGGGCTGTCAGGGAAAATAAAGCCAAAGTGTGACATAGACCACAGTGCTCAATCACAGTCATGCCTTTGGGATGCTGAGGAACCAGGACTGTAGAGGCATAGTGCCAGAGAGGTGTCCCCTGCACTCTCTTAAGCCCACATTCAAGAATGCTGCTTCAAGACAGCAGCCCTAGGGCTACAGCTGGTGGTAGAAGCCATTTCTGGATGGAGGTAGCACAAGGGCACTCACCGTTTCATCAGCCAGCTTCTCCAGCTGCTGGATGTAGGGGGTGATGAGGGAGTGCAGGTTCTTCAGGATCTCTTCCACTTGCAGTGCAGAGAGCAGGAAACCAAGAGCCTGCATTAACCACATGCACTGGCTCGTCTGGGACAGAGAAGAGACACAACAGGGCAGGTCACTGTCCAGCCTGCAGCCCTTCCACACACATGCCAGCTAAGACAGCTGCCAGGGTCTCAGCCAGCAAAGCCAGGACCCCAGCTCCTGAGCTGCTCTATCTGGGTCATTCTAACAGCTCCCTACCAGCATGGCAGAACCCAGGGAACAGGTGCTCTACCACCACCACACCTGGCCTCTTCCCAGCGACCCACCAAGGAAAGACCAATTGGTGCCCAGAGATCTCCATGCTGGCACCACTCGCCCTACCTTGGCACACCATCCTTTGCACAGACCTGTCTGAGCCCCTGCGGGGTCAAGCGTCCCACCCCGTCCTGGTTGCAGGTACAGCCTGGGTTCTGTCCCCACACTTATCTCCCTCCTTTTTCCTCTTGAAGACACACCTGCCATCTCAGCATTCTTGGGCTTAGAGGGACTGGAAACTGTGAGAATTAAGTCTCCCTAGGGGCTTCCTTCTCTATGGGGATGTACCCCACAGCGTGACGAGCCAGCCTCTCTTACCTTGTGAATCTGCTTCATCAACACCTCCTGCCAAAGGGAAGGGGAGAGAGAAAGAGGAGAGTGAGTGCTGCAGAAAGCCCCTTCCCATCCAGGAGGCAGGACTGATGCAGGTCAAGACAACCAACACCAGTGTGGGCACAGACATGCAGCATGCAGCTCCACACGGGCCACCCCACAACCCACCACAGGCAGAGAACAAAGCCCTTGTCCTCTGGTAAGCTTTTCCCCCAGCCAGCCCTATCAGCCACCCAGCGAGAGGAGCCCCTGGCTTGGACAGGCTCTGCAGCAAGATGGCTTCCGAAGCCAACCTCAGCCAGGGTTTCCTTACCCCAGCCACAGTGCCCACCAGGCTCCAAGAGCAGAGGCTCATGCCCTGCACCAACCTCTCTGTTCTCATGCACACCCTGGCAGCTCCCCCAAGCCCAGCTCTTATCCTAGTCCCTTGGCACTCCAAGCCCCATCTGTCCCAAATCTTGAGAGCCAAGAAAGACCAGGGGACAACATGCCCTGGCACTGCAGAGACCAGCCCAGTCTCCCCGGAGAAACTAGTACACGAGGATGCCCCCAAGATGCTCAGCAGCGGCACCAGCTGCCTGGTGGGTGCAGAGCTGGCAGGAGGGGGCTCCCAAGAAGGCAAACAAACCCCAGGGAAATGACGGATGTCCAAGCGCTACCCCAGCAGACCGACCCCTTGCCAGACATGTCTGCCACCGCCTACCATTTCTGCACTCACAGGAGGACACAGGGCCTGCCACCAGGGTCTACTGTCCGAGGAACAGGGTGGACAAGTCCCCCACACCAAGCAAGATGCCCTGAGCTGCTTCTCTGCGTCCTCCTGCCCCGATCCATGCGGAAGAAAGGGTTTGCACAGAGCACATCCCGGCTCGCTGCCACGCATCTACCTGCATCCAGCTCCTACCTGCGACACGGCAACGATGTTGGCGGCGTAGGGTGGCAGGTCGTATTTGCACTCCCGGCAGATCTTCTTTAGGGTGGAGACGCTGGAGATGGAGAGCTCGGGGTTGCCCAAGGCTTGGAGCACCAGCGGCAGAACGTTGTTAATCATGACGGGGTGATCAGCCAGCCACTCCGACAGGGCCCCTGCGCACACAGGTGGGATCAGACCGCAGGCTGCACCACGAGCTCTCGCTCCCCGCGTCCTGGGATGCTCGGCTTTACTGTTCACCGCCATTACTGCTGCGCAGGAGCAGTCTCAGAGGGTGTCCCCCTCCCCAGCCCAGCCTGCGCACAAGCAAAGGCCTCACCGATAGTGAACATGACAGTGTCGGCGAGCTGCACGTTGCTGATGCTGATCCGGGGAATAAGGCCGATCAACCCTGGCACCACATCAGAGTAGTTCACATCGATGGTCTCGGCAATGGACTGGAAGCCATAGAGCAAGGCCTCCGTGTGCTGCCGGGGCAGGAGAGGCACTGTCAGAGCCACACGCTGACCACTGATGCCCACCTCAGCCCCAGACACTGGCTCAGATCCCCCTACAGTGGCCGAGAAGGTTGATCCCTCAGCAGCGCTAAGGACAGGGAGGCAGAAGAAGTCTTGTTCCTCCTCCCAGTACACCTGAGAGCCCGCATGTGTGCTGGCAAGGTGGTCACGTTCTTCAGCTCTATCATGTCCCTTTGCTTTCAACACCCTATGGCAAGGATAGGTCCCCGAGGGGCTCGTAGCCATCAGCATGGCACCCAGGTCCCCTTGCTCACCTGCCACGTGGATGGCTGCTCTGTGTTGGTCAGGAGACGTCCCAGTTTGTCATAGAGGCTGCTCAGGAGCTCAGCGCCCAGCATCTCATACACGTACATCAGTGTGTCAGAGATGTCCACCCTGCAGAGAATATGGTGGGGGTCTCCAAACACTGTCCCCATTCCCTGCAGAGCACTCCACATACAGACACGTTCCTTCCCCTCCCGCTGCCTGCACAGGCACGCTGCCCCAGCCCACGGCAGAGTGCTCCTAGGGCTTCCTGGGCAGGGCAACTGATGCCATTCCAAAACACCAGCTTGTTTCCAAATCACCACCACAGCCAAAACAACTCTTAGTGGAGGGAATCTCTTCCATGTCCCTCCTCAGGTCTTCCCGCAGTGCTCAAGCTCCAGGGAGGAAAGACATTGCTGGCACCCTTGCCTGCCTGACAAGCAAACCCACCTCCGAGCCCAAAGTGACGTCCAGGCAGGGAGAAATGTGCCCCAGTTCTGCTACCCAGGGAAAGGTACCTGTATATCCGAAATTGCTCCTTCTCATCTGAAGACCAGAAGCCATACTCCTCGTCGGAGGGAAACTGGGCTTTGTGCAGCAGCACGTCCACCAGCTGGAAGTAGACAGGCCTGTAGACCTGCTGGTACACAGCTTGCTTGTCCGGCTCAAAGGAGAGGATGTCATCCTGGCAGCAGGAGGAGGAATACGTCAGGTGTTGCAGGGGAACGAAAACGGAGCCAGCATGCCCGCTGTGTGGGGGGCTCAAGGGCATCTCCCAGGGCTGGTGGGACCTGTCACACCTTGGAGGTTGCACTTCCAGCTCCCCAAAGTCCACCTGATGCCAAGCCCTTCTACAGCAGCAGCAGCATCTGGAAGCAAGATGCCAGAAGCCCCAGCGACTGGGTGGACCCTTGAGTGTTTGAGGACAGCACGGCTACAGCGGGGTGGCACAGGCCTGCGGCATGCCAGCCTCGGGAGTATGCCTGCGTCAGGAGCACGTATGCCTCGGACCCACGCAAGGCAGGCTGGGACGGGTGCCTGGGGAGCACAGCGCTCTCCTGCCTGCACCCGTATCCTCAGACCCACCCAGGGAAGCAGCAAGAGGAGGTGGGAGCCTCAGCTGAGCCCCATGCATCAGAGGAGCTGCCGGAACGGTGCCGACATCGCCCCCCTTCCTGCCCACGCTCAGCCATGCCGCATCGGATTGCAGAGGAATGGAGCTGGGAGGATGAACAGGGGCTAAAAATAGAGCACGACGTGGCAAGGATGCTCAGCTGGCACACGGAACACTGGCCCTGGGAGAGGGACCCCATGCTGGGCAGCCTCTAGCAGCCCCCAGCCCTCTCATTCCTCTTCTAACAGACCACGACTGCCAGCCCAGCAGCAGGGTCCAGCCCTCCAGCCCGCGGTAAGCTGGCACGCACTCTCCTCCCCGCCAGCGGCCAGTGCAGACACGCAGCAAGGAGCTAAACAACCATGTCTGCTGTTGAAAAAAAAAAATAGCGTGAAGTTTTAATTAGTTATGTTAATGAGGCCATTAAAGGCTGGCTCAGACTTCCAACGAAGACTGGGAGTGGAAAAAGCAAGCCACGGGGCCAGCACTTCTGAGGTACGTGTCCCGCGGTGGCTGCGAGTGCAGGGCGAGGAGTGGGGGCATCAGAAGACCCTGGGGACCAAATGTGGCCAGGCCAGACCCCAGTCCCTGCGCACTGATGCCCCCAGCCCTGCCAGAGTGAAGGATCTGGGCAGTCACTGACCTGCAGTGTGTACCAGAAGGTGAGCGTCAAGGAGCTGGTGGTTTCGTTGACGGGGTAGTGCCCGGGGATGCCAGTGCAGAACATGATCATGTTGACCAGGGCCAGGAAGCTCTGCCAGTGCTCCACCTGGTCCAGGAGGGCCCTGGGAAGCAGAGACCACGGTCAGGGTGGCACCACCGCTGCGAGCCCGGCTCCTCTGCCCTGACACATGTCACTGGGCATGGGACAGGCCCTGGGTGAAGCAGCACATGGGGAACAGTGGGCTGCTCCAAGCTCGCTCCCTCTCCTGGGGACCGTCCTCAGCACTTACCGGGAGTGGTTCTCCCCCAAGGCCACAGCGATGCGGCAGATCCCGTGCGACGTCTCCATATCCCCACTCTGGACCGCCTGGCGCAGCTGCTCTTGGAGCCCCAGCACAGGGGGGATGAGCTTCAGGAGGGTGTTCACATACCTGCAGGCACAGCCTGAATCAGTGCTGGGCATTGCCTTACCAGCACTGGCTGCCATGGTGTCCATCCCTCCCGATGTTCTCCCAGGGCTCTCGCCCAGCTTTCCCTATTGGAAGGCTGCCTTGAGCAATGGGACGCATCCAGAAGCCTTTATCGCTTACAGAGACTCTCCTCCTAGCCTGCAGCATTGGGACGAAGGCTGAAGCCTTGAGCACGCCTGCAGCGGAGCCTCTGTAAGTGAAGAGGAGGGCTGAGCCAGCGGCCATCGCGCTGCATCAACTCTGCACAAGTCCCCCACTGCAGCATGGCGCGGACATCCACCCGTGCCCACCCAAACCTGCTGGCCAGGCTGCCCAGCACCCCAGGGCCAGCACTAACTCATCACTGCCATGACCAGCTCGGAGCTGTGCTGCGCACTGTGGCGTCGGTCGTGATGGGGAGCAGGAGAAGGGTGGCCAGGGCAGACCTGCGGGCTCTCTCCCCATGCTTGCAGCCCGCACCGCTGTGCTCTGCATGCGGAGCTGCCAGTGGGAAGCTGCACAGGATGGGCGCATCTGGATTGTGCTCCCTGGCTGTGAGGAAGTGGGCAGCCACCCTTGGGGATCCTACCCAGGGGGGATGGCAGCCCCCCGCCCTCGTGGGCTGCCGCAGCGCTGCACAGCACAGCTCTTCCACAACACATCACGCACATCAGCCTCCCCTCTGTGCTGCTGCCTGGAAGTGATGGTAACCAAGGCAACGAGAAGGAGGCAGCCAAGGTGAAACGCAGCCCAGGGCCCCCGGAGAGAGGCCGTGCTGGAGGCTGATGAGCCGCTTGCCATTTCCCTGCCTGCCGAGGCACAGTTATCTGGAGCTGCAGCTATTCCGTGCGCTCCCTGCCCACTCCACCGCAGCACGCAGGTAGGGGGCCAAGGATGCTCGGAGCGAGAGGCACACGGATGCCAGCTCTGTGTGCTGCTGGGGGTCACCTCCCCCTCACCCCTCTCGCCCAGAGGAAATCACATGGCGAAGGGGACAGGTATCTGTGTGCAAACCATTTTCAAGTCTCTGATGCCCTGTGAGCGATGTCCATGGCAGTGCGGAAGCGCTGTGGTAATGGAGAATTTGAGAATTCACCAGCTTCTCTTCCAGGGAACTGATGCTGCAGTCAGGGTCAGCCCAAGGGAGCTGACAAAAAGGCACAGGGGACCTTCCACTGCTCCAGTGCAGAGCAAAGCCACCCTTCCTCTGCAGCACTGGGCTCACACTATCCTGGAGATGTTTTCATGACTATAGGAGTTTATGACAAGGATCCTGCTTCTGCTGGTTACCTTTAAATACTCACAGTGCAGATGCTGAGCTAGTCCTCTGGACTCCCTGAACAGCCAACAGAGAACCACAAGGATTTGCTTCCATGCTGCAACTCATCCCATTTTAGTGAAGACTTTTAGTAAAGTTTGGGTGAACCATGTCTCCTGCGCACCACCTTGCTCTGCTCACTGTCTTTGCAGATGTAAGGGCAACTCAGACACAAGGGTCCCCAGCAAGGAGGGAGACTCTTACTCTAGGTGAGTTGTTTTAGCCAGTTGCCCAAGAGCCATGGCCATGCCAGCCAGAGCCAGGCTCCTCTCCTCCATGACCAGTCAGCACAGAGCCCCAGGCCACCCCACCTGGTCAGTGCTGCTTCCCAGCCCTGGGCAACCAGCTGGTGCCACAGCCCTGACCAGGTGCAGAGCTTGCCCCAGGACACAGACATCGTGCCTGTCAGCCCTGCTGCCAGCCGCCGCTTCCCACCCCTGGCACCCCAGGACCAGGCACAAAAGGACAAGACCTTCCCAGCCCAGGTGAACCTCTGGCCGCCCAGCTGAGCATCCTGCCTCCAGCAGCTGATGACTGGCAACGCCTGTGAAAGAGCCTATGAATGCAGCAGCCATACAGTGACACTTCCCCACATATTTCCCTCCAGTGATTTGCGTTACCTTTCCTGAGCTACACTTGCTATCTCTGCATTTAGCAGCTGAGCAAATTTTTCTTCCGTGAGTTTGTTTGGTCCCTTCTCAAAGCCCAGTGAACTGCAGTATCCATAGCTTCCTCCATGGGACCAGCACCTCCTTCTGCTCTTCCCACAACCCTCCCCAAACCATACCACAGTGCGGGGGACAACCTGCAGCAGGGAGATATGGGCAGCTCACACAGGACAATCTCAGCCTTTCTGATCCGAAATCTGAGCCACATCCTGATGAGAAAACCCAATATATTAAAAACCTGTTTCTAATGAAGCTCTTGGAAAATTCTTCTAGTGAAATTCCTCTTCAGAGCTTCAGTACCAGGTGCCAAGACCAGGAAGGGATGGGCTGAACACCATGCGATCCCACCTGGACACCTGCAATCCGCCAGCTCCATCACTGCAGCAACACCCTACTGCTTTCAGAGAGGTGGCTCAGTGTCCGATGACCACGCTCCGTAACTCCCACCACAGGCACACACCACATGGAGATCCCTCTCCCTGCTCTGACACTACCCGCCGGGCTGCAGGAGCGTGGCCAAACGCTGCATGCCAGCTCTCCCCCTGCGGCACGTGCTGCCGAGCTCTCTGACCCGCTTAGCTGGGGGATAATCCTCAAACGAGACGGAAAATCCAGCCCGAGCCTCCTCTGCAAACGAGATACAACAATGTCTCCGTTCCTGCCCTCCTGCGATTCAGGTGCTTCCCACCACCCCCAAGAGCAGTGGTATCCACAAGGCCAAGCTTCCGAGGTTTCTTCTCAGGAACACCGTATCCTAACCGAGGAGCCGGGACCAGACTCCAGCAGTGCCCAGGACACCCCCTCCTCTTGATGCAGAGGGCTCCCACCTGCCCGGCAGGTATGAAGATCAAACACTTCGCACCTACCACCTCTGCTGCATCACCTCTAGCAACACCTCGGAGGCAGGACAGCCACCCGCTGCTGCTTGCAGGCAGGGAAATGGAAGCTGCCGGCACAAGGGACTTACCCTGAGGGTGATCCTTGCCCGTGAGGTCCCACCTGCCCTTCTCCACCTGGACATGGGCAGCAGCTGGCTGCTCCCGAGGTGAGGAGCTGCAGCATGAGGGATGCCTTGCCAGGTGGTGCTCTCCCAAGATGATGATCCACAGGCTACCGAACCCCCAGTGGCAGAAGCCACTGAGTCTTCTGCTGATGGTAGAAGCACACCTGCATGATCACCCCTGCAGCAATGGCAATGAAGCCAGCTGGGAGGGGGCAAGGAGGAAAGACACAGGGTCCATAACACCCAGGGGAACTCACAGGGAAGTGGGGAGCCCTAAGACTAACCCTCTCAAAGAGTGATGCCCCACAAAGCTCTGGAGAGGACCACCGTCGGCAGCCCAGCTCCGAGCCTACGGCCAAGGGCAGCGGCGAGCCAGGCTCCTCAGAAAACAAAAGCGAGGGACTGTGGAGGGAGACAGTGGCTGAAAAGCAGCAGGGATCTCCCAGACTGTCGAGAAAAGAGACAGAAAGGTCAGGAGACTCCCTGGGGGATTGGAGAAGAGCTGGATCTGCTGCGGCTGAGCAACAAAGCCAGAGGGGCGGGACAGCCGGCACCAGGGGAAGCAGGAGGAGGGATGAGGGATGGAGGACATGAGGAACAAAGGGGAAGAGAGAGCCCACCAGGGCTGGGAAGTGGTGGTAGCTCTGTGAGCTACCCCGCTCCTGAAGCTCTCCTGGATTTCAGCACTGAGCACAGTCCGGCTCCTCCCTGGAGCAGCCGACACCACACGCCGCCTGGCAGGGCGGCCTGTGACAATGCCACCGCTGTCCTCGTGCCCTGGGAACCAGGGGCTGCACCAGGCTCACACACACTGGGCAGCCTTTCAGGCTGGCTGCCCACCCTGTCCTGGCCACTGCCCGCGCGCCTACGGACAGGGAGGGTGCTCTGCCACAGCTGATCATGCCTCCAAGGAGGATGGAGAGCAAGTGTGGGTGATGCTGTAAGGGAGCCACCAGGGTGGCAGGACCGAATGGGGTCAGAAACTGCACGACAGGGTCAGCGTGGGAGCTGTCAGCCATGCGTCTCACTAAAACTCACTTTGAAAGCTCAACAGAAAGCTTGGGCTTTTAATGCAACTGAAGAAGAGCGCTGCAGAGCCAGGCTCCTGCACACAGGTGGGGAATCACAGCCAAAGGACTTCTGGGGTTCAAGGGAAACAGAAAGGAGGAAGGCAGCAAGCCCAGCATTTCAGAACTGCAAGTCACCTTCTCTCACCTTAATTTTCTGTACCAATCCTGCTACAGAGGTTTGGGCTGGCCCACAGCCTTTGCCAGGTACAAGGAAGAGCTGCTTGTGGTCATCTTCTGAATGCTAGCAAATGAGGCAGCTCCTCCTCGCACCCAGCAACACATCAAGATCCTGACAGGTCCCTTTGTGCACCGGGACTTGCAGTCTCCAGATGCAACCTCCTTGTCACCGTGGTGGGCAGCCCCAGGCTGCCCTCGAGCCGGGGACTGTGCTGGCTGCCCCTGCCCTGAAGCCACCAGGAGGACCGGGGCTCACGACTGCAGCAGCAGCAGCATCCGCACCGCAGCAGAGGGTCAGAGCCGGCACAATGCGCAGGGATGCACAGGGACGTGCAGGGATGCAGAGTGGCAGCAGCTCAGCCCAGCCTTCAAGGAAACCCTCCTCTTTGGGGGAAGGTTGCTAAGCAGCCAGGAGGGGATGCAGCCGCAGGAACCAGAGGAGATATACTTTTCCCTTCTGCAGACATCGGTCCTGAGAGCTGTCAGCAGCTTGGACAACGCGGTCAAGCTGCCTAACTTGAAGCCCCACAGCACGACTCCGGCAAGACCTGTCCCAGCCCTGGCTCCCAGCTCAGCTGCACCAGGGACAGCCATGGCCACAAACAAAGGACAAGTCCTCAGCTGGCAGAGCTGTTGGAGCCAGGAGGAGGGAGAAGACTGATAGGTCTGGTTTTAGTATCTCTGCAACAAATCAGCTCCTTGGCTGGACCAGCAGCACAAGGCAGAGGAGGGTCTCTGAACTCCCCTGGGCAGAGCAGGGTCTGACACGAGGAACCAGAAGGGAATATCCACCTCTGCTTGAAAGGATGAAGGTGGAGATGGGCTGCAGCTGCCCAAGACTACATGGTCCCCACAAGTCAACCATGGTGCAAAGCTTTCCAGGACCAACCATGTTAAACCAGGAGGCTCTGGCTGCTTTTAACATCTCCCAAATCCAAACCCTGTCATCACCACCTCCAGGGCCAATGGTAGCTAGAAAAAAGTCTGAGGTTTTTCTTCCCCACCCTGTTTCCCCATCAATGTCAAGGAGCACCAGCCCACAGTGCATGGGAGAGGCTGCCCTTACCTCTGGGCATCAGGCTGGGAAATAGCATTGACAACAGCCTCCACCGCTGTGTCGAAGAGCTCTGGGTCCTGCAGAGAGGTGAAAGCTGCCTGGATGAGGTTCTCACAGTCCATCAGCGGGATCTCCAGCTGCACCCAGCTGGAGAAGCACTTCAACACCTTCTGCTTGATGAAACCTGGGGAGTCCTGCTGCTGCAGCAGCTGCTCCAGCAAAGGGAAGACAGAGCCACACTCCTGTGCCAGGACGCTGCGGACCTGGCCCTTGCGGTACTGGGGCAGGCGGCTGGTCTGAAACTCCTCGGGCAGCACCGTCAGCAGCTCCAGCAGCGCCAGGCACCGCGCTCGCCCGTCCACATTGGAGTCCTCTGCCTGGAACATGCGCACCATGTCTGCCACGGCGCAGGGCCAAGCCTCCGGCATCATGCTGAGGGCCAGGGAGGCCAGTGCCACACACAGCCGGGTCAGCACGATCTTGGAGCCACTGGCGAAGCGAGTGATGTGGGTGAAGAGCTGTGTCTTGAGGCTCTCATACTGGTCAGCTGGGATGTCGTTCCAGTAACGGGAGATTTTAATGTGGAGGGCGCTGGCACCAAAGTACTGGATCTCGGGCACCTTGTCCATGTTGAGAAGCAGCCAGCTGAAGTGCCACGCTTGGGGAGACACCTGTGCCTGCATCAGCCATTTCTGAGCCAAGTTCTTGTTCTCAATGTTTGGGTCGTAATACAACTGATGGAGAGCCTGGAAGAGAGAGGGAATCATCCTAGAGCAGCCAAGGAGCACCACCATGGCCAGTCCCGCCAGGTGAAGGCTCACCGGCACGAAGCCCAGTGCCCGGGCTGCCTGCCAGCCGCTGCCCTGCAAAGGCAAGCCCCCTCCCCACCTCAGCCTGCCTTCAGTAGCCTCCCTCCTTGGGCTCTCGGCGAAGCAAGAGCGATCTGGCAGCAGACGAGGACCTGCAAAGCATCCTTCCCCTCCTCTTCTCATGCAGCACTCTGGAAATTTCTTTTCCTTAGTCATCTCCCATCCTCACCTTCACTCATTGCGAACCTGCCTGCATCCCTGCTGATGTACCATCACCGGGTGGGTGTAGGACCCCTCTGCATCATGAGGGCTGTAAGGGACATCAGCACTCCTGTCTGTCACCTGCACCCACTCTCAGAAAGCACATGTGGCCCAAAGCTCATGTCCAGGAGCCCAAGGAATGCAAGAGCTGCTACAGACATCTCCATGTGTCAGGTTATACAGACTCCTGGCAACCCACAGTCACTAAGCTCAGGGATTAATCCCTCCACAGAGCCCCTCTGAAGTATTCCCAAGCCTGCCCAGTCACAGCTGGGCCAGGAGAGCCAGCATCTGACCCTGCGCCTGCCACCACCTCCTGGGACAGGCCAGGGCTGCTCACTTCGTCTCCCCATATGGAGAAGCAGAACATCACTCACTGCTCCGACAGCTCTGGGAGATCCAGTCACTATTTTACAGAGACCCATGTGAACAGCCTCACACAGGCTGCAAGGCTTTGTTTGCAAAGAATATTATATAGATCTTAAGGGCAACATTAATTAGTTACTTAGCCCAAGCGGGTGCAACCGGTAACCAGAGATGCCCTCACACATGGAAAGGGACAGAACTACCCTTTGCCTGAACTCCATCTTCCAGCAGCAAAGTTTTCTGCCTGGCACAGCACGTTTCGTTTCAAATTGCTAACTGCATACGCCAGGAGCAAGGAAAAGCCGTGGTATTTGTCAGGCTATCAGCACGCGTCGCACCCCACCATCAAATTGGAGGATGATTCCAGCAGCTGCAAAGGATTTTTTTGTGTCCCCATCCTGGCTCCAGGTCTCAAATATCCTCCTCCTCTCCCTTAAAAAGCTCTATGAAATTCTTGTGTGGCCCTTGTACCCAGGAGAGGATTTAAACCCTATTTTTAAGCATGCAGAGCTGGCAGCCTCGGGCACGGGAACAAGCTTCCCAAGCAAGCACTGTGTCTTCCACTACTTCCCAGCACAAGACCAAAAAAAGCAGGACAAAATGGCAGGAACCTTACAGAGATGGCATTGCCTGGGCCATCATTTGAAATGCCTCCGTTCAAGACTCTGTGGCGGGGGGAAACGAGGACAACCTCTTTGTGAGAAAGAAAGAGGTTACGAAGTACGTCGTAGGAGACAGAGCCAGCCGACACAGGCTGCAGGGGGACAGACGTCTGTCCCATTAAGAGATGTATCCTGACACACAAAAGGTTAACCCTAGATAAGCAGGACACAGGGAGAGCGAAATCTGTCCCAACAGAGTGGCTGAGGGCAGCCCACGAGCTATCAGCAGGTACCTGAGACCTTGCTCTGTTCTCCTTATCTCGGACTCTCGCCTGGCACCTGGGGCAGAGGTAAGCACTGTCCCCCCTCCCATTTACTTCACTATGGAGCAGTAGCTGCAGATGTGCTAAAAGCTCAACCACTCCTAGGGGCAGGAACCTGGCTCCTACCTCTGGTCTTTTCGCTGAAGACTGAGTCATCCTGCAGCAGGGCTGGAGCTGGAGCTCCCAACTTTCTCCTCCATTACTGGCTCCATCTCTTATTTACTCTCATCAGAGCTTGCTACTTATTTTATTTCCAAAATAAATCTCACTTGAGATTCCCAGCGTTGGTGACAGCCCACTCTTCTCCTTCTCTGCTTGCTGGGCACCCCAACAAGGTGCAAAGCCTGGCAGCAGTCCCCTCCACCTGCTCCCTAGCCCAGGACCCCTCCCCACCTCCTCCCAGCCTCTCCGTTTAGACTCCCACGCATTCCCTAATTAATTGATTTCTTCTATTTTGAATAGCCTTCCTGCTAACACTCAAAAAATTGTAGGAGGAAAAAAAATTCCTATGCATCAAGTATTATGGGGCACAAGCTGTATATGTGCCCCAGAAGCCCCAAACTCTAATCCATACGAGGTTTGTAAAGCACGGAACACATCACATGTGGAGGACCAGGCCTCCAGCGCTGAGTGGTTTCCAACCCACAAGCTCCCCAGCCACTCACCTCCGCTGGCTTCAGGGCTGCTGCTTTGTGGTCTCACGGTGGGGAGCTGGGCAGGAAGAGCATGGTGCTGTGCATGCTCCGGGCACACCGAAGCGAGCCCCCAGAGTGATGTGCACAGGGGGTGAGCCTTACACAGCACCACAGGTGATAGAGAATGTGGGAGGGCAGCAGAGCCAGGGCTGGCATCCACAGCCTGCCCACTGGGAATCAGCTGCAGGCTCATCCTCTCACCTGGCTGAGGCTGCCAGCGCTGCTGGCTAAGGCCTGATCCTGCCACCGCCTCCAAGCGAGCAGACCCCGGTGCTTTCATGGGAATCACTCGAGGGAGAGAAGCGGGCAACCAGGCAGACATGTGAGCATCCTGCAGGCAGCCCCTGCACCCGGTGCACAGCCTCGGCAGCAGAGGCTCTGGCACTGTCTAAGCCAAAAAAATGGCTGCTGCATCCTAACGATGGCAAAAAAAGGGGCACTATCATCGATGTTCCCCTCGACACTCATGCTGGGGAGATGTCACTACCACTGCGTTAGAGGAATGGTGAGCAACCAGGTCATGAGACCCCTCCCCAGGCAGGATCAGCTTTCCAGCCAGGCAGATGGCTTTCCCACCACCACCACCATGCCAGCACCTCTCCTGCAGCTCTCACACTCTGTCCGCTCTGCAGCAGTGCCCGCTCTCACCAGTGAGCTCTCCAGAGGGGCATTCATCACCCAGCAACACCACTCCAGAACCCTGCTCCTCCTCCAGGGAGCCTCTGGGGAGGTTTCCAGTGGAGGTGCCCGGGGACACATGCTGGAGCCTCCGTTGCTCAGCACCTCGGGGAGAGAGGGTGAGCAGCGAGATGACGAAGTCTACCGACTACACTAAGTTATTCAGAGGATGGAAACAAAGCTGACACTGAAGAGTCACGCTGCAAGCTGTTGGAAGTCAGAAGAATATTCTGGAAACACATGGCTGCTGGCTTTCTTACCTCCCTTCCCCAAGCACCCTGCCCAGGAGGAAACTGGCCATGGCAGCTCCAGGCTGGAGCATGGCTGTTCCTGCCTGTGTGCAGGATGCCAGGTAGGGAGGCAAAGCAGCATGTGCCTTGGGGCTGCCAACAACGCACTCCATCTGGTGCTCTACATGATGCAGAAGAGATTTCCAGAGGACCTCCAAGGATGGGCATCAATACTGGAACCATCCTAGCCCATCTCAAAGTAGCAGATGAAATCCCTGGGAGAAGACTAGGCTCTTTCCCTAGCCTACTGTGCTCTTGGTTGAGTACCATCCTTTGCTGAGAGCGTGAGACAGGAGGCTGCAAGGCACCGTGCTCTGCAGAAGGGTACCTGAACATCGGGCATGCTCCTCCCCAGCAAGGAAAGGCACTGTCCTCACCCCAGAAGCAGGCACCTGCACCGTCTGCTGTTGGACTTTGGCATCACTGCACCAGCCATCACTCTCAGGCCCGTCAGGGAGCACTGGAGATGATGAGGGGAACTCATTAGCACCAGGAGGGAGAAGCAGAAGGCATGAAATCGGGCAGTGATATCTAACAGGGAGGCTTTGTGCATTCTGATTTGAACGGGTGGCTGCCACCAGACCTGCCTCCTCCACAATTAGACCTGTAACGTGAGAGCTGGTAAACAGCCTGGCTGTCAGCTATGCCCTTTGGCCAGGAAAGAAGCCTTCTCCAACATCAGCTCTGCTTCGTTGAAAATAATTCAAGCTTGTTATGATGGCTCTTCCCTGCCCTAAAAAGCTGTGGCCAAAGCCTCAGTTAGGCTCTGGATACTGGAGCAGTATCAGCTGCTCAAGAGAGCCTGAAGTAAGCTGCCTTAGGGCATAGGGCAGAGGAGCTTGCCCAAAAGGCATGGGTCAGAGGTCCCACACTGGTCACTCTGGACAGCAGGAGGGGGACCAGTCCAAGGAGAGTTATTGCCAAGCAAAGGCACCTGATCTTAGCCCACAGTCTGGTATCATGAAGGAAAAGGAGCTGCTAGGAGCCCAGCATATCCTGGCCCTCACTCCTTGGAGCTTCTGCAGGGAGCCCGGAGCCAGCAGGCTGTGTCCCCGACTGCACCGTGTAAAGCCATCAACACAGGGAGCCCAGCAGAGAGGTGTTGTGTCTGTGCCATTTGTGGGGTGACAAGAGGAGCCCTAGATGTGTGGCTCTGGCCTCACAGAGCGGGAGCATGCTGCCTGCCATTCCCGGGGGCTCCACAGGCAGACGGGTCCCCTCCAGGAGCCAGTCTGCTTCAGCGAACGGAGGTAACAGCAGGTACAGCTCTGAGGTCTGCAACCCAGCAGGGAAAACAGCAAGCCGCAAAACATATTCCTGCTCTGCTCCTTGCCCCGTGCCCATGGCAGGGGCAGCGGTGGCCGTGGCCCCTCAGCAGCCACCAGCCTTCTTCCAGCAGGACCCCCCAGGATGTCTCCCGCTGTCCTTTCCATCTGAACGTACCCGCACTGCCAGCGCTCCAGGCCTGCGACAGCACAGCCATTACCACGGCTCTGCCGAGCAAAGGGAACGTCATCCCTGCCTCCCCCTGCCCCGCGCGGCAGCCGTCCTCCCCCTGTCCTCCCCCTGCCATGGCAGGGCAGGCTGAGCAGCCAGCGGCCCCGGGAAGGCGGCAGCCTGCCGAAGCGCCGAGGATAGCAAATGGATGCAAAATAAAGCTGCGCATGTGCTGCCAGGCGTGCTGCTCCTACTCAAGGCACCCACACTTTGCCAGCAGTTCCAAATAATGTTTTTTTTTTTCCCCCCTCTCCTAATAAGAGGTGCTGCCACTTCACACCCCTCTTTGAGCCCAGCTTGCCCACACCAAGTCCTTGGCTGTCCCAAAGGGGCTGCAGCCCAGACGTGGCTCAGCAGCCTTGGCATCCCTCCCGCTGCTTCGCTGCCAGCAGCCGTTTGCAGAGGACGGCGTGGTCTCCAGCAGGGACGGGGCTGAAGGATACACATGCTCTCAGCGGTGGTGGCTGGGGGTCTGCACAAGCAAAGGGTGAGCAGGACCAGAGAGGAACCCTGGGAGCACAGAGCCCAGGATGAGTTACAAGGGTGACTCAAACACCTCTGCCGAACATCTTGTGTTTCTACGCATCACTTCAGTGAACAAGGCTGCAAGCGTTCTGAGAGGAATCCCCACTGGCACCCAGATGCCAATCTCACCCATTCCTGCTCTGCAAGATGTCGGAACTGAGACGAGGCTCCAGTGGTGGCCCTTGTGGGGCAAAGCCAAGCATTGGCAAATGAGGTGCTGCCCTCTCATCCCATCACCACCACGCCACAGGAAGGAGCAAGGTGTTCAGTCAAGGTTGGCTCTGGGTGGAATCTGCTTTTGTAGTGAAGATCTGCTTAAACGCTAAACAAGGTGACTCCTCGCTTCCATCAATTTTGCAAGAATCTCCCCTCCCGAGGCCCCTAACTTACCATCCCAGCACAGCTGCCACATCTCACGTACATGAGCTGCCTCTGAGGAAGAAGTGGCCAAGCTGCTGCCAGCACCACACCAGACAGAGGATGCCATTCCCCCATCCTGATGTGTCCATAACTCTCTTGACCAGGTTTCTGAAGCCAGACAATAACCTTTTTCTGCAGAAAGCAGATGCACTTGGGTTTCTCCTTCCCATCCTCCCAGGTGGAAGGCAGCCCCAGCAGATGCCACATCCCTGAGGCTCAGCATCTCCGAGGAGCAGTGATCAAAGCCACCCCTCTGCCATCACGGTAGGCTCCGGATGTCAGCTCCATGACACCCCGCCTACCCATCCTGCCAGAGAGACTCTGTGCATTCATCAGGCATCTCCAGAGATGTGGAAGGCCCAAAAATGCCAGACCGTTAATGTGCTAGGGAAAAGACGTCAGTGAATATTACAAACACCCCAGAGGATGGGAGGCAAGTCAAGGGAGGAAAGACCTGGAAGGAATCAGACAAAAAAAGAGGGCAAGAGCTGGCACTTGGGAAATTCATGGAGGAATGGTACTGCCTTCTTTCTTATTTCAAAAAGGGGGATACTGCCAGAGTAGATTCAACTGCGCTGGAAACAGGTAAAGAGGGTCTCGCATTCCTCTTCTGCCCAACACCGCAGTGTTAGGTGCTGCCACCCCTGACCTGAGGGAGACCAAAACCACAAGGCACAAGTCCTGCCCATGCACTGCTCCTCTAAGACAGACACAGCCAGCAGGGACCAAACGCCTGCAGTCCATCTGCACCGGAGCAGGGCTCACACTGCAGCAGGAGCATCACCTCCCCAGGGCCGCGTTGCCCCACCACCAGGCTGTCGGTCACGCCAGGGACAACTCTCAGGCACGTAAAAGCGCACGCAGGTCACGAACCAGATCGCACCGTTTAGGCATGGGGAGGCTGAGCATCCTTGCAGCCCAAAGCCCTCGGCTCGCCCAGCCATCCCCTCCCTCCGACCCCTCCAGCCACAGGAGCGGAGTCCCGCTCAGCAGCAGCAGGTGCAGGGGAAGCAGAGCCAGCCCAGAGCTGCCAGCGCCCAGCAGGTCCACACAGCTCAGCCACGCCAGCCTGCTCTAGCTGTGTCGAAGGCAGAGCAGCATCTAGGTCAGGCTTGGAAGAAAGCAAAAGGCCGCCAAGCAGCCCTCAGTGGGGACCGGGGGACACTGACACAGTAACTGTACCACAACGGCTCAGCCCCAGCGCAGCTCTGCTCCTTCCCTGTGTCACGGGAGAGCTCCCTATGAAAAATGGAGCAAAAAAATACAAGGAGCAACTTTCAGATGTCTTTTGAATTGCAGCACCTGAACCTGACACCTTCTCAGGAACAGAGGCAGCTGCCTGCCTGCTGCTCACAGGCTTTCAGACCTGCCAGCTGGCAAAGGGCAGCATGGGCCCAGCTCACAGCATCTGCACCCTCCCACCCCCCTGCAACCACTGGTCACAGCTGGAGGGATCAACAGGCTCTCTGGCACAGGTCACGCTGGATAAACACAGCAATGATCCTCTTCAGCTACATGGGCACCCAGAGCCCTGCAAAACTGCGGGGGCATTTGTCCAGCCCACTGCATAATAAACAACAGTGAGGGTACAGAAGGGTCCTCCAGGGACGTGAATATTCTCCACGAAAACCATCAGAAGAGCGTGATGGGCACGGTCTCACAAAAGACTTCTCTGGCTACAACCGCCACATGTGATGACTTCCACTGCGGGTAACTTGGAGAGGCTTCGATCCTCTGACTTAAGAGATAACAGCTCCTTATGCTGTTCCTAACCCCAGCACTTATCACCAACTGACTCAGAGTGGAGTCAAACCTCGACTTTTATCAGTATTCAGTGTTATTAATAGAGCCATGCACAAAACCTGCCAGGCAGAAGAGCCCAGGCCAGCAGAAGCATCATTTATCTGCCAGCATCACCTCTGACAAAACGGCTCTACCCACCTGCCTCCCACCAGCCCAGTCCCCAGCAAAGCCCACCTTTCCTTTGCATTGTATCAGAACCACCCCACAGCCCTCCTTGAAAAGACAGACATGGGAGGGCTTTGAGCTGCTGAACCTCTGAGTTTTATCTGATACCACCCCACATTTTTTCCTCTGGGCAAGGACCGTGCAGCTGCCCCCAGCCAGCAGTTCAGAGTCCCACCACGGTCCACAGCTGCACCTTCAGAGGACACCAGTGAGATGGCAAAGCCTGCGGAGACCAGGAGAAGCCAAGCAGGCTGGGGGAGGGGAGCCAAAGCATCCTAGAGGGCATATTTGCCTCCTCCCAGGCGGCAGGAGACTAAATCCAGAGGAGCGTGGCGAGGGCTAGCTGCCTCTCGGCACAGCGCCACCTTCCCCAGCCAGTGCCGGGTGCCCCCCGCCCTGGCACTGCCCACCCTTCCCGGGCAAGTGTGTGCTTCATTGTTGGTGCAAACAAAGGAGCGGTTTGTGTCTGCCGAAGAGAAAGGAAGTCAGAGGCAAAATCATCCAGCAGCCCTGGCTATATGCAGATTAAGCTGCAGAAGGTTGCATTAATGTAGCATTTTCCAGACACCAGTTAATCCCCCCGGCCGCGCTCTGTCTCCTCCTGCCTGGCGGAGGTGGGCTGTCTCACCTGCAGCCACAAAGGCAACCGGTGCCCACTTACAAACCTGACATTCCTGATGCGACACCTCCTGTGAGGCCGGGCAAGCTGCGGGGGGGAGGCAGGTGCGAAACACAAGCCATGTGCCCACCAGCACGCCCGTGGGCATTGCTTTGGCAAGGAACTCGGTCTATTCTTATCAAGGAAAAATGAGGACGCTGGGATTCCCACTAGCTGTCTGGAGATCGAGCTATGGATTGACAGTCTGTCAGTTTCCGAGCAGGGTGAGTGGAAGGCAGCAGCGCTCTGTTGCTGTTTGCCCTTCAGGCACGCATCCACTGCTGCCCTGCCTGCAGCACCTCCAAGATGGCCCAAGGGAAGTGTTTAGCTCAGCTGCCTGCCCCGGCGCCCACTGGGGTGCCCTGTTTGGTCCCCGTGATGAACCCCAGATGTGATGAACCCCAGATCACACGGAGGCTGTTCAGAGCTCTTCCCAGCAGCAGAGTGATGCCGGCTGCCCTCGCTTTGCCGCGGCCATTCCCTAGATCCCAGATTTTGGCAATCACAACCTCGCTCCTCTCGCCGTGCAGCAGCTTAGAAGGACCTCGAGCATCAGCAGGAGCACGGATGGGGTCTGGATCAGTCCAGGTTCAGAGAGGCATCACCGGGCCATCCACCCTCGGAAGGCTTTTCCCAACCGTAATTCCCAGCAATTCCCAGAACCTGGCGAGAGTCCCGGTGCCCTCCCCTCCTTGCATGATGGAGACAGCGGAGACTGCTGGGGTAGCCAGGACTAGACCCGTAGGCTCTCCCTGCCCGGCACTGCAGCACGGCGACCCAGAGGACGCCCGTCGGAGACACAACTCCTCCCTTCTGCTTCCATTTCTGCCACATCATTTTCCTCCCCGGGCTGCCCCGATGCACAGGAGCCGGCGGCTCCATCTCCCGCGCCGCGCACCGGACCCACCTGGGCGCCCCGGCGGGTCCCCGCCGCGGGCAGGGTGGGCAGGGAAAGCGGGGATGCCGCCCCGCCGCGCTCCCCGGCCCCGGCACCGCCGAGCAGGTGTCCTGCCGAGCCGCAGCCCCCGCACCCCCGCGGCGGCATCAGCATCCAGCATCCCGCAGCCGCGTCCCCCCCTCCCCGCCAGCGCCGCGGGCGGGCTGGGTGGGCTCGGGGCGCCGCGCTCACCTTCTCCACGTTCTCCACGGTGAAGTCGAGGCCCTGCGGCGGCGGCGGCGCCTCCGCCCTCCGCTCCATGGCTGCGGCGGCGCTTAGGAGGCGGCGGCGGCGGGCGGGCGACAGCGGCGGCGCACGGGCAGCCGCATCGCGGCGGGACCCGCCTCCCGGCTCCGACGAAGGCGGCAGCACCGGGGCGGCGCGGCGCGGCGCTGCTCGGCTCGGCTCGGCGCGGCGCGGCGGTCGCACCGAGACGCGCCCCACCGCCGCCCCGAGCGTCACCGCCGCCCCTCTCCGCTCCGGCACCGCCTCGCCCCGCTGCCCCGCAGGCGCGGCCGGGCAGCCCGGGACCTGCCGCAGCACCGCGCCGCACGCCGGGAGCTGTAGTCCGGACCCACGCGCGTCCCCTGCCGGGTACCGGCACCGAGCACCGCCGGGCACCGAGCGCCGGCAGGAGCCCCGCTCAGCACCGCCTCCCACTCTGCCGCTGCCAGCCCGCGGGTGTCAAACACGCCGGGCACCGCCGCCTCCCCCACCACCACGGGCACACGCAGGGGTTGGACACGCAGCCCATCGTTTTATTGCTGCAGGAAAAGACGACTGTACAAAAATAGAGTTTATCCCTCAAATTTTACAAATAATAGAAAAAAGGGGGTGGGGGCACGGGGCGCCGGGGCCGGGGCACTGCCCAGGGCTTTACAGCAGCTCTGGGGTTAAATTACACCCAGCCCCCGGGGGCCCAAAGTCATAAATAGGAGCTGCCGCTCGAGAACAATAAATAAATAATTTAGAGTAATAAA
Source organism: Tauraco erythrolophus (assembly GCF_009769465.1). NCBI lineage: Eukaryota > Metazoa > Chordata > Aves > Musophagiformes > Musophagidae > Tauraco > Tauraco erythrolophus. The sequence goes on along the minus strand of NC_141474.1, from coordinate 24,011,315 downwards.
TAGTTTAGCGCCACAGCACCGCGGGGGCAGTGGGGGGACCCTGCCACCCCCCCGGGAGCCGGGCAGGGGTCTCGGCAGGTGCCTGTGCCCCGCTGCCCTGTAGAGCACCAAGGGCTGGCACAGTTTGTCCCCACTGCACCCCCGTCCTCAGGGACACCCTCTCCCTGCAGGGCAGTTCCAGCCACTGCCAGCCCCAGGATGCCCGAGGGCACAGGGAGGTTTTGCCCCTTTTCTGTCCCCCTCTGAAGCTTGGGTGACGCTTGGCCCCAGCTCCCCTAAAGCAGAGGTGCGGGAGCACCAGTCCAGGCAGGGCGCAGGCAAGGGGGGTGCTGCTGGTGGATACTGGGCTGGCAGATCCCTGCGAGCAGTGAGGACGCTCCATACCCCCTCCAGCTCCTCTCCTAGGGCTGAGCCAGGGTGCACTCGGGCAGGACCCTGCGTAGCCGGCGGCATCAGCTGCTTGGCACTGAGCGGGAGGGGGCTCAGCTGCCCACCCCCCCATCACAGCTCCATCTCTCCTCAGTCCCTCGTGGCCACACAAAACCAGGGGCACCTGCCTACGCCAGACCCTTCCTCCGGGCATCGGTGCTGCTGTGCACCACGAGCCGTTCTGCTGGTCTACGTGGAGCTGGGGCCGAGCCGGCAGCCCCCTCCTCAGCCAATGCAGCTGCACTCAGCCGCTGAGAGCTTCTCCACTGTCTGCCATGTGTTCTGCACATCCATGAAGGAGACGGCCTCATAGCGGGTGGGCCGGCAGCAGGGGTGGCTGAGGACCCGCTCCTGCGGCCCCGGCGTGATGAGCTGCTGCCGCAGCAGGCTGCCCAGCGTCAGGTCGTAGTTGCTGCGTGCCCGGTGGCAGGACCCACTGCAGTACTTGAAGAGCACAATCTCGTCCGAGTTGAAGCCCAGGCCCAGGTCGCGCACCTTCACCATCAGGTTGCGGATGTGGCAGTTGCGTCCGCGGGCCCCTCGTGAGGATTTCCGCTGCCCCTTCTTGGCTTTGCTGGCACCCGGCGGTGAGCGCTCGGCACGCAGAAGCAGATCGTCGACCAGCTCCACAGCACCAGGGCCTCCCGTTGTCGCGTTGTCCCCTGCACACAGAGGGGACAGCACCATCAGACCCCATCCTGCACCTGCCACCCTCCTGGCACTTGCCAAGCCTACTTGTTCCCCATCGTGACTTGCAGACCCCTCCTGACCCCCCATCATGGCATTGGCTGAGTGCCCACGGGGCAGTTGGGTGGGTGGGCACCTGGCTAAGCATCTTGTGATCCCCAGGGCTCTGCCATCATTCCCAGCATGAAGCACGGAGCCCCATGTGCTCAGGCTCCCAGCCCAGCCTCTATGTGCAGAGGCAGCCCTGCATGGGCTGGGGCTCCCCACAGCAGCTCCCAACCCATACTCGGGACTACCGTGCCCAGGCTGGGGGTCCTGTCCTAATACGCACCGTACAGCTGGCTCCAGGCAGCGGTGAGTGGTACCTCCACGACATCCTCCACAGCCGGGCTGGCACCGGCCGTGCCCTGTGGTGTGGGAGCTGTGTCCAGCGTCTCGTTGCAGTGCGGTGTTCGCAGGGTGCCCGCAGCCAGCCCAGCCAGCAGCGAGAGGATGGCAAAGAGCCCCCACAGTGTCCCCTCCTGTGACAAAGCACAGTACAGTGGGGTGAGCCCTGACCAGGGTCCCCACACCAGAGGCTCCATGAGCTGGGGATGGGGATGTGTGGTCCTGGCCATCTTGGCCAGCCAGACCTCGGCTCACCTTGGGCTGTGGGTGCGTGGTGGGTCCTGCAGGTCTCGGCTCTGGTAGCCCCGGTCGCTGCTCCATGCTGGCTGCAAGTGCAGAGGTGGGGGTCAGCACCCACTCAGAGGGGATGGGGTGGGCATCGAGCTGGCTGGCTGGGAGCTGACACACCTCTCCCCTGCCCCTGCTGCGCATGCCATCCCCTCCCACACAATCCAGCACCCCGCAACACTTCCTGCACCCCCTGCATGACCCTCCCTCATCCCCTCCCCACACAGCCAGGCAGCCTCACCACCCCACGCACCCCTTCCAAGAGATCTGGCAGCTGGGGCGGCCCAGCCTTCACCTAGCACCTCTTCTCAGGGGGATGCAGCCACCTCCTCACGCCAGCGGCCCGGGATGCCAGGCTGGACCGTGAGGCAGTGGCTGGGGCTGGGAGTGCCACGGGGGGGGCCCTTTCCCATGGCCCTTCCCTGGGAATGTTTTTCTTGCTCGCAGTGGGAGCTTGACCTTGGAAACGCCAAATCCATTAGCGCTGGGTCCCCGGGTGCAGCCACCCCCCAGCCCTGTGCTGGCTCCCCAGCCTGCTGCCTGTGCCGGGCTGGGACACGTAGCCCCAGAGCAGCCCGGGCAAGTGGGGCTGCGAGGGGCAGGATGGGCAGGCAGGCAGGTCTCATGGGGACACAGTGGGACACGGGGCACCACGCTGGGATCCCTGTAGTCATTTACCCCAACAACAATGCCCAGCATCCGCTACCCTGACACACACAGGAGAATTTGGTCCCCACTGTGTATGGTCCCAGCAGAGCCGTGACCACAGTCCCAGGGGAGCAATGTCCCCTGGGAGGTCCAGTGTCAACTCCCAGTCTGCAGCCACATGTTGCACCTCCTTCCCCATCTCCCCCAGGGTTCAGGAGGCCCCTGTGCCCCAGTGTCCCAAGCCAGGCTCCCAAGGGGGCTTGAATCCTCCTTGGCTCATCTGCTGCATCCCCTGTCTCTTGGGACAGGACTGTCCCCTTGGAGCTTGGTGTCATCCTGCAGCAGGGAGTTCCCCTGTCCCCTCCATGGCTTTGCCCGGACATGTCCCAGGTGCTTCAGTAGCAAAGCTGGGACAGGACGCGCTGAGGAGAGTGCTCCTGGCCAAAAAATGAAGGGAGACGGATGGGCACCACTGGGACAGCACAAGGAGACAAAATGAGTTCCCCCAGTGCCTCCAGCATCTCCGGAGATGGTCCCCAAGTCCCAATTACCACATCTGATGCCACACTGCACTGGCCACACCGTGACAAGGGGCTGTGATGGGCACAGTCAGGCCCATGTGACTCCTCCGGGGGCTGTGCACCGGGCAGGATGCGTCCCCGGTGCAAGCAGGGCTGGCACCGGGCCCTCAGCCCCGCCATCCGCCGCAGCCTGGCCAAGCACAGCCCACGCAGCACGTCGCTCCCGTGGCGGCCTGTGGCCCCGCGCCAGCCACTGCCTCCAGGTCATGTTTTTCCCAGGCCGGCACCCCCGGAGGGCCAGGCGAGGGTCCCCGCGCCGCGCTGGGAGGGGATGGGCTCCCCCGGTCCCCGCTCCCGCGCCGGCCGCCCCGCCGCGGCCCCTCAGCCCCGGCATCCCGGCGGGACGGGACGGAATGGAATAGGATGGGATGGAATGAACGGGATGGAGCAGCCGGTGCAATTCAGGCTTCTCCCGTCCGGCGGCAGCACGGCCCCGAGCTCTGCGGCGGGAGCGCTGCCGGCGGGGCGCCGGGCGAGGGCAGCCTCCCTTCGTCCCCGGGAGCCCCGGGACCAGGGCTACGGACGTGCCTCGCCAGCACCTCCGCAGACACGGAGCCCCGTCCTCGGGTGCAGCTTCCCGAGCGCGCAGGACGGCAACCCACGTTGGCCCCGCACCCCGGCTCGGTCCCTGCTTTCCCCCAGCGCGGGCAGGGCTGAACCAAGTTCCTGGGGCACCCATGGGGTGCCAGACCTGCCCCCCCCCGGCAGATCCCCAGCTCCCGCAAGGGAGGGATCTGGCTGGGGTCTGCCCCTGCCACGGCTGCAAAAGCCCAGCTGCCACGGCTGCAAGAGCCCAGCTGGGCCATTACCAGGCACAGGAGCCCTTTTCAGGGTCAGGATCAGGCCCATCCATGTGAGGACTTGCCTGTCCCCCCGCCCGGGGCTGAGCAGCAGCATGCTGGGGCAATCCCTGTGCGGCTCACTCTACACCCACCCGTGAAGAGCCCCGGCGAGAGCCCCACTGCCCGCGCTGGGCACAGGGCGCTGGGGAGCGAGTGCCCCGTGGGCTGTACCAGGCCCCCGAGGGAGGCGGCAGCCACTCGTGAAGCGCATCCACGCGGAGCCAGTGGGTGCCCCAGCCCCGGGGTGAGGGTGTCAGCTCATGGAGTGGCCGCTTTTGGAAGGGGGCTATGCTGGGACCTCGCTCGCCACTGCTCGCCGTGCCAGCCCTGCAGCCGCGGGTCCTGCCCGGCACCATGGGGGATGCCCGGAGACCCCCAAGGGCACCTGCGGGCACCGGTGGAGCCGGCGGTGGCCCGGCATCCCACTGCGCCTGTCCCTGGCAGGAGGAGTGACGGAGGGGTCAGAAATCAACCTCACGTGTGACGCGGAGCTGGCACCCGCCTCGCAAAGCCGTGGGAGGACGAAGTCGGACACGTGGGGCACACGGGCGAGACCAAACTCGGCCCCAGCCCGGCGAAAGCACAGCCGGGGGGCCCGGGCACACCCGCCCCGGGGCTCTCCCTCGGCCACCGCCCGGGCAGCCGGGGCACAGACCTGCCCGACGTGCCCAAAGGGCCGGGGCGGGAGCTCAGGGAAGAGGCGGGTGAGAACGTCCCCGTGCGTCCCGGGCACCCGTAGCGGGGTCCCGCCTCTCCCTGCCCGGGCAGGGAACCCCGTCCCTGTCGCGGCCCCGAGTGCTTCCCGCCGCCAGGCCGGGCTCGGCACCCCGGCAGACCTGACCGGGGGCGGCCCGAGCCCCCTCGCCGCCCCGCGGGCTTTGCCGGGGGCGGGCGGCGAACCGGCCCCCCCGTACCCTCCCGCAGCTGCGGTACGAGCCGCCGCCGAGGCCCAGCGCCGCCGGCAGGCTGGGGCGGACGTTGCCGCCCGCCGCCCCGGCCCGCACTCACCGTGCCCGCGGCGGGGACCATCCCCCGGGCCGCCGCCGCCCCGCATCGCCTCCGCTCCCCGCCGCCCCCCGCCGCCCGCCGCCGCCGCGCCGGGGCGGGGCGCGGGCGGGGGCCGGCGCTGCCCTGCCGGCACCTGCACCGGCTCCAGATGCTGCTCCCGGTGCCGCTCCCGGTGCCGCTCCCGCTGGGCCTCGGGGAACAGGTCCCGGTCCCGGTGCGCCTCGGGGTGCAGTGCCGGTGCCGGCGGCGGCGGTCGGGCGCGCAGTGCGGGGCAGCAGCGGCTCCATCCCGCTCCCGCCGCTGCCGCTGGTGTCAAATTCCAGCCGCCGTCACCTGACCGGCGGGGCGGGTACCGGCACTGGCACCGGCACCGGGACCCCGATCCGCAGCAGCACTAGGATCCCGACCGACACCCCGACCCGCACCGCAGCGGCACCGGGACTCCGACCCGCACGGGCGTCGGGACCGCTCCGGGACCAGGACGGCACCGGGATCCGACCAGCAGCAATAGCCGCAGCCCGACCCACATCAGCACTGGCTCCGCGCCGGGACCCGCACCGCCGCCGCGCTCCCGCGGAGACTCGCACCCCGCCGGCACCGGCACCGAGACCCCCGGCGGCACTCGATCCCCGCCACCACCACCTGCCCGCCGGTCGACCCCCGGGACAGTGGACAGCGCTCGGCACCGCCGGGCAGGCGGACAGGCAGACGGACGCGCAGCCCGGACGGACGGACGCCCGCTGAGCAGGGGTCCCTGCCCCGACAGCCCGGTCACAGCGCTCTCAGGACGGACACAAGGACGCCCCCGGGGACGAGTTCAACCCTTCCCGGAGCGCTCCGGGAGCAGAGCCCCACGGGGACCCCACGCCCGGCGTCGGGGGGCAGAGCTCCACGGAGACCCCTTGCACTCAGCGGGACACCTGGGCCCGTGGGGACTCGGCGGGGACGGGATGGCGGGGGGGGGGAGCAAGGCAGGGACCATCCCGGCAGCGCCTGGGCCGCGGCGGGGCTGGCCGGCGTCCCACGCACCCCGAGCCACGGCGGGCCACCGGTGTGCCTGGCGTTCACGTCCGGCCTCGCCGGAGGAGGAGTCCGGCCTCCCTGCCCTGCCTCCCAGCCCGCCCGCGCCCCGCGGCCACAGCCCACGGGCGCCCCGCGGCCAGGTCCACCGCGGCGGGGCCACCCGCCGCCGGGCTGCTTACCTCTGCCGTCTCCCTGCCTCCCTCCGCCGGGGCCGTCGCAGGCCCCGGGGACATGGGGGCCGGCTGGCGAGCCGAGCCGAGCCCGTGCGAGTCCTTACGTCACCGCCCAGGGCCCTCCACGTCCATCCCGGGGCTCTCGAGTGCTCCTTGCAAACGTGCCAAATCCCGGGGCCGCCTCCGCTCGGCCCCGCTTCACACGTGCTCCCTTGGCCGGAGCCGGCCGCCGGGGCACAGCCCGGGCCGGGCAAGCCCCCCCCGGGGCCGGCCCTCATGGCCCGCCGGCCCCCCGGGCCCAGCCCGCGGCGGGGTCCGGAGGCGTGCGGGCGGGCTGCGCGCCCCGGGATGCCGCCTGCCGTGTCATCTGCCCCGGCAGCGCTCGGCCGCCTCGGCGCAACCTCCTCGGGCTTATATAACTCCCCGGCTGGAGCGGGGCCAGCGGCTCGATCGCCGGCTGTGCGGCGGGCTGCACGCCGGCCCCCCCCGGGTCGCCCATGGGGTCTGCCCCGGCACCCGGGCCCCCCGCGTGGCGTTAACTGCTTCCCCGCCGCTCGGCAGCCCGGACCCCGCGGTCCCGCGGCAGGGAGGGCCGGCTGGCGCGTGCGAGCCACCGGCGAAACCGGCCGTCTCGTCTTGTCTCATCTCGTCGGATTATCCAGCGCGGGGATGACAACTCCTGCGTCCCTCCTGCGGCATCACCTGCCGGCGAATGTGCTGACACAGGCGGCGCCGGCTGAGCCGCCCCCGCCACCGCTGGCAGGGACGGTGGAGGTGGCCCGCAGCCCACAGCTGCTGCCCTTGCCCTGGCACCTCACCGCGTGGCCCTGGTCCCCCCCTGCTCCTGGCACAGGAAGCTTGGCCGAGCCTGTGACCATGGGTGGCTTCACAGGCCTGTGTGGGAGGGTGGGCTCTGCCCGAGAGCTGGGGCTGCTCTCATCCGTGATGCTCTCATGGGAGCTGGCAGAGGTGATGCCCTGGGTGCCTTACCCCAGCAGTGGTTTGGAGGCCCAGGCGCAGCCCTGAGGTGGGAGAATCAACCAGGGCAGGAGACTGGGGACAGGGAACAGGACCCTCCGCTTTTCAGGGCTGCAGACTAACAGGGCTGCCTGTTTGGGAAATTTCCGTGACTGACATGTCCTGCACCAGGTTACCTGGCTGTCCCTGCGGGGCTGGGACTGGCCACAGCCCTGCCCACGCACAGGGAGCTGCCCAGGAGGGGCCACACAGGGAGGGGAGGGCTGCCTCCCCACGGACAGCCCTCGGGGCTTGGAGACAGCCCAAGGTGCTGGCTCACGTCAGGGGTGACCCCATCACCTTCCACCTTCCCTGCAGGCTGGGCTGGTCCCTGTGTCCCCAGGGCACAGCCAGGAGCTGCTGTGGGTGTGATGCTGGTGGTGGGCAGGGGGCTGTGTGGGGCATGGCACGGGGAGATATCCAGGGAAGCCCATACAGGTGGACCCATGGTGTCCCTTGTCCTGTGAAAGAGGTGGCTGTGCAAAGCTGTACAAAGCTGGCCTCCATCATCTTCCAGGTGTGCCCCCTTCATGGCTACTACCTCAGGCACCTGGGGACCCTGGATCTCTCCTCTGCCCTTAGCTCTTGTCCTGGGAGATGTGATCCTGCTGCTGCTGTCAGCCTTGCTGATGTCCTGCCAGCGGCACCTCCTGCCTGTCCCCCCAAGACTGTAGTGGCAGGAAGTGGCACATCCCAGTGCCGTGCCTGAATCCGGGCACTGCTCTCTGCCCTTGGTCTCCCATGAGTATCGGCCCTGCCCTGGGGAGTGCTGAGCATGGGCCAGGCCTCACAGGGTGCTTGGGGTGCAGGGCAGTGTCCCCAGTCCCATGGGTGTCCAGACAGATGGGTGACCTGCTCCCTGGTTGCTGCTGGCAGCAGCTGGCTTGGTGCCTCCCAAGGCACTGCCTGCATCAGCCTGTGCTCCTGCACCCCCAGAGCTGGGGTGTCCCCATGTCTCTTGTCTGGAATGAGCCCTGTGGGACCAGGGCCCGCTGCGACATCTGTCCCTGAAGGTGCCATCCTTGTGTGAGGCAGGATGGAGGTGATGTGGTCCAGCCAGATGGCAGAACTGAGCACGTCTGTGTGAGGCTATGGCTGGGTGTGGCAAAATACAAGTGGGAGAGAGCTGTGACGCAGATGGACCGACCAGTTGCATCACCTCCATCTCAGTGGTGACGTGGCTCCTTCAGAGACACCTGCTCCAGAACAAGTGTCCTTGTTTCTGCTGACCTGAATCTCCCACGGGCTGTCCCCGTGTGCCCTGGTCTCAGGCTCTGCGCTCTCCCCCTCCGCAGCCCTCCCAAGGCCAGGATGTAGCACAGGCCACCCCTGGGGCTGGCCTGGCCTGATGGCAGTGGCAGCCCTGCTCTTTAAGGGCTGGGAAGAGAGAAGTGCATGAAGGAGGGTTTGAGCAGCTCCAACATCTCCTTTCTGGGAGGGATTTGGAACTTGCAGCCACACACTGGGGAGGGTCGGGCAGTTGCCTCTGCGGTGTCCCATCAGTGCGGGCAGAAAGCTACCTCTTGAATTTAATAGCTGGCAGGTCCAGCAGAACGGTCACCCACCTGGAAGCAGCCACCCTGCTCCCCCCAAGCGAAGGGTCTGTCCCCAACCCGTCCTGTGGCTCTGGAAGCCCTTCAGCATTGCCGGGGTTTGCCGCAGGGATTACGCTCCTCCCCCCTGGGATCTGGCAGGTGTTGGAGCTGGTCACAGTCTCAGTCCCCAGCTTCCTAAACCGCTTCCTTCCTGGACGCTGTGGTCAGAAGGTCACTTGGCTGGACACCTGCCTTTGTAGGGGCCGCACCCAGCCCAATTGCTGCTGTGACCCTTAGCGGGAAGCCACCTCGCTGGAAGGGAGTCTGTCCCTGAGAGAGCCGGCAGAATCACAGGCAGAGCTCCAGGCAGCCTGACCCAGGCAGGACAAGCACCCAGCCCTCTGACCCCCAACATGCACCCAGCTCATGAGCCCCCCTCCCACTCCTCAGGTCACCTGCGAGGAGGAGCACAGCCCTCTCCTGTCCCCAGCACCAGGCCAGTGGCATTGGCCAGCTGCAGCTCCTGGTAGCTGCCTCTGGGTTACTGTGCTGAAGGAGCCAGCAGTGAAACCAGGCTGGGGACAGCCCGAGCAGGGGAATCCCTCTGCCTCCCCTAAAAAAGGCCAAAAGCAGCAGAAGAAAGAGGCCAGCCAAGCTTGTTTGATAGCTTTATTGCTTCTGTGATATGACTGAATTGATGTGACATAAGCCAGCTTGGAGGAGCCTGCAAGACTCTTGCCCTCCCTGCCTAGAGGGGAAATTAAAAAAAAAAATGCAGAAACTAAAACTAATTTTAAAAACTCATTGAGTTCTTGCATCTCAGCTTGGTACAGTACCGGTGAGCGCACTGGCCTTTGGAGTGAGTCCCTGTGCAGGCTGTGCAAGGAGCCAGTGCCTGGAGGGGCTGGGTAGTGGCCTGGATCGCCCGTACCGAAGGACACGTCTCTAATACTGTGTATGATGCACACTTGGATCGATGGCATGTGCTGCACTGGTGCCAGTGGAGCTCAGCATGGCGGCTGCCTCCCTGCCAGGCAGTCTGGAAGCCCTTGCCTGTCCCCTGGTGCTGCTGGTGCCCAGCCTGTCCCTGACTGATACAGCCAGCCAGCCAGCCCTGTCCTGACTCCTTCCCTCTCTCCCAGCAGCACCTGCACTGAGAGGCAAAGCAGCAGAGCAGGACCTCCCTGCTGCTCCCTCCCAGGAAAAGGAGATGCTGGAAGCCCAGAGCTGCTGGGCTGCAGAGGGTCCCTCTGCTGCCTCGTGCTCCCTGGCTGTGGTGCCTCCATTTGGCATGTGTGAGCTTGAGGCCACAGCATGGCCAGCCCCAACGAGATGAGCTAGTGGAGGGAGCCCGACACCACGGTGGTGGGCACTGGGGAGGGCTGTATGCCACAAATGCAGGAGCAGCCTGTGCCCACGGTGGGGTCAATGCAGCAGCAGCTCTCTGGCAGCCCCTCAGACCTGCTCTCTCCACCAGCCGGAGCAAAACCTTGCTGCTGGAGCTGGCTCCTGACCTCCCTGCACTCGCCTGGTTTCTCCCTAGGCAGGTTCCCTGCCACCCCAGTGGCCTTTCTGCACTGCAGCGTGCCAGAGGCTCCAGGCAACCCCGCTCTATATTTAGGCTATAGAGAATTCCCCTGGGCTCTCCTTTTCGAGCTGAAAAGGTGAGTCACTGAGAGGGAGAGGCCGAGACTCACATCCGTCCCACTGACCCTGCTCTGACCCGTGTGCACTGCTCGGAGCTGGCAGGACTGCAGCGTTTCGGAGGGCGGGAGGCGGCTGCAGGTGCACACGGGGAGGCAGCCAAAGGAGCAGCATCCAGGAGCGAAACCCAGTGCTGCACACCGCTCTCGGGGCTGGGGTGCACACCCCCAGCGCCTAGCCGCAGGGCTGCTCCGTGGCTGTGCTTGCCCCACCAATGTCAAATGGGACAGTGAATTAGAGGGGAGCCCTTGGCTCCCAAACAACCTCCCATCTTCTCTTTCCTTCTACTTGCAGGTGGTCCTGACCCACCACAGGCACCCTGGGCCATGCACTCACCTATTCAGCCTGGGCATATTTGCCTGGAGACCTCCACTAAGGTGGAGGGAAGGGCTTGGAGTCACCTCCCTGGTCTGCAGGGACAACTTCTCATCAGGACCTGTCCCTGGCTGTGGTGGGGAGCTGGGATGCCAGGGAAAGCATGGGCCATGCTCTCTCCTTGGACCTGGAGCCAGTGAGCTGGAAGATAAAGGTGCCCTGTAGCTTTGTAGTGCTCAATGAAACAGACTAAATCAAATTAATGCCATCACAGGCCTCCATGGGGATGCTTCCCTCAGGGGGTCGAGAGGAGCCCAGAATGGACACTGGAGGCTCTTCACCAGCCTCCTCCCCACTGCAGCCACCCGCGCTCTGGCATCTCAGCTCACTGCAGCACACGGATGCCACCCACCACCCCATCACTGCCCCAGGGCTCCCAGAGTAGCTGGTTAAGGACCCAGTTCAAGCACCAAGGCAGAGGGTGGGTGCCCACCCTTCCTCAGGCACAACCTTAGCCAGGTCCCCTGGCCACAACTCCCACTGCTGCTGTAGCAGGGACTCTATGGACGATGGTCTCAGCTCCAGGCTGACACAGAGGAACAGCAAAGGGAATGTTGCCTGGCGAGAGTCATGGAAATCCAGTCCCTTAGGCTCCTTGAGCAGGAAAAAACAAATTGAGGGAGAATATTCAAAGGAGTATCTGCCACAGCATATGCTCAAAAACCTGCTGGAAACCCCCATTCTCCATGCTGGAAACCTCACAGAGCATCCTGGGGGGAGGCATGAGGAGAGCAGGGACTGCCTGGCTGAGAAGCCAGAGGGACAAGGGAAGGGATGCAGGAAGGGGAAAGGGAAGGGAGAGCATCCCAGCATCCTTTTTCGGCAGCCTGGAAAGGGCAGGATGTTTGAGTTGCTCCCAGACAAGGCAAGCAGCAGCTATGATCAGGAGCTGTGCCTGGGTCATTGCCGGCCTCTCCTGCACATCCTCTCTGGGGCGTCAGACCCAGAGCCACAGCCTCCTGCAAGTCAGTGAGAGCAGAGATGGCCTAGGGGAACCATGCGAGCCCTGCTCTGAGCACCCCTTGTCCATGCTGGGGCTGTGTTCTCCCTTCAGCTCAGAGAAAGACAGACTGCAATCCTCGGGCTATGTCAGATGCAGTGCCAGGACCATGAGCCCTGCCAGCACCCCAGTGGGATCCCCCCTCCACTGACCCCAGCACTGGCGGGCTGCACCTCGGTGCCTCGACACACCGGGACTTGGCTCAGGACAGTGCCCATCAGTGCAGTCCAGCCTGCTCCAGGCTAGGAGAGTGTGGGAGCAGATTTCCACCTGTAACCATTCCCCTGGCAATCCCCTTCTGCCCACGCTTTCCAGGTGGATGAGACCACCCCGCTGTCCTCGCACTCGGCCATGTTGCTCAGTTTATTCCGGCTCCTCTGAAATACGTATACAAATCAAATGTGCAAATACTGCATCTCGGGACCAAGACGGCAAAGGAAGGGATGTGCTCCTGAGAGCAGGAGGAGCAGCAGTGCTAGAGCAGCACGGGAGGAGCTTGGAAACAAAGTGAGCAGGGGCTGAGCAGAGGGTGAGGGCTCCCAGCAGGCCCCCACCCATGCCAGCAGGATCCATCATCACTGAGGTCACACATCGCTTAAATAGGGAACATGATCGAGTCTGGAATGTAAAACAAACATCTTCAGCAGCCTGCTCTCAAACTGTAAAGCTTCAGATCTCCATGCAAGATCTGACCTCCTTCCAAAGAATAAATTACTCCTCTCCCAGACAAAAATGAAGCGAGATGCTGTCCAGAAACGGTGACACCAATCTGCATGGACTCCACGGGGGCCCTGCACCACAGGCACAAACCAAGAGGCCTGAAAGCCTTGAGCACGAGGCAGGCTCCTCAGCGCTGGGACAGGCAGAAAGGTGGGGAGGGTTTGCTGCAGGCAGAGAAAGCCATCAGCTCCCTGCTCCACCGTAGGGTCAGGGCAGAGGCAGAGCAGGGCAAATGGCTACGAAAAATGCAGCCAAGTAAGTGGCTGCTGCTGCTGCCTCTATGCAGGAAGCAAAGAAAAGTGCAGAAAAACAAACCCATGCTCATCTTCAACCAGAAGCTCCAAGCGGAGAAGGAGGGAAAGCCATTATTCTCCCTTTGAACTATAGCAGCACCAATGACACCAAAGTTTTGGACGGATTTGTTTTCCTGGGGAAAGGTCTGAGGCCAATGACAACGCAGATGGAGCATGGAGAGGCCAGGCTTTTCGCAGGGCTGTGCACAAGCAGACTTTGCCTTGTACGTTGGTATTTCTAGTGTGATTCCAGCAGTTTCTTTTAAAAAATAATACTTTATACATTCAGGCATTGCTGCCTCGGGGCAGCGTCACCTCCCATTTGGCACAAATCGTTTTATTCACAAACCTTTCTTCTCTCTCCTGAGTCTTTCCTGTTTAATTCAGGACACAGAAGATCCGTCTGCGATGCAGAGTTCAAGAACGGCCCACTCAACCCCTTGCCCACCTCCTGCCAGCTCTGGGCCTGGAGGCAGCAAATGCAACCCTCGTGCAGACTGGCAACGTGAGAGGGTCTTCCCAGAGCACCTGGGCATCTCTGTGTGTCTTCAGTGAGGTGGGATTCTTGCGAGGGGCTGCCAGTGCCTGCTCCCAGAGCTGCAGCGTGCGTCTTCGTCTCCTCCCTTGGAGGCAGTGGCTGCAGCCACTCAAATCCCACTGGTTAGGTCAGTGATGACTCGGGCTTTCACCAGCTTCCGCAGGAACTCCTTCTCCCGCTGGATGTTGTGTGTCCAGGACTGGAAGGAAATAGGAAAGACAGGATGTCAGCAGCTATCCTGGCCAAGCATGCTCCCATCCCTCACGTTGTGGGAGACTCCAATTGGCGCAGGACAGTGGCTTCTGCCAAGGAGACAGACTCTGCTGTGGACCAGAAGAGACCTTGCAGACCAAGGGCCTTCTCTTATTTAAACCCAATACAGCCAGCAGGGTCAGACCCATGTATCTGAGGTAGGAGGTCTCCCCATGGGCTGGGTGATGTTTTTTTTGGCATGGTGAGATCTAGGCAGCCTAGGTGCCTCCACCTGGGTGGATGTAGCTGGTTACAGTGACCTCCCAAGCCACTACGCACAAGTGTCCAACAGCACAGCATTAGCAGTGATGTGTGCTGGGACACAGCTGGCAGAGAACATGGTGGCAGGACACGTCGTACTTACATACAGCTCCCTGCCAAGACAGGTCTCTGGGGAATGCAAGGGGGTGCATGCAGCTGAAAAGCCCCAAGACCAGCCCCACCAAGGCCGGCTCTTGCCTCCCAATGCTCTATCAAGAGGAAATCACATGCTAAAGGTTACACTAATACAATGCGTAGGGTGAAATGGTCACATCTCCCAGCCTGGCCTTTCAGAGTGATGATTGCTAGAGCTGGTGTCAGTCCACCCAGATGTGTTCCCTGCAGCAAGCTTTAGTGGTGACCACAGCATCTGTCATCACTGTCCTGTGCTGGTACTATTAAAGCACTTAAAGCAGTAAGCGGTTTGTCCCCTGGGGAGACCAAGGCAGAGCAGTGAAGACCAACTTTCCCCAAAATCTCCCAATAGGATAAGAATCCCAGTAAATGAATCCAGGTCTCCAGCACAGTGCTCTGGCCAGCAGGTACTCTGAACTCTAAATACGGTCTGGACCATGAAAAAATCACTCTACAGGAGCCTTTTTGAAATGGCCTCAAACCAACAAATCACCAGCCCAATAAGCCTTCAGAGGGCACTTGGTCATAGATATCTAAACCCAGTTTACCACGGCAAAACTGTGGGTATCTGCCTGCAAAGCACTGGTTGTATCCATCACGCACAATGTGCATGTGGCTCTCCTGTCATCTGTGGATGTCATGTCCTGTCCTGTCCAGGACAAGCAGTTCCCAGCCATGACTGCCGACTGTGTGGCACAGACAGCCGTGGTCATGGCATGGAGCCTGCTGTCAGGAGGTCCAAGGGACTGAAGATCTCTAGATCTCCAGCACATTTTGGAAATGCCTCTCCTGCTGCTACTGTGCATTCACAAGCCCTTCCACCCCCTCAGTGCACAGGAATGACGACGGTTAAAGCTGCTAAGGAAAGTTCAGGCAGGTCTTATCTTGTAACCTGTGTTCAAAAGAAGTCTTTGACTTCCTCTGCTTCCAGTGACACTGTTACCTTAGTGCTGCAAACAGGACACCGGCACTAGGAACAACAGGGCCACACGTGGTAAACTGTGCTGGTGCTCTTTGTGACTGTGAAAACGCAGAAACCCCCAATCTCTAAACTGAAAAGACGCTGCCCAGAAACAACTCAGCGCTTGGCTTCTGCTAACATAAAAGTAGAAACTGAAAACTGGCACTCGGAAGAAAGCTGGCTTGTAAAAGGAAAAAAGTATGCATTTCAGAAAGCAGCAGTGGGAGCGATGGTGGTGCAGAGCAGAGGGAGCTGGGAGGGCAGGGCTGTGTGTGCCTGTCACTCGGAGCAGGACAGCCAGGATCCCCCAACGTACTGGGAAGTCTCACATGTGGCATGTCAGCTGGGGGTCCTGGGCTTGGCCCCTGCCACGCAGCAGCTTCTCTCCTGACAACACAGCCCCTTGCTAGGGACGCATGGCACCAGCAGAGGCAGCCAAGCGTGCCTGTGTGCTGCTGCCAGCAGGCAGGGAGCAGCTATCTGCTGGCACACGGGCCATGATGGGAACACCAGGTCTCAAGGCATTCACTTACATCTGGCTGGGCTTATTCAAAGCCTACCAGGAGCACCAGAGAGCCTGATGCACCCGATACATCATAGCACAAGCTGATCCCTCCTTCGTGTCTTTCAGCCTCATCAAACAGTACGAAAAGCCAACTGGTTTCACCCAGTACAACCTGCTTGCATCCCTTGGTACGGATGGTAACTGGGGAAGCAGCCACTTGTAGGCAAACTCGAACCACCTAAAATGTCACCACAGGCCACATGCAAGTGCCTTATCTGACGGCAAGGGGAAATCTGCTTGCATGAAAGGTACAAGTGAAGCAGGAATTTAAGTACAGGAGGTGGAAAATAAAACTTTGTGGGATGGAATTGTGGTCTCACATTTCAGCTAGGTCTGACTCCAGCACTGACTGCAAGGCTGCTGGCAAGACCTATAAACCTCTCGCTGTTCAGCATCAAGGCTGCTCTGTACCCTGGGCACTGCCACAAACTCCTCTTTCCAAGCAGAAAGCCACATGTAAGGGAATTCAGCCTCCCACTTGATACACGGATCTTAGTGGTGTCTGTAGCAGCACTCTCAAATATTTTGTGGTTGAATGTAAGATCACAGAGGAAGAGGATTCCCTGGTGAGGATGGGTTTTCATCCCCCTCAAAGAGCACCAGCAGAGCGCTCGGTGTGGTGCTGCTCCCCCCGCACCCGACAGCAACACGGGCAGAAGCAGAAGGGATGAGACATGTCTTCAACACCAGCTCCGGTTACTGATTACAGGAGAGGGACTCACCCCACTGACAGACAGAGCTAATCAGGCGAAGGAGCTGCATTCCAGCCCCAGCAGCCGCAGGGGGGAGAAGAGCTGGAGTAGATTTCTCAAAACTGCTGGAGACAGGCAGGTACCTCGCTCCCATTGCCCTGCCAGGGGGAAAGGCAACAAAATACACTCCTCAAACTCAGCAGGTTTTAGGGTGTGTACACCCTAAATGGCACCTGGGGTAGCCCAGCCTGGGTAGCACACGCTGCCGGCAGGGCCTGGCAGGCGGCGGGGCTGTGTGAGTTGGCTGCAGGGTCTCATGCAAAGCCAGCCCTAGGCAGGCTCAGGCTGCTTTGGGGCCAGGACCACGTTACGGCTGTTGTAAGGGGAAGTTCTCTTTTGCCACCTCTCACTGGGTAAGCCGAGGTGCTCTGTGTAACCAAGCTCGTGGGCAAGTTGTCGCGGAAATCTTTCAGCTGATGCAGTGTCCTGAGCTGCAGCAGGATGGTAAAAGGAAGAGGCAATGCTTCGGCCACCTGCATTCCCACGGACAGGACTGTGCTGTCAGAGTGCTCATTTTGACATTTTAAGCAGAGCGTTGTGAGCAGGATCCACACCTGGAGAAGGATTACATGAAGTGGCTGCAATGCTGATGGTTCATTCCTGCTACTACTGCAAAGAAGCCCTCTCCTGCCCTCGGACACTGGATGTGCTCTGGCTGTGCTGGCAAGATGCTCACTGTCCCTTTCAACTGCTTTGGCGCTCTCTTCCCATGCACCCCAAGCCATTACTGCCTCATTTCCTCCTCCTGTATGAAATGCTGGATTAGTCACGTTCACAAAGCTCCTGCCCTGAGTCCTGAAGCTACACCTCAGCATCAAAAGCAGAAAACTCCAGCTCTTCTCTCATGAATCTGCACCTTCAGACAGCAACAGAGCAGCTTGGAGCATCCACTACCACCTCCACCTTCTTGTCCCCACATATCACTTCCTCCACTGCTCCTGCAACCTGGCAGACTGGCTCTGTCCTCTGCCCCTCCCCGCGCTCGCATTGAGCAGGTGGCTGGTACAGCTTAGAATCACACAATCATTTAGGTTGGGAAAGACCCTTAAGATCATTGAATTCAACCATTTGTTTGCAAATTGTGCAAACAAATGGGCTGCTTGGCTGGAGTAATGAACTTCTGGGAGTTTCACCAGGAACGTTCCAGGAAGCTCCAGAGCCCTTCTTGCTGTTTGGGGATCAGGCTGGGATTTCCCTTGCTTCAGATCTCTCTATGATTAGTAGATGTTTGCTCTTTTCAGCAGAGGACAGAAACAGCAGGAAAGTTGCTCTGCAAGCAGATGCACTGTTATGGCTGTCCATCCCAGAGAGGTGGCAGTGGGTCTGATGTGTGATCGTTTGGTCACAGTTATTAGATCAAAATTTGTCATCGGTTAAAGCCACCTTTCAGGGTTATGCAAATGCAGGATCCCCAAACCACCCATTCTTTTTTTCTTGATGACTCCATGGGGAAGCACAAAACATCCTCTGTCCCTTCAAGAGAAGCCAAGCAGAATATTTTAAGACTAAGCAAATGTTTCTGAGACCAACCCAGGAGGAAGGTAAGATCCGCATCTGTAATCAGTTACAACTGGGGAATGCCTTAGCTTCAGAGTACATTAGTCTTACTGAGTATATTGCAATATCTTAAAATACAGGAAGATTAAATCAGAGAAAGTGAAGTCAATATGGAATGCATTCACGAAAAACAGTGAGTTGTAAAGCAGGAGGTTTCTCAGTTCTGTTACATCCTCCATATTTCTGCAAGTCAGCAGCATTTCTCCCTGAAAACCTGCACAGAAACTACAGCAGCAGCAAGAAGTGCTACTTCACTGGTAACAGCTGGTTTGCAGCCTCCACTGGTGCTAATTTATCTCTACCTTGAACCTTCACTGCCTTGTCTCCAGAGCTGCTTCTTTTCCACAATTCTGCCTTGCCTGCACCCTCGCTCTGGTGCCGGCATGGCGATCATGCACACGAGGTGTGTTATGGCCACCTCTGAGCTGCAGTTTCACCTCCGATGACACCGGTGCCCTGCCTCGTTCAGGCCCCGCTGCCCCCTCCTCTCTCAGTCCATTCTCCAGGACGCGGCAGCACTGCAGACTGCCCCGTCCCACCTGCACCCCCCGGGAGTCACACGTACCAAAACAAAAGGGAGGGCTGGGCACCCTCCTCTCTTCATGTTTAGGATAGATTTACTCACAGCTCCTTTATGCCCAGTCATTCTTATGTCAACTTGAAATTTTAAACAGCTCTTTTAGTTCTTGCTTATTCTTAATACATAGAGAGAGAGCAATTGTATGTCTTCTCGGTCTTTATTTTATGAAGCCAAAGAAGTAATGTCTTCTTCTTCCTTCTATCAAAAGAGGCTGTTCATTTCCCCGGTGAAAACTAAGAAATTTCCCAGAAGTGTTGTAGCTCCCTCTGTCCCTATTTACGCCAAATTTACTTCTTGCTAACCAGAAAAAGGGCTCAGCATTGCCTCATATAGAGGCAATTCTCTCTCTCTCCAAGTCGTCCTTTTCTCTAGTCTTTTCAGAGCTATATTTGCCTTTTTCACAGTAACAGCCCAGCATCCTGAATTCTCCCGTGATTTATTTGTACCTGTCTGAGCATTTTCCTCCTCTGCCACTGCCAAATAATACTTTCCCAGCTTAAAATCAAAATTTCTGCTACTGCCCCAAACAGCATGACCTTCCATTCATACTCTTAGGTTTCGTGCCACCTAGTTTACTCTTGTTCTCAAGGTGCTCATGGTCTTCCTGGATGGTATTTTGATCCTCCCTTGTATTGACCACACCTGGTTTTGTCTCATCACAAATTCCGCTTGCACACCATTGCCTTCTGTGCCAAAAATCATTAAAGCAAACACTAAACATCACCTCCTGCGGGGAACTCCCAGGCGTCCGTTCAGTGCTGCTCTTTGTGTTCTCCTTTAGAGAGACTATTCACATACAGGTGTTGCACCAAACCATAGCTTCTGAAGCTTAACTAATAATATCTCACATGGCACAGTATCGCACGCTTAACTGAACTTCAGAGAGCCTGAGCTACTACACTTCCCCTGTCCCCAGAATGTTGGGGTTTTTTAATGAAATAAAGATATTAAATTAGTTTTTGTAACCTGCCTTTGGTAAATCCCTGTTGTGTTTGCTTTCAGGATTTAATTATTCTTTCATTTAAACTCTGCTCTGAAGTTCTGAATAGTACCTCTGAGGTCAGATTAAGAGGTCTGAATTTGACAGGATTATTTTCCTTGCCTTGCTTCCATCCCCCAAAAAAAGAAAGGAAAAAGAAGTATTATGTCCACTACAATCTAATCCTGTGGAACCACGTGTAACCTGATAGATTTATTGAGGACCTTTTCCTCTGGGCTTGCAGCTTAATTGGCTCAACAGCACAGTGGTTGGAACAGAGATCCCTCAGGCTGTCACACCTAGTGCATTAGCTTCAACGACTTTCGCCTTTCACTGCTGACCCAGTCATTTGCTGTTTCTATGAACTTCTCACCGTAAGCCACCCTTTCCCTCGTGTTCATTGTATCACCCTTACGGAGGCAATATATTAATTCAAGTGGTTCCCACTTTGGCTTTTTAATCCCTATACCTTCTGCTTTCTTCACCTCCCTGAATGCCACAGTGCTGGTAATTCTTTCCTTGTTTTCATATTATTTGTTTGACAGTGGGACTGTTCAGTCTCTGTTTATTTCCCTTTGCAAGATCTAATTCAGCTTGACTTTTACCAGTTTCTACTTTATCCTTGTCCCTTCCAACCATCCAGGTGAAGTCTCCTTCACTGCCTGATGCTCTCTCCCACTCCTCTGTTATTTTTAACACCACTGTGAAGCAGTTGTTTATGAAGTTATGTCTACAGCCTTTTCCTGCCAGTTCCCCCCTTGCTGCAAACATGAATTTCAGATAATTTTTGCACTTTTGACCAAACAAAAACCCCAACATCTCAAGTCTACAATGAGTCCATAAGCTCTTCAGTGCATCTGCTTTAGCTAGCCCTTTTTCCTAGGCTAGGCCTAAATTCAGAGAGGTCAGAGTCTGCACACACATCCCAATTCCACTGAGCACCCTGTCAGCACTGCAAAGTGTCACCCCACAGTCTAGATACAGCCCTGTTGATCAAGCTCCCTCCTTTTGGAAGCAAAATCTGAGTTACAATGTCCCTTCGGTTGCCTTTCCATTTAATTTAACCATGAAGGCACTTGAGCAAAGGCTGTTTCCTAAAATGTCCCCCTGCAAGGTCTTCATGCCTGCTAAAAACAGCTCTGAAAGGCTACCAGCTCTTGTTGTGCCCTCGCAGTTGGTGAGAGGAGCTGTGCTAGCTACTGCATCTGGGAATACCTGGGCTCTCTCCCTTGACAGTACATCCACGGGACAGGGCGATTTCTGGTGGTATCCAGGATCCCTGCAGAGGTCTGTGTTCAATGTTGGGATCAGGAGCTGGGCTCTAGCACACCTCTGTAGATCTTTGACTGTCTTTTCCTACAGAGATCTTGTCCAAACTCTAATTCTGTTTTTGTCCATCTTACAGCCTTATGTCCCCTGCTGTTACTGGTGCACAGTGGTACCCCATGAGTGTTACCATACTTAGGCCCTACTGAACAAGGCAATACCTGCACTCTGGTAGTGACTGCTATTCCATCACTCTTTTCCAGATTTCTATTACATAGACACACAGTCCTTATGCACAGGAACAGCATGTGAGGCCTTCGTTCAGCCAAAACGCTGTCAAACAGGTGGCTTTTAAACAAAGACAAAAATGTATAAACCTCATCAGTCATCACTGCCGGCCCCAAGAAAAAGCACTGCCCTTTCAGAGGTCCCCCTGCCCCAGCCCCTAACCTCCCCCTCCAAAGCTGACCTCCATTTCAGTCTGCACCATTCCTTGTACTCCAATCGCAATTCATCAGCCAGGCTCAAATAGCTGTGTTTTCAGTCTATAAATCACCAGGCTAGACATCTGCCCGGCTTTCAAAGGAGTTTTGTTCTTCTTGTTGGCTACCGCAAACTTTAAGGTACTTGGAGGGCTGAAGCAGCCCAACCACCCCCTCCCAAGCAACTTGCGTTCATTTAAATGCAAAGGACGGCTTCACAGAGAGAGCCCAGATGATGATAAAGCACTATTGTTTGCGCCTTTATGGGCCCAGAGTCCAAACTTTATGTTTGCAGATTATTCCAAGAGGTAGCTGCTGGCGGGGAGAGACAGAGACAAAGCTGTGTGTCACTGCATGCTGCAGGCCACCTCCCCTGGCCCTTGTGACAGCCCTTACACTGCCTGAAAAAGAAGTCTTGCAAGATGGTGTCCTCCAGCATCCCACAAAGACCTGCTGGGGAAGCGGAGCCAAGGATCAGAAAGAAGCCATCAAAGGCAGCCGTGCCACCTCCCCCTCGGGTCAGGCAGCGAGTCACGAAGCGCCAGGCACAGCTGTATCAAAGGAGCTGACACCTCCGACGGCATCGGCGCTGGTGCTTGATCCTGCTTCTGCAGTGAAAAGGAGACCAGTCAGCAGCTCCGCGGGCACCGACCACGCGGCATGAACGCCGCGGATGGGCTCTGGGTGGATAAGGGCGGCTTTTAACCGCACATTCCCCATTTTTACCAACCACCAGTGTGCGAGGCAGTCTGCAGCCAGCTGCTGAGAAGACACCTTGGGGTGCTTCCCGCGTGGACCCCAAGGTGACTCCTTGCTCACGTTCTTGCTCCTGCAAGAAATACCCAGGAGGCTGAAGCTCACCCCTGGATCACGAGGCCGGGAAAGGCTGTGTGCTGGGGCAGAGCATGCGGAGGAGGGATGCTGGGAGCCAGTCTTGTGCTTCGTTCCCATGGTTTAGCATAGCCTCCTGCTCTCTCGGTTTAATCCACTCCTTACAGATATTTTTTTACTATTCTAAACCCTGTCACTTTCCTATCCTGAAATAATTTCTGCCTGAAACACTGGCTGTTTTGCCATTAGCAATGAAGGTCTATTGTAATTCTTATAGATAGATTCATTAAATTTTTTATCTAGAAAAGCCTTCACTCTATTTTATAATTATTCCCTTTTTCCTCACCTCCATTTCCATGTTTCCTTTGCAATGTTCCCAGTGGATCTGACACTTCTACATTAATAGAAGACAGTGACCTGTGATAAAAATACATTTTTATGGAGTGCTTGGGCAGGAAGCATTACAGGACCTGAGCAAGAAATAAAAATACAATAAACTATATCAAAATTCAGCTCTGATGGACTCATTGCCACAAAACCAGAAACAAGTGAGCAGACACCTTGGCAGGGACTCAATCATTTTCTGTACAGCATTCATGGAAGCACTCAAAGGTCAAAAGCTGTTGCAAAATTATTGGGAATAGGGAAAATAGTAACTGAAGGAAGATGACAGGCTTGGGCATTCTGCATTTTGTGAGTTAAAACAAAGAGACAAGATCAGAGCTGAAAAATCACCTGTGTACAACAATTTGCACAACAGCACGGGGTCTATTGGGCAATGGTCTCCCAGTAACACCAGAGAACAGCAGGCTGTCTTCATACCGCTCAGGAAAACTCTGCTGAAGTGCTGGCCAAGGACTCTGCACCCCTGGCCATGATGGGGAGAAGAGAGACAAGGGGAGAATGTGCTGGGCAGTGGAGCTGGGATGGAGGGGCAGTTTTGCACTGCAAGCATTGATCTTCCAGCTCACAGCATGAAATCGAAAGCACTGCACCAGTGGGCTTCCAGCTCTGCGGAGCACACTTATGAACAGAAAAGGGTCTTCACCAGGTCTGCCTGGACGTACCCTGGCTGGAGCACACCAAGCTACTACCCTCTGGTAAGGAGGCAATCCAGGGTAAAGTGGAGAAATTTACTCTGAAGAGCATTCACAAGCACAGGAGAATCCATATGTGTTTTGCAGCCATACTGACCAGGGTCCCAAGACCATATACCTCCTCCTGACTGGTAACGCCAATGAAGCTCCAGAGCATCTGCCTCCTTACAGAGCCTTTTCCTCCGGGGCAGGAAATGGCTGTCCAGCCCTCGGGAGTCTGAGATGCTGGAAGAAGTAGCGGAGGCAGCTGCCTCCTGCGGTAGCAACTGCAGCACAATTTTGGACCTTGAGGGCTTTTACCCCTGCAGGGAAAGCAAAGACTAAGCAAAATTATACAATCTGGCTGCCTGTTTCGCCTTTTCTGTCTCTTGGAAATTCAGCCGCTGGTCCCACAGAGCAACAGGAAGAATCACATTCATTTCCACAGAGATTTTATCACCTCAGTCTTGGCATGGGAGAGGCATCTCCGCCCAGCTGTGAGCAAGCAAGCACATTTTGCTGGCTTTTTTATGTAATCAGAACAAATTCCTCAGAGATGAGTCATAGGGTTTTGAGGGTGTCCAGAGAGATGTCAAGCAGGCCTCAAGTGTAAAACAGTGGCACACCTTGCCGAGAGGACACATGCTCTCCGCCGCTGGCCCATTCCCTCTGAGGACACCAGGCCAGGGAAGAGGCTCCATAGATGTTCCCAGGGAGGCTCCCACAAGCCACACACACACGTGTGGCACCTCCAGACCCAGTATGCTGCTGGTGTTTACATTTCCTCTGTAAAGACAGTGATGGTTTCAGGGTGGAGCTGGAGTGCTTCCTTGCAGCTGCTCTCCAGGCTTAAAGACTGAAGATTTTCGGTCATCCAGGCTGCAGGAGCCTGGCAGTCAGCAAAAAGATTTGAACTTCAGAAGCAGAGGTTCTGCCCCACCAAAGTCTGGTCAAACTGCAGGGGCTCGTGCCTGAGATGTTTGTTATGTTGCAACAGCTGCATCCCATAGCAATTCTTTCAGTGCGGGGATGTTGCTACATTAAACAAACCTTTTCCGCTCCCCTACCCAGAAACAAGTGCTCTAGCCTGCATGGGTCTGCAGGCCAGACAAAGATGATACTTGCCTAATTTCAAGGCACAGCCTGCTTTAGTGGCTCCTTTAGAGGCTGAAATATAGAGGAGGACCAGGAAGAACTACACGTGGACCCAATCCTGGAGGTCCAAAGTAGCACCAAGGAAAATGCTGTGGATGCTCTTGAACCTTTGGGTGTCAGAGCAGATGGAACAGACAAAAACCTTGGTGGAGCTTGGCTCTGGGTCAATCTTCTTCATTAGTGCCAAGGGCAACGTTTGGCACAAGGTGTTAATGCAGGGCAGCCTCCCGATTTGCAAACCATGTGCAGGTCTCTCTCTCTTCAGGCAGAACATGCAGGGTGTTTCCAGTCTAGATTGAGGCAAATCTCCATTTGGGTGTTCTTCGAGGGCAACTGCAGAAGATGTGTCTTCTGCCCACAACTATCTTGCCCTTCACCCTTCAACTTCACCCTCAGGGACTAACAATTACCAGCTACCATTAATATTAAACAGGAAAGAAAGAAATGCAATCCTCTCTGCTCTTCACATTCCACAATATCACAAACAATTTGTCGTATTGGGAGGGGCAGAGGCAGGAGGAGCATTAATTATTGATACTTGGGAACAGATGGCTTTTCTTGTACCAGGGCAGTGAAATGTAAGAGGAGCCTGTAGGGGAGGATGTGAGGATTAGATGGGCAGATAAATATCAGATAACCAGCCTTCAAGTGGAACCAGAACCTTCCTCCTAGAACCAGCTCTGCTGACCTGCAGAGCTCTCATCAACAGCCACGGCTGCATAAACAAATCTACTGACATCTGAATTAGTGAGCCTTCACCAGAACTTTTCAACACTCCCTCACCTCCATACAGAACATCCCGGGGACAATGACTGACAGCTTCCAGATAGCAGAGGCCTGACAAAACAGGCACCGACTGGTACTCTCTAGGAGATCCTACTGGTTGCATTTCACATGTTCATCCTCATCAGGCATCATTGCCCTGTGCCGTGCAAGGTTTACTCCTGAGACCACATACAGTGTCCAAGAGTGACTCCCTCCTTTCTTCTGCACCCCACTCAGGGTGCTGCCCTCCAGAATCAAAGATCGAAGACGATCAACCAGAGAATCTGTCATCCAACTCTTTTTGCCAACTTTTCCCACTGATCCATGTAAGGATCAAAAGCAAGAAGACTTCATTCTTGTCAGCTCCTGTGTAGGTGTCCTTGACGTCAGAGACACCCACCAGGTTGCAAAACAGGCTTGGCACAGGACACCCTCTGTGAGTTGTCCCCATGTCCAAGAGCAGACTGTGGGACTGACATCCTTATGAGACAGGAGAAACAACTGGGCAAGAGTGAATCTCCACCAAAGGCTGCTGATTCACCAGAGTGGACACAGTGGCACCACAGAGACAAAAGCTTTTCCTGAAACCTTCATGAACAGTCTCTGTACCCACTGCTGGAGCCAGGCATCTGCATCCATTTTCACTCTGGTGTAGTTGTGTCTTTGCTGGAAGACTAAAGAACCAGCTGTACTCATCCAGACCTGGGCCTGGGTAGCCCAGGGTCCTGTCTCAAGCAGTGGTTATAAGCAGACACCCAGAGAAGGGTCAGAACTGGGCAAGCTAACGGTGATACCTCCTCTACTACTGCAAGAATGATATTCCTCGGCTATTTTCTGCTCGGGGATTTCACAAGCCAGACACCACCTCTGTACATAGTGACTCGATTCAGTTTTCCTCTCTGGACATATCCCTTAAATCCTGTAAATGGGCACTCACATTCCCAGCCAAGTCAGATTAAATCCATGGTTATTTCATTGAGCAAGGCAGACTTTCCTGCTACCTCCACAGGCCCAGAAGGTACCTCAGTACCACAATGCCCAGTCCCTTGATATACTGGGGATTTCTTCACAGTCTTTCCCAAACTCAGTTTGTTCTCTTGGCCACTGCTGAGAGGTTGTTCCAAAGCCTCATTACTCTGATAATTAGACACACTCTTCTCATTTCTCAAGCTGACTAATCACTGATTTCCAATTCCTCTCAGCTGCCTAGGGTCATGCAGCCTGCAGCCTGTGAGAGTCCTAAGACACATACAATCTTGCGATTTGGAAAAACAGAACTTCCCAGCTTCCCTCCTAGCCTGGATCAATGGCAAAGTGCTCGAGGTGAACGAATGTCAAGTGCCAGGAGACAGCTCCTGTCCATGGACAATACAACTTTTCACAACCTGGAGTAAGATGGAGAAAGTTTCCCTACCTAGGAGCCAGTGAAGAGGGGGAAGCAATCTTAGAAAGACTTGGGCCACATCTGTGCTGAGAAAGATTAAGCTCTACAAAAAAGGAGCAAACCTTCCCACTATAGAAGCTTTGACCAAGTTTGCTCTAGTTTGGTACAGGAAAGGGACAGACCTGAAAGAGTGTCTTTATACTGCTGCATTATACCAGCATGAGAGCTTTTGTTCCTCTAAAAATGCTGTTCATCTCACTGTGATATTACCAGAAAATGTTTCTAATGCAGATCTGGCTTTAAAGAGCAGCCCTCACAGAGTCGTGGTGTGTTTACACTAGCTAACTGCTGCTGCACAGTCAGCTGAGAGCTAACATGCACAGGCTAATCTCACCTCCCCCACATTTCACCGGGGCTGAGGAGGGGATCATCTAGCAAAAGACTACGGATTAGAGAGCAATACAATGGATCAAAAAGCAGGAGAAGGCCACATCTTTTCAACCCCAGAGCAGAACAGCTCCCTTTCCCCCTACTTGAGTAAACATTTATGTGAATCTTTTCCCTGCTGCTTGAAGAAGGAATCACTTTATACGCACATTCCAGAGAACTTTTCCCAGCAGAAATAGCCATTTTTAACAGACATTGTGCTTGTGAGAATGTCTAGGATTTTACAGGCAAATGCATGGGTAGAGCTGTGTTTTGACCCATACAGAAAAGCTGTAAGTTGACATCACCATCTCTGTCAGGCTCTGGAGTCGGGGCGGTCGGCGGGCTTGGGAGGAAGATGTGCTTGGCAGAAGCTCCCTACCTCTTTGATGGCAGACATCTTGATGTTCTCATAGTAGTGCAGCGGTGCATTGGGTGAACTCATGTCATAGCCAAACCCAGCTACCGCCACCTCATCACAGTTGTGGAGCGCCATCGTTATTGCTACGCTTCCCAAGGTGGGGATGTTCTGAGAGGAGAGAAAGCAGGAATGGAAGTCATTAGCATGTTGCCATTTCCATAATCAAAGATTTCCTCTTATTGTCTCTGCTCACAGGGGCACTGCTACTATTAAGCAGAAAGTCAGGAACAGGGTATTTGGCTACGTCTGCACATCAGCTGCCTGATGCCAGCTTGCAGGGTCAATAGCCTCCCAACTTGTAAAGAAAATCACATGTTAGCCAGCTTCCTGCAAAGCATCTAGCACAAAAGCAGCAGCTCTCGTTTGAGGCTCTATGACCTGACTCTCCAGGGGAGTATTGTAGGGCAGAGGGATTAATGCAAATGGTCAGACTTCCCTTCCACAACTTTGCTATCCTGAGGACAGGGCAGCAGATGAGCTGGAGGATGAATCACAGTGGATACGTTAATTTTCTGAAATTAAAACAGACCTAGATACTGGATTGCAATTCTATGCACATAACTGGCTTCCAGCTAGGGCCAAGGAGGACTACTTATCCCAAATGTGCCACCACAAAGGAGCAGAAGTGAGGAACAGTACAAACTCTTTATTTCACTGTTGGCTAAAGCAGTTTAAGGAGGCTGTTAAGCAGCTCTGGGAGATGGAGAGGAGATGAGGCAGCCCCAGTCAGCGGTGTGCACTGAGACCCCTTCCTTTGCTCAGGGCACCCCCCCAGGCAAAGGGCACTCTGGCCTGTGCCATACCTTTCCTAGCCACAGCATACTGGGAAGCCAAGGAGCAGTGGGAAGCCAGTTAGAGATGGGTGCTAGCATAAGCAGGGCACCCTGACTGTCCTGTCACGTCTGCTGATCTGCCATTTGCCCCTAAGTCTGGCCTCAGCCCTTCCCGTTTCATCTGGCTTCTGCCGAGGCCCTGTGACAGCAGTAATGTATGGCTGCAACTCCTCTTCCGTGTTCAGATGAACACGACTGCTGCGATAGATGAGTGTTTCTAGTGTAAAACCCCAGCTCACAGTCTTTTCTAGCTCCCCTTTAGCCAGATGAATGCAGAGGTAGCTCTACCCCAGGGGCTAGGGAGAGGCTGAGAAATCCACCCACATATCTTATCTTCATTTGTAGAGCATCCAACACCGCTTGTATCAAAAGTATCATGAATTCAGAGGACATGCTCAGACAGTCACCAAGGGTGACAGCCTGTTAGCTGAGATGTAGAAACCAACTGCACGCTTATATTTTGCATTTAAAATGGTTTACCCTGAACCGGTGAGCAATGCTATTGCATTTCACCTCATGTTCGTAACAGACTGGGAACATAATGTTTTGAGTTTCAAAGGAACCGGCTTTTGGCAGCACACTACCTCGCTCACTTCTGATTGCCCGACCAGTCCCAAGACCAACATTTTCCAGGCAAAGAATGCCACCCATACCCTAGCTGAGATGTGCAGAGCTGGGAGCACAACCCGTGTGCAATGGAGAACTCCGCTACAGTGCACTGCGATTAGACTAATTTGAAGACAAACGTGCAAACACTGTTTCTGGCTAAATCAGTGAGACGTTACATTCAAACATTTGCAGCGTAACTGTAACAGTGCACATCCAAAACGAAGAGACCTTACTACATCCTCCTGGGCCAGCTCTAGTTGTTACGACAAACAGCAGAGTCACTATGATCTCACAGCTTAATTTTGATTGATACTCACCACAGACAATATTGTTTTGATTCTGATTAGTTAACTGTTAATTCATTGGTAGCCATAAAATATCAAGGAGGGGTTTAAAAAAAATTGGAGAAAGTTCATTAGGTGAGGATAAGAAAATTCCCCCAAATTTCAAAATATGCAAAAACATCCTGTCTTCCCAGACATGGCAGTTCAAATTCAGATATTCTCAGTTTTATGGTTTACATAGGAGATGACATTTGGATGTCACTGGAATTGCATCAGCCGGTAAGCGGACTTGCCACAAAGCCCTTTCCCTCAGCTGAGCTGTAGTTACAGTGTCCAAAACATCATGAGTAAATGGCTACGTCCTTAAGAACACATGTCGTCGTTGGGAACACGATGGCGTTAACACCACCCACACTTGCACTGCGCCCATTCCCACGGTACAGCTCAAGGGAGACACAGGGTCTTTGCCTGGAGGGAATTTCACTGGCCAAGTTAACATTTAAGAGCTAACTTTCTAATGTGAGTCTTACAAACCACAGAGAATTATTCATACTACCCAACCTTATGGGAGGACTGCCAAACCACCATAACTTTCTTTCAAGCGTATTCTTATTTCTGTTTGGAGAATAACAGATTACAGAAATCAAAAGTGAACTTTCCTTTGGTGACCAAATACCTGCCTGACTTTATTCTACATACAATACCTCCAATGGCCTTTATGAAAAAATAGGAGATAATTTTCTTATCTACTTCTGTTCTTCTGTAGTTCCTGACATGCCAGTATCTCAGTACTGCCTGTTCCTCTCTCAAAAATGATTAAAATAGCAAAGACTACCAAAGACTTCCTTAACCTCTCGGATTGTAGTAGATGTATTCAGTTTGGCCCCTGCAACTACCAGAAATTCACATGGTGTCCTTGGCAACGTAGTTTGTTTTGCCCTAAAATCACATTCAGAGACTGATGATCTGACGGCAGTTTGTAACTAAATTATGCCTTATTTATGTTAGCATCCTCCAGTACCATGGTAGCTACAGCCTAGCGCGTGTGTCCCCCTTGCAGCCATTCACGCCTTCACTGCTGTGGTCAGAGCCCTGTAGGCTAGAGAGGACCACTTAGAAAATACGGTAAAAATGATCCCTGCTATTCACTGAGGACAGTAACTTTTAGGGCTGCACAGGGGTGTTTGCAGAACCCACTCTTAGTAAACGGTGTGGATAACAGCACCTGCTAAGAGAAGAGCATGAGTACAAACTGTGTGCGTGCACTCACATGTGCCTGGATCAAATACACATAACTGGGCATTTGCTCCAAACTGCTCATGTTAAAGAAGAAGCAATCATCAGACAGATTAAAGACTAACTGAGGAATCAGAGAGACTTGGAAAAAAAAGGAGCCAGCTTGAAGAGAAGTATAAAAGAAGTGTGATTGCCAGTTATCTAATGTCATTAGTAAGTCTAATGTTATCTAATGTCATTAGTAAGTCAATACAGTGCTCTGGTCCTCATTTGGTTTAAACTATAGAAACTGTGCCCTTTTCTCCTGTGACAGCCTGCTGAGCTTCTGCTACTCCTTCCCTCTGCTGAAAATGAAGCACTGCCTCCCGTCCAGCTTGCGGCATGGGAAAGAGAAGGCCCTGTAGGATCTAGGGATGTGTCCCACGCTGTGCTGCAGAGAAGCCTATTCAGCAGAAAGTAGGAAAGTCCAGAGGAAAGGGCTCTCCTCCCAGCAGAGGAGTGGCAAAAAAGAAGAGACATGTATCAAAGAGAGGAAACGGTTATGATTATTCTCTGGCTGGACTGACACAGCTTTCAAGCTCTCCTGACTGTACACAGGCATATAAATTTGTTTACTGCTAAGCTCTAATCTGGACCTAATGAACCACGTACAACCTTCTGGGCAAGTTGGGGAACAGGTCACTCCAAAAGAAGCTAGGCATCATGGACATGGCTGTGCCAAACCTGGCTTGCTATGCCCTGCACAATGCGTCAGTGCTATCTCACCACACACACCCTTGTGCCGTGCCCCAAAGACATACCAAAGCAGCCACCACACCTCTTGTGTTGAGTTATGAAAATAAAATTCTCTCAAACAACTGAGCAGGCCTCTTGTTATTCTAGGCCATTGCTAAGGAAAAAAACCAAAATCCCAACATCTCACCTCAGGAATAATAATCTGAGTTTGGACCAGCATGAAGCCTGTCTTCCTGTTCATGGCCCTCTATGTGCCTGGGTATCTCTGTACGACCAAGCAATGCTGCTTTCAACCAAGTGATTGAAGAATGGCAGCCCAACAGTGGCCAGTGCCAAGGCACGAGCCTCCTGAGATGCCTCTCATCCGCACAAAGAATGGCCAGTGCAGGCTCAGCCACGGCATGGGGCTGCCTGGAATGGCCCAGCAGGACCGCTGCTCCAGGTGTGGTCGTGATGAGTTTCTCACCTGAAATAGTGCCCATCAATCAGGGAGAGTTGGGAATGGCAATACTGCAGACAACATCAGCAGTCCTCTCCATCTGCCAGTTCCCTGCCACAAGCCTTGAACTTGGCCTTGCAATCTCTGTACCCCCTGGTGTGTCTCACAGGCTTCTGTCCCAGTTGAGGTCCATGGTGGGTATCAGGTTCAGCATCCCCTCTCCAGCACTAGTAAACAACTACAAGGGTGACGTCCCTGGACAATGTGGCCTGAACTGACAGTCCACATTGAACTGACAGTCCACGTTTCCAAGCCTGGCCTGCTTGTCTAAGCCCAAACATCTGGAAAATGTAATATCTAATATAATGCTCTCCAGGGATCAGCTCTTTGCCTGGTCCCATTTGAGAGAATGCAGCACACTGACAGAGGAGCCAGAGATGACACCAAAAGGCCATCCGACAGACAGAAGCAGCAAACACAGCAGTGGTGAGCAACATGTCACCGCAGCAGCGCTGGGCGAAGGCTGCCTGTGCATCCGGAGCGTGGCTCCTTCCAGGGCCCCACTGACACATGTTCTCCATGGGTGAGGTGAGCACATGCATGGTGGATCCTGGGTGAGAAAAAGCCCAAAGACAAGAGAGGGAAAGATCTCTGGTCTTGTGCCGTGTCAGGGATCACTGCAAGCTCTGTGCGGTGCAAACACAGCTGGTTTGTACCACCAGGTCAAGGGACCAGAAGTACCTTTGGCAGTACAGACAGACACAGGACAGGTTCTCCTAACTGCTCCTACACTATTATCTGCTGCAAGGGGAAAGATCAAAGGCCTCCCCTCAAGACATTGCTGTTCCATCTTCCTCATGAACAGGTTTTAAAGACTGACTTCTACTCACAAAAGAATAGAAGCCAGTCAGCAGAAATGAACACCAGCCCTCCTCTAGACTGAATGGAGGCTGAGCATCATCTTGTGGGCTTGCACTGGAGATCCAGTGCTGGTGACTGAATCAGGGGATGGTAACTGCTCTTTGCTTGGTGCATGTGAAAGGCTCTTGCTGCTTTTCATTCCATGCCCGGGTCATTCCTGTGTCACTGCCTGCTGGACTGGAAGGAAATGACTGCTGTAAATCTGTTTTTAGAAAGATTTGACTCCCTTAATATGTTAAATGAATTCCAGTTATTTATGGGATTTTACTTAGCTCAGGGTAAGACATATTGGATTGTTCAGACTATTCCAATTGTTACCTTTTTCAAAAAAAGGGTAAGCGTTGCTAAGCTCCCTACAAACAGTAATGCATCTAGATATTCAAACTGGTTTGACTACTGTATTAACTTATTTGAAGGAAAACCTGAAAAATTGCTTACCTGGTAAAAAATTGCTACCTTAGTTTTATCAATTACAGACCTGATCACCTAACAGTGATAAAGTCTTCAAAACAAAAGAAATACAGAACAAAACTATAATAGCCATCACATGCTATACACAACAGTCACTGTATTTTCTTTTTGTTCATTTATGTTTGCATAGGAACAACCTCAAACCTACTCTTTGCTTCCCTTAGCTGGCAAGTTTGGAAATACAGCATAAAAACCAATTTTGCATCACTTACTGTGAGCAGACAAGTGCCTGGCATTCTGCAGAGTGGTCCCTGGCACGGGAGCTTACAACCCACATTGCTGCTCCTCCAGCTACCTCCACCCATGCACAGAATCAGCTGCAATATTGGGCTTCAAAAGACAAAGCAGAGCATCTCCAACACTCTTCCTTCATCTCCCCTAGTCACTCCTTGGTGTAAGTGGGAGAGAGTCCCCAGAACCAGCAGTCTGCAGCAGGGCAAAAGGGAAGGGCCAGAGGCCTGTTGCTGGAGACATGACAAGCTGCCCAGCAGGCTTCCATTCTGCCATTTAACTGCTGAGCTCCTATACGACTTAGCCCAAATGACCACATCTAACGTGATGCACAGGTTCTGATTCACCGTTTGCTGTAGCGCGGATTCCTGTGCAATGCAGGGAGTATTTCTTAAGGACCTAACAATTTAACGGAGGGCAAGCAAGGGCATGACTTTACTACACACTAGCTGCTCTGTGGTAACCACACAGATGCTTCACCCTATGCGAAATGGGAGTCCATGGCCTACTCTTTCACTGAAAAGTAAACTCTCTTCAGTTAGTTTGCATCAATCACGTGCAGAAGCATGTGGTTGAGCATCCATCAAGAAGAGGCTGGTATGCATTTACCTCCTACCCTATAACAGCTTGTCTGAGTGTCCATTCCCCGGCAGCTCACGGACTGATCACACTGCAGTGCTAATGGATTGAACAGTCCAGCCCATGAAGCAGATGTGTTGTATTGCAAACCCAAAGCTTACAATGACACTGAGTCTCCATATTTAACTGACTGCCAGGTGCAATCTCTCTATCTGCCTTAGAAGATGCCATCAGAGCGCAAAAAAGGAGAAGCATACAACTGGAAGGATGGGGTGGCAGACTGCTCTGCTCCGGCCATCCCCCACCTCTCTTCTGCTCCACAAAGACCCAACAGGCCCCGAGATACGGACTTCACATAGTGACAGTCCAGCAAGAACAGTGCAGGAGACAAAGCTTGTGACATCAGAGGAACTCAGTATTAATGAGAGAAATGGTCGTTACGACAAGCCAGGAGAGCTGAAGAGCTGCTTGAGAAGCAAAGAGTCACCATTGGCATCTCCAGCAGGGCTGCCTGCCCACTGGCAAAGCAACATAACAGCAACAAGAAGCCCTGGGGTGGGATGTGCTAACACTCCAGCATCAGAGGTTAATCCTTGAGCGCATGTGGGCTGTCAGCACTCTGCAGAGGTGCTAATCCATGGCCCCGTGCTTGACGCAGCCTGGTAACACCTCCTGCACATCGTTCCTCCTTCACCAAGTTGGTGCCAAGGCTGGGTGACGTCCAGAGGAGGATGCTTTATCTCTTTAGTAAGGGGTCTATAGATTCAGCCTTTTCCAGCACATGAACAAACCAAAGTCTTACAGTTTTGGGCAGCAGAGCTTAATCTCATAAGAAACTGAATCATAAGCAGTTCCATGGATGCAAAGCACCAGCAGAGAGAGAGAAACAAACACCACAGGCTGCACTGGAGTCCTCAGAGTCCTGACAATTCATGTCACCTGAGATGTTCTCCTGGCCACCTCACACCATGCTCAGGGCTCCCCAGAGGGGCCAGAAAGCTGCTGCTCACATGGCTCTGAGTGCTACTGAGTAGACTGGACTATTCACCACACAGCAAAAAGCACCATGGCAATAACCTTCCCTAGTGCTATACATGTAACAGGCAATGACATCTCTGAAATGATGTTCATGCTTGTCCCCCAGTAAGCTGTCTGCAGTGTAAGGCAGGTTATTACACGCCTCAATTACCAGCTGCAGTACCAGTGATGTTTGATTTCAAAAAACCTGTATACATAGAACTTCCACCTAAACATAAATCACATACATACACCTTTGTCTAGTGAGATAGCCAAGCCTGCACTCTACTCCTTAAGAGGATTCTTTAATGAAGAAAGGATCTTTACTAGCTCATTTCTTTCATGCTAAACCATCTTCAGGCATTAGCATTTCATTTTCCCCAGACATTGCTAGGATCCTAAACTAAAGTTTTCCTATATCATCAGCTTATACCAAGAAAAGAGAGTCCACATGTATTAGAAAACAGCTCTCCTTCTTCCTATACTTCAGTAAATGGACTGAGCAAACTCCTGAAAAGCTTTACCAGTTCCAGAGAGAAGTCACTGTTCATTGTGGGTGACCAGTTTTGCTCCTTGCTCAGCCTTTCAGCTACTAATGCCACAAGTGCAATCAAAATGCACGTCTGAGTTGTACCCCCCTACGATCCTCCAGAACCATCTGGCCCAAATTATATTATCAAAGCAAAGGATGTTACTACATTCACCCTTTATTGAATCCTGGGAAAAACGCTTTGAGATCAGCCCCAAACTATTTTACTAGCTCTCCTCAACCTTACTGAAAAAGCTTCCAAATTACAAAGTTAATTGGCAGCACATTGTTACCATATGTGGTGTGCAAGAGAAGCACTGAAGTTTATTTAGGCATCATAACGAAAGAAGAGTGGAATATTACTGCTCTTTATGAGGATTTTGTGTTGGCCTTGATTACTAAGGCATCCCCAGCCTTGATCCTCCTGTGTGTAGCCTGCCCAACATACCACAGCACACTACAGCACAGGGGCAGCAATCTGCCCCCATCCTGGTTCCCTGAGAAACTCAGGACACCTATCATTCACTGTGCTTTTGCTTACTAGACCTCAGTGTTTTCCTTTTCCATGTTCATATGCTCCTTTCTTGAGTAAACTTTTCCAGACTGTCTCATGTCTCTAAAGCATGACCCTGAACCCAACCAGCTATGCTCTGCGGCTGCTGGGTCACGCTGTCTCCTGTGGAGCAATTCTCCTTCCTCTAGCTGCCTCACTCATCTTGCTGGATCTCTCTCAAATCTTTAATGAGAGTTGCATTCTTGGTCCACAGGCTCCAATTTCCGCTATTCCCACTTAAAGTCTCAGTGAAAAAAGGCCTGTAGCAAATTTGCATCACGGGGATCGTACTCAGATTCTTCTTCCCTCTTTACACTGGCAGCAGCAGCAGCTTCTGTTGAAGCATTTGCACTGATGCAGAAGCATTCGCTAAAGCATGAAGTCCCAGCAGCTCCATGACAGCAGTCCACAGTTGATGTCTGCAGTAAAATTTGTACCTACAGGGTAGGGATACTCTCTCCCTGTTTTTAAAGTCTGACAATCACTATATTAGAGTGTCTTTGCATAGACAGCACAAGATACACTAACGTCCCAGTCCCACAGGTGCACCTGCAGAAATTCTGCTGCCCCATCTGAAGGAATGAACTACAATTTACACCATCTAGCAGGGGTCATGGGCAAAGACTGCTTGCCTTAAAGCTCCATAAACTATTTTTAAACAATCAAATGGACTTTTATGAAGTGAAACATCAGGTTTTAATCAAGATGCCTTCATTTCCAAATCTGATGTGTGTTAAACAACCTATCAAAACCTCATAAACTTCAGTTCACAGAATTTTCATTTCCGGATTCTCTCTTCTCCTCTCAGCCTAAGTAATATCTTATGTATTAAAATAATGTGTTTAAAAATAAAAACAAATGTGGAGAAAATAAAGACAAAAGTCTGATAATTTCTTTCCTTCATTGGGGCAGCAGTCCTGATTTTCTGGCAGACAAGTCAAGACCACATCCTTCTAAGGGTAAGTTCTGGAGAATGCAGAGAGGTGAAGTAAGTTAATGCCCAGCTGATGGGAATATTTGAGTTAAGATATGTTCAGTGCATGGAGCAAAAATCCAGT
The DNA here is from genome assembly GCF_009769465.1 of Tauraco erythrolophus. NCBI lineage: Eukaryota > Metazoa > Chordata > Aves > Musophagiformes > Musophagidae > Tauraco > Tauraco erythrolophus. The sequence goes on along the minus strand of NC_141474.1, from coordinate 23,974,724 downwards.
GCTCCCAGAGCCACTTGACAGTTTCTGTACGTACACACACAGCAATGCGTTTCACAACAGAACCATTCTGTGTGGCTGAATCTGTGCACATCTTGCACACCACATTTTAAGAAGTGAATTTCTTACCTCTTGGCACCCACCCTTCTCACCTGCACAAAACAAACACCTCTAATATTTCTGGAGACTTCACGATATAATTAGAGCATGGAAAACAAGGCACTATTCTGTCTAGTCCAAATCCATGCTGCAACATGGCAAATCTGTACGGATAACAATGGAAGGACAATGCCAGGGGCAGAGCAAGCAGACCTTGTCCAGCAAAAGTGCTTCTCTCCGAGTTTGTCAGCTGCACTAATGTGCCCAAAAATGTCATGTGTGGTCTCTATCAACAACTATATCACATGTGTACATGAGTAATTCAACCACCTGAGTAATACTTTCTCTAATGGTTGATAGATTAGATAGAGCAAATATAAATAGGTTCTGAGGACAGTGTTGCAGTGTGAGACAATCCAGAAAACCCAAGTCACCTGCTACTCCACACTAACACTCCAAAAAGCTGCACTGAGGGAGCAGATGCTAGAATGACCATGGAGGTATGTCATTAATAACCATGACCTAAAACTGTGGTTTACGTTGTCTTCTTTTGTAAGCTTTTACATCTAAAACTAGCCACTGTAAGATCAGGATTTCTTATCAAAGGCCTCATAAAATAAATCTTTACCCTTTTTACTATAAGCCTGAGATACAGGATGAGCAGTGCGATATCAGTGATTTTAGGCTGCAGTCTCCATGAGGACAGCAAATTGTAAAACAGTAGCATGACCATTTCCAGATGTGCTGAGAGTGCACAGGGCAGGGTTCCTTCTTCCTTTTGGGAAGGAGCTCCCTCCACCCACACAAACAAGTGCCCTTCTGGCAGGCTGCAGGTGACAGGAAATCACCCAGCTGGTGCTGGAAGACTCAGAGCTGCCTCCAGAAAAGGGGCTCTGCAACAGCCATTGTCTGGTACCAGAAAGGGAGGATCTTGCCTCGGCCTTAAGGAGACTAGGCACTGCCACCAGAACAGAGTCAATATCCCTTCCCTGCAATGTCCAACAGTGGAGATCCAAAGGAAGAGCAAGAACCATGTAAGCCTACTCTGCTGCTTGGTCTCATCCCCTTGGTTTTGCTTGCTCTGCGTTATACCTACCCCTCTGCCCATCAGGCCGTTGTTGAAAGGCAGTCCGATGAAGCTGAAAGCTGCCTCCTGGATGAAGTAGGGATTCAGGATACGTATCTCATGAGGTTCTCTTGGGACACGGGTTGCCACTGACTTCCAAAAGCCATCAGAGGCACTCTGGTAACAAAAAGGAAAAAACACACCCAACAAACACAATTATATACAAGAGATAGCAGATTGCTATTATTCTTAAAAAAAAAAAATTAAAATGCATTACTAGCAGCAGTTCCTGCTGTCCCTGCTACAAGGCACTAGTATAAGGTCATAGCAGGAAGGTGCATCCTGGAGAGGTGACAGCAGCATGTGCAGATTGCACTTGAGCTAGTCTGGATGACAAGCGCGAGGAAGACAGACAAGCCTGGGCTTCAGCACAAATAACCCCCTCCCTGGTACCTCCTCTTCACTCTTATTGGCACTTCAGTTTGCTTGGCTAATGGCTTTTCACCTAGTTTGGTTAATGGCTTAAGCATTCCAGCGCATGCTGTGATCACTCCCACCTGCCTCCAAGGGGATGTATCCTTAGATAGCAAATGCTTTTAAGAACATTCAAAGAGCTGAAAATGACTGTACAGCCCTACTTTCAGTGTGAGCTACATGCTTCCCACTTTATCCTAGATTTATTCCCTTCTGTTAGGTTTTATGTGACTTAAGCTGTGAGCTTATAAAGGTGTCATCCTGTGAAGGGTCATGCATGCTCATGGTACAAAGTATGTCCTTTATGTTTCCCCAGTAAACTGTTTTTTAATGAAAGTCTTCACCCTGTAAACATCAGAGAACACTGGCCTTGAACATTGCAACCCGCTAGACAGGTATCCTTGCTCCCACTGGTCCAGATGTGTAGTGGGTACAGAGTGTACTGCCCTCAAAATAACCGGAGGCTCTGTGTTCGCAGGACTTGCAGAACAACTATGTTCTAACATTTCACTTCTGTTTGGGTTAAAAATTCAGACCAAGGCACAGGGAGGATGGTAGGAATTTTAATCTGCTAACCAACAGCTTTGGCAGGGTAATCTGATTGAATACCTCCTTCTCACAGTGCTGAGCCATCTTCCTTGTGACCTCCATGACAAGTGACAGAGGCAGATATTGCACTCTATATAAAAAGCACGTGCTTTGGAAGCCATTATTTACATCAGTTTTGGGTTGTTTGCAGCTTAACAGCGACTTTACAGTTGCTTTCAAGGCACAGCTGAAAACGTTGATGATCCCCTGCAAAATCCTGAGGAGGTTCCCCTGCCCCGTAGTGATTACTCCTGTAATTACCAACTGTGACTCTGCCACAGCCAATGCCTGCTGCATTTCATGCACTACTTGTAGGGCACACAGCTCCTGTGAACTCTCACATCACATGGTGCTAAACACCTTTACAGAGGCTTCTTTCTGCAACAATCCCATGGTTATCTTTAGCGGCTGAATTTCAGAACCTGAAGAATGAAACTTTGGTAGATGGCTCTTGTCTTATGAAAGGCATTAACACAGCAAACTTGATGAAGATGAACGTTATTATCCAAACCAACAGCCTAAGACAGTCAAATGCCATTGCTATCCTGTTTTGATCCCGTGTCCCGCATCAAATCTGCCCAAACATAATACACTTTTGCTGACCAGGGTAAGGACCCTGTGAGTTTAAGTTCGCATTTTCACTATAGTAAAGTGCTCTCAAGATCCTCAACAGAAAAAAAATATTAATTAACACTCATTCTTTCACCATATTTGAATTAGCAAGAATGGCTGGTGTCAAAGTGGTCTAATGCTTTTTCATTATAATACGACATTTTCAGCCACTGAGTGATCCCACCATTTAAAAAAAATATTAGAAAAAAATATCAACTTTACAAATGTTAATAAAGTCCGACATCCATTTGACCAAAGGATATGAGAGACTTGGTATGTCAGCTGAGTTTCACCTAAATAATTTCTTTGGAAATTATTACCTTTGGAATTTCCTAAAGACATATGTAAAGCAGAATTCTTTCAGTTCCAGGGAAGGAGAGGGGAAAAAAAAAAAAAAAAATTCACAGATTCAAGTTGCATTAAGCACACTCCAGGTCTCACAGAAATGAAGATGATAAACAAAAGTCTTGAACAGCTACTCATTCAGTGAAACCATCTTATCATGGGTTTAAGCAGGCACACCCTGGAAAAATAGTGTGTGACCCTGAAACTAAAATAAATTTATAAGTTGAATTATGATATCACGTGCAACTCTAAATATGGCATTGCCTAAATTTTGCAAACAATTCAAACCAAAGGTCTGCAAGCTATTTAAAGTGGACAAAAGCTGCCTTTTGTTTGGACTCACACTCCATAGGAGATTCTACATAAGTTCTGGGATTTAAGTAGCTTTTACATGGCTTTTGCATCCCACACAAAATATTAAAGAGAAAAAAAAAAAGATTGCAAACACTTGAGACTTTTATTCTTTGCTGTTGCTTGAGATGTTCAGAAAGATAATTACCCATTTCTCAGTGAACTGCCAGGACCATACCTGGGCTGCTCTCAGCTAGTTCGATGCCAGTGGATCCTATCCATAGCTGAGAATACAACGTGTCCACTTTGGTCCCTTCAGCAGAGAGCAGAGTAGAGGGGCAGAATCCCCTCCCTTGGCCTGCTTGCCACGATTCTTTGGATGCAGCCCAGGATACGGTTGGCTTTCTGGGCTGCCAGCGCACATTGCCGGCTCATGTTGAGCTTCTCATCCACCAGCACTACCAAGTCCTTCTCCTCAGAGCTGCTCTCAATCCATTCTCTGTCCAGCCTGTATGTACTTGTGCTTGGAATTGCCCCGACTCATGTGCAGGACCTTGAACTTGGCCTTGTTGAACTTCACAAGGTGAAGTCTCAGCAGACAGCTCTCATACTTCCACCTATACAGTAGGCAAAGCCCCGTATAGGGCTAAAGAACTAAAACCTGCTTTCCTGGCTTACAGTTGCTGAAATTCACAGCCTTGCGGTTTGGCTCTACAAACCCTGTAGTTCTGTGCTGCATCTCAAGCCTTGTGGTTTTGCTCTGCAGCTTGTCACTGGCAAGCCACAAAACACAGCAGCACCGGCGCGGCGAGCCCCGGGAGGCTGCTCCGTGACGCGCGCCCCAGGGGAGCCGCGGCGTCGGCAGCGCAGCCCCTTCCAAGGCTCCGCGCTCCCTCTCGGCCGCTGCTGCGCCTAGCCTGGATGTTCGGTCTGATTGGACACAGATGTTCAGCAAGGTTTCCAAAGCAATTACTTCCCGTCGGGGAACTCTGTCCCTTTTTAGGCTGAGAGGAGACAGGCAGCCACCCGAGGAGCAGTAGGCACCGGGAGGAAAGGCATGCTTTTCTGGCCAGATCTGGGAGCTCAGACTAGCAGTTTGAGGTTGGGGCATCCCCTGTTCTCCACTGCAGTGACTAAGCCCGCAGCACTCAAGAGTGGGCCTCCGAGGATGCAGTATCTCCCTTCTTGATTATCACAGTGATAACAAGTCAGAAAAGGAGTCTGAAAACTGTCGAGGCAATGTGCCTACACTACCTCATCACCTCCTGGCATCCAGGTGGAAACCACAGAGTCCAGCCTGGAAATTATGTTTCCCCATGTTAAGTTCTCACCTTTATTATTTGTTGGTGTTACTGTGCACCTGGAGTTTCAGTCACTGATCAGCGTTCATGGTGCCAAGGGCAGCCAAAAAGAGCTTATAGTATAAGCATAAAGAAATACACAACACAGAGAGAGAGGCAGACAGGAAAACACAGCTGAAGAGCGAATCTCTGAGGGCCACAGCATTTTTAAGCAACCTTGGAGTGTTTTTAAAATTGTATAATTGTAAAGAACTTCACTAAAGGCTTTAGAGTGGACTATTTAAAAAGTAGAAAGAACTTAGATGGGCCAGGGCTTTCAAGTCAGTCTCTTGCACAGCTCTCAACCAGGGAGAGAGGCAGAGATATCCCCTCTAGAGACCACTCCAGGAATAAATGGGTATAGACATGACAGACCAGAGATGGCATGTTATGAGGGATGAAAAATGGCTGGGCTCACCTAACAGCTACAGGGACAAGACAATCCAGCTGTAATTCATCATTCTGCCCACTTGTATAATACTGAAGGGCAATAGAGACAGCCTGTTGTAAGCTATTTTTGTCTCCATTCAGTTTTCCATCTCCTGTTCTCAGATACACCAAGGCAAATCACAACATACGCTAAAATAAAACGAGCAAACTCGGAGCCTCAGCCAAGAAGCACACCTCAACAGGATATACCAACAGATAGAAGCAGGCTGAGCCTCCCAGAAAAACAATATTTCTAACATAATAAGCAAAACGAGGAGTAAAGCTACTGCATCCTGATGACACGGATGCTGCCTCTTCTGTACCTCTGTGATACTATTGGATTTCAGAGTACAAGCAGTGTTGCTCTGGAATACTTCTCAGCCTGATGGGAGGGTGACAGGGAGACTGCAAAGGTCAGCTATGCACAACACAAAGCAGAATCAAGTCTGGGTATGCAATACTCTGCTGCAGAACAAGAAGAAAGATGGAAGGACTGGACAGAGAACCTGTGGTAAATGGAGATTACTGCTCTTTCAAACTCTTGTAACACCAGAAATGGAGAGGAATAAGTGCACAAGGGAAAGAAAAAGCCAGGGGATGATGTACCAGTCACAAGACCTCATCACGCCTGGAAGCACATAGTTCACTGGGATGTCTGCCCCCACCTAGGCTGGAATGTGGTTTATTCTATACCCGTCATCCACAAGCACTCACTGTCACACCGAGAGTACAGCAGGATCGCTGCAATCCATACAGAGGCTTTTGAAAGGTTTCTGCTCAGGCATAACTGGATTAGATGTGGAAGGTGTGTTTCCACTAGAAACAACCATCTTATCAGCCAATGCTGCATTTCTCAGCGGTCAAGTAGACATGGAGGCCTAGAAAATGCTCTTCTACAAGTGGTAATATAAATGAAGTTGCATCATTTGCACTCATTACCAAAGCAACAAGGAATTTTTAGCAACAAGAACAGAGATGCTGAGAGCCTGCAGACTGGGTTGATGGTCAACTGCCAGACCCACTAGCCCACACTTCAAATGTATTTACCCAACTTTCTCAAACCTCACCACCCTCTGTACACAGCTCCGATGGCCAGCACTCGTTCTGAAAGTCTCTATCTTCAGTTCCTACAGTCTGTATTTTCTTCCACTCGATTACCTGCCCAACTGAAAAGCTCTTACTCTGCCTGAAGCAGGAACATTGCACACTGTACTCACACACACACTCATCTTCTCTTTGTCCCACTGCCAAAAGAGATCCAACTTTTGCAGTATACAACAATATGACACTTCTAATCTTTTACAATTTTTGATTGCTTTATGGTTGAGTGGGTTTTCTTGTTTAGTTGTTTGGTTTGTTTTGTTTTTCTTTCAAATACTCTTCCAATGATCAAGTCTAAAATCAAATGGTTGTAATTTCCCAGGCCATTCCTCTGTTGGTATTCCTCATCTTCCAACAACCTCACAGCACCCAAGAGAACTCCTGACAGGTTGTAAAACCAGCAAATTTAGCTTTTACTGATGTTTCTCAGTGTAACACATTTTCTATGCAGTCTTTTCAGTGGCAAAGAGCAGCAAAGCATGATGGAGACAAAAAAATCCTCTTAATACATGGTACTACTAGAGCTTTTTTTTTTAAGGCGAATATCTAAATATGCTTCTTCATCAGTAGAGTTGAGCTAATAATAATTCACTACACTGGCTAGAGAGCAGTTTCTTTAGGCTTGATAACCACAAGAGAAAGGAAACTGAATTCCAGGTTTTGGTTGCAGACTTTAAACTTTGTGCTAGACATACAAACTATGTGGCACCTGGCTACACACGAAAATGGAAGCTGCCCTGTCCACAGACACCAGGTCAGAAAGCCGCGACTTCAATGGTGACAAAAGCCAGCTGGGATGTGAAGGTGGCACTGGTGCATTGCACACCAGCTCCATTTGCTAAACCACAGCAATGTGCTCTTTCCCATGGCTGTTAGTAGGAAGTTTCTGCCTGTTTACCTGCAAGCATGTATTACGAATAAGCAGAAAAGCATATTCACATAGGCCCACTGAATTTCCAACTTCATTTGACCAATACAACTGAGTGCTACAGCTAACCTAAATACAGACAGACGTGGGCCTCCTGTGCTGCTGGTCTAATACCAACTGTTGTCTTCTGATTCACAGGACTAGGCAGCACGAGTAAAGAGTCAGGAGAGCAAATCTATTTTTGTGCTATGTTGTAAATGCTAAGGAATTCCTTTTTTAAAATGTATTTCTACGGTTTTATCTGTGTAACTGAGAGCAAAATATGGTTCACAGTTGTAAGATAACAAAACACTGTTGAAAAGGAAATTAATTTTCACTGCAGTGAAAATGGAACTTGGAATGTGTCGGATGAGCTGCAGAGAAAAACTGAAGATTATTCTGACGAATACTGTGTTCCACAAGTCGAAGCACAAATGATAGCTCACATACGGTGTGTCAGAAGAGGTGTTCGTACTATGTGCAAATAGGGTGATGGATAGTCTGTACTACAGACTCTTTTGTTCAAAATGTAAGCTGGATTTTGGGCCAAAATTTGAAGAAATATTCCTGTTTTGAAATATCTTAGGAAAGATGGAAGTTTTTAGTAAAAGGAGTAGATTTAGATAATCTATGTTTCTGTTGTGGTTTTTCGTGTGTGAATAATAATAATCCTTTAGTGAAAAAATATCTAAAGTAGCAGTTTCAGAAAAATCCCAAAGAACAGGCCCTGTATTTCACTATTATTTTTATGACATAGTTTATGAAATGTCATACTCGCATAACATCTATTAAAAGAATACCATGGCTGAAAGGCCAAATCCACATATTAGTAAGTGCTGAAGTAGGACAGCCCTGCAACTTCAGAGATTCAGCTCAAGATTTCTGTTGTGAACAGCAACTTTCTAATTTTCCCACAAGATTTTTCTTATATCGCCAAATATCTAAGTGTTTTACAAACAATACTTCCGTATTTAGAGCATCGCTGCAATATTTGGGATGTATTACACAATTTTACAGGGAAGAAAACAGAGAAAGGATGAATGCCCACAGTTTCCATTGCCTCCTGATGCTCTAATTCAGACGCCTTATGCTGAATTTTTAGAACATTTGTTAAGCTCATTATACAACTCCATTGAGTTTGCTGCTGCCAAACACCCAGCTCTCCTGCATATCCACCCCACAAGACTTAAAACTGTGTTTGGGAAATTCTGTTCTAACTTGCCCAGCATCATATTAGTCAGTTAAAGGCTAAACCCTTCCTCAAGAGGAATCCTCAGAGTCTGTAATCAAGAGACCATTCTTCTTCCTCTCCTTTCCTTCTCATATCCACATGTTCTAGAGCTTCTGCAACTACTCATACCAAGGCTGAATGTCTCGCATTACAGAAATTAGTCTAAATCTCAGTCTTCCCTCTCCACTAGACAGACAGCTGTGTTCTAAAAGAGCCAGGATGTAATTATGTAATTAAGGATAACATCTGCACAGGAGCACTGAATTAATGTTGAAAATGCAATGTTATTTTTTAGCTTTTCCTAACTTCTGGCAGCTTGATTTTTATAACCATAAAGCTCTTTAAAAAGTTTTAAAGAGTAATTCAATACGTTTTTGTTTTTTTTAAAAAAAAAAGATCAGCTCAAGAAAGACTCCAACAAATGGAGTAATTAAACCCAGGGCAGTCCTCTAAGTGCAACTACAAGCTGCAGTAAGTTATTGTATTCTAGATCTGCTGTTAGAGGAGAACAAAATGCACTCTTACAGGGCTCCTGAACTCCTTACACCTAACAAATCTCAAACAAGCGTTTGAGGAGCTCCTGCAGGTTGTAAACCCTTCCCTGCCCTGCTGTCCCCAGTAACCATCACCCTCCAACCTCCAACACTCCCGCTTTGCTCTCTTGCCATGCACCAGACCAGGCTACTACTTCACGTTGCCCAGGTGGCTGGCAGGAGAAGAAGAGGTTCCTGAGGGTCCAGGAGAGATTCCCTGCTCGTAGTCTCTTCACAGAGAAGCAGCTGAAGGGAAAATCCTATTTTATCCCTACATCCCTGGAGCCATACGGGAAGGGCACCTGATGCGTGCAGGCAGGGCAGGGGAGGCCAGGCAGGACAGACTGTGCCCGTCTAACAGCCCCTGTGGAACGTCAGGCCGAGTCCTGGAACCCCACCAAACAGCAGGACCCACAGCAGGCCGCCACAGTAACACGGCCTCACCGATTTCCAGCCACTGCCCTGAAGAATTGGAGAATCTCAGCAAAACAGGGTGGGAGACTATTTTTTTTTATTTTTATTTTTTTAAACAAGGATGAAACTGTGCATTTTCAGTAGCCTCATCCTGAGAGACAGCTAAGTTATTTTAGCTGAACTTTCTAGCTGTGCCAAACACGTGGCATGGAAAACATCAGGTCAAAGATGACAGTGTAATAAAATGATTGAGCATTTTCCCTGTTGCTTGTAACAGAAAACATCAGGTTATCCCAGCTGTAAGCACAGCTACCTGCTCCACTCACAACAGTATACCTGCACAAAAAAAAAAAAAATCAAATCTCAAAAAGCTGTCTTTGCAGGTTTTGGTGACAAAGCATACAAAGCATGAGGGCATCCCAGGGTGTCTGAGGACACTCATCAGCAAAGTCTTTTTTAGGGAACTGAACTGGTTCATGAGTTTGAATACAAACAACTCTTGGCACATTACAACAAAAAAAAAAGCTAAAGGATCACCACAGGAAGAATTATGGCCTAGAAACCCTCATTGCTTTCCGAAGTTATCTTAAAGTGAGTCTCTAGGGAAATTTTTACATTGTTTTTACAGTAAGAGTACACAGAAAATCCGTCTTCTCCTATTTTGGCATCTTTGCTGAAACGAGAAGCCAAATAATTTGTATGTTCACTGAGTGTTCATACAGAATATATACAAATTATTCAGCATCCTTTAGGAGGAGAAAGCACAAAGGTCAAAATAACAAGAGGCTGGGAAGACTCCAGGAAGCTCCTGCCCTACTTTGTTTTCTAAACTTGCATTAATAATAGGTGTTTTACAAAAGATAAGTTTTTAAGTAACATTATTTAATATTCTTGAAAGATGAAAATTTAAATAAACTGTAAAACAAACAGAATATTTACATTTAAGAATTTTTTCCAAATAATCAAAGCGCTGATTTCCCAGGCCACGCTCAGTATTTTCTGTACTTATCAGCTGTGGGCAAAGTTCATTTCACAGAAAACAGCCAGAACACAACTGATGGACCAGCTGAGAAAAACTTCCCAGCAGACCTGGCAAAAGTCCTGTGCACCCAACAGCTTGGCCATTTTCCTTCAATGTTATGTCTCTGATCAAAAAAAAAAAAAAAAAAAAAAGAAAAAAAGATACTAACACTTTTACAAACCTGATCTCTGATCTTAAGTAAGAAGAGAAGAAAAACCCTTAGACACATCCCATAAATTTGCAACTGTAAGAATACAAATACTACCAAAAAGTGTGAGGTCTTCCTAGAACCTCTCTTGCTTAGTACCTTCACATGACTTGGTTTATTTTCACTTCTGTTGTCAGGACAAGTGTTAACATTAAATAACTGCAGGCGTTGAGGTAGGAGAGAAGCTGATTCTAGAGAGGGAGTGGTCAGGGATCGGTACCCTGTGCACACAGGAGCATCCTTCTCTCTTCCAGAAAGAAGCTGCTGTCCTTCTTGGGAAGAACCAGAAGCACCACACACAGCTGGAGCACAGGGGAAGAGATAAATTTAGGAAGATAAAAGCACACGAGGAGTTTAGTTACCTCAGCATTTATTATAGCAAACTGGAGATATAGGTCAACCTCCTGTCCTGGAGCCTTTGGTGCTTTGAGGCAGAGAAAATGTTACAAATTGCTCAGACAGCGCTAACTATGCAAGTAATCCATGGAGCCTGCCAAGGAACACATGTGTTTCAGGCATAAATCGTCCAATCTATTCCTTTCTGAATTAACATCTGTCATCATGACACCATTCAAAATGACTGAAGACTGGATCATATTAACAACTACACATCTTGGATAAATATTTACTGTTCAGACTTTTTTTTTTTTTTTTTTCCAGTTTAAAGAAAAAAATGCAGATAGCAAAATTCCTGGAGCTGTGAAAGGGGAATTTATTTTCAGCCACTGATAGAAAGCATATGATTTTATTTGCAAAATCAAATCGGTGTTTTTCCCCTTCTCTGTGAGTCTTCACACTGCACACGAGGGAACTCACAGCATCCTGCGGTGTTACAATGCCTTCTGAAGGGCTCTTCTAGAGAGTTTTCTTATGCTGCAGGTTGCTCACCTCGGAAACTCCACAAAGCCTTCTCCCTCGGGATGCAGACACAGATCTGGCTAATTGTGCCCCAGGAAGAGAAAATTTTGCTGTGACCTGTGCAGACGACTGGATGAAGCAAATAACTTAGTTTCATGAACAGCTGCCAAGGGTATTACTGGCTTGCTATCCTGCTCCTCCTAGTCAACAAACGGGTCATCGAGAGTGAGGACAGGCGTTCCCAGAATCACAGAACAGGATGGTGAGAAGGCAACACAAGAAAGCAGCCCTGTGCTGGGTAGTCCCAGGAAACAGAATTTTCCCAGATACTGGATTAAGTCTGTATTTCAGAAAAAGGTGTCAGCAGTCAGTGCTCACCGCCGCAAGTATGTCATTTGAGTATTACAAGCACAGATTTCTAGGAAATTACATCTGTCCAGGCTGATTTTATCCAGCTTCAGCTCTTAGCCACCACATTCTGCTATTTCTTATCAGCACTGCTTGAAAGGCCAAGAAAGATCCTGCTGACATCCTCCTGGATGCCCTGCACAGCAGGGAGCAGTGCTCCCTTCATCAGCACCTACTTCTTCCAGTCCTTTACTCTCATGCTGCTTGAGTGGAAGTTTACCAACATATCCAGTCTTAAGACTTCAAGACCAAATTCATCAAGCCTGTAGGGCAGATGTAGCAAAAATAATTATACTGATATAAATGTGCTGCCTTTTTTGGTCATTTGCCTAGCTTCAGATATACTTCTTCCTACTAAATTTAAAAGTCTTCTGAGAAAAAACATTCCCTCTAGGTAGACAGAGAGAGACTACAAGTAAATCTCCCCAAAATCTCATGCATAAGCTAAATAAATTGAACTCAAATCTCTCAGACTAAGGGAGGCTTTGCAGACATCAAATGATTCTTGTAGTTCTTTACTGAAGTGTTAACACAGAACATCTTTATTCTACTGACACTTGCATGAATAGCTGATACCCTCTGGGCGACGTCTCAGTTTCACTGTTGTCGATGTTCTCTGACTTTTTCCATGTGCTGGATTCACAAAGCACTGCTCCAGAATGGAGGAACATCTGCCGCACATGTGGGCAATGCAATACCCTCAGCAGGCATGGGCTGCGCTGGCGGTAAAGCCATGTACATCTGGATGGAAAAGACACCCACAAGTCTGCACGTGGAGATGACGCCAGTTGAGCTCAGCACTTACCTGTTCATTTGATCTGCCAGGGGCCCAATCACGTACATGTGGGCCAGTGAACGTGCATGTCTTGGCCAGCATGCAACAACCAGGCAGTAGTGAGGGATCAAAGGGAGGATGGAGCATACTGGGTATTTATGAGGGCGGGGAGAACCTGAGAGTATTGTGGTGCAAGAGGGAGGCACGAGGGAGCAGGACATAAATCCACAGGCAATTTCGCTAGCTCTGCTGTTTATGGAATTGTGTGTTTCATTATGATCAGCATCAGATTTGGAATGCATTTCTTTACATTGCCTCAGATATTCCAAGCCTATCTTTGATCAATGCAGCTAACCAGTACAACCTGAGTTTACGTGCACTATGACCTTGAAATGCACCTTCCAGGATTTGCATAATATTGATGTCTGAATATTGCCAGAGCCTGCCAAAGAGGGCGAGTGCAACACGAGCACCCTTTCGGTGCTTTTTCAAGACAGCTGCACTAGCTTTTCAGTTGGCCCTCACTCATGTTGGCTTTTCAGAAGAGGAGATGTGGAAAAACTGCAACTCTTTAAATTATCCATCTTTTTTGACCTTGGTTAATTCATGGATGAAGAAGGAAGGAGTGATCAAATATCTAGGAAAGGACAGCAACTATCAGTTGGACGGCAACAAACAACAGTAGAGATTAGAAGATGACAATTTCACGGAAGAAATTGTCTCAGGATAAAGCAGGACGGTAAGGAAATCCCAGAAAGGATGTCCTACTAGGGCAATGACTCAGACTCTTCAGGAGGCAAATTCTGCATGGGTCTCTTCATTTAAGAATTACGTGAAGGAAAAGGAACTAACCAAGAATAAAAATCTGAGTGGAGCTCTCTGATTTTCACACCACAGTGAGGATGACAGAGTCAGAAAAGAAGATGATGCTGTCTTGGCAGATGTGGGATAAAGGTTCTTTAAGGACTACTGAAGCCTAGCATGAGTCAACGCTTCTCATCTTTTAACAGGAAGTATAGCGCAAAGACTGGAGTTAGGTAATAGCAAGCAAAGCAAGGGACAAAAAACATGACAAAAACCATACATGATGTGGGAATGACTGGAAGGGCAGGCACACCAACAATTTTTATTTGAATTTTGAGGGGAAACTATCTAAAATTGGGATAATCAATGACCTTATTCCTACAAATATAGATACTTCACGAACTTTTCATACCTGGAATTGTTCATGCAGAAAATAGTGTACTTATGGCAATTTTTTATATTCTTCATCTGCCCTAGAAGCTTAGGTGAACGTGGCTACAGACTTGTGGATACTGATGAATATCCAATCTAGGTGGACAAGTCTCATTGTCCAGCGTGCATCCATTGGATAATACTAAATGCTATGAAGGAACACCGCAACAGCATCAGAGCAGCCCCTCTCACCAGCTGATGCTTGACAATGTACTTACAGACACACTAAGTATGCCTGGGTGGGAACAGCTCTCAGCTATGTAGTGACCTGCCTAATCTTATTACGCTGTTGCATGCAGGTATGTATGAAGGGCAAGCTCCAGCCTGTACTTTCCATATCAACAACCTTCCTTTGGGAATCCAGCCAGGAAGTGTCCCCCAAGGCCAATGTTGCAAACTGGGTCATTTGTCTACTGAGGTTCCCGTATGGTCCTCACCACAGTGCTACCTGAAAGCTTGTTAAAAGCTATACAATACAAAACTAAGGTCTCCTCCCTCCTCTGGTCAGCAGGGACAAGGTTTTATATAGCATATCTATATATTTTCCAACTTCTCTTCTAAACATGACTGGAAAAAAACTGGCTCGCCTCCTCTCATAGGGCACCACTTCTCTTTACATCTTATGGAAATGTCTCTGGTCTCCTAGGCCAGTCGCAGAGAAGGATTTATTTTTTCATATGCAAGTCTTCCCTGGTTCCCTTGGGCCATTCCCACCAATGCACTGCATTGGAGGAGTAGGTCCTGACCACAGGAGCACAACCCCTCAGGCAGTACGGACAAGCCTTCTGCACAGTCAGAGAGATATCAGAACCTATAAAAAAAGTCAACCTCCCCCCAAAAGTCAACTTTTCATCCCAGAAAGACGAACTAACTCCCAGTTACTCTCTGTCAAAGGAATAAGGAATATTCTCCACAGAATACATCATGCAGACTGTCCCACCTCTTCTCAGTCAGAGACTTAGTAGGAGCCAGAAGAGTCTACCTCACGTTTTCACTTTATTACAAGGCATTTTCTCTGCTTCAACATGTAGTAACGCTTCAGTTGCCTTGACTGAGGCACTGAACCATCCTGATGATGTGATAAGGTATTCTCTGCTACCAATTGTTCCTAAAATTCCCCCACACTCTGTGAGTGGAAATAGCCTTTTGCACCGTGTGCTAGGACCACAGGACAATCACCACTGAAAAGGCCTTCTTGCCTCTTCCCCAGTGCAAGCCTCATCATGTCCTTCGTGCACGTTGGCTGCCTTATTCACCAGCCATACCTTCCTATATTATACTTCTAAAGGGATTAGTTATAAATGGCTTTTTAGGTGAAAACTCAAATTTGTGAAAGAAATAGAACAACCCTTAAGCTGACTTCTCAATTCAAAAGCTGCTTCTCATTTATGATGGAGCAGCAAGTCCGGCTTCTGTCCCCTTCCACCTGAGTCCAAGGAGAGCAGGACACAAGACAACGCCTACCCAGGCCTACCTTTAAGCAGGTGGGCCAGAGCTCTGTCTCAGCACAGGATCAGGCATCACAAATCTGAAACCAAGCTTTGCATTCATAATGTGTTAATACAACTGGTGGCGGATTTACAGCTCCACCAAAACCACATGAAGAGTCTTTCTCACAGTCCTGTAAAAACTGAAAAGATCAAATGTATACAAAATATTTGAAAATATTATCCTGGGAGAAGGAAAGAGAAAGAAAATATTTGCAATCCAGAAGCAGACTCTGGAGTGAAACTGCCAGTGGCAGCGGCCACTCCATTTGTCACCAAAGGTAAGCGTCAGCATTGGAAAAAGCACGTTCTCCCTCTCTAGACCAGACCCAGAGAAACTGCCTGCTCAAGTGCTGGCCTCCCTCAAGCTCCAAACAAGCTGGAAATACACACATGTGGATGAAGCTTTACCTGGGGTTGGACAGCAAGAACAGATTCACAGTCTCACTATTTTCCTCAAGCTGACAGGAGGAGCATCGTGGCTCTTCAGGTGTTTTTCAGGGATGCAAACCAGCCCACTGGAAAAGCTACTTCAGAATCCGAGGAATTTGCAGCACACTACAAAGCTGTGATGTTCAGAGTCTGCCCTAGCGAACACGTAGCATGACAAGGCCATTAACTAGTGGAAGAAGAGAAGCTCTAAACGAAAGCTCAGCAGACAGCGAGGGCTCTGGCAGCAGTCTGGCCTTGGCTCCAGCACAGTAACATGGGCTGATCAAGGCAGGAAGGTATCCTAACATACATTTTAGTAGGACTAAAAGTAACCTGTTGACTTGAAGCAGAAATGTAGTTCCCAAACAAAAGGTCAAAAAGATCTCCACTGCTGCTGCCACATCCAGAAGACTTCCACAAGCAGCAGCCACATGCTGTGACAAAGGAGGGGGGCTTATGTCATGTCCACTGCTGGAGTCTCAACATCTGCTGGAGGACAGCTGCTTTTCAGATGGCATCACTGCCGTGTGCAAGGCGTCAGAGGCATGCCCCTGCAAGGGACAGACAGCCAAACTTGGCCTCGCTCGCAGGCAGGTGCTTACTCGCTCCTGTGACTTTCACTATCAAAGAGAGCCTCGAGGTGCCGCAGGCACTTACTGCACAAGTGACTCCTCCTGGCAAAGGCTGCAGAGATTCCTGCTGGAGGCATCCACAGGCTCATTACTACATGAGAAGGAAGCTTGTGAGCTGCCAATTTCTAGTGAAACCTTTGCCCTCACTTGGCTGCTTTACCATCATGTGGCAGATGTTCAGGGAAGTGAGCCCGAGCAAGCAAGAGAGCTCCCTCTGATTCACTAACGACGGGCAAAAACCACCCTGGAATCAGCCTCAGCGCCAGGCTGTGATGGCTGGTTTGCACAATCAGCACTTGTAAATTCCTCTGTTTGTTTCAGGAAGCATCTACCCTCAACACAATGAAGAAACTTTCAGCTTTTGACTATTATTCTAATAGAGAAGAGCAGTCAGTATATGGCCAAACCTCCCTCTCCCTGTAATTCTTCCGGTACTTTGGGTACTCAGGAAGAGCTCTGTCACAGAGAGAACCAAGGTGATGCAGGACAGTACAGTAGTGGGAAGCAGTCAGAGTGGATCACAACATGTGTGCGTATTGTCTCTTGGGAAAAAAAACAGTCCAGGAGAGAGTGTAACTATTCTGAGTGACTGTCCATGAGTAACCCACCTCTGGGGAAGTACTAGCAGCAGCCGTTTCACCAGAGGAGGGGTGCCTGGAAGTATCAGCAAGCATTTGCAGCAATGACTACAGGTCAGCACTGCCAGACGAGTCACCACAGACGCACGAACAACTCACATCTGTGACTCTTCTGCAATAATCATGGGTTCCTGCAACAGCAGGCTGTGGGACTCCAACCCACTTCCTTTCCACTTGGACATCGACATAGTAGGTCAGCATGATGCAATCCTCCTCTCTGCTGAACATGTCACCTTTCTCCATTCCACATTCCTTTTTCCCCATTTACTTGCAAGAAGTGCGATTATTTTCTCCTTCAATTTTTTCTCATGTTAAATGACTGAAATCAGATTACCAGGGGTTTAGTTGCCCAGATTCACCCACCTTTCCCCTTCTCAGAGGCAGGTCTATGCTCTCCAGTGATACAGTACTGCCCTAACTTGCTAACAGACTCACAGCTCGCCTAGAACTTCATGATGGAGACTACCTTTGTTTTGCTGCTAATCCAGTATGATTATTTAGCCAAACCTATCCTTTTTATAGATTAATCTTCTCTCTCAAGTTTTTATTTGCTTCTAGATATTTCTGGTTTAGTGTGAAGTGAAGTAAAATGAACTGAGCTTTTACTTTTTCTTTGGTCCATATTCCAGTGCTTCTCTTTCTGCATATAGTGTTTCTCAGAGCACGGAGGCATCATGCAGATCTCCGGAAGGCTGTTGCACCAGATTGTAACACATCAAATCCTCCACCTCACCATTCTGCTGCTGCTTCTGCATCACAATGATTCTCTTTCCTTTTAATATCTCCTGAAAACCCTCTTCTCTACAAATTACCTATCCCTTCCTCAGTATGCAAGTGCTGCCAAAAGACTAACATAACACAGAGCAAATCCCTCTCAGCTGCAGGGAAAATAAGCTTATCTGACCACTGACCCCAGCAATAAATAGCCACTCGCCTTTCATTTACTCTCTCAGATAAACTCCCTTGGATTTCACTTACTCAAGAGGACTAAGTAAGGTTCCTAGTACCTGGCCCAGAATCTCTGGTAAAGTAGGTCCAAGCAGCTTCAGGTCTAGTGTCTGAAGGAATTCAGAAAGTCTCATAGCCCACCTGTGAAACTACCATGGACACATGCAGTTGCCATCAACATTCAGGAGCAAAGGAAACATCAGAGGGCAGAGTTTGGCTCATTTTTTTGAGGAAGGTGTCTACTTCCACAGCAGTCTTGTTCTTTAGCAGGAGGCTTGTGTTTCCCTTATCTCCATCCTGAGGTCAGACTCCTGACTGTAATCGCTGGTTTGCAGCAGGGATGAAGTCTTGCAGCAGGACAGGCTTAATCTCAGACAAGGAATCGGAAACACTGGCATACAGAGCTCCTAGGTCAAACAAGTGCCTCTAGATGAATCCAAAAAAGAAGAAACTCTCATTTTTCTGGAAAATCAGCTGAGAGAGAAACAGAAACTCTCCACAGAGAGCACTGGGCAGGCATTTGTAATTTTGAATGTACCACACACTGATAAAAATACTAACACTCACTACCAGAACAAACAAGACACCTACGCCTTATCCCATAGCACTGTCAGTTCTCCATTGGGTCACTACTTTTCGCTAAGAGAAAGCACTTTTTGCATCAATCTCTGCTAGAAGCAGCAGCTGTGCTAGCCATCTGCTTGCAGCTAAAGCCAGTGACAGCAAGATCTCGGCCTCAAATAGAGAGAGAACAGACTAGAGAGGATAAGACAGATGTTTTCCAGTCACCTGGACCGCATCCTAAAATATTCAATGAATTGGCTCAGCAGCCTCAAAAGCAGCAATGATTCCCTTTGGGAACATTTGTAGAACAGGTAGGGTGTCAAAGGACTGAAAAATGGACAAAAGTAGTGCCTAGCATTAAGAAAGCAAAAAAGGGAAGAGAGCTGACTTATGATTTCAGTTCTCAGAACAGCAAGATTAATTATTTGTAGGCACTCGCAAAAATAACAAAGATGAGTAGCAACCCAGGTGAATTTGCCAAGAGCAAATCATTATTAAAAAAACAGTATTTCTTTATGTAGGAAAAAAGTATAACGGGGGAGAAGCAAGATATGAACTGGAATTCAGTACGGCTTCTGACATATCACTTTCACAAACAAGCCAAGAAACGTTATTAATGATACTACTGTGATACAAATTTAGAAGTGGCCAGAAAACTCTCCAGGAGGATAGTTCTCTGTGGGCTCACTATAGAAATGGAAGGATATTATTACTTTGGGGTCTGCCTAGGAACCAACTTTGTTTAGTGTTTTCATTATCAACCTGGATGATGGAGTAAGAAGTACATTTATTAAACTGCAGAGGACATGAATACGGAAAGAATGGCAGGTATGCTGCAAAGCTCTGCCAAAGGAATTTGGCAAACTGGAGAAGTGCTCAGGAAGAAAGAACTGGCAGGGATAAGCACATGGTGCTGCTCTTTGGCAGGAAGAGCCAACGGCAGAAGCACAAGGTGTGGAGCTGGCGAGGTTCTTCAGTTCTTCCTGAGACCTGGAGTCTCGAGGAACTGGATGCTCACCTTCAGTCCCATGACATTGTGGAAAAGGCAGTCAAAACAGCGGATGTACAAAGAATGAGAACTGTGAGGCTAGTGAAGTAGCTGTTTGTTACTATTTGCTGTACTCCGTGCATTTTTGGGTACTGCTCTTTATGAAAAAGATGAATCAACAGCAGGCATTCAAAAGAGCAACAGGAATTAAGAGATCTGGAAAACATCATCTACAAGAACTGACAAAAACGGAGTGTTTATTCCAAAGAAATGAAGAATAAGGAGCCAACCACAAGAGCATTCAAGTAACATGCAACACAAGAAGCTCAAGTTCTTGCTGCTCCCTGCCAAGCTGGGCACTGAAGCACTGTTAAGATTACTGCAATCGCTCTCCCCAGTCTTCTTGCAAGTTTTAACAAACTATTCACTGCATCTTTCCAGGAGCAGGGGATACCACATTAGAATCTAGCGATGACCGCATGACTGCAATTATCAGGTGGAAATTCAATTTGTTTTGAAGCAAATCCATCCATTCTTCAAACTTTAAGTTAAACTCTAGGAGTCCCTAACAACTGCGTTCAGGTTGCAGGGCACTGACACTGACAGGGCTTTCCCTTGCCCAGAATGAAGAACAAGAGCATGACACAAACTGAAGAAAATTACTTTTGACTCAATTATCCATGTTAAGAAAGCTCACTTGTGCTTTCGCAGAGGCTGACAGGTAACTTCATCCATCTGATACCAGGAAAATAATTGCAAGTTGATCCTGGTGTGAGACAAGAGCAAAGTATGAGCCCTTAAGGCCATCTGTGTAACAATCGTATACAATTATATTCCCAGACTGTTTCGTTCTGCATATGGTGAGCTGGCAACCTCCTCTCTATGACTCTAAGCACAAGATATAACATCCCATCCTCTGAACATTAATCCATTTTTCTAGTTATTTGTTGAAAAATCATTAAAGAACATTTGAAAACATACATAAAATTTGTAAAACAAGTCCAAATGGAGGGATTTATTCTGGATTTCGTGACAACAGATAAAGACAAACCATCCACTGAATGAGAAGTCATTGATTACAACCTGATTCCATTTAGGATGGGTGAATTACCAAGAACAACTCTGACTAGTAACAGGTCCATGGCACTTCAGAAGGGCACTAACGCAACTGATTGGGACAAAATATTTACATGGGGAAAGCAGTGAATTCACCATTTCAGTTTTAAAATTAGACTTGATACTGTTCTTCTGGGTGATACTTCAGCCGAACACAAATATAATGGCTTGTGCTATTCAGGAGGTCAAATTAGATCTGTGGATTGTAGCCTTTACAAGTTGTGCTGCTGCTGTCTCCTCCTCTCCTCCCGTGCCATTACATCCTTATCCCCAAACTCTCATTTCTTCCCCTTGCCATTGCTCTTTTCCTTCCTCTGCTCTTAAATCTTAGGAGTCTGTAAATTCCATGCAAAAGCTGGTCCTTTTATATACACTTTAAAATAAATAAAAATTACATTCATTGTTCATAGTACACACTAACATGATCTTGAATAGAAAGCCTCATCTGTGACGCAAGGTCAGGTTACAGAATGATGTCTTTGTAAAACATATTTAACTAAAGCTGAAGTCCATGGAGGTAAAAAAAGCCCTCTCAAATGCAGGACACACAGAGGAACTCTCCTCAGACCAAAACGTGGCAAATATGACGACATCATATCTGCCCACCGTTTCTAATTAGGTGACCTTCACAATGTCAGCTCACAGTGTTCTTACCACTTTCTCCTTGTAAACAATGTATTTCAGCCACTTGAAATCCTGCCATTTGAATCCCGCCAGAACAAACAGGGAATCCTTCTCATACTGCTCCATTTTCTGGATTGCACCTTCAGGATATGTGATCCGGAGAGTTGTCTTGCCACCCACATCTTTTTCAAAGCCCTTCACTGGAGCCGAGTTCAGCCTGCAAGGCAACCAGAGAAGACCCTGTCATGGAGTTCCACTTACACTCATGATGATACATGTTGATGATACAGCAATCACTGTCGGGCAAGAGCTCCTGGTAGGCAGCTGCTACAGCAGCAAATGTTAAGTCTTGCAGTTCTTCATCACAAACATTTATGAAGCTTTATATCAAGTGACAACAGTTTAATTAGAAGCTATTTAAATGATTTCATTGAATATAACGCAAACCATTTCTGCATATCCACTCTTCTGATTTAAATTGGGTTGGAAGCTTTGGAAAAGGAAACTGAAAAATACTGTCCTTACAAATTTAGAGGTACAAACTAAGCATTAATATTTTAACATCCCGTCAGTCCCGAGATATCTTACTTGGATTCTGCAAGGCTGGGCTGAAATAGAGGACAGTAGTTTAAGTGGACTGAAACTGGTCTGATGCTCCTACCCCAGTCTGGAGCTCACACTGCTCGTCTTACCTGCAGTGAGACTGTTTAGGGAACTAAGTCTGCTAATAATTTTCAAAAAACCCCAAAGGAACCATCTCCACCTAGTTTAATTCCCCAAACTGGCCAATCCAGAAGGCGAGCTGCCCTGCAATGCCAACGCAAAGGAAGGGGTTGGGTTGCACAGCAGGGTAAGGCTCAGCACCACTGCAGTCTTACTGATTCAGAGGAGTTTTCTGCTGTGGAAGCACATCCCATTCTGAAAACACCCAAGCAGACACACAGCTTTGCTCTTGGGCACACTGATTTCTAAGGGAATGCTATGAGTTTAGCTGTGCTTTTGTTAAAACACCTCTCAGGGACAAGGTCTTTTCCCTTCAAAAAACAAACTGCTCTGTTGTCAACAGCAATGATGACTTTCATGACATTAAAGTTATTCAGAACTTCTATTTAAAACTAGAAACCCAAAGCTGAGGAAATTTCAAGTAACTTGGAATACAAATCCTGCTGACATCGAACAGCAGCCCCTGATGGAACAGCATTGCCTGCTTGAATTATTGCAGTCTTCTTGACTTGGGGTAGTTCAATATACTGGAAAGTGCTTATGGACTGCAAATTTTGCCATGTAGGAATGTTAATGAGGATCTGGATTTGTCTTTTTCAGCCTAGATAAGCATTTTAGGTGGGAAACCTTTTAGTAGAGGAAAAACCCTGTATACAATCTGAAATTCTATTCAAAACTAAAGATAATAAATTCCTATGCATTTTTAGTAAAAATACTTACTTTATCATTAGGAATAAAATATTAAAGGGAAAACAAGAATCAGCACCATCACAATTTATACAGAAGATGAAGTTTTATAGTTTAGAAACCCTCACTTTGTACCCTGACTTTGAGGTATCAAGACCTGACTGCTTGCAAAAACAGTGCTCCTAACCAGCCTTATCCCTTGCTTTTTCCTCTGTTGCTGACGGCGCGTTCACACATCACTCGCTTTTGCTATGGACGTTATTTAAACTTCGAGGCATTGTGTCTCTTTGGGGTAGATGAGCTTATGTAATGTAAAGCACGTGGTCCTAAAAGTAACAGAGATAAATACAATGAAGTACTAGGTAAAGAAAGCTCGTTATACATATTTTCATCCGTCTACTTGAAGCTGAGGGGAAGGTTAGCGTCCGCAGTCGTTCCAAATGTCAATGTGTAGCTCTTTGGCAGGGTTTTCCCCACCCCAGCTGCTGGGTTCGTTGTTCTGCTGCTTACCTTGTTAAAGCTCCCAAAACTTGGGACCCCTACTTTGCATCTAGACAGGAAACAAAACAAACCATTTCCCCAAGTAAAACGAACTCAGGTCTCCAGCAAAGGGCCAGAACATGAGTTGCTGACAGAGTCATAGCGAAGGAGTCCTGCTAACGAGCCAGCACTGTCAGCCCCACGGTCAGTGCCCCAGGGGCAGCGCAGGCAATGGAGCGGGAAAAGTTCTGGCAGCCACAACCCGTGTTCACAAAGATGCGTACTACACAGCTTGAATCCTTTCTCAGGCAGGACATGCTGGTGGTTATAAACACAGCTAAATCTTAGAAAACCTCAGTTAGGATGCCAGGTGTCCTCGTGCTGCCCATGGACAGGCAGTTTTCTCCATAAGAAGTTTCAGAGTGTTTTTCCATCTCTTATCTTCTGCCGACACAGGGAGTTTAAGAGTCACTGACTCCTAAACTAAGCACCATGAAGACCCTCTCAAACATCACTGAAGTATCATTATCAGGTGAACCCCTATCTCATTCTAACCAGGAATTTCTGACACATAACTTGTTTTTCCCCTGTCTGCAGTCAATCTAAGGAGGCATTTCAGAGCACTGATGACTGACTGCTGCAAGAAGCTCCTGCCAGGTAAACAGTGTGACAGCTGGGAACAACATCTGCACTGAAATTTGATAATATCCAGTTAAAAAAAAAAAACAACACAAACCCAACACCAGTAACTGCCTCACTCCAAGCTGTTCTCAAACTGTCAAAGATGATCTGACTCTCTTCACCACAAGACCAAAATTTCTTCCTGCAATTAATGACCCTCACATGGTAACACACTATGCATCAAAAAACTCCAAATACTGCTGGATCACTCCTTTGTTCACAATTCTACCGCATTTTTTTCCCCTTAAAATTCATCTCCTAGATCCCAAATCTGATCCTTCAAAGGGAGTTTTGCAACCCATGTAAAAGGATGCTACACACAAGGGACTTCCCCAGGAGCAAAGGAAGCAGTTGGATACATTTACGAAGTTTGCTGTCACCTCCTCAGTCCCACATCCAAGCACATGGCTTCGTTTAACCTTTACAGTTGACTTTTCTCTCCTTTATCCATCCCACAAACAGCACAGGTGCTCAGCTGCCCTCTTATCCCCTCAGCCTGCAAACTGACTTAGATTTACTGATGTGGAGAGATAAGGTTGAACTTTTCATTTGGAAATTAAATAGTGGACTTTCTGATGTAAATCTTAGTGGGTGGCTTAGTCCAGATGGATTGAAACTGGACTCTTGCTACTTTTTGAACAGTCTGAGCCCAAGAAGAGACTGTAATTGAATTTTAATTCACCTCAAATAACTGCAAGTCACCAGACTATGACAAGCAGTAAGAGCTCTTTGCTAGCAACTGATAGTGAGATGAACTAGGAGAAGGGCTATAAAAGTTTCATCCTGTTCTGAACAGTCATCCCCGTGTCCAGAGCACTGTTGAGGAAGAAGGGAACTGTTCACAGGAACAAAGGATTAAAACGGATTTTGGTCTTTTTGTCCAGAGTTGGAGAATATTTATTAATCTATGTATATTCTGTTCTTTCCTCATATGCCCAATACTAGGCACACGGGAGAGAAAGGAGATCATGCTAAATTATACCTTCTCTATGCCTGAAATTCTTTTACTAATCCTTTTCTTTCTTCCATCTCAGCTAAGAATTTGCTATTTGCCATCATGTCTCATGGTTGACTAAAGTTCAGAGAGATTATATCAGTTACGTTCCCTTTAATATGAAATCAGTTATCTTACTAAGGAAAAAAAAAACAGCTTAGACTAAATTAAACCAGTTTTTATAAACTTGCACTGTGGTTTATCCCACTTTTTTTATTTACCATCATAATATTTTCTTACTCATGATTCAGAACCTGCTATAAAGCTCTGCATTTTTTTCAAGTCAGACTAATGGGTCTGAAGCTCCCTAGAGCACGTCCTCCCTCCCTCCTACACACACTCTCTCTCTCACTCTCCATTAGTACAGGTATTATGTTTGTTAATCTCCAGTCACCCACAACACCTCCCTGACTTGACAGATTTATTACTAAGAGTTATGACTAGACCTGTGATTTCACATATCAGCACGTTTTTCAAGCATTCTGAGATGGCGATGATCCAGGTCCTCAGCAAAAGCAAGAAGTCCTAACTCTGACTGTGGTCCTTTCCACTCCTCTGCTGCTGCTCCCTTATTCAACATCATCATCCGCAGTGAAACAGAGGCAAAGTATTCAGTTTCTAGGGTGCACCTACAGCTGTTTAATCATTACCTAGTCCTCACTCACGGAGGCTTACTGTTTGCTAAGACCCTATGCTGCACTGTTCTTAGTTCTTCCCATTCTAACTGTAAAGTGTAGGTCCTGGGGGAAGCTACACATGTATGACCAACAATGTACTTCGCTGTGCTACCTAGGTGATATATCTGGGAGCAGATCTAATAGTACATTTTGCTGCTTCACCACCTAAGGGCATCGCAAAAGCAGCAGCTTTTAGAAAGGAGCTACGAAGAGAAGGTTCAAGCGGACCACATTCCCAAACAGCTGTGGAAAATGGAATGCTTGAGGAGTGCCTTTACTCTTTGATGCAATCACCATTTATAACAAACGTTTACATGCTCTTGATTTTTTTTCTCCTCCATATTAGTTAATGCTTCCACACAAATGGATATTGTCACTAGTGTAGGTTTAACGTTTGCCTGCAGAGCATGTGAACTGATACAGAAACTGAATATATGACAAGAAAACTGTGATGCCAAAGACTCACCTGACGACAACATCATAGTCATCAATTTTTAACCCCAACGACTTATTTGCAAGTACTCCACCATTTCCCACAATAATACATCGCCGGCAGCTGAGACTGTGGAAGAAACAGAGGAAAGAGGTGATTTTTGTAACAAAACTTCAAACACACAGAGCTGCACATGTTTAGTTTGCACCTACCTGAAAACTACAGAAACCTTTCAGAATATTAAGAATTAAGGGGAAGCCAGAGATACACTGATCCCCAGCTCACCCCATCATGCCCAGGCACTACATGTGATAAACTGCTTTCAACACCTCACACCACATGTGGCCTAATGAGATGAGCTGTCAGGACAAGCAGCTCCTCTCCCCCCACACCCCTGGTATGATGGGCTTGAATCAAACCCATCTGTTTACTTAAACCTTCTCATTATTCATTTAGTACTGAAATAACAATAAACCAAAGGCTTAGTGAGGAAGTTCCTCTCTCCAAGCAATTTTCTGAGTACAGGCAGATCTTGCCAGGTTATCTGAGGTGTGCTCACCTTGCAGAGTGCCAAAATCACTGCAGTTATCATGAGACTTCAAGAGACAGAAAAAAACTATGTGGATAGAAAAAGGACCTCCCACACTCCTGTCCCATAGGAAACATATATGGAGACACAATGGGTGAGGAAGGGGAAGGAAAATAACCTTAATTAATGAAGAAACAGGAAAGAGAAGGAAAAGAACAGTTCCTTGTGGAACCGCGGGTCACGAGAACTCTCTGCAGCAGCTGTTAAAAAGTGATTTCGTTTTGAAGACAGAGAGGACTTCTTTCCAGTCATCTAATCCCAAACGCAGCTGGCTCTTCTGGCAATGTGCCTCCATCTCTGGTAGTTCACTGAAGAAATACGTGTCTGCAGAGCCTTTTTCGGAAAGGGTCCAAGGCAATCAGTTGTTTGGAGCGGATCTCTGGGCTAGGCAGCCTTCCTAGTCCCAGGCACAGTCAACTAGCCTCTTCTAGGCTGTCCTCACTGTGATCAGTCTAAAGAGCCAGCGTGAGGAAAGCTCTACTTATGTGGGGTCTGTCTTTGCAGAGCGGGGCTGGAGTGCACTTAAAGACTCAGCTAAACCACTGAGGGTTACCTCGCTGACAGAGCCATTAGCTGGAGATGCACGCAGAATTCACAGCACCAAGAAACAATCAGGAACAGCTTCCCCAGCCCAGATAAAGTTTCACTGAAGATCTCTGCCTTTCCAAAAGAAAAAATCTCAAGACGACAGATGTATTAGCCCAGTGCTCGTGTCCCTAAGGGCTGAAGAAGTGTGGATGTTTGTGATAATCAAATCACAATAGAGAAAGAACTTTATAGACAGTGGCGTAGAAAAAAAATACAGTTGTGGTGACAAGGAGAAAGCAGAGGCAAGATCTGGTTCAGGTAGTATATTGTGTCAAGGAGGAAAACGAAAGAGTCGGCACCAAGTACACACAACTGAATGACAAAGATGGTAACAGCTTTGTCAAAACCTTTAGGGAAGAGGTGCTGCAGGATGGAAAAAAGTCATAGTTCAGTTCTGGCCAAGTGACTTTTCAGATGAAAACACGCTCTTTTGATGACTACGGTAAGAAAGTTTGACCTCCTAAACAACAGAATGATGGGTGAAATACTGTGATTTCTCTATCCAGTTGTCTCTGAGCCATGTCTTTTCTTAATTTTACAACTTGAAGAATACCACCATGCTGAAATCCAAAGGCTGCAAGCTATAGACATTCCCCTCTATCCCCTTCCCACTTACCGTAATGATGCTAGCTCTTACCAGTTTTGAATGCAGATGTGTTTGTTTCAGCCTCAAACCACTTAATCGCATTCTTCCCTTTTCTGCTAAATTAAAGCACCATCTACTGTCAGCAGTCCCTTCCACATCTGCATGTGATCCACTTACTGACAAACCCCTGTGTCTAAACATCTGCCTCTAGGTGGATAATCATTCATGGGTCAGACTGGTGAGCACGAGCTGCTGCGTATGAGATAAAGAACCAGTTCCACCAGCCAAAGCTGTTCCAACAGCCTCTCTTCATGGCCCTGTTCCCACACAGTACTTGTAGACTGATCGAAACCCACTCTTAATTTTCTGTTGACCATACACACCGGAGTGAGCTCATCACATCTCTTACTGTATGGCAGCTCTCCTAGATCTTGAGTCACATTTGCCGTAACACTCTCAACCATTTTCAACTTCTCCCCAAATCTCTGAAGCACTGACTCTGGAAGACTAGCATGCGGAGCTAATGCTGCTCAAAGCAGGGTCCCTTTAACATGGAGATTTTATGTGCATCATTCCAATGTTCTTTTTATAGTAATTGGTTTGCAGAATATAATCCTCATCTTGTAAGCATGATCTGTTATCACCTCTGAGATGTCAGACTTTTGATTTGGCTCCAGTAAAGGACTGCTCAGAAAAGGGCCCTATGAATTCAATTGTCCTACTCCACACTTCCTCCAACCTTTGGCTCTAGCGAATTTCCTAGTGTAATTTTACATTTCCTACAGATTGGTCTTAACCGCTGCAAACACCTGCCAGCAGGATTACACTAGAAGGGTCACTATAGGATTAATTCTCAAGCCTGACAGTAACTTTTTAAAGCTGTGTGACATATCCCTTTCTTAAAAAGGATATGTCTACAATGGTGTTGTGTAGAATCAGAATATAACAGACTGAGACAAATAACTAATGCCTATCTTAAAAAGGTTACCTTTATCAATCTTCTAGTTCATCTAAAAAAAACCCCACCTTCATCTACATGACAAGATTTCATTTTCACAAAATCCAAGATAACTGACATCAGTTTTGCTGCTATCCTGGTTCTGCTCCAGATCTAACTCTCCAGGATTTTTCCTGCAAAATCAAGCTAATCAATTTACAGCCACCTCTTTGTCACCTCCCATACTTCTCCAGGAATGGCACAACACTTGCAGTTCTATTCAACATTCCAAGAAGGGTTAAAAAGCAAACAGTAGTAAGAAAAAGAACTCTTTATTTAACTCTTTAAATGCTCTTCAATGCTCACTGATTTAAAAAAACCCCATATAATTGTCATTTAACATCCTCATAGTTACTAATAAAAACACAGAAAGTATTTAATTTTGCTATAAAATGGGACAATATCATTCTATCTTTACCCAAATAAATGAAACAAATACTTAACCGAATGTTTCTTTCTTTACTCATCATAACTTATAGATTAATCACCTTTGTCCAGCTTCATGTCTGAACCACTCTTATACCCTGGTGGTCTTGACATAGTTAAATGCATCCTCCTTTTTCCTTAAGTCTGCAGATAAGATTTTACAATAGTATCTTTTTGATGCTAAGGTCCATTCTTAGATCTTCTAGCAGCTTTTTCTTAAATTTGCTTCAGAAGTACTGTGTCCGCTCTCATCACAAAGCTGGAAGTTTCTGTTGCACACTCAGAAGGCAGTACTCAGGTGCAGGTTGCTTTCTTCAGGTGCACAGGATGAAGATATGGTGAGTCTTGGACTTTGCCTGGGTTCTGCACATCAGGCGTGCAAGTCAAGTCTGGGCAGCCCAGACTGTTTTGATTGAGACAGGCAGAAAGGTGAGGTAGCTTGGTCTCACCAGCTTTGGCAGTCACACTGTGGGACAATGAGAGGAATGCAGGGCCATCCTGATGCCACTGTGAAAGGAAACTATTTGGCAGGGACATCAGGCACTTGACCTCACATCCTGATCAGAAGTTTGGACACTTGGCACCAGCGTAGCTGGGCTCCTTCACAGTCAGCATCGACTGATGGTGCCTGAGCATGGGAAACCTGCAAAGCCACTGCTGGCTCCAGGCAAGTTTCTGGCTGAAGAAACACACCATGCAGGCGGCATCAGTTACAGCTCAATTGTTTCTCCACAAAGAGGTGTGCAAACACATTTTTGTTTGTTTACATAGTATAGAAAAGCTGTATTTCTTTTCCAGAAGAGCTGAAGGACTGAGCACATCAGACACAGCCCAGGTTCCAGTTTGCCACCAGGGCAATACGAAGGAGGGTCAGACTTTCCACACCAGAAAGACTTTCCCTAAAGCCCTAAGTTGGGAGCTGCAGCCAGATGTACAGCTTCTGGCACAGATGCTCTGAGGTTGAGCTCATCTACACCAAAATAGATTTTCTTCAACAATATAGCACCATAAACACATGTATGGGTTGTAGCAACTGCTGCTTCCTCTTCCTCTCTTATCAAAGCACTTTAGGGATTTGTCAGGGGAGAAAAACCACAAAGCCTTCCTTTATGCAACTTTGGAAGTAAAGGCTTTGAGAAAAAATAGAAGAGAATAATTAAAACCTACATCTTTAGGGTAACTGGTGCTCAGGGAGGTGTACCATATTCTGGTTTGATCTGGCAGCTGCTACTTAAACTGGTGCTATCAGCCTGAGCCAGAGGAAGACACACTTCTCTTCCGCTCTATCTAAAGTTCCTTCCTCACTTGTTAGTCATATACTGCATTAGTAAAGACTCCTCTTGGTTATAAACTCATTCTCAGTGTTTCTTCATTACCACCTGGAGGCAATACAGAAGGGTCAGTCAGGCTTTTACATTTATATCTTTTCATACAAAATTTACAGGTCATCACCAGAGAGATTTAACTCAAAAATCCACTGAAGTCCAGCCAGCAGAAAAGCCATGGAACTAGAAGCCAAGCCCTGATCAATCTGCAGAATGAGAGGCAGGCCACTGGAGGAGCCACCAAACAAGCAGTGAAAACATCAGAGATGTCAAGCTTGGGAAAGCCAACAGAACGCAAGAGAACTCTAAAGGGTCAAAGGCAAGGCCTATCAACATCTGCATTAGGGAGAAAGACTCGGCAGCACTTAAGGATGAGGACACTAATTCTCAAGTCCGCTGGATTTCCAACCTTCCCCAGAAAAGCTCAGAGATGAGTTGCAACCGTCTTCACAAAGAGAACTGCAGCTTTACCCACCTCCTGCCCTGGAGCAGAAGCAGGTTACTATAAGCAGTTCAACACAAAGATGCCATAACAAGGACTCATGAAGAAAACTAAGAAAGCACGGCATCCCTTACGCTATGTTACAGATGTGAACTACAGCATTTGTTCGCATGCCCTCCAGCTGTGCTAGTTATTAACACAGCCCTACTCACAATGGAGGGATTAGCTGGACTGAGTTGGCAGAGCTGCTTTGGGATGATGAAAGGCATACACATACCCGGAAGGATTGAGTTTGCCTCATTTCAGCACCACGTCAGTACATTGTGTCAGAAAAGGTGCATCAGGATGCCCTTTCGGCACAGGGATAATCAAACAAACAAGTTCACTTCCAGGGCTTATGGGAGGCAAGTGAAGGTAACATCTGATGGGACAGCTTTGTGAAGAGGACAGAAATGGAGAAGCTTGGGTGGGGACAAGACCAAAAGCTTGGTGTAGATCCCCCACCACACAACTCTAATCCCCTCTTTCCTTCCTATGCTCTCACACACGGCTCTGACCTCACCTCTCCTGCCTTTCCCACCCTTCCCCTGGGAAAGCTGCATTCAGCGTGTGGTTACATGAACACTTGCTTCAATAGGCTCAGCACCGCTCACCCTCCCCACCCATCCCCAACCCTCTGTCTCTCGTCCTGCCGTTGCAGCGCTGCTAACGCAACTCTTCAGTGGGAGGGGAGCTCTGTAAACGAGGTCACTGGAATGACCCAGGTTAAGAGAGAAACAACTTTTAAACTGGATTCGTTTCAGTGACCCACTTTAAAGCCCCTCTTCAAACAGCAGCATCACAAGGAGAGGGTAGGGAGCTAGAGTCCAAGAGCAGGCAGCATACCCAAGTCTTCGTCTATGCCCAACTCACCAAGCAGGTTTCCAAGAGGAGCACAGTGGTAGCCTTAACACCTCCTACAGTACCCCAGCTCTCTCTCGTAAGAACCCCTCTGTTGCAACTCTATCCAACTACTGCTTTAGGCTCCCACTTTGCAACTTGCGACCTCAAGCCTTTGTTGTCCCTTTCTCCCACCCTAGCTTCAATTCTTATCTTTCCTCTCTCAGAGCTGCTCACTTCGAAGGGCTCTGGGAGGTACTTAACTGTGAGGCAGTATGTACTACACAACCAACATCCACTGCTTTGTATTTATCACAAAAGTTCCCAGGAAAACAGTATTTCCCCAAAGTATCTATGTGTTTACAAGCACACACACTGCCAAACCTTGTTACTGCAATACTATAGAAATACATTTCTAGCTTGTTCCTTAGATCTCGTCCATACTTGGTATCTCAAGAGACTTTACATACATTTAATGAAGGCTGTGTGTCCTATCTCTGCACCAAACCTACTATAAAGAATGCAAAACCAAAGTAAGCAGCTCATGCTAGAGTGGCTATGTTTCACAACCTCCTAAGAAATTACTTTTTTAAAAAAACCAAAACACATTCCACTCCTCAAAAAAAGAGGTGTGCAGCAAGAGTCACAATCACATTAACCTTCCCTGCAAGAATCTTCCACCTGCCCTCTCTGTCATTAACACTAATTTCCCATAGCGAACTTCTGAAAGAATCTATATGTGGATTTTTCAACAGATTAAAATCTTAACTCTCCAACCAGAGCTGAGATAAACATCAGAAGGGTGATACTCAGTTGTGTTCAAAATCTCTAAGAAGGTCATTTGCAAAATGATTTTGCCTTCTGGACATCATTTCTCAAATTAATCCAAACTCTGAAGGCTAACCCTACCCGGCACTGCTGTGAGGCAAGGCAAACTTCAAAGCAACTTAAATTAGCACATGGATTGCAAAAAACTAAGAATAAACTTTCACATAGAGAGTAACTCCCAACTCAAGCCTTTGACACCACTTCCCCCAGCATTCTCCTGGAGAAACTGGCTGCTCATGGCTTCGACAGGTGTACCTTTCACTGGGTAAAAAACAGGCTGGATGGCCAGGCCCAAAGAGTTGTGCTGAACACAGTTAAATCCAGTTGGTGGCTGGTCACAAATGGTGTTCCCCAGGGCTCAGTATTGGGCCAGTTCTGTTTAGTATCTTTACCAGTGACCTGGACGAGGGGATCGAGTGCACCCTTACTAAGTTTGCAGACAACACTAAGTGGGGTGGGAGTGTGGATCTGCTTGAGGGTAGGAAGGCTCTACAGAGGGATCTGGACAGGCTGGTTTGATGGGCTGAGTCCTGCACTTGGGTCACAACAACCCCATGCAACACTA
This sequence comes from Tauraco erythrolophus, assembly GCF_009769465.1. Lineage (NCBI taxonomy): Eukaryota > Metazoa > Chordata > Aves > Musophagiformes > Musophagidae > Tauraco > Tauraco erythrolophus. The sequence continues at coordinate 23,941,462 of NC_141474.1, read as the reverse complement.
CAGGCTTGAGGAAGAATGGCTGGAAAGCTGTTCGGTGGGAAAGGACCTGGGGGTCTTGGTCAATAGCCAGCTGAATATGAGCCAGCAGTGTGCCCAGGTCACCAAGAAGGCCAATAGCATCCTGGCTTGTATCAGAAATAGTGTAGCAAGTAGGACTAGGGAAGTGATTGTCCCCCTGTACTTGGCACTGGTGAGGCTGCACCTTGAATATTGTGTTCAGTTTTGGGTCCCTCACCACAAGAAAGGCATTGAGGTGCTGGAGTGCATGCAAAGAAGGGCAAGGAAGCTGGTGAAGGGTCTGGAGCACAAGTGCTATGAGGAGCGGCTGAGGGAACTGGGGTTATTTAGCCTGCAGAAAAGGAGGCTGAGGGAGATCTTATCGCTCTATACAACTACCTGAAAGGAGGTTGTATCGAGGTGGGTGTCAGTCTCTTCTCACAAGCAACAAGTGACAGGACGAGAGGAAAAGACCTCAAGTTGCGCCAGGGGAGGTTTACATTGGATATTAGGAAAATTTCTTCACCGAAAGGGTTGTTGAGCATTAGAAAAGGCTGTCCAGGGAAGTGGTGGAGTCACCATCCTAGGAGGTATTTAAAAGACATGTCGATGTGGTGCTTAGGGACATGGTTTAGTGGTGGACTTGGCAGTGCTAGGTTAATTGTTAGACTTGATGATCTTGAAGGTCTCTTCCAACCTAAATGATTCTATGATTCTCTAACTACAGCAGGCAAGATTCATAACCAACAAGAGAAATGTGGGGGAAAGGCTGGAAAGCTTATGAAATTTGTCATGGAAAAGTGGGCAGAAGAGGAGCTGGGGCAGGAAAAAAAACCAACGTGTTTAGAACACAGGAACTGTGCTATCACCCAGAGTTCAAGCAAGCACCACTGCTTGGAAAGTATTACCAGGGCTTTGAAAAGAGATCATGTCCCAGTCAAAAGCTCTGACAGCTTCCGAAAGAAACTACTCCTAAACCACCTCTGGCACTAAACCAAAACTGCAGGGCAAAGGGAAGGAATAACAGAAAAGCAACGGTAGGAAAGACTAAAGGACTATTACTGGGAAGCTGATTGTAAACATGCCAGTGAGTTTCAGAAGCAACCTCTACAACAGGACTGAAAAATCAAAGGACCTTCTTCTAAAGGCATCAATTCAAATACTGCAGGACCCAGGAGACTGCTATCGCATCCTGGCACAGGCTTGGCCAACACGATCACACATTCCTGCTTTAAGAGCCAGGTATTAGTGAAACATTGTTAAAATAAGCCAGTCCCTTCCTTCCCTTTCACAGTTTCTTGTGATCCTGTTGCTTTGTCAGAAAGGCTGAAAAAGAATAATGTATTTATTTAAAAGCTGCTATTTACTTATTTGAAAAATGGGCAATAGGGTATATTGTGACACCCTATGAAACAAAAGATTAGGAAATAGTCAAAAGGTAAATGTTTTTTCTCCTCATGTTTGACTTAACAGAGGTCTCCAGAGTTTACAGATTTACTGGAAAGAGGACTCCATTTCCAGCTCCTGATCTACCTCCAAAGCACAGCCACATTTATTGGAAATATCTTCTGGCAAAAATATATAGCAGAATTTATTTAGGATGTGAAAAATAATCGCTTCTACTCCTTCTATTCTAAAAGGTCCTCTTCTCATCTTACCTGTCAAGAGCTGGAGTTAGACGGTAATCTTTGGTTGCTGACAGGATGGCTTTGATCAGATTATCTGGGGAGAAAGGAAGAAGACATTAGGAACAAGTTCTCACTTCTAATGGAAACTAACACCAAAGTGATGTAAAGCATCTGAAGTAGTTACTTGCAGGAACTGAAATAAGGTTCGTATTAGAAATAAACACTTTAATTTGCATATTCCTATTTTCTCTGGAAAATGACCTTCCCACACTGGCTGCCAATGCGTCAAATTCTGATGCAGTGTGAAAATGCCTTGCACAGACAGTGACAAGAAACAAACCCAGTACAGTTTAAGGCGGTGGTTTCACTCCAGCTTCCCTGAGATTGCAGTTTTGCAAACACTTCAGACATGAAAAAGCCCGTATTGCTGTCATTGCTTGCTTTCAGACAAGCTTTTATGCAGCTGAGCAGTGAACTGGATGCAGGAACAGAACCAGGCTAAAACTGATGCTTTTTCTTTTCTGGGGTTACCTTTTAGTTTAGGTTCAGTTCCTCAGTCTGGATTTCCCTGTGGCAGAATCCAATGAAACCATCACAGCTGCTTAAAGAAATGCCCATGGAACAACCTACACTGATAACCAGTGAATGCTGCAGCAACCAGATGGTTTAAGTTATGCAAGCGTAGACACATGCCCAAATTAAATGTATTAAATTGCAGAAGCACAATGATTACACATAAATAATTCTATTGTCGATGGAAATTTTTGAGTCTGCTTCCTTCTAGATTTTGTCCTTTGTCCCCAATTTTTCCACCTCGCTTCCTCATAAAGGTCCAAACCTCCTTTATCATGACCCATCCAGGGCCAAGAAGCAGCAATGCTTTGGCTATCTGGATTTACAAATGCACCAGTAACTTCAGAATGGCTGTACCGGCTCCAACAAAAGGTTGTCTGTCTCCAAATCCTGACTTTAACTGTGGCCGTAAGCAGATGCCTAAGAAAAGTATAAGAACAAAGCAAACCGACAAAACACTTCCCTGAAATTCTCTTCTACTATTTAATTATTTTCAATTTAATGTGTCAGGTATGGCTTCTATGTATCTGGCAACCATCAGTGATTCCTCTTCCATCAGCTCAGGATCCTCATAGATCCTTATGGACTTTCAATCACTTCCCTTTCCTGATTTTGAATATGGCTTCTCTGAGCTTCATTTATACTGGAAAACATAGTGAACAATTAGTACCCCTTTGCTGTCCTTGGGAGACTGAAAATATCTATCATATCTTTCCCTTAAATATATCGGTCAACTAGTTCAAAAGTTCTTAGGAAATAACCAGTCAAAAAGAATTAATAAATCTCAATTCTTTACAAAAGATTAAAAATGACACAGGAACATGAAGAAGACTGACATCAAGTGATTGTTTACAGTGAACTTACATAGTTTTCCTGATAGACACTACTTATTGCAGTCAGCACAGTTAGGGGAGTCCCTTTCAAATAAAGAGCTCTGTTCATATTTACTACATCCCACTGCAGAAACTGCAGGACCAGGGTGTGGGACAAACACACGAGCTCGAGGCAGCCCATGTGCCAAACAGCTTTGAACCTGATAACAAACGGGAGAGACACACAAGGCAGACAAACAAAGGTGATAAACAGAAAACTCTGATGGTTACTTTTAGATTTGGGGAAGTTTTTGACATGGCATTACAGACAGTCCCTGCCAACCATTACAAGCTGGCAAACGTGCTTACTTTCAGAATATCATATTTTGGAGTGGAGTAAGGAAGGAGGCAATTTGTAGGGTAAAAGTAACTTACTTTGTTACCAAATAGTGTTTTTGTTTAACTTTCCTTCATCTGAAGAATTTCTTTTGATGCATTGGCAGCAGGCTCCTCCAACAGGAATGCTATTTCCCTAAGTCTGCAGCAACAGCAGTAGGTTGTTGTGACCTCTAATGGCACCGTGCCACACTCCTCTCCTTGGCCTGTCTCATACGTTGACTTTTACTGGACAGTATACGCTACTGTGGTTGTTTTTCCACAGTCTCGGAAAAGAGATCAAAGGATTGCATGTCAAGGGCTGCAACCTCCCATCTACCAAACTTTTCTTATGTCAGGTTTGCTCTACCACCCGCAAGCTAACACCCTGCACTACTTGGAGGCTGCCCGTTAGACCATATTAAAAAGCACATTAAAGGAATACAGTTGACTAATGCACTTAAATAATTCATTTTTTTCTCATCTTGCCAGCTAATTAGTAATGCCTTCACAGCGAATGCTCACAGAATGAAATATGACTACTTTAGGACTAGATATGGCAGCATTTGGGAAGGGGATGCTCCCCGTTTCCATCATCCAGAGAGAAAACACAAACAAACGGCATCCAAGAGGTTTGGAAGTTGCACAAATCACAGCATTATCATTCAAAACTGCTGAATGAAGCTCAATAAAAGACAAAATACTTCACTGCCAAGTGTTGACTCATAGCAGAAATGAAGGTGGCACAGATGCCCTCAGTGCCAGTTCTTCTAGTCCATCATCCTCATTGAAAGCCAAGAGCAGGAGCCATGAGCACTAACAGGGAAAGCTAATGGCCTGGGCAGGGGAGAGGCACTAGATCTTTTTGATTGAGCTTGAACTCTACTACACTGCTGCTCTGGTGGACAACTTGCATTCAGCACCTTGCTTACTGGCAACATGATGGAAGGACAAGACCTCCTTCAGAAGAAGCTTCTGTATCTTCTTGGGGCAAGGTTTGAAGGATCAGCAGATGCTGCTGTGGCTGACCTGCAACATTCCACAAGACAGTGAGAATATCCACAACAGAGAGCCACTGGCAGAATCTTTAATCACAGCTGGGGCAAGGTGGAGAGTCACTTGCAATCAATACTGCAAAGACTACTATCACAGATAGCTACCTGCAGGACACAAAGCAGTATTCATCTCCAGACTGTGATTAAAGAAAATCAGGGACCAGGAAAGCAGGTGCATTATGTAAAGTTAATTGATGAAGCATGCTTCCTCCAGGGTAAGTAAGAAATTGAAAGGGTGATGAATATACTTTGCCTTATATAGCTATGTAGTGAGTGACAATAAGGAGTGCAAGTGCATGTGACAAATGCTACAAAAAAAGATTCCTTCCTGTTTCAAGTAACAGGATTTGTGCGTAGCCAATGACTGAACACTGATCTGTTAAGGACTGAAAGCAAGTTTTGCAACGGTAAAAGAAAGGGCAAGTCTTCAAGGCCCGAGCCACTGAGACGGCTCCAGTGTATGCATAACATGATTGGTGTCCCTGTGATCTAGGCAATAACTGACATGTTCTATCTTCATGCAGTAGCTTCTGGGCAGATAAAAATTGCTCCACAGAACACTGGCAGAAAGGCTACCAAACCAGTTTTGATGTTGTACACGTCGATGCTAAACTTCTAAACAACATTCCCTGATTTAGTAGTAAATCTAATCAGTGGCAGACCTGGTATGCTGCACCTCAGGCACCAAACCCCTGCACTGGGGTGGGACAGCAGTGGGAACAGCTGGTACCCAGGGCAAGCAGTTTCTCTGGGGTAGGCATATTCTTAAGGGAGAGAGATAGAGCTCATGGTTGGGCCCTACTTGCATCGAACACAGCAAAGAACAAAGAACAGAGCAACCCAAGAATAGTATTTCAGGGGAACACATTTTGTTCCTGATAACTGTCAGCTTTTCTCCATTCATCCGTCCATTTTATTTTCCTTTTGTTTTTTTTTTTTTTTTAAAGGCACCAGCTGCATACGGCCCTTGCTTTAACATGAACCCACGCTTAAAAGCAAGATTGTTTTATTAGGGCAACAGCTATGCAAACAATTTGTTTTGATTCTTTTTTAACCCAGATGGTTTTCCAGGTTGTGAAGAAACCATGGCACGGATGCAGACACAATGCTAGCCCAGGCACAACTTCTCTCCTGCTTGGCAAGTGAGAAGAACAGACATAGTAGTGGGTGTGCTCTGCCTTGTACACCAGTGCACCAAGGGGGGGCCAGGAGGTGCCTGAGTGTACATGTTCTGAGTACTACAAAGGAAAAAATCCTTCCTGTTACAAGCAACAGGTATGTGTACACTCACCTATCGCTTCCAGGGTCCAGGCACACAGCCAGCTCAGGTGTAATAGAATTCATCAGCTCAGACACATCCCTATTCAAACAGGTCTTTCATTCTTTCAGGACCATTTCCATTCTGGAAAATTTTCCGCTACTTTTGTTCAATGCAGAACCCCAGCAAATCAGCCCAGCAGACATGTCTCAGCACCATATGCCCAGAAACACAAACCATGGAGAGCACAGTGCACAGGCCCGCAGGGCTCCACAGAAGGTCGGCTCAGACCAGGCAGAATTTATTATCTGCCATTCATTGCTGGCACAAAGGCAGCTCCCACAGACCTAGCGGCTCTACGGCATGTTTAACCCGGGCAAGAAGAGCTGGCAGCACTGTTCCATGGCTACCTTGCACTCTCCTTGGAATCCTTCAGACATACTGAGCAGGCAGGAACAGAACAGCTCGGGCAAAACCGTGCACTTCTTCCCTGTCACTCTCCTCCCCTAACCAGTAAGGATAAAAGGTGAATTAATCTTTAAAAAGTGTTTAATCATTGGCCTCTTCCCAGCTGCCAAACAGGCAGCCCAGCAGGTACTCATTGGCTGCAGGTATGTTTTGTGAAATACAAACTTCCCACTGGAAACTGCATTCAAACACCAAACTCGTCCATTCAGATCATCCGACAGCCATTCAGTGGCCACAGTTTTGGTACCTGCTTGAAGGCTGAGTAAACCCAACAGCAGTATCTCTTCCTGTGTACTGTTCCTCCTGTTCACCCTTCTGAGATTCAAGGCAGGCGTTACCAGTACTAAATCCTTGCCCTGGTCTGTAGTCAAACAATGATGTTTAGATGGCAATGGCAGTGCCATCATCCTTAGGGCTACAGACGTTGGCTGCCTGGGAGTGGAATGCATCTCAGGAGCAGCTCACTGCCAGCCCGTTACTTGTGTTAGCTTCAGTAGCTCACGTCGGAATGAGCAAACTGTAATGCGGTGGTTCTGCTTACCTGAAACCATCCATATGGTAGGCATAAGAACACAGGGTATGTGCGTATGTCACATCTAGGGAGGAACATAGTTTAATCCTACTTGAAGTATCAGGCAGGGGAACTTATTCCAACAGTAAAAATATGTGGCTTTTATGCAGCTCCTTCAAGTCAGAGGCTGTAAGGTGATACATACATATGCATATATAAACATACATGAAGATTCCCGAATTCACCCGCTCAGGTCCTCCACCTGTCCTCCTCATTTCTGAAAGCAGTAAATGTCCTTATGAAGGTCACAAGGCAAGTAAGTGACATAACTGGGAACAGAATAAGGCCTTTGACTCCTAGATAAGGAGCTCTCTGCAAATGCCTTCATCTTCAGACAGCCCCCTGGCTTACATGTTCTTCACATGGGTCTGCTACCATCCTTTAATGATAAATTAATGGAAATTAACACCAATATCCTGCATGTTCAGCCTCACTTTCTCCCATAATTACGTAATGAACACATCACCAGGGCAAGCAATCTACTGCACTTTTCTGCAGCCATGGTTTATTTACTGTATTTTTTTCTTGCCATGGAGAACTTAGATTATTGGAGAGAGTGGGAGATTATTTAACTCATTCATTTATCAACCACTATGCACACACTATTACTATACAAACAAAGCAAGAAGCCTCTGCATTTTTTCCTCCCATCTAGAGGAGGAGTTGACCACATTTATCTAAGAATCCTGAGTTATCATGACATATTCTATCAGCTTTGCCTTATAACATTAGAAGATTCAAAAGCAGCTCAGGACTGCATGATTTCTCTGAAAGCAAGTATGTGTTAACTCCAGGCTGACCCTGAATTTTTCAGACATTTGGCAAAAACTAAAAGTAAATAGTTAGAAATTAGGCAGGCAGTGACCACACAGTGAGAACCAGCCTAAGTCTCAACTCTAGCTTTTTTCTCTGTTAGTTACATGGAAGAGTGGAGACCTTTACTGTAAATGTCAACAACACTTAACATTGTTGTTTCTAATGTATTAGCTTCTCCCCTGTATCATAAAAAAAGATGAGAGATCTTTCCACTTCACAGGGCTTACTGCGTGCATCTCACAGGGTCTACCTTCTGCCTGCCTTGGAAGTAGGCAATCTGGGCTGTTCATGCACTCTCAAGTGGCCAAGAGAAGAGGCTGTAATTTTTCAAGTTATCCATACCAGCCATCTTCAAAAATCAATGAGTCTACATGCCCTTATTGCCAGCAGTAAGTATCTGAATACTGTGCAGTAAGGTAAGGGAACAGTGTGCTGCTGAGGTCCTTTGTGTTTGCCCTGTCAGCAATGGTCAGTGTGCCCCTCCACAGCTGGTCACCCAGCTACCACACCTTTAGCCAGCACTTCTGCTAGGCACTGGGCATCAGCTTCAGCTTTTGGGAATACACTGACTAGAGTGAGGTCGATGGACATGCCTGAAGCATGCCTGTCTCCTCTGCATATGGGTCCCTGTCCCATGATAACAGAATGCCACGTGTGTTTCAGCTTTGTGGGGAGAGTAAGCTAAACACTATTAACGCTATGAATTAAACAAATGGCAATATTTACAAACAAGCTGTAAGCACAAACCCAGTACATACGTTGTTTTTTGGGTTTTTTTTTTACACTACTGGAAAGTTCAGCTCTGTATAAAGTTCTTTCTTCAGCATTTTCTTCCTTAAAATCTCACGCCATACAGGAGCTGAGAAGTGATCTTCTACAGAAGGATTTGCCACCCTGGTGCCCAGCACAAGGCCATGGACCCACGTCTTACCATATATTCTGTCCTCTAGTTCTCTCGCAGAAACACCATGTCCAGCTGTAGATACACAACATTATTTGTATCTTAGTGAAGCTGGGAATCCAGTGAGTACAACAGGTATCAAAATGAGTCTGAAATTTCCTGTACCATTTCCTTTTATTATCGATCAGCTAACTTTATGAGGTCTATGCAGGAGAAAGCAGCTACAAAGACTTCCAGAACTTAGAAGCAAATTGCAAAGACGTGAACTGGCTCTCAAAGACAGTTAACTACAAACTGCGGGAATCTGACTCCAAATCACACCTTGCGTGTAAATACAAGAGAATGGTCATTAGCTGTACTAGATTTAGGTGGTTTACTTGAGATACACCTTACTAACAACAGGACTTAAAACTGCCACTGCTTCCAATATCCCAATACTTTCATTGATGATTTTTAATGGTATTAAGACAAGAGGCATATAGTGTTGCATAGACACAACAGAAAAGAAGAAAAAGAAAGAAAGACTGAATTCGCATGGTACCTCCCTAACAATTTTAGGAAAACCTGGCATGCATTAAATGTAAGCTCCAGAAAGCCCTTAAGGCCTTTTTTTTTTATAACAAGATATAAATAAAACACGTAACATTTGGACTCTTGATTTACATCATAGTTTTGGAGCCTTCCGGGATTTTTTTCCAAGCTTTTCTTCACAACCAAGAGTTTGTTTTTTCAGAATACAGGCTCAGTTCCCAACATAATCCCAGGGCTTGGAAAGTTGGAACATTAATTTAAAAAACAATTATGCCAAAAAATGGGCAACATTTTGCAATAACCAGGCATTAACCATTTTGACCCAAACTCAAATCTGATGCAGAGGAAGTAATAAAGTTTGTAGAAACAGGCTGATTCATGCCAAATGAAAATGGACCTTGAAAGATTCACAACGGGCTGTCTGAAGACAAGCAGGAAAATAAATATAGTTGTTAAAGAGGGCTGTTCTTCCCTTTGGTGCTGCATTTTTCATGCCCCTTCGCAGGTGGTCAGGCAGTACCTTCAAGGCCAAAAACCTCAATAACTACTACAGTAATTTCTAATTCTCCTGTCCCTTGCAGAAAATATATTAAGATGCGGCACTCCAAAACACAACAGCCAGAGAAGATGTGCTCTTCCCTCTAGGAGGTAAAAGATAGGGATATTATCAATACTTCTAGGAAGATCTCTAACACAGAGTCACTCTACTAACTGCAAACTTGGGGTCTAAGGTCTCCTTGGGGAACTTTTTTCCTTCTCAGTGGGTTGGGAGAAAGACTATTCTTTAAGCACATTCGACAGTAAAGCATCAATTTTCATTGAAATAAGAGACTGCACTGGAGAGCTGTACTTTCATCAAGAGAGCTCAAGAGTGAGAGTTGATTTAACTTCAAAATTCACAATATAACTTCCCGTTAGAGGCTTTATTCAGTAATGAAAAGCTGATCCTCTACCTCTTCTGAAACTTTCACTTTTTTCCCCTTCAAACCTCTCATTTAATTTCTTGAGGTTATAAAATCAGCTAGATTCCCTGGGGAAACAGCAATGGTTTTATAGATACATTCCCATGTGATAATGGCAACTATTACCAATTTTGGTCAAATGTGAAATTCTAGTGGAAACTAGTTCAGAAATGTGCCTCGAACTCAAGATGAAACAAGCTTGTGTTAATACCTACTCTGAACAGAACTAATGGCTATACATGCTTGTGCTTCTTCCTTATTTGTTAAGGAAGAACATACGAAGAACAAATAAATGCTCACAGTAGGATAATCATCTGTACCAATGGAGTACAGCTAACAAAATAAAAACAAGGTTGGAGAATTGAAGTAGAAGAGAGACGCATTATTATCAAGCGACCCAGTCAAATGTAGGGAAGGTGTCTGCATGTGGTACTCCAGCCTCTACAGAGAGCTGGAAGAGTAGGTTGGAAAAGACCTACTTTTCTGATAGTTTTCCTTTGGGTCAGCTGTAAATTTCAATTGTGATGTCCAAGTGAGTATGGTTTCTCACAGATAAAGTATTGCTCGTGCCAAGAACGTTGATGTGGAAGAAAAAGCTATGCAAGAAAAGAACATGCATGAAAATAGAAGACATTTTCTCCCAATAACATTCTGATATGTTAAATTTTGCACGCCTCAAAAACCCAACATTTTCACTCAAGATGAATGACCTCTCCCTCATGAGACTAACGAAACCACTGCTAAGCAGCACTGAACCATGATTCTTCCCAGAAGCACTAACACAAAAGAAAACATCCAAATAAAACTGAGTACAAGAACAATTAACCATTGCACAATACATTGGTGCTCTGGGCAAGGACTTAATTTCTTTGTCACTGAATGTGTCACCAATTCCAGATGCTCCTCTTGTATCAGATGAAAATACGAAGTCTCCTGAGCAGTAGTACATATCACATTTGGTAAAACTGTAGCACTTCAAATATATTCTTAATATTCTCTTATCATCATGGGCGACAAATTGCTTCTTAGATTCCTGGTAGGAGGTAAATTCTAAGATGGTGACAAGAAAGTCACTCCCTAAGAAATAAACATCACCTTCAAAGACAAACTGATTCAGGGCCAACAAAGCAGCTTCTCTGCTTAAAACAATCTAGCAAGAACAAAGGTAGAAGTGAAGACATATAATTACTGCTAAGCAATGACACAATTACTGACTAAATGCATGGAAGAGACATTACATGGATCATGGTTCTTTAGTTTTTTAGTGTATGCTGTGCCATACGTTTTCACTTAAATTAAAAAAAATCTGCAGCAACTCTCTCATCCTCATTACACAGAGAGAATGCCAGATACTAGTTACTCTTTCTTTTTAAAGTCTTTTATACTGTTTAAGCCACATGTACTGAGAAATTCTATTAATAGTCAGGTATTTCTCCAGTCTTGTTTGTTGCCCTTCTCCAAATAACTCTTTCCTTTTCCTTTAGCTATAGAGGTAAATTTGGTGAGGAGGCCCTCTGGGATTAATAACCTCACTAACACTACAAACAATTTTTCCATTGCTTATTTATTGACAAATTTAACCCTGAAAGCGGTGCACGTGCTAGAGGATCTCTGCAACAATATGGACAGCCTGTGCATACTCATACCTCCATAAGTTACACTGACAGAAGCACTGCTAGAAAAGGGTGAAAATACAAAAGAAGACATTTAAATGTCAATTAAAAAAAATTCTCCATCTAACTCATTTAAAAGCCTGAGACTGCTGCAGTTTCCTTGCTCTTCACTGAAAAAAACTGCAGGAGCAGGCTTGGTGGGTGCTGGGAAAGAAGAAATCCTACAAGCAAATTAGACCCTTGTGAATGGCGAAACATGGAAGCCACTCCAACATCCCAGTTAATGCTGAAACAATAGCTGGGGACGCAGCGGGGTGCTTGGCAGCCCGAGTCGTCCTCCACAGGACATCTTGACATTTGTCACTTTTAGAGCTTCAGCTTCTTGTTACAGTTTGATCTTCCTGACGACTCTTAAAGTTGACTGATTTCATTGTGTTCCTGAATGGCATCCCTCGCTTTGGCTATATACACACTAATAAACAAATCAGCAGCAGGGCACAGGCCCACACTGTCCTGCACAAGTCCATACTATTGAAGCGTTAGCACAGTGCCCGATGGTTTTCAACAAGGCCAACAAATATCCTCTCCTATAACTCTCACGCATCCATAGGGTCACAGGCTAATACAGTCCAGTGACCTTTCTTGATAGGAAGCCTGGACATAGCCATCCTCTTTTAGCGGGGGATGACAGGGAATTAACCTGTTTGAACAATGATCTCAACTGCTTTTAGGACCAGAGGACAACCATTTTATTTATTAATAGAGATGGAGTCATCATTTCCAAGTGCTCACAGTGGCACATACTGTTTCTAGATTCTGTCAAGTCACACAGCGGGAGACAACACGCTCAACGTGGCACCAACAGTTGCATTTTTTAAAGTAAGTGCAGTCAAACATGACACTGGCTTGACAACGTGGTCGCTCTTCATCATTTAGAAAATCTTGTTTCAGATTCTGAAAGATAACCTCATTCATTCATAGCCAGCTGCAGAAGTCACTAGGTGAAACCTAGAGCCACTGTTACACAAAAGGCCAAACTACATACCTGTAGTGACTCTTTGTGGTGTCAAAATATAAGATACTCACAACTCTTCAGAAACTTATCTATTACTTTCCCTATTCTCTGCACATAGAGAAAGCAAGAGTTCCCACAAAGGGGTGGAGACATCTGTGATGAATGTAATGACACCTTCAACCTGTTGTATGAGCTCCAACACTCCTGACAGTTCTTAGGTCCACTTTTGTCCCAGGTCACTGAGGATTAGGATCAAGTAATTAGGATCAATCCCTCGTCCAGATCTTTGGTGAACAGAGGAAGGGTTAACAAGTACAACATGTACTAAAACTCTCTGCCCACTTAAGACAGTTTAAGAAAAAGGTACAACCACTCCTCATAAACTCCTCTTCATCTGTTTCTAATACCTTGTAGAGGACTTTCAGAGACCACTGTTCAAAAAGAGTTTGCACAAATCTTCCTACTGCATAGCTCACATAAGAAAGTCCTGTTCATAAAGCAGTAGGGTCGCGACCTGCTTATTCCTGTGCTTCTTTCCTTTAGCAGACAAGTAACCACTACAGTGGTTAACTAACGATAGCAGCAGTTTGCAATCTGACATGAGATGTGTGTTATTCCTGCTGCATTAGTCCCCTTCAGAACCAGCACAATTCAGCGGAAAGTCTAAAAGCTTTCATATTCAGAACCATGTTCGCCTTGAGGGCTTCTACATGCAAATGCTCTTGGAGAGGGTGGAGCACTCTGGTCATAAATCCCTTCTGCATGGGCTAATGGCCAAATCAGAAAACGACCAATGAGGAGTCAAAACGTCAAAGGAGTGAGCATCCTTTGACGGAGAAACACTGTTAAGCTTTCTATGTTATATCGATTACTTTTTAGCATCTGGAGATGGAAGGGCCGACTTTACAATTGGATTCCTTCTGAAGAAAATGAAGATCCCTGATGAACTGTGTCAAAATGACTAGCATCCTGCCTTCTCCTTGGTATGATCGTCTTTAAAGAGCAGTAGTCCTACCCTGAAAATTTCTGAGCCATTTCTACTCTCTTACATGTAATTTATACAGATGTGTTACTCCAAATTAGTGCAGTCCAGTAGACAATGCTCTTCAAAAGCTGCTTGGACCAGTAAACATCAAGTGATGGATGAAGAAGGACTTCTTTCAGTTTTTTTCAGAGACAAGGCAAAGAAAAATGTAGCTAAAACTCTGAAGAATAGAGAGAAACTTTAACAAGAGAAAGCAGAAATGGTGGATTAGCCTTCAAGCTGCTAAGAATCTCTTGATTTCATAGTTTCAGTACTTTCAAGATACCACAGATCAGTTTCTAGAAACACACAGCATTACTGATAGCGAGCTCATCCTGTGGTTATATTTCACACCCAAAAAAAAGCCATTTTGCACTTGGACTAGATCATAGTGACTTGAAAACACCGGGTGATATTCCCCGAAGTTCTCCGCAAAATCTTCCCATTACCAACCCAGCTACAGTCAGTGTCTATAAACACCAACTGCCTTTCCCAGTGTGATGCACGTCGGAAATCTCATCTGAGGGTGTTACAGGGCTCCTAACGCACACAGCAGAACTCCTGCCGTCTGTTTCAACACAGGCATGTCTCTCCACACTTTCTCAGCCACCCCAACTGCTCTTTTTCCCATGCACATCCCAGCTCTGATAGTCTTCATCTTGCACCAGCACGTGACTGAGCTCCACACTGCCTGCCTGGGTCAGTTGTTTGGATATCGTTAGATTGTCCTGACTGAAAACCCTAATGAGGTGCTGATCCCATCATCCAATCACTCAGCTGAGCCAGAATGCATCCCGTGGGACAGCCAGAAAAGACTGATGCAAGAATTCCAAGTGATGTGTAACATGAAAGGGCGCCATTCGCATTGCTAGGACTCACAGCTTGTCAGCACGGCCATTAGAAATCCTGGGCTACAGAGATTTATAATTCAACCCTCCCACACACAGAACTTGCTCCAGACTGAAACTTGGCACAAAATTCAATCCCAGGAGGGCATTAAAAAAAATAACCCATTCAACGGTTTCCGTCCCATGGCTTCAGCTCACAGCCATTTAAATAATGGCAATTTCTCATTTCTCTTTTTAACTGAGGAAATCCAATATAAAACACCAGATTTACATAACATTGCAGTGGTGATACAAGCTGGCAACAACCCACGGAGAAGGCTGCCAGAGCCGTTCCGTCATCCCCTTTTGGTGAATTTCTCCATTTGGATTCAGTTTAACGGAATGATTTTTATTAGGTCTAGCTGACATCATGTGTTATCTGCAAATCCCACCTCCACGTTGGTCAAGCAGCTTGCCCTAGCTTTGGGCACCTTGTGTGCCTGTTAGAAGGGGACAAGCCCTCCTGTGGTCAACGCAGCCTTCCACTTGTGCTGCCACTGTTATTTCTTTGCTGCAAACTCTGCTGGCTGATTGAGAGGACAGTAATTAGTTGCCTATTGAGCTGCAAAAGACCGACTGGACAAGGAATGGACATATACAAAACAAAGAAGGGAATTGATGCAAGCCAAAAGAAATTTGTCAGTAGAGCCTTTGATTTGATCAGTGATTGTTCTACAACATCTGCTTCCACTGAGAGAGACAGACCCAAGCCTATTGCGGCTGCAGTCGTTTCTCCATCAGGTATTTCAGTCCTATGGGTCTATCTGTAATCTTGAGTCTGTCAGGGTTTAAAAAAAAAATCTTGGAAGTCGATGCAATGCCACAAACACTGCTTAATAAACAATCAGACTTCAGGAAGCCTGCAGCAAACGACTGTTGTGAGCATAAGCCTTCTGCTCCACCACCACTCACCCAGAGAGGCCTTTAGTGGCATATGTTGGCTAGCAAGGAGCTTGTGTCCCCTGCAAAACATACCACCTGCTGAGTGGGCTACTGGTTCCCATCTCATCACCACCAGCACCACTCTTGCTCTCTCACAGCATACCTGAGACTCAGCCCCTGCTGCCATGCTCCAGCTGGAGGACAAGGCATATTACAAATCACCACTAAGCATTTGACAGATTTTCCTATTCATTATAAAAGTTCACAGGTAGTACAACTGTAAAATAATTATACAACCAAATGCTATGAAAAGAAAATGAAGATTTGTATCAGTGGTCAACCCCAAGGCTCCAAAGCTCAGAAAGAGGAGTCTTTCCTGTTCCTTAGAGAATTACTGACTTAAAGGTATTTTAAATCAGTTTGAACTCTCTGCTGCTGTCAGGAAAGATGCTACAAGCTACAGCAGTCAATGCCAAAACGCTTCTTCCAGAATGTGGTGGTAGGTCTAAATTGCCATGTTGCACTGACTCTCCCCATGCACTAAACCATCCTCCACGTTCCAGCTGTGAAAACCCTTTGGGTTTCTGAGACCTACATGTACAATGATTCTCTGAAACCAGAGAAAAAATCTGAGCCCAAGGGACCACAGAAAAAACAAGATGAGACAAGCATCTGCAGAATCACCTTCTTTTTCAACAGCCGTACAGTTTTCTCCTACCTGTCCTTTAATTCCAAAAGGGGGTACAAAGTCCCTGATACGCGCCCACTTCTGAAGGAATCATCCAAGAACATTGGTGCCGGCTTCGAGAACCTGAGACAAACCAAAATGAGAGAGAAATTAAGTCCTGAACTAGGAAGGATAATTTCTGTAGGGAGGTTGAGAGAATCCATACCTAAGTGCTGATTCTACATTCTCACTGGCAATACAATAATGTGGAAGATTTTACTTTCACCCAAAGGCGCCTGCAGTGGAACAAATCTGTCAGAATCTGTGCCATGAGGACACCCAAAACACTCAATTTGTAAGCCTGGCAATCACTTCCACTCAACAATTTAGAACTTCCATGTTATTGTTTGACTATTAATTTAGCTAAAATGAGTTGTAAATTACAACCAGAGTTGAGGCAGTTTTACTTCCAGCTTAGTAAGCACAAGCCAATTTATGTGCTGTCTATCTATGCGAGTGTGTGAGGAAGGGGTGCGGAGTTGCCCTTATATTGTTCATTCCATATGTGCGTGCAGCTCTGTGCAGGTGGGGGTGCACTGGGCAAATGCTCATGGAGAGCAAGGCTGGGGTTATCTGCTCTCACAGCTGCTTCTGCCTCACTCATACACACATACACAGCAGCTATCATAACACAGGCAAGAGAGAAAACAGTGTAGGATATCATGAAGCAGCACTTAGTTTACAGAGAATGGAAATTCGGTTCAGATGTAGGTGTTTTCTTCCGCATTCATTAACATAAATGATTCAAGAGAGGTCCTTGCCAAACCAAACAGTTGTGATCTATCCAAAATCACTTACAAAAGAGAGAACTAGTCCTCCTTAACTGTGTCATTACAGGAATACATTATCCTAATTACGCCCTCAACAGACAAACACAGCAGCTACTAAAGATTTGTCTCTTCTAGAAACAGTTAGTACAGTGGCCAGACAGAAGGAAACAATTAGCAAAAGAAATTACAGAAATATTAACTTTCATATGGGACCACTTCTCAGTGTATCAAGACCACTGCTAGAAAATATGCTAATATTATTAGAAATCTGTTCATTCAATCATATCAAAACAGTAGTGGCGATGCTCTGGATCAAAATCAATCACACCACGCTACAGAAAGGAAGAAAGGAATGTACTGCACGTTCCGAGTGAGAGAGTTCATATCCACTACAGCCACACTGCGAGTGCAACGTGCACGTACCTGAAGTAGATACAGCCTGGCTAACCCAGGCACTGGTTGCGGGACAGACGTAACGCAGCAGTTGAACCCTCCCTTCAGGCTGTTTTTACACTCGCGTGCAGCTCCATGGTACTGCAATCAGATAACTTTGGACTTGAACTACCGATTAAGATAAATGCATCTATGCTACACCACAGCCAGGCACAGAGTGACAATTTCAGATAGCAGCACAGTAAGGAAAGGATGGAATGAATTCTGAATTATAAACTGCCTCCAAGTACAGCCCTATCACAGATGCCCAGTAAATCAGAGGTTGCAGAAATCGCTGGGAAGGAGAGAGACCAAGAGCATTTAACAAAACAAGAACAGAAGACTCCAACTCACCCATGCACACTGCTTCACATCCACTCATGCAATTTTTAATAAAATCCTCTATAATCATAAAAGCAGAATGCACAGATTACCTGGCTGATCTAGAAGGAAGGAAGTTTATCCAGAGCTGAGGATATGAAAAGGTCTATATAACTTTATCTGGGAAAAGGTGAGGAAGATGTGTTAGATGTATTAGAGCTTCTGAGATCTTAAGTAAAAAACAAAATCCATGGGCCTATAAAAAAAAAAAAAAAAAAAGAAAAAAGAACAGTATACAATAATACAATACAAGCTTCGATAACCTGACAATTAGTTCAATGTTTTTTCAAGCACCTTGCTGCATTGAAATTCAAGTATTATGTTACACTGGTGGGTCTCCGAAGAGTTGTCTTCACCTCCTTCCAACATCAATAGAAGGAATCTTTGCAGGATTCTCCTACAATGTAAGATCTTTTACAACCTGAATGGCTACAGTACAGATGTTCACAGCTCTTCCTTTACAGCTACCACTTGAACTAATAGCAGAAGTCAGGGCTCACAGAATGGTCCCCACTTTCCCCAGGCAGCAGCCGCAGTGCAGGACGATGGCACTGCCTGGAGGCCACCAGCACCTTTGGGCTGGTGTCTGAGGTCACGGAGCTACTCTTGTTGCCACTGTGATATGCCATCTTCAGAAAGTCTCAGATGCTTCAGAAAACGCATATGTGAGGAGGTTTTATTCTCCTCTCAAGAATCAAGAGAATTCCCTGTAAGAATGCTACAAAGCAGGGCAGGGTAAATAAACGACTTAGCCACTTCAGTTCTCCAATTCAAGAGCACTGCAAGAAAAAGAAGGTACAGGCTGTAAGGTCAGGCCTACTCAGAAGCTGGTATCATTTACAGATGCAATTAACTGCTCTATTTGCAAGTCATACACCAGGAAAAGACAGTTTATAGCAGTCTGACACAGAGTATTGAGTGTCTCTCCCTAATGGAGATTCCCCTTTACAAGGTTCCTGGTAAAACAAGGAGTAAGGGCAGATCCTTCCTGGGACTCCCTGGGCCCCGAAGGGAGAACCCAAAAGCAACAGGACTGATCTGATGGTCTATGGTGTCTCTTCTGCATGTGAGCAAAGGGATGTCCAAAAAGAATGGTGAAGTGACCATTGGCCTTGTTATATATTCGCTACAAGTAAACTTTGGGATTTTTCTAGCAAAGAACACAATAGCCTTAGACCACCTACTATATCTGACAATATTTAACACTATTGTACACAGAGCCAGGGAACTGATCTTTAATTCATACTTCTGCTTCATTTAAAGAAGGAGAGGAACAGTTTAGGGGAAAATATTATGTCCATATGGGGGAAAAAGGAGCAAATAAGAGGATATTTAGCTCACATAAATCTTGAAGGTAATTCTATTTTGGAAATATTAAGAAATCATGAATGCTGTAGGCTCATGATCTATGAAAAGTGCTTTGCACCTCAGTAAATCAGAACAGGCCAGAACCGATGTCCAGCAGTGACAGGGAAATGCTGTCTGCCAGACCTCTCCAGGAGCATGGCTCTTCTGTCTCGGCTCTGAAGCACGTCTGGCCGTGTTCTAGGACCCTTCAGCAAACACCAGGATATGCCTCAAACAGGCCATGGGAATGCTCTCTGCAGAGCACCTAAAATACATTCCAAGGAATGTGTGGGAGTTTGTCAAACAGAAAAAGTAAATGTTTCTGAATGTTGTTAATTTTGTATCTACTGAGCAGCTTACATATGGGATGCTGCGTTTTACCTGAGTGCTGCTGCTGCTACCCAAAGGCAGGTGAGCTCCACTGGCAGCCACAGCTCCAGAACTGAAATAGGCTTGTGCTCTATGGCAAATAGCATGTAAAGCAAGAGTTTTGATTTTTCAAATTTCATTTTTAACCATTTCCTATCTACCCCACCCCAAACTCCAGAGCAGACATAAAGCAACCTCATAGCTTGTGGCACGCGCTTATGACCTGCATGATTTGGGAGAGAAATACCAAGCATCTAAAATCACTAGTTTGAGTGACATACCCAATAAAACAGGAAAGGACATCCAAACAGACCAAATCTGGACTTGATGATCTTAATGGTCTTTTTCAATCTAAACGACTCTATTAAATGCTGGATATGATAATTACGATGTGTAGTCCAAATCTCTCCCAGCTCTCGAGTTTGCATTCCTTATGCAAAGACATTAGTAAAATCTCTAACGCAATTTGTCACTGCACACAGTGAAAGTAAGCGTACCGCCAGGAAACTATTCTTAAACAGGAATCTATATACACAAGAAAGCGTGATATATATATTGGTGCCTAGGGGATTACAACTTATGCGATAAAAAATTACATTTCCAGTTATTTTTTCCCTGACCAGCAAGAACAGTTGTGGCCTCAAAACATTTCTACGTGGAAGGCTGAACTAGCCTGCCAGAAGCTCCCCAGGCAAGTTTTCTGACCATTTCCATTCTGTCCTTGATGCACAGAATCCATTCACAACCATTGCTCTTTGATGTGTGCTGAGGTATTCAATACAGCAGTGCTAACTTCCAAAGTATCATGCCAATCCTAGCCCAGCACCGCCTCTATCGGGGTAGCTATTGAACAATTTCAGATGTTTAATCTTGACTAGAATCTGCTCCCTACTCCCATCTGCTGCTTTCAAGGCAATTAATACATAACTGTGTAGAAGGGAATATGCTAGACCAGAGAGAAAGCAAATAACATAAACCAATTGATAG
This sequence comes from Tauraco erythrolophus, assembly GCF_009769465.1. NCBI lineage: Eukaryota > Metazoa > Chordata > Aves > Musophagiformes > Musophagidae > Tauraco > Tauraco erythrolophus. The sequence continues at coordinate 23,921,081 of NC_141474.1, read as the reverse complement.
TCTTTGGCTGTAACACGGAGGGAGAAGACAAGGCCAAGTCCCTGAAAGAGTAGAGAAGATGGCACTATGTTTCTAGAAATATGACACTAAGAAAAGGCAGACTGGCAGCCACTAAGCTCCATTGGGCTTATTTCTCAGGTATTTCCTTCCTTTTTCCCCCTCTCCTCCTCCTTTAAGCTGCCCTGCTCTTTTGTTTCTTCTTTAGTTAAAGAGAATCAGTAGTAATGAAAAAATGGAAGTTGGAAAAAAAAAAGCAAACGGTGTTAGAATCTCATGTGGTACATAACCTGCACATCCCACTTGAAAAAGGGCATGAACAAAAAAAGCAAACACACGAAAATGACTTATTTGTTCCAGCATGACTTCTACCCTCTCTTTTGTTTGCTTACGCTCAAAAGCACCCACCGTTAGACAGAAGGCACAAAATCTACCAATTTTATTAATAAAATGGCCAAAATACAAACCAAAGCTCTCTAGCACCAAATAATTAGCTCTGATAGAGGCATTTATAATATAAAGTATGGAGAGAAAAATCTAAACTAACCTTTTCCTTTTTCCCTAATGAGACCTAGAGGTATGTTCTCTCCCTTGCCTCCCTTCTCTGGGAAGCAGCATGGTGTGATAGCATAGGGAATGAGGAGGCTTGTGATGTCCTGATTTCACATTTCTTATTGACATTAATCCTCTGTCAAAAATCCAAGCAGCTCAAAGATTCCTCAAGCAGCTGAAAAATTTAAGAAACTGCATTAATAAAGATTAACCCCATCCTACAACCAACATACTTCTTTTCCTAAATCAGCAAATAAAAGAGCCAAAAAAAGAAATGGATGGCTGCAAGAAGAAAATCTTTACCAGTAGAGATCAGGCCAAAAATTAGGTTGATCTTAAACTGCAGAGATAGTCTGAAAGAAAATCAGACAATATGGTAAAGACAACTTTGTACTGAAGAATGGCCACACTTCAGTGTGGCCCTACCACTGCCATTTGAGACCCCTACTTCTCCTTTTAGAAGAGACAGTGAGCCACCACGATCCCTATCCATCTTCTCGTTTGCTATTCATGCCTATAGACCCTGAGCGTATCTACAGTTGTCTCTTTCAGGCTGAAAAGTCCTCAGCTACTTGGCCAGTCTCTGTACAGATGCCACTGGATTATGCAGTGGTACAACACCGCTTTGCTTTGTTGTCTGCCCTTTCCTAATAACTCTGCCATTTGGGTTTTGTCTATTACTGAGCTGGTATAATCACTTGTCCCTTCACAGCTCTGCAAGAAGGACCATGAGGTCCATGGTTCTTCCTTCTGCCAGAAAGGGACAGTAAATGCCATAGCCACTCCAAAAAATGTCTTTGAACAGGCTTTATTCCATAAGCAAAGAAAAGGAAAGGGCACGTAAAGTCCACAGAACAGAAAGCCCTCCACCCACCTGCAGGCCATGGAGCTGGACTCTCCGTTATCCCAGTCTCTTCCCCTGGGAATGGCTACTCTGTACCTTTGAGGCACTCTGGAGCATCATCAGCCTTCTTGCCTTCTTTGCTCCCCATCACCCAGAGCAGGTTCTTTAAACTCATTGGTGTGGGTATTTTTCCATTGCCTGCTCACTGCTCTATTTAGAGCTGAACCAGCTGCTCCAGCATATCTTAAAGGGCCTCCATGCTCTGTCCTGTGGTTCATACACAGAACATTGTCATGCTATTGCAGAAAAGATAAACATCCTATCATGACTGAAAAATGCAACTAGCACAGCTGTAAAACCCGTTAACTCCTCCACTTTACTCAGGATCAGAAAGCATCAGCTCGGGACCATGCCCAGTTCTGGGTCTCACGCAAAACACATGAACGAACTGGAAATAGGCTGAAGGAGAGCTATGAAAAAGATCTAAGATCTAGAAAACACGGTATCTGAGGAAAGCTAGAAAGAAGTTAATTTGTTTAGTCTAGAGAAGAGAAAACTGAAAGAGTCATGATCAGCTTTTAAATATTACAAGGCTGCTGCAAAAGAGAAAGGTAGGATCTCCATATCCCTGGTATATAGAAGTAGTAGCCCTGGGCTTAAAATGCAGCAAATGAAACCTAAATTAAACAATACAAAAAGGTTTGTTGTGCTTGGGATTATTACACATTGAAATCTATTGCCTGGACATGCATCAACTATAGTAGTTTCAGATCTTATTGTATTATTTTGAAGAACAAGTTTGCATCTATTAAGCATGGGTTAGTCATAGATATGCCTACTTTTAAGAGGGTAAATTCAACAGACGATCTTTTGAAGCTCTGCACAGGTCTATTTTTTTTAAAACCATTTTCACACTGGGCTAATATTGCTAGGAGGTGACCAAGTACCCAAGCTGCAGTCTGCTGCAGTTGGGAATCAAGAGCTACCCTTCAGGCTCCTTGGGATTCTGAAGTACTTACCTTCATACATGGTAATCAAATTTCAGTACAAACACAATTGTAGATAAGCAGCACAGGGATTTTGCAAGCCTGTTGCCTGCCAAGACTGCTTTCTGTTTGTACCCTGTATCTTTGTGATAAACAGGAAGACACGTAAAGTTTAACCTTTCGGCAGTCATTAATATCCTGCGCGTACGCACCACCAAGGCACAAAATCAAAGACTGATTTAATATCATCTCAGTCCCTCCTGCTAACAGACTACGTTCTGACATGCACGAGGTCCAACAAAGTACCCTGAACAGCTTACCTAGAGTGTCTCTATATAATGCAAATAATCATCATGGGGACTGTAAAGTTTTGAGATGAACTGTAAATATTAAAACCAAAAGGAAATTCGTTTGCCTGCTTTAACCAAATTCTCAGACTTTGCTACTGATTCCCCAAATGCTTCAGACAAAAAAACACACATGCATGCACAAAAATAACAAGAAGCTTGGTTTAAAGCTTGGCTTCCTTTGGGGGAAAAAAGAAAGAAAAAAAAAAAAAAAAAGGAAAATAAGCTATAAAATTCAGACAAGGCAGAAACTTTGTCCTGACCTGCCTCATGGTGCTGCATATAAGACAACATGCAAAATTTGTCATTGTTCACTGAACCCTCTAATACCAAAACATAATTATGCAAAGCTGACTTCTAGACAGCGTAGAATGATGTTAGTGTGGAACCCAGTCTCCTAACATCACTTCAATGTCATAGCTTGTTTTTCACGTGTTATTGTCAAAGATGCAAGATTGAATTACAGCTAGTTTTTCCTACCAAAAGCCAGGTGGGGTGTTCAAGGCCTCTGAGGGAGCACTGAGCCAAACAGATGAGATTACATGGTATTTGGAAACACGATGAAGGTGAGCAAAAGCAGATTGTAATTACTGCCTGAGTTTTCAAAGCCTTCTGTGCAAATAAAAAATGAGACGAGGAAGGAAGGAGAAAGGGTCCAATCCTTCCCTCCAGCAGAAAGAGTCAACTCACATAGAAGATGCCAGCCAGCAACTCTGCCAGTTGGCCAAAGTTTAGCACAATTGTGTTCCTGCTCACATTCCACTGGGACAGAAAGGAGATTGCGATTTCTAATGAAAACAAACGGAAGAGCAGAAAGCATCTAGGCTAATTGCTGCTGTGCAACATTGCACTCCCAAAAGGCAGGGAATCTGATTTTTCTGGTGAAGATCTAACATACATTCCAGAAGACTGCAGATGATGGGCATGGTTCCCATCACCGACCTGTTGTCTTTCATCATAGATACTAATTAACACGTCTATTAAAATGCAGTGACTGAACTTTGCTTTTATACAGCCATCTTACTGTTCTCTTTATTCTACTTGCAGAGAAAAGTCAATCCACAGCCATGCCACTACCAGCAAACCTCCCCACCCACTGCTCACTCCTGCCACCACTGACATTGTTTCGTCCCACCACATTATTTAATGTAGATATCTGACTTGAAGTTATCCTACTATATCAGAACAATTTTCACATTTGAAAGCATTGAAGGGAATAGTGAAATCTTCAGTGGCCTTCATAACAACTAATAATGCCACTGCAGAAGAAGCCTGGAACACTTAATTCTTCCATCTAGAACAAACAGCACATACAGTTTTTGTGCATGCACGTCAAGAAAGCTGAAAAGAAATTGGTACATATGTGGAGAATAGGACAATGATGAAAAAGCTTTCAACCATCAGCTAAACTAAAAATGCACACATTGTTTAGCATAGCCAAGCGCAAGCACAGAACAGATGTGACTGCTCTGTCGATGTACAGCACAGGGGATGCAGCACAGAAGGAAAAGAGCTACTGAAGGCAACGAACAAATAGGCACAAAACCCAAATGAATATGACCTGATTGTGATACAGCCAGCTGAAGGCAAAAATAAGGTCACTAATGTTTAAAACGAGTAAGCTTCAAAATAGCCTTGTGATGGAAGCCAAGGAAAGTGTAAAACAAATTACTTTAGGTGAACTTTGGTCAGTTTATGAAAGGGGTTGTATGATTTTGTGTCTGCATAGGCAGAGGACTGAACTTCATAATTTATTCAGTTATTGAATGCCTGATGTTCCTTCACCTCTGGCATACTGTTCTTATCCAGGTCAAAAATCTGCTTGGGGCAAAAATTTCCTGCATAAAGCTTACTGCAGAAAGAATATTGGCAGAAGAAATGTCAGTGTTTCAAGCATCATTACTGAAACAGACGGGTTGTTCTGAGAGAGTATAGTCTTAATTTTTTGCAAGGTTTATGTATATCCAGAATGATCAATGCCATTTCAGAACCTAGGCAAAAAAAATTCCTATTGAGATGATATGGAAAATATTAATCTGCTGCAAATCCCACACCATGGCATTAACAGAGGTATTGTCAGCTCTTCTGATTTTGTTAAATGTAGTGACATATTCTGAAAAGTTCTATAGGACATAGTTCCTCGTATCACACTCCTAGAAGAATCTCAGCTTTCATGTTAAAAAAACCAACCAAACAAATATTTTCCTTTTAGTTGGAAATGACCTTAATAACAAATAAAGGCTCAGAAACCTGAGGAAAGATAAATAATTCTTTTCAAACTGTGTGCATTTTCTGTTCTGACTCATTATTACTGAATATTTGTAGGTTGCAATTCTCACCAGTGCAGCTCCCAACAGTGAATCTCAGGTGTTGCAGAGAAAGCCTCCTCAACGAAAATGCAGGCAGAGGACGAGCCCGCTTTCGGACACAAACAGGAAATGAAAGCAAAACAATAAAAGTGAGGGGGAAAAAAGTCCGTAGAAGTTATTGCACCAGTACTTTCCTACAGCACACAAGACAGGCAGATAATTAAATGCAAAGAATCAAAGACAAGAAGTAAATTGCTCATCTTCTTTGTGCGCTGTATAAATTGATGCTCAGAGGCAGTCACATGGATAGTCCATTGTGATGTTTCTGAGAATTTTTTGTCATTTTTTTAAAAAAGATTCCTTTTTTTTTTTAAGTCATCACAATCTGGGTTTGACACAAAAAACTGGCATAGCAATGACAATATCAAATCAAGTCTACATTTTTATTGAGAAAACAGGAAGATATGAACTAGAAACAAGAACAAACTCTGCAGCGAAAACAAGAAGGGGCTGAAAGTATGAGAGATGCTGGGCAAGCACAGTTCTCTCTGAACATTTTGAAACTGGATAGGCTTTTTGGTTGGAATTCACGTCATAGTTTGCACTATTCAGAAGATGGACATCCGAACTAAAAAAAACAGTGAGGGTAGAATGTTCTCCATTGCACAAATTCCTAATGCCTAAACAATTTACCTTGGCATGCTCCTTGTAGGAAGTTGTTCAAGAAACAGTTGTGTGATTTTTCAAGCTTACATAGTAGTCAAAGCAGTGTAATTCATCTGATCAGAGAATAAGCTTTTTTCTTTTACTAAGTGAGACAGGATAATATAATAGCTTTAGGTGCCATCTCCCCGTCACTTGATATGCATTTGTACAATGTAGACAAAAAAATTACTAATATCAGAATAACATCACTTACTGAAAAAACAGATACAGATAGATTACAAAGCTGCTATTAATGAGATCCATATCAATCCTGATGGGAAAAATTCCAGATGTGTTTCTGTTACTCTGCTGCTCAATAGACTCCACATTGTAGTGCAGGATGAACTAGGGGCAGTCAGTTGTTACTATTTAAGGTTCAGATAGAGGTTTTTTCCTTCCTTTAACCAGATGCAAAAACCTCCAAGGATTTTTGCATCTCACAGGGTCTGACTACGCACCTAGACAAAAAAAAAGGCCAAATATGTACCCCAAGCAGAAAGAGTATTTTCAGAGGGGGCTGTTCCCCCAGGTGCCAGTGCCAGCAAGTCCTTCTGTAACTGGAGAGAATGTTTGATGCGGGAGACATGGATCCTGTGCCCAGTTTCATATAACTCTCTGTCTTCTCTGTCACCTTATTAATTCCAGCCCTTAGCCTAAGAGTGATCTGTAAAGCAACAGGCATTAAAATCTTCCAGATAATATCAGCACTGTTTAATATAAGCTTCTCTCCTTTGGTCCCATGGTTTTAAAAATAAACATTTTAACAAAACAAGGGTAAGACAATGAGCTTGTAAAACCTCCTTCTGGGTACTCCTTCCAGAGACAAGGCATAGAGACTGGACACCAAAGAAAGTTTCCATGTAAGAGGCCACCTGACAAAACCAAAGGGATTTACTGACTCAAGGTAGACAGCACAGACAGCTATATCCTCTCTTAATCATCCCACACAGAAAGTGTCTGGCTTGAGCTAGAGATTAGGCAGGGAAGAAGAGACTGGAGGTGCCACTCGGACTGCTCTGACAAAGAAAAGAACCACGAACCATGCTGACCTCTCCTGTCCTACATGAAACATAGGTGCAGAAAATAAGACCTGTCCTTTGAGGCAGCGCATTTACTGGCCTCCTCTGACCAGGGTCCTTCGCTCTCTTGTGTCCCCAAGTCAAAGTTCAACATGCATCTGGCAACAGACCGTGCAGCAACAATGGCACCCACAGCAGTAACTTCTTCAAAGGACTCTGCTCCGAGGCTTGATGGATACCTGAAGCACAAGGTAAGTCCTTAAAAGCCTGCTCTCCAAAATGCTATAAGTCTTTTGGAGGAACTGAAATCCTCCCTGATTCACTAATCAAAGCAGAGAGACTCTCCCGATTACTCTTATTGCATCACCTGAAGAATGGTACAACAGTCCTCCTCATTCCAGGAAGGGAGCTTTTCAATGAGACAGTTCATTTCAAGAAGTTCCCACAAGAAAAGCCAGTAGAAAAAAGGACGCTGCTGGTTTATGCATTTGAGATTTATGTAAGTCACTGAAATAAATACCAAATATTATTAGCTACTAAAGGAAATGGTTATAGTGAAGATGAGGGGATTAAAAAAACCACACAACTATGCTTTCTCTTTCAGTACCCTTGATAAAGAAAGCACTTTTCCTACAGCTGTGGGAAAAGAAACAAGACATAATGGTGAAAGTTAAAATTACATGTCTTTTGGCTGCTATCAAAGGGAGCTATAGCACATGGACAAAGTGCAGTCTGAGTGATATCAAGTTCCAAATCAAAGAAATGCTGCAGGCATATTCATCATTGGCATTTGTATCCGCTCCTGAATATTACAAAAAGCAGTGAACACTGCTGATCCACGACTTTAGTCCCAGTAGCAACCTTTAATTACATGAACTGCATTCAGGCTTTACAGAAAGCATCAGTAAGTTCACTTCTATCACCGATAATCTCCTGGTGACCCCCTCAGGTGACCCAATATGAAGTAGTTTCAGGGTGCAGCACTGCCAGCTGAAAATCCTGCCACACCCGGGAGTTTTCCATACCCTTAGCAAGTAGGTGGAACAAAAGTACAGAGAGTGACCTTGTAACCCAGCATCTCCATGATCCATCAGGGAGCCACAAAGAAGCAAGTCACTCTCTGTCTCAGCCTGGTATTCAGTCTATTCACTGTATTTTCTTGGCATCGTCGGGTTTTGTTTTATTTTCTCATTCTTCTCTTTGCCCACCTATGTTTGCCTAACCACTCAGATGGCCTACACAACCATTACAGTATCCAACCGCTCCACAAACAATTACTTACAATTTACATTTGTCTTAAAGAAGGTGTTTGTGTTTTCATTCCACTTCTTGAAAGTTTTAGAACTAATTCCATGAAGGTATTAACTTTTCACTCCAGACATTTTTGGAAGTAGCCATGCTCAGTGTGAGAGTGCAAGGAATCTCTCTGTTACCACGACAAATGGCAGTCATTTTGTTCTCGTTTAATCTTAACAAAACAATCATCTTGGTAAGAAAAACTGGAAAAAGTCATGAAAGCTCGCAGCCTAAAAAGTGAAAGCTTTGGAATGCACTGGCAAAAGAAGACGAAGATCATAATATAAATAATGAGTCATCTTAATCACCAGTTATTTCTAATATCTTATCATCTTAAATACTTCTACCCTCCAATAAATCAACAAATACTTAGTCACTTCTTTGAACTTATTGAAGTGCAATAGAAGAAATAACAAGAAAGCTATGGTTTAAGCTACTAACAAACATTCCTTTAAAAAATAATAATTTATTATTCAAGCTGTAATAAAATCTCAGAAAATATTTTGACTGCCCTTCCAAATCTTTCCCAAAAAGTTACTTTGCTAAAAACAATTACTCCATATTAGCTTAGGGTAGTTTAAAAAAAGTTAAAGCCCACAACCCTATCTAATTCAGGATACACTTAAATTCCCCTGTCTAAACAGAAAAGCCGAAGGACTACTTTAGCCAAGTATCCCTTCATCTTGATGACAAGAGAAGAAACAGATTTTCATTACTTAGCAAAATAGTAACACTGTTGGCCAAAAGAAGAGCTTCCCACAAGTATTTATGGGTGCTCTTTGGGCAAGGATTCAAACAGACTCCAAACAGACAACCATGGGGCGGGCAGACACTACAATATCGTCCCCCATTACTCTCTCTGCCAATGTAACGTTCTTGCTCGGCTCTCCTGAACTCTACCTTCCTTTTCGTTGGACATTTTGCTTTTCCTGAGTTGCAGGACTCAGTGTACTTGGCAGTGAAGTTCACTAGCAACACAATTATAAAACCTGCAGATTCTCACGTCAATGCCATGTAAACATCACTGTCCCAAATTCAAGCCTACAACTGACTGAAGAAAAGATTTTCAGAGATGATCAGCACTTTGTTGAATTCAACAGAAACTGCATAGTAACCTGTCTTCCGAACAAATCAGGTCACTCATGTTACCACACTTATCTTCAAGTAATTACTTCTGAACATTCCCAGTGCACATTTTTCCACTGCAACAGCCTGATACATGCTCTGCAGTAATGGTTTTCATTTCAGTATCTTGGCCAGTCATGAAGTGAATCAAATCAACAGCCCTCTGGTGATATCAAACTTCAGAGGCAATAAAACAGGTCCATTCCCGTCAACTTTTATCAGTCGACCTTTGAAAAATGGCATCCCTAGTTATAGGGATTAGTATTTCCCATACAGAGAATAGGAATTAGGAGTAAAAATACAAGAGCAGCTCTAGCTGAAATAAGAATAGGCTGACACGCAGGAGTATCAACAAATTGCCTCCAAACCTGCTTATGGCCAGCATAGCTTTGGAGAATTTGTAACAGCTAGCGTGGGCTTTCATTCCATGGCTACTTAACTTCTTTTGATACCAAGAGTGTGCTTAATCCTGCAGAGCACAAATCTGAACAAACTGCCTGCTTTGCTTACAGTTATGACCCACTGAAAGCTACCATGGGCATTTCTTGAAACGCACGTGAAAAGCCTCGACTCTGAGGACAGCGATCTCAAGGCACTGAGCTCTGCAAGCGTTAACCATCAACACTGACCCCAGAAGAGAGGCACGGGGATGAGAGATGCGTGCCTCCTTGGTAATTACAGTTACTGCATCAGAACTGGTTGTCTCTGAGGCAGGGAAAAAAAAAAAAAAAAAGTGTTGCTTGATTTTAGCTTGGGATTATTTCTTTAGGAATTCATTGCTTGCTTGCCCAGCAGCAAGGAAAATCCTACCTAAGGATGCGAGTGAGTCTGTGCTGGGTCAGATCAGAGTTCAAAATCTCTTTTCCAAAAATGGCAATAAATGGATGTCCAAGGTAAAGTAAGAAAAGGGCAAAGAGAGAAAGTATTTCCTCTCTAACATTCACACAGCTTTCAAACATTTTCAGCCGAGTGGATTTCCTGAGTTTGATGTGGTTTGTCTAATCAGCAGCCCCCCTCTCCCTCCCAGCAATGGATCTCTCCTCCAAACGCTTGTCCAGTCTCCCCCTGGCATTCATATAGACATTTTGCAGCCGCCACATTTTTTGGCACAGAGTTGCCCAGGTATATGACCTGATGTACAACGAACTGAATCTTTTTTGTTTTGATGCATGTAAGTAGAAACACATAAAGCAGAAAGACTGTTATCAGTGTTTGTTTTTTTCCTTTCTACCTTTCTTCCCTGCAGTAAAAGCCAAGGAGAGTTCAGCACAGCTCAGCCAGAAGACCCACCACAGAAGATCAAATCTCCCTCTGCTCTCTTGCTTCCTTCCCCTCAGACACTAACAGGGACATATGTTTTCATCCCACTTGTTACATCCAGCTGCCTCAGCAATCACATCACCTGCTATCTTTCAACTTCCCTTTGCCCTCAAGGTCTTCTCTTATTCTGCCTTTGGGATCTGATGTTACCAAGCTTCAGTGAGTTTCGTTTCACACAACTCTCATGTGGGAAGCACACTCTATCTCTGTGCAGTAGAAGCCTTTAAATCCATTTCTTACATTCTTTATGCGTTCCTCAGACTATATCTCCCAAAGCTGTCAGTTGGCTTCCCTGGTGTCTAGCACAAGCCACTTGCTCTCACCTACTAGGTGAATAACTACCCCCTTTTGGCCTGGCAGATCACTTAGCAACTTTTAAATTGGGGAGTACTACAGGTACCAGTCTGTCTCATCACATAAGGAGCCCAGCTTCCTCCTGCGTTCACACAGGACAGTTTCCCCAAGATGTTTGGTAGCTCTAGATGGCTGGAAAGTTTCAGATTTATTGCATATGACTGAAAAATATCTCTCTGCACAATGTAGGAGCACCAGAAATGAAATATCTGTGAAGGACTGAAGGGCCCATACACGTACAAGGAGCCCCAGCTGCTTTCTGGGAAACCTCACAGGCACAGAAACCATCGTACGCTCAGGAAGCAGCCCGGGCTTCCAGCCAGTGAAGAACATCAGGTCACTACATCCACAGATTGCACTGAAGAAGGGGCAGTTATAGCAGCTATCAACTGCTTCAAGGAGACGCTCTCTGCCTCTTTTGAGTTGGCCAATGTTCTTCAGCAGCTGCACACAAGGAGGTAAAACACTAGCTTTCAAAAAGACATATTTCATAAGGAGATGAGGTCTGTCCAGACACAAATGACAAACAGCCGCATTACTCCTCTTCACCCACCAGTTAGCGTGGGAATAAAGCTCAGACGCAGGAAAACTGCCTCTGTAGCAATGTCCTGCAGCTGTCAAAGAGCTGGCACGCAAACAAGTCAGGCACAGGAAGAAAAGTGCTACAGCAACCCTGGCCAACAGAGCAATTTCAGAGCCTCAACATGACAGCACAGAAGTAGGTGACCATAGAGACATTCTCCCATTCCATTTTCAGGACAGCTTTGCCTTGGACAGTCACATACTGTCTCTAGTGACCCACAGGAAATACAGTAATAGGTGTGCTTTGATCCAGCAATACTGACTTAAGGCCCAGCCTCGTGACAGAAGTGTTGATAAATTACCCCTGGTAGACATGGAAACTGCTCAGCCAATTAACTGAGATGAGATTAGCTAGCAGGTTTGGAAAAATGCTATCGGTAAGATGTGTGCAGCCACACATGTTTTACTCAGTTACATGACAGTAGGACGTGTGTTACTTCAAGCATCAAGGCTACACTAAATCAGATCAGCAGTTCCACCTAAACCAAAAAACAGCAACGGGCTTCTCACAAAAGTAAAATAACTTCGTACTAAGCCATAGTGGAATAAACTGACCAGAGATACGGTTTCTTCCCAACCCCAATCAGCTTCAAAATCAATTCACATTCTTACTTTTAAAAAAAATTTACTGTTACCATAGCCATTTTATTACTTGTATTAGTATATGATTATGCATCTCTTTTTCAGATCCTGTTTCAATAAAGTCTGTAAGGTTAGACAAGTTTGAAACATGGTCTATTTCTATTTAATTGAGAGCAGAGAAGGGTTAATATCAATGCAATTGACTTCTTTTATGCCATTCAGTAAATAGCACACACCCATGGTATTTCCTCTGCAAAGTAAACACACCATGTTTTTGCTCATACAGAATGCATCCTTCCTAGGGAGAGAGCCACAATTTTATCTTGGAGTAGATAGGAAAGCCTGAAGTAGGTGTGCGGACACACAGGTCTTCTCTGCCATTAGCTCTTCTTAGCAAGGAGTAAAAGATGAAGAGCGGAGGACCAAGGCCTGAGCTCTGTGGGCCCCCTCCTAGAGGAAACTTGATAGAGCTAGGTGTGAAAGAGCTTCTGAAGGACCTGGTGAAGGAGTGCTGCAGTGAGAGAACAATAGAGGAGACAGATAAGTAAAAGAAAACATTTTGAGAAGATCCAGCTTGATGATAATAAAGGCTGTTGGCAGGAACAACCTAAAAGACTACCAGTTTTAAGCAACCACTTGTCACTCTGCGTCTTCCACCCTCACCTGTAAAGTCACATCAAATCACCTCATCTCCAGGAACTGCCTGAAGCACTGTCTAAACACCACAATTCCTGCAGATCTGAGGCTACTCACTGAACTACATCAAGGCGGTTCCTGCTGTGCCACAGCTCAGTGGCACTGAATGTCATGCCAGAATTTGCCCTTCCTGGTAAGGAAAAGGAAAGAGAAGCTCAGGAGACAGGGAACGAGAGCCACAGCTGGGAAATATGGAAGGTCATGCAAAAGAGCAGTGGGGAAAATGTGCTTATGGTGCTAAGGGGTGTGGGATCAGGATGCTGGTCTGTGTACGTCACAGTATACAATAGGAGGGAATACAGTTGGCAGAGTATGGCACAGTGACGAGGCTAGACACTGGTTTGTGATTTGAAGAACTAAGAAGATATAACAAGGGAAGTGGTAAATGCAAGATTACATAGACCACAGTACAGGCTCTCTGATGACTGAGACTAGAGAAAACTTTTTAAAACCATATTTCAGAGTTGCACCTCTAAATTCTGCTTGGAACTCATCTGAGACTGACCCTTGCAGCTTAGCAGTGAAGAATTAAAAAACTCTGCCTTCAAAGATGCCACCAGAACCTCTGCCTAGAAGTTTCCAGGGGCCTTCAAAAGATGTAACTGTACTGGAAGGAACCTAGAATGGAACTGGAAGAGAGAAGCCTGAGGACATGACTGGAGTGTTATCCTTGAGCATATAGATGAAGGTAGGAGGGCAATGACTAGTGCAATGGGATAAAAGACAAGTATTCTCTAAGGTGGAGAGGTAAACTCTTCAGATCCCAAATTATCATAAGGGAGCAAGCAAGCAAGCATAAGAGCAGAAATTTCAGGAAAAGACCTGGCAAGAAAAGAGAAAAAAGTTGTAGGAGAGGAACAGAAAGCAAGTTAGTGGACAAGAAAAGGTTGTGCTGAATATCGTCATTCTCTCTCATTTGGAGTGGGGAGCAGTGAGACTGTGGGCAACAGTCTCACTGTGGGTGAGGGCACTGTGTGGGTTTGAGGGCAAGTCACAACATAAAGCATTTATCTCTGGGGCCCCAGAGGTGGTCAGAGCAGTTTCACTATGAAGAGTACAAAAGTGAAGGAAGGGAGAATCCATTTTTAACACAGGAGAGGTCAGACTGGTCCCAGAGTTCTGGCAGTTGCCAGGGTTAGGAACAGGAGTACACTGTGAAGCAAGCCAGGTAGACCTGGTGGCAGACAAGAGAGGCAAAGGAATAAAGTAGCAAGCAAAAGAGGACAGGGAAACACCTGTCAATTGAGGATATGGTTTAATGGGGATTAGGGATGGTTGGACTCGATCTAAGGTCTTTTCCAACCTAGAAATCTATGAAATCTATGAAAAGAAATGGATACAACAGAATACAAGGAAAGCAAATGAGATGTCTTAAGTGATGCTGGTCTGTGTCATTGTGCTGGGTTTGTGTGGCGGGGTTTTGGTAGCAGGGCAGGGAATGCAGAGAAAACCCCTGTAAGTAGATGCAAGAAGCTTCCCCAGCTCCAAAACTGGTCAGACCAGTCTCTGGCCAGGTCAGATCCCACTCCCCTCTGGCCAGGCCCAGGCCAGTCAGTACCTCTGAGAATGCCCTATTTAAGAAGGAGACAAAGGAACCCAAATGGGGTGGGACCAGAGGATTGTTTCCATGGAAAGGACCCCCACACTGCTGGAGATGCATCTGCAATCTGTGGAGGACTCCACATCAGAGCGGGTGGCTACACTATAAGAAGCTGTGACTCTGCGGAGAAAAGCCTGTGCTGAAGCAATCTCATGGGTAAGGACTGCATCTTGCAGGAAGGACTCATGTCGGAGAAGTTCGTGGAGGACTGTCTCCTGTGAGGAGGGCCCCACACTGGAGCAAGGGAAGAGTGTGAGGAGTCCTCCCCCTTTAAGGAAGGAGCAGTACAAACAATGTGTGACAACCCAACCTGCAACCCTCCCATTCCTTGTTCCCCTGCACCACTGGGGGAGGAGGTAGAGCCGGGAAGAAGGGAGGGGTGAGGGAAGGTGTTTTTAAGATCTGGTTTTGTTTCTTGTTATGCTCTGAATGAACTGATAATGAATGTTCATTCATTATCAACATTCGTTAAAATGTTGTTATATTTTTCTCCTCTCCACACCACGGCAGGGGAGGAGTGAGCAAGCAGCTGTGTGGTAGTTTAGCTGCCAGCTGGGCTAAACCATGACAGTCACACCATGGTCTTTCAAATGTTTGGAAGTCTATTTTTAATACTCTTTAAGAGTTTTCCTGGTAAGCAAGTTTATTGTGTTGTGGTTTCTCAAGTCCCTTTGCAAGTTTAGGTAATATATTTGCTCCTTCTGTTCCTGCAGCTGAAAGTCTGATTTTAATGAGAGATTGCACGTTTTGGTTAGCAGCTCAATCATTACATTCTTAAGCCTCTTTAAATTCCTAGATGTATACAGTCCAGGACGGGTGATTTAGCACTTATTAGTCTAGCAGTGAGAGAGACCAGAGACTGCTTCAGAGAGATTTTACTGCTCTGAACTTGGTTCCTAAGTGTATGGGCTTGAAAGCAAAAAGATGGGAGGGCAGATTTACAAAGCCACAACACGGAGGAGAGCTAAGGCTTGAATTGGATACAGTTTATCCTCCACCTCCTTCCTGTCCGTACAAATGAAAACAAAATGCCTCTATTTAACTAACTTTCAAAAAACACTCGCTGCTACTATGGGCAGAGACATGAAGAAGAGTAAGCCCTCCAACTAGTTTTAGAGATAGCTTCCATGGTACTCAACCTCTTGATCAGTGGAGTTTTTTTTAAATGATTAGCGAAGGTGTAATTGAAGAAAGCGAAGGAAGAAAGATAATTCAAAGATGAATGAGGCCTTTATTAGTATCTCTGAGAAGGAGCAGAGACTGTAAGACAAGCAAAGATGAGGGTCCTGGTGGACAACGAGTTCAACATGAGCCCACATTGTGCCCTGATGGTAAAGACGGCCAACATCACCCCAGGCTACATGAGGCAGAAGGCTGGTAGTAGGGGGAGGAAAGGGATCCTTCACCTCTGCTCAGCACTGGGAAGGCACTGCTGGAGGGCTGGGTCCAGTGCTGGGCTCCCCACTACACGAGAGACATGGACATGTTGGTGCAAGTCCAATGAGCTAAAATGATTGGAGCATCTGCCATACAAGGGGAGGCCAGGAGAGCTTGGGTTATTTAGCTTTGAGCAGAGAAGGCTCAGGAGGCTCTTATCAATATGCATAAATACCTGATGGGACAGTCAAAAAGGCAGAAAGACTCTTCTCAGTGGTGCCCAATGTACAGGACAAGAGGCAACAGAAAAAAATGAAATACAAAAAGTTCCATTCAAAATAAGAAAACCAACTTTTACTGCAAGGGTGGTCAAACACCAGAACAGGTTGCCCGGAGAGGTTGTAGCCTCCATCTGTGGAGATATTGAAACCCAACTGAACACAGCCCTAAGCAATCTGTCCCAGGTGACCCTGCTATGAGCAGAGGGGTTGGACTGGACCATCTCAAGAGGTCTCTGCCCACCCCACCTAGTCAGTGATTCTGTGATCCTTCTCCCCACGAATCAAGGAACATTAAAGTTGCAAGAGCTCAATTCCTATCTAGGTCAGTTTTCTACAAATGCTGTAAAATTCTTGCTGACCTCAATCAGCCTAATCAAGTGATAAGATTACAAAATGGAAAAAAAAGCATTAATTTGATCAACACCAGTAGCTATTCCACTGACCTAATGCTTGGCCAGAGAGAGCTTGTGAAAACTGGATTAACGCATATGACCACAGGATTTTGTCCTCTGGAAATCACAGCTTAAATTTGCCATTCATCAAAACCGGAAATGTGTAGCTTTAATGTCATCCCATTGCCAATGCGTGCATTTATCTGGCATAAAACACGAGGATAATTTGACCAATCAAGGCATGTGTTTAACTGTAAATCCCTAGATGACTACTCTGAACTGAATGTTCATACAAATTCAGTGCCTCCTGCAGAACAGATACAAGGGAAGCAATGAACTACTCCTTTCAGTTGACAGTGAAGAGGAGAAATTAATTAGCCAAGCAGGGAAGTGAGAGTCTCAGTATTTGCAGTTTAGTCAAAGGTTTAAATATGCGAATGTCCGATGTCTACCCACACCATTTAACACTTCCCAGTTTAAGTGAAGTGGTAGGACTGATAAGTTAACACTAGAGCTCTGACACAACCGGGAATTGTATCAGGAGACTTAGGACTACAATACAGCCAGCAGTGCTGCTGCAGGCAAGGGCGAAAGGACAGTGACAGAGCAGGGATTAAAAGAAGAAGAAAGCCCAGCACGTCCAGCAAGTGAGCACATTGCAGCATCACTGCAAAACCTTATGTTTTGTTGTAAATGAAATGGACAGTAAAAGTGACAACAACTCCTCCCTCGTGTGTTGTGGGTTTTTTTTAAGCTACTCTTCAGCACAGTCCTCTGACAAACTACAGAAACTGTGCAACTGCACAGGAAAAGCTAATAATAAGCATAAACAAGGAAGCTGCTTCACTTTTGTCCTCAAGTCAAATTAATAATTCAACAATCTGTCAATTCCTCTATAAGTTGTAGCTCCCAATAACCTTACGAAACACGTAGAGATTAGCGCAGAGGTCAGAAAATTGTAAATGATGTGGCTCAGATGTGTGATCTGGTTTCATAATTTGTACTCATGAACCATCTTGGCCAGCATAAAGCAGGACATTTCCTGAATCCAAACACCGTGGGAGCAAAAGGGCCTTCAGTTTATCTGACCTGAGAAGAGAAATAGCAGCCAGCACTTGGGTAACACTGGCAGCTAGATGGCAGGTTTTATTCTCTACAAGTACTATCAACGCCTGAGTCCAAAACATCTTAGAGGCCAGAGCCTCCCAGGCATGAAAGAGCCTGTGGACATCCAAAAAGTGGGTAGCTCACTTAGGACTGTAACATTTCCATGCAGAACCCTTGTGATGAAGCCAAGGCTCCTGACAACAAAACCACCATGTTTCAGTGATTTAG
Organism: Tauraco erythrolophus; assembly: GCF_009769465.1. NCBI lineage: Eukaryota > Metazoa > Chordata > Aves > Musophagiformes > Musophagidae > Tauraco > Tauraco erythrolophus. Next base: position 23,903,382 of record NC_141474.1, on the reverse strand, counting down.
CAAGGGCTGTCAAACCCATGAACTGCTGCTGCTTCTCTAATTCATAGGGCACGGAACTGTCCTTCATCCAGAGATTTGCCCATCCAGCTTCCCAGCAGCCGTCCTAGAGCCAGCTGTTATCTTCTTCTGGAAGCACCTTAGTCTGCTTAGCCCTTACTTCATTATCTTTCCATATCCCAATGAAGGAAGAAGAAAAGCTGAAGTTAATCCTTTGCCTGTTTGTGAAGCAGGCACTAAATCTGTTGTATTTATTCCTGAGCCATCTATAACTTTCCTAGACTATTTTCTCTTGAGTAGTCCTATGACAAGACTGACTCAGAAATTATTTTGAGATAAGTTTTATCAGAACACTTCAACCATTATCCTGTTACATCATCTGAAGGGACGGGAAGCATGAAGGATGCCTTTCCATCTCCCCACAAAATGTTGTGCTTTAGTAACTTTCAGTGATTGAGGCAAACATTTTCAAAATAGGATACCCAGAGTTCAGTTTTCTAAGTCAATTTAAGTAAAATAAGCCTAAAAAACTTTGACCTAGATTTCAGGGGTATTGAATGCATTCAGCCCTTATAGCTCTGCAGCATACATAGTTAGAAAAACAGACTTTAAGGCATGTCAAACATGAATACAGACTAAACTTTGAAAATGTTGGTTTAAAGTCAAAATTTGAAACTGATCACAGAAGAAACCAGAGTCAGCTTGTGAAAATATTTTCTGTGCATTTTTTCTTAGCACATTTATGCCACGGCTGTATAAAGCATCATGCACGCAGCAAAGAGTTATTGAGTTATGGCTTCATTGGGTACATTCTTCTCTCTCTTTTGAAATAATTTTAAAAACTAACTTTAATATTACATTGCAGTGGGGGATCCATGTCCACAAATGTCCCCTCTTTGAAGCATAATCTATAATGGATGTGCTTTTAATCAGTGCCTTAGACATTGCGGAAATGTCACCAGAAGTACTAATGGACTATTAAATGTCCGCTATGAAATATACTGACTGCTTCCACTTAGCTGTGCTAACTCTTAGTTTCGTACATAATTCCTAGTGCTTGCAAGAGTGTGACACACGCACTTTGAATATTGCTCTAGTACCACAGCTGGCTTCCTTCCTTCTATAACTATTTTTACAGCACTTGCAGGAAATGTGCTCCTTTAGAAAGGAATGAAAAGAAATCTATACTTCTCTGTGGCACAGGTCCCAGCAGGCAGAGCTCTTATGCTTGTAATTGAATTATTCTAGCTTTCCCTTCAGTCTTCCAGGTACCAAGCTACAGACATAACTACTGGGCTTACAATAATTATTATTACCCCCTCACTGTAGGCAAACCAAGACAGTAAATTCAGAGTTGCATCAATTAAACTCAGATGGTACAAACAAGCACTGCAGAAAACACTGACAAACCACACTAACTTAGCACCTTACAAGAATGCCCATTATTAGTCTTTTCATTTTCTGCCTAGCTCCAAACTAGAGGAGTAAAACACTATGCTTAACCGACACAGGCGAGAAGAAAATCTCTTCTCTTGCCCTGTGGCCAAAACACTTTGCCAGTCATCTGCAAACTGAAAGACAACAAAGTAAGAGCTTCTCTTCCCTCCTCATCAGTGTAATTCAGAGCATCTGTAAACAAAAATTGTAAGAAATAGCAAAGGCAGCAAAGGATTCAACATTTAGAAATTTCCCATAGGGCTGATCCTTAATATTTACAGCCTCTAATATATTAGTACTGTGGCCACTTTACAATGATTTCCAATACTGTGCATTTCTATTATTCATTAATAAAATGTGGTTTTACTCTTCTGCAATGCACAGAGTTGTCCTTCAGGATGGCTGCGATGCATTAGATAGACTCCACCTTCCTCTGATTAATGAACGCAAGTGAGAAATACAACATAAAAACCAATGGATGCTCTAACCTACCTTGAGGTCAGAGACCTTACAGCACATCCACATTACGTAACACAACGTTGAGCAAGGACCTCAAGCTACTGCCAAGACAACCTGGTACTCATGCACAGTGGCATGCCACACTGAGGTAAGAGCTTGGTCCCAAAAGCAGTAGAGCAATGTCAGAGAGAATAAAGGTACCCACGAGGTCTACAAGCTCTGGCACAAGAGCCACAGATGAGCTGCTCCTCCTTCCAAAGGCAGGTTCATCTCCACCATTCCACGCCTAGTGTATGCACTATAGAATATGCTGCTCAAACTTACCACGTTCAAACTCGCAAGGTAGTTGGTGGCAACATCTGGCAGACAAACAGTATGCAATTCAAATCAAGTTTCTTTTCCTTCTGCCAGTCAGATGAGTTCTCTTCCACCTCATCTTGTTTTTCTCCCCAGTCTCAGGTACCCAGATACAAGGATTAAATAATTCTGAATATTTTACAGGAAAGCGTCATCTAATAATTCATTTTTGCAATTAAATCCACTATAGGCTTGCAACAGCTGGTATGAGTTGTCAGAATGTTCCCAGATTTGCTTGGAAAGACAAAAAGATTTTGCATTTAACTCAGCTAACAATTAAGCGGTTGGCAGTAAGTGTCCACAGAGTCCTGCAGAGGCCAATAAGCCTGAATTTAATGGAGTGGAAAAGAGAGAGGTAGTGAAAGGAGGCAGATCTTGTCACTGAAAGTATGACAAATGAGAAGGATGAACTTAACAGCAGTTTTACAAGGGACTAAAAGGAGCAATACAAGTGTAAACAAGAGGAGAAAGAAGCACATTACTGTACTAATGCTAAAAAGAGAAAGTCCCAGCTCAGGGCTCAGCTATGTGAAGAGGAGGCTGCTTGATGTTGTTTGTAGATCAATTTTGGAGCAGAATGCCATGGGTTATGCCTCTACATGGGTATACTATTTGGGTTTCATTTAGCAATCGTGTCTTGTTATTTAGCAACACAGATGCAGGACTTGCTGATTCATACAAGCCAACCCAGAACACAAAGTGTTTGGGTTCTCCCTTCCTGTTAAAGTCTTTGTTATTTACTGCCTGCAAGATTGCACTGAAGTTCCAGCCAAAACTCATTTCTGCTCTTTCCAATGTACATTCCAAATACAGAAAACATGGCACCACATCAAATGTTAAAGTAAGATCATTACCATCCAGCTGCCAAACAGTTTCTACAGGTTCAGAGTCAGAGAGTAAAACAGAAATCGTGAACAGTGGCTCACCAAAATCAGCTGACAAGTGTTTTCACACTTGTATTGCACTACAGTATCAGCATAGTGGGAGACATGGTGGTCTGCAGGACAAATAGATTTTACCATGGAAGGAAAAGGACAGATAAGGCAGTAGCTCATAACCCCAGGGCTACTCGAAGAGGACAGCATGCAGAACTGCAAAACAAGAAGAAAGACTCAGCGCAGAAAGGGCAGAATAATCCTTTGCCAACAGAACAATCCAGTAGCCTCCAGGAATGTTACTCACAATGTTAACCACAGCAGAGCCTGAGGACCAAAGCTGAGGCCCTATTGTGCTATGCAGCATAAAACCACTGACCAGCCCTGCAAAAACTTCTGCCATTCATTTAGACAGACAAGGGAAAGGCAACACAAATCTCACAAGCTGAGGGAAACACACAATGGCAGTAGTTATTTTAGCTCCAGAATTTGAGAAGCAGGTTTAGGTCAGAAGCATGTAATACAGTATGAAGAAACTAAAGCAATAACGACAAGGATAATTTTAATGAAATACTATAATTTAAGAAAACCTGGAAAGTTCTAAGGCAGCTGTAGGCAATAAAGCCAGGAAGGCTTTAGAATACAGATGTAAATCAGTTAGTTCAGTAATCTGGCAAATTTAAGGAAGTTCAGACTGAAAAGCTGAAAAGAATTCCACAGTCCAACCACCTTCAGGATTTGTTTGAGTTCTTGTATCTATTTAGCTGTTGCAGCTCTTTAAACTTTCCTAAACCCAAGGTGACCTTTAAAAAAAAAAAAAAACCACCCTGAAAAATTTGCCAGCACATACAAACATATTCTAAAACACGCTGTCCGGAACAAACAGTCTTCAGAACAGGGCACCAAATAGTCTCTATAATAAACTAAGAGCAAGTAGTCTGCTGGGAAACAAATCAGCCCATCTCATTTCAGCAGAGTAAAGGTGGCTGTCATGCTCCAGGGATGATGCGAACTGTGGGGTCTTTTCCTGAGCGACCCTTACTGGAAGCCCACCACTTTGTACCAGAGGGAACTGAGAGAGTTTCCAGGGTCAGAGAGGCAAAGCTTTGTACTGGCCCACTGCAAACCACAGAAGTACTCCCCTCCCTAGTCCCCGTGCTCCCTCAAAACATCCCTGAGAGCCAGAACCATCTGGACCACCAGCACATGCTCTCTCAGCCTTGTCTGCTACCTCTGAGTCTCCCCGAGCGTTCTTAGGCCCTCTTACGTTGTTTTCCATCTAAGGTTTGGGTAGGCATGTGCTATCTGGAACCAGCTGTTTCAAAATGGGATAGCTGGAGATTCAAAACTCCCCCAAAAGGTTGAGAAGAGAGACCTGTTTCAGGTTCCCATCTGTACCGTTATAGTGCTTTGGGGGCTCTGCAGCCAGCTAGGAAGCAGTACCACTAGAACGTACGCACACTCAACACTCTTCCTGATACAGGATTTATGAAGTGCTGTAGAAGACTTAAAAATGCTGTGAAAAACAAAGGTTACTATTTTATTTATAAAACAAGTAAACAGAGATGCAGCCCAAGAGGGGTGAAGGAGGGCCACATCCTACCATCCACACGGAAAGGCAGATGAAGCCAAGAGGAAAGCTCTGAGGACAAACAGGAGAGGGAGGGAAGTGATTGTCTTGCACAAGAGAGAAACCAGCCCAGGGCTGCGGCATGAAGCAAACCCTGGAAGGTGGAGACCGGGAACAAGCGTTTTCCTGCCAAGGACTGCTGTGAAAAGCAGCATTATGGAGTCAGAATATTGCAGAGTTGACACTTGGCTTCCACAGTCCAGACAAGCCTCCAAAATCTTCTAGCAGCTGATGAAACGAAGAGAGCAATGCCAGCCATATTCAGAAGTTTGCATTTGTTTAATTCTGTGCTTTTGTTCTGGAGCTATTTCAAAGCTACTGATCAAGAATTTAAACTATGATATGCTAGAGAATTTTATTTTTTTTTAAATTTTGTTTAGTGGTCTGACAAGTAGAAGGTGCACTGTAATCTACAAAAAAAAACCCCAAACCTAAATAAAATGGAGTAGATAAACCCTCTCAACACCTGCAAACTGGGACAAGTTTGGAAACCTCCACTCTTGCGTGTCTAACTCTTTAGACAGGTTCACATGCCAAGCCATAGTTACTAGGAAGAAAATTCAGTAGTCGCTAAAAGCCAGTACCATACTAAAAATAACTTAGAGAAGCAAGAGACTCTAGAAAACCTTAAGTGCTCTGGTACTTAACAATTATCTTCCCACTTAATTTTTTTAACCCTTAACAGTATACAGTGGTCATTGTGAACAAGCTGTTGAGGGCTCTTCCTAGACCAGATGTCTTGGATGCTTACAGGTCCTCTCCCATACCAAGGCAGAAAGTCTCATCAGCGATGGCTGCTTCACACTCGATAAGGGCAACTCTGACCATTACTCAATGCCTTGTGCACTTCTAGAGAGGCCAGGCAACTTTGTTAAACAAAATCAGATCTCCTAATCAACAATTTTGTCTCCGGGAACCTTTTCCTCTTTCATTTCCTCTCATGCTTCTCACCTCTCCCCTGCCTTTCATCGGTGTTCTTGCATCTTCAGAGAGCACAGAAGCACCGTTTCTTTAGATTGGCTACAGACAGGATTATCTCAGAATAAACTGCCCTCCTAGGATCACTTCAGTTGAATTACTGGATCTTCTGTTTATCATAAAACAACACTCAAATATTTTGAGATCTTAACTGCATAAAGACAGTTCTGTCAGTGAAAATATTTACAGTAGCCTCACTAATTGAGACTGATTTTAGCTTCCTGAATCTCGTTATGGTAAGCCGGGCACTGCTGCGGAAGGGAAACAAATAGGAGATGAATGAAAACAAACATGTAGAAACACAAACAACTGCATAGAGTGACATTAATCATTACAAAAAAAAATCTGTCAAAAACGTCTCTCTGACTGGCATCTATCAAAACATCTCAGCAGTTCGTCATTGCACAGTCACTGTTCAGACAGAGACAGAACAGGCAACAGTCAGCACTGCAAATCTCACGCAGTTCTGAATTTCTAGGTGAATTATTCTGTTTTTTAGAGCACTCCAGATATGGCTTGTTTCACAGCATATCTCTCCTCTTTCTCCTGGCCGGTCTGGAACCATCACTGTTCCCTCCTCCTCAGTGGGTGCACTGTCTGGCAGCTAGTTATGCAGAATGAAGTGCTGCTTCCCCTCTGTGTTTTCTGTCCAACAACCCACCAGAGATGGTAAACCACTGGAAATCAAGTCTTACTAACACAAAGAGGGAAAAAAACAAAACAAAACAACCCACCCAAAACTATTATCCCTATTTCCTCTCATTTCCTGTCTGGATATGGTTTAGGAGTCCTCCAGTTATAGCAAATCCTAATATTGCAGTACCGAAGAACCAGGTTCTCAGAGAGGAGACAGAGGTGATTGGCACTTCAAACCTTCCCCCCACAACTCCATGAGAAGCAGATGCCAGCCCTGGAAAGACTGAAGCAGAACAGCTCTCCCTTTCCTCGTAGAAAACATGACACTACTACTTACCTGCTGACATACCTTCCTTACTGAGCACAGGTAGAAAATTTTTCTGGCTGGCTAACACAGGTCTTCTGCCAGGACACCATGGTAGAGCAAGGCCAACTACTTCTTTACAGATGTGTCTACTCAGCCAAGTTTCTTTACCCTTGGCAGATGAGGAAACCCCCACGTGAAATGAGCAGTCACAGAGCAGAAGTAAACAAGCTTAGCATTTATAAACTATTTGGTATCCTGTTGTTCCATAAATAGTTATTATTACCCAGGAGATCAGATCTGTCTAGAGGAGAAGAAATGCCAGGTACACGTGTTGACTAAAATCCTCAACAAGGAAGGGGGGCGGGGAGGCAGGGTGTGTGTGGAACAGGGAAAGTTTGTGGTTTTCTTAATTTAGTTTTCTTTGCTTTAACTAGGACCTGTAAGCATACTTTGCCTCCTTTAAATTCTGGATATCCTTTCTCAACCGTTCCAAAAGCAGCAGGAACAAGTCCAGCAAAGACAGACCGAGTGCTGGCCTGTTCAAGAGAGGCTTGGGACCAGTGTCTTACTCTGCAGATGCTTAAACACAGACGCTGTTTTAAGAAACAAATCAAAAGCAAGAAGAGCCCGTTGCCACTGGCTCTAAGGAGTTGCCTGTTTGCCACAGCTTGCGTTAAGACTGCCTGGAGCTGGATACCACAGCTTTAAACACCTACCCATCCATCGGGTTACACGTTTACAAACAAATTCTTAAAATATAAACAAAACTTGCAGAGCAGATACATGCTGTGCTGCTTATCCTTAATTCACTGCCTAATGAAGCATCTGGTGTGATGTTGAACATCCCTGAGACCATTCCAAAGTTGGTCCTTTCTTTCCAAGATGGAGCCAGGCACCCTCCCACCATAGAGCTGTGGTCCTACGGACTTGCTTATGCTGCAGGTTCGAGGCCAGCAGTGCCTGGCCAGCCCAGGACCACACATCATAGACGCCAATGGTTGCTGCAGGGACAGGGAAAGCCATTGTGTCCCAAACAGCTTTCCCTTGCCTTTCATTTTCAGGTTATTTAACACTGTTCCACCCTTCTTGAAGGATTCATAGGAACTGTTTATATTTGGAAGAGCTCATCCACAGGCAAGTCTTCTGTCTCAGTGTAAACCTACTGTAAAAAAAAACCCCTGCAAACAACCAAGTCCAAAAATAAAGCCTCGTGTGACTAATACAGCATCACCTTCCACTAAAGACATCAGAGATTCCATAACGGAGGCAGGCCCAAAGTAAAACCAGATGCACACACACCTTTTTATTTAGAAAGGCAATAGGTAAAGCATTGTGGTTTGGTGCACAGGCATATTTATATATTCTTCTGGTTTCAGGCTCTCTGAGACCCCACAGAAGGTCACAGATACTTTAATCTGTTTCATCCCTAGATAAATTAACTCATTTCTCAGGAATCTCATTATCACACTGACATCACTTTCCGCAGTGCAAGTCTACATCTATTCCTAGGTACACCCTGGCGTAAACATGAATCTAGGCTGGCACAGCTGACAAACAGATTAGAAATATGATAAAATTGGTGTGACACAAATATCAGTTTAGAAAGGGGAAACCATGTAAACCGCTAAAATATTCCCCCCCCTCTTTTTTCCAGGAACAGCGGAAGACGTGTTATTTGAAACGCACACAATTCTGAAGCTTACATCAGTTATTTAGTCTTGGAAGAATAACAAATTAGCATGGCAGATGCAATGATTTTCAGGAAAATCACAATGAAACACTTCTCTTGAGAGCTGGACACAGTTTTTCTGGTTTACAAACTGGACACTGGAGTAAGCTACAGCCTGACTCACACATGGAAAGTTCCTGTGCAAGTAAATCAATGACTCAAAGTGCTTCAAGACAGAAGACAATGTGATCATTCTTAAAGGTATGGCAGATTGCACAAAAAGGAAACAACTTTTTTCTGAATGCATAGATCTTCAGAAATTTAGCAAAACAGAGGTAGCATTAAAAAACATAGTGAATAATACTAGTGAAATATGTCATGCCATTGCAGTCAGCTTCACTGCAGTATGCGGTAACACTCTTGCCTTGGTTTCCAGCATTACAAGGGAGTTGAGTTGAACCAGTATGCAAGAGTCCTTGTGAAACTACAGGAACTTCACAAGGCTACTGTGATCTCTGACACTATTGCAACAGTTACAGCATTGCTTCTATACTATTTAGCAATTAATTTATGGGTTTTATTTTGCTGCATGGTTAGCTGAGCATTTTACCTTAGTAAAAGGTACCAAGAAAATAAGTGCCAAAGGAGCTTACACTGCTCGTGCTGCAGTGGAGTCAGAGCTTCTGCAGTATTATCTGAACGACAGTCTCAAGGGACTTTTTACATTGCTACAAAGAGAATTTTTAATCTTTCCAGTTTTTACCTTCATCTGCCTAATATAGAGTCGGAGGGTTCCCCAGACTGTTTCTAATTTGGCCTAATAATCTTGCACAAATTATCAGACCTGCTTTTCATCCATATTCTTAGTCAGTGTAGGTTGGCTCAGTGACAGCATTTGCATGCACTGACACTCCTGAAATGTTTCAATAATGGAACAAAGCGTGACAGTAAGAGAGGAGGAGGGAAAGGTAGAAGAGGAAAATAAATTGACTTGAAATCTACCCAAAGATAGGAAACTTGATGGAAACCACCAGTAGGGAGTTTAGAAGGAACAATTATCCACTCTTGAAAACAATTCAGAAAACTCTGAGGGAAACTGCACACTTTTCTACGGCAAAAGGAAGTCACTGGTGACAGACAGCCTCAGAGATACCAGGGAACTTCTTGAGGCCCTGGGGCAATGATGGGCCAGACCAATAAAGATGAACTTTCAGAGAGTCGAAGTCAGAGTTTCTATTAAAAGAGAGATATGCAAAACCACTTTCTTAGAGGGATTTGAGGAAAAGAAAAGGTAAGACATGCATATCAAAACCACAGTGATATTACATACACTGTGTAACTTTCATGCTCACTGATATTTATCATTCTTCTCATTTAATGCTCACTGATATTTTCATTCACTCGAATGCATTTAGATCCTCAAGCAATCTTCGTTGCAAGATTCCTCCTGAAAGTTAAACATTCTTATTGGTATAGCGTTAGAGCAGATGGGCCACAGCAACAGAGCCCAAACATACATACACAATAAAATAGGCTTATTTGGTGCACGGATTAAGTTTATTGTTCCTATTACAATTATTATGATCATGCAAACACAGTTACTTATTTGTACATTTGCAAAGCCGTCCCTTATTTTTTTGCTTGAAGTTCACCGTTTAGAAAACTGAAGTCTGGAATACACACACACGAAAAAAAAAAAAAAGGCAAAACCAAAACAAAAAACTCCATCCTGTTCCCACTCTGGCATACGACGCAGTGTACTCATACTGAGGCAAACGCGCATATGCTCTGCACCTTTTTCAAAGCCAGAAAGGCACACGCTCTGTAACGTCCATGTGTTCGTATTCCAGCTTTCATCTAACAGTCTCACTTAATTCAGAAGTCACGAAAAGGAATCTGAAGACAAACTTTTCAGGCACAAAGCCTGCACATCACATGGATTCACACGCTTTTTTTTTTAAAAAAACCTCTCTCAAGAGGTTAAGTATGAAAGATTTCAGCTCCAAAAATGGATCTGATGTAAAATCTACTGTCATGATTGGCACACAGGAATTCCATGTACTACTTTGCACTTTTTTTTTTTTTTTAATATTAGAAAATCAATGTGGGATAGAGAGAACAACTTGCACGAACTGAAGGTGAAACCAGATCCCTACCTCCTGAGCAACAGCTCACCATACCTCTGCCCTGGTGCCCAGACTGGCTTACGGAAATTTTGCAGCCCCATCACCTTAGCTCTTCGTTCCCAAGTTGCACCCTTGGCGAGGTCTGTATAATGATTTGGTAATTCCATAAACTGGATCAGTGAACTGATCTGGATTAAAAATAATCTTGCACAAAATGAGTAGATGGATGGGGGAGGGAAAACTCACATTCAGACAGAAGGATTATTTTACTTATCCAGTTTATTGCCCTGCCTGCAGGCAGTTATGCTAGCTCAGGTAATGGAGCAGCACAAGCGGCAGCATGAACTCCTTAAGCGACGTGCCATGTAGAAAAGGAGATGCAGACACAGAACCTGAGTTTTGCTTTTGTTTTTTTAACCTACTCTTGCATTATTCCCCATCTATTTCAACCTGACTGCAGCAGCATGCACATCTTCAGAGGCTGCCAGAAGTGAAGAAATGAGCTGTTGCCATGGAAGTTTGATTTGAAGTATGAGCTCCAGTTGGTTAATCAGTGCTATGAGTTTAAGAGCTAGTAGTGAAGTTCTGTGTACACAGTTTCATCTGCTTATCTCTGGAATTACGTTCCCGATCATTGCTGTCTACAAAAAAAAAAAAAAAAGGCAAGCAGGGAATCTGTCACAGATAAATTAGTTATTCAACCACACTTTAACAGAGCCTTGGTTACCATCACTTCGGTACCAGAGGTTTGCAGCACTCTGAACATGAGTTACCAAAAGTTGCCTCTTAATCTCAGCTTCTTCCTGCAGACAAGGCAGGTGGAAGGAACTGAAGCAGTCAAGGTGTTGTGAAAAGAGATCCAATTGCCCCAGTTATAAATAAGAACAACAGCTCAGACAACAATCCTAGTTTGAACATTAAAAGCAAATGTCTCCTAACAGACTGTGCTGTATTTCACTTAAGTACAGCCAGCTGTGACAAAATATTTTGCGAGAAAACACACTTTTCACCTTTAGGCAGAAGTGTGCGAGATTTAAGACTCTCAAATGAGCACGTGACAATAAAACAAACATAGGAATTATACCTGTTGTATATTCTGACCCAATTCTGTCACTCAAAATCTACATTAATATATATATTTAAAAAATCCTCTTTGTAAGTGCCTTCAAATTGTATATAATACCAAACACATTAACTGCAGAGGTGAAAAAGTGAGAAAATTTCCACTCCAGAACCAAAATATAAGGGAGAAAAAAAGCACTACTTCATAAAAATCCCAAGGAAAGAATGGTAGAGCAGTGCAAAACGCTCCCTTTGCCAGCCGTGACGGTGGGTCAGCAGCCGACCGCATGGCAAGATGCATTACTGGAAAAGCCACGGAGCTCTGGGTGGGGAGGTGCTGCCCAGACACCAGAAGTGATTCGAGGAGCATTAGAGCGTGCGTGCTTTGGCTCGCACGTTTGTTTAGCCTGGGTTTTACAAAACACAGAATAAGAAGGTGACAGGAGGTAAACGTGAGCAGCAACATGTTCTGATGCCCCTGGCACGAGCCAGGCACTGAACGGCTTTGAGCTTGGAGAAACAGCAAACACCGACAGCTTAACTGACCAAGGCACCATCAATTCCTCTTTCATCTCTCTTTTCCCCTCCTCCCAGTCCTGAACTCTTTTAGCCAAAGTTAACCAAGGAACCGAGGGAAGCTAATGATGTTCAGCACTGCTCAGGAGAAAATACACCTGCATCAACTTGTCCCTGCAAATTCAAACCTCAATAATGCAACAAGTATTTCCTTTGTCTTTGCTGTGGGGATAGGCAGAATAAGCAAGATACAGGATCTGAGGGGAGTCACAATGAAGACTCCAAGTCAGTGCTGCAGCACCCTCAAACACCCTTCTGGGCAACGGCATATTCAAATTGCCTTTCCCAGCAGTTACTGGGTTGCCAAATGTAACTTTGAGCTCTGAAACAATCTCTGCCATCATCGCATGCTGCTCCTGAATGCACAAGCACAGAGCAGAGATTTAAAGAAGGGACGGGGTTTGAGCACTCCCGTTCCTAAAGAGGAGTACTCTTGTTTTGAAGGAAAGCAGAAAGTCTTTCTCACAGCAGCATCTGGGATACAGAGACTCTGACTTCAGTGGGAGCCTCGAGAAGTGACCACTCTTTCATTGGACACAAGCCACTTTCACAGTTAAAATTAACAAAATGAACCACTTCAGTGTATTTCAAAAAGAGATGTTATTTAGAAGACTAAAAAACCCCTACGATCAATAAGTAATCCAGCATATATATACCATTTTATATCTCTTCAAAAATTAAGAGATAATACCCACTGCACCTGAAGAAACCGCAAAATACACAGCAGACGGATCATGCTAAAGTCAGGGGATAGTTTCGAATTCCCCCAGCAACCCTCAGTGGCAAACTAATTATCCAGCCTATTAATTCAGTGAGCTCTCACGAACCACATGAAGCTGCCATCCTTTGGCTTCCTCTGCTCTCCTTAAATAGTTAATCACAAAGGAAGCAGCCGTCACCTGCGCTGACAGTCTCTAAGCACTGAGCTCATGCCCTGTCACTTCAGTACAAGCCCTTGCTGGGTACAGCAGTAATTCACGAGGCGCCGAGACAGCCAAGCATGAATAAAATCAGATCTGAGCAGAGGGTTAAAAATTCTCTTTAAAAAATATTTTTTCTGAATATCTAAGTAACAAAGCAGGAAAGCGTGGAATGGAAAGATGCTCTTGTGTGCTTATTGTAAGAGGCACAGCTTCCTGGATGGGGATATAGAAATGAATGGGGAAGTAATTGGGATGAGGGGACCATGTTTTTAAATTAACCTGACCCCTACTCAAGCCCTTGCTAAAGCTCCAGTTCCACCTGAAGCCCCTATCCCCTATTTGCATGTAAGAAATTTTTTTTCCTACAGTATAAAAGCTGCATAAACTATACCTGCAAGACAGGAATGGCAAATAAATTTTTGCCAAGCTCTGGTATCAAGGAGACAGCAGTCTACCCTGAACACCCCAGAGAAAGGCCTTCTGGAGCTGTCCCAGCTATACACAACCGGCATGTAGAAGTGGAGAAACACACAGGCATCTATGACATGCAATACTAAGGGAAAACTAAACATCAGAAAAAAAACCCACAGCAGACTGACTTGAGAGAAAGCCCCTGAAATTTCTATGGCTGGCTTAAATCCGTGTCATCCATTCTCCGCTGATATGAAAGCTTAAAAAATTTTGAACTTTATGTACAAAGAAACAATTCAGCATGAAAATATAAACCCAGAGTAGTTTACAGGAGACCTATTTTTCCTCAGAGTGAAGAGCGGGCTGAAGTATTGAAAAATAAGCAAAAAAACCCCAAACTTACTGTGAAGACAATGCTAATTGCGAATCGATAGAAAGTTTGCACCAAGATAATTAAACAAATGGAACTAATTTTGTTTCCGAACTGACTTGAAGTCTGTGACTCCTATAAGACTATTTCTTAGTACCAATTGACTAGAAAGAGATGTTTATGGTCATATCCTTGGTGCTAAAAAGTCTTATGTATCTGAATCACAAATGTAAAATTCACTGTTCTGGTCACAACACCTAGAAATTTGTTGTATATTGAACTTGCCCTTTCCCCCTTATTCTAAAATCTTTTCAGATACACTTTATCTTTCTTTAAATACTTCTTTTCTACGTTCTCTTACCAAACACAGATTCACAAGTCTGCAGGCTGCAGACATTCCTCCTCTATTTACCGCCTCCTCTAATTTCTAGTATTAGCTGCCAACTTACGAGAGCTTGCGGTTGGAAAATTGTCAGTAGCTGAACTGTCCCGGGCTGGCATGTCAGCGGCAAACTGTGGGCAGAGGTCTCCTTTCTCATTTGATAAAGAATAGGGCATAGAAAGAACTGTACACAGGCAGCATCGTTTCCACAGTAAGGCCAGACACGCAGGAGACTGCAGCGTTACCACTGCAAACACAAGTCAGTGCCTTCTACAGAAAGGTCAAAGCATTAGCTCCAGACTTGTAGGTGACCTCAGACCTGCTAAAAATAGTCTAATTCACCGAACATAGTAGTCTAATTCACTGACCTACTGACGCCATTTTACTAAAGACGCTTGTCATTTTCTTTGTATCATTCCGAAACCAGTACCCCTACTTCAGGCACTTTGAGTCATCATCTAATGTTGGGAGGTTTGCAAGAGGCAGAATCGTATTGTCCCAGAAAGTGAAAAATTAGATAACTCCTTTGTTTACAGTGAGCAGCAGACGCAGCTCAGCTAGCCTGCTCCTACACATGCAGTACTGAGATCATACACCCGTTTCTCTTGGTGGGGAGCCGCTGTCATGATTCAGATTACAACATGTTTTTCTGAAGCCACGCCAGTCTGCCTTTAAGGCATAATAATTAAAAACCCAGAATCAAACAAAACAAAACCACAGGCATGGGCACAATGGATTACACCAAACGCCTATTTTACCCAATACTTGATGCTGTGTCCATTGGCCAGTATTTCAGTAAACAGCCTAAGAAACAGGGACTATATAAAGCTACACTCTGCCCTCAATATCCATTTAGGTTCCAGCCTGCTGTAACAGAGATTTCCGCACCTGTTTCAGAATCCTTACAGTCAATAGAACCTGACAATATTTTTTTTTTTTTTTTCATCTTTTTCCCACTATGGAACTCATTCTCAGAAAAAGGTAACCGGAAATAGCATGAAATAGCACTTGCTTTTGTTTATTTTAAAGCTGGTGCACGATATCTACGTTTAATACCTCTGAATCTTGTACTGAAAGAAGCAATCATCTAAACATTTTCTCCATGTCGTTCACTATGTTAAACATACCTATGAATACCCTTTGCTTGCTCTACCTCAAACTGGAAAGTCTAAGTGTATTCAATCTTTCTGAGCATGGAAATAGCTCCATTTTTATTACCACTATACATACCTAATTCCTCTAGATCTGTTTCAAAATTAGTTGAAGAGAATTAAACGTGTTATCGAAGATAGAGGCACGAAGGATATTTATACAGTGGTATAACACATTCTTGGGTTTTCTGCATTTATCTCCTAATATGTCCATGTTCTTTTAACTGTCGCTGGTCAGTAAGTCAGAGAACCATCCACAATAATTCCAAGATCTCTTTCCCGATTTGCAAGGCATAACTAAGTCCATCATTAGTTGTCTGATCAATCTTCCCAACAAACACTACCTTACATCCATCACAACTGAGTTTGGCCTATGGTTTTGCTGCCCCATCACTTAGCACTGTGAAATCCCTCTGACATTCCTCACAGTCAGCTTTTGGTCTTGCTACCTGGAAAAATGTGTCATTCTTCATCCTCCATTCCAGACAGCTTATGAGCACTTTGAACAGCAGAGACCCCAGCACATATTCTCCAGAGGACTCCACGGGTAACATCCCTGTATTGTGCAATCTTATTTTTTTCCATATAGTTTTCAATCTTTACCTTAACCACTACAGGATTACACCAGTTTACTTTCCCAAAAGTCTCTGAATTATTTTTTTTTTTTAAGAAATCCAGACATATTGTATTAGTTAAATGACCTTTATCAAATGCTTATCCAGTCACTCAAACAACATGAGCAGATGTACAAGGCAGGACTTCCTGCTGCAGAAGACAACTTGACTCCTCTCTATCATCACCTTTATTCCTGTGAACAAACACTAATTCTACTTTTTTTTTTAATAGTTTCTGCCACGGTGCCTAATATAGAAACCAGGCTCACTACTAGTTTCCAGTTTCCCAAAGGCTTCATGGGCCCCTCTTGAAAAGCCTGACACGTTTACTGCTTTTCATTCTTCCATTCTAAGGCCAATTTAAGCAATGATTATACACAACCGTGTGCAACTCGGCAACTTCACTACTGAGTTCTTCACAAAGTGAGAATTTTTCCTAACAATCTATTGTGCCGATTTGCTTCAAAATGTCAACCTTCTGTCAGCTTTCCCCAGCTTGTCCCCCAGAAAGGAAGGCTCCACGTGGGAACTGTGCAGCCGTGAACAGCAATGCAAATAACTTCTCTGCTATGGCTTGAACTTCCCTGAGCTCACATGTAATATTATGACCGTCTATCAGCCCATTGGGATCTCTGGCAGGCTTTCTGCTTTTGACAGTTAGAGAAAAAGCTTTTTTTTTTTTTATGCCTTTATAAAAATGTTCCTCAACATTTTTTTGGCCTATCATATTATGGTTTATATTTAGCTTGCCAAAGTTAATGCTCTTTCCTATTGTCCTCATTTGGATACAACTCCTGCTTCAGAAAGATGACTTATTTCTTGGAGTCGTGTTTACTTTACTGTTTAAGCGCGTCCTTGTTCATTTTTGTGGCTTTCCTTCAATCTCTTATTTCCCCTCCTTTCTTGGACTTTCACCATCAAAACTGGACACAATATTCTAGAAGTCTTGGGTTGTGGGGTTTTTGGAGGGTTTGGGTTTTTAATTTTAGAACAGTGCTACACACAAAATTTCTCAACGTTTTTGTTGAGAATTTTGTTGAGATTACATGAAGCTTTCTCTATGTCTGTTTCCAAGACAGAGTTTTTCTGTCTTGAAGGTATAATCTGCATTTGTTCCTCCCAGATGTCTTACTTCATATTGGATGTATTAACATATATTTTGTTGGACTGTGGCCATTTCAATCACGCAGTCCAGATTGTTCTCTAAAAGCAACCAATCCTTTATTTAGTACTCTCCAATAAGAGCATCATCTGCACACTTAACCTATTATTTTTTCCAGCTACGATTATTGATGAAGGCATCCCGTATTGCTAGAATGAGAACTGATCAACTGAGGACCTCATTGAAAAAAAAAAAAAAACCCCACACCATTTAGTTCTTTCCTTACCAGCATCCTTATTTTGAGATTTCTCAGGGCATTGCTCTTTTATCCATCTAGCACTTGCTTATGCTTAATAAAGTCTGAACTCACATTTTTATCATTCAAGAAGCACTTACCAAGAAGAGTTACATCCTCTGAAAAATATTTATTCTATCTCAACTATTTCCACCGTATTTTGCCTATTTACATTTAAAATTGCACTAAAAAAAGTCAGGAACCTTTAGAATGGGAAAACATTTATTCATTTTATTCATGCTTGAAAACAGCCAAAGCAACTTTATCCAAATAATAAAAAAAAAACCCAACAAAACCACACATTTTGTAGCAAAGACCAAGCCTGAAAAATGTCAGCCACAGAGATGATGTTTTCCTAATGATACAAGCAACTGAAAACAAAAGCTAGAATAAAAGAAGTCATGCAGCTCAAATTTTTAAATCAACAGCCAAGCTAATTTGGCTTTAAGAGTTCTAAACATATTAAATTATGACACCTGGCTTGGCAATACTAACTTTGCATAGTTCTTTGAGTATGAAAGAAGTTTCACAAGAGAAAGAATCTTAAGCGTAGAATGGAGTTCTTTGCAGAACTACTAGTCAGCCATCCTTACACCAGTCCCAGGTAAAATAACGAAATATCTAGCACTGAATTCAATTAATAAAGAATTAAAGGGCATCCTCAAAAAAAACGTCAACCTTAGTAAGGTTTAGGGTTCATGTTAGGGAAGCAACTGAACATAAAACCCCAGCAAGATGCTGTCATTAGAACTATGAATATGATTTTTCAACATATGAAGAAAAGAACAACCACCTAGTTAGACTAAAGACAAGTTACTACCTCTTTGCATGGTATTAGCTACTGGGAGATTTGTTAAGTAAAAACAGCAATCTGTAAGCAGCTACTGAGGAAGAGAACAAATAACACTTTGAATTCTAGCAGACAAAAAAATCTCCTTCTTGAAGCCAAATTCTTCAATAAATTTAAAATTAGATTAGTATTTTTTAAATAATTAGTTTTTCCGTAGGAATAACGTAGAACATTATCACCAGATTCTCTATCAATTGAAATCTTGTAAATCGAGTTAACTAGCCTGTGATCCATGATGAATTTACTGGAAGAAAACATCATGTACTGTGTCATGAAACAAATCAGGATAAAGGGACCATTAATGGTATTTTTCTGGCCTTAATAACTGTACTAAACAGTCTTCCTTCTTCAGTGTATATAATTTCTCCCTGCAGAATCAATATGTAACAACAGCCATGCCTTGGAAAGGGCAGTTAGGTTTCAGCTGATTAAAGAAAGGACGGCTTTAGGTTCAGACATCTTACCACAGTCATATTACCTTATATTCCTGTTCTATACTATTTACATTTAATATGTACACAAACACAGATTTAAAAGCACTCCAAGTTCTCAAAACAAGAGGATGATAATGTATCTACCTTTGGTTCTAGTATTTATTTATATTCGATCCAGAGTTCCAACATTCACACAGAAGATAATACTGATAATTGTTTGGTTTACACTGGTGATGGAGAACACAGTCTCAGTGCTTAGTGTTTTGTTTTGTTTTTAAGGCCTGGCTGTAGTATCTGCTGGTTACAAGGCAATGTCAGATTTTTAATTTTAAAAGTTTGCTGATATCACGTTTGCTAATAAAAATAATCAAAGAAGATATCATCAGTTTCAGGCTTGGCCTGTAGTCACCCAACCTAACCTCTATCTGTGCAAGTCATGGAAATTCCCTCCTCAAAAGAAACAAAATACATCTTTTAGAAAAGTACCAGTTGTGTTAAAAAGTCCACAACTCTTGCCAAAGAGATCACTGCACTAGAACATCTTTTCCATGTGCAGTAGAAGCTTGTACAAAGGTCAATAACCGTTTGGTCAAATTTTCCATTTGGTGAACCAAACTGAGCCTTGAGCCTCAACAGTATAACTTTCTTGCCAATCTATTTTCTGAATTGTCTTCCAGCAACTCTGTATACTCCTTGAAACGCAGAAGCCACATGGTGCATTAAAGAAAGCCGTAAACCAAATTTAAAGATAAGTTTTGGTTGATCTGTTATGATTACGTCTCTCATTTCTATTTTCTCTATTTCTGAGAGCTATTAAACAGTCCACCCTTTCAGAAGGAAACAAATTCTGAAGAAATTAGTAACACTTCAGCTAACAATAATTCCTCAACACAGTAAGATGCACAATTTGTTAATAAAATGTCTTAGACTCTTTGGAAAACACTATTGCAAAGCTTCCAGGCACCCAAGGGATGCTTTATCCTATTCTTCCAAGTAAAAAAAAAAAATAAAACCCACACTTTACCACTCCAGGTAACTTGATCTGTCACTTCATGACCAAACCTTCCTAAAGCTGACATCATCTGGTTCCAGCAGCGAGCTTGACTGCACATCTGTATCATGCATTGACAATATAATTTGTTTTATTAATTCAATACACAGAACTCTTTACTCTTTGAGCAAGCTCCTAGTCAGACTAAAATCAATTAAGCCATTGCCACTGACCACTCAGCCCAGAATTTTAACATCAGTGTCCCCCGGAACCTGTCAAGCAACAGAGTAATTACACTTTTCAAGATAATCTCAGCAGACCACCCACCTTGAAGGATGAGAAGTCATCAGAGGAATAGGGAAAAAAATCTCACAGTAAAGTAATTACTTACTTTGGAAAGATGACAGTCATGAGCGCTGATGCATACCCAGGCTTGCACGCTCCCTCAGAGAAATTTGCATACTTTGATGCCAATTCTGGAGGCCTGTGAAAAAATACATACAGAGTCAGGACTCTCTTGGCCATCAAGTGGCTTTTGCAATCATCCAAGTTCTTTTTTTACTTATAGCTTTTCTCAAAAAGAGCTGTGAGGAATAACAGAAAAGAGATAGGTATTTGTTGCAATATAGCATCACAGAAGAACAACAAACAAAGAACAGGGTTAAAGATATCTGAAATACCACTAAACTACCACTTTTGCTGAAAGATTTTAATACCTAGGAAGGTAAAGCTCACGGAAGAAAAATATCAAGATACCATTTTAGACTTCAGCCTTTCGAAAGGTAGAAAACATAAACAGCACTTTGCTTCAGCTATTTTTCTAAAGCATGGTCAAAGTTAAAATCATAGAAAAGTATTATTTAGAATATTATTTAGAAGATACCTTTTAAGCATTTGAAACAAACTGCCGAGCAGTTCTGAAGGGTTATCAAGGGATGCATGCTTTCAACACCTGGAACTGATGACACTGCTGCTGTTCTGTTGAGATGTGTCTTAATTCAGCTTGACTAGTGACTTTGGGGCCAAATTCAGAATATTGCGCTTTTTTCATTTAGCTTTTGTACGGAAACAGGATTAGCAACTCAAAAAAAGATATTTAAGTCCTGTACGTACTTTTACCATAGATCTACTGAGTGACCTGGAAAAAAACATTTAATTTTATTTATGTCCCTATTCACCACCTGCAAAATTTTTACACTCGTCCATTTCATGAAAACATTATAAGAGTTAACACATTTGTGCTTTCAGAGTAACATTAGATATCTTACTGTCTCAGTCACACTATGAGAATTATTAATATTCCTTAAAAAAAAAAAATGCATTCACAGTTGCATGCTCAACATTCAGTGGAAGCTGCAAGTGTTAACTACTGCAAAGAGTCGATCAATAATATCGTATTTGCTACACCATTTTGTTAGTAGTAGGCAAGTAATGAAAGGTTTTTTCCTACAGGTCCTGCAGTAGGAGTCAAATGAAGATGACAGTACAGATCCAGAGAGTAGATCCACAAAATAATTTTGAAGAGCCCCTTATTATCACAACCATGCTTTGTTTTCCACGCACCACCAACATGTACATCACCAACAGGAGTTAACAAGCAAACGACTGCTAAAGGTAATGAGCACAGGTTCAGAGAGTTTCAAGTGATTGGACCCCTGAGCCAAAGGCAGGGTCCTGGAGCGATTGTGAGCAGTGGTGCAAACAGAACCTTGGCTGGCAAAATTACCTGTCTGAATGACAGTAACCTCATGCTGAACTGGTAATAACTATCCTCCTCGTACCGGTCCTGGGGTCAATTTCCAAAGGATCACTAGCCAGTTCCAACTGGGTGATCAATAGATGGACAGTTAATTTTACAGTTAGCTGCATATGGTACAAAACCTCCTAAATCTATTGTTCTTAAAGAAAAAAGTCATTCTGCTGAATAAAATTCTAAACCTTCAACAGCTGGAAGAGGAAACAAACTGGAGAAAATAACAAGTCACTGTAAGTATTTAATTTCTTAAGAGTTTTGCACATGATAAGCACCAGAAAAAGCTTAAGAACGTGAACTCGATTCTAATTCTGTCACAGATTTACTGCATAGTTTTGGTCAAAACATATATTTTACTATCATAATTCTCATCTGTAGGATGGCACAATGATACATTTGATTGTTTATAATGTCAATTATTTACAGCAAAGTTTAGATTTCTCTAAATACATTATATAGATATGGAGAGATAGATACAGGTGTAACATTGTCTAGCACAACCCAAATCCACGAGTTTGGTTTCCACAGGTGATGTTACAATACATATCTCTAAATGAGAGAGATGAGAAAGCATCTAAGACGTGAGCATCCAAAAGTTTGAATCCTGAAGACTTGCACTGCATGATTTGTGTTGTGACTCCAGTCAGGATCTTTTTAGAAATAGGCAGAGGAAGGAAAGGCCTGTTGCTGACAAAACACAAGGTTTTAATGGTGCTAAAATATGTCCCCTGCTGACATAGTCAAAAGGGACAGCACGGTGTACAGATCACAGCTTGTTCAAGCATTTCAGATACGAAGTGAGGAAAATCTTAATCTTTATCAAGCAAACTTAACTGTTGCTGAATTTTTATTGTTTAAGCAATATACAGAAATCCCTAACACCAAAATCTTCAAAAACAAGTAGAAAGCAACTGGAATTTATCTGCAGCCACCACGGTAGTGAGTCATTGCTGGCAAACTTGTATAACTATTTCAACAGCAGGCCTTTCTCAAATGACCTCAGTGGTCACGCAAAATATCTTGTGCCACAAACACAGGCATTTTTCTCTTTTCTGATTTAATGGTGCTTTCATTATCAAATTAAAATGTCACTCAGATGCCCATCATGGTGTTTCTGCAAAAGAACAGTAGGCTGAAAACCCTCATGTATTTGAGTGGCACAGAATGCCAATCAGAGCTGCATACTGATGGTGGAGCCGTCAATTACAAAACCCACAAAGATACTGAGAGCCACTAAAGCCCGAGGGGCCCAGCCCCTTAACATTTCTTGGATGTGATGAAGTTCATGATCCAGAATGTCAGAGGCAGAACAATTCTCCTAAGGCAGTTGTAACTGCCATTCCATATCATTCAACACTCACTCATCTTGTTTCTTCTAGCCACACACTGAGCCAGCAGGCTACAGAAAACTAGAAACGGGCACTCTACATTTTAAATCCATCTAAGGACACATTTTATTTGTTCCATTTCTTCGGGCTTCACATTACACACTGTCATTGCCAGCATGCTCATAATGATAAGCCTACATTAGGTGTAACTCAAAGCACCAGATTTAGAGTAATGCTGGATACAGCCTTGCTGTCTACCACTCTGCTACCTCAGGAAGCTATCCAAGCTAACATCATTTCAGACACATAAATTTGTTTTGTGGTTTTTCTTCTGCAAGATTCACAGATCGTGCAGAGATTGCTCTCCCATAAATCAGACTGCAAAGCATCCTGCATGAAGCATCCCATAGAGAACCACACATTTTTCAAATAAATCCAGCTTTGTAAAATCACACTGCTGTTAGTAGGTACACAGTTCTGTAACAAAAAAAGGTATGAAATGAAGCATATGAATAAGCATCTCCTTCATATCTAATGACAATGTACTTATTACACTGCTGGATGTATTGCTACTTCTTTGATTATGTTTCTTCTTTCCAAATGGAAGAAGCACTATTACTGAAAGTACGTTCTGCAAAGGCTGCCCGACAAACTACCAAAACAAAGTGCATGACATTAAAAGAGCTGATGTTTGATTCTTGTTTTATAATCCTGAATGCTGCCTACGACAGAGAGGTTAAGAACTATGCACCAAACCAAACAATACTACTTTCTTAGTGCTTTACTGCTAAATAGCTTCATCTCACTTGCTCCATTACTGTGCCTGGAATCCAAGGATCATACGGAAATCTGCTGCTGTAAGCCAGGCAGTGCTACCATGACTGTTATGGCACAAAGGTGCAAATCTCCTTTAGGACTTCCAGGTCCAAGCACATCTATTCCAGCTCCTGATTCTCATGCTCCTAGCTACAGTGAGACCATCAGATAGGGTGAGGCAGTTCCAAAGCTAGTGGAGACAACAGAAAGGATATAGTTAGATAACACTGTGGACCCTTAAATTTTGCTCAGATTTTGAGCGGGAAAAACACAGTAAGACAATAAATTTCTCCAGAATAAATGAAACAACTCATAGTCAGTAACTGTAAACATCTGCAGTTTTTAAACAAGTGCCTGCATGAGGGTGAAGTTAAAGGGAACTAATTGGCTTATTCCACTAAAAAGAAATTGCACTCTTGCTTTTTTTTCCCTGACTTTTCTCCTATGAAACTAGCACACATCCTGAATTCTTAAGATTTTCTGTGCTTCTCTACACTGTCACATGGACATCAATCTTAACAAAATTTCACAATTTGGTAAGTTAAAAATCCAGCTGCTTTCAGAGGATTTAGAAAAAGTAACAAGATTTTTCCTTCTGCTTGCATTTGGTAGATGCGTGTCTTCTTTTAATCTCAAATATGAAAATGTCACGATGGTTAATTCCTTCATTATGTCTTGATCAGGGACAGCATGTCCTCCTCATAGGAGTGGAATCCAAATCCATTTTAAAAAAAGACATTAGTAATATAAACTCATGTGATTGGCCTACAAAAAAAAAAAATGTCCACAACTAAGCTCATGTAATTGAATATCATAAAACCTACTTTAAGAGACAGATTTTGCCACTTTGCCTTCCACATGGAATTTAAATTGTGGATTGCAAAAATTGAAAAACTTCATCTGCTTGAGATCATCTTATTTGAGGACTGATTTCTCTTACCATTACTCTTGCACACAAAATATATATATTGATACATTTCTGAAATAGGGAAAAGGAGTTCTTTGGCAATGTGCTCTCTAGGTGGATCTCTTTGGTCCAAAATAACCTGAGTCTTATACAGCAGCTCTACAATGTGTAGGTCATGATACCTGAGGAACGAATAGGAGACATAATTAGAGCATGAAATGCAAGACACGCAAAACATAGTGGTTATTATGAAGTAACAATGAAATAATATTATTTCATAGATTTCTAGGTTGGAAAAGACCTTAGAGATCATCCAGTCCAACCGTCCCTAATCCCCCATTAAACCATATCCCTAAGCAGTTCATCCACCCTTTTCTTAAACACATTCAGGGATGGGGACTCAACCACCTCCCTGGGCAGCCTATTCCAGTGGCTGACAACCCTTTCAGAGAAGAAATACTTTCTAACATCCAACCTGAACCTCCCCTGACTAAGCTTATACCCATTTCCTCTTGTTCTATCGCCCATCACTAATGTAAAGAGCCCTTCCCCTACCTCCCCACCATCCCTTCTCAAGTATTTGTAGGCTGTAATCAGGTCTCCCCTCAGCCTCCTCTTCTCTAGGCTAAACAGCCCCAAATTTGGCAGATGAAAAAAGGGCAGATCACTAAATCATCAAAGCAGTGAATGCTAAGACCCCATAACTACACCACATGAAGGTCAGGGCATTTCATTTTAGATAGAACTCCAGTCAGATTCCCTGGGCCAGATGTATCCAGTAATGCACATATGAATCAATGTTGCCCAAAAGGCCAAGTTTTAGTTGGACTCTTATGTCTTCAATTAAATATTGTTGCATTTCACAGACTTCTGAACTAAAGCGTTCAGTTTCATTTCCCTGAAATAAGCCCAGGGCTACATATCAGTAAGTAACAATTATGGGGTTTGCTTCAAAATTGCAGGACTGATCCAAACAGGAGACTAATGAAGACACACCAGAGTGGCTTGGGTGTACATTTGTTTATATTTTAATTAATATCAAAGGGTCACATATCTTTGAATGGTATTTGGTTTATACATCACTTATAGCCTAATAAATAGACAGCTTCCAGGCCTCAATATGCTTTTTCATAATATGGCATAAGCTTGTAAAGCAAGAAATCCCTTTTGAGGGGGAAAAAAAGCCCTGAAACAAAACCATAGACCAGCCCCCTCCCTTCTCAACTGGCAAGGACTTCTGTTAAAGAGATGGATGAGAAAGTAAGTGCCCCACCAACTCTCCCCTTCATTACAGACTGTCAGCCTAGCAGCAAATACTACCAGTTCACTTAAAGGCATGGGAGGCCACCTTCCACAGGTCTGGTGATGCAGCTCTTTTACTGTCCTTCAGTTACTGCTGTTGAGTCAATGGAAGAGAACCATTGACAATAACCTCAGCTCTCACCTATATAATAAATTCCCATACACCAGTAACAGCAAGGGACTGAAAAAATGGATTTGCACATCTGACTTTATAATTAGAGTCGTGAACATCATGTCATTTTGACAGGCAGAATCCCCTTGACTGCAAGACATTATGGAAACAAGATGAGCTGATGAACCCTCCTCTTAGCACATGGCTGGAGCCCCACATTCAACAGGAGCACAGCGTGGGTTAGGAAACTCCAAGAAGTTTAAGGAACACTGATTACAGCTCTGTTAGAAGTTTCCAAACTCTGGTTCAAAGAATTACACTGCCTGATCATGTGATATTTGCTATTTTTCTAGTTCCAGCTGAAGAAAAACTAAACAAAAGAAAGGAATGAGGAGATGGAAGAGGAAAAGCAGAATGCTTACACTGAAAGAGACACGATATGCATCTATCACACTGTAGCCAGCTAAATAGATGTAAATATTTTCAAGTGTTACATCAGTATGTAAGCAAATTCCTCAAGGAAGTTGTATGAGCGAATATGAGGAGTGATGGCCCAAATCCCTCTTTCTAAAAAGATATGATGCATGCTAAAAAAAATGTCCTGTTCTGCTTCTCCACCAAGAATTGTGGCTTCTCGTGAAATTAATTTTTTAACAACAAAGATAATCAACACATACTTTTATTTATTTATTTGGAACTCTCCAGGACACCAGCTGAGGAAGATTAGGTTATACTAAACCAGCCCACGAAAACAAAGTTTTAAAGGCATTCCACTAAAACCCATGAGTCGCCTCCATCGCCCTGAATGAAGATGCGACGCAAGTCAACGCTACTCTTTGGAACAAGCACGCCATGCAGAGGGGCACTGAAAGCTGAAGACCACTAACACACTGGCAGTGCCATTCACCCTTTGTGAAACATCATCTTTGCACAAACACACTGAAGAGGTTTTATCAACAAAAAAAGGCAAGAGAATCTTACTTCCTTACTAAATTCCATTCCTGGTCTTTGACATACTAGGAATTAGATCACTAGGCAGAAGAATGAATTTCAGATTAGTCTCAGCAGTGCTAAATACACAAACATCTTAACAAACACAGCTATAACTGATTGCTCTATCAGAAAGGAGTTTATCATTGTATCATCTCTTATAGTTTACAGAAACCAACAACCCTGCCTGGAGCTTCTCAATAATCTTTTACCAACTCCTAAAAAAGTGTTTGGATCCTTGTGGACAAAAGAATCAGAAGTTATCAAACTAGAAAATTTTCCTTTGTTTGTTTTAAATAAGTAAAGAAAGAAACTAAATGCTGAGTTTATAAAACCAGCTTCAAAGGATGCAGATATAAAATCCAAGAAAAGTCCATGGCACATTTTGTATGTGACCTCCTGCTGCATACTGCTCCAAGAATTGAGTAATATCCCTGATCTCTGGATCTCCTTTGGTTTTTATAAACCTTCCTCTTTTATAAAAATTTGTTTGTGTTACATCTTACCTTTAAGACTAGTGATACAGAAAAAAAAAATAAATTATTTTCAAATAGATGCAGATAAGAAGTAAAGAAAACAGCCCATTTGAGGGTTGGTTTGTTTGTGGTTTTAAAGAAACATGGAAAGGAGAAAACAACTGGCTGAAATACCAATTGTTAGACTAAACAAAAAGCATGAAATACAGAAATTTAATTTTTACAGAAGGCAGCTGTTTACCAAAGAAAGAAAAATAATAATAATAAAAAATGACTGCTCCCTTAGTTTTCTATTATTTATTAATCTTTGGACAAAGAAACTTGTAACTTAATGATGAAGTAACTTGCTGATAATCAATATAATTCCTGAATGTATATCATTAGACTTT
Source organism: Tauraco erythrolophus (assembly GCF_009769465.1). Lineage (NCBI taxonomy): Eukaryota > Metazoa > Chordata > Aves > Musophagiformes > Musophagidae > Tauraco > Tauraco erythrolophus. Next base: position 23,875,677 of record NC_141474.1, on the reverse strand, counting down.
TAGCTATTCTAGTTTCCATAGATCCAAAATTACTGGTTTCCATACTCAGTAATTAAGTACCATCATTCTAGTTTTACAGATAAGAGACAAGGATGACCTAACAGAGGACAGTCACTTTTTTGGAGATGGCGTGTGTTAGGACTCACTTAGTGGTTAATAAAAACTCTCTCAGCAATTTGGATTCCTACTTGAACTGTCTTCTGATAGAACTGTCTAAAGAATGTCTAAATAAACTCTATTTCTCCAAAGTCAGAAATTGTGCTCCCTAATACAAGAACATGTAATTCTCAAAACTTGCAAAAAATAAATGCTGCGATTCTTTAAATACTTCTCAAAAGTCACTGTTAGCACAATGGCCATAAAAAGCGATCCAATTAAAAGTCTGATGGGAAATAAAACACTCACCTATCACGTCCAGTTTTGGCCAAACAAAGGAACGCAAGAAGATAAATTGTAATGTCATAATTTTGTTGCTGTAACCCTTAAGTCTTCATCACCAACCCTCATCTGTTACAGCTACAAACAGGCGATGCTTTCTTTGGATGGGGAACAGTGCTTTTCTGTTTGTAGTGTAATGAATCCAGCAGTGTGGGTCCAGGAGAGACAAACAAGTGCTAAAGAGATGAGAATAAATAATTCAACCCAATTAGAATCCATGAATCCCCTGGTCAGACTAGTAGGAATCGGTACCTCTGAAAACAAAGCCTACAGCTGTGAGAGGGAAAAAAAGATCAACTAAGGATTCCTGAAGCATCACAGCCAAAATTACGGTTTTAAGTCTGTGGCTACTACAGTTTACTAGATTTGCATGTCAAAATCCAGTGCTTAGCAGTTTTAAATGCCAAATGAGAAAGTTAGTTACACTAAGGTTTTAATTACCAAATCTTCCTTCTGAAAAATGTAGCTCGTTTCATTGCAGGACACAGCCAGGCTATGGAATAATTAATTTCAGAGAAACTCAGTGTTCAGCTAGGTGTGAGAGCACACTGACACAGCAGAACGCTATGGAAAAGATCGACAGTGACTTATTATTCACTATTTCCCATATCATCAGAACATCAACCAAAATTATCCTAAGGACCGTAAAACACTGACAGAAAGAAGCTCTTCTTTCGTATAACATGCAGGCAATCGGTAGATTTCTTTACACCAGTATGTTACAGAAGCCAGATGCACAGATGTGATCGAAAGCTATTAAGAGGTCTAACAGCATCCCCAACTCGGGAATACTGAAGCTTCCTCTCCTCAGAGGCTGGAGAGTGGCACCGGAGCAAGGATCATTTCACACTAGTGTATTTTCCTCCTTCCTTAATTCCAAGGAGCACTTTGAGACAAGACATTGGGGAAGGTGAATCTTTGGTCCAGTCATTTTTATTTTTCCCCACAAAGTTAGTTCAAGATAGCAACACTTTCTGTTGCAGTAGCAGATCTATTTCACAGGCAACTGGCAAAGATCAAGCCTAAGGGAACAAATCACACTTGTAAAAATCTCTCTCAGCTACCTGATAGCAAATCTTTGGCAAGAACAGTTCACAGTTTCAGTTTCTTCGGTAACTTTGCAGAGGTAAGGGTGATAAAAGCTGTCCTTTGAACTTTTCTTTGGAAGATTTGGACAGCCTGGGAAGGAATAAACACTTAACTCCTTTTAACCAAAGAAAAAGACGACTCTGGATATGGCAAGGGCTTTAATTCTCTTTTTTTTTTTTTTCCCCCCTGGACTGAACTGAAATTGAGAGGAAAAATGCACCAGTCAGTGAATAAATTGCTTTAGATGGTACATAGAGGTGACCTCACAATTGGGGAATGTGGTTTAACAGTAGTTTTACGAAATGCTGTATATAGTCATGAGGCTCTAAATTTTTCTCACTCTTCTTTCTGAAGTAGTAGTCCAAAAAAAAGCTGTCTTCACTGACCTATATTAGAGACAGATGTCATGGATTCAAACAGACATCAGAATCTAATATACCACACTGAAGTCTTAAGAAGAGGAAAGCTATGTATGTGGAGGAAAATGTTTCCTCCAGAAACCTTGCTGTAAATACAGAATGTAACCCTGACCCAGAAGAACCCTTGCAGATGGTCACTTAACATGTCCAAACTGCTTTAAGGTAAATAATAAAGAATAGTCAGAACCCTTAACAGTAAGAATAGCTGCAGAGCCACCCAGATCAAAAACCTCTCCTGTTTACTCCATACATTGTTCTAGTGAATGCTCTGCTAAGAAAACTTTTTTTTTTTTCACTTCAAAGAGCAGCTGCTTGTCTGAAAAGGCCATTCAACCGACATCTAAACTGCCATATGTAACCCTGATAAGTCAGAGAACAGAATAAAGTTTGTCTCAAAGAACTGTGAACAGCCCAATTAATCAGACCTTCCTTCATCTTGTATCACCCCTAACTTCACTGGACCTGAACATCAGTCCTACATCAGAAGGAGGTTATTTGTGGCTCTGCAGAAGAGTACATGCAGAAGTGGTTTTCTAAGATGTTTGATGTACAGGCTAAAGGAGAGCTCCACGGCTGAGCATCGAAACAGGTTTCACTTTTCAACAGGACAGATCCTATCCTCTCCTCCTTGTTAATTCATCAAAACAGCAACACTTCACAAAATCACCTGAGCCTGAGTTCCATGATGCTGAAATACAGCTCAGAGTCCCTGACTCAGTCGAATGTTTGAATTACTAAAAGAGGATGAAAAGGAGCAGGAGGAAGGCACTCAACGTTTTGCAGCTGTATAGGATCCTGCTCACAATTTTCAGGGCTTCAAGATCAGCCCTTTTAAAGAGCCAGGGGGAAGATATTTCTAAGTGGGAAACCATTTTGTTTGTTGGCTTTTCAGTTTATCCTTCTTTAATGAGTTGGAATAGATTGCATGGCAGACAAGCAAGAAGCAGCACACACATATTCTGTCAGTTTTCTGTCCCTCTCTTTGTGGTCCTGATTCTCGTTGCTGAGAGCAGGATCAGGGCTGCAGCGAGTGTCAGGAGTAGCGTTTCTGCTTGTTTGCATTTCTGCTGAGGAAGAATCACACGGGCTTCTGTGTAACTTTAGAGTACAAAGTATTTCATAAAAGTTCATGTTTAATTGTTTGGTTTTCTCAAAAGCAACTAGACAAAAGCTCATCTGAGCCTCACAATTCAATTCAAACACCGATAACCTCAAAAACATCTTACAGCAACAACTGCTATACGACTCCCTCCCCGACACAGCACATCAGATGCAGCTGTAAGTAACCTCCTGCTGCAAAGTAGCCTTCATCGTGTTTTGTTCATTGCAATGGGCAACACACAACACCAGCTCTCCCACCAGCCCTTGTTAGCTCTGGGGTCCTTTACAGTACTTTTCCAGTGCAGATATGTCAAGGATGCCAGCAGCAATGTCATGCTTCCTCAAGGAAAAAGCATATTTTAAATTTATCAATCTAATAAAAACTTACCTTCTCCTTCAGTCCTAGAACAACTTTAAACAGTATAATAAGACTTACTGTCAGGTTTCCAGTCATAATACTGAGAACAGAACAAGTAAAATAAAATACACCTCTGAATTATATTTAACGGTTCCTTCAGTCTCTCTCACCTAGAGTTCCTCTAGCCTATCATCTCTGTAGAAAGCTAAGGATTATGGTTTCACTACCTGGCAGATCACCATCCTCTCTTCTGCTAGGCAATTCTTCTCAAGCACAGCAATAAGGATTCCTGCTTTCTTTCAGTATAAATGAAATATTGTTTTCTTACCTAACAGATGATAACCACAGCTGTTAAAAGTATGTCTTGGTTTTATTGTCCTTGCCCAGTATGCAAGAAATCTGTGTTTGTTCCACCAAACTCTTCCCTGCCTTGATGACCTACTACATATTCTTAAAATTTATGCACGACATTCTTAGCACATACTGACAGCAAAGCTTTGATGTCTCTGGTCATGTTACAGCAATGCAGAAAACAAATTTAGAGACAGATTGAGTAAAGTAAACTGTCTCTTCCCATACACTCCATTTACAAAACCTCCTCACAGCCAGCTACAGAAAAATATAAATTAGGAGCTGACAACTAAGCTGTGTCTAGATATCATAGCAAGAGTGTTCTTCAGATTAAGTGACATGCTTCAGAAGCAGGCTTGATAAACAGTGTAATGTTCTCTTGTTAGAATAACCTTGATTTCCCATTCAATCATCATATGAGGATTCCCTAAAACATTTCCAAGGCAATTAGATTTCTCTTTGGAGCTGGAACCGTGCTGGCCTGCAAGAAGGCATCTGTGTCAAGTCAGACAGGTGCAGAAGAGCTGATGCTTGGTGATCACATACATGGCTTTGGGATTTCCAACAGAGTTTAATGATAAGCTCACAACCACTTGGATTCAGGACAGGCAGCGACAAATCACCTGTTTCCACAATGTGTGCTGGTACTTTGTTCATTATGACCAATATTAAGAATACAATGACAAGTGCCAGTGTTCTAACGTAAATCCGTATCAAAACCCATGATGCTACAGAACGTCTAGTCCTTGCAGTAAACTGCATGGCCAATTAGAAGCAGAATGAAACTAATTCCTTTAGTGGTCTTAAGACAGTATTTCTAACCTCTTTAACTGAAGTTCTGAGAATGATCAATGCTTAGATAGCTCAATCCATTCAATTTTGTAAGTTATTCACAGGGCAAGAAGATCTCTGTAGGAGGATATTCAGTAACTAGAAAGTTAACAAGTCTTACCAGTGCAAAAACTGGTCAAAACTAAAATAATTTATCTCTGAGTTTTAGAACAGTTTTCTGAAGAACATGAAGTGTGGCTTTTCATATGCTCTTCTCAAAAAAAAGATAAAGCATCAGGAAGGCCTTATGTCATTTATGAGCTTATAGATAATCCCTGAATTGGGTTTTGCTACTAAAGTAAATTTAGCCTTTTGTGAATGCAACAACTGTAAAAATTTTTCTCAAACAACACTTAATAGAAACTTGTAAAGTTAACTAGTTATAAACATATCCACCCAAGGAAAACAAACATACATTTAATTAGGTTAATGCTACTGTGGTGAAGAACTACAAGCAAAGTAAGTGTTCCACTTTACAAATGCAGAAGGGAAAAAAGAACTGAGCCTTTTCTTTACAGACTTCCCAGTTTTTACACAACTAGTCTGGCAAAAAGTATTTCCTATTTAATATGCACACTAATTGGAACTATATGTATTACAATATTTTTTTTTTTGTGAAAATTCTTATTGACTGTTCTGTTATTGTGCTCAATCAAAAACAGGTTGAAAAGCTTATGAGTCATTCCTTTTTGCTTTTAAAATACTTGTACATCGTCTTTCTGCCAAGAATATGGAGAACTCCTAGTGTTTGAAGATTTATTAATAATCTCTAGCAGTCCAAAAGTCCTCAGCTACTTCTTTAGATATTCTTGCAAGAGTGTTGTCCAGACACACCAATTCTAAAGCACATAAACTTAGGTATCTGCTTCTTGAATTTTTGTTGTTGATATTAAGGAAAGCATGTTTTTTTCCCTCATCCAGACAGAAAAAACTCCGTGTATTTACTGCACACTTCTATAAATACATTATCACTGTTTTCCCTTATGCTCTTGGTAAAAATGTTTTTCCATGAACATTTCTTTCTTATGAAACTGAACTTCTTGGGGTAAACAGTATAAAACTGCTTTAAACAATGCCCAGTCATTCATATTTTTTGCTTTACATTCTTTTCCCACATGGTTTGGTTCATAATTACTTCCAGCTTCAGGAAACTGGCCCTTTTAAAAGCACAAAACATAAGTTTTTTATTTTTTGCACTTAACAAATCAAGTAATGAATCAATTCTATCTAAGTAGCCAGTAATTACGAGTTCTACAGTCTTTATCTTCTTCATCGACTGAGGGTGTCTAACACAGGAATCCCAAAGTTCGATAACGGAGACTCACATGAGAAATACTTATGAGAATTCCAAATGATCAAAACTGAAAAAAACCAGAAATTACCTAAGAAGAAAAAAACAAAAAAACCCCCAAGGATGGCAGTTACATCCCACCCAAATGTGAGAGGTTTGATAGATGAACAACAAACAGGCTGGTAATTGAATCACTGTGAATAGCCAGGGTTCATTTTCTTAAATATTTGAAGTGCTCAAACAATTAGTACAGATTGGAAGGGATTAGATAGAAGGACATGAATTAAAAGTCAAAGCAAAATCTGAAATGAAAGAGAAAGAAATAACCAACTGCCAGGAAAATACCAGTGTCGTAAAGTATGCTAAGCCTTGAAATGATCTTTCAGAAAAAGCATCAGGACGCTCTTGCTTGTGATGGTCAGAATCCCTCCATTGCCTGAGACACTCTTACTCCTGCCTAGGCAGGACAAGAGATCACTTGGACTTCTTGCTTCTTTTCTTTTTTCCCCCTCATGATCGCAGGAATAAAAAAAGACAAATGAGAAGGGAAACAGGGCGCAAAGAAATGCCACAGAAGCAGGCACGGGGAAGGTCCAGCATTCCGACACGTTTATTGCTTATTTTTACAGTGCTTAATGGTGAAGTACCACACATAGACACAAGCAGTTTCAAAGTGACCTCCCACCCTAGAAACCAAATGAGGGGAAGGGGCTCTGTTTCAGTTCTTCATTATTAAAGCTCTGAAGTAAAGAAATTTCAACAAACAGAAGTAACCCAATCTGTGTGTTTCCCTGGTCCAAACTCCCTCCATTTTTATGGTCTCTTCAAAGTCTAGATCAAGTTTCGTGAGAGTTTGCCGGGTGAAGGTTGTTATTTTTGGCTTCCCACACACACCCCCAGACTCAATTTCTTTATCTTTTCTTTTTAAAGTGAAGTTTGAAATTACCATTAATATTTAAAAAAGCATATAGCATATAAATAAAAAGCATAAACTTTTTGTTTAAGTGAAGAATGATTCCAGTAAGCTCAAGCGCATCTTCTAACACTTGCAAAACTTTGAGGGACTGGTTCTTCTCCAGTCAAAGTGAAACTCTGTGATGCTTTCTCCATTATACATCAGTTGAGATTTTAACATCCAAGGTTTTGAGCTGACTGCAGCAGCAGGTGAAAAGATCCACCATCACCCAAGGGGAGCTTTTTTCTGGCTGTTGTTTAGAAGCACCAAATCACCAATCTAACTGCTAAAGCACATTTGAAAATAGCTTTTGAAGGATGAGTTTGAAACGAGGACAGAAGTAGCAGTCCATAGCTTCCATCTCACCAAGTAAATGACCTGCTGGCAGAGTAAAGAAAGCTGGTATAGAAGCATGAGGGAGACCAATGCAAGGGAAGAGCCCCCATATCACACAATTACAAAAGAGGAGCTCTTCACATGCACAAGACAAGTGAATCTACAACTTGCAAAATGCCAGGGCATAATCAAAGTAATCACTGAGGTGACTAAACCAAGCATTCAGAGTATTAAATGACAGAATAAAGAATGACCACATAACCTTCAGCTGGGCCCACTAAATATGCATTAAGATACCATCAATAACATGACCATGCGCTGATCCTCCTGCAGAAGTCTCATTTAATTCAATGCAAACATAGATTCTGCTCAGAGAAAGATTCGGAATTTGTAGTGAATGAGACTCTTGTTTCTAGGACCTGGCCAGCCTCAAAGAACTACTACAATATAAATATTTATTAATACTAAAAGCATGCAACTCTTTGCCAAGTGCAGATGTTAGAAAGCGACTGCAAATCTTGGCATTTGGTGGCATCTAGTAATCCATTGGCTGAGTCACTAATGTGATTGATGGCTTTAAGTTGTTCAGGAACTCCCGGCCCCTCCAAGAACTAAGACCTGTGAATCATATCATATTTTTTGCATAAGTACTTTTCTCTACACAACAAGTCAATGTTGGGTTCTATTCTTCAAGGTCTAAAAATGGTATGTAGCTTTGCTTCTTGGAAAACCTCTTTACCTGTGAGAAACTGATGCAACTACCCTTTTTCTGTACTTTGGGCATATTTTGTTTTGATATTGTTATTTTGGTAATGATGTTATGGTTGGTACAAGCACAACTAAAAAGATAAACTCCTCTTGCAACAGATCTTTATCACTAATCTGGTCCTGAGGAGCCCTAGGTCTTGTTTTGATTAAGGAAACAAACTATGTTGCCTATCAATGTCCTCAGGTTTCCATTCATCCTGCATTTCACTAACAATCCCTACCTAGATACCGTCTTGCTTTTTAAAAAGCTAAAAGACTTTCCAAACAAGAATTAGCCTAAGCACAGGCAGCAGAAAAGAAGCACCGTCCTTATTGATATCCTCCTTTCTGACAAGCTCAGAGGTTGTCATCTGGTCAGAACTGGTCGTTTCCATGAAGCATGCGTATAGTCCCTTTAAAACTGGCCATCCCCTTCCAGGTGAGATCCCTGGCCATACCAGCCTCCCTAATGCTATAGCAAGGCATGCACCAGACATACAGCTCCCACAGAAAGGGCTTATCGAGTACTTCTGACAGAGTTTTCTTTCCAAAGTGAACAAATCTGGTCTTCCCATTTCCATGAACTCAAAGGGAACGAGTGAACAGAAACATTAATTGCTGTAATCACAACAGAATATACTATATCTGAATAACATGCCCCGGTCATCTACAGGGTAGAGGACACTAAAACAGTAATAAACAAAAAAATTAAAGATGCAAAGGCAAACGGACACATTTATTTATACTATTTATTCACGTCAAACACTTTCCATTGCATAAGTTCATTTAAAATGCAAGTCACAGTGCAGATGTACCTTTGTAGAAAGTGTTAGTTCTCCAGGTCATTAGTTTAAATTATATCAACTAACATAGCCAGGAACAGATTTTGAACAAATGAAAGATAAAGGAAAAAAGAGAAAAAACTAATTGTTGCCCCAAGTGCTTCAAGTCGCACAAGACTCTTACATGCTGCCAATTAAGTGAACCTTGTAAAGTTATGATCTGTGGCAAGATTCCATCAGAATGATTATATCACAACAACAGACATAATGAAATTATTTCTGCCAATAAAGTCATCAGTGCAGAACATATTAACCCTTTCAACCCTGAGCAAGTTTTTTTTAACCAGAAAGTGCGTCTACAATGGTACTATCTTGATTAACAGTCACATAAAGCATTTTTAACCACCAAGTTCCACTGAACTCACAGTCTGTACTTAAAAACCTGACCACACATGGTGAACTTGTGAAACAGCAGCAAACTCCTAAAGGCGTCACCCATTTTTCCTTCAAAATTTATTTAGTATGTTTCATGGTATTTTCAGATTTTCTCTGGCTCCCTTGCTTTTGAAAAACAAATCTGAATAATTCAGGCTGGAAGAGAACTCTGCAGGTCATTGGGTCCATTCTCCATCCTCAAAGCAGGGCCAGTTTTACTTCCACAGAAGAAACACACACGAACAAGTAACAAAAAACGCAAACCAAAAAAACCCCAACCTAACCCCAACAAACGACAATTATAGTTAAAAAAAAAAATGATTTCACTTGACTTCTTTGCACCTTAACCTAACCTCATAGTATTTATTTTAATCATGCTGATTTTATTACAATCCTTTCCAGAAGCTAACTTCATGGCTGATCTGCTTTGAAAGCAAACGTACAGTTAGGGTGCTATACAAATATCTTTTTCAAGTAGTCAACAAAATCTTCCTTTAATCAAAAATAGTGGAGAGTGTTTATCATGGAGAGGTTTTAATAAAGAATTTTAGGGTTTTAGAAGCCCTCCAACAGGTAAAAACTTCACTTGGCCTCATACTAAAATATAAGAACAGGCCATGTCTCAGAGAGCTGTAATCAAGGTAGGTAAGTCAGCAAAGAAGAGGAAGAAAGGATGTAACGGAGGCTTGAGGGGAAGAAAGACTCAAAAGGACTTGCTAAAAGTAACAAAGAAAAGAACCGCAAACAGAGAAGGAGGAATAGGAAGAGTAAGACTGAAGCAGTGGTTTAAAGGGCGTGTTCAATAAATCAGACATTACAAAATAAGCAAAAAAAACAAAAATCAGACTACTTGAAAACTTAAAAAAATTTTTTCCCTTACCAACACCAAGGCATTCACTCAAAGGTTACTTACCAACTTCACAATTTTGGACTAATCTCTTTGCTTTGACTTCTACATATAAATTCTATAAATTGAAGATAAACGTATCATCTCATCCCAGTGTTTTAGGGATACATACACTATTGTCTCTAAATCACAAAGATGTCCCAATACAGAAAATTTGATAAAGAAAACTGGTAACTGTGCAACCAGCATGGTTCCAGACAGCATGCAACAAAAACTGGACTGAACACTACATTAAATGAGACCAGAAAAAAACCTTGACCAGCTATTCATGCAGTAAATGCCATCCTTCCTGCACACTGAATGAGATACAGAGCTTTCAGAGAAAAAAAGAAAATAAAATTAAAAAAAAATCCTTTTTTCTCTCATACGTGTTCTTCTACAGTACCTTTTTGCCAGATAAATTACTGTAGTTGAGCTTACGTACTCAGCTTCTTCTGTAAAAGAAACTCCTACCTAGAGACTTTTTCATTTCCTGCAAACAGCAGTTCCCAACACACTTAAGAGGCTTTTATTTCATTATGGAAGCTCTCAAGCTGCTCAGCAAGACTAAACTCAGAACTTCAATGTTATGCCCTATAAGAACAATGAAACTTTCTGAACGCAAAGAATGGATTTTATATTAACACGATACATTGTACAGGAGATGCATCCTCAATTCATTGAAAGCCACTAGATTGCTTCAGTGCCTTTTTGAGTAGCAGAGGCAGAAGGTTTTCAGTAGTCTTTTTGCTTCCAATACCAAAATTTCCACAAGGCTGTTGACCTCAGAGTCGCTACTGACCCCTAGTGTCAAGAAGTTCGGTCTCAATTTGACTGATTTATGGCAAAAAGTGTGATGAGTATCATCTGTCAGCACTTTGTTGCTCTTCTGACATAGCAAACAGTCACTGCCTTGTATTGCAAACTGGAGTGGAAAGAACCTCAAATAGTAGTATCCATTTTTAAAGAAACAAGTGGAAAGGAAATATAAACTTCTAAGCGTCCTAGTAAATTGCAGATTGACATTCCTCCTGTTTTCAAATTTTTAATACATTTTTCCTCATTTTGAAGATTAACAGTAGGATATCTAGAGCAGACTGACAAGTCATGGCTTCAGATGGACATTAATCAGTCATTAAAGGAATTAATGACAGGGAACTGCAATCCGAGCCAGCCAGCCAGCAAAGACCAGTGTAAGGAAAGAAGTCGTTAACTGTCAGGTTGCAGCAGGACTTGGCTGTCGCAGGTAGAAGTGTATAGTCCAGTGAGCCAACCACCCGGGTGACACAGAAGTTGCTTTACAACAGAAATCTGTAACTACACAAACAAAGAAGAGTACTACTGTTCTACTTACAATTTTGAGTCCAGGTTCAGGAGAAAGCCCAGTTTGTCATATTCTGGAAAATAAAAGCAAGGGACATAATATCATAAAAACTGCAAGTGTCTCCTCTGCAAAAGGCACCAAAACCAAAAAGCAGCAAGTCCTCATGGAAGGACAATAATTATTTCTAACTGAAAATAGCTATATCTTAATTTCCAGTTGCTAGCAGCTGTTATCACAGATTATTGTTATTCCAAGATATTCCCAAATTAACACTTCTGAATCTCCAGGAAATAGTAAAGCAAGAGAATGTGTAGGTAATCATTAATTTAGAAATCACTAGAATTAACGAAGAGATCTGTAATCATAAAAGCAAAGCACTACTGAAACCATGCATGCAGTGATATGCAAAGCTTTCCTGCTTGCAGCAGAAATCATTTTGCGAGTAGTTTGTATGACAAACACTCCTCCTCGAACCTGATGTGGCAGAGCTTTGAAATTTTTCTTGATTCCTTGTCTATTCCAACCCACATCTTCGTAATCAAGCAGCCCTACTTCAAGAGAAAGTCACTCATAGTGGCAAAAATGCTTCAAGTTCAGGTGATGCTGTTCAATAACAAACTGCAAAGTCCCAGTTTATGCCACAAACAGGGAACAGCTACAGAAACAAAGTTATCACTCAGAACATCTGTAACTCCTGTATAAAGTAAGCTTTGCATTCAGCATCTTTGAATGTATTGTGATCTTGTAAATCAAATACTCAATACAAAAAATAATATGCTTAGAATGAACACCAGATACACAAGAAAAACTAAAAGGTGTAGTGCCCTCCTTGCGTTGGGTTAAGCTCAGGGGCCTCCTCACACTGAGAACCACTGGGTCTCACTATCATACAATTAAAAAAACAATACAAACAGAGAAGTAAAAGATGACCAGTAAGCTCTGTAAGGATTAAGATGTATTAAAAGAAACAAGAAGAAAAAGGATTCTCATAGCCTTTTAGAAAGAGCTCAGTGGAAATAAGAGAAGTTTGCTTTCCTTATGAAACACCACCAGAAGTTCTGCTGCAGTAGTGTACCCAAGAAGATCACAAGCTTTTCATGCTAACGCTTAACAGCACAACAGGAAAGTCTAAACATGTACCTAAGACAAAATGATTGCACTAGATAGGCCAGTGTAAATTGTGCCATTGATTTCAATCCCAGCAAGATTTAATTCCCGAGCCAAAGGAAGAATTATGTTTGACATAACCCAGGTAACAGAAGTTGCAGAACATGTTTGCACTTGATATTGGCATATACTATTGTTCTCTGCCAGCACCCACGTACTACCCACCATCCCCGTTGTACTTGCTGTTGAAATGCACCTGTGCATCTCTCCTCCACCTTCCACACTGACAGTTGTGTTCCCCCATCTGCTGCTTTCCTCATAACTTCCTCTCAGTTTATTTCTCTTACAAGAAATTATTTCCTGTCCAACCTTACCTCCTCCACATGTAGAATCGTGCATAGGAAAGTATCCATTCTGGGAAAAACAATACGCCTTCAATTTTTATTAACCCTTCCTCCTTCCAAAAACAACATCCACACCGAACAAACAGCAACAGAGATTTTATTTTATTATTTTTCATTTTTAAACATCTACAGCCACTGACAAACCTGTTATCAGCCTTATTCCATTTGAGTTAACGTTCCCTTCTTCCCAACAGGAAATACAAGAGGAAATGCAGTAAGAGATAAATCACCTCATAACTACAACAACATCCTGGGCTTTCTACTAACTCAGCTCTTTATGAGATTTGCAACCAAAGTACCAGAAAACACACACATACTAAACATTAAGTGCCACAGATGACATACCTCCATTGCAATGTTTCGTAAGATTTACCTTCTGTTTGTCACATGCATTTCACCTTCCCTAGGTTTAAAGTGGCTACTTTTGATGTTCATTGATGATTACTAACAGAGTGGTATGGTCATCTTGTAAAATTATATATGCCAACTATTTTGCAACAGGCACTTTCCAAAAAAACTTATGAAGTATAACAAAACAAAATAACATTTCTGTTTTCAAACTAGAAGCACAGGTGTGTTCTTGATTTTCAGTAGAATGTAAGTTATTCTTTCAGGCTGTAACATCAAACCAGAAGCATGTACGCTCCTTCCACTCACTGGCTGGTGAAACATGCAAACTACTGCAGGCAGAGAAACGCTGCCCTCCCCACGGGCCATCTCACACTCACTGGGACTTCTGGAAGTCACAGCATTACTACTGGCTTGGAAATTAATATCACACGCTGTTCCTCCCAAGACAGACACTAGAGGCCTCTAAATTAAAGATTCAAAGTTAGCTTCCTTTTTAGCAAAGATCTGAGTCTTTTTACAGACTCCCAGTTTCATTTAGCTGCATGACTATGAACAGAAGCCAAAAGTCACTGTGTCACACAACAGTGCAGCCCACATACTGGCTGGACACAGTCTAGAGTCACAAAAGACAGATAAAAACCAAAATACCTGGAGAAAGCCAAATTCACAAAGCCCAGCTGCAGGAAAAGGCAATCCTTGACTGGAGTAATGCATTTAATTTAAAACAAAATAAACCACAGTCGCACTAAATCAGAAGACAAGTACAACTGAATCTAACAAACAGTATGGCCAGAGTGTGATGAGTACAGGAGATGGACTGAGCTGATCTCAACAGCTCACTGCTAGAGAAAGGGGCAAGCCCACTCCTACCTTCCCTCCCTCGAAAACACTGGCTGCAAGAGTCTGCCTTGGCACTCATGTAACCTCTCTGTGCCCTAACCTACAGGTTGCTTTCACCTCCCATCACCGTAGATTCAAGCCTTAGTTAACCAGCTGATACACAAAACCATTTCTCCTTTTTTTCATGCAGTGGGATAAAAGAAATCAGAACAAAATCACTATAAAGAACAAGGTAGAAATAATCCAGCATCTCCACCAAGAACTACCTAGGACCAGCTGGTCATGTTAACTGTGGCTTGATGGTGGCCTCTGCCATCATCATCATCATGACCTCCCTTAAAGGGGTCTCTGCACAGAAGCACAATGCAGAGCCACCATTGGGTGTGGTCCTGGAGAACTCACTTCAGATCTAACCAGGCTGGTAGGTCTGATCCAGCTCAGGCCGTGTCTGACCCACTGATCTCCAGACAAGGCATTTATAGGGCTGTGTGGGATAGGATTTTTTATTACTTTTTTTTTTTAAGCCAAAAATGAGTAAAAGTAATAACGAATGAACTTTGCATCTTCCATTAGAAGAACATAATGGAAAAATCTGAACAGGGCTTTATGTTGTCCGCCCATAAGAGACTGAAAGGCCCATGAGGGATAAAAGCAACAGTATTTAAAAAGGGTAAGGCAATCAAACGACCACACACTCACTTGTGCTAGGAAGCTACAGATCTCAGCTGACAACGTGGTACAGGAGTGTATAGAAGCACAGAAATGCACGAACATGGGAAATGAAGCTTCATCATGAAGCCTTAAGAACAAGAGGTCTTCTTAGGTCAGAAATAAAATGCATTTCTACGTTTCCAGGAAGATCAGAATTGAGTAAGAATCTAATAACTGACAACAATTTCATAATAAAGCATGTAATTAGGATTATATGACCAGAAGTACAGCCAAGCATAGTGATTTCTATAAATGATGCAAATCCTGTGCCAAGTTCAATGCTGCCATAAGCATGGAAATTTCTCCCAAATATCCAACAGAAACTCAGCTACCATGCGGCAAGTAAGAAATGCATTGTTTAAAGTCTGTAAACTCCATGAAGACCACCCAAAACATCATAAAGCACAGTGTATAATATCTATCAAGTTTTCAAATTGCATTTTGCATCTGTAGCCAATACAGCTATATATAAGCAAACACGCAAAATTTTCCCCTTATGCTACTAATCAGAAATCAACAATGCAGGAATTAACTTGGATCACTGGTTTTATCCTTCCAAACTACCCGTAAACAATTTAACTGATGACTTTAGTACTATTCTTTTAGCATCTAGCTACTTAGAAGCACAGTACAAATAATTTTGCACACAGAAACAGAGAATTAATCTAAACTTTTTAAAAAGATGGGCTGCATACAGCTCTAGTTCTGTGTTTAACTGGTAATTGCAAGTACAGGAGGGAAGGCAAAACATTCAATTTTAGCTATTTTATTCAAAATGTTTGTGTTTGTCAAAGAAATCAGTATGACACTCAGGAGACAGAAATCCTATTAAGAACAGCTCAGACCACCCTGATACATTTCATCCTGTCCAGCGCAGTTCAGTCTCGGTGGAACTGAGGCTGCGATTGAGCGAAGCCTTCATCACTGTCCACATGCAGATTCTGCATCTGCGGCAAAGGCCAGGTAAAATGACTTACTCTGCAAAGAAAAAGGTCAAAAAACTCACATTCACCTTAGACTAAGAAAACACACATGGACAGTTATAAAAGTTCAGCTGATGTAAAGCAATTCTGCTAGAACTCGAGAGACGAGAAAGAATTAATAAAAAAAAAAGTCATATGCAATGGATCAACTGAAAAGGACAAAAAGGTTTTCTTCCAAGGTTAAAAAATACCACTCAGGATTACTGAGCAACAGTGAAAGTACTGAACAAACAAGGACTTAGAGTTGCATCCTTTCATCAGGATTTTCAACTTTAACCTCTTCAGTGATGGAACTTACTGATGAAAGCACTCTTTTCTGAAGTTATTTAAATAACTGTAAAAAAAAATCGTAAGATTGCAAAGCCAAGTTCAGAAGGGGTAGAGCTGAGGCCACCTGGCCTCTGCAGCCCTGTCCCTGCATGCCCATCTCCTAAAGCCTATGTTCCAGTTTCTTCCTCATCCCCATTTACTCTTTTGCATACAAGTTAAACAGCCTTTTTCTCCAGGTTATCCAAGTAACCCCAGGGAGAAGCTCGAGAGTACTGGCAAGATAAAGCCCAGTCCTTAGTGCCTTTCCTTGCTGTGTAAAAACACACAGAAGGAGCAGAACTGACATCTGTAAAGATAACTGCTTAACCCTTGCAGCCCAGTGCTACAAGCATGCCTCATCAACTTACGTCTGTACAGAATTATCTGTCCGTATGACATTTCAACCATGTGTGTAAAAAAAATGATTCTTCAAGAACTTCTAATGTAGGCTCTTTTACTCCCCAGAAAAAAAGGAAGCCTAAAAGAACTTTCTTGACAATACTACTGCTTCTACATGGAGCACCTGGTCTAGAGAACCAGGACCACAGTAAGAAGCACAGAGAACATTTTGATAATGGATAGTACAATATTTTCTTGTGAGGTGGGTTTTTTTTGCTATTTTATTCTCAGAAAGGACTGAATAACTTACATTTTTGAGAAAACATCATAAACTTGAAACATGATCCTCTTTCCCTTCCTCCTAGAATATTTCAGTCAAAATGGTTAAAATACTGCAATATTCTAAGCAGCAAAAAAAAGAACCATAGAGCAATTCTCAACATCGGCAGCAAAACTTGGAATTTCATTTCTATTAAAAACATTCATAGTCTGTGCAAACCAATCTAAAAATACCAATCCTACTGCACCAAGCTCAATGTCCCTTTTCCAGATAACAGACCTGATGAAAATAACCGTATTTGATGGAAATGGATACACCAAGCACTATCAGCACAACTGAAATACAAACCACTGAGTTCAAAGTGGGGAAGGGGGAAACTGCCTTCAGTCCCAAACGCGTGTATGCCCTGCACGTCTGACACCTGACACCTAAAATCACGAGGATACTACTTATTGTTTCAGGTTTAGCAGCAAAGGGAAGTAATTTCCAGCAATATAGCTTCAAGGTGGTTGGTTCCATCCCCCCCGTAATTTCTGATTGGGGCCCCCAAAGACATCTGGCCCAGCTTTCCAGCTTAAGGAAAGCAATACACCAGAGGGGTCTCCTTCATTAGACACTGCAGCTACGCTCTCATTCCCCAGGCACACAAAGAACAAATAAGCAATCACTTGCTGATAGTGCTGTACAGGTCATCCATCAAGAAGGTCTTCTGCTTGCTTGTCTTACCTCCAAAATAGGTATAGTAAACCAAAAAAGAAGTAATTCTAGCATATTACATTTTAAAAGGCTCTGGTTACCTGGACTATATATTTACAATTATTATTACAGCATGAATTAAAAAATCCTTACAATTTTTTTACTAATAAAAGAACAGTAACCTCCAAGGGTAGAAAAGCAACCGACTGCTTTAAGCTGAATTTATGAAAGACTCCAATAGGAAGATGAAAAATTTCCTCCTGTGAACTGCATATGCCCTTTTTCTTTTCTCAGGGAGCCATCTGTTTAAAACCAGACTGCAATCTTTGCTAAATAAACAGTTGTTTCATTTACCACCCCATATCCACTTGGCTAATGGAGTTAATGCTGCCCTATTGAATCTTCCGACATATTCTTTATTTTAGAAATTGTATCGTATTTCCTAATAAAAGTCAAGAACAATATTAACAAAACAGTAATCTATATTTGCTTTTAGTGACCTACAAGATGCACTGACTTGATGCAGAGAGATGCCACGTGATAGAGAAAAATCCCATTAAAATAGTTCTATTTTGAGGTATTCTTTAAGCCACTTCTTGGCATTTGCACCTCGATTCATTCACAGCTGTATTTTCAATTTGAGGAACAGAACATTAATAAGAAGACAGATGATGATACTGAACATGTTGGCAATGTCATGTAAGGACTATGCAACCGATACATGACAGCCACTGGCAAAGATTCAAGCAGCTCCCACAGTCTACAGCTCAAACAAATAAAGAATTAAGTAGAACTTCATTAATCAAAAACAAAAAAGGAAAAGCATTTTTGCAGAATAAAACCACTAAAACCAGCAGAAAAAAACCCACATAATCTTTCCCATTTATTTTCTAAATGCAGAATAAGTCCACTTCTCCTTTCCCAGCACTACCACACAGCATTAAGACACAGAGTCAGAAATGCAATTTGAGGAAAAAAAAAACAGACAAAAAAAACAACACACTAAAACCACATCAGCTCCAAGTGTAAATTAAAATTGTTTTTCTCAAAACAAGAACATCTACCAGAACCTCACAAATTCTACTAACATAATATCTAAATTAATTACCACTAACCTAGAAAACTGGGAAAGGTCAGAGTTTGGAATTGTAGCCACCTATACTACTAGATTCTCATTGAGAAAGCCAAAGAACAGTAAGTGATCTTCAGCAAGTCACCAATGTTTTTCTGTCACGTTAGGAATCTGTCACTCTTTGACCAATTTGATACCTGACGATTTTAGTTGTATTCCTATTCCTGGCCTCCATCCATACCACTCTCCATCCAAAATACAGAAAAGTAGTCACCAAATTCACTTCAGAGTTATATTTAGGAGCACAGACACAGAGTTCTTATCAGACTTCACAAGATGGTTATCTGAGCATCTTCAGCAGCTGAGGGAAACAGAGAAAGTTTCCTTCATAGATCTTGCAGCTTCTCCCAAAATGGTTAAGGACTTTAGCACAAGGAATTACTAACAGCACACTCCTAAATAAGCATGGATCTTAACTCTCAGATGGTTACTCCACCATCATTGTGAACTCAGCACCTGGACGCATGATCTTGCATGTGGGCTTTCACAAGCACGTAAGCCGCAGCAGATATGCTACTCAATCACATTTTAAAAGCTCCATTTTCTTTGCATTAACTCAAGACAAGCTTTTGATAAGAGTTAAGAACTAAATTGAAACGAAAAAAACAGCAACAATGTTAAAATATTCAAACAGTTTGAGCAGGACCTAGATAACGCTTGGTTGCTTGAGAAGATATATTAGAACTCTTGCATTTTGAGGCTGCAGTGAGAACAACTGCTATACAACCAGTGGCCAGCACTGCAATCAAACATGTCTAACAACAGTGTAAGCCTACAGCCATGAGGTATTTAGAACCTCAATACCCTATCCTAAAGGGGCTTGGAGAAAAAAAAATTAACTTGCTTGATCTTAGACCCAGGAGGTAGAAAAAAAGTCTTGAACAAAAATAGGAGGGGTATAAATCTGACTTTCAAGGTCCAGCGCTTGATTTGCTATCAACAAAGTAAAACAAAGCAACTGGAGAGGGAAGGAAAGAAAAAAAGTGTACTAGCTGTGTATGGCAAGCAAATGAAATCTAGGTCTCCTCCAACACCATGTCCTGCGCAATGTTTCTCGAGTTCAGAGCATGACACTCTCCTTTCTGAAATGGTTTCAGCTGAAACACTGGCCTAGGCATCACATCAAACAATTACCTTTGCTGCTCAAATTTTATCTTTCAAGGGAAGAGGCAGTCATGAAGAGAATCGCAAGAACATCTGGACTCGTGAAGGCTAGACCACAGCGTGAACTTGAGACAGTTCAATCTCACTCCAAGAGATTTGATTCTCATGTTCTCTAGGCTAATAAACTGTTTGTGAAGCAGGACTTCAGATGATATTCTGAACACTCAGTTCAGAAAGTTTATCCAGAATAACCTGGAGAGTGTCATTAATCTGAGATGCGTAACGACAGATTTCCGGCTCCCTGAAAACTGAAATTTGCATGTGGGACAAAGAGTTGAGGGGAAAACGAAGGTAAGGACAAACAGCCAATTCAAATAAAACACAGAAGCTGCAAGACATTGCCCTTCACATACCACGATTAACAATTACAAAAAAGCTGTTTACCATGCAAACATAAGTCAATGAGTACTAGTTTTAAGCAGCATGAAATCTTAACAGGGAGACTATTATTCACAGCTGTTTAATTCTGACTAATAAAAAGGTATATATATACTTATGTTTCAAAGTATGTAACTTCAGTCCCTTCTTACCCCAACCTGAAACATCACCTACTAGGAATGGTTGGGCCTGGAGCTGCCATTGTTTCTTTGGGTTCTTTCTGGGTTCTGTCTTTTCCTGGGTCTGCAGCAAGGTGAGATGGGATGGACAGCGGAAGCACAATAGCCACAGTTTTTCTCTCTCTCCTTCCTGTTCAACAAGGAAAGCTATCCCTCAGTTGGATAGACATCACACATCTTGACATCTTACAACATGTATCAGTTCAGAGCAAGTTAAAGTTTGCAGCGCAGTGAAAGCAAAGTACTAAATATGAACGCAATAAACATACAGCTCTCTCGGACATTTCTGAGCCTCCCTTCTTAAACATATGACTTTTCTTCTTATTTCTTCAATGAAGAAATTCAATCTTGTTGTAGTGGAAGAGTTTAAAAAAGATCAAATTTTACTGTCTTACTGCTAACCAATCCAAGCTTGAGTGGCAATATACGAGCAGAACAAAGATGAGTGCTTTTGGAACAGACTGAGACAGTCCGTTGGCTTACATTAGCTTGTCTCCCAGCCTCCATATTAATGCAACTCCCAAAGACACGGAGCAGCTGAACTATTTTTCATAACTAAGTTTACCACCCTATTGGTAGTATCATAACACATCATTTACGATTAACTCCACAGATACCCTGCACTGGAAGCTATCCACAGGGTTAACTGTTTTCAGATCAGTTAGAAGCCAAAACAGTACTAGGAAAAAAAAAATTCCTTAGGTAACATTTCAAAATTTTACTTCAGGACAAATTCTCATCTTAGCTGTACCAACATCAATCCAGCATAACTCCACTGTAGATATGCTGATTCAGACATACTCAGCTGTAATCAAAATATTTCCCTGAATTTTATTCACAGATTTCATATTTCAAATCTATGCAACTTGCCCTCTACTTTTGCAGACCAAACACACCACCACCCAATACAGAAGGAGGTAGGCAACAACACACTTCATGAACAGAGATTACTTAATAGAAAGGAGTTAACAGAGGGTGTCTTCCTCCCATAAACACCACCCCATATTCACTCCGCACTCAGCACCCAAGACATAACTCCCACATCAGACCATGCACCCACAACAGATCCATTTCCAGATACAAGTTTTAGAAAAGATGCAAGGAGAGCGGAAAGCATTTGAGGTGTTGTAAACAAAACAAGTTACTACCACTAGCTTGGGGGTTAGTAAATCGGAAATCCGTGTTCAAGCTTTGCTGTTAGTGTCAGGCAGCAGGCTCTCTTTCAAACTGTGCAGGCAGAAGACAGGTGCTATGTTGGAAGGCAGCGTGTTCCCCCATCAACCTAAGAGGAAAGGCTAGTAAGCAAGATAAAATACAAAACCTTCACTTGGATTATGTTTTCTTTTCTGCAAGACAGTAAATACCCCCATCTTTTATATGTTAAGGGGTTTTAAGAGTAATTCTTGGCCTTTCCCTTACACTTCATATATCATTATGCATACACTGCAAACCGACTTTTGTCAAGTATTGTGCTGACTACGGTGTGCCTTGGCTATAGCTTGCCTATTAAACATAGCCAAACGGATAGTTACTGGTTTTATGATGTGCCCTCAACACAAAAGAATTTTTGATTTCTGGTTCAATTTAATTGAAGGTCATGCTCAGGTTCCAAAGGAAATTAGATTGGGCAGGATTTGCCTTGGGGTTTGATAATGCTGGTCAGTCCCCAACCAAAAAAAAAAGTTTCCAGTCCTATTTGTTCAGCTACAACTCTTTCACCTTCTCCTTCCTGGAAGCATTACTGATGTCTTTCCCCAAATAACTCAACTGTTTATTTAACTGAGAAACTCTTAGCAGCATGGAATAGTTTTTCTTCAGCTGGGTGACATCATCTTAATGCCTTTCACATGAGAAAAGAAGCACAAACCGCATCACTAACGCATGTAATGTGTCCAGGTCATCTGCCTTGCTGGGTAACGGAAAGGGTCCCACATTTAATCCTCATGTCACACTAAGACCCTCAGTACTTCCACTACACTTAGGAAAGGACCTGTTTACCCACTTTGGCTACATGGTTGATTCCCACAAAAGTCTGTCTCAGTGACCTGCCTCCCAACATGGCTACCATGTCCAATTAAGTAGAAACCTTGTCATGAGGTGGGAGATAGAGAAGAAGTCAATGTGGTACCTGAGCCTATTGTATGTCCAACGGAGTCAAAGGAAAGAACCACTGAATCTGTAACACAAGAGTACAAGTTCATTTTCCCCTTTTTCTTAGCACCGTTTCTTGCTGTAACGTTTTCTTGTTATTTTACTTCAGTAACTCCTTGTGCTCCCTTCCGCCGGGAAGCAGAACAACTTCACCAGCCAGACAAAACGACAGGCATCTAGCAAGGGCAGAGTGCTGAAGTATGCAACAAATCATGATGTCATTATCCAATGAAGTAGCTACAATTTATTGAAAATAATTTCATTTTATGCTTAATAAGCTTGGTCGACCTTACCAAAACTGAATCATAATATGCTTTTGACTGCTAGAATGGAGAGCTTTTTCTTTGACCAAATGTATCATTAACATTTCGTCCCCACTTAGGGGACTCACCTGTCATGATCAGCTCTTCCCTGACACTGCTAAGCCAAGTATTTTGTGCTCGTTTCAGTTCTCAACCACGTTTTCCACATCTTTACTCACACTAGTGGCTTCCCAGCCGAATGCATTTCAATTTATCAATATCCTTCACCTTTATACTATATGCGGCACGTGCCAAGTATCAAGAAAATATAATCTCTCTACTTGATACTCTTATTTTGCCACCTGGGGATCACAACAGTGCTTTTATCCATGATCACAGTGACAACTCTTGCTCACCAGTTAATGCCCGATACTTTTAGTCACTGTTTCCTATGATGGGGCACACTTTGCTTCAATTGTGATTTACAGTTCCTAACTTTTATACATGCAACTTGACGTTTGGCCACATAGAAATCCTTATTGCCTGCTTGCACTTAGC
Source organism: Tauraco erythrolophus (assembly GCF_009769465.1). NCBI lineage: Eukaryota > Metazoa > Chordata > Aves > Musophagiformes > Musophagidae > Tauraco > Tauraco erythrolophus. Next base: position 23,852,510 of record NC_141474.1, on the reverse strand, counting down.
AGCTAACTCCACAATCCGGACCCCTTTATTAGTCATTCATTCTCCCCATATAATACTCTCCCAGCCTAGAACCTGTTTGCAAAATTTATCAGTCATAATTTGATATCCTGCTCCAAGCAGAGCTGCAATATGGTACCATGGTCAATGGTGGCTTTTTTTTCCCAGCTTTATTCTCACTGGAGACAAATCAACACTTCTTTTGGTAGTAAGCCTCCTGGTTTGCCATCCATTTTGATGCCAATCTCAACTGAAGCAGAAACTCTACTGACTTCTACTACACCACCAGTGAAGCAGAATTGGGCTCTGAATTTGAAGACAGCTTGTCAACAGGTAAAACACAGCAAAGAACAACCACTATGATAGAATTAATAATTTTATGGAATGAGATGCCTTAAATTGCCTCTACTACGCACAGCAATAGTAGAACTGCCTTTTGTCTTCAGCTAAGCGAATAGATTGAATTCCTTAAAGTTTCTCTTTGTAACTTAGGCCTTGGATGCGATGAACTGATCACACATCCTTTGCAGCAGCCTCGGTGCAAGCTCTTAGAGCAAGGCAAAAAGCCCAAGTACAAGCAGATTTCATGTGTCGAAGAGAGGTTAAGCTCCCACTGCGTCACCTTACATTTGGGCAGGCTACAATCACAGACTTTGACAGTTACCACATTTCAGCTGACAATAACTTGACATAGGACCGAGCCCTTGGCTCTTCTATACTGTACATCATCCTCGTGCTTATTTTCCAGTTCTTACAAATTCAATAAGAAAGTGCTAATTTTCAAAATAAACACAGTAAAACTGTTCATTGAACTGGATTTAAAACAATTTTTAAAAAGCAGGTCTGTGCTGTCCCACATCCAACACTATGGTAGTAACACACACCAAAAAAAAAAGATACATATTACTAGTCTCAAAACTTATTCCAATAAAAATAAAAATCCATCTGGAATTAACAACTGTATTTCCTCTTTTGGGAATAAAATTCAGACATCTTTATGTTACCCTAAATAGCAAGAAGCTTAATTCATTTTAACTGCGTTAAATTCATCTGCCATCAATTAATTCTGAAGTACCTCTGTGGAGTTCTACTTTTACAAAACTGTTGAGATTTTTATCAACATAAAGTATTGCTTTGCAGTTAATGCCAAATTGAAATGTTGTTCATTTTCCTGCAATATATTTTGCATTCAAACACTGTGCATGAAATTTTAGGACTTATCTAAGAATGGCTGAAAAGCACTGCAAGCACCAAATTAATATCATTATTGCAGCCCACAAAAATAGTATAATGTTTCCATTCCCTTAACTGAGAACATTGTCTTCCTCCTATAAACAAAAAAATTACAGGCAGAGTAAGCATGTGAACTCCTTTTTCCAATCCAGTCCTCCATGTGACTATTAGTTTCACAGTTTCAACATCAAATTCACGGTGAATAACCTGTGTTATAGTCAATTCCCCCTCTGCCCCCACAAGTAATTTCACAAACCATGGATCTTTATTAAAATAAACACTGTGTTTATTTCTGGCATTAAAACTTCAAAAGGGAAGAAGCTAGAAACTTGAGAAAGGCTGAGAAGATAATCTTGGGTCACCTTTCTTCCATCCAGACAGCTATCCGCATTCAGCCAAACTCAGAGCTACAGGTTTTGTCAGAAATTGACAGAGATAAGCATTTCTTTGAGGCAAGCCAGATTTATTTGCAAATACACCGAGTCCCGCTTCCACAAACATGACAAGAAAGTTTCTTTGCTTCTAGCTTTAAAACTCTTCCAGTCATCGTTCAGTTCAAAATCCTCCCAGCTTTCTAGAGTATTTTTCCAGAGACAAAGCGGCTGCTCAGTCTGTGCCCAGGGCCTTCTCCGAAGCCCCTGAGCCCCCCCTATCTTTCAAAGGCAATCTACAAAGGCTCCATCCTTCAAAACTTAATAAGGCACAATGTAAAACATAACCACTTACATGTGCCCTTGCTTTAGGTGCCAAGAAGTGTTTATGTCTAAAGGAGCAGGCTCTAACCTTTCAGCTACCTACTTCCATAAAGCAGCTTTAAGAGTTTTTTTCTCCTGCCTTAACCGAAGAGCAGCCTTTATGCCCAAATCATGAAATCTAACACCAAATAACTTGCCAACATGCACAGCTTAAGGCTGCACACACTACAATGCCAGCCTTTTACATCTGTTTTCATGTTAGCTACAATCATTTTTTTCAGTGGCTACAGCAGTTTAAAAAAGAAAAAAAGGAAAAAAAAAAAACCAACAAGATACAGCAAAATCCAAATGCAGTTCTGGATCTGATCCAATCCATCAGAAGCAGAAAAGACAGCAGAAACACTCACTTATTTGGAAGGCACCCGGTGCCAGGAATAACAACAGCTGAGATCTCACCAGCCAGACAGCAAAGTTGCTCTGGGTCGCTTTGTGTCAACTTTGGGTCAAAGTTGCACTGAGACCTATGCTCTGGTTCACTTTCCCCTCCCACCCTCCATCCAGCTATAGCATCAAAAATTGGACCCACACGTGAAGGTGCTCCATCATCCCCCAAAAAATAGCGCTGTGCAGGTCTACCTGAACGTGCTCCGCCACGGCCCTTTTGGAATGTGGAGGAGTGTCGTATCAGATCCCTCTTCCAGGAGCGCTCCCGCTACAGAACAGGCACAAGGATTCCCCTTGGCTCAGGAATGAGGAGCTCCAAGACACTGTGCAGAAAGACTCAGTGCTGCTCTGGGAACAAATTTAAACTCTGTTTCAACAACGCTCCATACTGGACGTAGAGCTGAACTTGCCTTTGAAGGAACACAACTGGATTTGCACAGTTCTGTCCTGAAGTAAAAAAAATCCTGCAAATCTGAGACGGCTCCATTTGTTGCTGCACCTACACCACAGTTCAGATAAGCCACCCAGGTATGAGGACTGATTGCATTTCAAGGCAACTGATGCACCTCTGATGTTGCTAACCTCTTATCTCTTCACACACGCACATCCCTTTCTGCTCCAGTGTCCCCCATCATAGGCCTCCTGCAAATCCTTTCTCCTGTTTGTTCTGTTAACCATGAGCTTCCTCAGGGCCTGGATAACTGCACCATGTTCCCCTGTCCCTGTTTGTCACAGGCAAACTAAACTACTCATCTTGCTGCATATATTGTGCACCTTAGGTCTGGGCATTCGTGGACACCAGATAACTATTCAACTGCTATTCCTTACAGATTGTCATATCTTTCCCACTACTCTAGTCTCTGACCAGTTAAGTCTGCAATGTAAGAAAAATCAGTGAAGGTTTGTGTCTTCATAAAGGAGAGATGATCCTGACCAACAAACCGCAGCTTTGTAGGAGACAGAGAGAAACAGGGCCATGTTAGAAAACACCTTAAGTATCACAGTCCAAGAAAGAGATATGGACACCACAGGATAAACATTTAGTAACGTGTTTGAATACTACACTTGAGAGAAGCGTAGAAACAGCTCTTAAAGTCTGATTGTGTCAAGTTCCCGAAATCATGTAAGAGCAAATACACGGACCAACTTCCAATGCAAATGCTGTCCTCGCTTTGATTTCATCATAGATGAAAACGCAATATACAAACTGAAAACAAGCAGTGGCAACACAGAATGAGAACAGCAAACATAATCCGCATTTAATTAAGAACTCTGTACAACCTGTGGGTTTACCTAAGTGCTGTTTCAGAATTTCAGTTAAGACTTTTACAGTAAGTCTCTCTGAGACGCCACTAAATATTTTGCTTTTTACTGATTCTGTCAGCAAGGATTTGCAGATATTTGTCTCATCTGATTGGAAACCAAAGAAGCTGAATCAACAACTTCTCTTACTCTTTTTTTTTTCATAAAAACAAAACCAGACTTTAGTAATAAACCAACTTCCCTAGGAAAAAAAAAAAAAAAATCAGTAAAAAAATGATTGTGTGCTGTTTGGAAGTGGTCCTGAGAAACCACAAACCATCAGTCTCACAGGAATTATAAGAGTTTAATAATAAAGGCTTAACACAGCCTCGATACCACATACCATTACAGTAATACACTCCACAGGCCAAGCCAAACAGGGAATACATAATACATTGCAACATAAGGCGAATAACAGAATTAGAAGTCCATCCAGAAAGAAAAGGGTCTGTCATTCAGCTATCTCCCTTTTCAGCTAAGTACTGAAAAGGACAGGATCAAACACCCCAACTGCCATCAAAATTTATTGTCTATTTGAGATCAATATTCTCTAATATGACATATATCAGAGATGGTACACTTACTGCACAAAACTTTTCATAACTCAGTGACACAAAGGCCAGTAATAACAAAAACTATCCTTACGTTTCATCTAGTCAGAAAACAAAACTCATAAAAGCAGCGCCACTCTCAGAAAACACTCTACTGTTGCAACTCATTTGGCAAGAAGATGTGTCTCAGAACATCCCCTGCCCTAAAGAAAAAATATTTGGAAAAAAACCCACTCTTATTGTGACTACACAACATTCAGGGTAATTCTTAGATCCAAAGAATTTGAGGGAGCAAAATCATTTCAGTTCCATTTCACAGAGATCTCAGGTAGATACCTAAAGCATCAACATCCTTCCTCAGATTTCGTAAAACACAAGAACAACTTGATCTCCAAAACAATGGAGACAAAATTTTCAGATTCAGATAATAAAATACCATGCCACAAATACTAGCCATCTTTAGCTAAGAAGCAGAAAAGGCAACATTACAGTCCCACTGTGAAGATCAGCATCTTTTGTCGATGAAATGAGCAGCCTTTCTATTTTTCTATACAAACAAGAACAGGTATGCAACAGGAACGCTCTTTAAACACCACACTAACATACTGCGGTCCTTTTACTTGAACTGGATCTCTGCAGGATTCTCCATTCACCCAGACAAAGCTGAAACATTCCTACCTGAGCAGTGAAATACTAAATTCAGCTACAGACAAGAGATCAAATCAAGTTTTGCCATTGAAAACAGGAGCACAACCAAACTATGAGTATCTGAAAACTAAGAATTAAATTAGAAACAGCAACAGTATATTCCCAGTAACAATCACACCTCTGTAATATAAGCACTAAAAAGCTAAGTGGAAGTCATCAAGCAGACACAGAAAAAACATTTTATTAAAACTGGAAGCTGAATCACTGGAGTGGCTGTGGTCACACTCGACCGAGAATGTTTTCCTTCAGTCTCATGCACTCAATGGATTCATTACACTAATTCATGTGACGGTTTCCTACATCTCTGTCACAAGAGAGAAATTAACCTTCTCCAGCTTTTTGTTAATACACCTCTGTAATATACAGGTGCCACTTAATTTTCTTCTCTCATACTCATTAAGTAAAATACAAAGTAGCGGTTCCTCAGCCAAACTTAGCCTGACTTGCTCTGCTCTAATTCACATCTAAAGAGCAGCCTCTGCACCTGAATGCTCATCTGCTTCTTCCAAACATATCAATCAGTCAGTTTAATAAAAATTATTAGATAGATTTAATATGAAGACCCATCTAATTGGACCAACTGATCAGTCTAATAAATCAAGAAAGCCTAGAAAAGTGCCCAAAGGTCCTAATTAAAATCAGGCATCACAATGCTAACTGCTACACAAAGAGAAAAAGAAATCGTGTCCAGCACGTGACTATTAAACACAAGGAGGAACACCTCAAAATCCTCTAATTAAGAACAGATAAATTTAGAGACAAGAATATAAGCAAGTATTCATACATAAAGTGGTAACTTTTGTAATTCATATGATTTTTTTTTTTCCGAACACATCAAGCGTATTCCTCTAATTTCCAAAATATAAGAGAAAGATATTTTACAAATTATTTTCTTGTTGTTACATTATCGTATTATTCCTTGCCTGCACTTACAAGTAATTTTGCAGGGCATCCTTCACTTTCTAATGCTTTGTTTTACTCACTGAAGACAGATTTAGTGAAGGACTAAGTAGTTTATTCAGTCTAATGATAAATCCCATCCTACTAATTTATTAAGTATCCTACTTTTGCATTAACGTTGTGTTCCCCTCCACTGCTTAGTATATTCTGCTTTATTGAACTCTTTCTTCCACAGTACAACTGATTTTCCTTCTTCTCCATCTTCTGCTGAACACCATGAGACGGCTCTGTGTTAAGAGCACTGGTCACTATAAGAACATCTTCTGTACCATGGCCTCAAGGATGCTCCAAGTGACTCATATTCTTCATTCAAAACTCAAGGCACTAATTTTGACACCTCCTGTGCACCACTTCACATAGCGTCAGTGAAGGTCAAAGGAAACATATATATAAGACCACTCTTACTAGTAATCTCAGCTCCTATATACTCAGTGAAAAGCAATCAGTAGTGTTACCATCCTTAGACACCAAGAGAAGTTACAATCTCAAGTGTATTGTTCAAGCAGTGTTATTCTAACATTTTCAATATCTAAGAGGAGGAATATATAAAGGCGACACACACACAACACAGGCACACTTCCTAATCACAGATGTGCAAGCTTACAGCAGTAAATACGGGGACTGCAAGTTTTGGCAAACAAACCATACCAAGAGCTCCAGTCCAGTTCTGTCTGCAACTGACAGGAGTCCCAGGTTCAAAGTTCAAACCTATTTCCTTTATGAAAAGGGAAAAGTCACTCTGCAACAGGACACATCGTCAGCAACAGGAAATATCTGATTGTAAAGAACACTTCCAATAAACTCTAGATTTTCTACTTTAATAAATTGTCTTAAAACAAGGCTGCACTACAGTGTTTCTGTTGCACTAAACTTGAATGCTTGTCCCATGTGCCACCTGGCTGTATTTGTATCGGTATGGAGATGTGTAACAGGCTGGTGCTTCTTTCACATAACATACCAGTGGGGGAAGATTCACCCTCATTTGAGAGCACATATCGTTGTGAAGTATCGTAAGAATGGAAAAATTTCATTCTGATCTAAATATTAATTCACTTATGCACTGTTCAAAGTTGAAAAGTTTCTGCATTGTTGCTCTAGCCAGCATCCCTTTAAATCCTACGCCCATTTATATAGTACTAACTTTTGAAGCATAAAGTACTAGAGGAGGCCCCACAGGTTCTCTCTCTGTTTCTGTGGCTGACCCAACAACAGAGTCTCTTTATTGACAGATGACTTCACAGTCAAGCTTTGAGTTGAACCCACATTCCTTGGCCATCCACTCTGCCCGGGCATCAGGTCCCTTTTTGCTTCAGCCTGGAGCCAACCAGTTTCCACACCAAGAAACTGGACACGGCGTGACGAGGCTCACGTGCAAGCTCTGCCCCAGGGAGTGCAGGCACGAGCGGTGCAGAACTCGTCTCTGCAAACTCGGGCCAAACTTCAGCACAGCCAGTATGGGTAATCTTGCTATAACATGTGCAACCCTGAACTAGTCCTTTGATTGAATTGTTTCTCCTCTGTAAAACCAAACAATCTTCTTTTTTTTCCAAAGACGCTTGGAAAAAAAGGCTTGAGAGCTAAGAATAGATCCAGCTAACTATTATCACTTGTCTCAATAACTTTATGTGGCATCTACTGGTTATATTGTAGACTGCAAGTAATTCTCTATCAGCGCTCAATTTCCTGTCACTTAATTGAAACTACAATTCTCTTAGTGATAACAGAACTTGAAAGATGTAGTAATATTTCTTTAATGAATTTCTATGAATTTCATGGAGCCTAACCAACTTTTACACTCGCTGTTGTGCACATCGCTCCTTTTCCATCGGGACGTTCGTAATGAAGTGGCAAATTAACTAAGGAAGAAACAACGCTCATGTTCTGAACAGATGTATTTTTAAAATGCTCTGAGCGTGCCAATTTTCTTTATTCTGCAATGAATGAACTGAATGAAAAGATGTGGTGTCCTGCGCCAGCTGGCAAATGCTTCAGGAGGATATTACATTGCTATTGTCTTCAACAGTGCCCAAATAACCGTTTGGTAGCAGGAAGGGCCGGTTGTGTTTTGCTCATAAAGATCAGTATTTATTTAGATCTACTACATAATTTTGCAGTGCCATAACCAACTAAACTCTGGGCACAAGGACAATATGGTGCTTCATGTTGAGCATCTGGTCTTCAGTGTCTGTCACAGCTCCCTGTTCCAGGGGAAGGCCAACAGCACTGACCTCTCAGGTTGCTCATAGACAGCCACCAGATGCGAAGGAGAAGGAGAGATCAACACGGAGAAGTTCAATGAAAATATACTTGACTTTGAGGAACACAACTGTAGAGAAGGCACAGATCTGCCACAAAGTCACAAACAGGCCAAACTGTACCAATAAAGCTGATACCTAAGAGGTTTTTCTTTTGACAGAGAAAAATACTTTAGTTAATTCCAAGCAGATTCTCAATATTTTAAGGAGCTCATGTCATCTTAAGCCAAGTGTCATGTTTTGGTTTCAATTATTATTGTAGCACCAAGAAGTCAGTCGTACACCCCAATTCCATAGTGGAACATGCAATAAATTACAAAACAGTAAAGCTTCTCTCTTCTGAGCTTACAATCCACGTGCAAGACAGAAAATGGCTATTGGCAGTTGGGGAATTACACAGGAACAAATGTGAAAATGTGGGTCAGTAAGGTAGTATCAGTACAAGAGCATTTTCTTGAGCATCAGTGGTAGTACCAGTCTTCAATCAAAGCAATATTAAGTATAACTGTAATTTGTTTCTGAATAAAAGATTCACTCTTTTCATCAAGAAATAGAGTATTTGTGCACTCAAATTTAAAGCACTTGCTTTAGGTTCAGAATATGTATCTTCTTCTGAATGTATATCATCTCCAGCTAACACTTCAAAATTATGAATTCTTCAATACATTTATTTTAAAAGGGTCACTACTAGTGTTTCCTAGATAATCTCAGCAACAGAACACATTCAGCTGTCTTTATACTTAAAATTAATGGCAAACTTGTACATTGGCTGTATCGAGGGCACAGGGGAAGCTGTGTTTAGACTTATGCATGTACAACTGTTGGATCTAAATATCAGGAATATTTAGGGGATAGACCAATTTAACCACTGACATGACTTAAGACAGAAAACTACTGAATCAAAGGTAAATCTAATGATGCTATTATGCTATGTGGAATGTGTCTAATAATCATTAGTACAGCCATTAGTTCAAACAAGAATACTGGACAGGAAGGTTACAGATCACACAACTAATTTTTTTTTTAAATTTTTACTTTTAATTAAAGCACCTAAGAGCACTCGTTTGGACATAAACTCTTAAAAAAAAAAAAAACCCACTAAGTCATTTGCAAAGAAAGGGCCAGACTTAACATAATATTTTGGTGACGCAAAACAGATGTAAACAAAAATTAGTTGGCCAACGCTCTTTCGCTGCTTTAAGTCACGCTTCAAAAGCTGCAAATTGTTCTTAAAGTATTTTTTTTAGGTAATTTTAAGCTAATAATACTTATTTCAATCATTAGAAAAATACAAATAGCATACTGCCTTCAGTTTTCTTGGTTAGTGCTCATGGATGTAATTTTCATGTAACTTTTGAAATACCAAAAAATTTTCATATCAAAAAAACCCTCAAAATATTCAAACGTTATTACTCTTCACTGCATACTAACAGCTTGAAACTATGAAGAAAGCAAAATACACTTAAATTTGACCTTAAAAAAAAAAAAGTTCTGTTTGAAACTAAAGAAAAATATGCTAAATTTTCTTGATTGCACAGCACTGGCACAATAAAAATTAATTCAGTATTTTCATAGTGCAAGCAAAATATATATTGTTACCTTAGATATTACAAAATACAAAGCATTTATAATTAGAAATAAGTTACTTCACGCTTGTAGCATTTTTATTAAATATGGACATGGGCTTTTAACCTTAACAAAGCACAGTGAGAATTGTATTAGCGACAGTGTCTTAAACTTACATATACTCACACAACTCAGAGCGCTCTGGAAGGCTGCTGCACGTTTTCTTTGTTTTACATAAATAAAGATACCTACATGCAGTTAATGGCAATTAGGACAACAACTATTTCAGTAGCCTGGTCTTAGTTTTATGCCTACTGGCACATTCAAACATTTTTTTCTCCCTTTCCTTCGTACGGAAAAAACTTTTTCTATGCATCGGCTTTTTCAAGCCAGCTCTCAGAAACCTCTCCTTCCTCAAAAGCAGAAAGATAAATACTTCCATCAGGAAACTCATATTCTTGAGTTTGTTTGAAAACAATCTACTACTTAAGATATTAAACCAGTAGACAAAAGCCTCCCAAAACCTTAAAGCACACATCTGGCCCAGCTGCCAGAAAAACTGCCAACAAGTTCATACAGTGACACTGCTCATCTCTCCTGTGTCTGCCCAGAACAAACAAATGATGGGAAGAAGTAAGGTACAAGAAACATGTATGAGCATAAACCATAGAATGCTTTGGGTTGGAAGGGTCCTTAAAGATCATCTAGTTTCAACCCCGCTGCCATGGGCAGGGACACCTTCCCCTAGATCAGGTTGCTCAAAGCCTCAACCAACCTGGCCTTGAACACCTCAAGGAATAAGGCATCCACAACTTCTCTGGGCAACCTGTTCCAATACCTCACCACTCCCACTGTAAAAAGTTTCTTCCTTAGATCTAATCTAAATCTACCCTCTTCCAGTTTAAAGCCATTGCCCCTTGTCCTATCACTACACATTCTTGTAAAAAGCCCCTCTCCAGCTTTCTTGTAGGCCCTCTTATAAGTACTGGGAGGCTGTTATAAGGTGTTCCTGGAGCCTTCTCTTCTCCAGGTTGGACAACCCCAGCTCTCTCAGCCTGTCTTCAGAGGAGAGGCGCTCCAGCCCTCGGATCATCTTCGTGGTCCGCCTCTGGACTCGCTCCAACATCTCCATCTGAATAAAAGTGCTTTATAGGCATCTTCTCTAGAAAATGGCAATGTCCTACTTTTGTATTACAAGGACCTATAACATTTATTAACATGAAAGGTGATACTGAACAGAAAGTCTTTTGGATCCATTTTTCACTGTTTTTTTTTTTCCAGTTTGAGGCCAGAGGGAAGTTTGGAGCTTTTTATTTTGTTTTTAACAGCATCGCCACAACTAATTGAAAAATCTGAAGAGGTTTCTGGCCCATCAAATCCTAAAACTCAGTAAGTTTCCAAAACACGCACTAAAATTTGGATTTGAGACGTCCTACACAGTACATGATTTTACAGGTAGATGACATATAGAGAGATATCAAGCATATGCTTATGTTCTTTCAAAGCCAAACGTCTTTAAGAGCAGCTTGTGTGCTTTTGGCTTGTCTTCACCTTCCAGCCACACTAACTGGTCCTACAAAGGGCATTATGTCTACGCAAAAGCTTTGCATCATCCTAAACCACACAACATTGATGCATGCAAATCTGAAATAAAGATGTTTCAGAAGTCATCTGTGCATCCTAGGATGCCAAAAACAAATGCTATTCTCTACCCAGAGTATCTGCTTGACTATGCAAGCTCCCATCCCCAGAGGAAAAAAAGAAACAAACAAATAAAGCCCCCAAAACAAAATAACAAAACCACAGGAACTTTGAACAGTGCACATATAGATTATAATTTCCTATTATTTTCTTTTACAGATGTGTTTCAGTCAAAGAAAAAAAATTGGTTCATCAAAATATAAGAAAAACAACACTGAGACAGCATAAATACTGTCAATAGTGCCTCATTTCCATGTGCAGAAGCTACGGGACAATGAAAAACTGATTCAAATAGCAACATAAGTGGAAGTTGATCATCGCACCACCCAGCCCCTGGACAAATACAGCTGGAAACGATCTAAAGAAAAAGTGGAAAAAGTGTTTCTCCTAGCACACCACACATAAAAATACAATGAATCCCTTTAAATTAGCACTCAGCAGAGAAAAAAGCCAGTGAGAATATAAATTTCAAGGCACCCAGAAGGTTAAATACTAAAAAACATTGGTTCCGGTCTAGGATCAATGGAATTAAACTGCTGAGCACCTAAATTGTTTCATAAAGCAAGCAAGCCATCTTTAAAAATAAAGCAAGCAAGCCATCTTTAAAAAAAAAAAAAAAAAATCAAACAAACTCACAGTGTAGTTTGAAGTCAGCAGTGGCTAAAAGCACAACCAAGACACCACTCTCCCAAGGTGGCAAAGGACTAAGAAAAAGAGGCCAGTCTCAGCCCTCTAGCTACAAGAACATTTACTGTCCAAGGATAAATTGCATTGAGAAGATCCTTGTCTATCAGAAATGAAGCGTGTCTGTTCTGGGTCCAGCACTGTTCAACATATTTGTCAGCGACATGGATGACGGTGCTCAGTTGAGTGCACCCTCAGTAAGTTTGCCGATGACACCAAGTTGTGTAGTGCTGTGGACTCACTTGAGGGAAGAGATGCCATCCAGAGGGACCTTGATAGGCTTGAGAAATGGGCCAGTGCAAACTGCATGAGCTTCAACAAGTCAAAATGCAAGGTCCTTCACCTGGGTCGGACCAATCCTAGGCACAAATACAAACTGGGCACAGAGTGGGTTGAGAGTAGCCCTGAAGAGAAGGATTTGGGGGTGTTTATAGATGAGAAGTTCAACATGAGCCGGCAGTGCGCTCATGTGGCCCAAAAGGCCAACCACATCCTGGGATGTATCAAGAGAAGCGTGGTCAGCAGGTCAAGAGAGGTGATTCTCCCCCTCTACTCTGCTCTTGTGAGACCCCACCTCGAATACTGTGTCCAGTTCTGGTGTCCCCACCATAAGAGAGACATAGATTTGTTGGGAGTGTGTTCAGAGGAGGGCCACAAAGATGATCCAGGGGCTGGAGCACCTCTGCTACGAGGACAGGTTGCGGGAGCTGGGATTGTTCAGCCTTGAAAAGAGAAGACTTCGGGGGGACCTAAGAGCTGCCTTCCAGTACCTGAAGGGAACCTACAGGAAGGCTGGGGAGGGACTTTTTACAAGAGTGTCCACTGATAGGACAAGGGGAAATGGGTTTAAGTTGAAGGAGAACAGATTTAGATTAGATCTTAGGAAGAAATTCTTCAGTATGAGGGTGGTAAGACTTTGGAATAAATTGCCCAGAGAAGTTGTGAATGCCCCCTCCCTGGAGGTGTTCAAGGCCAGGTTGGACGGAGCCTTGAGTAGCCTGATCTAGTTGAGAGGCGTCCCTGCCCATGACAGGGAGGTTGGATTAGATGATCTCTAAGGTCCCTTCCAGCCTATGCCATTCTATGATTCTATGATATAAAGCTCATGTGTAAAACAGAAGAAATAGGCAGTGAATTACCAGAGAACTGGTATGCAGATAAGCCGTGTGACCAGGCTCAGCTGCTATGCTTTGTCTGAAAACCTTGGGTGACCCTGTTTGGGAAAGCCACAAAGTCTCTAGCATGCTTGCAACATGCAAACAGAATAGATATTATTATTAAGCTGGAACAATATTCAAGGAAAGAAACTAAAATATTTTAAGTTGCATAGAAAGGTAATTATTGATGCAACTCCTTTTGTTTAGTCACATGCATTCACACACATTTTTCTAAAACAAACACTAGAAATTTTAAGCTCCGATTGATCAGATCTGCCGCAATGCAATAATCTATGCTTTTGAGTCGTGCCTCTGAAACACTCACATTAGCCTTGCTCTTTAGAGTGGTCACATAGACTTTCAGAGGACTTGTGGGACTTCTGGAAAAAAACCAAACTGAACCAAAATGAACAAAAACCAAACAAATAAAAAACCCACCCCTCCGACACCCCAAAAACAGAAAGCAAAACCACCCCAGATCAATGGACTACTTTAATCAAAACACAAGACAAGGAAGCAGCTTGCTTAAGAACAGGAATCTAGCATCCAGCAGTATCAGCATCACTGATACATCAAATGGTTTTGATGAACTTCATGTGAAACTGCCAACTCCACTTCACCAAAAGCTGGAACTTCAGAAGCCGAGAGCTGCCAAGAGCAACTCCCGTTCTTAAATTAATTCAATTTCCACAAAGAAAACCCATCGTAATCTCAGAAAGACAAACCTTCCACAGTGCTCCACAACAGAACCCATTCCTTATTAGCATTTCCAGCCACCTGCTGAAGCATGCTCCCCGCCAGGATTTCACAGCCTCACTGGGATTCACAAATTTTAGAGTTTCGCCTTTTCTGGATTTCTGGATTACTCCTTATAACAGGCAACAGTCATTTTATTAACCTTACTTCAAAACAGCTGCCTCATCTAACGCAACTTCATTTGACTGGCAAAAAAACCCAACAGCTTGATGTTGGCAGGTCTGGGATCAATTCAGAAATGAAAAATGGCCTCTTGGTTTGTGACAAGCCATCAACATAGGCAACTTTTTGGCCATGAGTTTGACTGTGAAATTGCCTGCACAACTGAACAGATGATACGGGAAGGGAGTAAAGGATTAAGTGAAGGCAAACAGCAACGAGCGGAGCATTCTGCGCATGAAGAATACTGCAGTAGCGTGAGACATCAGTTCACAAAACACAAAGGACTGCTGGTCATTCCGAGAAAGCAAATGGTGTATTTCTGAATGGCTTAAGCTGTTGGTTTTTAAAGTCAGGGTTTGGTTGTGGGGGAAGGGTTTCTTTGGGGTTTGTGAGGTTTTTAAGACTTTAATAAAAGAATATCTTTCTCAGGCTGGATAACCTTGACATTCTTTCTAAACCACACTAAAACAAACATGCCCACTAATTCTCCCAAACCAAATCAAGTAATGGCAACACTAACCACAATAGATGCTATTCAACGCAATACACAAACCCAAGCATCTCAGGGCCAAGGACTCCATATGGAGAAACGTGAGCCAAAAGCAGGATTTAGGGCCAACTTCAAAATTGCACATATGGAAGAGAACTGCAACCACCTTAAGATCCTCACTGCATCCAAGCAGGCAGTTATCACCAGCTCCAGGCCCACAGACTCTTGAGAGAAGGAAATGAGATTTACCAGTTGCAGCAGTCCACTTTCCCACAGCTGGTTTTAATTAAGCTAATTTGGTGGTAGTGACTAACAGCAAGCAGAACCTTCTCAAATCACTTTGCAAGTATTTTTGCCAGCACTTCACCATCTGTGCTGACCAGGAATACTGGACACTAACTAGGATATTATTCTGCGATTCTCTCTGAGGTACAACATTTAAGAGTGGTGTATCCACTCCTCTTAAATATCAGCTGGTACAGCGACTGCTTACAGGTAACCAAGTGTGGGGAGAAGATGTAGAACTTGAAGAAAGGTACTGGACACACTCCGCTGAGAAAACCACTCCTGAAAAGGCAGCTGGATCACTTGCGGGAATCCCATTATTCCTCGGCCATACTCAAGCTACATGAAACTTATTAATGACCGTGTGAATATTAAACAGATTTTGGAGCTGTAAGAAACAGAACAGCCTATAGAATTCCTAGGCTAGTTGTACAGTCAACTCCAGGCCAGCTTTTCTTTTGTGGATACATAGAGGATAGGATAGCTTTACCATGAAGAAATGCTTTGGGTTACACCATGATCTCAGAACAATGCAGGGCATGGCTCAGCTGTGCAAGTCTAAGTTTCCAGGCACACATAAGGTGATGGACATGGGTCTAGCAAGGGAGTAATTTTAATGACATCTAACTAGATGGAAGTTTTCACAAGGTAAATCTGCGTCCAGCAACAGAATTAGAGAGACTAATGGCATCAGTACCAGCAGTCGCACATGAGACTGACACACATAAGCAACAGATGCATCAGTAAATATAAGTCAAGAACACGTCAAAAGGAAGTATAGCCTTCTGCAGGAACATTCAGCAGTTACCCAGACCTGGCCTGTCTGGTTCACTTAAGGTATGAATTTCAGATACAAAAAATCTCTAGTTCAGATTAAAACATGCGACCTAGCCAGCTCACCACAAACACAGGCTGAGATATTAACACTACTGATGCTCAAGCCATGGAAGTCACAGAACCAAGCCTGAAGTCACAACCAAGGCAAAGGAAACAAGGCAAATTACAGCATCATAAGTTCAGGCTTCAGGAGAGCAAAATTCAGCCTATTTGGGGACCTGCTTCAGAGAAACCCATAGGGTATGGGCCTGGAGAGAAGACAGGTGCAAGATAGTTGGTTGATTTTGAAGGGTGACCACCTCCAGGCTCAAGAATGGTCCAGCCCAATGTGCAGGAAATCAAGCAAAGGCACCAAGACCTGCATAGATGAAGAAGGAGCTTCTGACAAAACTTAAACATAAAAAGAATACACACAAGAAGTGGAAGCAGGGTCAGGTGAGCTAGGACAAATATCGAGACACTGCCCTAGTGTGCAAGGACAGGCCTAAGAAGGTCAAAGCCTGCCTGGAATTTAAAATGGTGAGGGACATGAAGAGCAACAAGAAGCGCTTCTACAGGTAATTCAGAAGCAAAAGGAAGACTAGGGAGAACGTGGGCCTCCTGCTGACAAATTATGGAAAAGGCCTAGAGAAACAGGCAGATAGATCTCATGAAGTTCAGCAAAGGGAAAGGCAAAGTCCTGCTCCTGGGGAGGAATACCTCTATGCCATACAGGCAGGGTGCCAATCTACTACTGGAAAACAGCTTTGCAGAGGAGGACCCGAGAGTCCTGGTGGAGCAGCTGAACCAAGCAGCAACATGCCGTGATGGCAAAGGCAGACAGCAGCACCCTGGGCTGCACGAGGCAGAGGCCTGGCAGCATGGGGAGGAAGGGGATCCCTCGCCTCTGCTCAGCACTGATGAGGCACTGCTGGAGGGCTGGGTCCAGTGCTGGGCTCCCTACTACACGAGAGACACGCTGGAGCAAATCCAGCAAACTAAGATGATTAAAGGCTTGAAGCATCTGTCATATGAGAGGCTGAGAGAGCTGGGATTGTTTATCCTTGAGCAGAGAAGGCTCAGGAAGATCTTAGTAATGTAACCTGATGGGAAGGAATAAAGGAAGAAGATGGACTTTTCTCAGAGGTGCCCAGTGAAAGGACAAGAGGCAATGGGAATAAACTGAAAAGCAGAACATTTTGTTTAAACATAAGAAAAAAACTAATTGTACTATGAGGGTAAAGAAGATCTCCAGAGATGGCTTCCAGTCTCAACTATTTTGTGATTCTGTGAAACACTCTTGTTCTAAATGAGAATGCTCTCAGGGTTTCAGTGCAAGTACTTCCTTTCACATTAGATTGACTCAGAACTAATTAAATGCAGAGGAGTCAACTGCAAAAAAGACAAACCTTCCAGTCTGCCGCTAATGCTGTGCCAGGCTAGAAGTCTTAGCAACGCGTTTCAAAGTGAGAACTGAATTTATCTTGAGTTGAACATAGGATAAATCTAATAACTATAAGGTTAGGGTTCACTTACAAAGAATTTCCTTCCCAGGATAATGAAATGTATTGTTACAGCTACTATTTGACTCCAGGAGTGAAAATCCAAGAAAGATCCTGTTGAGGTCATGACTATTACCCACAATAAACTGTTCTTTACTACTGGCTCTCATGAGAGGAGCAGCCACTGAAATACAACAGTGTGAAAACTGGAGTGTTCTGGCCAGGAATTACCTGAGTTAGCTTGCAGGATTCAGGCCGTTTCTCCACAGCTGTTCAATATACTCAACATGACTGAAATGTCCTGCACTGACAATTTCCCCCACCAAATTTCACCTGTCAGAAGACTTCAAGCAGATGGATTATTAATGCCCCACATTCTGCTAGTCAAAATGTAAACAGTCATGCCACAGAAGGCACAGCTTCACAACACAGCCCCAAACAGCCCCTGAACCCATTCCTCCACGTCTCATCCTTTGAGTCATCACAAGGATCCCCTGGTTGAAAGGTCAAACTGGAAAAATGCCTTCCCTTTATGGTCTCCTGCTGCTTTAGAGTAGGCTGGTATTGTTTGCCACGCAATCAGTCAAACAGAAAAAGTTGGCTCAAGGTAAGCAGTAGAAACAACGGTTAGGGTTGAAGCTCAAAAAACATGACTGATGTTTCAAAACACATCTATAACCAGTGCTAGCAGTGTTTCTTGTAGCCAAAGCCCAAAACCACACCAATTCCTTTCTATCCATTCCTCCTCCATCTTAGCTCAACTCCTACTAGACACACCTTGTCTGTTTTCTGCTCCCAACTGACTTCACTACTACTGTCCCAGAAACATGCAGAAGAATGAAGATAGACTGAAGAAACAGTTATTGAGGGCCTATGAATAAATTTTTCAAGCTTGTCAACATAAGGTCTTCTCCCAGCGAAATCACACTGTAGTACCAATAAAATTATCTATGTTGACAAACCATAATGAAAGTAGACTCAGCAGCTGAAGAACTTGGGGCTTCAATGAGTTTACTAGTGTATCTACTATATCTTGTACCTACAAAGTGTCTTTTCTGACATTATGGCTTAAATCGGTCTGCCAAGTGGAAAACTATGCGAGTGAAGTAGTACTTTTGCTAGTATAATATCAAATAAACCCATAGTAGGATTTCCAACAGCATAAGTACGTTACGGTACAGTTAAATACAGCAGTGACCAAAATGAAGGTATCTCACTCCCATCGGCATTATCAATTCCAACCCCAAATTAACACCAATCTCAAGGTGCACTTACACAGTACTTCGGCAGCAAAGCAAAACTAAGGAAATTTTCACACCCTGTGTGGCCCAGCACATCACTGCAACTGTCCCCAGCACAGCTGTGCCAGCACAACGGCTCACAGGTTGGGGGGAGGTTGTAAACTGGATCACTGAAAAAGTATGGGACAAAAAACACCAAAAATATTCTTTAAAAATGCTACTATGCACTTACAGCAGATTTGCCACCAAAATCAACATACTGTGTAACTATACTCTCAGAAACTTAGATTTTGAAAGCTCAGGTCCTTTCCACAGAACTGAAATGATCCCTGGCAAAGGTGTAACATTCCTTAAAAGCAGGTCTTAAATAACTGCACACCTGTTGACATTAAAATAAAATACAACCCTGTGGTGAACAGCGGCCAGAGACCATGTAAGAATGCAATAAATAAAACAGAGGAGGAGAGATTGTTGTAAGGCTGCCCAACAAAAGAGATGGAATAATTGCAACTTTGTTCCCAAACCATTACTGTTCTTTTTTGTACTTTATCTCCAGAAGAAAAACTCTCTGGAAAGCTGTCCAGCATAATCAACGCCTCAATCTAGAGCAAAGAAGGAACAGTCTTTCCACAACACTAAAGGAAAAACAAGCATATCAGAAGGCACATCTTTGAAGCACTTTTTGTGACAGCGAAAATAACGAGAAAACATTCCTACTTAATTAGGAGATTGTCCACAAAACTACTTAGTAAATCCATAAATGGATGAGATGAAGACGAGACTGCGACCCAAAGATGACTATATAATAACACATCAACAGTTCCAATGACCAATATGTTAGGAGCAAAAAAATGCCAAGCTCCATGTGAAAAAAAAATCATTTTTTAATCCTACACCAACAGTACCCTCTACTGTTACGAAGCAGCATAGCATAAATTAAAGCTCAGCCCTGACCATAAGGAACACTGACTGGATGCATCAAGAACACCTACCCAGCTTTACGCATTAGCTACTTAGTTTCCTGTAAAGATGTTCCAAGTTTGTTGGTTCCTTCTTACTGGAGAGCCAGGTTTTGGATTGGTTACGATGTACGACGTCTATTTCTATTTCTAGATCTATTTCTTTTCCCAATACTTTTTTCTGTTATTGGAAAATGACGGATAGGTTTAGCCATAAAAATAATTTTTAAAAATAAAAAAGCTTAAAAAAATTTGAAGACTATCCTCTAAGGAAGACCAGACACCACAACGGTATTGCCAACAAGACACTTCCACCCAGTTCAATGTCTTTTTTCTGAAGAGATGAGACACAGCAGTCAATTGTCTTTGCCCACAGGACACAACTTTTAAGCTTCAAAGATGGTTTCATGTCTTTCCATCAAAGCAGACTCTGAACCACATTTTTATACATTCCACAGCAACAGCAACAAGATATCCAAGCATACAGCAAGAATACAAATATTTGAATCTTGGCAAGGGAACACAGTACTTCCAAAAGGACATAATGGTGTTATAATGAGTTATAGTGAATGGCAAGCTGATCAGAATCAGCACCACAATAGTGAAATCCCAATGTTTTTGCACAGAAAAGCATGAACTAGAGCATAACCACAAGTCACATTTTTTCTATGAGTCACATCCACTCATAGAGATACAGCCTCCAAAGAAATAAATTCTGGTGTACCACACTCCAAGAAACATATGCACAACTTGTGGAGTTTTTAGAACTAAGAATGATCAGATTTCAAAAAAAATTTCTCCACTAGAAAGATGAAAAATCCCAAATCTGAAGAAAATAAGACTGATAGAAGCCTATCAATAATCTAAAATACATAAACAGATGTTGAGGAAAAAAAAAAAAGTGAGGCTCAGAAAAACTTGCAACTGACTTGATTGTGGCCAAAGTGATTTAGAGTAGACATCAGGAAAAATCTGTCTACCAGGAAGAATAATTAAGCACCAAGACAGATTATCCAAGTTTCCATCTTTAGATTTTATAGAGTACTTCTGACATATGCTGGCATAAAATGATGTTCAAAATATTGTTTCTAAAGGCCCGGAGAAGGACCTCCTGCAGTTCTTTCCAAGGCTATCTTCTACAATTTCTTATGAAGGAAAACATTTTGAGTGGCCATTGTTAAAAAAATATTGCTTCTAAAATGAGTAGCAATATTTAAGATCAGATAATCAAGAAAATAAACAGTACTAGGAATGAAGTGTATTAATCTACACTAAAAAACACATAGGACAAATAGTTTACAAATTAAATATTTACTTAAGTGTCGTAGAAAGTAACTAAACAGTTATACAACAGGAAAGGAAACTGCCTTGCAGTTCCAGCTCACTCCCAGTTGTTTCTTAATGCCAGTGAGGTAGCCCAGCTAAAAGACAGAGCACCAGGAGTACAAAATTGCAAGATAATGGCACTGATATACATAATAAATACAAAAATAAGTGATATTTTAGCAGTTAAAAAAATACTTTTTTTTTTTTAAACTTAAAATACATATTTTGGAACTTAACACCATCTCTTCCTTATCTACAGATTGACTGTTCAGGACTGCTATTCTTACATCTTTCTGCTGTTAGTGCTTTAAAAAAAAAAAAGTTTCATCCATTTCTAACATCAGGACAGCAATAAGGAGGCTTCTGCCTTCAACATGTTATTTTTCAACAGAAAGAAGAAATGCTATTTTTCAATACAGCCCAAGTCCCAAGACGGTTACAATCACAGCAACATAACTTCTTTCTCAGTACAACTGCCCAGCATTCATCCAGAAATTTAAGATACTTTCAAGCTTGTCTTTTAAGAGAAGCCAAAAGCATTTGCCTTGATGGAGAAACAACACAGAGGAAAAGAGAAGTTAAAAATTATTAACTTGGATTTGCTCCTATCTTCAAGATGAAACTTCTAATATACAAACGCCTCCACGTGTTTATAATCCTGTCTGAGAGCACAGCATCCAACACGCAATTGCAAGGGATTTATACCCCACATGATAGCATATAACCGCATTTCCCCAAACATTTTATGGAACCAGACAGACATTCCAGAGATGAGCTTTCACACTGTACAGGATGTAGGACAAGAACCATCCAGCAATCAATACAAAATGAAGCCTTCTGGAAACATTCATCCCAATAGCTCCCACTGGGCATGGACAAAAGAAATACCACAAATAATATTTTTTAACTTAAACGTTTTATAAAGCATACACTGGCACATGTGGGGAGGAATGATAAAAGTTGTTTTAAGAGAAAATACCTTAGAAGAAAAATATACTCACATCTCAACTGCTACGGAAAGAAAAGATATTACAGTATTTGTAATTGATTATTAGATTTGTAATTGATTATTAGATTGCATGTTTTGAAAATCTCACCTTTGAAGGACAACAAGTGGAACTGCTATGAAGAAGAGACAACCACTAGTGTTGGTGTAGTCACTGCAGGCAGAAAGACAGACAATTGCGTCCAATGGCTAAAAGGACTCAAAAGTAGATGAATGGGCAACATACTAGACTATGCTCGCCACCAAACATCTTATTGCACAACAAAGGGCATACGTCAAGTGTTCCTATATCACAGAGAGTTTTGAATCAATGAAGCAATTTATGGGAGAGACTTACATAGCTTAGTGTGGATGCCTAACTAAAAAAAATAAACTACCTCAAAAATAGTTTGGAAAATAACATCCGTGCTATACTGGAAGCTGCAGAACTAGAAAGAGTTGAAGAAAGAGGTCCAGAAAACAGAAACATAACAGGATAAACAAACGTTCAAAAGGATCAGAAAAAACAAACATATGTACACAAGGGAGACATTAAAGGCATTATTCCTTTTGGATGCAACACATGGCGGTCACCCAACTCCCCTTGAAATTGGTTTCAAATCCAAATTTTTATTCACTTCAGTGAAGATCATACCTGTGTTCAACACTACAAATATCTCCACATTTTTAGTCAAAACCCAGACATGCCTATCATTAATAGCTGGCAGCAGCAGGTAAAATGCAGCAGTGTTCGCACTCAATCCAGCTATTTTCAGCAGCACTGTCTTCTCCAGAGGGAACCAATTACCACAGGCGTGGCTTCCCTTGCAACCATCATCTTCACACCAGTCCTTGAGCCTGATTACACAGTGGCTCCTAATGGCCATCCTTTTCCAAATAGTTCTTTGTTATTCTGAGCTTACTAAATAGCTGCGTGTCAAGTACTCAGAGCCTAAATTAGCCACTGACTTTCTCATCTGTTAAGCTCTGGAATTTCAAGAGAGAGCTCTGATTATCTTGGAGTACCTCACTTCTCACGCTGTCTTCAGGACTTTACTTTCTACCTACGATTACATTTATAGCAAAAAAAAAAAAAAAGTAGGCAAAGTAGGCATATGGAAAACATACTCAATGCCCATACCATCTGACAAGTCCTTCAGGGGAAGGAAGCAACAACGGCCACAGGTTACAGATTAGAAGGTTCAGACTGGACATTAGGAAAAATTTCTCTACTAGAGCACCATGAAACACGTTGCCTAGAGAGGGTGTCTGTTGCCTGAAGTTTGTCTTTCTACTCATCCCTCTGTTCCCTACTCGCTTAACAGTGACTGCTTTTGGACTGAGCCTCTTGAGAAGCAAAAGGCCTTTGTGGCAGCAAGAGCATTACCGATATTGTTATTGTATATTTGATACATTCAGTACCATATATTCAATGTTAAGTGCCGCTTCACTGATCTGGCATTTCTTCAGCAAGCTGCAATACAAGTACCACACACCTCCAGAGCAACAAATGCACAATAAAGAGGTGTTTGAAACAGCAGGTGAAATCCAGAAAGTATATGGAACAATTCAACTGACATGAAGCAGTAAAAAAGTTTAGGGGAGGGGAAAAAAAAAAAAAAACAAAAACAACAAAAAGAACACCCACAACGACTAAAAAAAAACCCCACAAAACCACAAACCCCTCCAAACGACAATGAGCCCTCTGTCTTAATGCATCATGCCTGGTCTCCAGAGAGGGCCACAGACAAATGAGGGATTGTGCAGATGATCAAACACCAGGGCGCTAACACAAGACCTATGAGGAGAGACTGAGGGAACAAGTCTTGTTCTGCCTGCAGAAGACAAAGCATTGGGAGACAAATGGGCAGCCCTCCCGCACCTGCAGGAAGATTACCAAGAAAACAGAGCCTGGACCCTGAAGTGTCACATGGAGGGACAATGAGAGGCAGTAGGCATAAGTTGAAACAACAGAGGTTTGGACTGGATGTAAAGAAAAGCCTGTTCACCATGAAGACAGTGAAACATTGGAAAAGGTTGTACAGAGAAGTTGTGTACTCTCCATTCTTGGAGGTTTTGAAAACCTGAATGGATAAAGACCTGGTCTCACTTAGCAACTGAGAGTGCTTTGACCAGGAGGTTGGAATAGAGACCTCCTTACGCTCCTTCCAACTGGAGTTATCCTATAATTTTGCAAAGTCTTGCTCTGTTCTTAGAAACACTGAAAATTCTTGAAAGATATTTTAAACCAGAAAGAATTGGACAGTAAGGGGCACATTAGGACTAATAAATATAGGTGTATTTTCCTCTAGATTTCTATATTTGGATACATAATACAAGATGAAAATTGTTGTTCCCCACTTTTTACAGTACGTGTGCACACAGATGCGAAAGTATACTGCAGTTACATTTAGTAAAAGACATCTCTTTACTACTAAGCCTGCAATGATTAATGGCTAAATGAAACCAGAAAAAAAAAATATGAATATAAACTCAGGTGAGAGAGAAGCAAAAAGGATTCTGTTTTAAACAATGGAATAAAGATAAAGATCCTGCCCCAGAAAAACACTGCCTTCTTAATTTGCTACACAAGCAATTCAGGAAGGGATTGATCGATTGGTCACTCCAAATTAGCCTTAATTTACTTCTCAGAATCACCCTGAGCCAGAGGACAGAATATTATTAAGCTTTTCTGAGTTTGAAAACAACGATGTAAGAAAGTAACAGGGAAGACACCAGCATCAACCACAGACTAATTCTGAATATTTCCCAAGCTTAATTCCAAATCTAACCCTATTTTGTTAGAATAAACCTTCTTTCATCTTCAATCTGATCTCGTATCAATAGTTACCACGTGAACCTAACAAGTACAAAGATTAGTCACTTTCAAAGAGATAATGCAATATGTGCACTTAATCTTTTAGGTGCTTACAACATAGGAAGCATTTGGAAAAGCACTGTAATTTGGAATAGGTTTCCTAAAAGGGCAGATTTGGAATCGAAAATCATCAGATGTCAATACATAGGAATTCTGCTGTTGAAAGCATCCAGTACAAGATTAGGGCAAAAATTCACAGGAAGGGAATATGCCTCTATTCAGTCACATCTGAAGCATCCTTAAAAGAAACTCGTCAATCAGAATATATTTTTTTTCCTAGTTTAATACCTTGAAGTAAGGTTCATTCTCCTTCCAAATCCAGTTTTCTAAAATCTTGGTTAGTCAGACATTCTTAGTTTTTCCAACCTCTATATAGATATTAAATTCTTTTCTGTACCCAGATAAATTCTTAGACTCTCATCATAATTTCTACAAAGAGTTAAACATTCACTACACTATCATCTTAATCACTTTAAAAAAAAACAACCAAACAAAAAACCCCCACTTTGCTATTCATTTAGGGCAATTTTATCATATGTTTCTAGAAAACCTAAATTATTTCCCCATCTTCTTAACTCATTTAAGTTTTAAATAGGGTTTAGGAGTGCATTTTACACACCACCATCAGTTTGGGAAGCTCAATCCTATGGGAAGATGGTACCAGAAGCTAACACATAGGTTTGAAAAGTGGTCAGACAAGTTTATGTCAGAAAATCTTAGCAGGCACTGTTACATGAAAAGATAACACACCTATCTCAGGAAATCAAAGGTCACACATTGCAGGAAGGAGGAAAGTGGGATGGGAGAAACAACAGTAAATGCTAACCTCACTGACAGTCTTCTAAGACACCATGCTACTTGGACCTCTGGTCTGACCACACACAGCTGTTCCTACATGAGACTGTTAGCAGTGACGGAGGGGCAGAACTTACCCATACAGATTTTGCCATCAAAAATGAAAGAGATAGAAAATAGATGTGCTTCTTAACACAAACTTGTCTCCTCAAAATTTTATTTTGCTTCTCTCTTTATGTGAAATTAACAGCAGTAGTTGTTTTAAAAGTTATAAACATGTCATCATCACTTGGCAGAGGACTTCAGCATTTTTTGATCTTCAGTTCCCATACAAATTCTACCTGGTGATAAGCAATTCAAATTATCAAACATGTCTTTTCATTCTTTATTCTCCTTCTCTGCTTCAACTTTCGCAAGAAGGACCTCAGGATTAGAAGCGTCCAGATTTTCACCACAGCATCAACCCATGGGATAAGATTACACAGTTAGAACTTTTCTTCTTTCTCCTCAACTAGAACCAGTCTTTTAAATAAAATGAGCTCTTTTGTAAATAATTATAGTAGAAAGTCTGGTTTCCTAAAATTTTAGATTTGTCTCGATTTCTTTCCCTCTGCAATAACATAAGGATGGTACACAAAACTTTACATCCCTGTGTAACGTCTCCCACTCTCCCCAGGTTCTTTGGGCATATGCATCGTAATCTCAATGGAATTTTTTTTTTTTGTTAATTCCAACTATTAGGATAAGGCACTAAAAGACCTTCTGAGTAGGAGTGTCAGGAGGCAAAACCAGAAACTTGTCACAAGGTGGGACTAGATTAGATTATGAAAATAGCTACTGGCAACAGTAGTGGACTGGATATGAATAGCAAGGTTCCTCCAAAACCAAATGACTCGATAGAAGGTTTTTTTAACGTAGTGTTTACTAAAGTTCACCCAGAGAACAGCAGCTGCCGCTTTTTAACTGCAAAGGAAATCAGAATGCTGTGCTTTTTACTTTGTTTTGGGTTATTATTTGTGGGTTGTTTTTTTAAAAAAATAATATTTATTCAACTTGCCACAGGTTTTGACGTGGCAGGGGAGTGCTGGTGAGGGGTGAAGCAGAAGACATCTGCTGCCCTCACGCGGTGCCTGCAACAACCACACGCCTCAACAAGCCGCAGCCTTTCCAGCTCGACCCCTTCACCTGCCGGGCTGCCAGAAGATTTCAGCAAAAATACTGGTTTAAGCATGCCAGCCTGCCTGCTAGGGATCAAAAATAACATTTCCTAAAGAGCTGGAGGGGGAGGGAAGAGAAGGCCTCTGTATTTTCCCCACTATAGCAGCTTCCTGGTCTTGGTCTTCCAATTCACTATATAAAGAAGTTTTTCAGCGTATCTGAATACAAGCCAGACGAGTAGAAACTTTTCCAGTACAGCAAGCCCAGAATTCATTTCACATTACCTACCCTATCATGATATTTAGTCATTACAAAGATTAAGGCATTTAGGAAAAAAAAAAAAAAAAGATCAGAGAACCAAGGAAAAAAACCTTAATTTCTCAGAAAAAAAAATACATCACAGTATCCCATGCAACTTTCATTTCTTTAAGGATGAGACAGAATTTGCACTTAAAAAACAACTTTTTTATGGAAACAGATGAGCATAAAACAAGAAAAAAAAAAACTGCCCTCGCAGAAAGAGGTAACAGGGATACTGCAGCAGACAGTTCCACGTACACGATCTAGAGCTCTCAGGGACAGAGATTTAACAGTAAGTATCACAATCCTGCTGAACACTTTCACACAACTCTTCAAATCCAGCTGCTCCACAACACAAGCAGCAAAGTTGACTGCAGATTCAATTGTCTTACCAGTTTTTGTTCAGCTCTTCCAGACAAACAATGGAAAAAAATTAAAATTAATCATACATATCTCAAACATTTCTATAAACAGGTCCTTGAAGAAAGAAACTATTACGAGATTAGCTAACACCATGAACAGGGACAAGGATAAGGAAAGCTACTTATGGGGCAATTCCATTCCTGCAAAGGCACAAATACACAACTGCTGAGCAAGGTACACTCACACCAGTGCAACATTTTGTCAAAACCAGCAATTAATACACAACAGCTTGGAAGGCTTTTTTAATCTTCTGGCTACATTGTTAAGTCTTAAATAAAATCAAAGTAGCCCTAACTTCCTGAAATTACATTAAAGTCTGCAGAAAAATGTCTTGTCTTAGTTCTTTTTTATGCTACAACTACAGTTTGCTAGAAACGAGTCAACTTCCCAATACCAAGTTTTTTTGTTCTTCACCTAATGGTTCCTTTCACTTCTCAGTTACCATTTTCTGAACCCATACTTACAGTTAATCACAAAAAGGAATTCTGCATCTGCATCAAGGCTGTATCAGAAAAGCAGCAAATCACTAGACAGTAGCAGATTTCTCTAGTCCTTCATCCACCCATCCTCTGAAGCAGGAAATGTAATTTGTATAGGAGAGTACATCATAAAGAGTACTTAGCCCTAGTTTATAAGCTGTTTTTAACTCTTCTTCAAAAGAAAAAAGAGTTTTAGTAACTACAGAAAGAAACTTAAAGCATTCAAAGGTCAGGAAACACCAGCCTAAAGGCAGTCAGTCCCTTCACATAAAAGCATGGTCTCTATTCATAGAAGCACAAACTATTTCTCAAATAATACAATATGCTGTAATTATAAAACTGTATTTGTGGGAAAAAATTATGTAGCAAGCAGAAGTACTGAGGCTCTCATATTTTTGTAATGCAAATAAGGCCTATTCTTCAATGTGCAAACCTACCTTTCAAGAGTTTAGAAATATTCGAACTACATCTAAAGCATTCTTAAATATGAGGCAAATTTAAAAAAAAAAATCAATCAGAATTAACACATTTTTTCACTAGAATTCAATTTTCAGTCTTTACATTGTATTAACTCAGGCTTCTGCTTCTAATGAAGTACTGGACCCAAACACAAAAGCTTTGAACTCAAATATATAGAAATTAATATTATAATGAATCATATTTAAAAATAATAAAAGCCTTTCCAATGTTCAGATAAGGCACTTCTGAACAGAGATTACAGCAACAGTGCTAATAGAAAAAAGCAGCATTACTAATGTCCTAGCAGTATAATGGAGAACCACCTATGCTCTATTTGGAACCTGATAGAATTGTGTGGGGCAAGTCTCAAAAGGCAGAAAAATCTTAGCAACTAAATTCACAGTAATTAGATTTCTAATTATACCTACAGCATTAGTGATTGCTATAGTTAAAACTGCCTGAACTGTTCCATTATTCCCCTATTTTGAAAAGCTCAGTTCTTCATCCTTTCAGCAGAAATTCTAGAAGCTTAGTCTGTGCCTGAATATAATTTTTTTTTAAAAAGTTTAAATAGAAGAAAAGAGAGGTCTGTGTCTGAGTATAGAGAGCAAAATTAAACTTTTCAATTATATTAAAAAAAATACTACCTTTAGAAAGAAAAAGGTGGTTGTGGTATGAAGGCAGCTGGAAAGCAGGAAGAACGGCGCCTTTGATGTGGTGAATGCGAAGGCTGAAAAACCCCAAACCCGCATTCACGACTGCTCAGGTTGTGCACTTAGTTCTTCAGGCACTCGACAGCTGCACCTTGGGCAACTTCTAGCAGCAACTTACACCAGCCACATCATCCCCTAAGTACAGCACCTACATCCAGCTGCCAGCACTGCTGATGCAAACGTCACCGGTTTTGTTATTATCAGTACAGCACTCTGAAATACTGCTGTGTTCTCACAAATATCAGCATATGATCTCTGTCTCAAGCAAGCGACTTCAGCATCTTACTGGCCTCCTGAACTACGCAGGTGTAGAATGCGTAATTACCGGAGAGTGAGCCTTATTTGGCCAACCAGCCACTGGATCAAGAACCTGAAGACCTTTATTCTATTCATAGCTCTGCCCTTGAGCTGCTCTGTGACACAGAATAATTTCACTTTCCTGTGCCTCAGCTTCCTCTGCCTTCCTGAGTCAAGTCTATTTAAGCCATCACCTTTCATTCCAAGAAATGCGTCTCAGTACATTTTTTTCTTAGGGTCTCCAGACACAATCACAGCTGAGAAGTAATACATGCATAGTATTAAAGCTGTTCTGAGATTGATTCATTTCTGACAAAGATAAAAAGATGCAATTCCACTTATAAATTATTAACTTTGCCAATATTTATTTAGAGTAAGCCTTCATATGTAGGAAGCCATCAGCTACTTACCTGTTGGGAAAGCTCAATTTGCACTGATTTCTGTGCCATCTCATTTTCACTACTTCTGTTAAAGCAAACATTCATCTGTGCGTAATGTTTTGAACTCCTCAGAACATGCACACTCACTGTAGCTAGAAAAGATATCAGTTAAACTTTTCTGTAGTTACACTGTGCTAACTCTTTTTGTTCCAGGAGCTATTAAGGGGCATATCTACTGTGCTGTTGCAGCTCAGATGAACTTCCCATTTAATCAGTGTCCCTAACAGTGAAATCCACATGATAATAGCTGCAAAAAAATGACACACTGTAACAGGGCCTCAGTTAAAGTAGGAGAGATTCTAGCACCATCTGAAAAAAGTTAAAGACAAGCAATGGACACATTTATAAGCTCCTAAAAATGGAAATAGCTAATTTTAACACATTCTGATTTTTCTTTTTTGAATAGAGCAAGAAATGCTGAATTCTGACCCTCAGAGATATATGTATCTTGGATTGTCTAGGCATTTGGTTATTCAAAATATCAAGAACTGGTTAAAAAAATATCCTGTAGATTCTGTACCTGACTTGAATTTTGGCACTATCGTCACACACTATTACTTCCTCGGGAAAGCAATGCATACAAGAGCAATATAATCATGCGGTGCCATGAAGGAGTAACCACTTGAAATCAGCTGAGGTTCAAACATCTATTCAGGATACGCACACACAGTACAAATTACTTTTTGCTTGCTGCCTGGGTGCACAATTACATTCCTTCTGAAGTGTAGAAGAGATACATAATTCATACAGAGCTATACCTCATGACCCAATTGTACTTGTCCTTGCCAGGCATACTCAGGATTGGCTGTTTTATTGCCTCAGACTGACACTGTGATGTAAATCCAGACTGCCATGAGAAAAAATTAGATGTTATAGTGACAAGAGCACCAAAAAGGTTGGCAGAAGATAACAATCTAGGAAAAACCTCCTCTGCAAAACATCCCTAAAGTGTGACAGACATGGTCAGAATCAATACTAAGGCTGTAGTCAGAAGATCACAGCAAAAATGGTTGTCCAACTCAAGACAAATCAGATATTACCTCCTTCGTGCCAGAAGTTCTTGTCCCAACAACGTCGGCAGAACTGATGTGAAGCAGAACTGACATGGGCGTGAAAGGTGCCCACAACCAGCCTGCCTGTATTAAAGCCAGTGGAGAAAGTGATCTATTCTATCAGAGTGACAGGGTGGAGCTGCCATGAAGGCTGGTACTATCTTAAGGCACCATTAGCCACTGCTGCAATAGCAACAGGTCAGAGGTGCGCACTCTGTGCGTGAAGGGGACGTTCAGCGAGGAGATGGAGGAAGGCAGCGAACCGCTCACTGACGCAGATGAGACAGGCCTCACAGGGAGGTATTGTTCCCAGCTGAACTCATTGCTAAGGGGTTCACAGCCAGCTGAGATGAATAAGCCCTTTCACCTCTGACAGCACTCAGCTGCGGAGCAATTGCTAAGAGAGGTAAAGTGCTTTCACGGCATTGTACCTTCCAGAACACGGAAAGCTGCTTTGACCTCTGAAAAACTGCATCAGAGGACACAGCTTCAGCTGCACGTGAGACACTGAGCGCTTCCCCTTATGAGCACTATCTCAATCTGCCTATCAAGAGTCAGAGGAACATACCCTTCCCAGACTTGGTGGGGAGAGGGAGGAAACGCACAAGAGTTAAAGAAGTGAAACATGGGTGAAACAAATAAAACCATGCTGTTTCAAACTGGGCAAGTTCATCCCACCATTGCACCCATCAGCTAGCCACACAAATGGAGAGAGGGGGAAACATAAAGGCAGGAACAGGGACCCAAACAGCAACAAGACTGCTGCTGTCAAGAGAAGCAAGAGCACCTTACTATTTTAGGATCCAACACTAAGACCCACCTGTGTGTAGGGGGATGGAGAGGTATTCTGGCACCTTGCTTTTGTATCTTGCTAAAAAGTCAACATCAGCTCAGAACTAAAGCAGTAACCCAGGGCTGAAAAAGCTAAAAAGAAGACAGAATAAAGATGAGTACACGTACGGCATTACAACCACTCCTCGATCCACAAAGTGTTCAGGAGGCTATGCTCTTAATGCCCTTCACTAAACTTGCCCCTATAGGTTCCCAAAGCCTGAAGAGTGTTCAGGTAGTTTTCCTCCTCTGGAGAAATCTCAAGGACAAGGCAACATTATGCTTCCTCCCTCCCTCAACAGCTCTGTCATGCATCATTTCTTGTTGCCCCAGCAGAGTTTTGTACTGCACTGTTATCATTACAGCAGCACTAGAAATTCCTGGAGAGACAGCAAGGTCCCTAGAACTGCAAGGTTATAAAGGAATGTTTGGTATTTCACTAAATAGGCAGTAACAGATCAGGAAGAGAGGAAACATTTTCATTCCCCTATTCCTTTGGTCTACCTTGTGAATGGCTGTCCTCTAAAAGACAGAGAGGCACTCGTAATTTTTTTTTAATTTTGTTTTTAACTCTCTCATTGACTTTAAAAGTTCTGATTTATGTTCACTGAGCAGACTGTCTATTCTGTCCTGGTGGCAGACAGGCAGCTGCCTCCAGTGGGAAGAGCAGGCAGTTCTATGTGGTTTCATCAAACAGCCAGAGGAAGAGGAATCAGGAATATGCACATCTGTCTTCAGCCAACATAAAAGTAGCTAGCACAATCAGGGCTGTGGAAGATACTACCAAGTTTAAGTTTAGCCATCATCCTTATTCTGGCAGGTTAACAGGAAGCACAAAGTATCTGGAACAGCAGTAACAATTTCTGGGCACTAAATCCATTTTTCTATGTTCTGCACAGATAAGAGAATCATCCATCATAGATGGCACACTAAAGTTTTCAGTTTCAAGCTGAAAACAAGTGGAACATTTCAGCCCAATAGGAGAATTCTTAGAAAAGTTAAGCTATTTTACCAGACAGATGTTGTTTTAAATTCTATTTTTATATCTTTGTTTCTAATGTTCACTGCTGCCTCCATAACATTACTTCTCATTTTTAACATTTAAAAAAAGCATCATTGTGATCCTCAAATCCCTAAAGCATCTGAAAAGTAGCAAAGAGATTCCTTAAATCTGTAGCTAGATCCATGTTACAAGAACTTTCTAAACATTTGTTCCCAATTTTGGTGCAATAAGTACAGCACTAACACAAACTACAGAACAGCTGAGGAGATGAAACAAACTTTGAAGTTAGTAATAACTCAAACATTAGTGAATTCACAGTAATCCATCTCAATGCTGTTCCCAGTCTCCTCCTGCAGAGCAAAAAAGCAACTGTTTCAGGAAACTTACACTGATGTGTAATACTGTCCAAAACAGTTTTTTTTAAAAAAAAAGTTAATGCCCACAGGGTTAAAGTCTCTCAGGCCTTTCAGCCTGGGGAGCAGTAACAACAGCAATAAAATCTACCGTAAAGAACACACATCCCCCACACTCCCCAAGGCTAAGGCCAAAGATAGACACAGAGCAACCGAAATGGTTACCATCACCATTTGCTGCCACCCCTCACAAGAGGGGCATGAGTACCTGCTAACTCTACAGTAAAAAAGGATATGCTCTCTCATCCACCTAACCATAAATTCAGTCAGCTTAGCTCAAACTACTTTCATCAGAGATTTATGCTCCCAATGCCAAGTTGAGCTGGCCCCAAGAGGTTATTTTTTTATAGGAGCACTCCTGCATTTCCTTCTCCTGGCAAAGGCAAGTAGGATAGTAACTCCCAGAGATGAAGGTCTGAACACGAAACTATGACGTGCCTCTCTCCACAATGGGCACAAGCTTGTTGCCATGGCCTAGTTGCTCACACACCGACTGAATGCCTTTTAATTTGTTTTTCATTAAACAACAGAATGGAGAGAAGTCAGATGTCCGTGTACGCATGATCCACTCCCCTAACGTAGAACAAATGACACCCCCAGCAACTCAAGATACAACAGGTGTACCCACACTACATGTCATCATGCCTAACTTGAGGCTGTAGCCACATGATAATAAAGAACACGCATGTTCCAAACCCTTGTAAAAAGATCCATTTCTTCAGCACATTTTCAGTCTCTAATACAAGAATTGACCAGCATATCATTTCACTTTGAAAGAAAGAAATCAGTATTTATATTAAAGATAAAGGTTTGATTGCTTTTGATTAATTTAGCCTTTTTTGCTGTGAGACTGGTTTCCATGGAAATGCAAGCAGACCAAAAACCTGCTACCAGAAATGAGTCAGTTTTGCCTGTATATGCCTCCTCAGTTCTCATGGAAACAGACATTAAAAAAATAAATAAAAAGGATAAGGGTCCTGAAATGCCTTCACAAAATCTCTTCCTAGACCTTTATCTCTTTGGCTCCCTTTCCAGAATTAGAGTTGAAAATAACATGGAGCAACAGATGATAGAGTAGTGACTTGATTTCTTTACAGAGACATCGACAGTATGTACCTGGAGATGCTTCAAAAGCCCCATTCAAACTGACAAGCTCAAAATCTATAGCTACGAATTGCATTAACTTAGGTTTTGGCAAAAGTACCTAAAGTAGAGTATATTTTTCTTTAAATTAATTCAATGCTAATGTAGATAGAAATACAATAGAGATCAGAAAAATGGCGTCACACTGTCCTTGTTCCAAGTATATTTCAGTACTTCGAGAGGAAAAAAACCAAAAGAAAAAAGCTGCCTTGGGGGAATAAGTCCAATATTTCCATAGCCAGGACATTTTTTAATGGAATCATTCCTTCCTTACAACACATTCATTTTCAAGTTGCAAAATCAGCTATACACATACCAGGTTAAGTAACAAACATCAGTATTAAATTTTAACGTGACTATATTCTGTCCTTCAGTTATGGGTAAAAATGCATTCCTCCAAGTTGATAAAGCAAATCTAAGAGGCACTGTCAGCAAGACTCCATCTCCCACTGTACTTTTCAAATAGGGCACCTTCCCACCTGCTGTCTTCTTCACACTCGTACAGATAACATCTTTCTTTCTCCTCAGAGCCAAACGCATCAGGGAAGGTGGAAGGCATAGGACAGGGAGTTGTTAGGAAAGAGGCTGCAGTGCATGCCTCAGACCTTCAAAACCTGCACCTATCACTACCATTACTATGTAAGAATTCCCTGACGGCTCGGTGCCCAGAAACACAATGAACAGAGTTATGATTACCTGCTGCTGCAAGGTCCTTCTAGAATGCAGAGGACAGCTAAACCTGATATCAAACTTCTTATTTCCTTGTTTATCTCCCACATCACATTATCAGTTCTACGTGCTTAGCACACCTCCATGCAACTCAACACTCTTAATCAGAGGGCTGCATCATCTGCCGTTATGGTCTGTCTGGGAAGAAAGTGCAAGGACAGTGTACATCTCTTACCACTGCTGTCAGAGACTGAAGCTGCATTACAGAAATGAGGAAAGAATAAAGAGAAAGGAAAGCTTACCTCTGTCCTAAATAAACACTGCTCATGCATTCCCAGAGATCACTGGAACTCAAAAGCCCTCCTGCATTCACACAGTGTTACACATCACTTTTTTGCACTTGGCTACTGCTCTGAGAACTAACAATATATTGCCACTGACACGACACAAGGCTCGGGGAAGAGCAGCCAGACATGATACTCACTAAAAGGATGAGAGAGAGGTAGCAGTCACTGGAGGTTTGTCTTGAATGGAAGAAGCACTTGAACTTAATTCAACCTTAATTAGTTCACATTAGCTGAATTCAATCTACTCTTGTCACAGGAAAGATAAGCCTTAGAGAATTAATTCTTTACACCTTGACAAAATACAAGGGAGAATAGGAGAGTTACACAGGAAGGAGAACAATCTCTCAGAACTCACTGAGGCATCAATCAAGGAGGATAGATCTAAAGTTAAATGGAGATGGTAAGAGAAACATTGATGTGTATCTTTCAGTCTATTCGGTTTAGCCTTCTTTCTTGAAGGTCTCAGAAGTACAAATAAACAAATTACTTTATTCATTTACTTTAGCAGCTAAATATACAAACATCCAAAGTCTCAGCGGTGACTAGATTCCTTACAGTTACCATTCAAATTCTTCCATAACAACAACATACACAGGCGTATTCCAAAACATTAAGCAAACAAAACACACAAGCAGCAAGTAAGCAAACCAAGTATTTTTCACCATACTCTATGGCAAATTTGTTTGTGTCCGATATTAAATACAGGTGTCAAGTTTACTAAAACCAGTCTTCAAAGAGATTGCAAGGGTGTCGGATGTCGGGATCAGCTTAGTTTCATACCTCTTCTCGCACAAAGAACAGAACAAAGATGAATGTGACTACTGAAGCTAGGGAGTCACTATTACACAGAATAAAGACACTGGTCACGAGAAAAGAGACAATAATTTAATAAGAAGGTAACTTACACATAAAATCAATATCCTTAGATTATTAAGCACCCCAAAATTAACACATCTAACTTAGTTTTGCCTTTGGAGACATCAGCATTATCATATCAATCTTAAGGAAACGTACAACATCACATGCTGAATTGCAATTCAGGAAATAAAACCACAAACAGCGATCAAGCACCACCCGGCTTGTGCACTGACCTAAGCAAGGCTCCCTTTCAGAAAACAGCAAGTATAATTGCACCATTATACATTGTATCATATTACACATGCCCAAGGAAGCCTAATCACGGTTAAACAAGCGACTTAAATTCTGTCGTTTGTTAACTTCCAAACGCTTATTTATAGAAGCTTAACATTAACTCCTCATATCAAGTTTCCCAATACAGGCTTTTAAATCTGCGTAAGTTCCTCATGTGTAAAACTACACAATAAATAAAACATTTTTTGACACACACAAAACTCTGAATATCAACTGAAAACTTTTTCCATCTTAACTGTTTTCAAAAGTAGTCACAAAAAATGTTCCCCTCTTACACTAGACTGGTGTTTACACCAGTATCTCTAGGAGCTTCATCTGGTATTTAAGACACAATCCATGAAAGCATCTAGAAGAGAAGGAACAATGGTACAGCCTGTATGAACTGTGACAACAGATAAAGATCAATAAGGTAAATCTTAAAACTGGAATCACTGCTTTGTACACCTTGATGCAGCTTAATGCAAGCACTGCAACTTCCAAGAATAAATGAAGAAGACATTTTGCACACAAGATTAGAAAAAAAGAGACAAGCACCTAACAAAAAGTCTGTGACATCACCTCACAATGCTCCTGTCAGAACATCCTGAGTACCCGAAAGCAGCCAGTACGAGCAACAGAAATTAACTAGGCTGCAACTTAAAGTCATCTTTCCAGGTAAAAGTATTCCATTCATAGAAATCCACGATGTTTACATCTAGATTTGCAACATTGCATCACATGGCAAAGTTACCACAAAACTTCCCAGGGACTGACAAGGCGTAAAATGACCAACGGCACACAAAACTACAGGCACAAAATCCAAAGAGGAGAAATCTGAAGAAATTTACAATCCACTCCAGCACCTTGGTACACAGCACACAAACACAAAGTTTCCCCTCCACAAAGTTCAGGTACAAGTTGTGGCCTGAAAGGTTTTTTTTCAGGCCTTGGGAAGTCCCAACACAATTTCTGGTGGTATAAAGGAAGCAAAGGATGGCAGGTGGTATAAGTAAATAACAGATCATCATGAGGTAGCAGATACAGTTCTTTTAAATACATTCTGTACTTATTTTTATGCAGGAAGGAGTTTCTGTACCTCATCAACAAAAGTGCTTTTTTTTAAAAGGTCACAATCAAGATTTTTGACTCCCTCTCTGAAACACAAACCTGAAGAAACAATCCCTGCTCAGAAAAACACTATGCATCTCCTTTTACAAATCCAGTCTTCCAATACCTGTTCTAGTACAAGACACCTTAATGCTCCTCCTGTCAAAAATCACTGCATCAGCGCAAATATCATATCCAAGTCATCATCTTGCAAAACTTCTTAGAGCACGTAACAACAGATACAGAGCATGTAGAGGTAGAAAAGCATTGAATTTAATAGGCATTGCAGTAGAAACCTCCAGCAGCATGCAAAAAAACACAATACAGCAAAGATGGAGTTTGACCAACAGCTTTTTTGCTGGACAGAAAAACAATCCTTCTGGACCAGTGTTTCTCAGCCACTGATCCACGGAGCAACGAACGGTCGGCTGTGAGACATCTGAAACAGCCCATGGAACAGCTGCAAAGAAGGCTGGCTTGCGTTTTGGGAGGAAAGGAGATATTTTCTTGGGTTTATATTTTCAATGGACAATTCTCACATGCAAGCAAGAAAGCAATCAACACAAGCAAAAATAAGAGCAGCAACTGAGCAATCGAACGTCAGCCTAATTTATATCTCACTGCAACTAAAACCTCCTATGGCATTACCGCACAGTGCCCTCCTCAGATTATACTCAATGAGGTCAGATGTCTCTTTGGACTTAAAAAGGTTGAGACACATCATTTTAGATGACAGATAGTTGGCAGATAATAATATGGAAGATAAATGGAAGATGAGGATTTCTGAAGGACAAAGTAAGATGATGAGATAACTAGCATATACAATTATAGAAAGAAATCAAAATCCATCAGAGAA
The DNA here is from genome assembly GCF_009769465.1 of Tauraco erythrolophus. Lineage (NCBI taxonomy): Eukaryota > Metazoa > Chordata > Aves > Musophagiformes > Musophagidae > Tauraco > Tauraco erythrolophus. The sequence continues at coordinate 23,814,241 of NC_141474.1, read as the reverse complement.
AAAAAACTTGTCTTAGGTATTTTAAAACGTACAGAAAGATTCAGGGAACAAAAGCCTCAGCACACAAACTCTTTATTTTGACAATTAGGAATCATAAACTAACACAGAGCATTCTAAGAACTAAAGTCTCTAATGCTAGATTTCTAGAGTGTGAACCTGCTTTCGTACCCAGTAATAAAAGTAAAACCATAAAAAGCATTAGGTAATCACAAATTCAACACCTTCAGTATACTGAAAACTCCAGCATTTTATTTGGCTTAATCACATCTTTCTAAATCAGAATCATCCCAGTACTATCGCAACTATTTGACAGACATTTTATGGAGCCCAGAAACAGTTACACGGTGCTCATACTTACTCGAGTCCTCCCATCTGAGGAGGTGCAACTTCCAAGCAGAATAGTACAGAAATCCCAGTACTAGAAAGAGGCAGAGGGCTAGCAGCAGGTTACGCATAAACACCAACAGTCCCATCTTCACATTAAATCTGCTCTTCTACATGACCTGAGAAAGAAAAACAGGTTGAGGTTGGAGCCACCTTCTCCGACACTCATCCCTCCAAAACATGCAATCCCACGCCCACAATAACGCACAGATCCAAAACCACGCTCCCCACAAGGCAAAACACACCAGTTACCCAAACCACACCAGTAAATAAGAATTACCACACTAAGCAGCTGCCTTTTTTTTTTTGTCACGAGAGTAAACGCCCTTGTGGAGAGGCAGGAGGGCACCGCAACGCTCCGGCAGGGCAGCAGCCCAGCTCCTGGTTTGCCCTTACGCCCCAGCCCACTTCAGATCATCGGTCCCCGAACCGCCGCAGCCGAGGAGGCCTGGCGAGCACCTCGGTCCCGCCAAGCACCGGAAAGCCCAGACGTGCCACAAAGCAAACCCACAGCGCCCAGGGGCTCCCCGGGGGTGTCCCACGGGCAGCGGGGCCCGCGGGAGCCCGCCAGCCGGCCGGGGACGGCGCAGGTCCGCCCTGGAGCCCGGCGGGAGTCCCGGGCACGTCGCGGCGGGCAGACGCGCTGCCCTGAAGGCTGGGACGGCGCCGGGGCAACGGGGCCCGCCTGGCCCGAGCAGGACAGTAGCTGGCAGCCGCCTGACAGTTGCCAACGGCCGGCTGGAATCTGAATTTGAGCGGGCAGCGGCACGGCGCGAGCCAGGCACCCCGCCGCCTGCCCCTGCCTCGCTGGGCTTCGGTCCCTTCTCCCCTCTCGCCGCCCCGCGCCCCGCCCCGCCGGGCCCCCCTCGCCGAAACGGCGGCGGCCACTGCTTGATCCCCTCCGCCCCTTCCTCACCCGGCCGCCGCCGGCTCTGGGCGCTCGGCCGCCGGCTGCGACCCCCGGGCGCGGGGCTGCGGGCGCCGCCATGCCGGGCGCGGCGCAGCGGGACCGGCCGCCGCCGCCGCCGCGGCGCTCAGGGGCACAGCGGCCGCCAATGGGGCGCCGGGGCGGGTCGCCGAGCCGCCAACCCGCCCGCATAGCGGCCGCCACCGGCCAATGGCGCGGCGCGGGGGGCTGCGCCCGCAGCCAATGGCGGGCGGGAGGGCGGCAGGGGGCGGCCGCCGGAGGGGCGCTGCGGCAGGGCGGCGGCGCGCATGCGTGGAGCCCCCTCGTCCTCCGTCCTGACGGCATGGCGCGGCGCGCAGCGCTCCCCCCGTCCCTGCGCTGCTCCGGGCTGCGCTGCACAGCGCTGCTCCGCTCCAATCACTGCACCGCGCTGCTCCACTGCAATCACTGCACTGCACTGCTCCGCTCCAATCACTGCACCGCGCTGCTCCCCCTCCCCGTCACTGCACCGCTCTGAGCCTCCCTCCCAACACTGCACCGCAATGCCCTGTTCTATCACTGCACTGCACTCCCCCTCTCCCAGTGGATGCGGCGCACTGCTCCACGCTTCCCCACTCGCTGCCGGGCATCGCTCCTGCAAATCACAGCAGCGCTTCCCGTCACTCACTGGCACCTCCGAACGGCTGCAAAGCGTGCCTTCAGGCACTCCACTCCGCCATCCCTTCCTCCAGGCACAGGCACTGCAGGACCCCTCCAGGCATTGCGCTGCCTGTCAAGCTCCATGTTGTCTCATTGCTCCAACTGCAGCACTGCACAACACTGCACCTTCCTCCAGCTGAGACCCCTCCAAATCTTGCAGTCAGTGCAGCCACACCATACCACACCTCCCTCCTATCCAGCTGCTGCATCCCAATGGCAACACTGCAGGTCCTAGCCTCAAGTCACTGCATCTCCGTGCACTGCATCTCCCTTCAGTTGCCACACTGCCCAGCCTCCAAGCACTGTTCAGAACAGCTGCTAACTACTGCACTGCTCTGCCCAGCCTAGCCTACAGCCCCTGCACAGAGCAGCCCAACCCTCTCTTGCAACCAGTCACTACACCACACTGCACCTAGCCATGTCGCACAGTCCAGTTTAACATCCAGTCCAGTCCCTGCTCCGGGTCACTGCCTTCACGCTATCCTTCAACCTCACATCGCTTCATACCTTCAGATCTTCACAGCACTGCATACCAAACAAGGTCCTGTCCAGCACTGCACAGCACTCCACAACCTCCCTGGGCTTCCCAGTGTTGCACAGCCTTCACCGGTACAGCACGCTGGGCTGCACAGTCCACACCAGCTGCCCTCCCACAGCACAGCACGGCTCACATCACCCAGCCGGTACCACACGGCCAGCAACGCTTCCACACAGTTCCCGTTACGCTACTGTCTCCATCTTCTCACTACACAGCTGCCTCATGAGCACTGCAGTGGCAGGGCCAGCTCACACTTCACCGTTCCCACAGCATTGCCCTCCTTGCCGCTGGCCCCACAGCCTTGCTGGGTGTCCGTAACGCTCAGTAGGCACAAGGCGAGTGAGAAACACAAGTATAAGGCAGCACGGGGAGGGAATGATAAAGAGTTAGGGAAATTATTTGGCATGGCGGGGGAAGTCATCTGAAAGAAAAGAGACCACAAGGAATAAACCTGCATCTTCAGAATCAGTGAAGAAGCCCAGTGATTTCCTGTTTCCACCCTCCACGAATCACTGATAATACAAGAAAAACAAAAAACCACATGAGTTTAAGGGAAACTAAGTAGGATCATGTCCAGCGTGGTGGCAGCTCCCACTGCAGGTAAGACCGGGTGCTGATGCCGATGGGCAGATGCTGCCTCAGATGGTGCAGGGCCAGCTGAGAACTGCCCGAACTCACTCCCCAGTGCTCAGCGAGAGGCAGAGTCCACACAGGCCACTGGGAGAGCTGGCAAGGGCTCATGCAGCCCCACTTTTTCAGCCAGAAACCCCACTTTTTGTTCAGCATGAGTGAAGTCAGCGCAAGCTGGCTGCAAGTGTGGCACCAACACAGCAGGGCTTGAGGATCCACCATGCTCCTCCATGGAGACACAAGAGAGACACATGCTGCACTGACATCCAGTTGGGATTTTTCAGTCCAATGGCAATTTCTATACACAGCAAAAGAGCTGAACAGACTCATGCCAACACCCAGGAATCACTGGCACCGATACCACAGCAAGGAAGTGCATGGAGAAGGGCTACAACTGCATCCATGCAGCCCTGTCCATCTGCAGGTCTGTCTCCCTGCACTGCTGCCCACACTGAGCCCCAGTTCCCCAGGGCTGACCCACTCAGGACTCTGGTTGCTCTCACCTGGCTGAGGAGGCTCCCTTCCCTCTGGCTTTACGGTGAGCCAGTGGCTGGGGCTGGGCAGCCTCCTCCACCAGCCCCCGCTCAGCTGCCGGGCTCATTTCCTCCAATAACCCCACTGACTCTCGTGCCGCGTTGGGTCTGGCTGGAGCCCAGTTTTGCTTTACAAACACTTGCTTTATGCCTGCTCCTCTCTTCATCCCTCCAGCCCATCTTCTCCCTGCCTTGAGCCACCGTGCCCTGGTGACACAGAGCTGCCTGCAACGCCTGCCGCCGCCACGCCGCATCTGCTCTGACCGTCCTCAAACCTCACCTAAAATGCCCTGATTCTGCCGCTTGCGTGCTCAGAGTTTAAACCCCGCAGTCTGCAGGCACAGCGGGTGATCTGATTTTAACGATGAGATAAGCGGGGACCTACAGCACGGAGCCAGATAGAGACAAGGCTGGGGCTTGCTCCTGAGCCCACATTTGTCACTCAGGAAACTCTACCGCCCGTTATCAGGTGTCAGCAAGCTGGAAAGAGCCCAGGATGAAGTCACGCTTCTCGCCAGCCTGGAAAAAGCTCAGGAGGTGAGTGCCGTGCATCTATGGAAATCAGGTACCAGCTCCCGGCAGCTGTCTAACGGCCACAAGATGAATCAAGGTGATGATTAGTGGAGTGATTTGGTTCGAGTAGCAGGGCTTTAGTCTGAACATGTTCCTACTTAGCTTCCACGTTTCATTCGCAGGCAGATGTCAAGCTGGATGTTGCTAGGAGATCAACAGCAGGGGAATAATTAAGTCTGATTAAATCCTATCATATTGCTGTGCTGCTTTCCAGAATACTCTGGAGCTTTTCAAAGCCAAACTGACCAAAAGAAAGGGCAAGAGCTGCAGCCCATCCTGCTTGACAAACCCACTTACGGCCAACCCGCTGAGCTCGTGGCTGCCTACGTGTCTGCAGAGCATTTCCTGCAGCAACGCTGGTCACGAGCTGGGGAAAATAAAGGCTCTGGCACAGGGCACAGCCGGTGGCTGCGTTAGCAGGGAACTCAGGACAATTGGGACAGGATGTGGGGGGGTCTGACACCCCATGTCCCTGCATGCTGTTTGGGGCACTCACACTGGACTAGGCATAACCTGGCAACCTCGGCATGTATTACACGCCTGGGTCAAAGCTGCGCAAGGGGTGAGGTGCTGGTTCAGCTGCTCACGTCCCTGGCGGGGCTTGGGCACGTGGGGGTGACCGTCAGCAAAGCCAGGGAAGCTGGAAGGAGTGTGGCTGGGGCATGCCAAAATTGCTCTGCAAACGCACCTCTTGCATGGTGTTGAGCACCACAGGGCGTTCCCACTGAAACAATGCCTGCTTGCTTTTTTATTTCATGGTGGCTGAGTCGCACATTATACAGGGTGACACGTAAAGGTAAATAACAGCTATAGGTTCTTTTCCCATCAGTAATAAAGTTATGCTGTAACTATCCGCATCAGTTGCCAAACACACGCACATCAGCCTCCGGGCTCCCTCCATAGCAAGACTGCTAATCTCACTTTGACTCTCTGCCCTATAAAAATTCTCATTCTAATACTCACACTGTAATCCTTGCCCTCAAATTACACATCATCAAATCAGACCTGATACTAATTAACATAGTATTTTATTATTAATTAAATACCACTAAATACCACAGCAAAGATATCTTTCCAGTAATGGTTAGATAGAGATTACCTCTGCTGATGCACAGGCTTGGGAAATGCAATCCGGGCTTGTATTTTGGCTTTATCTCTCTGGCCAAACTTGTTCCATCTCACATGCTCATTACATATTATTCTTCAATGCAGGCTCTGAGCTTTGAGCATGATCAGTCTGTGGACAACACTTTACATTTCTGGTGCTCTGGCTACTTTAAGAGCAGAAATGTTAAACAGCATCGTCAGCAGTCTCACACAAAACAAGCTAAAACAAACTGAACTTGGCTGAAAAATTCTGCCACCCTCCAGATGTCTTCAACAGCAAAGTCACACTTACCGCTACGGGTGCAGGTAAACACCCAGAGCCTGCCTGAATGGCTCCCTGAGCACGCTGACCAAATGGACCAGGCTTCCCAGGGTCTTCCTCAGCTGAAACGATCCAATGGTCCTGCCTGACACGCGGCTGTACGAGTGCGAGCAGCCAGCCAGCATGCCACTCAGCGCTTCATCTCCTTGCATTATTTCCAATACGCTATGTTTGCTTCACGCATATTTTCCCAGAAAGGAGGTAGGCTTGATTTGAAGACAAGCATTGGAGACTCCCACCTTTCTGGGTCTGTTTCAGGAGTCCCTCACCCTCACGTTCAGAGGAGCATCCCACATCCCTATGTCTGGCTTCAGCTTGCAGACATACCGTTTTGTTCTGCCTCCTGCTTCATTAAAGAGCCTTTCAGAGCCTGGCATTTTCTCTTTGTGACACTACACATATGCTGCAAGCAAACCCCCTCTCATCCATCTTCATCTGATAAGCTAAATATACCGAGTGGTTAATTCTCTTACTGCCAGGCTTTTCTTTCCACCCTCAAGCCATTTTTTGCATTTCTGCTCTACACAGCCTCTCTGATTTTCCTAAATCCTTTTCAAGACATAGAATCCCACAAGGAGCCCCCCTAATGCTTTGACACAGGATTAAATCTGCCTTTTCCTATTCTCTGTCTCAAAGGACTGTGTTGGTTCTTTCTACCATAGCATCAGAGTAACCATCCAGGCAGGATTGTCCCAGATCTTTTCCAGACCCACTGCTGGCTGGGTTAGAGCCGCCTGGGCTGGCCAGCATGTGTCTCAGCTGCACATCCAGGACCCTGACACGTGGAGCTGGGTGGTGGGGACACCTTCGCTCCCACACACCTCCCTCACTTGCTCCCTATGCCAGGATCGTGGATGTCATGGCTGCCTCTCCAGCAGCATCCCAGAACAGGCTGCAAAGGTGGGATTGTACCTGCAGTGATCACAATGCAGGGCACCATGCCCACAGGTCCTCAGGTGGCCAAGAGACCATCTGCAGGCAGAGTCTGGTGGGATTTCACACTGGCCAACAGTTGTTTTACTCAGGCAGCCAGCACCTCCTTTTCCCAGCATGTTGCCGCAGGTGCACATTGCCCATTCGGGCCAGACGCAGACCCCACCGCAGGGGAGAGGAGTGCCACTTTTTGGTGGGCTTAGGAAGCTGAGCCTGGCAGGTGGGAGCACAGTTTGCTGAACCCCAGTGAGCTCTCCAGGAGCAGAGTCCTGGCTCGCAGTAGGTGACTGTGTGGTGAAATAGACGAGAGTGCAGAACGGAGCAGTGCCTGCCGGCATTTGGGCTGGTTTGGACATGATGTCAGGGAAATATTGCGCAATGCCTCTTAATATTTTACCCCATCTGCTCTCAGTGACAGCAGTCACTGAGGTGACTGGTTCTCTGCCTAGTTACTGGGCTGCACACCGTGAAAACAGCCTCTCAGAAATAATAAACTGGGTGGATTTTCCATCTTAATTCTGCCCCTTAAAGAAGCCATCTCAAATAGTCTTTGTCTATTTGCCATTCAAAGGGTTTTCTTTCTCCCTAGCAGCCCCCTCAGTGAAGCGCACTTAAGACCTGGGAGTGAAATTGGGAATCCTCCCCAGCCCACACGCCACCATCAGATATCACAGTGTGCTTCCTCACCCCAGTGCTGTGGCAGCCTGGAAGGAGACCAGCTCCGACTGTGCCCATGCTGCCTCTCCAGAGCCAGGAGCACACAGCCGGATTGCTGCCTTTCGAGTTTCTGAGATGACTGCTGAATAAACCTGAATTTCAGGGATGGTTAGAGCTGCAATGGCTATGAACCCTGATGGGCTCATGCCAAGCCCTCCAGCCAGGCATCACTCATCTCCCTTTGTGCCATAAAAACATCTGAAAGAGGCAGGCAGGGCTGGCAGGTACCGTCCAGCTGCTGCCTCCTCTTGAGCTGGCACAGCAGGAGTGACCCTGTGTCATGTGCTGTCATGGAAGGGAGGGAATTTGGCACAGCAGCAGCACAAGATGGGGCTGCAGGTCCCCATACCAGCCACATTCGTGCCTCAGGCCCAAGTAATTCACAAACAACGTTCTGATGACATAATCATGGGCTCTCCTAAACATGTGTTAATTTTTAACAAATACTTGACTGGCAGGAGGCCAGCATAATTCAAAGCACCAAAGGGATGTGCAGAGAAACAGCAGAGAGACCCAGACTGCTGCTGGGGAGGTGAAAGCGCAGCTAAGGGCATCCTCGGGGCCGTGTTCCTCCCAGGGAACCCCCTCCCTCGGCAAAAGGAAAGGTCTGGCTGGTAAGTGCAGGAGCATCTCTACAGCACACTTCGACTTTTCCACTGCCATCAGCAATGACATGGGATTTTAATTAAAAGTACGTATTATAAAGAATTAATAAGGCTTATGATGTGCATTAACAGCTATGTTTTGAGGTCTGTCAGTGAGCCAAGTCTTAATGGGGAGACATCAACAACGGGGAGCATACCTAGACCCCCAGTGACTGTTTCCTGGTCCAGTGCCATTTTACAGTTTTTAAAATAAACTGTCTACATGACAAGATGCAGGCTTATCTTTCTGGCTGATAAAGTACTGAACAGGCTGTTTGCTGCTACAGTGTGAGCTGAACGGCTGGATAAAACCATCACAACCCACGGCACAGTAACAGGCTGCAAAGGAAGGTACGTGGGTACAGAGAGGACAGACTGTACTGCAGGGTGGGGAATCTCCCAGAGAGTGGGGTGAGGAGGTGGGGATTAAGGAATAAAAGCTGAAAAAGAGAGCTGTCCCCACACAACTGCTGCTACAAGCTTGCATCGCGGCACCTTGGCTCTGACACCCATGAGCCAGAGGTGCATGGAGAGGGTTTCTGAGCAGATACACAGCAGTGCTTGTGCCTCTACAGCTCCAGCAAAGCCAGCTTGATGTCCGGTCCAGCTCTCCAAACTTCAAAACTGACACAGAAATCCTGAGGAGCAGCAACACCACTGTGAAAAAGGAGGTAAGGCTTGGAAATACGGCAAATAAGGCTGTGCCAGATGTGAAGCGCGTGAGCTACTTTGCAGCCCCCAGGAAAGGTCTCCCCACTGACCGGGGAGAGGAGCAGTATGTCAGCCCAGCAGAGGGAAGTGCAGAGTGCAAAGGTGTGGAGTTAAAGATGGAAAAACTCACGCCTGAAATTAAGTACATTGCAGTATGGTTTCTGCTGACCTGCCAGCACCCAGGGCACAGCCATGGCTTGGCACTGTCGCTTACCAGCAGCGATGTGTCAGTGCATGTGCTCAGACCATCAGGCACCTGCTTCATGCCAGGCATCCCCCGCAGTGCTGGGTGACCAGCTGTAGACAAGCCTGGCCCAGGGGACAGCCTCCTGTCCTCCAGCATCTTACCCCAGAGTCACCTCAGATTCACTACTCTTTCCTCTCTACCATCTGTGTCTGCAGCCAGGGCTCTGCCCAAAAGAGTTTTTGATCCCTTCCTCCATAACACTTTCCTGAGTCTTGGGCCCCATGGAAAAGAAAAGCTCCTGTGCTGAAGGGGATCCCCTTTTCTGTGACAGCAAGTGACCACGTGCAAGCAGCAAGCATGTCACTGCCCACGCTTCAGTCCTACAGCATCTTCTGCTCAGATACCTCCCTTCTTTTCCTTCACAAGCTGGAAAACACCCTCAAGCTTAAGACCCAGTGAGATCTAGGGGATTCATTAACCTGCTCTCTCAAGAACAGTGAAGCTGTGCGAGACCAGAGGGAGAAGGATGAAGGTATCCTGCATCAGCAGCTGCTCCCAGCAAGCCCACAACCACAGCACACAGGCAGTGCTGCCTTTCCTGGGTGGATAGTTGTGGTTTCAGCCCCCCGCACACTGTAGCTCGGAGCAGCCTTGCTGGAGACTCACACTCCTCCCATCACACAAGGCAGCTGGGGCTGGGAGAGGCATCTTGTGGTCCGGACGCAAAGTGAGCCTGTCATCTCTCCCTCATCGGCACAGCCAGGCCTAAAAATATCCCGGGAGTGGGCTGATGGTGGCTGTGCTACAGTCTCCGTTACGTAGATGGAAATGGCTGGTCCCTGCCAGAGCGCCCGGGGCAGCACAAACTTCTCTGCCCTGCACCAGCACAGTGTATTGGGATCCTGTTCTGTGCCGCGGTAATCCCTGTAGTGGAGATGAGCCAGGGACAGCATCACAGCTGGGGCTGTCCTGGCCAGGGGAGACAGGCAGCTCCATACGCATTGTCCCTCCTGAGTGCACAGGACAGAGCAGGGCAGGGAAGAGGGGAACAGGGGGTTTCACAGCCTGCTGCCATGAACCCCTAACGATGATGAAATGGGGTGCTGCCCAGCCACCCCATGACAAGTCAAAAGCGCACCCAGGCAGCCAAACCGACAGCACTGCGGGTGCAAGTGCAGCAGGACAGGGAGTTGGACGGCAAGTTGGCGAAGAAGCGGCAGCAGCAGGAAGGCAAGCTCAGCTCTCAGCCCACGGGAAACACTGGAGAAGCAGAAGAGTGTGGCTGAGTTTGCAGCCTGTCTAGGAAGAGAATTGGCCTTGTGCCCTGCAAAACACAGGCAAAGGGCAAAGCTATCAGCTCCTCCCCTCCCATCCCTGCATGTCCTAAATCCACAGGGCCTGACAGCAAGCAGGGCTGCTGACGCTGAGCCTCAGGCAATCGTCCACCCGATAAATCCGACTGAGTGGGAAAAGGGGCAGACACGTTGCTGGAGGAGCCGAGAGGGACACAACAGCTCTTGTAGGAACGGCTTACAGGATAAGAACACAAATCCATCCCCGAGCAGAGACTTGGGTTCTGATACAGACCTATGGCTGGCAGGCAGAGCCCATGGAGATGCTAGCAGGTCAGGGCAGGAGAGGGCTGCTTGGGGAAGGCAAGCACAGCCTCGTCAGAGCTGCCTGACACATCACCAACCCATCCCAGGTTGGCCCCCTACCACCCTGGCATTCCCAGGAGAGCTGCTGCCCAGAAGGAGCCTATGCTCAGGGCAGAGCACTCCGTGGCAGGGTAAATGCTGGCCCCACAGCAGTGCCTTTGCAACAGGCAAGAGGCTTCTGCAGGATCCAGCCCTACATGTGGACTAGGAGCTCAGGATCATGCAGGGGCTGGCAAGATCCCAGCCAGCTGCTCTGCCAGCTGCCATCTGAGCTGTCCTTGCACACCAGTCCCACCGGCAGTCGTGTCATCCCTCTGAAGCCATCTCCTCTTGCTCCAGAGCTGGTCAGCAAGGTACCTGTCCACCCTCCTCCCAAAGCAACAGCACATGGGGCCCAAGATCTTACCGCCCAGTCCAGCATCCCACGGTCCTCTTGAGCGCATAGGCCCCTACTCACTTGCCTTCAGGAAGCATTTCACAAGCTTTCAGCCACTAGACCTGAAGCATCCTCTGCATTCACCACCGTTGTGCATGTCTGTGCTGGGGTGCACGGAGCACATGAGCACCCACGCGGGCCCTCCGCCAGCTTGCGAGCGACTGCAGGGACTGTGGAAACAGAGGCCTCAGGGCAGCCCTGTCCTCTGCTGCAGCATCCCTCCTGCCAGCATGCAGATGCATCTCCAGCGAGGTTTTCTGGCCTCCAGGATACCAGCCTAAGGGCCTACTGCAGCCAATGCCACCATAACCACTGCTGGTCAGGTGCTGGGAGACCCCCACATGCACTCAGCCCGTCTCCCTGCTCTAAGCCACAAGCCCCGCTCCCTCCATCCAGACGTCCCCTGGTGCTGTGCTGTCCCAGAGGAACCACGTGCTGCTCCAGCCTGCAGCCAACCCACAGATTTCACCCCAGCCCAGCTGGTGTCCCCAGGATGTCACAAGCATCCTGACCCCAAACCCTAAGTGCTTCCAAACCCTCCCCACCCTGTCCTGCGCTCTCGGCACAGCCCAGGCCAGGAGGGCAACGTCCCCAGCAGTTGAACCTCTCCTGGGCTGGGGACCTAGGGCTGAGGCCATGCTGTCTGGGCAGCACCTCCCAGAGGGACGCACTCCAGGCACAGACCTGTCTCATCTCTCCCAGCACCGGGACCCTTGGCAGCTCCCACAGCCCGCATGGAGCCGTCCCCAGGGAGCAGAGCCCTGAGCAATCTCACCTGATTCTTCTAGGGCTGCGGGACAGGTTGTGCTGAGAGAGGGGTGAGACCGAAACACTTCGGAGGCAGCAGGCAGGGCCCAGCCACAGCCAGGCATCCTGCGCGGGGAAGGAGAAGGGTCTCCCCCAGCAGGTACCAGGCGCCTCTCCAAAAGGGCTCACAAGGGCTCTTCTATCCAGCAGCTCCTGGAGGAAGGACTGAGGTGCCCCAGCCTGCCCAGAAAAGGGGCGGGAAGCAGCTGTGGGAGGTGAGGACAGCCCAGTTCCAGGGATGGCCCCCGCAGCCTGGCCCTGGAACCATTGCTGCAGCGCAGGACTGAGGGCTGCTCGTTTGCCGATCTGCACAGCTGGGTGAGGGACTGCTCCAGGTCCCCCAGGCTGCCCCCACAGATTGACAGGGGCTGGGGGACACAGGCAGGCAGGAGGGACCCTGGGCAGCTGCCTCAGGCAGGGTGGTCCAGGGCAGCCAGGAGCCAGGCTCCGAGGGAAAGACCCTCCAGCACGCTGGTGCCAAAGAGATGCCCCACACGGGCAAGAGCCCAGACCAGAAAAACGCAGGAAAGACCCCAGCACACCGGGAGTCCTTCAGTACAGCCTGTCGGAGAAGCCCTGGGCTCAGCTGGAGCAGGCGAGGAGTGAGGAACGGTTCCTGAGCTGGCCCATCAGGTGCTGACGTGCCTGGCTCCCGGCCCGGCAGCTCAGAGCCACGCAGCTCCCATGAACGCTGCCTTTCTTCTCCTCACCACGCAGCCCCTGGCAGCCCGTCAGCTGCTCCGGCTGGGGAGGGAGAAGAGCCAATGTCTGTTTTCCTGTCCCTTTCCCCTTGCCAGGCTCTGCACAGCACTGAGGGCACAAGTTGGGGCCACCCCTTCGGGGACAGCACTGCAGAGCTCCACAGGGATGGAGAGGAGCCCTCACCTCCAGCCGGTGGGAGCGCAGCACTGGCATCAGCCCCATGGCAAGGACAGCGAAGGGCTCACACAGGACACCCCGTGTTACCTCCCCGCACGCAAAGGAGAAAGGCTGAATTGGAGCATTAACTCCCCTGTCAGTCCCTACAGACACCAGCTGTTAAATGGTGTTTGGCAGCGTCTATCCAGCTGGAAACAGGAAAGCCAGAGATGACTCAGGACAGCCCCTTCTCTGGCTGCCTACACAACTGCTCCCTTCATCCTGCCCTGGTTCTGCTGGGCCTGGACAAGCAAAATCCACATCCCTGCTGCAGAGCCAAGCAGCCTGGGCAGCTCCCCACTGCAGGCAAGCGGCTCCCCCCAGACAAGCTGCCAAGTCCTTCGGTGCAGTTGCTCCCCACCACCAGTTTCCTTGCTCTCAGAACGGTCCTGCATCTCCAGCAGCAGCAGCAGCACACCAGCACCATGTACCACTCCTATTTTCCACAGAACTGGCTGCAAGTTAACAGCTCCTCTGCACACAAAACCTGCAGCTGGTCAGCACCCACCACCCACACTAAAGGCAGCCACATCCTGCACCTAAGATACTGGGTCACCTTTTTTTTTAATGACTTGTGATTAGTCACTCATGATTATCAGTAATGAAGTTTGAGTTAATCCCTGTTGTGAGGATAGGCCCAAAAATTAACCCAAAAGGTGCAGAGAAATTGTATTCAAGAGAAGCAGCAGCACCTAAGGAAATGAGAGTTCAAGCATATTAACTAACATCAACTCACAGTCAAAACTCTCTGATCCCCGTGTGTTTGGCTTCTCTTGAGGTCCATGGATACATCCCCTGCCTCCCTAAGACTGCGGACTTGATTTATTGTATTTCTTGAATAGCTTGCTCTGGTCCAGAGCACAGTTGCATGTAACGTATCACAGTGCGGTCACAGGTACTTCTTGGACACGAGACTGGCTGGTAAAAATTCTCAAGCTGCAAAGACAGGTTTCCCCTATCTCTATATGGAGGACTTCAACCTGGGTATGAAAAACATCCACCGTACCAGCCACCCACCTTGCCTACAGCCCATGAGGAGGCAGCATTTCCTCCAGCCAGCAGCGTGGCTAAAGATGAAAGCATCCCAATTCCTGGGTTGTTGGGTCCTCTCACGGCATGAGGGGCCCACAGCGGGTATGCCAGGCAATAACTGACATGGGACTAACGTCTCCAGCTAAGGTGTAAGAGCCCAGACAGCAGGTCTGGCTCATTTCTCTCTTGCACTGTATACCAAAAGTGTTCACAGCCCACTAGAACCATTCATAGAAGTGAGAACTTTTCTTAAATGCACAATTACAGGCCAAGGACATTTCTTTTCAGGCTCTCCTACCTTCACTTAGTTTTGTCTAGAAATTAATACACATACTATACCATTTTAATCTTTTACCAGTACCAGCCCACACATTTCCTTTTGTGCTAGGTACTGTCAGAACAGTTTTGACTTCAGCATTGTTGCATTACTCATGCTGCAGCAAGGAGGCTGTGGCAATGTTTCTGCACGGATCTGCCACAGGTTCCTCACAGGTAGCAATCAGGTGAATGGTTCCCATTCCTCTCTAGACCATTCTGGTGACGTCAAAGGAAACTAGTGATACGCACCCTCAGCTATGCTCATTACTGGGATCAAGCAACAATACACTCACCCTACCTGCAGTGTTGGCACTCTTCACTCATCCGAGGGAGAAATCTAAAGCTGCTGAACAGTTCTAACAGCAATGCAAATAAATTAAGAATGATCATGTGAAAAGAAGAAAAAGGCTTATTTCGACTTTTAGCAATACCCTGTGCTGTTCATGTTGAACCTAAAATACTGTACAATTTACACTAGCCTAAGCGCACACACTTAGAGGTTCTGTGCAACATCTACAGATGTGTCAGGGAAAAGTTCATGTTTTCCCCAATGACAAAAGCTGGCTCCAGGAATATCTGGCACTTTAGGCTCCAAGGATACAGGCTAAAGTAGTAACACTATGAATAAGCAGTTTACCCAAGGTCACTTGGTGTATCAGTAACAAAAATCCCTGAGCTAAGACAGAAGAATCTCGTTTCCCTGATGGCCAGTTCAGCAAGTCTTAACCAGCACTGCGAAATTCAAGAGGCAACACCAAAGTAAAGAACAGAGCTGTATGACTGCACCCAGGTAAGATTTTCTGACGACTCCTCTTCTGGCTCTGCCACTCTCAGCTACAAAGGGAACCTACGGCAACTCAGCTCTTACTGCAGGTGTCTCTGTCTGTACATCAACAAGGAAGGACAAACCCGTGACTCTGTCCCTGTTCTAGTTGAACAGCCATGCTGGAGTGAGTCCTTAAATAAGAGAACTCCACTTAGCATCTGAAAGACACTCAAGAGCTCACTAGCTAAGCATTAAGGAGATAAGTATCAGAAAGGAATAATGATAATAGAAAAATTAGAAGCATGATGAAAACTTCCAAGTTACATTGCTTTAGTTCTTAAATTAGTCTACAGATTGTCCATTTTGAAATTAGATTTATTACTTGATCAAATTGAAAACAACATACAGGCTACCAGAGTCTTGATTTCATACCATGTTTGCATTAAAAAAACCAAGCACAACTGCAGACATGTCAGACAACAGGAGCCCAGTTAGAGAATGGAAGAACAAAGATGCATTGGAAGCCTTGGCTACACTCCTCAAACAGTGCAGAATCAATTCAACCCAGCTGAAAACACCGGGAAGAGAGAGAGAAGGAGCAAGGAGAATGGGTCCTACTACTGACAGTTCTGTCTCTGGTCATCTGAGGGGTCTGCTGATGGAGAAAGAGGTCTCCTATAAGTCCAGCCACAGGCAGAAACTTTACTGCAATCAGGTGCTTTACGAATAATACAGTCACCTTTTTAAACCTTATAAAAAGTAATAATCACTGGCTTGCCAAGCTCATCCTGAATGAAGGGCAAGCCACTATTTCTTTATACTAAAAATGTTTTTTATGGGTCCAACCTGAACCAGTCACAGATGGAGGCTTCATGAAAAGTGAAGTGAGGTCTACTGCCTGCAGCATCACATGCAATGGACCTAACAAGGGGCCATCAGAGCTCCTGTGAGGCATATTGAGTGTGATTTCCTACTGAACACACACAAGAAGCACCTTCCTAGCTGATACTCTGGCAGCACCTTGCTCTCACTGGAATGATGCTCTAACAGGGATAAATACACTTCTAAAAACAAACCACTGGAGAAAATTATTATCAGTCAAGATCAAAGTACAGGTAACAGAAAGCGTATGTACCTTTAAGACAGCTGCTCTGTAAAGAGCTTTTATTGCTACCTGTTATATTTCAAGACATAAAACCAATTTTTTTTTTCAAAACCAATAATACAGACCCTTCAAACATCAGGGTCACCAATTTTAAGTTCACGGAGAGAAGCCAAAATGCAGTTCAATCACTGCAGCAGGTAAAGTATGCTCACAATTGAACAACGCAGCACGAGAACTGATGGGAAAATTGGGAAGGCCCTTTGTCTCAGAGTGCAGGATGGCAGCGGTTTCCAACACAGTGCAGCCAACTGACAAGAGCAAATCTGGAGCTGGCAGAAAACGCAGCGTAACAAAGCTCCTCTTCCAGAACAAATATTAGGCATAGGAGCTCTTGAGAGTCACTCAATACTATCAGAGGTGGGTGGGAAAACCTGCTGCAGTTGAACACCACCACTCCAAACAAACCCAGCTGTTTCGTACTAGGTCATCACTTTAGGATGAAGCTGTTGAGCCATGTGTTTGCAGCACAGGTAGCAAGTGGCACCTAAAAGGCGCATTTAAGTTATATGGCAGTTTGGGAAGAAAGCCTGAACGCAGGCACCTTTTCTCTGGAGAGTGAATGGCAGATGATATGAAGAGTGTGTTTTTCAGTAATATACAGGTAGTGTTCAGCCTATGAAAAGTTAATACCAAATCTTAAGATACACTGACAGAACAGAGGCAAGTTTGTTAAGGCCCTGCCAGCTCTTCTCCATGTTTGCTCACAGCACATCACTTGAGAGGCTTACGTTCAAGCTAAGATGTCAAAGTGCAATTTCGTTCCCATTACCTAGACCAGAGTAACTGTGGCTACTAGACTTCGGTCTTGACAGATACTAGTTTCATCAACCCAACTATCCCATTCACCAGAATGCAATTTAATACCCTGAGACCAGGAGTTTTGGATGTGGGAAAAAGAAAAAAAAAAGAAACAAAACACAAATTAAAGCCACTGTCTCCTTTCAGAATCTGTTTAAGCTTTCCAATACTGATGAATGAAGTATTCCACCACAGAAATGGGACAGAATACCTCTATGCAAAACAGTGGTTGTGCAAATCTTTGCTATTCCTATCAGCCTCCTGACCCTATAAAAACGTAGGGATAAGTAAGATTTTCTTTATAAAAGCTGTAGTTTATTTCTTTTCTGATCAAGAGTTGTATCACTACACAATACTACATTTTATTGCTAATGACAAATCGATGCACCGGGGTTTCAGAAGAGTTTGGTTTATAGCGTTCCTATGTAACAAAAGGAAAAAAGTTACAAATCCAGACTTTGCAGACATATTGCCATGTCCCTATAGAAACAGGGATGCATTATGTCTGTTTCACTAGAAAAATCCTCCTCTTGAACTGTTTCTGGAGAAGTGTAATTTTCTCCAGCAGGAAAAGTCACCCCATGATTCCATGCAAAAAGAAGGTGGCCAATCTGCTCCACAGCCTAAAACCCCTTTCCTACAGAATGGGAAAGGAACACATATTTACATGGCTCCTAATGTGGTGCGTTAATGCTTAAATTACCAGGAGCGAGTTGGCACATCTTCCAGGTATACTTACTACCCAGCTTAACTCAGTTTCCTGTTGCTGGGGTAGCAAGTTCTCTCCAACACTCCTGAGATGTGTCCTACTAACACTCTATGAAAATGCTGCGGTAACCTTTGCCAGAGAGCAACACAGCAGCACTCCTGCTTCAGAAGAGCACTGCATAGCCCTTCAGTAATACATACAGTTCAGTGCATGCTTTATCTGTCTCAGATCCAACGTTAGCTGTTGTAAGCAAAAGCCTGCAGCCACACGACAGACAGTGCTGCTACAGAAGAGGTACTGCACTGCTTCAGATACCACTGCCCTGTCATCCCCAATACTATGATGCTTGGATTTCAAGAAGGGAGAGTTAGGACTCTGTCCCTTTGGTCATTATTGCCTTAGAAGAGGTGGGGAGAAACTCAAAAGAAACTCTTTGGGAGCTGAATGCCTAATCTTGTTGGAAGGCTGCACTGCGCAGGGCTCCAGATAGATTTCATTGATTCCGAGGCACATACTATTACAGTTAAACTTATGATTAAGTAAGTCAAAACAAGTATCAGAACAAAAATATTAAATGGAGGGTTAAATAATTTTTCCTATAGGATTCAATTTCACATTTCACCTGTTCACACAAGCACCTCCTGTCTGCTTGGATCTGAACAGCCTACAGCTTGACCCTCAGAAAGGAGGTGCTGAGAAACAAGAGACTGAAGCTGCTTGCGACAAAAAGATGGATATAAATATAAAAAGAGGTTCAATTTCAAGCACCAGTAATACTGCCTGCTCAAGCCCAGGTGTCGTCACCAGGGAGATTCCCAAAATCAGGAACATTATTCAATTAAAACAATAGACTGTACTATTCTGCAGCTGCCAAGATTCCCGGCTACAACTCCCAGAAGAGTTTGCCACCTGCCAAAATAGTCTCTAATAAAAAAGCAAGACTGCTTGACAAGATGAAAGCAACACCCCCAAGCTGGCTTATTCAGTAAGGACCCAACTTCAGACCAGGAGTCTGCAGACATCAGCTTCAGCGAATGGGATCTGTTTCACTATCCAACAGCTGCCTTTCAGCTACTGCAGAGCATCAGCTTTTTAGCTTCCTTAAAAACAAAACAAAAAAACCCTGGATTCGAAGCATCCAAATATGGCCTGTTGTACTGGAGCGTTAAATCCTTGGGGAAGGTGGGCATCTTCTTCCTCTGCCACAGGCAGCGCTTACTCCATGATGGCCCGGTACAACGCAGGTTCAATGTAATCTTCCCGGTAGCGCGAATTGATCACTCTTTGTCTCTTCCTCTCTTGTCTGACCTCCTTCTCTGCAAAGATCTCTGTGAAACGCATATCCGAAGCTATTGACTAAAAGAAAAAGCAGAATTAGTCACTAGAGCACAGATCAAATCCCTGCCTCCACATCCTGCTACTGCATGTAGGAAAGAACCAAGTCAGGACACTTGGGAACACTCAGCCTTCTTCAAAAACTGACCTAACATAAGAAGAAAAATATTTAAGAAACTGGATTTAAAAGTCTGGGGATAAGTTTAAGTGAACTGTAATCAGAGATCTAAAGAATCACAGGTTTCAAATTCAACCTATTAGCTAATTTAAGTTCACAGTCACTTTCTTAAAGGAATAAACACACTCATCTGTTCCAACTTTCAGGCAGTCTAGTACATTTTGTGCCTCATGGAGCAGGCATATTTGAACACCTAGTCACAGGATTCAGCTATGATATGCTCTTTCTTAAATCTCTAACATCCTGTGTGCCTGCCAACAGGTTCTGCGTTAGGGTGTGCATGATCATGCTGTAAAGCAAGACACCCTAGCATGCTGTTCATAGTTACATTTTTCATAAGGAGAAGCATAAAACAACAGAACAGGGACCCAAAGGGGCTGTGGGATCTCCATCCATGCAGATAATCAAAACTTCACTGGAGAGAGCCCTGAGTAACCCTGTCTGACTTCAAAGTTACCCCTGCTTTGAACAGGTGACTGGAGCAGAGAGCTGCAGAGGTCCTTACAACTTTAAAAAATGGCCAGGTCTCTTGATGCCACCCTACTAAGAGCTTTTCAGAACAAAGATTAAGTGAAGGAACTTGACCATACCTTGCCATAGGAATACAGGATGAAACTTACGAATACAGGCATGAAAGGGTATTAATGTGCTGTTCCAAACAGTGACTCTATGCTATAAACTCCTGTCTCTGCAGAAGGAGAATTAAAGTCTCTCCAGAGAGAGACAGAACATTGCTTTGGTAGCCTTATCAACTACCAATCTTCGCAACGATTGAGGAGAGCATCAGATCTTAATCTTTTGCTGCCATGCACTCAGCTTGCTGTTCAAGTTAGAATAAGCCTCTTTAGTAGATGTTTGCATTCCGTTTACCTACCAGCCTTGACTTCACTCTCTTAGGAAGCTCCTCTTCAAGAGTATACACATCATCCCTTTTCACCATCAATTGTGACCCATCTTCAAATTCCACCTAGAAGAAAAACAGAAGTTGTTCTGCCAAAAGTCTCAGAAGTTAGAACCCTCCCACAGCTACCCAGAACTTGCCTTCTCCCCACAGAGGCTTCTCATGAAATAATCTTCTCACTTGAATTTTGTAAGATACATACGCAGGTATGCACACTGCAACGGACTTTAACCAAAATCTCACCAATCCCATGACAGCAAAAATAACCCAGCAAGTTTTGGGATATTTTTGTAACACCTGAAAAGACAGTCTGGCTGGTCACTTCAATATGGCCTGAACATTCACCCTTTTAGAAGTGTGCAAGGCATGATGCACTTTCATTAAACAGAGAAAAACAAACCTAAACTTATTTTAAGTAGTTTAAGCCACAGGAACAGAGTCTGCTGAAGAACTGGAGACCAGCAGTTTTTCAGAGGCTGACACTTTCAAGTAGGTAGTCAGATACAAGTAGAGCTGCAATTAAACACTTTGCTCTTAACTCCAGCAACTGTTACCAGTCCTCTGGCATTGCTGACAACACTGAGTAACTTCCCCTGAAGCGTTTAAGTGTGACTCTTCTGCCAGCCTCTGCTGGCTGAGAACAGCCCTGTTCACACGATCAGCTTGTTATGAATGACGACTTTTCAGACAACAATTCTGTACCTGGTACATCTGGATGGCATGTGATGCGACAAACTTGGCTCCATAAACTTGTCCATCTGTCCATCTCACCTGCACAACTTCCCCTTCAGCAGGGGGACCTAACTGAAGACAGTCTCGACTCTACAGCATAAAGGAGGAAGGTGGGAGAGGCACAAGAGGACGGGTAAGCAGCTTCCTTAAGTGAAGATTCAGCAAACCACAAGGGAATCCATCCCCGTTAGACTGCACACCACCCCAACAACTACTCCATTTCAGGGATGAAGAACTAAGCCGAGAGACATCCATCTATGTCATCTGTATTTAAATCCCAGCAGTGAGCCCAACTTCAAAGTACTTCATGTAGGAATAGTATGCAAGTACCAGCAAGTTTTCCTTCAGACCTACCACTGCTAATCAGCCACAGCTAATTAGCTGCACTCCCTGTTACACCTGTTCCTATGTGCCCTCAGTTAGGTCAGTCTCATGGAACACCCCTAAGGCCATTTTGCAGCACATCTCAGCCACAACACGACCTAGGGTTGGAACAATTATCAAGTCCCGAGATGTGTCTGCTCCGCAGCAGCAAGAATTGACTCTCATCATCTGCCCTTTACCAGAGCCGGGCTCCCACTGCGTAACGTACCACAATGTCCTCTGGATACAGGTTATCACTGAAGGAACCATCATCGAAGTTGACCTCGTAGAAAGTCTCCTTTGCAAGGCTGACCACTTCACATTGATAGAAGCGACCGTTCTTGTGCTTGCTAATGACTATCTGCCCAGGTGACAGATCCTGGAGTGCAGCTTTAGCTCTCTGAGAAGAGAAAAATCACTTTTTACACAATGACTCAATAAAGAATGCATTGAGGACCATAGCTCCAGTGCTGGCAGACAAGGAAGCAAAATAAGGTGAGTAATCAAGACACTATCAGCAGCATTTGTAGAAAATTCTGCCTCTGGTATTTGAAATGCTTAAAAGCCTAATCTGTTAGATGCAGCTGTCTTTAACTTACTTAGTAAATTTAGCTCTCATTCTTCAGAGCAATGCAAGGCCTTTACAGTAAATAAATACTGTCTAACAAACTGTTGTGGTTTAGATTGCTTAAAGGGCTACGTGGGAACTTTATAAAACTAATCAATCACTTAAACATGAAATTCTATGACCACTCATGCAGCCTGCTGGAGTCCCAGAACGAAATCCTGCATATTAAACATCACAGCATAAAACCCACTATTATTCCTCATTGCAACAGCCACAGGAGGGATGTAATGCTCTCAGTCCTTCTGGGCTGCAAACCAAAATACAATAAGGGACCTAAGATCACTCAGAGCAGCAGTGAGGCCGAGATCAGAATCCAAGAGAACACTGTTAGGTTAATCTGAACATTCTCAAAGAGCCAAACTTTTCAGCCCCCCGAAGATACTGCTGTTCAAATCCTGGGAATCACACACCTACTCACCTCTGCCTGAGATGGAGTCTTATGCCTGAAGCAAGTAATGAAGACAACAAATGGCCAGTCATCAGGCTGCATCATGACACCTGCTGCTTGGGCACAGCTGACATGAAAGGATGTGGGACAACGACCATGTGAACACTGTACACAGCAACCTGCAATTCTCTTTCTTCTTTTCTTGCAGAAGATGCATTTCTGTGGACAGGAAACTACAGGTTATTGGTTGGCACTAGCTTTTACCCCACACAAAGGTCCAGCTGGTCTAAGTGCCTGATACTGTGCCATTCACTCTCTGTTGAGAACACTGCTACTTTCTGATTGAAAAGAAGCAGAAGGCTACCAGTTCTAGTTTATGACAAGGCAATAATTCATAAATTTAAAGTAATCCCATAGGCAAAAAACATACATTAAACATCTACCAGCTCAATATGCACAAAGCATGCGACCCGAGGATGCTAGCAACAGAAAGCCTTGGATTAAATCGAATACAGTGCTCCAAAGTCAACAGGGCCTTTCAGCACTTGGTTATTAAGCTACACAGAGAAGAGCAACAAGATTACAGTAACAGGCAAAAATGAGAGATTAAAAAAACAAAGCCACAGAAGTAACAGTTAAAATTCTACCAGTGACCAGATTACACTTGGGTCAGGCCTGATGGGCTGTTGCAAGAAAAGAATGTTATCTGTAACGCATTAGCATTTGCAAAGCAGTTAAAACCATTTTCCCCTCAACAGAGCTATTAGAAGAGTTGTACAGTTGGTTTCTTGCTGTTCAGCCATTATGCAAAAGCCTTGCATATCCTGAAGCATCTCAGTGCTCAACAGCAGTCAATAAAGCAAGTCACAAACCAGCGATTAGAAAAATAACAAAACAAATACCATCATTACACCACTGTACAAATGTCATTTGCTAAGTACAGAAAACTGTTCACCACCTCCCTCCCAGAACACAGAGAGGTTCAAAGAACGGCAGCAGGGACATTTGCCATTTCCCATACAAAGAACAGAGCAGATTAAATTCTTCAGTCTGGAGCGGAGATGATTTGGGGTTGGAGGAATAAGCAAAGTCTCCCAGATTCTGAACAGACTGAAGAGACACTTTGAAACCTCATCAGCGAAGCACAGGTGATCCTTACCAGTCTGAAACGTTGCAGGGGGATTTTGCCAACATCTACAGGACTCCGCTCTGCAATGTTCACAAATTTTGCCTCCAGTACAGCTACAGCACACATCACATGAACCCATCTGCCAGGACAGAAGAGGAGAAAAAGAAATTAATATGCTCTAGGCCAACAGAGGACACTTTGGAGTTTAAGTAAATACAGTTCTGTTGAAGTTTGCCGTATAAAGCATGATAAATAGCCTCTGAGAACTAGCAGTGTAATATTCCTTCCTACTGCTAGCAACAGGGCACATGTGGGGCAAACCCAAGACTTCTTCATACTTGCAGTCTACTACTAAGAGGCTTAACAGGAGAGCAATCTAGTGTGGCTTGTGCTGGTTGCATACCTGCATTACAAAAGCCCATCTGATAGGTTTGTTCCTTCACAAATCCATCCCACAGAAACTTCTCAGTCACTACTGGATTACTTTTGAGACTTTGACCAAGAGTTTGGGGCTCCATGATATCCACAAAATTTACAGAGGCCAAGTTTCAGTTACTCCACAGTACTACAAGTCTGTCTCACTGCTATTTCGCATCAAATAACTTCAGACAATCCACCGCACCAAAGGACACAGGACAGGCAGTTGTATGCAGTATACTTGCTGCAGAGGTACCCTGAATTTCAGCATGCTGTGCTACTTAAAGCTATGGCTGTCCTTTGTCTCCCTCTTCAACACATACTACACGGAGAAATCAAAACCCTCTGTGAGAACGTACTGAGAGATGTTATCTCATCAGGAACCTTATTTTTATGTGATACATTGTACCTCTACACATTACACCTCTGCACTATAAAATGCAAAGCAATTAACAGCTGCCATCAACACAGTGAGAGCTGAGAGCCAGGGGTTACTTGAAGAGATGCTGAGTGCTGTATGTGAACACACTGAACTACCATCCCCTCAGTAACACAAAGTCTAAAAGGTGGTGTTGATCACTCCGTTACACCAAATGCAGGCATTGCCTTTACTACCTTACCCTCCGCTACTTAGGAATTGAGCTTCTCCCTTAAGACCAAAAAAGCTGGAACACTTACTTGTCATCATTGGCTCTCTGCAGTGCTCCTCCTCGTAATGAACACAAACAGCAGTCCTGGCACAAGGAAGAAGAAAGCATTAGCTGAAAGAGTCAAGTCCAGAGCCCTGCACTTGCTTCCGAACTTCCTCCTCCAAAACGCACATCCAGAGGAAGAAAACGGTTTCGCTGTCAGAAGAGAGCTAACCACCTTGTACAGATCAGCCCTTTAGTTATCAAAAGCTGCTGCCCTTAGGGCAGCAAATATAGACTCCAAGTCTGCTGAAGGCAAGCAGATCTACCACTGAAGACTAGTTCAACTTGCTTGTTATGGGTTCCTTTTATAACTACAATACTCTAAATTCTTTGAGGACGTGTAAAAGAGTCTGGAACAAAAATAAGCAAATACAGTTCAAAGGTTGATGGGTTCTGCTGATCTAGAGCCTTCCTTTTTAAAGGAATCCCATTCTTCTTGCCTTTATGCGCACACTTTCCTAGTTATTAATAGAAGTTACTTTGTTTTAGAAATAGTAGCTACCAAAAATTCAGACAGACAATGGAGCTATTCCCGCATTCATGCAGAACATTTTCTCTATGACTCAAGTGAGCTCAGCAGCTTTGCAACAGCTAAAAGGATTATATCACTATGGCTTAAAAAGCGCCAAAATACAACAGATCAGCTCCTAAACATTCCTAAACTGCCTTCTTTTCACAGGAGAGAATAACAAAAACTAAAACACTATGGAAATGAACTTTGTAGCAAGTTCCCAGATGTATCAGACTCCATCTGTGAGAATCTTATGAGAAACTTCACCTCTTCTAAGGCATTTTCCGTACATCTGGAGCACATCCAGTCTTCAGTGGCCTTGTCAGGGGGTACACCGTAACAACCTAGAACAGACACATCTCACTTAAGAGGTTACCTAAACTCAGACCCATTCCCCTAGGGCCCAGAAGTAAAGCAGGAATTCAAACCAACGAGCTTAATGATGATGATGTATATTTCAAGTTATCCATGCAGCCAACTCCTATTTCAACAGCCAGCACTCAAGCATATATAGTTCAGATAAGGGCTGAACTTGGTCAATTTGTACATTAAACAGACTGGCAGAGGCTTGGTATGATGTACAGACTTCCTACACAGAACACTAGAGATTAGGGTGAAGTCTAGATGCACTCACTCGCATGAACACAGACATGGCAGTTCTTGCAGGTGATGAGTACACTGGTTCCATCTTCCTCTAAGTAGGGGGTTGAAAGATTGAGGTCAGTGCTGCAGCCAGTTGTAGTAAAGCACATTTCAGGAATCAGGGGTTTGGTTCGGATCTTCCCATCCACAGCAGTTGGAGTTACTCCAGAGTTTTGACTGTTGCCTCCACACTCTGCCTGTAAGGGATGGATATGAAATATAAGTTTTACAGGTAAAACCATCTCACATCATCTTTACTCATCCATTACTCCACACATAAATCCAGTTTAAAGAAAGAATGAAGGTGCTGAAAGATTAAAGAGTTAGTAGGTTAGGTGAAAATATAGTTAATTTATAAAATCTTCAGCTACCGCAGCTGCAGAATGAAATAATTTTCTACCCAAGTGGCTAAACGTAAGGTTTAAACTGCATCCCGCTAATAAGCGACACAATGCACACCAAACTGCACCTCTTCCGGCAGAAGAAATGGAATCATCAAGCCCACCTCATGCTCTACAGGCAACATCTCTGCTGCATCCCTGCACCCCTGAATATAGAGGATCATAACACTGCTATCCAATGTTGTACCTTTATTTTACCTCAATACGGGAGAATTATGATCACACAAATAAGTACCTACTGCAATCCCCATTACTTTTTCCTAGCATAGTTCTGAACAAGTCTAACAGGCTTTGAAACTGACTTGTTCCTGGGAAATAAATAGACTAAAAATCCAGCTTCCCACTTAAAGCTCAGGGGACTTTCAGGCTGTTTTTTTTGTAATTTATTCATCTAAACCAATGTCAAACCAAACAGCAATTACATGTAAAGTTTACAGATACACTTCCATTCAAGTTATCCTTCTTAATAGCTAAGCAGAAGCAGAGATTAATCTTTCTCTTTGAAGAAATGTTTCAAACCATCTTTTGGACCTAATAGGCCACCACAAAAGCAGCTTGCCTAATCTTTTAAAAACATTATTAACAGAAATTGCAGTAGCAGAGTGAAGCTGCACTGTCCCTCCCTACAGTGCATCAAAAGGTAGGAAAAATGGTTCAGGTAAGGATCACAGTTGGAAGGAAACTGACATGTTTTCAACAAGCCTTGTTTATTTAGATTCTGTAAAACTTACTGATTTACACTGAACATTGCACATCAAGCAAAACATTAAATGACTGAGGGAAAGACTTTTTTTCCCCAAGCAGCTAGATACTTTTCTTCTTCACAAAGGAAACACCAGTGTCTGGCATGTTGTGCCAATTTTTATTTAAATGGCTAACTGAAGTGAGTTCCCAGACTTGCTATAGACTTTCTAAAGTTGGAACAAAGACCCTAACCACAGCTCTGAATAAGTATTTAGTCAACATGACAAAGAGGCTCTGCAATCCCATCCCAAGGTACGCATTTCTACAGCCCACTTTAATAAAGCACATTTTCACATGTCATAGTTACCATCTACATGGATATACTCCAAGAAAAGACAGCTTTCTATCTATGCCATCCACAAACACAACCCTAAATCCTTTTAAGTAAAAGGTTTTCTTCCTTGCCAGCTCCCCAAAGACATGTGCTATGAGTGCATCACAGGTGTGGTGAGGTTCACTCAACTGTGCTCTCCCAGAACACTTTCTTGGGAAGACTGCAACACTGATAGAGCTGTTGTTAACCTGCAATGCGCAAACCAACATTTTTAAAACTATGCATCACAGCAGCAACCCATTCAGGCATCTCTATGATAACATCAACGGACTTGGTTTACATACCTGGTATGTCTGGAAGAGCATACAAACAGCACAGTAAGGAGACTGCTGAGCCATGGTTCGATTGTATTCTTTTTCAGCCTCAAAGTTTGGTGGCCGATTCTGCCACAGCTGGCTAAGTGGCTTGGCCCATGCTTCTGTCTCCTCAGCCTCTTCTTCAGGAGTTAGTTGCTCTGATGCCTCTGCGGTAAGAGATCATTAAGCCAGTGATTGTATGTCCTTCTACAGACACCCTTTTTGCAAATGAAACTAAATAAGGCAAGAAGTTACGAACTGAGATGAAAGAAAGACTGCCAGAAATCGAACTGACAGAAGGGTGATAGGAGCCAGTAACTGTCTCCTTTTTAAGAGGCTCCTACTAATTAAGCAACTGTGCAAACACAAGACAGGCTTATTGGGGGAGAACAGCACCAGCTCCAAATTACATCAAGACCACAGCTGTTAGCCGAAGAATCTGGTGGTGTGTGGTTTGTGGGTTTTTTTTTTTTTTAATCATGAATATTTACACAAATTACTGGAATGCTCTAAGGCAGACGCAATTCTGCAACAGTCTCTGGTACTGGTTTAATTTGCGTTTCAGAGTTATGACTTTCCAAAGAACTGAACAGGAAAGAAAGAAGACACCATTCAAGAGAAAAATTTAATGATGCAAGCACCAAAAAAAGAAAAAAAAAAGAGAGAAGCCCCTTGTTTAGGATGCAGAGGTGTCACTTGCCGACTCCTGTTTATGACCAGTTACTGGAATATCCCACACTGTCCACAGAAGCTCAGACCCTCTCTAGTTTCCCAAAGAGCACACAGCTGACTTACCATCATCACTAATGCAGTCCTTAACCAAGAGCGGGTGATGGCGTGGGAGCTTGCTCAATGGCTGACGACGACCCTTGGACTTCTTACTCTCCTTCATTGATCTTATGTACTCCTTTGCTACCTGGACAAGGAAAAGCAATTCAGCAGTCAATTAACACGTGTCCTTTCAACATTATTTTTAAAGGAATTTATTTTGAACTTAAACCTCCATAAAATGCACACACTCTTCCACGATTTTGTTTCTAATAAACTAATTTGGGCACTAAACTAGCTAAGTTTTTGAAAGAACTGCTTGCAGCACTGTTGCTAGGGAAAACCAGATTGAGCTGTACTAGCTCTGTTGAGCCATTTAGAACACTTTTCACAGGTCCCAGCACAGCTTGTCATGCAAGACTGTTTATATAAGAATAGTGTAAAAGACAGAAACAAAGACAAAGGTTCGTCTTAGAAGAGCCATGATAAGTCTCACATATTCTGCAGAAATCCTTAGTTTGTATGTCAACTTAAAAATTCCAAATTTAAAAATAAAAAATATAAAAAAATATACAGAGTTCATTGGCTTCTTGAACTAACAGGCTTATTTTAAATGAAGGAAACTTTCACTCTCTCTGCTTATTACTTGCATTGATGTTTTACCAGACAAACTGGAAGACTACAAGAGTTATTTCCTCTTCCCTTAGCCTTATGGAAGAACAGGTGACACTGACAAAATTACTACTAACATTGACAGGCAAGGCAATAAAGGCAATGATTTTAACAGCCCAGGAAATCTCTCAGTAGGAAGAACACTCCCTTTTTTTTTTTAAAAAAAACCAAACTCTTATTCCTCTAAGTGCAGAAGCAAATCTTAGACTAAATGCATCTTCATTCTTTTTAAGTCTCTTTTCATAAAACAAGCCAGAAGAGAGCATAACAATCACTATCTCTGAAGTCCTACTTAGAGTTGAATACAAGACTTTTAACAGAAATGCTTTCATTCAAATAGAAATCAGCATTCCCCATTACGATCCAATGGAAAATTTGTATTGAAATACACCATACTGGGGAAAATAATCTACACTCATTCAAAATTTCACTTTTTCCCTGTATGGAGTGTGCAATGGAGACATAAGTATCAGCAACAGAATTTCTTTAGTTTAGATACCCATGAGAACTCTTCCTCAGTTTCAGCTTAGTTATCAACAGATTTGCCCATTTGCTGTTCTGTTTCTATAATTCCTGAGTTTTGAAGACATAATCATTATCAGCCTCCTACTCTCTAAACAGACATTTAAAGAGGGAAACAACATCATAACATCATAGAACTGTGTGCGTTGGAAAGGACCTTAAAGATCATATAGTTGCAAACCCCCTGCCATGGGCAGGGACACCTTCCTCTAGATCAGGTTGCTCAAAGCCTCACCCCAGCCTGGCCTTGAACACCGCCACAGCTTCTCTCGGCAACCTGTTCCAGCAACAACTTGAAAAGACACCACTAGGTAAGATTTTTAACTATTACAGCCTTCTCTTGGGTTGTCCAATAAAACATTCACTGGCAGTTCTTAAACACTCATTTACACTCTCCCAACCAGAGTTGGGAGACACACAGATGTCCACATGTATGTGATTTTATATAAAAAAAACCCACCTCAAATATATTAATGTGCTTGTAATAAGAAATAGAATCACTTTAGGTACAAACAGGAGTCTATTACTATAAAAGGATCTGAATCAGCCTGTAACACTACCATGTCAAAACCACCAAGCCACCCTTTCCCTTAAAGCAGCTAAATAATTCAGAGAAGTTCTTAAAACAAGGATCTCCTTGTTTTCTAGAAGAGGTAAGAGTATAAGACTTTAATCTTAATTCTTGTTCTTTTAGCAAAACCCATAGGTATTAAAAAACACACTAACAATTAAGCAACTTGCTACGCAAACACCAATGGAATGAAAACGTAATCTGCACAGATAATTTTGCCATTCATACCTCTGCCAGTTCTTGTTCATTCACACTGGCAGTGGCACTCGCTTGCTTTCCTGAAGTCTGTTCACTGTCAGACCCGCTGGCATCCCCTTTAGCATAGCTATGGACTGTAAGCACCCCAGCTGGCCCAGGAAGAGTTCTTTTTGCCAACAGATCAGTTGATTCAGAGTCTGAAGAACCAGAATATGCCGGTGAGCTGGGCTGAATGCTGGAAGTTGCACCCTGCTTCGAAGCCATCAAAACTGAAGTGGAATTTGAAGCATGTGAAATGGAGAGATCCAGTGCAGCTGCTTCTTGCTCTTCCTCTTCAAGCTTCACCGTTTTCAGTTCTTGAAATTTAGCAGAGTCCACATGATCTAGAAGAAAGGATTTACTGACTTTTTCTAAAGTCTGGCCAGCAGAGAGAACATTTGTGCAACCATTTGCACAAAGCCAAACTGGAAAGCAAACTACCACACACAAAAGAAGTGACATTAAGTCATGTAAACAGTACATCATTAAATTCAGACACCTGTAAGATTACAGATGGCTTAGAAAGAGAGAGAGAATAAAAGTGTCTGCTCATTGCCTCTTCCAGTACAAGAACTAGGGTATATCAAAGAAAACCAGCAGACAGTGAGTTCGAAATAAACAGAGATGATCCTACATTCAGTGTAGCTAAACAGCCCAGCTCCTGGCCACATGTTGTTGTGGGTAAGAGGTTACAAGGGTTCATGGGAGACTTAAAAAAAAAAAAAAAATCAAACAAACAACACACAAACCAATAAAAGATTATTAAATAAAAGCTGCAAAGGGCTGGAAAACAGAATACTAGAGGGAGGCATCACATATATTTGCCCTGTTCTTATATTATTCCATAGGCCCCTTGCTGCTCCCTGAAGAGCAAGGGTAACTGACACATTACAAGCCACATTAATTTTCCTCCAGCTGACTTATTACAAAATTACAAACAAAACATCCATACAGTTACCACACCCATGCTACCAGCAAGTGTGCGTATGATTTACTAAGCGATTTCTATAAACAGGTCACATTACACAACAGGGATGCACAGGACCTTAGACTAGTGAGGTCTCCAATACATTTAGGTATGCAGGCAGGCAGAATAAAAAGAGCAAAAATCAAAAACTAGAAACACCAATTTCTTAAGCAAGTCTCATGCAATACTTCCTGCTCCCTTTAATTCAGTTGAAAGGCAACATCTTCGTGACCTACCTGGTCAGTCAGTCACTGAAGCAGCTACAGGATGGTTGCTTACACCTTTACTGTCCACCAACTTGTTTTTTTTATACAATTCTCACTGGGGAGTTATCCACAGATAGGCCACAAAAGCTAACAATTCAAGCTGTGATTATTTAATTTACTCAAACCAGTAGCAGAAACGTCAGACAAATTTAACTCAAGGGCACAACCTAAAATTGTTCTAGATGCATTCTCTGGTCTTGAAAAAAATCAAATGGTAGTATCTCAAGTATCATGACAGTAAATTTATGAAGTGCTTGCCACGGCTTTGACAAACTAGCATCTGCTTTTTTGGAGAAGACAACGTCCTACCAACTAGCATCATATGAGACAGTGCCCCAGATTTGGCAGTAGCAGCTCCTCTCCCTGAAGAATAATATCCCGGCCTCTCGTACCAGGATAAAGCTTGACACACAGTTACCTGGAAGCTTGAGCTCTTGTTCACCTCGCTGCACAACTTCACTCGTAGGTCTCTCAGGAGGCTCTGCCACGTCCGCTTCATACTGTGTGGAGCTCAGCTCCTCCTTGGGGAAGGCCTCGCTCTCACTCACCTCCTGAGGCACTTCCAGGCAGACCCTGTGCCTTTTTGTTCCTATGCGATGCTTGGGGACGCTGCAGAAGACAAACCCACATGTTAGGTTATCAAATATGTAAGCTTGATCAATTTGTGCCTGGATGCACAAAATACAGCCTAGTTTAGATCACTGTTTTATGAGACAGCATCTGGCAAGTCAAATAGTTTCCAAATTATTCTTTGCTGTTGTGTTTTCTTTGCTGTTACAGAAGGCAAGTCAGTAATCCTTAGGGATGACTCCTCAGCATCTGTTAATCACGTGTTAGGCAGCTATGTTCTAGCCGGGCATTCTTTACCTTAAACAAGAACAACAAAAAACTAAACCCAAAACAAATCAAAACAACAAAAAAAACCGCCACCACCAAAGACAGCTTTAGGAATAGTAGCTGAGACTGGCTGAAAAATATTTAACTGCAAAATGTAAGATGATTAGCCTCTCCATCTTCGGCAACCAGGAACTGCACAGATGTTGCAGCTTGCAGCACTGATAGTATTAGAACTTGCTAGCAAGTACTGTCCCATAATTCCAGTACACCCCTTTTTACTTCTGGCCTCCCAGTATATGCTGCAGAATTCCA
Source organism: Tauraco erythrolophus (assembly GCF_009769465.1). NCBI lineage: Eukaryota > Metazoa > Chordata > Aves > Musophagiformes > Musophagidae > Tauraco > Tauraco erythrolophus. The sequence goes on along the minus strand of NC_141474.1, from coordinate 23,781,906 downwards.
ATCCGGGCTTTGGACGTCTGCCTAAAGTTGAAGAACTACCTTCCAAGCTGGTGCATTTCCTGTCTACTACAGACCACCATCAATGTGGGCTCAAACAGTAAAACCAACTAGGAGTAAACCCTATTCCCAAGAAAACAGACTGCTACTAACTCTGACTGCAGTTGTTCTATTAGAATGGCCAGTGTTCAATTGCAGCTAGGTCCAATTTCTAACAATGCAGCAGAAAAGCAGAGGACTATATAAAGCACTACCTTTTCGTCTCATCCACGTCCTCTTTACATGTCTCTCCTGTTTCCATTTCTTCAGTACACTGTTTTCCATTCTTGACTTTTTGCATGAGATCCCCTTTAAGGAACTCTGCCGCCTCTGGTGTTGGAAGAGCATGGTCAATCACAGTCACATCCTTCCCAGCTTTCCAAAGCTTGTAACGATCTGGCTGGTACTTCCTCACAAACACATCCATGGAGATCTTCACCATGTCCTTCCGACACGAGCACTGGAGTCAAAAATATTCAAGTAAGGGCACATGCCGAACAATTCTATTCTGCATTCCTGTATCACTTTGCTTTCAGAAGCTTAATTGAAGAAAAAAAATCCCACATTTACACGTAATTAAGCCCCAGAACTCTCAAGACTTTCCCAGGAAATCAAAAGGGCATATATTAAACTACTAAAATCCGCGCAGAAAAGCCAGCAAAAATGACAGAATAGGAACCCAGATGTTATCACAACCACTAAGGAAGCAAGCTCACCAGTCTATTTACAGAGTTATTGGTAGAAGTTAACTGTTTTACAGTGAGCTCATGCAGAAACAATCAGCAAAACCAGAGACTACAATGAGGAAGTCAGAGCCATACAAACTCTGGGCCTACTCAAAGCAGTAGATGTTCCCCTCAACTGGGCACGGTTACAACTAGTGCTTCAAAGCATTCACTTCAGTGTAACTTCTGAAAACATAAACCATGTTGGTAAGGCACCTCTACAGGGGTGTAACATTATCCAGTCTAAAGGTTCAGCCAAGATATTTATTTTGATAAGTGACTTAAGTTACCGCAGTCATACTTCCAGGCTAAACAGTCAATAAGTAATGGTTACAATATAAGACAAAATATTGATGAGTCCTGACCACCAAGCACACCTTTTCATCTTTGGAAAGGCCACCTGCCCCCGCTTTTCTTTGAAGCCTCACTAGATCTACATAAAGCTAAAAAACCATGTTATTTGCTATCCATAATTGAAACGAGGACAGCAAACAGGAGGCTGGCTGGACACTTACTGTATCAGAAAGCAAAAATCACGTCTCAAATGGACAAAGCACTGAATTTACTCAGTTAGAACAAACATTGGGGGCCTAATGAACAGCAGAGCATGAGGTTATTTGTACACAATAGGATGGCAACAGACCACTTACCAGTACAGACTGCTTCCCATACTCAATCCACCGAAGAGTAGCAAAGTTGGTAGATTCGGCACAGTTAAAGCCATGATTAAAGCCAGCATGATAGCTATAAGGAAAAGTTATCATGAACTCTCCAGCCTCCTGTGTCACCTAGAAGACAATGGAGACACCACATTGTTACACACAACTTAAGGCTACTAGATGGGTCTGAATAAAAGGAGCTCCCACACCCCTCATGCAGTGTATCTGAAACCCCCACCCACAGATGGTGGTTGAAGTTACTTGCTTCAACGAATAGCCTTCAGACTTACCTTCACTATTCTATTACTTATGTTAAGTATCTGTTTATTGGAAAGCAACACTCAACAGTTTTTTACTAAAACACAACACAACTGGTCAAAATAGCTCGTAAGTGGTTATACAGATGAAATACTCTGTGACAAGCTATCTGAAGGTCATAAAGGTACTTATCTGTATCAGCAACAGGTTTGGCTGAACAGTATCTAAGGCCAAGTAGAACTTCTACGAATACACAACTTGGAAATTTACTAGTGTTTTCTTCTGCTGTTCATAATCAAGTACAACTCCCAGTCAGCCTTCCATTGCTGTGCTTCAATGTTTCCCCACTGTCTAACAAAGGTTCATGACAACAAAATCCTTCAGCTGCCCATGCAGCTGCCCAGATGTGACAGTACTTCTGAATAAGGTCTCAAAGACTACATCTTTGATGCGTGTGTAGGGGGAGTGGCAGGTTATCACCTGAGAAAGTAAGGAAGTCTATAAAGTTATTAATGCAATGAAGAAAAATTAATAGGAAACAAGTTGTATTTTCTACTGAGGAAGCAGATCACAACAAAGAAAATCAGCAGGGGACAGGTCTGAAAGAAAAAAGAACAATCTCTCTTCACTGAATACATAGCTAAACAGTGAAGTTAATCTAACACAGGATGCTGTGTATAGTTGTAGGTTTAAAAAAAAAATAAAAATCACAGACAACAGAGCCCTGGTTTTCAGTAGCCCTTGGCAGATTTTTCTGTTTTAAAGTCTTTCAGGCCCCAACTGCCAGATAAATGGAGGTACAGTGGGAAAGGACTGTCTTATACCCTCACTGCTCCTATTTTCCTCTCTGAGCATCTGCTATTGGCTGCTGTTAGAGATGAGACAGGGCTGCATGAACCTCTTGACTGAGTTGGTATAACCATGATTACTTTTCTATACCTTATCAAATGGGATGCCGTATTTCTTCAGAATTGATGGAGAGATGAGGGTCATCTTGTGACGGAGAAATGCTTCACAGCTTTGAGCACTTCCTGGAAAGAAACCTGTTTAAAATAAAGGCAAGGAGAGATGTCACCATTCTGCTGTGAATTAAATTATTTTTCAGTAATTTTTAGGAAAAGTTACTGTCTAAACAGTGCTTTTCCCTAGGCCTACAAGTAGGGATCACCTTATTTGAAGTGTGCTAGCTTGCATTCTGAAGAAAAAGGACAACTCCTGGAGATTTATCTTTAACAGATGCCAGTTTGAAAGAGCGTAAGAAAGACTGCACATAGAAGGCTCTTCCCTTGGCTATAACCTTCCAGTTTTAATAATCAACAGTTAAGGATTTTCTCATTACAGAGACCACAAGTGCAATACTTGTAATGTGACATTTCTCTTTTGTGTATTCTACAAACACATACTCAGAAGTAACATAATCTATATTTTAAAAGGAAAATTATCAGTTCAGTCATGCCAGCCTGTGCTCTTATAAATGTTACAGGTATGTTGTGCTCTAGAAGAGCTGAAAGCTGTTACAGCTGTCCATCCCACCTTCTGCAAAAGGCAGGACATGAATTGCTTGATTACCTTTTGCAAGTCTTTCCAGTCGCTTCCCATGCTCTGGAGGGATAGAGTACCTGCAGTCATAAGAACAAATCTGTTAAGTTGAAGTGACAGGACAAAAATCTCAAAGCTTGACTGGAAATCATAAAAAGGCATCAAGGCATGCATTGCTTAAAAAAAAAAAAAATCCTCCATCTGTCTCTTTCAAAGTTTGATGATATAAAGCTAAAAATCTTTATCAAGGACTTTTACCTCTCTATCCAAATTAAAATTGGAAGCCAAAGGTTGGCCATCTCCTCCACTGCCTTTTGCTAAAGCAGTCAAAGAACTAAAGACTCTGATACATTTGACTGACAGATCTGCGCAGCAAAACACGAATTGCGAGAAGAAAGGCAAGAGTGCTTCCTGACCTGTCTCAGTTCACAGGTGTGTAATTGCCAGTATACTCAGTGCAGAGAGGAACACAGAGCAAGAGAAAAAACAGAATCATCTCTTTCAGCTGCTCAGACCAAGGCAGGACTCAGTAAGACACAGTGCCACATCCCTAACATGCACACAACTTGTAGTGTGCTCTTTAGGGCTACATCTCTCTCTGTACTCACCTTTTTATGGGTGCTACAAAACTCCTAGTTGGTTTGACTACAGTAAATAAAACCACATACTTAGCTTGGTTTCGCTCAGGAATAGAGTGCTATATTCTTGATGGAGTTCCTTGTTAAATAAGCCAGATTAAGGTATTAGCAAAGCTAACTTCTTCCACATTCTACTGTAAAAGAAGCAATGGTCAAAAGGTTTATCTGACTAAACTATTCTGCTTCATATTCCTATGCTCCTGCTGCTGCATGGGGTTGTTCACCAGTCACATGGCACTAGCTATTATTTTTTAATTCAAAGTTGCATTAAAACACAGCCAAAAATACGAGTTTCCAACAAAAGTGCCATGGAAACAATTGTTGAAGTTGCTTGAGAAATTTATATGTGAACAGAAGGGAATGATTCAGTCTTAAAATGCAACCCATGCTACAGAAAAATTTGGGAGCCTCCCCTAAAAAACAGTCATGAAAGCTCAAACACTAGAAGAACCACTCGGCAAAATCCCTAGTCTGCTTTTAGTTCTATGACAAATAGCTACATTTCAAAGTCTGTTAAAAATCACTTGTTCCCCTACTGCCTGCACGACAACTGGCACAGTACCTCTGTATAGTCATTTTAGAGCCTCAGGAAATCAAAAGCAAGTTTTCCAAGTTGTGGCCCTATCACAGCAGAGAGTGTCCACCTTACATAGTAATTCTGAAGAACTCTTTACATCAGGACAGCAAATGGACTCTCTAGAAGGTAACAAAACGCTACTGAGGACACGTCCTGCTCTGCAGTTTGTACAGGTTTCTAGTGTTCTTGTCATCAGATACAACTGCAGTGTAAGATCACATGGATGTAATTCCTTTAGTCAACTTCTGTAACTTCAGGACTTTGACTCTGATATTTATGGTATTGTTTTTCAACATCTAGAAGCTTCCCTAGAAAATCTTACCATGACTTGGGTTCCCCAAAATGCAAGTAATTAATACTGTAGAGATCCATGTCTTCAGTATGCCAAGCAAAGGAAGTTTTCCACATGCCAAAATACAGGTAAGGAGTATTCACTCCTTCAATGGTTATGCCGCTTTCATTCTCCACAATATCCAGGATCGTGTTCAATCTGCCAATATTCCACGCATCTACATGCTGCAAAACACAAGCCTCACATTCAGCAAGCGTTACGAAGAACAGAACCACACAACTAAGATGACAGTTGCAAAAGCTGCCAGACTGTCGTGAAACAACACATCAAGAAAAACCATCTACTGACACAGCTCAAACCATTAGTTAGTTTACCTAAAACAAAATCTTGCACGGTGTTAGCTTACATACTGATTGCTTACTAGCCACCTTTATGGAGGAAAAAAAAGTTATCAGCCCGCATAATGATTAGGAAGGACAAATAATTATGAAGCTGCAGACTTTACAGAGCAGAGAACAAGAGTGCGAGCTTGAGCCGATGTTCTATTTAGAAGATGGTAGACTGAACCCTCTTGGACAGAAACACTTTTCATTCCAAACATCTTTTAAAAAAGTAAATCATAATTTAGGAGACCAGCAAACAGAATACATACCCTTTTCTAACCTTTGTCATCCTAATACATAAATACACGCACGCCTACATAAAAATACACGTGCTAGTGGATGCCAAAGCAGCGCGTTTTCGCGGATCAACACTTGAACTCCCGTACGCCTTTCGGGACAAAGCTAGGCTCACTACGCTGTGTTACACTGACGCGCTAACAGAGGTCCCTCAGAACGTTACCTCTATTAGCCGCCTTTAACTATCTGGTTTAAATGGAGAGTATGTTATAAACATATGGTTTGCTGTGTTCCTGCCTACTCCGGAAGCTGGAACTCTGCTAAGACTATCATTAACTCTTTCTGAAAGTTAAGAGTCAAATGCTACATTAGTATTTAAGGAATGCAATATACAAGGATAACCGCTACTTGAAAAACCAAACAGTTTTCTCACCTTGTCGTAAAGTGTGCCATTAACATCGGCACCATAGATCGGGGCATTGAATGTAAGGTTCTTCCAGTATTTTCGTTCAAGGTCTTCAAAGTCTGTGTAGCGGGGTGTGCAATACCTGAAAAAACAGCAAAGATGCTGAAGAGCTTGCAGTCTGATACTTGACAAGTCTAAACCAACATTCTCCACCACTGAAAGAATCAAGAGCTATGATAAAAATATCTGAAGCAGGTTATCAGCCAGACCCCTACCTCTCAGAACAGCAATGAGGGCAGCCACAGCTCTGTTCCTGTGAGACTGGCGGAACAAAGGATCAGGAAGAAAATTACTTCCCCCGTTTCTCAGTTTACTTTCATTTTTGCTTTGTGTACCTCTCTCACGTCAGAACAATTTCACTTTCTAGTTGATGCTACACATCAAGGAAGGATGCAGTCAAAAATCACAAATGATACAAAGAACAACTTGGAAAAAAACCAACCCCAAACCCAAAGTTTTCTGCCACTGTAAAAGTAACAAACATTTCCAGACTCATCAGCTAGTACAGTGGTCAAGTATGCTCAGTTTACCAACAGAACATCTGCTCTTGATGTCCACTCCCTGCTAATGATATACTGGCCTCTTTGTGCAGCACTGAGGGGTCAAATCTACACTCTAACACCTATTTAACATGTGTGTGTATAGATATATTCCAAACAATTCCATATGTAGCATTGAAGAGAAATTTTCAGCATATTATTCTATTTGAGAAACAGACCCTAAGATATCTGACATGTACGCTCTTGCAAGACAAAATGAGATTTAGTGGGCAGAGCGCAGCTGGCAATTCCAAAGTCATTTCCAAACAGTGATTTCTACAGCTTAAACTCCTTTCAAAGTGAATTTTTCTCTGTGTCCTTTTTCATATCAAGAACATTCCTGTCCCTACTGCTCTACTCAGTAAAAATCTCGATGCTCCAGCTACTGGGGACAAACAGACAGGAGACCACAGCAGAGATGAGAAGTTCTGCCGGCATTATGTAGCCTCTTGCCAAACAATGCAAGCGACAAAGGTCCCCATCCACACAGGCAGCTTTCCAAGCACATCCCATCTGCCCCGGGCGTTACGCTCATGCCTCCGACCCGCACTGGTCCGTGGCGCGGCCCCGGCCCCAGGGAAGTCGGGCAACGGCAACCCGGGCGGTGACTATTTGCACGGAGACGCGAGCGCGGACGTACTTGTCGCTGTTGGCGATTCTTCTGAACTCACGGACCGTCATGGCCTTCTTCTGGATGTTGTACTGCGTAAAGAGGCCGGACTGCCCCGTCACCACCTGCTGGATGGGCGCTGGGATGACGAGCTCGTCGATGTCATCGTAGCACCGCCGCGGCTTCCACTCCTTCGGAGGAACTATCTGCAGGGAGCAAAACGCACCCGTTAACCGCCGGGCACATCGGCCCGGCCGCTGCCACGGAAAGCCTCAAACTTGGGGAAGCCGGGCTGAAAACCCGCGGCCGGGGCACGCCCGCCGCACCGGCGCTGCGGGGTAAACAAAGGGCGGAGGCGGCCCGGCGCCGCTCGGCGGACGAGGGCCGAGCCCGGTGCGCGGCCCGGCCTCCGCCCGGGAGGGGGGTGGGGGTCGCACCTTGGCCAGCCCGGCGCGGTGGGCGCCCTGCGACTCCACGTAGGCGATGTACCGGCTGAAGTCCCGGAACTGCTCCATGGTGGGGCGGAAGGTCATGATCCGCGCGCTGGGTTGAGGCTCTCCAGCTCCGAGGCCATGTTGCCGGGCCGGCCCTGCACGGAGGAGGGGGGGGCGGGGGGGGGGGGGGGTGAGGGGGGGCGGGTCACCCCGCGCACCCCTCCCCCACGCCGCCCCGCCCCGCCCCGCCGCTCCGGGCGGTCCCCGTCGTGCGCGCACGCCCCGCCCTCTCCGCCCGCCGGCCAATCTCCGCGGGGTCCGCACCAGCCCTGCCTCCCCATTGGCGGAGGGCGCCTGCCCGTCAAGACCACGGCTCTCTTTCGTCCTCACGGCGGAGAACGCCACCGATTCACGCCCCTCCCCCTCCCCCCCGCCCCCCCCGGCCGGGGCGAGCCTGTTCCGACGCGGAGGGGTCCGAGTCCCCGCCCGGCGTGCTCACGTCAGTAAGGCGTCTCTCTTCTTCGCCGCCTCCGCCCTCCCCCCCCCGTCCAGCGCCCGGCCGCCGTATCCCTGCGCACCACGCGCCCAATGAGTCCGGCGGGCCGCCGACGCCACCGCGGCCGTTCCCCACCGCCCGAGCCCCGCCCTGGCGCCCTGGCCCGCCCCCTTCCCCTCCGCCGCCCGCCCCGCCTCCGCCGCCGCAGCCAATCGCCGCACGCTCTCGCTTCGCAGCCAATAGGAATTCGACGGCCGGCCGGGGCGGGCCAGCGAATCAGGAGGCCCGGAGCGGGGAGGTTGCTAGGCGGCCGGGCCGAGGGCCGCGCCGGGCCGGCGGGCTGTCGCTAGGGGGCGGTTGCTAGGGAGGCCCGGGCCTGCCGAGGCGCCCGGGGAGGCCGGGCCGGGGGCAGCCGGGGTCCCCAGGCAGTCACGGCGGGCGGGCCCACCCATGCCCCGCCCACACCCCGCCTCCGGATCCCCGGGGACACCCGCCGGGAGTGGGGACAGAGCCCAGGCCCGAGGGCAGCGCGACTGCTGGGCCTCGCAGCGACCCGGGGCAGGTCCGGGCTTCTGCGGGCTCTCGGTCCTGCCCTCAGAGGAGAGGCCGGGACTGACCGGCCGAGCGGGGACAGGAGCCTCGCCCGCCCGCGCAGCAGCCGTTTGCTGTCGGATATGCGAGACTGCAGCGCGCAGTCCCGGAGCAGGGGCCCAGGGCCTGCCCTGAGCGGCCGGTGAAGAGGACTGGGCCTGGGGCAGGTGGCATGAGGCACGCGGTGGCCCTCACACCGCCGGCGGGGCTCCTGGAGCTGGTGCAGCCGGTCGTGCAGGCACGATTAGTGCGCAGTCGGAAGTGCTGGGTATTAATCCTGTGTAAATGGGTGCCGTGGTGAGCTAATAGATTTCGGGCCCTGAATGGTGACACACAATAGGCATGTGCCAGTTGAACGTATTAACCGAGCTAATTATACTCTGACAATTTCTGTGTGTAAGCAAAGCCAAAGTAGAAGTTGATACTATGCAAACTTCTGGCAGCAAACACAACCAGGTGCTGGCCTGGCGCCAGGCCTGGCCCGTGCAAGGGAGTTCCAGCAGCACAGATCGGTGAGCTAGAAACGTGGAAAAGTGTCTCTGTGGCCAGCGTACGTTGTCGATAATCCACTGCTGTTGTGTTGAGGATTGGGAGCTGACAGTATAGCTTTAGCAGTAAATGCTTGGAAGTGTGGACAAGGCTGAATGCTTTACGGAGCTTTGCTAGGGATGCTGACCTTCCCTTGGTTGGGACTGGCTGCAATTTTCACAGATTGTGTTGTGCTAAATGCTTTTTAAATGTCTAAGTGCTAACAGACAACCATGAAAGTAAACACAGCCCACCTGAAAGAGCTTGTGACCGCCCTTAGAGACCACACTCAGTCCCTTGTGCCTAAATAAAACCTTAATGTCCTTGTATGTTTCTCCTGATAGGCATTTACTTTCGTTTCATGCTATGGGCATGCGGCAGCACTGAAAGTCATACCAAAACACCACTTCAACACAAATTTTCTGTGGTCTGCTGCTTCTCTGACCTGCTCAGACTCCGAATTGCCAGGTATATGGACCAGAACCTCAAAGTGGATTAAAATTGCAGCAGGCACAACACTTGGCCTCCTACAGATGGAGGTCCCAATACAGGTGACTGACAGGTAACAGTTTGAGAGGCACTCTTGTTTCTGGCATTTCTGATGTCCTGGCAGCTGTGCTTGCTATCCATTAGTCAAGAAAGACCAGCTTTCTGTTATCAGGAAACATAAGCCAGTCTTTTTATAATGACGAGTGGTAAAATGTTGCCATGAGCAGGAACGTGTAGGCAGGAAAGCTTGATGACATGTAATTGTTACTGTGGACTGAGATTACTTACGAAAACTGGCAAAAGGGCAACAATGAGCTTTTAATTGGAGGGATCAGAATTGTTCCTGCTCTCAGAAATGAAACCACGTCAGAACAGGCAAAAAAGAACAAAAAACCACTTAACTGAGAAACTTTCCAAATGAAAATGGCAATGTTGCTGGGAACAAGATATACCAGGACTGTGGGGGAAGGAGTTGCCACGCTACTGCGCAGAGTAAGCTCAGATTTGTTCAGTGGTGCAGCTGTTTCTTTTCAAGAACTATTTTGCCCTTGAAAAACAAAATTTAAGGTAATGGAATCCCAAAGGGCAAGTGCTTGGACAGGATGTTATTTGGACTAGATGATCTTTAAAGGTCTCTTCCAACCTAAACCATTCTATGATCCTATGATTTAGCATCACTAGGCGGCAAGCCAAGCCTAGGCAGGGCCTACGTGTCTCTCTTGCTACAGGTATCAATGGAATAGTTAAAAAAAAACAAAAAAGGAACATAAAAAGCGCAGAAGAGCACCTCAGTGCCCAGGAATTCACCTTTGACTAGCTGCCATTTAGCTGCTGTCCCATCTGCCAAACCATGCCCTTTACAAAGCTGCTTATCTGAGGCTGCATTAGGGCTACCTGGTACAATTAAGGAATGGAAAATTTTCAGTAGGGAAAAAACCCATAACCCAGCAATAACTACCCACATCCATTGCTCAGTGTGAATATGGTTGATCTGTCAAAAAGACTCCAAAGGAAAGAGGCCAAACACCTCCTTATGGCACCACCCTGGGACCATTCAGATCTGAAGCACAGCGTGGCACACTGCGAAGCCGGGCTGACACCGGAGGGAGGGTGAAGCCTCAATCTGATACCCAAGAACACAGGACAAAAAAATGCCAGCTAGGAGACATCCTTTCTGGCCAGGAAAACCTGAGCACCGCAGCCCAGGCACAGCAGTGCCAGGCCCTGGGAAGAGAGCGCGTGGCTCTGACCGGAGCATGACACAAGCCATGGCGCTGGCTCCGAGGACAGGCCAGGTCAGCAGCCCTGTCTGTCCACTGTACGTGGTTAGTCTTCTTTTTTGGTCCCCTTTTATTTTGTGAGATGTGCAGAGATCGATGGAAATACATGTTGAAGGAATAAGCACTTTTAAACTGTTATGGCTCCATCCCCATTGAGGTGAGATGGCTTTAGGCAAGCAGTGTTGGCTTTGTGTGAGAAGGCTGGGCATGTGGGACTTCCCTCACAGGCAGCAGTTGTCTTTGCCACTCTCTGATCTCCCTGTCCTCTGGAGGCTGTCCCCTTGCCAAGGTGGCATGTCCTCGTGCTTTGGGGGCCTCCTGGCCCGCTCTGTGTGCTGTGCCTTTCTTGGCCCTGTAAGACCAGCAGTGTGGTCTTCACCCCCATAATGTAGGTGTAGCTACACAGTGCCCACCCAGCAATAGCCTGGCTGCAGAGGCCTGGGCTCAGTCGTGTTATTCCCAGTGTGGTCCATGCTGAGATGCTCGTTCTCTCTCTCTCCCCCTCCTCCTGTTTCTACTCAGCCCATAGGTCCTCAAAAGGTCACTTTGTGCGTTACACACGGCAGGCAGAGAAGTGGAGCCTGCAGGGGCAGTGAATTGGAAGTGTTTGTTCCCTCGTGTTTTCCCTGGGTCCGTTGTAAAGGGTTTGGGCTAAGGACATGACGTCAAATGGGAAGGGAAGTCCCAGGTGTTCTTTGACAAGGAGAAAGGAGGAAATGCACGTGCGGCTGTGCATATATACAAGTGTTCTGGCAACTGCTGCTTTCAGTGAGAGCAAATCGCTGCATTGGAAGCCACACATGGACCACAGGTTCGTGCTGTGTGTGTGGCAGTGCCTGGTGAGTGGCACACCCATGTGGCCAAAGCAGTCACCAGCTGTGGCTCATTGGCACAGATGCAGCATTCTTACTGCAGTGCAGGCAGGTGCTCGCTGCCCGCTTCCCGGCTGGCTGGCTTCCTAAAGCAAATGGTTAGCATGGCATGCTTCCTCCCCCAGCACACCTGTGCACGAGCAGGTGCACGCCTGGCCGCGCAGCCTTGCCATCCTGGGCCCTGGCAGCAATGCAAAGCAAAGTGTCCTGATGCCAGTGTCGCTGGCACGTGCATGCACGCACACGCCTGCACGTGTGCTGCCTTGCGAGGGCAGGAGCTTGCTTTGCCCTCAGACCTGCATCCTCAAGTGGGGCTGCCCAACAGCAGACAGGGAAAGGCTCAACCAGCCTCAGGTCACCCCAGGGGTAAAGAACTGGAGTAGGAACCAGCCGGGCGAGGGGGAAACACCATTTTGCATCTGGCACCTGCTCAGGCACCGGTCTTGGCTTGGCAGGAAATGCCACGCGTGGCTGAGCTCCAGCAAAGTCAGCGAGGAGTCAGTAAGAAGGTGCCCACAGTCACGTCGGGGAAAAGCTCATCGGTCTGTCACACGCTCCCACCCGTTGTGCACGTGCTGGCCAGGGCGGATTTGGCTTCCTCTGGAAGGATGGACAGGCCATGAGGCCCTGGCCCACGTGGCTCTGCCCCTTGCACATGTGTGCTGTTCGCAGGTGCTGCTGTCTCTAGGAGCTGGCGCTGACCCTGAGGTTTGGAGTTCGCACGTAGGCAGGGCTGGGGCTGGTCTGCCCATGCAGGGCTGGCACAGCCGCGTGCCTTGGTGAGGGTTTCACACCGGGACATACTCGGGAGCTGCTCTGCAGTTAGGGGCCAGGCGATGGTTTTACTGCTGAGCAGTAACTTCGCATACACAACCGCACACAGCGCCACAGAACAGCGGTACTGCAGCATCCCAAGAGGCCGGCAACGTCTCAGCCTCATCCAGGGCTGACATTGCCACCAAACCCACCACCACTCACCCGTCTCTTTCCTGCAAACCCACAAACGAGGTCCAGCCTGGTCCTGCAGCCAGCACGCTGGCAGGGAAGGGGGTGCAGGTAAATGTGCTTCCAGCAAAGCTCAGCATCACTCCAGGGCTGTATCCTGATACATCCTGGGGTCCTCTGAGGATTAGTAACTGGCAGTAGAGCAGGTGGAGAGGGCAAGTCTCAGGCTCCAGCCACCACTGGGACAGCTTGTGCAGAGCATGGCTGGGGCAGAAAGTGGCTACTGGCTTCCTCCTGCTGGGAATGATCCATTCTTTGGGAAGTGGAGGGGACCCAGAGAGGGCCATGGCTGCAAAGACAGGAGGTGCCAAGGACTGAGGACTCTTGGTGCACCCCAGTACGGGGTGGTGGTGAGCAGGTGAGCACACGCATGCACAAAGGGGTTGTCACAGAGGGTCTCCGAGCTCCCTGCTGGCATCCCTGCGGGAAGCATGGGGCACTCATGGCTGGGATGCGCCCATGGGTAAGGACTTCTCTGGCAACAGGCTGGGGAGCATGCCCATCTCCAAGGGACTCTATTGCCTCTGATTATTTCTGAAGAAACAGACAGCAAAGCCAGCTTGTATGAAACCCGATTATTCAAATTTATTAACATCAAGAATTATGCAATGATGCTGTAGATTTTTTTTTTTATTAACAAATAGAAAACAGACTGTATACAACAGTGACCCCTACAGCACTATGCATCCACAAGGTAAAAATGAATGTGTCCTCCAACATTACCAACCCTGGATTGCTGATTTCGACGTAGCTTGGATTCTTAACATTCGGAATACATGTGATAATACAATTAGATACCCTTCCACCACCTTTATTCGTAACTCAATGCACTCTAAAGAGGGCTGCTCGCTCCCTGTCTTTAGTGCAAGCGTGATATAATAAGGAGTATTAATATATAGTACCATTAAATTAAGTCCAGTAGTCTTGCCACATTGGTTCATTAGAACGTCCTGAAGTAGCGGAAAGTACAATATTCTAGTGACTTTTAACGTTTGCAGGATAGCAGAAATTATAGATACACCCAGCCTCCGAAGCCATGTGTACTCCCCTCCCCTCCCCTGCGTACCCTGCTTTCCAAAGAGAGCCGGCCTGGCTCCGCTCTGGGGCTGGCTGGGTTTGTGCTCCTTGCCTTTGCAAACGCTCCGATGTACTTCAGTGGTGAGAGGTGACAGAACGGCGCTTGCACGCACGGAACCGTGGGACTAACAAAAGGGGCCATGTCTCGCTCTTTCCATCCCCTCCCTGGGGAAGTGTGGGACCCACTCTCTTCTCCTGCCCCCTTCCCAGCGAGACACACAAAAAGAGGCTCCAAAGCCTGGAGCCTGGGATTTTGGGTCTCTCACAAACAAGGCGACGAAAACTCACGTCATATCGGGATCTGCCAATACACACAGTCACTGGATTGGTTTAACACGCATCGTAACAGGACTGAACAGTTTCCAGCTGACAAAGGGTCCACTTCTCCAGCGACCCCACATGCCCTCCCAAACCCAAACCTAACTCAGGAAATAATGGGGGGAGGGAAAGGCTAAAAAAATAATTGGTAGCTTAGGTCCAGTTCCATGAAATTTCATATTCTACAGAGGATTAAAAAGCAGCCTACGGGGAATGGAGCCGGGCATGAACCACAAGCCAGCTGCTGCAAATTACCAAGGAAGCTGCACTAAAATGGGCAGAACCAGCAGCGACTGGGCTGAAATAAACACAGGGCAGTAAAAAATGTAAAAGCAAAAGGAAATAAAAACAAAAAAACCCAACTCCCAAAGGTTTGGCGGGTCCAGTTCTGCCTGGGCAAAACATTAAGACTTGCAAAAAATAAAAAATAAAGAGAGAGGAGATTATAAAAACCACTAGTAACTATTTTACATGTTTTAAAAAAAGATCCCATTCCACCCACCTAAAGCCTCGCTGTGAAATGCAGTCGCGTGAGAGAGGGCGAGAGATGCATATGAGCAGAAATTCAGCCAGAGACTGGAAATGCTTTTGGAGTCGGATTCCCTCGTTTGGCGCTGGGGCGAAGTTCCTAAATGCCGTGGTCAGAACTGGTTGGCGTGGAGGTCTGCTGCCTGGGCAGCACCTCCCTCTGCACAGAAGGACTGAGGAATGGGCGGCTCTGGCTCAGAGGGACCCGTCTCCACTCCTAGACATCCCCACCGCGACTGGAGGAAAGCACTAGTTACGTTGCATAGTGGTCGAAGCTGCCGAGATACTCCAGTGCCGCTCTGTAGCACAGCTGGTACTGGTCCTGCAAGGCACCAAGGGGGAAAAGTGTGAGAAGCAGGCACCCAAGGACATCAGGCAGCAGGATTTAACATCCAGAGATGCAGGCTCCCCTCCCTTCTCCCACAGATGTCCCACTGCCCTGGAGAGGAGGGAACTCTCACCTCTGTCTGCACCATCGCTGGCCGCTGCGTCCGCAAGGTCTTCACTGTCTGGAACATGTCCACCACCCCCTCGTAGCGCATCCTCTCCAGCACGATGCTCAGTGTGATGAACACGCCTGTGCGCCCGACCCCAGCGCTGTGCAGAGGGAGCAAGAGGTGCCATTAGAGACTCGCCAGTCCCAGCCAGGCTTTGCAAGCTCATGGAGCATGGGGACATGCTCAGTGGGGCCAGGAGAGGCCACAGGGACATGGCCAGCCAGAGGTGCCCTCTGAGCCCCATGGTGCCCACCAGTTCTGCCTTGCCTCTGGGCCAAGTTGCTGTGGCACCCTGCCCTGCCCAAAGACTCTTCCAAGGAGCTACAAATCAGTACCACCAGGGCACAAGGTTAATCTAGTCACCTGGCAGAAAGGCCGCAAATGGCACCCATGGATGTTGCCACCTCCTCATCCCTGCCTGCCTCTTGCCAGTGGTATATGCGGGAGGGGCACCAAGCGCAGGGGAGCTGGCAGCTGCCAGGGGAAGCGAGGTAGGGGACATCTCTGACGGCTCTCTGATGAAGGCGGAGGTGGGCGCTGACCTGTCCAAACTCACCTGCAGTGCACTGTGATGGGCCCGTCCTGCCCAAACTGCTCCTTGGTCTTGTGCACCTGCCCAATGAAGTCGATGAAGCCCTCTCCCGTCTTTGGCACTCCCTGCTCAGGCCAGTCTGTGAACTGGAATTGGCGGATGGTCCGTGACTGGCCGTCCTGAAGGGACAGAGGTGTTAGATGTGAACTGTGGGTGAGGAGACAGTGAGAGGGGCTGATCTTGCTCCCCTCAGCACTGGTGCTGCTGACCTGCTCTCAGACCCCTGTGCCCAGGCCAGGCGAGAAGATGCACAGGCCTGGTGGGTGAGCCCGGGAAGATCTTTCACTGAGTGTTCAGGTCCGGCCTCTGCTCTCATGTTTACCCCAGGGTGGCTGAGCTGAGCAGGACTTTGGGCCCCCGCAGGGTCTGTTGGGTCATGCCCTGGTCCTGTTTGGGGCCCAGCTCCACCCCAGGACCATGCCTGCTGTCACACGGGGGTCCTGCACCTGGTCAGATGCTGCACACAGAGACTCCAGGTGCAGGGGAGCCCATGTTAAATGCTTGCTCAAGTGCGCAGCACAGTCCAGGCAGGGTCTGGTGCTGATAGGGATCCCTGAGCTGCTCACTGAGGCTGACGCGGCTGGCAAAGATGGAACTTGTGGTGAGAAGAGCAGCAGGTGGGAGGCAGCAGCCCCTTCTGCCTGCAGCGCAAGGCAGCACCTTGCTTTCTGGTGCCTCCAGGAGCTGCTGCACGCTCCCCTCGCTGGCCAGGGCAGGGCAGAGACACAGGAGGCAGGGCAGCTGGGGAGCCAGCAGTTGCACTCACCCTGGCATCCGTCACCTTGAACTCCCGGAGGATGTACTGCGGCATGTTGTACTCTGCCATGGGGTCCACCACAAAGTACTGGTACCGTGCAGAGCGCTCTGCGGGCCAGTACTGATGGCACTTCTCCTGTGGATGAGGAGCACGGTGAGACATTAGCATCGACAAGCTGCCGCTCCTCCCTCCCGCTCCCTGGGAGTGTACGTGGCTGTGGGGCCACAGGGTCAGCCACAGGACGTGCCAGCGGGAGGCCGGCCCGGAGCGGCGGGTGCTGGGGACAGACTGGGGTGAGCTGAGAGGATGTGCCCACAGACAGCAGCCACACAGCCCCCTCCTCCCCGGAGCAGGATTCGTACCCGGCCCATCTCACGCAGCTTTGTCAACATCACCACGATGGTGGAGTTGTGCTCCCACAGCATCCGCCAGAAATCCTCCGTGGTCTCGGCCAGTGGTCCCTGCGTGGCGATGTAGGCCTTCTGCTGCCTGCAACAAACATAATGATGATCAGACCAACTCCTGGGAGGTGGGAAGCTGCTCCCAGGGGCTGGGGTGGGCTGGGAGAGCTGGAGGCAGGGGCCCTGTGCAGCAGGGAGCAGGGCTGGCAATGCGGCTGCAGGAGGCAGGTCTCTAGGACGAGCCACGGACTCTGGGGGAGGGCTGAGCCTAACCAGCACAAGTCTTCTAAGTGCTCCCCACAGATGAGCACCACTGGGTGCAGGATCCAGTCCTGCTGCGGTGACTGACCCCAGCCCAACCTCTTGCTGCTGCTTGTCCCCAGGCTGTCAGCATCCATTCGGGTGGAAAGGAGAGGCTGTGCTTGGGGACGACCCCAGCAGCACCCCTGGATTCCTGCACTTTTACTCTCTGCAGCACCCACTGTCCCATTGCATGGGAAGACACAGAGCAACTGAATCAGGTCACCTGGATCACACACACCAGCTAATAACCAGGCCAGTGTGGAAAACACAAATACAGTTTTGCAAACTTTTCTGAAACTTCCAAATTTGTCCTTGGTTCCACTGCAAACCAGAGCATCTCAAAATGTCTCATGTGAAATCAGAGCTTGATGTGCCCCAGCCCAGCTCCCACCCTGAAGAAAGCACCCTTGGTGCTTTGGACTCTGAGAAGGGCCAGCTCTGGCGTGCTGGTTCTTTGGCTCGCCAAGCGCCCAGCCTGGCATACTGGTGCCACCTGCTTCACCACAGCGCAGCGCTGGAGCCTGTGGGCCGAGGGGTGGCATCCTCCCCTCTGCTGGTGCTAAAAATTAATGAACATGCTGCAGGACAGCTGCCACGTGCAGGCTGAAGACAGGGACTGCTTCAAGATGGATTTATAAGACATTGTAAAAAGCAGGGAGTGGGGATGCAGAAGGAAACAAAAGAGCTAATAAAGATGCAGCATCAGTGAGGTCTGCAGGACCTCGGGCCAACTGATCTCTTTAGATAATACCGAGGAAGATTGCTCAGTTCAAAGGAAAAGACGGGAAGAGATAACAGCATTCTTCCTCTTTGGGGATGGGGTAAGTAGCACATGAAATGGCACCACATGCCGTGCTGGCAGCCCTCCCTCTGAAGCATCACCAAGGGGAAAAACCAACATCACTCTTAATCAGCTCTGGAGCCAGGACAGGGTGGCTGCAGCCCACCTGTCAGATACCCGCCGGGCTGCTGGGGTGGGCGCGCAGGCAGGCTGCCATGTTAATGACGCAGTGCTGGACGGCTCGGAGTCACACAGGCAGGAAGGAGCGGAGGCTGCTCCGTGACAGCTTTTCTCCAGCCTCTTCATCCTTCCTCATTGCTCTGTCCCACCCTGAGGGAGCCTGGCTTGCTGCCGTTTGCTGTGTTGGGATGCTCCCAGGGTTGCTCCCCTCCTGCTCCCTGCCTGCTCTTGCCTCCTCATAGCCCTTCCCCTGGGAACACTTCCTGGGCTCAGCTGCTGGAGCAGGGACGGAGGCACAGAGCCACTGGCTTGGCAGCACCAACATCTGTTCCCTTTGGCAGTGCCTGTTGCTCCTGGGAGGCCACCAGCCCCTAAGAAGTGTTTGGGCAGAGCCAAGCTGGAGGGGGACTGTGCCACATCCATGGTTGTATCCCCCGCTTCTGCACTGGGTGACCCTATTGTAATGGTGCACAGAGAGATGACAGGAATGAGCCTTGTATGTGTGTCGTTGGGATTTAGTGTGGATTATTGCCCAGGGATTGGCTGAGAAGGAGATGTGGCCACTGGGCTGCTTCCCTGCATTCTCCTCTCCTGGCACTTAGCATCTGAGAATGCGATGCCAGCAGTTAGATACAGAAACCATAAGTATTATTGTCCCACTAGATCTTCATTTGTTCTTTCTAAAAGGTATCCTGGGGAGCAGAACCCAGTGACGGGCTCTCCAGTGTCCACCACCAGCCCTGCCCCTCCTGAGGATCCACAGACTCCCCCACAAAATCCAGATATGGGACAATGAGCCTTGGGCTCCTGCCTGGATCAGCCATGCAGTGCAAGCACACTCTTGTTGCTACAACTAGTGAGGGGGAGGAGGTTTGCGTTAGGTGCTGCAGATACAGAACACATGCCAAGGGATGCCTACCAGAAGATCCTATAAACCTCCACAGGAGCCAGCACAGCCTCCCACCCCAGCCATGTGGGCATCTGTGTACAGCAATACAAGCCAGCCTGGCAGCGCTCAGTCACCAGCAGTCTTCACATACTGTAACTATACGTACTGGAGCATCTGAGAAGATGGGAATAGATAAAATGCAGCAAAGTGCTCCCCAGCCCACCTCTAGGCAGCCAGGATTGGTCCTTGGGAAAGAGGAGAGGGCATCTCTTCCCAAGTTCCCAAGCAGGCAGGACAGGCTGGCCCAGGCACCTAAGGTGGCCCTTACCTGTATCCATCTATGAAGCTGGCATTGATGTAATCGGAGCCCTCGACACCCCGGATGGGCTGCAGACAGACTCTCGTCAGCTCGTACGGCATAATGTTCACGAGGCGGTTCTTGAATTTGTTGCATGGGAGGTTGGCACTGATGAAACGTGAGGTATGTGCTTTAGAGTTGGCCAGCAGCTGAAAGAGGAAAAGACATGTCAGACTCTCTCTGGGGATGCAGCAGTCCAGGGGCAAAATCAGGATCCTGGCAGCAGGGCCGGCAGGAGTCCCTCTGGGCATGCAGCCACGCTCCCTCCTCTGAGTGAGGGACAGCCACTGCAGACCAGGCCTTTCTGGACCAGACGAAGGGCTCTGCCACCACATTACAAGGAGGCTGCACGTGGCTGCTCTGTTTCCCAGTAATCAGTCTTGTTTTCGGAAGCGCATTGGCCCCTCCGCCACGGCATTGCACACCTAGGCACGGCACAGCCTCGCCGCTGGCTTTTGCTGCACGGCAGGGGAACCACCTGCACTGACCCGCTGGCAGAGCCCCAAAGACACACAGAGTGCAGTGGAGACCCACAGCAGCTCTCTGACCCACAAAGAGCCAGGACATGAAGCTGTGCACCTCACTGAACCTGGGACACACACCTGGTGGCATCAGGGAAGGAAAGCTTTCCATCTTCCAGCAATGTCTTGCTATTTACTTTTCACCTCAGAAGAACCCAAGAAAAATATGAGAATTGTGACAGTTTTAGGTAAAGAAGATCTATTTTGGTTTATTTACCGTGAGACATTTTATGGTTCTCTTTGAGCCCTGTAAACTGGAGTCACGGTAAACGTGTTACTTAGATCTGCTGGCAGAGACATTCAAACAGAAGTCCCTCTTTTTTTTTGTCCCCTATTTTTTTTTAATTTTTTTTTCTCCCAA
This sequence comes from Tauraco erythrolophus, assembly GCF_009769465.1. Lineage (NCBI taxonomy): Eukaryota > Metazoa > Chordata > Aves > Musophagiformes > Musophagidae > Tauraco > Tauraco erythrolophus. Next base: position 23,761,689 of record NC_141474.1, on the reverse strand, counting down.
AAAGACTCTCTCCAGCATCTCCAGAGCCACCCTTCTCTCTATGTGTGTCAGCTGGTTCTTGGCAGAGGCTCCCTGCAGAAGGACAGGGTTGCTCTTTGGGGAATGATGCAGCCATGTGAAGCCCTCCCATATCCTGCTTCCAGGGTTTCTTATGCAGTGGACACTGCCAGGGCACAGAGAGGGGTAAATTTTATTGCTGTTCTAAAGAGGCCCTTGAAGAAACAGCAAATTTTTGTCTTCCTTACAACGGAGTTGCTAGAGTTGAGCCTAATTCTGTGGCTTTCTTGAGGGGTTTTCTCAGAGCAGGTGTCCATGAGATACTAATGCATGTTCTACTGTCCCAAGCCCAGGACACCAGCAGCTCTTGTAACCACAAGACAGAGCTGCTCAGCTATTCCCAGTTTATACAGAAAGTCAATATTTTGCCTCTCCTGCTCCTTTGTCACTTCGAGGGAATCCCCAGGGTGAAGCTGTGTTGCTGCAGTTCATTTCACAGCCTGCATGGTCTGCTGCCTCCCTGCAGGAGCTATATTCATCTGCATGAGTTCACTGGACTAATGCACCTCATATGAGAATATGGGTGCTTAGCAGAGCTCAATTCCACCTCGAAGGCTGTAATAAATCCCTGCAGCTGGCATTCACAGATACACACAGCAAAACGTGGGCTTGGCTTTTTAAAAACAGTGTGCCTTAAAACACCGCCTTCACCAACTCTAGACAATGAGGCTTGGTGTCGAGGTGGTTAAAAGATAACAGAGCTCAGCATTGAAGAAATGAGGCTATAAACGTCTCACATATTTAAATTGGAGCTGTTTCCAGACAAGTTGTTCACAGTAACATCAATTATCACTAACACGATCTGCATCTGATTTCAGATGCAGCTCCTGCCGCACAGTGAACCTAGAGCAGACCGTGCTGCTGAGAACTGCACATCCATCTGCCTTTTATATCCTCCCCAGAAGCTGCCAATCCAGGGGGGACCATGGCTGACACAGGCTTTACAATTCAAATGTATCTCAAATCACTGCCTACCTGGTTTAGAAACACACAAAAGAATAACCGTCTGTAATGATCCATGGCTCTGCTCTCCTCTCCCAACCCCTGGATGAGCGGCCCCGTGAGGCTGTGTGGGCAGAGACAGGGTGCTTGGGAAGTGGGGTGCTGGGGCTCTGTCACCAACCTTGAATTCCAGCTCCATTGCAGTGACGCTCTCGCCTGGCGGCACCTGGGTCAGCTTCTGGATGTGAGCAAAGAGGTTGCGTGCAGGCACCTCAGTATTGCCGCACGTGGCTGCCTCCAGCAAGGCCTCGTGGATGAAGATGTACTGGTCCTCTGTCTGCACCATGTAGTTGCGCTGAGAGCGCATGCACGTTACGTGGCCATAGATGTCCACGGTCTTCTCATGTTTCATCCGCTCCAGCATGGCATCAATGACAATGAAGCAACCAGTTCGGCCCACACCGGCACTGTGGGAACAAAGCACATGGCCTGAGATGACACCGTCTCCTACAGACACTGAACAAGCTCTGCTCTTGCTTAAGAGAGCACCTGGACCTCGAGTGCATGAAAGGGGAGTGAAGGCTGCTCCCCACACTGATGGCTAAGGAGCTGAGTCCCAAACAAGAGGTGACACGAGGAGCAAGAAAGAGAGGCACAGGAGAATGTGGGAGGGTACTCAGCCCTTCTGCTGTCCCCCTTTCACTGATGGAGCGGAAGGGACACAGTGTCACTCTGCTGTCCCTGCGGTGGCTGACAGCACCTCCACAGCAGGAGGAAAAATGTGTTTAACAGGCAGGAGAGTGACAGCGTACATGTGCATTGAGGCAGAAGACCTGAAGTCCAGGCTGGGCCCTGACACCATGAAGACCAGAATTTCAAGCCTGCTTGTCCCCTAACCTGGGTCACTGCTTCCTAACTCATAAAATGGGGACAGCCAGCCTGAGGGGGGAAAGCAGAAGGGTGAGGTCACACATTTCTATGCCGAGCCCTTTGCTTAAGCACTGGATGCCTCTCCACATCTGTTGGAAGGGCAGTAGCAATTCCCAAACTGCTCACCCTGAGAGCACCCTGAAAACAACAGACAGGCTGTCGTGACATGTAAACACAGACAGAGATATGGAGTAGACATTTCCTCGTTTATGGTGCAAGTCAGATCCTTAACAGGGCTTTAATACAGCTCGTTTGGGTGTTAATTATACCCCGCTCCCATCTGAAACAGAGCATGAAAGAAGAGCATTAAACACTGCTGGTAAGGCGTATGCTGGAACAGCAATGATGGAGTGGTTTGTTCAGTAACAGTCCCCACTCGGCCGGTATAGATAAATCTTGCCTGGATAAGATGCTGAACCTTAGTAGACTAATATTTTGCTTAAAGAGCTGCCTTTCTACCCTGTGAAAAGAGTTCTACTGTAAACACCATATATGAGTGTTTGTGGAGGCCGCTGCAGACACGTCTGTCAGTGATGTGCCTCTGAAAGGTATCACCTACTTATGCTGGGCACAGATCACTTCATTCTTAAATGGTACTTGCATTTTTGCAGGAAAAAATGTTTTCTGAGGCTCTCCATACACTGTGCTGTTTAACCTGACAGAGCAGTAGCAATACAAATGTCACCACTGCACTACTGCTGCTGGTTGCTGTCCTGTTCCCAGCCCGAGCATGCAGTGCAGGTTATGCTACTGTGAAACCTTCCTCACAGGAAGAGGAGACCCCACTTCTAGCTCTACAGGTTAAAGCTCCTGCAGGCAGGAGGCACGTGCCCAGGTGCTGCTTTGCAAACACACAGTCCTACCTGCAATGGACAACCATGGGCCCAGCATCCGGTGGGTTACAGGCCTTGACCCGTCGCAGGAAAGCTAGGATTGGGGTGGGGTATTCCGGTACCCCGTGATCAGGCCAAGCCATGAACTGGAACTGTCGAAGCTCTCGCTTCTCACTGGAGCCATTCTGTTGAGGACAAAGAGGAGTTGTTTTGCGTGAGAACTGTCTCACCCTAGGATGGGAACCCACTGATGGGGTAACAAGGTACCCAGCTGGCTGGGTAACAACAGGCATGTAATGCTGTGCGCGATCATGAGCCTATTGGGCTTTTGCCACTGAAGATTTGGAGGCAAAATACAGGCTTCTTGCAAGGCTTCTGTACACATGGATGCTCCTTGGAAATCCAGCAGATACAGCTTGCAGAGCAGCTCTGTGGGAGTGGAGCAGACTGACAGGAAGGTGAAAGACTCCTTTCTGCACAGCATGGGGTCACTACTCACATGCTCACTGCATGTTCAGGGAAAAATGGGCATTAGGCATGGAAGGGCCACAGCAGCCAGCTCCCTTCCTGCTCCTCTGCATCATGGCTCTCTGGGATGGCAGATCAACCCAGCGCCTGCAGAGGCTGCCCTGCTCCTGTCAGGTGCTGCTGAGTGATCTATGCAGCAACGCCGTAGGACTGGCTGGGCAACTGCTGGGGGCGAGGTGCCTTCCTGGGGTGTGAGTGTGTCCCCACCACCACTGCTGGGCTCTCAGCCAGCACGGCCCAGGCTCCATCACGCACAGAGGCAGCCGCTGCGGAGCCGGTTTGCGTTGCCGCGACACGCTGCTGCTAGCACTGCCCCCAGGGATTTCCAAACACTAATGAGGCGCGCAGCCCACAGAAGAGAAGGGCATGTGCCCACGTCAGCATGGCCCCTACATCTGCATTATTAGTGACAGGAGTGCTAAAAATTCACTGCTTCCCATGCTGTCCCTCTAATGGGAGGACAGCTGTTACCTGTACACTCGTCAGAGGCAAGCACAGCCCCGGCTCTGGAGCCCATCGCAGGGTCTGGATGCACACAGAAGAGCATCAGGTGTTCTGGCCAAAGTCCAGTAGAGGCCAGATGCACAACCTGCAGCCGGTCTCCCACTGCAGCCCAGCTGTGAGAAACGGCCCATGCTTGCCCAAGCCAGGCACAGTCGGTGGCCTCTGCCTGTGGGCCGTGCAGCACCCCGCAGCACTGGGCAGCCGAGGAAGTGCCCTGCCATGGCACCGGCTGTGTGCTACCTGGTGCAGAAACAGCCTGGCCAGGCCATACCTTGTACAGTGCAAAGGTGCGGACGGTGTAGGTCGCCAGCTCGACTGTGTCCAGCAGGGTCACTTGGATCATCCCGTAGGTTTCTGTACCCCGGCTTGGCCAGTACTGGTCACACTTTACCTGCAGGGAGGAGAGGAGAAAGGGTCAGTGCTTGGCTGCTGGCTGGGGCATTCAGGGTGAGGAACGGGGCTCTGCCCTTCAAAGGGTATAGATGGAAAAGAGTCACTGTGTGTGGGATCCAAACACACAGATTTCCTTTTCTCCAAGTGTCCCAGTCCCCAGCAGAGAGGCAGCACACCCTGGGCTCCTTTCCATAAGATTCACATTCACAGAGGGGATATTTTTTTTTTCCCCCTCTGGAGCCACTGGTGGGAAGCGGTGAAGGGGACAAAGCCACCAGACACACCAGCAAGAGCAGCACCAGGTATGCAGACAGTGTGCAGCAACTGCTACCAGTGATTTGTGCCTGCCATAATTTTTCTTCTCTACCCCCTCTTTGGGAAGATGGAGTCTTTGGGACTGTGCTTGCAGCATTCCTCTGCCTGAGTTCTGTCTGCATGGAGAGAAAGTCAGCAGCTGTGGGTTGGTGGGAGGAGGGCTGGTGAAGCAGGGCAGGGGAAGTGGTGGTTTCTCTGGGGAGGGCTTTGCTTGAAGGGCAGTCGAGGTGAGGGAGATGCAGCCTGCATCCCCACCAGCTCCCTGCTCTTCAGTCCAAGGTCCTCAACTCACAGCACTGAGTTGAGACAGGACACAGCTCTGCGTCCATTATGGTAGAGTATGTAACAGGCACCACTTTCCCCCTATAGCACCCCTAGTCCCTGGGGTAACCCTGCCACCAGGGGCCCCAGACAGTAAACCACTCTGGTGAAAGAAGGGACACAGCCCATGACAGGGGTGAGCATTCCCCAAGAGACACCAGCCTGCCCTTCTGGTGGGTGGCACATCTCTGGAAATCTATGTCTTTCAGGTGTTTCAAAAACTGCTCCACAGCATGGCACAGAGACCAGCTCAGATACAGACACAACTTGTTCTCTCTCTGCAAGAAGACAGAGACTGTGGCCAAACCATCCCTTCAAGCCCTTCCTGCAGGCAGCACTGTCCCATCATGAAATCACTGCTGCTCCCTAGAGACTCCCTGCCCTGCAGGGTCCTTTCTCTCCCCTTCTCAACCCCACAGCCAGAACACTTTGAGCTACTGGTCACAGCTCCTGCTGCAAGACCACTTGGCAGAGAGCCCTAACACATTCCCAGGGCCCCATCCCTCTGTCCCCTTCATGTCCCTGTGCATCCCTCCCTGCTCACCTGCTGATGCCCTCCTCCTCCTCCTATTCAGTGCTCAATGTTTGCAAATTACTCCTCCGGTTTTGTTCTCACCAGCCCAGAGCTCCCTATTTAATTTGGCACCCTCAGCATCCCTATTTCATCTGGCACCCGGCTCGCCCGCCCCGCGGAGCTGCGGTGCCTGGTTGACAGGAGGAAGACTTCATTCCCACCCATGTGCACTGCACCGAAAATGCCTTCCCGCCCTGGGAGAGAGGAGTGAATGGAAGATCATCTGTGCTTGTCAAGGAATAGTAATTTAATTATTAGCCGAGCATGTTTACAGGGGAATGTGTGGGAAGGGAAACAACAGGCTTAATTAGAAATCAATGAAGTTCTGCCTTTTAATTGAAGGCACTTTAAGCAGGGTGGGGCTTGTGAGAGCTAAGAGCCCTCATCCTGTACTCTGGCTGCTGGAGTGCAGCAACCTGGGGTCAGAGGGATGCATCTGTCCCTGCTTTTTTTTTTTTTTTGGGTTGGCTCTCAGTAAGCCCTGCCCTGGCAGAAGTGCCTGGAGCAAGGCTGCCTGACAGGAGCACTGCAGGCGCCTGCATGTCCAGAGCCGCTCCGCTGCCTCCTGCCCGGGGTCTCCTGCCCTTCAGGCTGCCATGCTGCCTCGGGTCTGTGCTCCCGGCGTAAATCTCAGATTTGTCTTCCTCGCTTGGCACAGAGCAGCCTGTTATTTCACGCTGACCAGCTGCAGAGCGAACAACTCAGAGGTCACAAACCTTATTTCAGAGCTAAACCGATCCTATCCTCACAAGCGAGCAGCAGCTGCAGCTGCATCTCCGACCACCCGAGTTTGCCTTGCCTGGCTTGGGGGCGAGGTGACACCTCTAAAGGAGGTGAGGGAAGGGCAGAATGGCATCCTGCAGGCGCTGAAGACAGCTGCTTGCCGTGTCCCCCTCGGTGTGGTTGGCAGAGGACATTGCAGGGGAGCAGCACAGCATGTCCCTGCGCCTGAGCCCGTGCTCCAGGCAGAGGGTCCCCTCCTGCCACCCACGTGCTACAGGGCCCTGCGCGCTCGAGCACAAAACAAACTTCAGAGGAGTTCCCTGTGCGGGATAATAGCAGCGCCTGGGCTGGTAATTGAAAATTATTTATTCATGACCAGATAAGAGCCAGTCACATTTTCTGCCAAATTTACCCGTAATGTTTATGCCTCATTTTCAAGCTCTGTAAATTTTATGCTGAAGCCGATGCACTGTGGCACTAAAGCAGATAAGAGATGTTTTCTTCTGGCGGTCCTTGCTTCTCATTAACTTAAGGAGCACAGTAATGTCCTGAACAGCCATTTATTGCAGCTTTGCTGAGTGCTTCCTGTCCCTCCTCCTTTGATGCCCTGTGCCCAAAAGCAGCTGGGCACCTTTCCTCAGCTGGAGAGCTGTGCTCTGCTCCTGGCCCCACTTGCAAGGTCCAGATGGCATCACTGCCAGTGAGAGGGCTGGACTAGAACGTGGCTGCCAGGCCACAGAGCCCATGAGCACCAGCCTCTTTGCACCCCTGCCTCAGGACAAGAAGTGCCAGAAGAGATCACATCCCAGACATCACCTCCTCCAAGGTCAGGAGCAATTCATCCCAACAAAGAGGAAGCCAGGCAAAAACACTGGGAGACATGCATAGATGAACAAGTAGCTCCTGGACAAACTCAAACATAAAAGGGAAACCTACAGAGGGTAGAAACAAGGACAGGTAGCCTGGGAGGAATACACAGAAATTGTCCAAGCAACCAGGGATCAGGTTAGGAAAGCTAAAGCCCTGATAGAATTAAATCTGGCCAGGGACATCAAGGGCAACAAGAAAAGCTTCTATAGGTATGTGGGTGATAAAAAGACAAGTAGGGAAAATGTAGGCCCTCTCTGGAAGGAAACAGGATACCTGGTCACCTGGGATATGGAGAAGGCTGAGGTACTCAACAACTTTTTTACCTGTCTTTGCTGGCAAATGCTCTAGCTGCACTGCCCATGTCCAGGAAGGCAAGGGCAGAGATGGGGAAAATGAAGGACCACTCACTGTAGGAGAAGATCAGGTTCAAGACCATCTAAGGAACCTGAAGTCACACAAGTCCATGAGACCTGATGAGATGCATCTGCGGGTCCTGAGGGAATTGGCAGATGAAGTTGCTAAGCCACTATCCATTATATTTCAGAAGTCGTGGCAGTCCGGTGAAGTTACCACTGACTGGAAAAGGGGAAACCAGCCCCATTTTTAAAAAGGGAAAAAAAGGAAGACCCAGGGAACTACAGGCCAGTCAGTCTCACCTCTGTGCCTGGCAAGATCATGAAGCAGATCCTCCTGGAAACTATGTAAAGGCACATGGAAAATAAGGAGGTGATTGGTGACAGCCAGCATGACTTCACTAAGGGCAAATCGTGACTGACAAATTTGGTGGCCTTCTGTGCTGGGGTTACAGTGTTGGTGGATAAGGAAAGAGCAACAGATGTCATCTACCTGGACTTATGCAAAGCATTTGACACTATCCCGAATAACATCCTTGTCTCTAAATTGGAGAGACGTGGATTTGATGTATGGACCACTCAGTGGACAAGGAACTGGCTGGATGGTCGCACTCAAAGAGTTGTATTCAATGGCTCGATGTCTAAGTGGAGATCAGTGACAAGTGGTGTTCCTCAGGGGTCAGTACTGGGGCCAGTGCTATTTAACATCTTTGTTGACGACACAGGCAGTGGGATTGAGTGCACCCTCAGCAAGTTTGCTGACAACATCAAGCTGTCTTGTGTGGTTAACATGCTGGAGGGAAGGGATGTCATCCAGAGGGACTTTCATGGGTGAGCCTGTGAGAACCTCATGAAGTCCAACAAGGCCAAGTGCAAGGTCCTGCACGTAGGTTGGGGCAATCCCAAGCACAAATACAGGCTGAGAGGAGAATGGATTGAGAGCAGCCCTGAGGAGAAGGACTCGGAGGTGTTGGTCGATAAGAAGCTCAACATGAGCCAGCAATGTGCGCTTGCAGCCCAGAAAGCCAACCGTATCCTGGGCTGCATCCAAAGAAGCGTGGCCAGCAGGTTGAGGGAGGGGATTCTGCCCCTCTACTCTGCTCTCATGAGACCCCACCTGGAATACTGTGTTCAGCTCCAGGGCCCCCAACACAAGAAGGACATGGAGCTGCTGGAACGTGTCCAGAGGAGGGACGCAAAGATGATCTGAGGGCTGGAGCACCTCTCCTATGAAGACAGGCTAAGAGAGTTGGGGCTATTCAGCCTGGAGAAGAGAAGGCTTCAGGGTGATCTTATAGCAGCCTTCCAGTACTTAAAGGGGGCCTACAGGAAAGCTGGAGAGGGACTTTTTACAAGGGTGTGTAGTGATAGGACAAGGAGTAATGGCTTTAAACTGAAAGAGGGGAGATTTAGATTAGATCTAAGGAATATATTTTTTACATTGAGGGTGGTGAGGCACTGGACCAGGTTTCCCAGAGAAGCTGTGGATGCCCCATCCCTGGAAGTGTTCAAAGCCAGGTTGGATGAGGCTTTGAGCAACCTGGTCTAGTGGAAGATGCCCCTGCCTATGGCAGCGGGGTTGGAACTAGATGATCTTTAAGGTCTCTTCCAACCCAAACCATTCTATGATTCTATGATGGCTGCTTGGTGCTCTGGGCTGGGAAAGAGCAACTGACGGTGCTGCTGTGGGAGACTTCGCTCTGCTGTGCTCTTGGGGATAGCCCAGGGTAGGAGAAATCCGGCTTTAATATCTCTCTTGTGCAACACACCCCGGCTGAGACATGCTACACTCGCAGCTTCAGGAAAGCTAATCTACAATGTGTGTTTCTGAACAGCCACCAAATGATTCTGAAACTGATTGTAAAGCTTTGAAGGCAGCTAAATTGCACAATCCAGCCATTTCTATCCTTTATGTGCTGCTCGCTTTGTGAAAACATGAAAAAGGGAGGATGATTTGGACCATCAAGCCAGCTGTAATTGCAAACCATGAAAGCTGATGCTCTTTAAAGATTTTTTTTTTCCCCCTGCAGCTCAGGAGCCCTTTAAAGCAGTGTCACCCCTACGGGGATGCAAAGCGCTGCTGGTCCCGGTCGGCTTATCTACACACAGCACTGCTGAGGAGGACTTGGGGAGCTCGCTTGGCAAGGTGGCAGAGCCTGCTCTGTGCTGGGCATCTCTCCATGAGGCCCTGCTGCCCAGACCAGGCTCTGCAGCTGGAGAGACAGGCCTGTGCCTGCACCAAAGCCCCTGCGCAAGGCTACTTTCAAGCAAGGTCACCTGTGAATAACGCTGTGACTCCACGTGACACATGGAGCAGTGCTGTCCCACAGCAGTGTGAACATCAGCAGGCAGTGATGCAGCAGGGACCCAAGGGGCTGCATCAGATGAGGTCTGCAGGCTCTGGAGTGGAGTAAACTGTAAAATGGTGACTCATGCCGAAAGCTGGGAGCTATGGGCAGTGACCAGGATCTTCCCTGGTCCCAGAAAGGTGTGATCCTGAGTGAGCTCTAGCCCTCACCCAAGGAGCATGAGGAAAAGCAGAGCAGGAAGGTGGCTGAAAGCCATCCTGCCTTGGAAGATGTTGGAGAAGCCAACAAAAAACCCAGAGAAAATAATCTGCAAGTCCACATCCCAGCTCACAGCAGGGCCCTCCTGTGAGGGGGTGCCCAGAGGCACCTCCAGGGTCCACCAAACACGCAGGGAAGTCCTTGCTGTGCAGGGCTGGTGCAACTCAGGAGCAGCCGGGCTTCCCCACTGCCTCCACTGGCAACCTGTCTCTCCAGCAGTGCCTGAGAAAACTGCCCATTTCTCCTTAGTGCTTGGGACACGCCAGAGAGCCAGCAGGGCGTGGGCAGTGGTGTCAGGGAGTGAATGCTGGGGCTGGGTCCAGTCGGGTCAGCCTAGAGCCCCTGGGCAGCCAGGCAGGCTGCCTGCAACTTCTGCGAGGGCTCTGGTCACCCCCTGCTCATGACATGGATTCACAGTGCCCGTCCCATCACCGAAAGCCTGACCACACGCACTGTGTTTGGGACACAAACCAATACTGCAGGAGGTAATTGCAGGATGATAGGACAGGGAGCGTGCTGGGGGGAGATAACGCACGGCTCAGCAGCACAGGCGTCTCAGGCAAAGACAAGTGCCTGTGGGGTCAAAGGAAACCTGTTATCTTTGAGAAACACGCATCTTGGAGTGCCTTCCCATAACTAAGCAGCCCAGAAGTTAAGTAAGTCAGGACTCCAGGCATGGATTTACTTGGCAACTTAAAAGGGCTTTTCCTCGTACTTCAAATACACGCTCCATCACTGAAACGTGAAGGCACAAAGAAGTCCCCCATACAACCCCCAGCTGCAGAGAGTAGCTGATCAGCAGCTCCTCATCTTGCTTAGCTCACGTGTCGAGCCTTGAGCCACAGGACGGGTCAGGTTAATTTACCTCCCTGTTTGGGCTGGGGTGGGCGATGGCAGCCGCTGGGCAGACGAGGCAGAGCCGTGCAGCGGGAAGCACAGTGCAAAGCTGGGGTTGGATCTCTAGAGGCAGCTCGTCTCCGAGGAATGCTATTTTTCCCTGCAGGCTGTGGGGCATTTGTAGATCCAGGGAAGCCCATGAACAAAGCCTGTTTTTGTACATGCAGGAAAAGCAGATCTGTTTTGCCAGGGTGATCGGTTGTTCCAGCTGCTTCCTCCCAGCCAGCATGGGCTAGGACACCCCTGCGAGCATTTTGGTGCTAAAGCTTTGAAACGGAGGGAGAGCATGCAGGCAAAAGTTTTAACTAAACCCAAACTTGACAGTTTCTGCTTCTCAAGAACAAGCTTATTGGGCTAAAAATAACCAGTGCTTCACAGCTTGAGCGCACACAGCCCCTTCTCCTGCTGTTGGCATGGCAACACTAAAATATTCTGCAAGTACAAAAGCTCATTGCTAAAATTTTACTTTTAGGAACAAACTGAATCACGAGAGGCAGAAGCTGCCTCCTGCTTGGGCAGGCTTTGCCCAAAGGGTCCATCTGGGCACGGGAGCACGTCGGTCACAGCTTAACGAACTCCTGCTTCAGGGGCTGAGTAAGAACCTCTGTCGTGAGACACCATAAGCATCATCCACAGTGAGGGCTCCTGCTCCTTCTTCTCCACCTCACGCTCTAACCACAGTTTGCAGGCAGCTTTGCATTTATTACATCAGAATATCTAATCTTGGCAGTATGAGCCGATCGTTTATACATGTTGTCATTGGACAAGACACAAATTAGTCTTGTTATTGCAATAAGACCCCGTCAGCCATTCCCTTCTATCGCCAGAGATGCCACGGCCCTGTCAGGCTGCAAGATGCTGCTGATACCACCTACCCACCGAAGCTTCTCAGCTTCTGGGACGCAGCCCCCAGGCTTTCAGAGACTGTCAACACTCCCCATCTCAGAGCCTTCCCTTCTCCCTTTTGGTGCGAGTGATGCAGGCAGGGAAAGGATGGGTGTGCACGCTGACACACAGGCAAGGCAAGGGTTAATGAGCAGCACAGTGACAGGAGGTTCTGCCGCCCTTTTGCCCCACAGGGATATGCTTAAGAGGCACTTGGGCACTTGTTGGGGTGCCTGCAGCAGTGAGCCACACCACTGGACCTGCATCTCCCTGGATGCCCATACGCTGTAAAGTGTTCCCATCCCTCTCTTCTGCCCCCCACCCCCAGCTCCAGAAAAGAGGAAGCACACACGGTACCCTGGACTTCTCCTCCAGCCTGGTCATCATGACTATAGTTGCTGTTCTCTGTTCCCACACCATCCTCCAGAAGTCGCTGAGGGTTTCTGGCAGAGGTCCCTGCGTGGCGATGTAGGCGTTCTGCTTCCGATATCCATCAATGTAATTGGCATTGATGTAATCGCTGCCCGGGACCCCTGTGGAGAAAGAGGGTGAATCGTTACTCCAGGGTCAGCCCACGATCCTGTGCCCATAGCTCTGCTGGGCCCTGCAGGCAGGGGAATAGGGTGGCATGTTCGCAAGGCTCTTGACCAGTCTCCTTTACAGGGTTATGGCAGAATGTCTCCCAGGGATCCTGCAAAGGACAAGGACAGTATTTCCACAAAGAAGAACCCTTTGTAACTCCCACATTAATGCAACAAGCAGGCAGCACCAAAGCAGAGAGACAGCTGCCACCCGCACACAAAGGGAAATTCACAGACAGGAATATCAAGGAGCTTGTTTGGCCCCAAGCAACTGATTGAAATAATTGTCTTAAATTCACCAGCTATTTGTTATGGTCCTAGAGCACCTTTTAAAAATGAAGCTGCTTCATTAGCTTGCCTCTGTTAGCAGGGGATGTCAGGCAGGGATGTCCTCCCATCCCTCTTGCAGGGACAAGGACTCAGAGGAGCCAGAGACCTTCCTCCCACCACCACTGAAACCCTCCTCAGCGTGAGAACTCCCCCCATTCTGCTGCCTGCTGGCAGAGGCTGGTCCAGCTCCCACCACTTTAAGGAAAGGACTTTCTTGTAAGGGCCTTTAAAATGCAAACACACACTTAATAAAACAAATGTGGCAAAGCAGAGGCCTGGGGCTGTTTCCAAACCCAGCTCAGCATGGGCTGTCCGGGCTGCAGGGAGGGAAAGCAGCAGGAATCTCCTTGTCTCCCAAGGAGAGAAGGTACTTAATGCTTTACTTATGTAACTTAATGCCTTACTTATGTACTTCAGGCTGAGGCACTTAACGCCTTCTTTGCCTCAGTCTTTAATAGTAAGATCAGTTCTTCTCTGGGTACCTGGTCTCCTGAGCTGGAAGACAGGGACGGGGAGCAGAACGAAGCCCCCATAAACCAAGGGAAAATGGTTGGCGACCTGCTGCATCACAGGCACACACAAGCCTATGGGGTGGATGGGATCCACTCAAGGGTACTGAGAGCTGGTGGAAGTGCTCACCAAGACACTTTCAATCATTTATCAGCAGTCCTGGCTAATCAGGGAGGTCCCAGTTGACTGGAGGTTAGCAAATGTAATGCTCATCTACAAGAAGAGCCAGAAAGAGAATCTGGGGAACTACAGGCCTTTCAGTCTGAGCTCAGTGCTGGGGAAGGTAATGGAGCAGATCATCTCGAGTGCCACCACGCTGCACGTACAGGACAATCACGTGATCAGGCCCAGTCAGCACGGGTTTATGAAAGATAGGTCCTGCTTGCCTAGCCTAATTTCCTTCTATGCAAGGGGACCCACTTAGTGGATGAAGGAAAGGCTGTGGATGTTGTCTACTTAGACTTTAGTAAAGTCTTTGACACTGTTTCCCACAGCATTCTCCTGGAGAAACTGGCTGTTCACGGCTTGAACAGCTGGGTAAAAAACAGGCTAGATGTCTGGGCCCAAAGAGTTGTGGTGAATGGAATTAAATTCAGTTGGTGGCTGGTCACAAATGGTGTTCCTCAGGGCTCAGTATTGGGCCAGTTCTGTTTAGTATCTTTACCAATGACCTGGACGAGGGGATCAAGCGCACCCTTAGTAAGTCTGCAGACAACACCAAGTGGGGTAGGAGTGTGGATCTGCTTGAGGGTAGGAAGGCTCTACAGAGGGATCTGGACAGGCTGGTTTGATGGACTGAGTCCTGCACTTGGGTCGCAACAACCTCATGCAACACTACAGGCTTGAGGAAGAATGGCTGGAAAGCTGTTCGGTGGGAAAGGACCCTGGAGTCTTGGTCAATAGCCAGCTGAATGAGCCAGCAGTGTGCCCAGGTCGCCAAGAAGGCCAATAGCATCCTGGCTTGTATCAGAAATAGTTTGGCCAGTAGGACTAGGGAAGTGATTGTCCCCCTGTACTTGGCACTGGTGAGGCTGCACCTTGAATATTGTGTTCAGTTTTGGGTCCCTCACCACAAGAAAGGCATTGAGGTGCTGGAGTGTGTCCGAAGAAGGGCAAGGAAGCTGGTGAAGGGTCTGGAGCACAAGTCCTATGAGGAGTGGCTGAGGGAACTGGGGTTGTTTAGCCTGCAGAAAAGGAGGCTGAGGGAGATCTTATCACTCTATACAACTACCTGAAAGGAGGTTGTATCGAGGTGGGTGTCAGTCTCTTCTCACAAGCAACAAGTGACAGGACAAGAGGAAAAGGCCTCAAGTTGTGCCAGCGGAGGTTTAAGATATTAGGAAAAATTTCTTCACTGAAAGGGTTGTCAAGTGTTGGAACAGGCTGCCCAGGGAAGTAGTGGAGTCACCATCCCGGGAGGTATTTAAAAGACGTGTAGATGTGGTGCTTAGGGACATGGTTTAGTGGTGGACTTGGCAGTGCTAGGTTAATGGTTGGACTCGATGATCTTAAAGGTCTCTTTCAACCTAAATGATTCTATGATTTATTAGAGGAAGGAAATAAAGGCTGGGGTCTCCCCCTCACCCTTCTGTCGTAGGGAATTTTCCACAGGTCCCAGTAGTCTCCAGCAAAAACAAAGCATTGGCAGCTCTCAGGGAGCAGCAGCAGCTGGAGTGCAACACCCAGCTCCCTTGGCATGAGCGGCAGGGACCTGGCAGGACGCTTTGGGAACGGTTCCCAGGAAGACACAGACACTACTTACAGCAATTGAGTCAAGCTAGAAAACAGGGATTCCCCCACTCGCATACCCCACAGCTGTCTAACAGGGTTTGCCCACCATCAGGCATGCCAGACCTTTGAATAGATGCTGCGGAACAGGCCTTGCTGTGAGGGATAGTTTGGACCCCTGCCTCCTCCCGCAGAGGATGAGTGGTGTATTAGCATCAGAAAAGACTCTTCCATTCCAAGAAAAAGGAAGCTGGTGACTGCAGGGCCACCTGTATGCAAAGCCATGCCTCAATCTCTTCCCCAAGCAGGGTGCATTGAATTAGCTGCATCCTCTGGTGTGCAGAGCTGGGTGCTGATTTATAAAACAGGGGGAACGGGTGAGCCTGGGCTTCAGTACCCGGGCTCCAGCTCCTCTGTGTGCAAGGGGACTGCAAAGCAAGCACTAAAAGCATGTATTAGCCCAGACTCCAGAGATGTGGGGTGGGTTCTTGGAGCCATGGAGGGCACAGGGGTCAGTGCTACGAAAACCAGGGCCCGATGCATGTCCCATGGAGCACAGGGATGTATGGAGCCTGATGTCCCAGGGGAAGGGGCACCCCTCATTCTGTGCAGCTCTGGGTGCCTACTTGGGAGCAAACACCCGCAAGTCCCAGAGGCAGATACTGGCCCTGCAGTCATGCTAGGAGAGAGCAGTAGGGCTTACAGTGCCATGTCCCACCATGTGCCAAGGAAGGCAGCTGAAGTCACACAGCGGGGCCAGCAGTGAGAAGGGAGGCTGCTGGGACAGACATCTCTGCTGGCACCAGCAGTGGCAAGAAGCAACAACACAGGACATAATGCTCTGAGGACACTGGGAAAGCAGGGACAGCTCTGCTGAGCCCTTCCTTTCTTCTTGCCAGCCAGAACACACATTTGCTCACACTGATGCTGGATATGTTTCTTGGTGTTTGCCTCTGCTCAACTCAGAATAGGGAAAAAAATGGTCCCTTTTAGCACAGCCAGGGTCAGCTGTTTGCTGGGGTGCCCGCTCCAGGGTCACTCTTACCATCGATGGAGGTCAGGATGACACGTGAGTGGTCATAGGCGATCACATTTGCATAGCGGTTTTTTCGGTTTATTTACTTCCAGGTTGGAGTTCTCCCAGGTGAACTGCTGCCCTGGATCAATGGACTGCAGAGAGAAAGAGAGGGAGGGAGTCAGGAGCAGTTCCAGCATAGCTGTACACTGCAGCACGCGTGTGTTTCAGTCAGGAAATCTGCATCTCCCTGCACACCTTTCCCAGGCCAGATGCAGCTCCTGCGGGTGTTCCCAGCAGCAGTGTCAAGCCAGACCACACGAAACCCAGTCGCCAGTGGGATGTGCCTTCCGTGACCTGCAGGCAAAGCAGCCCCTCGCTAGGGCAGTCTGCTGCGGGTGAGCCTTCACCTCCACTCTCCTGTGTGCTCATCCTTTCCTCCGGAGCTACCCATCAGCAGAAATTTGGTCTTACGCCAGGACTCCACAGAGACCTGACTGCGCAGTTCTTGACCTAGCGGTTTTATTAGCTGTTGAATTGCAGTCTCCTGAAATATAGCAAGCCCTGGGTGTCTCGTGCCCTGGGAGCTTTGGGTATTAGTGTCCTGCAAGACAGCCTATGAGCTTTTGCCAGGGAATAGTCAGGAAAATTGATAGGTTACTATCCACTGCTCCAGCTACTTATGCAATGTAAACATCTCTTGTTTGAGTTAATAGAGTGACAAAGAACTATAAACCTGGAGAACAGACGTGGTTATAAATCTTGGCCAAAGGCCTGCATGCTATGCAACTGCCGGAAAAGTACACGTCCTGATCCCACCTGCGTCCTGGCCGTGCACATCCCATGCTTCTCCCACAAGCCATGTGCTAGTGCACCTGGTGCATGGCTCCTCCATGGCCAGGCAACCCCTTCCCAAAGCCTTTCCTGTCATCTTTGTCCCTGCACAAAACAAGGTGAAAAAGGATCATTCCCAAAGCATCTCTCGGAGACAGGATGGCCTCTTTGTCCAAGAGATATGCGAGGCACCTAGATAAGACAGCTGCCTCGTGCAGGGACTTGCTCTGCACATGCAGCCCTGGGCAAGGCCGGGGCAGGCAGCTACAGCAGAAATCAGTCATCCCATGAACCCCTTCCCCCCAGAATCACTAACACAGTTAAAGCCTTCTTAAAATCATGCTCCAGCTTGGAGTCCCCGAAGCTTTGCTGGCCCACAGGCAAAAATATTGAGCAAACAGGCCAGGGGAAGCACCACACATCATTCTCTCTACAGGCATCCGCGTTCATCTCTTGGCAGAGAGCCACGGCAGAGGGTTTCTCAGGCAGTAAAACGCCCGTGAGTCTGTCAGCTCTGGATCACTGTGAGCAAAAGGCTGAGCTGGGAGGCACAGCTCCCTGACTGGGCTGACCTGGACGGCCCTCACAGTCCCTCTGCTCAGCCCCATCGACCACCTTCTGTGCGTGAGGTGACACCCATCGCTGTCCCCTACTCTACGTGCTGTTGTGCAGGCACTTCCACAGGAGCCGGGGCAGTGGGTGCAGGTACTTAGCTCGGGTGTGGAGCACAGGCACTGCCTGCATTGCTGCACCAGCCCTGAGGGCTTTGTGGCACGTGCAGGCCAGTGCGGTGCCAGGCAGCAGTCGCCTGTCCCCATGTGTGGCCCATGCCGCCAGCCCTCCCCGCAGCAGCAGGCTGGCTGCAGGCAGAGGGGCCAGTGCTGACGAAAACACGCAGGAGGATGTGACATCACAGCGATGCTAATAGGTAGTTTGGGAAATGTAGGATGTAAATAGACATTTCCTACAGAAAACCTGTAATTTTCTATTATCAGCTTAATAAGTAGGCAGCAGCAGCAGCAGCGCTCAGAGGCACTGCAGCAGGGATGGTGGGAGTGGAGACCGCAAGCACTGCTTCTGGCTGGAAACCCACTGGCCTGCCTGCCACAGCCCCTGCACGCTCCTCTGCTCAGGCACAGAGATGTCTCAGTGCAGCTCATGGCTCTCTGGGGCACTTCACTTTGTTCAGGCACCTGTATTTTGTTTTCAGGATAGGCTGCTCACTGAATCAGCTCTTTGGATGCTCTCCTCCCTCAGCTGTGGGGCAGGGATGACTGTTGCCCACCTAATGGTGGGGCCGAGCTGGAGAAGGACAATAGAAATGATCAAAGGCATGAAAAAGTAAGAGGAATAAAATGTGCAAGGACTTTACTGTAGAGATGAGCGAGAGGGGTTTTGATACTGGTCTAGTCAACTCAGTGCACACTTAGACAAATTAAGGAGGAAATTGCACTAATGCCTATTAAAGCCATAAATGACACTTATTTTTCAAAAGACAGTCCATGCAGAGAGCTGGCTAGCTGGCAGTGGAGCTGAGACTGGCCCTGAAGGTGTAAGCAAGCATCTTCTTGCTGCTGAGGAGCAACGCAAGAAAGCACCAGCCCTGCTTGCACTCTGTGAACATTCACTCAGTGCCAGGCACAGGTGGGTGCTGGAGCGAGTCCTCCCTTCGCAGCAGAGGCAGGGAGAGCTCAGTGCAGTTGTTCCTGCTTAATCTACGCTGCAAATCATTGCCAAAAGGCTGCAGGGCTGCCCAAGCTGTGGGGTGCAGTGTGCTTTGCACAGCAAGTCTGTGTCCTGCCACAGCGGTGGAAAGGGTTATTTCCTGGGGAAGACAAGGCTGCCAAGAGCCCCCAGAACCGAGAAGGAGCATCAAGGTGTTGCCATTAGGGTTAATTGCTTTGATGTGGAACGAGGATGTGCAGAAATGGTCTAATCATCATCAGCCTCTTAAGAGGGCAAACAGGTGAGAAAGTCAGAAGTGATACAGCACCTGAGTGCAAAGAGGCTCTAATTAAATACTCCTGCAAATTAGTGACTCATTTAGAAGTAAAATGATTTAATTTAAACTCTGGTGGTGAATTAATGTACACCTGTTCCCCCCTTTAAGGCAAACAAATGAGTAAATAAATGGGAGGATGATGGGCTGCTTGGAGAGCAGTTGAAGCCCTTACACAGAATGGTGGTTGGCAAGTCTTGTTCCCATTTACCTAGAATGCTCTGCAGCCCCTGACTACAGCAGCGCTGCCTTGTTCCACAACTGCCTGTGCACTGGGTGTCTGCTCTTGTTCCTTTCTGGGACTCATGGGAATCACTGCTTCATCCCAAAACTTGATAAGAGTAACACTTTCAACTCATTTTTCCTAGAAAGCAGAAGGGCTGGGAAATTGGAAGGAAATGAGTCAGGAACAAACTTAAAAGCACCATGACTTTTAGTTTTGCTTTGCTTTAAAGTGACAAGGGAGATGCTGTAAGACCGCAAGTGCAAATTAAGAAAAAGCCCAATTAGTAAAACTCCTCCTTCCCAGCATGGAAGTGCAAGGAGCAATCTCTCCAAAGCAGCTCAGGGATCCCTGCTGCTACTGCCATCAACATAAAGACAGAGCCAGACCATTGAAACGAGATTGGAAAAAGACTCTTTCCTCGATAGAGTCAAGAGAACTTTACAAATGCCTTGAAAACATCCCCAGGTGCTAACTGGTCTTTCACATACAGTCCACCTTGGGTTTGGTGCTCCTCTCCCTCAGTGCAGCTCCAAAATCCCTCTGCACGCAGAGTCCCTGCAGCTGCCTCTGTTGCTGGCAGGCATGGGCAGCCCGGACAGGCAGAGCCACAGGGCAGCAGGGCACCTTGGCTGGTCCCAGCTGTGGCAGCCGAGGAGTTGGGTGCCCACAGCCTGGTGCTGCTCAGCAGCCCAGGCGGCTGCACAAGGGCATGGGGAGGGGAAGGTGCTCAGGCTGTGAGTGCTTCCCAGCCTCCTGTGAAATCAACCACATTAGCACAGGCATTGACCACTGTCAATCTGCGCTGCGTCTCAAATGAGGACATAATGCGCTCCTGAATCAATCGCTGGCAGTGCTTCAGCCTTATTATTCTTATTACCGGAACGTGAGTGCTGCATGCCTGCCAGGCAGCTTCCCGATTAGCCCATTAAACTCACGATACACGGCTCCTCGGGTGCTGTCCGGACCCCGGGCTCACCAGCCCTGGAGACCCCAGCACACCTCCCACTGCCTGAGCTGCCTTGCCAGGGCTGGGCACAAGGGAGATGCAATGTCCTTGGTGAGTTCAAGGGAAACGCAAGTGAACAGGGGGTTTGGGAAGGCTAGCAGTGTTTCTCTCTGTACAAAACTGTGGGGAAGGGGCTGCAGCCTCCCTGCTGCACTGGGAAGCAGAAGCACTGTCAAATCTCATGCACAACCTAAAGATCATTAAGCACTAATATGCTGGGCAGTGGTGCCCTGCCTTGCTCTCATCAGCCCTGCCTGCTCTACTTCCAGGGGACGTCTGCTGGTGGGACATGCTGAAGGGACTGGGCACGAGGGGCAATGGCCACAAGTTGCAGTTTGGATGCAAGGAAAAGAATTTCCCCTGGAAAGGTGGTACAGGATCTAGCCCAGAAATGGCAGCAACCACAAGGGAGCAGGAATGAGCCTTCAGTGGAGCCAGTCTGTCCTATGTTTGCTAATAGCAACAAAAGGGACAGCAGCGCCTGGCTGGCTGATCCTGCAGTGAGGGTACGAGATGCGGTGCACGCTTACTTGTACCAGTTTGGGTATCGCCCTGTCCGAGGGCAGGATCCTGCCCCACGTCCATGGGCTGCAGCATGGGAAGGTGGCCCACAGGAGGAGCTCCAACACAGCTGCAGTGCCTGCCACAGCCCGCAGATAAATAATTAAGGGACTCAGCCTCCCTTCTACTTATTTAATTCCATTAATCCCACACTGTAAATTCACTGTAGCTCTCACTGTACACTAAAAATGAAATACTCTCCCAGTGCGGCCAGGCCAGGAGCTGCTGCCAGACCCTCGCACTCTGCTCCCCCCAGCCCTGCTGTATGCTGGGGAGAGTATGGTGGGGCTGCGCTATGCCCCACGCAAGAGACACTGGCAGCAGTTCACTGTGCCTGCAGCCGGCTCAGCTCCCAGCACCTGCAGTTCAGCCTCTCTGTCGGACCAGGGGTACTGGCAGGTCCCGCTGGGATCGCTCCCTGTCTGTTGGGGGCCAGGGCTAACCCACAGCTTGGGAGCCAGCTCTCGCTGCAGCCAGGGCACAGCGCTCTCTGTCCTGGCTTTGCTGCACAGGCTGCTCAGCCATGCGGGCTGGCAAACTGGTCTGAGCAATATTATTTGTTCTCTGACCTGTGGGAATGAAGGCTAGACGGCTCCAAAAAATCTCTGCCACTGTCCTTCCTCCCTTCCCACGCATGTGGAGAGATGCTGGTTTTTTGTTTTGTGTCATCTGTGTCTAGGTTACCCTACTATCACTTGCACAACCAAGACAAGCACCAGACTGATGACTCTGGGCAGCTGGTCTCAGTGCTTAAAAGTGCTGTTAAATATTTGCTCCCTGCCTGAGGTGCTACTGCTCCTGGAACGTGAGCCATCTATAAACAGCCCTGCACTCCACGGAGATGTTAGGCTGCCAGGCTGCTCTGCAAAAACATTTGAAATGCAACTCTTCCAAAGCACAACCAAACTGCAAATGGGCCTTGGGGTTCATCTGTGATGCCTTTGTCCCTCGGCTCTCCCTGCTCAGCTGTGCCATGCCCATCCAGCAGCACTATCATGCCATAGGGAAACAGGGTCAGTGTCTCCATCTTTCGAAGCACTGGGTCACCACTCAGCTCTGCGTAGGTCTGGGGCTCGCACAGTCCCAGGGCGAGTGCTGGGACTGTATCATCACTTAATGACTGCAATGGCACAAAATTTGGTGAGCTGTGGTTCCCTGCCTCTCCCTGTGCCAGAAAGCACAAGCTCCCATGGGGGCTGCAAAGCCTGCTCCCCTCCCACCTCTGCTATTTCTGCATCCACTCTGCGGATTCCCTCATTCAGCAGTGCGTGCTGTGCCCATCCTGCCCTCCAGCCCTCCCACCACAGACCCCAAAGAGAGCTGTCGCCATGCCAAAGCTGCACACACAGGGACCAGGATGAGAGAAGACCCATCATCATAGCAATCCTGCACAGGCAGCTGCTCTTCTCTGCAAACTCAGTTTTCTCATGGCTTTTTCTCACTGGCATCTCAAATGGGAAATGACTGTACTGATCCTCGCATGCCAACATGGGGCAACCTCTTCTGTTTGGGGTCTATCCTAGTCTCAAACACCATACGAGCTTGTCATGTTCAGTAATTTCCAGCTGATGAGGAGTCAAACACAGTGGAATCCAGGGGAAAAAAAATTACATGCAACAATCAGCTACTTAATAGCTGCTTCAACATGAAAAGTACAACTGATTGGTGTTCTCAACCAGCCATGATATTCTCAAGAAAGAGAAATGAGAAGAGAGAGGCTCATGAAAACAGCTAAGAGAATTTACTTAATGCTCATTTTTTCCGAAACAGTTCCCACAGCTCAGTATTACACTGCAGGCTCCAGCCGGCGCAGACCTCGTGCAAGGACAGGAGTGCACAGACGCTGGATCCTGCTGGATCCCCACCGCGCAGCAGAGGCACAGTCTGCCTGTAGCATAGTGGACAGCCCTGCTTAACATTTCAGCTGGACTTGTTAAAAAAAAAAGCCCAAGGCAGACAGATATGACTGCATACCTTGGCACCACTGGCAGCACAGACATGAACACACAGGTAACTGCAAGGGAAGCACATTATTTCTCTAAACATCTCCCAAGCTGCAGTGTAATGCTGTAGCTGGTGAAAGCTCAGCTCCTCTCTGGTCTAGACAGCAGTATGCAGAGGGACAGCAAAGCCCTCCACTTGGCATCCTGAAGCAAAAAGGAGCTTTGCGCCTTCCTCAGATACATCCAGCACACCCTTTGAACTAGCTGGAATTCGTCCCTTACCTTCTCAGCACAGAGATCTGCTTTCCCTTCCCTGGCATATATAATCCTACCTCATGGGCAAATGTTCTGATCTCATCTCATAAATCAGCGTAGGTATGCTGCAGGAAGGGGAGGCCACAGGCACAGGTAGATAACAATTCAAACAGAAGTGATAACACATGCAAAGGACACTTCCCAAATTTATTTCCTCTTTAATACTAGTGGGGGGTTTATTTACAAGTCCCCTGCAGCTCAAGAGGGTTCTGCATGTAAGCACAGGAAAACATATATCCTGCCACTGCTGATCTCACGGCTGCAGAAGAACTTCCCCTGACTTTACAATCCGGGGCTCCACCAGAGATATGGAGGAAGGTGGGAGTGTGATTCAGCAGTGTTGGGGAGTTTGCAGCTCAGGATTGCAGGGCACGGGCAGAGAGCTCCATGCAGGGAGGGGAGCTGAGACTGCTCCAGGGCAGTGGGACCTTAGCAGAGTTTCTGGTGGCAGAGATGCTGAATGGCACAGGCTAATGCCAGCTCAGTCCAGCAGTATGCAGGGGGAGAGTCGGTCGGGAAAGCAGGAATGAAAACGTGTGTTTGTCAGCAGCGGAGGATGGCGCAGAAAGCAAAACTTTGAATGCGGATGGAGGTGAAGGGGCATGGGACACTGTGGATTGAAATACCTCAGCCAACCTGCACGGAGGGCAGCCCTCATGGAGCAGAACAACAAAGTAAACAGTGACGGCCCAGGCGGGTAGACACGAGCTCCCATTCACTCCTAAGACCATAACCACGGTGGGAGCACGGCGGGCTGCTGTGCGTTCAGCTGCAAGGCCTTTTCCCTGCACAAGTCATGCTTCAAGTGCTCAAGGCGAGTTCCCACCACTCTGGGGCTGGCAGGGAGAGCTGGCAAGCTCCCAAGCCTGGCTCAGGGCCCGCAGAGGCGATGCCAGTGCGGGGGAGACACGGCTTGGCTTTCAAGCCCTCTCTGCTGGGGGTCCTGGCCAGTCTCGCTCTGCCCCCACCGCCCAGCACGCTCTCACGCTCACCTCGTACTCCTGCGAGAACTTCAGCCCGTCGTTGGCTTTCAGCCTGTCGATGTTGTCGGCGAGGTCTGTCACGGGGATGGGGGGGTGGTCGCGCATGCCTGCGAGCGAGACAAGGAGGGAGGAGGAAAACGGTTATGCCCCTGCACGGCTGAAGAAGGCTCGACAACAGAACGCGTGCAGCAAACCCGAAAGGTGGGTGCAAGGCGGACACGTGTGACTATGTGAAGCGCTGGGCGAGATGGATGGGAAGTCGTCGAGATCACACGGCATGCTGCACGCACTGTCAGAGCACACGGTTCCGTGAAACAAAAAAGAAAGGTGATGTGCAGAATGTGCATGACCGGGTGAGCATGCTCGGACAGTACAGCCAGCGGGCACACAGAGCAGGCCACGCAGCGGGCAGGGGCCCGGGCAAGCCCCTGGCAGGAACCGGCCAAGGAGACACTGTCAACCTGCATCCTGGGCTCTCGCACGGGCTGGAGTTGAACACACTGAATCTCTGCCGCTCTCGCCACCAAGGGCTGAGGCTGATCCTCTTGCTTACCCCTAACAATGGCATCAGCCAAGAAGAAACTTGCCCAGACCTGCACCAGGGGAAACCTCTGTGGTGTATGTGCACAGATTTTTGGGTAGGCAGATGCTGCCCCAGCGCCTGGGGAGCTGGAGGAAGATAGGAAGGGCCCCACGGAGGAACAGCTGCTCCCTTGGTTGGAGACTGCACAACTTTCCAAGAGCTGAGGAGCAGCTCTGCCCACAGCTGCGTAACTCAGTGCTTTTCAGTGGTGCTCCAGAGGCAAAGCCAGCTCCAGGGCCCAAAATCCAGCTCCACTGGGCTGGCTCATGCAAGGCACCATGTGCAGTGACATGCCCTACAGCAGCTTCTGCGAGGCTGCTGGGAGCTGGGATGCAGCTCAAGCCATGGCAGAATCCTGCCCTGTCTACAGCAAGATGCACAGTATGGCTCATCCTGGGCACAGCCCAAGCCCTGCTCAGGGGAGAGATCTGGAGCGGAGGGATCCCACATGTCCCGCACAGGGGACGGGTACTGTAGGGGTGTGCATGTGGGATTGGGAGGAGCCCTACTGGGGCCCTGGGATTCAGGGCTAAACCATCGCAACCTCTTTCTCTGAAGCCGAGATGGAGAATTGGCAGAAACATGGCTGTGAAACATCTCATCCAAAGCTTGGCTCATCCAAATCCCAAGGCTCCTGACTCCATTGACTGCTCTGTGGGTTTCCCAGAAACCCCACATGGGTAATAATGATTATTAATAGGCAGAAGCTGTTGATTCACACTCAGGGAGACAGGCTGGAGCACGGCCAGGAGCTTCTCAATTGCTCAGGAGCCTGAACGCTGCCACAGATGGCAGTGATGGGCCGCTGAGGTGATGGAGTAGTCCCCAGGCTGGGTACGTGCATTTTACACAGTGGCGACAAGTCACTAGGTGATAACACCGAAGTGTTACACCGCAGCCACTGCACAGCAGGGCTTCTCACACCTCTGCCAAAAGCATCTGACATCGCTGCATATAGGCAAGACCTGACCCAACACATGCTCGTCCTTCTATCACTTGACGGCACAGAGCTATCCACAGATGGCCTGAGAGCACATAGACAGACAGAGAAGGAAAGATTTCTCTTTTGCCTTTTGCTGAGGTCCTCCTGCAAACAGTGCTCTGTTTACCGCTTCATCCATTAGGATCCCAGAAGTGGTTGCGCAGGCCCACAAAGACGATGCTCTGATTTCTGCACAATTTGCTCATTGGTGC
Organism: Tauraco erythrolophus; assembly: GCF_009769465.1. Lineage (NCBI taxonomy): Eukaryota > Metazoa > Chordata > Aves > Musophagiformes > Musophagidae > Tauraco > Tauraco erythrolophus. Next base: position 23,736,189 of record NC_141474.1, on the reverse strand, counting down.
CAGAGCCACAGCTCCAGAGGTTGTAGCTCAGGAGCAGCCTTTGCAGTGCAGAGCTGTTACTGATGAGCAACTGAACGGGGAGAACAGTGTGGGACCACGGTAAAAGTGTGGGGCTGGAAGAAGAAAGAGGTTGGAACAGAGCCATAGTATGTGCTTATCCCAATGTGGTTATGTATTAAGTACAGCAGAGCCATGGACCACAGCAGAGCCATGGACCATAGCAGGGCTGCAGACACTCATCTCTGCTGAGAAGTGTAAGGTGGACTCTCCAGACTGCAGTTTTGCTGGCCCAAGGAGTGTTGCAGCAACAAAGGAGCTGCAAGAGCAGATGGGGAGGAAGAGGTGGTTGGTATCCCATTATGGTGAACCTAGAATGACTGCCACTGACAGCGTAGGGCAAGACAGAGGAGGTTTGTACACACTATCAGGACTTCTACATGCTCTTCCAATGACTCTGGCAAGAGGACAGTAAGCTCTCCACCAGGCTAGAAGGGCTCAAAGGTTTCACAATGCCTGTAGGGCCGCAGACTGCAAAGGCCTTGGCTCTGCTCCTGAGTGAAGCATCTATCCTACATATTTCTCTCATTCCTGCATGCACAGGCAGATGCCTTGTACATCAAACAGCAGGGAGGACACATTTTTATGGCTGTTTGAGAGTGAACTTAAAGCTCACAAGACAAGAGATAAAGGGGCAGTTACACCCATAGTCCTGGTACTAATCCATCCAACCTGCTAGAGCATTAAGTCCCTCTGCTCTGTGCCTGGGACTCTGGTGCCAACACTGCCAACAAGACCAACTGCACGGCAGTTCAGTTCATCCCTTGGCATCCGTTCTGCCTAACTCTATGGCACAGGTGACCAAGCCTAGGTAGGCCAGTTTGCCCGAGGTAGGAGGAGAGTGTGTTCAACCACTGGGCTACAGAGTACCTTTCAATTTGTCCATTAGGGATTTTTCAGTTGGCCACCCCCTCCAGAATGGCCAAGGTTATCTGGCATGCCACTGCGAGGGGGCAGGAGGCCTGGGAGCAGGCGAAGGGCTGCCACAGGAGTGTCCTGGCAGCCCAGCACCTGAGGCCTTCCCTTCTGCACTGTGCTGCGGTGAGCTGCTGGAGTGCCACGTAAACAGTAGCTGAGCTTGGCCCCACACATGATGTCAGGAAGTGAAATCACTGCCGTTCTACAGTCTGCTGTGAGTGAGGGTGACCTTCATGACGTTGAAACAAAAATTATAGAGACGAGAGAGAACAGGAAAGAAAAAGCAAAAGGTGTCAAAGGATAAATACAGGAGTTAAAACTAACTTGAGATATTCGGGCAACTGGGGACACTGGCACCTGTAAAGAAAAGAAACGGGGCAAGAACAGAAATCCCATTAGCCTTCAGTCATCATCGCAGAGGTTCAGAAACGGAAAGACAAAGAGATGAAGATGCAAAGGAAAGCACCATCTGCCACAGCACCTGGAGCCTCCCTCCTGCACAGGACTGGCTGCCTGGCCTCAGGAGCTGCTCTGCAGCTGGCCGTTACGCACCAGCTTTTAATTCTGGCCAGTGCCATCCCCTGATGCTGACAAATACATGGAGCTGCAGGTACTCACAGGGGAGTGAGCGCACAGGTCTTCATATGACACCAAGAGCTACACTTCTCACTGCACACCTCTGTCCACGGTCCAGTGCCTGAGGGGAACCAGCAAGGGCAGGTGGATGGCAGGTACAGGGGACATCTGTGCTGTTCGGTGGCCAGGAGGATGGAACTCAGTTCCAGAAATCTCTGCTGAGTGCGCCTGAGCCTCCAGCTCGCTCACAGCTCATCAGCAGTGCAACTCAGCCTCATTCCAGGGTATACTGGGACACTGCCTGGTCCCGTATCCTCTCGGCGACTTGGCACAGTGGTACATTAGTACAAGGAGGCCAACAGTGGGGGAAATAACCCTTGTCTGAAGTAAAACCCACACAAATGAGAAAGCTTAATATTTAATAACAGTAGCCTAATTAATTATGCATTAAACAAGTTTTCCCTGCTCAGCACACTCCAGCAGGGAGACCAGCTACTGCAGCGTGCAGGGCTGGTGGCCAGCACCTCTTGTCAATGCATTCATGCAGCACTGCCTCGACCTCGGGTGGATGACAGGGGCAACAGCATGGGCCCACTGGGCTTGGCGGTTTTCATGCCTCCTCATTAACGAGGACAAGCTCGTCAGGAGCTGGAACAGTCACTTCTAGCTGCACGACACCAGCTTCCGCCCTGCAGAGCCTCACAAGTGATGCAGGGAGGAGGAGGGGAGAAGGACACAGTGCTGTCACTTGGTGAAGGAGTGTTGGCTAGCAGCATCCTAGGGCACTGCTGCTGTCTCTAGTGAACTAGGCACTTTGGGTGGTTTTTATCTCTCTGGAGAGCTCTGCAAGCTTTCTGAATGAGCCAGCGTCTTTGGCTCATACTTAGGCACAGGCAGGAAAAGAAAACTTCCCAGATCCCTCTTCTCTCTGACGGCAGCTCTTGAACCTTCCTACAGCTCTAGCAAGGGATGCCCTCGTTGCAAACACTCCAATCTCTTGGTGGAGATGGGAGCAGATGCAAGCCTGATCTGTCACACGCCTCCATGCAATGTAAACCATGAGCATACAGCAAAGATGGCTCTTGTGCCCCTGGGCAGTAGAGACATGTCACAGAGGCCCGCCCCTATGACACAAGTGTCCTGAAGCACCCTTGTTCAACACCTTGCTCCTTCTCAACGAGGTGCATGCCGTTGCTGACCCCCTCTCTCCTAGTGCTGTTCCCAGTGATCTGCCTGTTGAGATGTTCTTTCCCTAGCGCAGGTGCCTCCCTTGCTCCCCACAGCATTTTCCTCTCGTGTTGCAATACCACGCTGGTCTGTGTTGTGGTCAATTAATGGACCAGATTTGTTGGCAACTGCCTGGCATTCGCTGCATCCTACCTATGAGATCTGTCATGGGTCCTGTCTGGGAGATGTACTAACTATGGATCTCTGACAGCCGCGCTGGCACAGGGGGAGATGTGCTGGTGAAGCCCACCGCAGGTCTGAGCCAGACTGCTGTGACAGGCAACAGGAAAGGCTTCTCTTACCCTCCCTCTCAGACAAACCTCCCAGGTTTACATCAGGAAATGGTCCATTCAAAATTCTTCTGTTAGATGAAAGCTCTTAGATGAATGAGCAGCAGGAGGAAAAGGAAAGTAGGTTACAGACCAGGAGGAGCTGCAAGTTAGAAGAGAGCTGTATGTGCCTCATTTATTGCTGAACTGCTCCCTCCGTCACAAAAGCCCAAGCGCTTCTCCACTTCATCTAGGACTCGGACTCTCTGAAAGGCTCTGAACAAGTCAGGGCGGGCCTGTGTCTGATCACTACAATGACAGGTACTGTGCTTTCGGTGCCATCAGAGACGTGCAGACACAAAGCAGCAGCACGAGACCTTTCTGCAGTGCGAAGTGCAGTTGTCTCCGTGGGCTGGCAAACTAGCTACACCCCGAGGCACCACAGGCCAGTGCAGGCATGACGAGATGCTCTGCAGTGAACAGCCGCATGCAAAAAGCAACGACTTTTACTGAACTATCATCCTCTGTGCTGAGACCACCATGATCAGCAGCACCCTTCACTGGGCCACAGCACTGACTGGGGAGCAATGTGGGCTGCAGGTAGCTCTTCACCCTTAACTGAGCAGAGCAGGAGAGTCAGCACACCCAAGATCCTGGGACAAAGCTGCTGGGACACCCTGTGTAGAACAAGGGGTCTCTGTACCTCCTGATCCTCCCAGATGCGGCTCCTATGGCCAGCACTGCACCAGTGGTGCTCAGTGCCGAATATCAGCCTGGACCAAGCCAGTGCAGCAGCTGGGAGCAACACAGGTGTGTGCACTTGCGAGTTCTCCCAGCTGTGTGCAGGCTCCTCCCGGCTCAGGACAACCACAGTGAGCTTCACATAACGTCTGACACACACAGCACACTAGCATGTCCCTGTCCAGGTTCCCCAGCCTTGTGTGCCTGCAGTGACAGGGCCAGGGAGAAGCATTTGCAGACCAGAGAGCAGACACCTGAATATTCTTGGTCTAAGCCATTGTGACTGAGAATGTGCAGAGCTGCTGGTGGGGAGGACCACACCTCCTTCTCTGGCATGGGGACCTGGTGAAGGGGAACTGGAGGAGATGGGGCACAAGGGAGTTAGCTGCTCCTTACCTGGAGTCTGATAGTTGAGCCGCCTCATCTCAACTGGGTCAGAGGAGTGGGCCAAGAGTGAGTCCTTCAGGCCGATGGAGTGCTCATCCTTGGAAGAGGGGGAGTGTGCCCTTTTCCTACGGACAGAGATAAGCAGGTGAGCTCTGGCAGAGACCGGCATGAACCACCCTGGGAAGGAGTCTGGCTCCCTGCATCCCAGATACCCAGCTCCATTCCTAGGCTTCCTGGGGCTCTGGACAAGTCACATCCTCTTCTGTGCCTCCAATTTCCCATCTATGAAACAGGAAGGATCATATCTAAACGACGGCAGAGGTTTGATTAGTGAGGCACTTCAAAATGTGATATTCTGCATAATATTTATTAGAGAAAAAACAGATAGATGCAAGATGTTGCTTCCTCTTAGTCTCTCTAGGAACTATTTCCTGTAGTGGAAGGATATAATAAAATTTTTTTCAAGTATTAGAAATATTTAAATATAGAATGCTGTAATATAATAGTGTAAAGGCTCTTCAGGGTGTATTTTATTGGACCATTAATACATGTCTTGAATGGTTGAAGGCACCCAAGGCGTGTATTAATGGAACAATAAAATACACTGTTGTCTCTTCATGCTATATTTATGCCTAGAGCAATGCCACCACCTTAGGTTCTTGCTGGAATTCACAGGCAAAGCAGGGACAGACCCAATCAAAAAGTGGACAAGTGAATATTAAGGAAAATCTAATACTGCAAGAAGGGTTTCTAGCGATTGTCTAAGTCCCACTTGTTTTGCTATGTTACAAATATAGTGGATATACCCATGCAGTAAGGGGGGGGTTGGGCAAGAGCAGGACAGCAGTACTCTCTTCTGACTCTGTGCTGACCCTGATGCTTTGCCAACGTGCTGATCATGCAGCAATACACAGAGACTTTGTCTTTTGGCTACAGCCCCAAAATGGATTTTGCCTGACAGTGAACCCCTCTGCTGACCTGATGTATTCTGGACGAGAGGGAGCTCCATCACCGCTAGTCCGCTCTAATGCTAGCACATTTACCATCCTCCAAATCACAACAGTCAGTCTCTGCTTTCTACCCCCTTGTGAGGCACTTCAAAGCACCCTGAAGGGTTGCCAGGCTCTGCACAGAGGCAGCTGCATCTCTGGATGGTGGTGACCCTGAGCCACGCATGATCAGAAGTGCTCTGCACAGGCACAGGGTGCTGTCGCTTCCATGGGGAGCTGTGCATGCTGGGTTAGCACTAGTGAGAGGCAATTAGGGAAAATTTAGTGCATAAATCATAAGTGAAACCCGCGTTCCCTCTGTGACCCAGACTGTGAGCAAGCTCCATCTGCAGCCTGTCACTGCATCAAACACTGGCATTGTTCAATGGGGAGAACCAACTTGTGAGTCTTACACTATTTTGACTCATCTCAACATCTCAGAAGCCTTCTAGCTGCCTGGACCGAGACAAAAGAGCTGAAGGACTGAGAGCATTGATAGAAAGAAAGAGAAATACATGGCAAACAAATAAAGCAGTGTTTCTCGTATCAGGAGCACAGCAGGATGTGCTATGTGCTACTGTGTGCCAGTCCCTGAGCCCTTGAGCAAAGTGGCCCAGCTTTTCTGGGGAATGGGCGCAACATGTAATTAATGTTTGTCTCTCTCATTAGCCAAGTCAGGGTGAACTGCTAAACAAACCTCCAGATCCCAAGCTATCCACTGCTACTCAGCTTCTATTCATTCCTATTGTAGGTTTGACACTATGAACATGCTGCAGAGATACCTTTGAGAGAAAATGCCTCCAAAGCGAAGCTGGACAGCAAAAAAACTGTAGGACAACACAGCATCACTCTGAGCATGCAGGTGGTGCTGGAAGGGGATATGCTGCTGCTGCATGAGCTAGTACACAGCAGGGACATGAATGTCAGGTCCGAGCAGAGTGGGCTGGTGCTGCTTCCTGGTGATCCATCCACACCAGACTCTGGGACAAAGCAAAGCTGGGCCAAGCTGGGCATGTCTGTGGGGCCCAGGTAGAGAAATCCCCCTCTGGGGCCATTTTACCTCTTAAAAGACCAGCAAACGCTTTTTTTTCTTACAATTGCCTCGTATTCCCTCAAAGCTTACTCATTATAGAATGCAAGAACACACCTGCATTCTTGACAGAACAGCTCTCAGCCAGAAGTGACTGAGAAAACAAAGAAACACCTATAACTGTTGGTGCTGTCGTTTTGGATTTTTAATTTAATTGCAAAAACAATCTGGGAAGTCTTTATGTTAGAACTATCTCCCTAAGAGCTGTGAGAGGCTGACAATTGCTGGGAGACTGATACCTTTGAGGAAGCAAAGTCTTTGTAAATCCCCAGAACTGGCATGCCCCATGCTCCCCAAAACAAAGATGCTCCTTACTAGCTTCAGGCTTGATTTATAAAAAGGGAAATAGACTAGAAATTTTAGCAGAACAAAAAGATAAAATGGGTTCCTACCTTTCTTGTTTACTAGATCCAGGGAAGAGCAGAAAACAGAAGAAAGCAGATGATCACTGACACAGAAAGGCACTGACTGCACATGCACAGCAGAGCTCCATTTAATCAGACAACAAAGCCAGCTCCCTTCCCTGAGCTACAGATACATATGTAAATAGAGAGTCCAGGAGGAGCAGAACCTCAAGCTGAGCTGATAGAGAATGACCTACTGTAATTGAACAGGCTATCTGAACACATGCAAATGCAACCTGTGGCTCCTCAGGAGGACTAACAATCATCTCACACTACAGTTACAGCTCTAGCAGGACTGCTCTGCTACACAAAGGCAGGTGGTTGCTTCAGCAGGGAGCACAGAACGTGGATGGTTGTGATCTGGTAGCCAGGGCTGAGAGGCCTCAAGAAGGCCTACTCTGATTTCAGCCTGTCACATCCATGTGCTGTTCTCACTACCAAGACCATGTTCCTCAGTCAAAATTCACAGCAGTGGGGGCACCTGCCAGAGATTGAGCAGGCAATTTCCACAGAAAAACAGTACCACAGATGTCCCCAAGGCTGCAAATCCAAGCTGTGAGACCAGAGAGTGGTCAGACTGGCTTTAAGGACAAAGCTGCTCTCTTCTGTCCCACTGCTCACACATTTCCAGAATCCACAGCAGTTCTGTGTCCTGGAGCTGATTAATTACTTCTGCATACCCAGCCCTTCTGCTCTCTTTATAAAGCAGCCTTTTGGTGTACCAGGTAGAGACCTTCCTCCTCCCCAAGACCACCAAGGACTGTCTATCAGAGCATCCCATATCCGAAGGCTACAAGGAGGGTCTTGAAGGTGCCACCACCTGTAGTGCTCGTGCCATAACTGCTATGTTCTGGACTGGATCTCACCTTTTGAAGAGAAGTATAGCAATGACAATGATGATGATTAATATCACGGCCAGGACGGGTCCCATCACCCACAGCATCTCTGGTTCATCCTGCTGCTTTGCTGAAGCCACATCCATCACGATCTCATCCGAGTAGGGGCTGGCTGCATATCTCTTCTGAACAGCACCAGCAGGAGAGAGAGAGAAAGGAAGCATCCATTATGCTAAAGCAACACCCTGAAACACAGAGGTTTCCCCTTGCCTCTGGCTAGCAGGGAACAGTCGTGCTTCTCAAACCCAGCCACCACACCATGGGATCCTCCCTCCCTTGGCATTAGTGGAGGTCATGCTGTGGCAACAGTCTCTTCCTGGTGTGAAATGTTCCCAGTGCCAGGAACTTTCTGGCTAGCAGATCTGGCCTCGAAGTGCCAAACTGGAGCAGCCCAGCAAAGAGCCACTTGCCAGCCCTGGATTCTCTCGGAGCCAAGTCACAAGCTTTTGAATCCCAACCAATTACACAGTGGGGCTGGCTGATGATTCCTAAGTGGTTTATAATACCTGCTGTGCTGATATCAACACATCTCTCCAGGACAGGGCTATATTAGGAAAATCCCTGCTGGGCTAGGTGGTTTTCTTAAGGGAAAGCAATGACAGGAACATTTTCTACCTGATTTCTCAGCGCTGATAAACAGACCTTGGGAAGGGGCTCATGCTTACAGGTTCCTTTCCAGAGACTTCTGCAATTTGGCAGCCCAGTGATTTATAACCCGAAGGGACAGCTTCCTAGCCCCACCAGCAAGATGGCATTAGCAGAGACCCAAACCCTTCCTACAGAAAAATGACACTGCACCTGGCTTGTTCTGCTGCTGTTGCTAAGGCTTGCGGAGCTGCGTTGCTCCTTCACAGCTCAGCCTCACTAGGTCAGAAGGGTTAAATGTCGCAAAAAGAAATCCTTTTCCCCCTATTAGAGAGGGCCAGAGCTGTAGCAGTTCAGTGCCTGTGGCTTTTGAACAGCACCTGCTGCCCTGCAATAGGGAGCCAGAAACGCTTCGCTCCTGCCACAGAAAGATTCGGTCACTGAAGAGGTGCCTGCAGATCTATAAATCGCCCGCTTTAAGGTCGAAGTTTAAACATGCACTTCATGTCTGTACATGTGAGGGGAAGAAAGGGAAAAATCAAGCGTGCTGGTGTCACACAAATGCACCTCTTGATCTCTTCTCACAGGTGCCCTTGATACCAGCCTGCCTTGTTTCAAACACACATGGAGTACAGAAAATGCTCTTATCTGTGACATCCTTCTGGCAGCACGTGCAGGTGCAGCATCTGAGCTGCTCGCCTCAGATTTACCAGTGGTCAGAGATGCTGCTGGCTGGAGAGGGAGCTGGCTGGCAGGTGGTTGCTGCTTTGTCTGTGAAACCTTTCAGCCCGCCCTACGAGACCCTGTCTCAATGACTCTGAGAGAGCTGTTGGCTCCTGGTTCAGCTTTGTTCCTAGAAAGTCTGCATGGGATCACTGCAATGTATTGGCCTATTCCTATGCCCCCCATCCAGTTCAAACAACAGGACAGAGAGTCAGTGACAGCTCTATCTGAGCATGGCAGAGGCAAGGAGATTGGCGGCGCAGGGATGGGGCAGAAGGCCTGGGGGTCCCCGTCGTATGGGCGAGCAGCTACTCTATGGGGAAGGCACAAAGGCTTTGCCTGTGCCTACTCAGAAGGTCAAACTGCGCTAGGTGAGGGGGAGGGCGCATGCTGATCTGTGCAGCAAGGAAACACGTGTCCATCTCCAAAGCTTTGCGCAAGGGGCAAAGATTCATATTTTTGCAGACATGCTTTGGAAACGCCTCCTTCCAAGAGAAGACAGAAGCAGAGGAGATCAGAAGAGCTGTTATCTTAGTGGCATTTCCAAAGGCAGACTGCAAGGTGCACGTGCTCCTGCTCTCAGAGATGGTGTTTCAACCACACACCCCTCTGCCTTTGAGGAATGGCCATGTTATGCCTGCCTGCTGACACTAGAGACACAGCAAGCAATTTAAGAGGAGCTGAGCAGGGGAGATAGTGTACAGCCCTGGACAGAGTGCCTCGTGTTTCAAACGAAAACGGGTACGACACAGCAGGGGATGCAGAAAGGTGGTCTCTAAGAGCAAGGTGTAACATCTGCTGGCTGGTGGCTCACTGGAGGGCTGTGGCAGATCTATGCTAGGGAGGAGATGATGATGATAGTCTGGGATCAAGTAGTTAAGGTCATCTCTTGTTGACAGGGATTTCCACGATAGCACATCCTGAGGCCTCTGCCTTACCTTGCTATTTACCTGTGACTCCTTCCCTCACCAGCGTGCACGTCTTGCCACAAGAACACGTGAGCTGGATAAGTAATGAAGAACTTGACCAGCCCTAATGAGCCATTAAAAGCAAACGAGGCCAAGGAAGGAAGCTGCAGCTTGGAAGCCGACCAAAGGATTCTGTGCATCTCTATTATTTCCACTGCTGCTGCTGCCACCACCACTCCCGCCCTCCGTGTTTACAGCTGGACAGTGATGCGCAGGTATCGCCGCACTGCTCCTTGCTTATTGCACTAACTGCTCCCTTCCCCCTCACGTGCCCAGGCCCTGCGTGCTCGGTGGCATGCTGCTGGCAGCGGCACGGCCCATTTGCCTCTGGCAAGGAGAGGCACAGGAGCAAGAATCCCTAGGCAGCAGATACGTGCACAGCTTTGCCCTGCTGACAACCCAGTGTGATGGGAGGCAGGTTTGTTTGCTCCTCCAGACACCATCTGGAGGTGAGATTCTGGCCAGAGAAGGGCCTGCGAAAGCAGGTTTGCAGGGGGTGCATCTTGTTCACCGCAGAGCCTCAGCAGCCATGGTGCAGGGTAGGATTTCAAAGGGGCTGTTTTCCACAGCCATTTACTTGAACTAAGGCAGAATGAGAAGCTATACCAGCCCAACCATGTGTCAAGCTCTGCTCTGGGCACAGCCCAGCAAGCCACAACTGAGCTTGTGCAGAACGCTTGTGTTGACATTGCCCTTCACTCTCATCCTTTATGTCAAACATACATGCTGTCTTCCTCCAAAACCACCATCTATCAACTCCCATGGGCATCTCAGCTTGTTGGCACCAGCTACGCAGCCTCACGCTCTTCTCTTCAGAGAAAACTCCATCATCCTGGCTCACAGTAATTGTTCCCCCTGCCCCAACTGAGCCCACCTCAGCTCTGCTAGGACAGCCCGTGCCCCCCCGGCAGCAGCAAGTCCTTACCGTGTCTCCATCCTCCAGCGAGGCCAGCACGAAGCAGCGATAGCTCAGGTCTTGAGACAGGGGCTTGTTGTAGAAACCTTTGTAGTTCTTCTCGTCCCCCAGAGTGAAGGTCTCAGGCAGCACATCCACTTGAGCAGCAATGTAGGGCTTGAGTCTGTCTGCTTGGCGCCGCTGGCGCCTGCTCTGACTCCCTTGGCTAATGGCCTCCAGCAGCTGGGGACAAACAAGGTGCATCACTATTGCTTTGCCCAGCATGACACCGCCTTATGCTGTTACCTTACCGGTTGTAGGACTCAGCAGGGTGGAAGGGAAGGGAGGGAAAGATACTGGGTTTGATTTGTACATGGTGAGTCAAAGAAACCAGAGGGATATGGCATCCATTTAGACACTGCTGGGGCATCCATCTGCAGACCCTCACTGTAAGCACCTCTGCCAGAAGCTCAGCTTTGGGAGAGTCCTGAGTCCCGGGATGCTGACAGGGTCAATGTTAGGTCTGAGACAGTCTGCCTATGCCTGTCACCCCGAGTTAATGAATCCCAATATGCTGCGAGGGAACCAGGCCGCGTTCTGTGGCCCAAATATTGGTACTGACAGTAACTCATGCTCTCTACGGACTCCGGATGTGAATTACAGCTGGTGCTGATGCACAGAGAAAAAGTGACATTTGCTGTGTCTTTCCCTTCAATCAGTGCTTCAGTACTTCACCTGCTGCTGGGTTGCAGGCAGAGCTTTGTGTAAATCACACAGAATGATAACAGATTTCATGGGATGTTCAGAGAAAAAATGGCAAATTTCATAGTCGGCCACAAATTCATGAAAAAGGATATAAACACACAAAAATTCAATTACGCTGCTAAGAAAGACTCACAGATGTTTAAAGATGTTTTTCTAATGAATAAAAACGAATAGCAGGCTTGGAATAGAAATTCTAATTTAAAATGAAGAAGGAGGCATGAAATACATTTCACACACGAAGGTATCAGTGCAGCATTGTCAGTGCAGACAGGGAACGTCAGCGGGGATGGGGACAGTGATGTGCACACAAAACCATGCTGCTGAGCTGAGCTCACTCCCTCTGAGGAGGAAAAGCTGGGTAGGACACTCCCCACTCTTCCTCCTCAACAGTCCATCTTTGCCCTCTTACGAATACTCATGTTAGAGCCATTTAGGAAAGCTATAGCTTGCCATTGCAAAATCACACACACAAAAAAAAAAGATGGAGAAATCTTAGTTTCACAAATACCCTTGTATCCACAGGGGGAAAAGGCAGAAGGACCGTCTTTGGACTGTGGAGTTTGCTCCCTACACACTTCTCCTGAATCTTGGCTAAAATCACAGCTAAACTCTTCGAGGCAGAAAGCACAGCTATATGGGCATGAAACCACAGGGCTCCAGTTGTGACTGAGGTTGCTGGATGTTACTGCCACTTACATACGTAACACGCCAAAAGACTGCACCAAAAGAATGCAAGGCTTGCAAAGTTTAGATTCTGAAAAATTAGAAAATTAATATTGCCTATGCAAAATTAATTCAGCCGTCTTACACATGTGCATTGTGTTACAATCCTGCCTGCATGGTCACATACTATCTTTTCTGTAACTCCCCTGCTTTGTCCAATATACAGGACAGACAGTGCTTAATCAAAGAGCAGCTATTCCATATTTTGTTTTCTTCTTTCCATTGTGCAGCCTGAGGCCTTGTTTATTGCTTACTATGCAAATCCAGCTCTGAAGACAAAATTAATATTTCCTTGTGGGCTTTTCTATGGTGCTGATCACTATAATATTACAAGTGCTTCACAAACATGAACGATCTTATCTTCCAAGCACCCATATGAGGTGAGATGAAAGCGATTATCCTAATTTTACAGATGGAGAACAGAGACATAGGGACATTAATGTAAAAAATGTCCACTAATTTTGAATGTCAAATTGAAAAGACATCGGCTTGTTTTGTTTTTAAAGAAAACAGCATTTTTTTTTGTAGCACTGACTGTATCCAGCAGAGCTCCTATTGACTTTCTTTGCAGCTGGGGATGCTTAGGCTCTGCAAATGAGGCTCCAGGATCTAAAACTGAGCACTCCACAACACCAGAACATGTAAGACAATGGCTGCTAATAAAAATTTTGTTTTAAATCATTTGCCCGGGACTGGGTGAAACAGAGATAGGAACCAGTTCTCTCGATGGCTTTCAACCACCTAAAGCTCAAAACCAAACCATCCTTTCTCATCCTAGTCTTCTATTTCTTGTGACATCTTCCAAATTCTGCAATGAAATGATGCAAGAGACCTACAGATGGCGGTTCTCCATCACACAATTGTGCTTCATGTGCAGAACAGATCCACCTATACATGGTGTGAGCTGGAACCCCATGAAAAAAGACTGTACAATCATGTAATTAAAGATTAATGATAAGCAAGGGTTGATTTACAGCTTCTAACACTTTGTAATTTCTGAGTGCTTCAAGCTTGCAATTTTGTTCTCTTAATGGACCCTCTGTGTGTGATTTATTGGAATTTTTCGTTACTACTTTGGGGGTGGCGGTGTGCGTGGGGAAGAAAGAGCCCACAAACTCCTTTTATGGGACTCTTCTGATGTCCACACACGTACCACACTACTGGTGTTGGAGGACTCCTGCACAGAATATGCAGCATCTTGAGGTGAATGGGCTGGTGAATGCTGAAAGCCTTTAACAGGCAGGTGTGAAGGGAGCTTTGCAGGTTTTGTTAGATACTGGAGTGAACTCTTTATGCAAACTGCAGGCTTAGGTCCTATCCAGAGAAGGAAAGGCCTCCTGACAAAACAGCTCAATAAACTGAAAACACCACCTTTCTCTCCTAGTTTGTTTTCAAAATCAGCATGGTTGTTTCAGTTGAAAAAGGCTGCAAAGAGCGTACAACCCAAGACAGGATCTGTCCTGGTCAGAGCTCTGAGACACTCCAGTGCAGCGTCCTAACAGGGCACATCCTGGGAGGTGGCTCCCCGCCTTGCTTGACTCTAGCCTCTCTGCATGCTGTCACCAGCCAAGAATGGCTGAGTGGGCACTGCTTGTCCCACAGCCCCCCATCTCTGATGTACAGTCTGCACCTATGTCACTGCCCCCATGCTGTTGCCAGAAGGCCTGGGCAAAGTGTGCCGGGCCACCTGAGAGCCACTTCCATCACAGCAGCTGCTGCCGACTCTTACCTGGTCCAGCTCCATCTCGTCAGGTGTCCGCCACCGAGCAGTCAGGCTGCCAGTGCTCTGATCCGCTGGCACAACCACGATGTAGTACCACCTGGGAAGGAAGGAAAGCATAAGCACTGGACTCTAAGTAATCGCTTTGGCAGGTCACTGAATTACACATGCCATATGCCTCCCAAGGATGACCTGCTCCTCTCCCTGTCCTCGAAGCAGCAAAAGGGTTCAGTAGGGAAGAGGCCAGTTTTCCAGCTGCATCAGAGAAGAGAATACTCCCGTTAGCGCTCATTAGGTTAATGAAGATCTACAGACTGTGCTTCGGAGGGTGGTGTAGGAGCTGTGAGAAGGACATTTATATAATCGGATTGTAGCAAGAACCCTGGGGAAATTGAGGATACCACAGCAACGAATAAGACTTCCACAAACTCGCTTTTTTAATCTCCTTGAGGCTTTAGGCATTATTTATTTAAAGGATATTATACAGTGTCAGAGAAAGTCCCTCCTGATCCTCAACTGTGTTTTTGCTGGTAGCATCTGGAGTATACCCACCAGAGTGAGGGCAAACTGTCAGAGAACTGTCTTAATATTATTGCACATAAATATTTGCTCAGAAAGAGCCAGCAGCGTGATCCAGTGTTATGGGGAAATGCCTGGCTCTGTACTGCAGCTTGCTCAGAAATTCACTTCCAGGTTACAAAATCTACAGGTTGGCACACATCTGCTCTGCCTTTTTCCTCATCTCTAGTCCCCCACCCTGCCTCCTCCACCCAGGCACAGCACTTACCTAACTGGCACAGTGGTCTGGACTTTGGGAAGGGTGAGCGTGAATTTTCCTTCCTGTATGTACTTGTTTGTGGCAATGGGTTTGCTTTGCAAGACGTCAGGAGCGGTGCGGATTGAGACGAGGTGCTGGAGCCCCCCAGCACTGCTCCCACGGTTCATTAGCACAAAAGAATAGTCCGTGTCTGGCTGGAGGTCACTTATGAGTTTCTTCATCGAGTGGCCATCCACCTCCACACTCTGGCTATTGTACAGAATCTGAAATAGGAAAAGGACACGCTCATGCAGCCGACAGCTGCTGCTGAAAACTCGCACTCAAAATAGCAGCGTTAGAAATGACAATTTGGCTCTGGGCCCTCCCTCAGGTGGCTTGGCTACTGTGTGCTTCGTAAACAGCCATAAATCTTTAGTTAAAGAAGAGCAACCCCCATCAGAGGGTTGAGCCGTGCTCCCTGCACCTCGCAGCGATGGGGCAGAGAGGGTCATCTCAGCAAAGCCCAGGTGGCTGGCACTAGTGGCGAGGTTGGTGGTGCCACATGCACTGCTTTTCAGCGCCGGTTTGGGGGAGGAATTCAGATGGCTGTGCTTTGCCCCCCCCGTGGAAATGAATGGCTCTTTTTTCTTGTCTCACGAGACTACAACACACAATATGCTTTTGGTGTAAAACCCGTCTGCTTTAAATTGGTGTCACTTCTGTGTCTACCAGCTGATGCCTGATCGAACGGTTAATGCAGAGCATCCCCCACCCAGCAAGGTGACTGGGGGGGTTAGACGCCTTACCAATGGTCTGACAAATCTCAAGCTGGGCTCACAAATTG
Organism: Tauraco erythrolophus; assembly: GCF_009769465.1. Taxonomy (NCBI): domain Eukaryota; kingdom Metazoa; phylum Chordata; class Aves; order Musophagiformes; family Musophagidae; genus Tauraco; species Tauraco erythrolophus. The sequence goes on along the minus strand of NC_141474.1, from coordinate 23,720,655 downwards.
GTACCCAAAACAGCAGCTCTGCAGGTGTGACACCCCGTTGCCATGACAACCGATGGTGATGCCGCACCAGCCGTGGGCAGATCGACGCTGCTTTTCACTGCCGTACTTGTGGCGAGGGGCTGCTGGGCACGGCAGAGCAGGGCAGAGCTGTTGGTGGCCTAGGGCAGCCCCCAGGCACAGCTTTCCTCTTTGGACCCGCCAGCCCCTCAGCTAATGACATTTTCTCAGCACCCTGTTGCAGATACGCACGACTCCCACTGGCCCCAAGACACAGCAGCCATGGGCACTGCTGTATTAGCTGCACCGAACAGCCCGTCTGCCCTGAGAACCTTGATCCTGGTCTTACTGGAACAACCCCGGTACCCTGAAACCCTGGGTGCTGTCTCTGCAAAGCCAGAAACTCAAACAGTTACCGGAGTAGGGACAAATTGGGTGCAGAGAACCAGAGAGATCCGAGGTTGTGCCCCAGCTGTGATAAACCAGCACGTTTCCTTCCACCGGGCAACCGTCCAGCGTGGCAGGGGAGCGCTGGATTCCTGATAGCGGTGCGGAGATGCAGCATGCCAAAAACTAGCAATGGCAGAGCTGCAGTATGTTAAACTATGGCAGCTATTACATGCCACAGGCAGAGACCACACAGTAAAACATGCTCTTTCCAACAAGGGCCTTGAGAGAGAGGACAGCTCTGTGGAAGAAAAATTACTTGAAGTAAACTGGATTTTCACCAGCTGGGTCCACTGTTCAGGCTGACGCAGGCAGCAAGGGAGGGACCAAACTTTCCTTCCAAGTCACCTTTTTAGTAGGTGGCAGAAATCTGCAGAAAGCTGTCATCTCGCTGGGACAAAGGCAGCTGATTAGCACTGCTCTAATATTTAGTGCTGGAGCTGGGAGGAGGAGGAGAGAAGCCCTGGAAAGAGATCTGAAGGACAGCAGAGCACAGGGACCAGACTAGGCCTGGAATTTGCAGCTGTGCTTTTGTGTTATACAAACAGTGACACCCACATCATGCTTCAAATCCTCTTCAGGTCACCTTGCATGGAGGTTGTGATAGGCAAAGAGACCCAGCTTTTTTGCTGCTGGGAAAAGACTCCCAACAGGTAACAGAGCAGCAGCAAGGAGCTGGCAATGGAGGACAGACGCAATCAATCTTGTTTGTTGACATGCTTTGGTCTTCAGGGATGAACTGCAAAAATAAGTAGCAAGTGCTAAAATAACAGAGGTTTGCAGGGACAAAGCCCCTGCTGGCAGCCCCATGTGGAGGAAAGACTGTCAAAGGTAGGATGGCTGGAGGGAGTTGTTTGCTGCTGTGACTCCTCTTAAGATATTTTCTCCAGGGCTTTAATCCCTTTCTCCAAAGATATGCACATCAGATGGGTGCTAAAGTGAGTGCAAAAAGCTAAAATGACGAAATGCTTATCATAGTGCTGGAACATCAGTTATTTAGTTGGCAGGTTTCACCTTGCTCTGCCACAGAAGCAGGCATGACAAAGACAAGAGCACTAGACTTCAAGCCATCTGAGCAACTTTGCCATCTGTCCCAGCACCACCCTTTGCAATGACATTACAATAGTACAGGTCCAGATATTCCCGATGAAAGCAAGTCAGGTGTCCTGAGGGAGCAGTGGGACCTTACTTCATGTGCTCCAATGCATGCTTGGAAAAAACGAACCACCATTAAGAGCTATGCTGGAAGGATGCAAAGCCCACCATGAGTTCTGTTGCCTCTCAACTGAGATTTCTCATTATGAAGTCTTCCCTAATACAGGTATCACCAACTGCTTCTGTATGTCCTCTAGGGCACTCAGACACTCACCCACCAACTGCCTGCACATGAAGCATCTGTTGGGGACATAGCTCTTCTCCTGGAGAAAGAGGATGCAGAAGAGATGATAAGGCACTTCAGAGTTTTCCTGCATGCTCTGCGTCGGAAAAGGCTAGGACACAGTCCTCAATTCAGTCCTGACACCAGATGATGATTTTTACTGCCATGCACAGAGATTTTTGTCCAAAGACAGGGAAATTGCCATTTGCAATGCTTTCCTGAAGCGTTCTCTGCCATCCTCCCTTTTCACAGTTGCCGTATCAGTTCTACGTTCCTTTACCTGCCATAACACATTGTCTTCTCAGGTGTTATGCACCATTAGTTAAGGCCTCTACATAAAACTTACAATAACGTAAGGGCTCAGAAACAGTCATTTGTGCACAGCTGAAGATGCCCGGGAGCTCAAGCAGGAATGCTATTTAGAGGTTGCATCATGGCCCACTGGTAACTACTTAAGTCAGCAGCAAATTTGGCCCAAGGGCTCTGAACTGCCAAACATTGCTGACTAGCCCATGGATTGCTGTAAAATGTCATTGTGCTGCTCTTACTCACAAGAGAAGATCTGCAAAGCTACATGGGTCCAAATGTCACTGCTGAAGGTCTGCTGCTTGATTTCAAGGCAGTAAAGAATGTACTGAACTAGAAGACGAAAAAATACATAGTGTGCAACACTGGGAAAGATAATGACTCAATGGAGAAGTAGACGAGGTTGCCTTTTTTGCAGACAGGAGTAATTACATTCCATGGGACATACTGTGAGAAGGCACTGCCCAGCATTCTCAGGGATTATTTCTGAACCCGTATCATAATTTTCAAAAGGTGCTGTTCCTTCTCCCCATTTGTAAAATACTTTGTGATGCTGCCTTTAACCAGTATATCCTCTGTCCTGCTCTTAAGTTGAAGAATGTGTCTCAGGAAAGTGCAGTTTCCCCAAGGAGAAGGTTGTATCTATCTTGCACTTTCCTTGAAAGCTCCAGAATAGCTTTCTGCAAGCACACTGGAATAGAAAAGGAACAGTGCCCCTGGTCCACCACAACTGCTGGGCAACATTTTACAAGGAATTTATCTCCTGAACCAGAAGAAGCTGTGAAAATTCCCCAAAGAGAACTCAAACCTTCATTATTGATTTGGTAGCAATGAAAATTCCTAAGGTCTCAGTTCATCCCCTATAAAAAATATAGCACCAGTCCTGCCTGCGCCTCACTATTCATTGTCAGAACAATATCTTCTTTAATTAAATCTGTTAAAGTAGAATATGACACCCTTTGGGACACAGATTTAGCATGAGACTGTTTATCAAGTGTAGATAATACTAATTGTTCCCATGGAGATTTATCCGCTATGCTAGTTAGAGTATTAGGCTCTGGCCTCAGCATCCCATGTGCCTGAATTAGAGAAGAGAGGTGAACCTTGTTTATAAAAATACAAAGTCCTGAAGGTTAAGGATTTCTTTCGAGTGGCACAGTCAGCGGCCTGGAGCTGACCCTTTTAGCTCCTGGCCTTGACTCATGTGTGTCTGCAAGTCTGGGAATATTAATAGAAAGAAGACACTATTAGAGAAATATCCTTGTAACACTCTCGTTTGCATGACTGCTCTTCAGTTAGCAAGTGGCTAACGCCATCTGCTCCCGTGTCATCTGAGGGTTAACCCGCAGCAGCGGCAGACCCTGAGTCACCGTCTGTGTAAGCAATGCAGCTACAAGGCCGAGACAAGGCATCAACATTACGCCCTTAGCTCCTGGCTACCTCCAACCACTCCACCATCCTTACGTGGTACTAATGCTCCAAAGGTCACACTGTCCCTTTCTAGCACTGCGCTGTCAGACAGAATCGTGCGCTTTGTGCCACAAGAACAAGGCAAGATGAAGCAGACTGGTTCTTCAGCAGAGTGCAAAGTAACAGGGATCTGTGAAGTTCCTTGCGGCCAGATATCTGAACACTGATCCTAATGTACCCTACATCTGGGAAAGCTTTGAATACCGCAAGGTCTTCACAACAGCCTTGTCTGCTTCAGCTAAACTCTGCATGTTAACAAGTGTCTGCTATTGATCATGGTAATTCAGCTTTAGGATTCAAACAGAGAGTTAGTAACGAGGAAGGGGAGGTGCTCGCACACTTCCATGGAGATGCAGTTCAAGACCTTCCCCTCATTCCCCTGGCCAAGGATCCCCTGCAGCTCATGTAGGCCTTGCATTTGCTCTTTAGGCACAGCACAGCAGGGTGCATGTGCACAGAGGAAGAGAAGTCAAGCTGCTCCCACCTCAGCCACCTTTGCAGAGGCAGCAGATAGCTGCTGAGACTGGGTGCAAGATTATCCTTGGCGATGCGATGTGTTGACCTTGTTTCTTAAGGCAGAGAAGCTTCACTGAGATCTGTGGAAATTTCCACCACCCTCTAGTCTTTTACCCACACCAGTGATCTGCACCAGGGGACAGACAAGCACAGGAAGACACTGGGTCATCAGTGTTGTCTGCAACCTGGAAGATGACACTACATCCAGAACTGTGGTGGAGAAAAGAGAGCAGCAGCCATTCCTGCAGAGTTCCCTCTGCACTGACACATTTTGTGCTGCTCACACCTGTAACACCTTCTGGAAGGGTGATGATGCTTCGCTCTTTCAATGCCGGAGGTTATGCATCTGCCCTGATGCTCTGAAGTAACTCATAAAGGCAATCCACAGGTTTGAGGCAGGATGTGTCACAGAAGAAGTTGTTCTTAAGTTTGATTCACTGGCTGGTTTTCAGACCACTTTTTCCTGGTGATCTCTTGCGATTAAGTCACGTTTATAACTTTCCACACTTCAACTCCAAGTCAGGCATCAGGACAAGCTTGTGTAACCAGTCATGGAGCTGCAATGGCCAGCCTGACTGGCAGGCCTCAGCTGAGTGACGCCAGGTAACAAGATACTTGAGAAAGCTGATGGAGGAGTGAAGCACTGATTGGGACCGTGTGAACAACCACTGCCACTGCTCATGGGAAAAGCATCAGTAATTTGGGGTGTTAGACTGGTTTCCATTTCCCTTTGAAAAGGTGAGTAATTCAGGGGCACTATCAAGAGAGGAGTGGGTACTAAACAATAGTTGCTATGGTCAAGATGGGCTTCTAGCTGGACGGTGAGAAGCCTGAAATACGTATTATGATCTCTGAGACATCCTCCTTCTCAGACTGCTGCTGCCCAGCGCTTGCCCTCACTGCTTGGTGTTTCCTGTTGGAGTGCTTCAGCCACCATTATTCACTCCTGTTTTGTTACCATGAGCCAAGTGCTTACTGGCTATTCCACAACTGATCAAAACAGAAAGAAATCAACAAAACTACAACACCTTGTGGCCTAAGAAGAGTGAGAGGAGGGAAAGCAAGCAGCAGTGTGCTCTACTGTGTGCTACGGTTCATGTGCGGGTGCTCAAAAGCAAGAGCGGCAACCTAACCTAGGCTTGGAGATTCGAGCTCCATGAGACCCCCTGGCCAGTGAGCAATGTGACCCTGGTTTTGCTGGTCTCTTGTCTGATGGCCTGAAAACATCATGGGGCAGCTCCAGATGCTGCTTTCCACTGCTCTGCTCACTGTCACAGGTGGAACGCCCTGTCCTCCGCATGCCATCCTTACCTTAAAAGGCACTGTAGATTTATAGGACTCAGGCACTTCCCAGCTCAGCAATACAGATGTTTTCATGACGGCATTGACGCGGAAGTTCTTAGCAAACACTGAAATGAAAAACAAGATATTTGAGCCCTGTAAGGCCAAGTCAGAAGGGAGCCAGGCAGCAGCCTGGCTCCAAGCCTCTCTTTGTCTTACTCAGCAGCAGAGGTCAAAGAGTTCAGCTACAGCAGAGAAGTGAGAGATGAGGAGAAAAGAGTAGGAGTCTTTTACCAAGTCTCCAGTCTCCAGTGGAGTTTCGCTTTTTGACTACACTTTCAAGTATCACAGAAAGGAAGTTGTAGGCTGAACCGTAGCCTTCCTCTCTCCCCCCTCCACTCACACTCTCTTGGCCCTTTGCCATGATCAAAGAACAGTGGTGCTCAGGTACTGGATCTGCAGATGATCCTACCCAGCCGTCTGCTCCAGTTCAAACAAAGGCCTTTCATGTACAGATGAAACAGTAAAGTGTGCCTGTGGAGCGACAAAGGCAATTAAGCCGTCACCAACACCCCTCCCCTCAGACGGCAACTTTAAGGAAACCTTCATTGAACCTCCCCTTGCCAAACTCGTCTTAGACTAGGGAGCCACACAGTACCTCATCTCATTAGCCAGAGCAAAGGGCAGCACAGCCTCATAAACCGAAGCAAAGGTCCCTGTCCTCGAGGCAGAGCTTGCTGTTAAGGCTTGTTAGAGGGGCACTCACCTTGCTCAACAGGCATGGTCCGGGACTGGATGCTGGGGCTGAGCGGCCCAACCCCCTTATTGGTGCGGGCCCTCACTTTGATGTCGTAAGTGGTATCAGGCTTCAAATTCGTCAAAGTGATACTCATGTCCTTGGTGATATTAACCAGGTCCTGCTGGCTATTTATGTCCCTGTATACCACTGTGTAGTTGACGATCTTCCCATTTCTTTCTGCCAAGACCGGGGGATCCCATGCAACTTCTGTGGTGGAAGTGGTGAGACCCACCACACGCAGGTTCTGTGGGAAGCCGCTTGGCACATCTTCTGCAGTGGTGATCTCCTTCTCAAACTCCTCTCCTGGGCCAGCTCTGTTCTTGGCAGACAATTTGAAGAGGTATGTGGCCCCCTTGTGCAGGTTGGTCACAGTGTAGTGATGGTCTCTCTTCCCAAAGTCTATCGTGTTCATCTTTTCCTCATCAAGACGTCTGTACTGCAGCCGGTAACCCAGCAGCTCCCCTACCATCTCCTTGGGTGGGTGCCACTGGATGAGGGCTGTGTTCATGGCTGTCGTGCTAATCATCATGGTGGGCTTCCCCGGGACTGCAACATAAACACACAATGACCATCTATAGCCCGAGAGGACGGGAAGGAAGGACCGCTTCCGTGCCGTTCAGTCCGTGAGGACTGAGGAAAGTGGGAAATTTCAGACAACAGGGTGAAGAGGATGACAGACAATTCACATGGATAGAGGCAGACCGACCCTAATCCGGTGGCGAGGGAAGCTGGAGCCAGCCACCTCTTGGCTGCCATTTTCCCATGTGCTGCCATCTAAACAGGCAATAAATTCAGCCATATCCAGCCCCAAAATTCACCGCCTTTTACAGGAAAGGTTTAAGGTACCTCAAAGCATCATATTTATCTCAGAGAAGATCTGAATCCCGTCCTCCCAATCAGTGGTCTTCAGACACTCCGGCTGGTGCACAGCACCAGGCCATGCCGGCCCCGGTGCGCTGTACCACAACGGACACACAGAAGCCCCAGTCCAGCACCCTGATCTGTTTGGAGGCAGGCAGATTTCATCCTGAAACCTTGCAGTTTTACCATCTGCAGAGGCAGCGAGCAGAGCTGGGCGGGCTGTTTGCCATCAGAATGCATTTTGGTTTAGCTGATGAGCAGATTCGTGATGTCAGTGTCGATGTGAGAGGTGAACACAAGCGTTCCACAGGATTTTTGTTTATGCTGCACAAGTCAAGGGGTGTTGCCTTCACTGGTTAGGAACTGATGGCTTTAAATTGATGGTTTAATACCTTGATCTCTTTCAGTTAAAAAAAGGATGCGTCTTCACATCAGCTTAGATTTGTAAACAAATCAACTGATATGGAAGATACTCAGAATCAAAGGGATGTGGCCACGGATATGAAAACGAAAATGGGATTGTAGCCAAACCTAGTTAAATATCCTTGCAGTTTGAAATGTATGAGCCCACAGACGAGCGAGCACAAGAGAAAAACGTATTTGACAGAATTATGCCCCGATTTTGCCATCAGAGGGCGATACCAACACTCCCCTTTGAGGTCAAGCCTGCAGACGAGCCAGTACAAAGGCAGCTCTGGGGGTGGTTTTGTAGGTATTTAAGACATACAATTACATTTCCACTGCCAGTGCCATCCTCCTTGCACTCATAACACAATGTCTAACAGCAGCTAGTATTAAGGGACACATTATTTTCAAAGCTGATTCCAAATATTAACTTTAAATGTGCATCACAACATGGGAAGACCCACTGTGGCTTACAGTGCAACACTGGGATGTTTAGGAAGCTTTTCCTGTTTATAGGACAGCTGTAGCAATTTGATGAACAGAGCATACATCATGGCGAGGCACAAGGGAGACAGCATTTGAGACTGTGACAGTGGAAACTACCTCTGGAGCTCCCCATATGCAGCGCAGAGGAAATGGCAAGCTGTTCCTTGTTTAAAAGCACCAGGAACAAACGCTCTCAGTTTGCACAAGCTGCATTCCCATAATAACAAGTGGTAAATACTGTTCCTGTGGCTGGTGTGAGGAAGCAGCAAGATTGTCGGTTGTAGGACAGGTCTAGTGAGTAGAAATCGAGGACAAGACAATGTCAGTTAGTTGGTGTCAAAGCCAAAGGCAAGCTTGACCGCATCCGGAGAAAAGCACCTGATGAACTCCTGGGTGCCCCTGCTCCGGGACGAGGCTCCTGTGTTGCACTAGGCACAGGGTACGAGTCTCTACTGAGACAGCAGAACCGAACTGGCTGGGATCACCAAGACCTAGAAGTTGTGTCTGCAGCACTCCTATGGCAGGATTTGTTGCATTCCAGATTTTACCACGGCTCTAGGAGCAGCCGGGCTCAGCTATGTAAGCCTTGGGACGTAGCAGTAGCAATGGTGGGGGGGAGCTGAGAAGCACCTCTGAGGAGCCCTCTGTGCCAGGGGCCTTCCCAGGCGGCACTGCGGTCACTGCAGGAAGCAAGAAATGGCACTCGTCTACGGGAACGAGGTGAGGACAGGCCATGACTCCAAAGCTGAGGGAGGGCCTGGACTTTCAGGCTTCCTCTTGCCAGGTCTCTGGACTATGCAGATGAGCTCAGACCCATGAGTTTCATTGCTCCCTCACAGGCCCTGGCAGTGTCTGTCCATCTGTTGGCTGCACTTTGCTCAGATGATCCAGTGGCAAAGCCTGTAAGTAAGGGCTGGAGATCACAAGAGTATGTACCTCTGCAGCTTCTCCAGCCCTCTTGCTTCCTCCTGTGCAGGTGCCTTGGCCGTACTCCCCATGCACCTCTTGGGAGGTTTTACCACCACCCCTGCGAGGCTGTAGCATCTGCTCCCCACACTCACCTGCCCCTGTGGTGGTGATGACTTTTGGCTTGCTGCGGGCACCATCTCCCTTGGTGGTGTAGGCAGCGACTGTGACGGAGTAGGTGGTTTCCGGCAGCAGGCCTCCAATGACCGTCTCCTGGGAGCGCATCCACGAGGCAGAGAAGAAGCAAATGAGAAGAGCAAACACTTGTTACTTGAGTGAGCAAAAGGAGGGCAGTGGGGTCAGTGTCTCCAACAGCAACATGCTGACACACTCGCTGGCTCACATTCGTGCATCGCACTCAAGCACACGTGTCTCGCACAGACCCAGCAAACAATGACCGCTACCGCTCCAGCACTCATCTGCCTAATTCCAACTCCTGCCTCTAATACTTGGCCTTGCCAGGGTACTACCAGCAACCTGTGTCAGCAGCTGTGCTCTCCAGCAGCTTCTGCCAAGAGGGAGATCTGCTCCAGAGATGGTCCTGCATGATACCAGAGCCACCCTGACACAGCAAGCCTGAGAGTAAGACAGCTGTGGAGCTCTGAACCAGAGCAAAAGCCAGTTCAGCTGGCTGTGGAAATCTCTCGGGGGCTAATTTGGGGATTTTTAAAGTTGTCTCTTGCAGCAGAGCCGCAGGGAGCACAGAGAGGCAACGCAGGGGCGGAGGGCCCCGGGCAGGGAGCACCTGCAGTGCTACAGCATTGTGTTCACCCTCCCTGCCAGGCACAGCGTTGCAGGGTCAGCGCGAGGTGCGCTGGCAAGACCTGGAGGGAAAACCCTGCACCGTGGGAGGTCTGGGAGGAGGGCGGACTCAGCAGGGTGAGTCCCTTTCATGATCTGGCTTCCTCTGGCTAGGAGGAGGGCATGGCTCCGCAGTCCAGTTTGAGATGGAAGAGGGGAGCACTGCTCCTCCCTCCTGGTCTCCAGCAGCAACATGACTTGTGCCAAGCCTGGCTGGACAGGCCTGCATACGAGCAAGCACAGTGAGCTCAGCAGCTCCCAGCAGCCCTCTGCGAGCTCAGGGCAGGTATCCCTGAACTGTCATCTATGGGTGCTGTGAAAGGGACCAGGGCCATTAGCACTAATAACCCATCAGGTCAGGGAGCAAGAGACCATTGGGCTGGAGAAGGGGCTGGGAAAGCTTTTGGAAAGGAGGCAGAGGCTCCAGGTTGGTTATTTATCCTTTCAGACAAGGAGAAGAGCAGAGGTGGAGAGGGTTAAGCTTGAGTGGCTGAGGACGGGCAGCATGGGCACTGTTAGAGGGTGCTCCAGTGGTCCGACCTCTGTCTGGGGGATCCCTGCCAGCTTGAGGGGTACAAGGGGTGTCTGTGGTTGCTCTCAGAGCACAGCCAGTCTCCCATCACTCACCTGCACAAACACCCACTCTATTAAACCTGCTGATTTCCAGTCAGTGCTGCTGGTTCAGGTTACCTGCCCAGGCTTACTCATCAAAATCACCATGTTACCATCGCGGAACCAGCCAGCCCAGAGAAAAATCAACAAGCACCAACAAGAACCCCGCCAAAATCACCGTGTGAACCAGAGTCCAATCCCAACTCCGCCCCTGCAGCAGATCGTGTGTGTGGGTGAGTGGACGCGCAGTCCGACCAGTACCAATGGACCCGCGGGGGAAGCACTCACACAAAACCTGCAGACTCTGAACATCCCAAGAGAATTCACTCCTCCCAAATCCATGCAAAGAGAAATTCTCACGCAAAAGCATGCCACCGGGAGCAAAGCAAGCGAGCTGGGAGGAGGGGAGAGAGACAAGGGATGGATGAAAGAAGGTCTGATTGCATAATGTAAATACAGTGCTGTCATGACAAAGCCACTCCAAGCGAGAATCCTCCGTATAAAGCAGGAGGAGAAACGCATCATGCTGGGGAAGCTCACAGTAGGGCACATAATTGAATTGCTGACTCTAAAAAGGTCATTTTCTAGTTTGTTCCTCCAAATTTATATTTCAAAATTATGTGGGAAAAATTGGATTTAACTGTTTAAATTTGATTGTTTTCTTATTACTATCTGTGTTTCAGCCAAAGGTCATGGTTGAGAGTGTAGGTTATTTTTCATAACTACGATCAATGCGGTTTAAAGATTATATATCTAATTCTACCGTGTAACTTGGTGGGCCAACTATTGCAGAAAGTAGGATGCACGTCCTGAGTCGATCACTTGAGCCTGCCTAAAACTACACTGCAACAAGCTGGAAATACAGATTATAGGAAATGTCAATTGCTTTTCTGCATTTAGTAGCAATCTAAATGCCAATTTTCTCTGGATTTGCTGCTTGTGGAAGGTTTCACAATGTAACTCTCTAGCCTCATTAAGGGAGTGAAAGGGATGTTTTGACAGTACTGTGTCTACGAAATTCACAAATCGATTTACCAAACCCCTCTTTTCCAACCTGGAATACACACAAGTGGTACTTACATGGTCGACGGAGTCCTCAGCTCTCCACTGACGAGGGAGAAAGGAAGGAGGAGAGAAAAATGGAGACACAGAATTTTAAGGGGCAACGTGTAGGAAGGGGATGACGACAACAGCAGGGGTTAGCAGGACTGGGTCAGGGGGATTACAACACTTATACACAGAGGGTCACTTGGCACAGGCTGTGCCAAGGGAAGAAAAGGCATAGAGCAATTTTCTACATGCCACTAGCCTGCGCGGTAGGTCTGAGATCATTCACACAAACAGGGGCAAAGAGCTTCCTTCTCATATGGATGGAGAGGTCACCACTTCCTGACTTTGCAGTTCTTTCCCCTTCTAGCTTTGTTTGCACTTTTCTGCCTCTTCCATGAGCGGAAGCAAGAAAGGACAGGTTGCAGCAGTCCCAACAAGGCTCTGGTGCTGACTGCTGCCTCACAAATCACTCACAACAATCTTGTGGCCTAATCTGCAGTTTCTGTCCTACTGATTCTCCAGCCACCATCTCCTGTTGAGAACTGAAGACTTCAACACACAAAACTCAGAGGGTACTCCCTGCAGGGAAGTACCAATGCAACACAGAGCTCCTCTTTCCTGTATCCTTTGCAAGAAAATGCTCTGAGGATCTGAGAACCAAGAAGTGCCGTCTCTCGTAAACAGTGCAAGAGAGACTGAGATCTTACACAGGGCTCCACACTAAGCTGCTCCTCTCCAACAGCACTGTGTGGCTTGGAGCGAGGCTCGAACTGGTGCATTTACTAAGGCAACAGCTTCTCACTCCCAGTTACACAACACCAAACACTCGTTTGGCAAGAGCAGCCCCGCAGGTAAGACTTCTACACAAACAATTTCCCAGCAAAAGCTCATGTGGATTCCCAGCCATGGCAGCTCAATTAGGGCTCTGAAGAGGGAACACGCAGGTTTCTGGCTGGATTTGGGGTTCTAAGGCATCAAGCTGCATAGGGGCGCTGAGATGTAGCAGACCTTGGCTGCTGCCATGCATGCCTATACCACTCTTTGTGGTTGATGCACCAAAGGAAGGTTTGCAGAGATCACAGTGAGCTCTCTCAGCCAAGGTGATGTGTTACATCTCAGGTTACTAAATCTGCCTGGAGGAAGCACCGGTCGATGGGTTCAAGCACAGAGATGAAAGCGGAAGATAGGTATTATTGCCCCTGACTCACAGAGTGAGCCTTCGCAAGTCTTGCTTCTGAACCCGAGCTGCCAGCTGTGAAATGGCACTCAGGCACTGACTTCCTCAGGACACTGGGAAGCCCAGCTAATGCTGCTGAAGTGCCCAGGAACCTGCAAGTGCAGGAGAAGTACTTAAAGGTATTAAAGCTACAAGTTGCCTTTTGTACTCAGGCTATTTGAGGTGGCTTTCACAGGCTGCAGCCTATCACAGTAGCAGAGTACTCTCCTCAGCAGTAAAATACATGGCATACCTTCAAAATATTTTATTCTCTAAATTCAGAAAGAGGCAGCTATTGGAGAAATGTTCCTCTAAGATTTTATTATAGTTTGCTTATTTGATGCCATGAGACTGCAGTAGAATTATCCCCCTACACCATCTTAAAAAGTAATTTCAGCAAAGAGGTCAAGTTGTCCCTAAAGACCTCCTACAAAGCCAAGGCCCTCACTAAGTATTATGGTCACTACAGGCCCTTTTTCCACACACGTCTTGGTGATATTTCTAGTGTTGTGTGCGTAGCTCAACCTGAGTCATTGCTGTTGCTGTCCTACCTGTGCCAGCCAGCCCACACTATAGTCAACAGCCATATGCTCTGCCTTGCTGATCTAAAACCTGGCAAAAGTCTCTCTACAGGAAGGATATGGGCCTGGTAGCTCTTCCTCCCAGAAGTACATGTCTGGTCCAACATCGTGTCCCTGGCAGATGGGGGCCACGTGGATGGTAACACCCCAACCTGCCTCAATGTAGCTGCAGGAGCAGAAGGTGACATCCCACTGCAATGAACAGTGGAGTAGATCCGGGCTCAGGAGGCTTCTGCATCTCGCAGACTCTCGCACCTCAGCAAGGAGTTTATCACCCACTAGGATTTTAGACCAACGGTTTAATGTTCAAACTGTTTGCTCTTATGTTTCAGTGGACTTTAATCTTGTATTAGATCAGAGCCTGGAGATCTGTGCTGGAGGAGTAACAGTGAAAAGCCAGGCCTGCGTAAATACCCTGGTATAAATTCAGTTTCATTATGAAAATATCATCTGCAGATCAAAACATTTCCTTCCTTAAACTAGCTCAATTGCTTCTTAACTGTTTAAGGGTGGTCAGTAAGACAAATTGATCTGAAAAGCCCAGGAGCTGTCATAAAAAGAACTCAGACAGGGCTGTGTGCATGAGGCAGGATGGCTCAGGGAAGTGCTAAAGCTAACAGTGTGTATTTATGGCAGCTGCAATGCTTTAACTTTTCATTTTACACTTCAACACCGCACAGCATAGTCATGTCTCACCAGGGAACGGCTGTTTTCCCTGACCACGGCTCTTGCAAAAGACAGACTCAAGCCCTCCTAAACAGCCCCAGCTATAGGAAGTGGATACTGTGGTTTTCCTGCAGATCCTTATTCTCTCTGCTTCAGTAACTGTGGTGCAACAGTGAAACTCCAGATGTAAACTCAGGTGCTCAGCTTGTGGGATGTGGAGGGGTCTGAGGGCTCCAAAACTTCACCTTTATCCATTACTGAAACGCCTCTTGGATGCCTTTCAGTTTTGTTCCACTTTTGAAGCAGAGTACATCTCACCTCCACGCCAGGCTCTTACCTAGATGAGTACATATGCATGAGGAGTTGTTCCCAGTAGATTCAGAGAAAGATCCTTGACTATCACCCAGCAAAAGCGGGAGGCTGTAAATTCCTCTGTGTTATGCCTGGGGTGGGCACTGCCCAAGGAGAATAGAAGTCTCTGCTTCCTCTTTCTCCTTTGATCTCAACCCAGCAGCTTGACATACTCGCTGTTACTTCATCCTGCTCTTCTTGAGCAAGTTGGTGGGACGTGCACTCGGTCTGTATGCTGGATGGAGAAGTGCTGCCTGTGAAGACCACACAATCCTGCTGTGAGCCTGCAGCCTTTCTCATGGACAGCACACCTCTCCTCTGCCATGACTCTGCAGAGCAGGAAGAGGAGGTGGCAAGAGTCTCTCCTCCACAAAGCCTGACCTCCTTGTACCCAGCTGTGCCCAGCCAGCAACCAGCAGCAGAAGCACGGCAAAGCTCTCTGGGCAGGCTGGAGATGCAGACGGCTGTAAGCAGTGAGGCTAATGTGGATGCTGCATCCCTGGAGCGATGCAGGCAGCAGGCTCCCGGGGAAATATGCTGCACAGTTGAGGGCAGGAGCAGTTGTTGAGGCCACATTGCAGCATGGGAAGAAAGTCCCACCTCAAGATGTTCCAGTCTGGGCTGAGGACAAGCAGGCTGGGAGCAGAACACAATGGATCAACAGCCAGATTCACACAGGGTCTAGCTCCCTATCTTGGAAAGAGCAAACAAGAGTCATGCTTGTACAGGAACCCGAAGGAGAAGGCCCATCCTTCCCTGGCCCTGCTGCCTGCTTTGTCCCCCAGTGCTCCAGACTCAGCACTGCCGCCTGGTGCTGTTCAGCACTGAGCTCCGCAGGGCACATACGACTGGTACCTGGGAAGGGATTGAGGGGATCAAGCCCACTGCTCCTCCTGACACGCTGCAACTGCCCGGGCATTGGAGACCAAGGAAAGCAGGTGGGACCCTGCCCTCCCCTCAAGAACCTCATGCTTGTGCCCCATGGCTCTGCTATCCTTCGCTCCCTCAAGCCGGCAAGAACTTGCATATATGAGCATGGTGCAGTGCAGCTAAGAACCTGAGCTGGTGCCCCTGCTCCTTTCAAAGGCGCTCTCTCGGTGCTCGGATGCATTGTGCACAAGTTCCAGTGCACAGAAATGAATCTTCTGCCATTGCCCACCACAGGACCTGGCTGAGCCATGACGGGCAGGGCTTGTGCAGGAGGTGGTGCAGGTGTCTGACCCAGCTCTGCAGCGATACGCATGCTCTCCCTCGGCACTCCTCCACAGGGCATGGTCACTTTTGTTTGTCCATCAGACTGTCAGTAGGAGGTGAGAGCTCAAACTGGAAGGCACAGAGAAGTCTGATAGAGGTAATCCGTCACAGGCACAACCACAGAGAGGAAAGAGAGGCCTCAGCTCCATCGCAGGACCTTCCAAACAACTGATTATTTTCCCTAGGTAGAAGGCTGTAAAATAACATGTGATCTCTCCAGCACCAGGGCCCCCACTACTCTGCTGATGTTTTAGTCCTTTCTGCTCAAAAGGTTTTGAAAACTCAGAATCTATATTATCTGCATAGCTAACATCTCCATTCCCTTTCCTTTTTCCTTTCATCTTCGTTTACTCTCTCTCTCCTTCTCATCTTCAATCAGGAAAAATCATGAGTCAGCTTTAATATCAGTGTCTTCATACCGTCTGCAGGAAGCAGATTATGTGGTACATACCTACTCAAAATCAGCAGACAGCCTGGTTGGCAGGAGGAGGGGTTGTGCCTGCATGTCCAGAGAATTTCTTCTCTGACCTCAGATTTTCAATCAGTTCGATTCTCTCCTTGTGCACTGGTATAAACATTTATGAACGTTTCTGAGTACTGAACTGTGGCTATATTCTGGCCAACTTCATCCTGTGACCTTCAGGGACAGGTGTTCCAGTGAATCTTTTTGTTTTCTTCCATAGGAAATAACTCTTCCAAGACTACTCGTTAAAGTTTGATCTGGCTATTTGCAAAGACACGCACTGCTGTACTGAGACAGTAGCTCTTACAGGGTTCCTCACCTTCTGGAGCAGATGTATTTCATCACAAGCACAGGCCATGCCTGGCTTCTCACTCTTTCTGCAAATAAAGATCTCTTCTGCCAAGTCAGTGAAACCTCTTCCCTGCAGGGTCATCATTAGCTTATCCCAAGAGTGACATGACTCCTTCAGAGTAGTCACTTCTCTGCAACTATCTTTTGGCCTTCGCTTCTGTCCAAAAATTACAGCGGGTGAGTTCAGCACCATACAAATCCGAAAAAAAAATAAATCACAGCAGTCAAGAACCTTCCCACATAAATTCACCAAATACGAAAGACTGGCAAGTGGTCTGACAAGCCAGGAAACTTCAAGCAACTTGCTTCCTTGATGCACACATTCATAATAATGCAAAATCCACAACTCCTTGGAAAGTTTCTGGCTTTGGCATCCTTGTTCCTGCATATTAGCATGGGGTTTCTCTCTCTGAAATGTATGAGTAAGGAGTGAAAGCAGAACTGGCTGGGCAAGCATAAAATATTTGAAAACGCCAACAAGAACAACATTGCCAACTTCGCCCACCTACGCTTGGGACCAACCCATTAACTCCAAACTCCAGTTGAACAACACAGCATCGATTGTTCAAACAACACAGAAGATTATGTCCTCCTGGAATGAGTAAAGGGCGGTAAGCAGCTTCTCTAATGATTAAAATAAAGCAACATCTGAAACATAAACAGAGATGTGCCCCAGACAACACTGCAAGGACCCTCAAAGCATTTTCTCTCTTTAAAGTTTTCCCCTTCCACATTACTACTGGGTTTTATCCTTCAGAATATGAATGGGGAGTAAAGCCGCCTCGGTGCACTGCACTCCCCACTGACAAACGTATAAATGATTCACAGCTGCGTTCAGGAGACAGATCAATTAATCGTTGCAGCTCTCCAGTATTTATATTGGGCATCATTCAAGCAAGCCAGCTCTGAATCGATTCCTCGTCGCTTCCAACAGCAGCAGATCCTGTACTTCATTTATACGATTATCTTTGTTGAGAACAGCATGGGTCATCCAGGACGAAGGACCCTTGCTCCAAAGAAGAGTTGTATTTCATCACAGACAGGGCACTGAAAACGTCATGGAAAGAGGCAACTGCACGTTGCTGGGTTGAGCAAAGAGCACAACTGTGCCTGGAGAACCGTGTGGGAACAGGGCCTCAGCTCACAGCTAGTGAAGCATCCAGGAGATGGCATAAATATGAGGAGATTGTTGTATAGCAATTGCAGAGGACAAAGTAACTTACAGGTGATGTGGGCCTACACCTCGCTCTTTCTCCCTGTCTCCCCCAGCCCTTCCCAGCCTCAGTTGGCTTCACCTACAGTTTGCCTTCAAGAGGTAATGCAAGGTCAGGTCCCTGCCTTGCAAAAGCAGGAGGGACGGGAGGCTTTGCTGAGTCCAAGGGGGGCTGCCCTGCCTGGTGTGCTGTGCCCACCCAACGGTGCAGAGCCATCCCCGTGCCCCACAAGCAGGCAGCACCCTGGTGGACTCTGCCAAGAGAGAAGCTTCACCCTGAACAGTCAGTAGCATGAAAGAAGCAGACTCAAGGCTTATATAAAACTCTCAGATGGTTTACAACCTGACTGGCAAAACACACTTTGCTCCAGCTGAAGTCTGCACATGACGTGGCAGGCAGAGAGAGGTACGTGTCAGAGAAGGGGTAAGAGAGGAGCGTCGTCCAATACATCATCTTTTCTACATCAATCCTTTCCTGATTAAACTTTTTATCCATTTGTAAGCCACAGTTTAGGGATAAGCTGTTTGCCTTGCTCAGGCAGGGCTGAATCCCAAGCTCTGGAGCCACAAGAAGAGGCCAAGAAATACTTAGATCCAGCCAGCCTGGCCCTCTGCAGAGAGGGAAGGTGCCATAGCCCCCCAGCCCATGGTCCCACACTGTACCTGTGCTTCTGACAGCATAACGTCCTTGATCACTGGCTGCCCTCGAGGCTCGTTGTTTTCCAGCTTCACGTATGTAACCTGGTACCCACGGATCTGCCCGTGCTGCTTGTTGGAGATGGGCAGCTTCCAGCTCACCCGGATGGCAGTTGAATTCACAGACTCTACCTCCACCTTTCGTGGTGGGGCACTGGGCACTGTAACACACATAGGACGCACAGTTAGCAAGCACCACACAACCACTGTCAGCTACCTCTCGCTCCTTTTCTACCTTCCCTCCATCTCACTGCAAGGACGGCCCTGTTGGCCCAAGTTCCCTGTACCTGCCCAGGAGGTCATACTGCAGTTTTCCACCATGACCATATGCCCAACCCTTTCCCAGCATCCAAGCGCTTTTGCTACTCTCAGTAGGAAAGAGCGTGACTGTGATATACAGGAGCACCCCTAATAGAAGCCACTGTGCTGGATCAGACTCAAGGTCCATCCATTCCTCTCTTGTCTCCAGCAGTAGCGGAGCAAGGAAGAATACAAGAATATAGCAGAACATGAGGAATATGGTAACCACCTGAGCTCAGGGTGCCCTGTGGCAGAGGCAGGGGTTTTGAAGCCTTCTTTGCATCCTGCCTGTCACACCTCCTCCTCTCAGATCCCCCTGTGTACATCTAAATGCAGTCTAACAGCCCCAGGTAGTGCAACTGGGCGCTGAGCCTGCCTTGCGGGGAGCCCTGGTACCTGCTGCCAGCCAGAGCGCACACGCGCTCTTCCCCTGTGACAGCAAGAGGTTAATGAGGGGGAAAAGCACCATCCTAAAACAATAACCCAGAGCTCAGAGACAGCAGTCACTGAACTCAGCCAGATAAAGGGGCCCGTGGGGATTGTGACAGCTCTGGGGACTGTATTTCATGCACGGCTAGCTGAATGCTTTTGATAATAAAATGAAAAATTACACTGCCCAGAAAATATCAATTTTCTTGCAAGGTAAGGCCCGTTTAAAAATGTATTTATACCCTATTTACCATTTGGAAAAATTACCTCCTTATTACTTTTTGCTCTTGCATTGACTGTGACAAAAATGTCAATGCTAAAAAATTAGCTTCTCAGGTGCTCCTGGAAAGCTCCTTCCGGCTGAAGCAGCCAGGGGCAGACATGTGCACTCCCTGCGGAGGATACTGCTGCTATGCGAGTGCCCGGTACCCAAGTGAAGGACCTGGGCTCCATCCTAGCACGTCTACTGCAGGACCCCTTCCACCATCCACTGCCTTGGAAAATCCAGGGGTTTGGAACCCTGTACGCCCCAATTCTCAAACCAGCAAGAAATAATCAGTATTTGATAATTAGGGATGGATAGCTGACAAGCAGACATAATGAGTATTGCTATTTCAACCAACTAGATGGGAAGAAACAGCTACCCAGCAGGTAAGCACAGTTTTTAAGCTGCAGGGCAATTCATTATTTTCCCCAGATGTCCTTCTTAATTGTAGATAATTAAATAAAATAGAGAAAGGAGGAATGGAGCATTTTAGCATCATGAGGCCAGCTCAAGGTATGGGAACGGAGGGGGCTGTGCTTGAATAGTTACCACCTTCTGGCTGGAGCAGCCTACGCTGTAATCCACAATTCACTTAGTGCTATGACCTTGCATGAGCCACAGGGCTCTCCTGTCCTAGCAAGACACCTGCCCACACACACGGTTGGGAGTCCAAGCGAAAAACAAGATGCTCCCTGAGAACCAGGCAGAAGCTGTGTGTCAAGCTCTGCTGGCAAGAGAAGGCGGGGGGCCTTGGCAGGACACGATATGGGGATGTTGCGGGGACATGAAAAGATGTGGATGTGAACGAACTACAGTGTTTCGAGGAACGCTATCCTATCCCATTATGGGAAGTATGTGCTGTGTCTGAGACCCGAACAACAAAAGTTCAATTTGTTTTCAGATCACAGTTTAGCATTTCTCATTCCTTCATCATGGGTATCTACTGAGCATCAGCATGTTGGAGGGATATGAAATCACTCCTGACAGCTGAGCTGGAATGTCCAACCACAGTGCCCAAAAACTCACTGAGAGAGCTTGCTGCGACATTTCTGGGGTAGCAGCTTCCCCTGGGCTACAACTCTGCTGAATTAGAACTGAAGCAAACAATACAGGCAGCAGGACACACTCAGATGTGTTTGCCAGCCCAGGAATGCAGTCAGCGAGCATTCCCAGACGCCACTTCCAGAGCCACGGAGACATGGGGGACAGTGGCAGCCCATTTAGGGAAACTGTAACATGTCTGGTTTCAATTTGCTATGTTGATTGGGCAATGCGGAGATCATCGTTTCTTTGCCTGGATGCTGCATCTCTTTCTACTCCCATTAAATCTGCAGCTTCTGGGGTCAGCACGAAGCCATGGAAGCTCCTACTGTCACCCTGAGCTCTGGCACTTTCAAAGGAAATGGCTTAAGTCATGATGACATAACTGACAGCCCTACTAATACAAAGCAATTTCTCTTTAAAGCTGTCGTATCCAGTAAAGTGTTCTGTACATGCGATATTCTGACTCTTGAGTGGAAGAGCAGATTTATATAAGCTGTGGCTTGCCTGGAAGCTGGGGCAGGAAGCAGCTTTCCTGCAATACCTACAAGTTTCAAATGGATTTCTTTTCCTCTCTTTAGTTTGCTGGATTTCAGGTCAACAAGTAAACTTTAAGCCCCGATCTCACAATGTGAGAGAGGCCTTTGGCTGGGAGAACCTGTAAAACAGAAACCACCACCACCACCAAACACTAGAAAGCCAAAATGGCAAAGCAGTGCAAGGCCTCCTCATGTGTGCAGGAAACACTGCTAACACAGGTGGGAACCTTGTGGGACCGCGCTGGGACATCTGACCCACAGCCTGGAGGCAACCATTGTATCACAGCAAGGGCCAGAAGAACATTCCCCCGACCCTCAACTCCGGGGCAACTCTGCAGACCCACTCCCTGGAGCAGCTGACTAAAGTGCTGCTCCCAGCAGCCTCCGGTCCTGCCTGAAAAGCACTCCCAGGCCAATATCCCTACTTCCTTCCCTTCCTTTTTCCCGTAACTCAGCTACAAGAGTCCTGGTTACCCCAAGGCGGTAGCTGAAGGAGCTGTTCGGTAAAACCTACCATCCTCATCAGTGCGCACGTGCACAGGGATGCTCTCCGGTCCTGGCCCCACATCGGTGTGAGCCCTTACCCACACCTTGTACTCGGTCCATTTCTCCAGGTCCTTGATCTCCCAGCTGGAGTGCTCCCGTCCAATGCCATCCACCACATGCTTGGTGTTGTCATCTCCTTCCACTGCCTGGTATGCAATGGAGTACTGGGTGATGACCCCATTGCGGCTCTGGGCAGGCGGTGGCACCCAACTTACCCGGATGGTAGTGGAGCTGGTGCTTACACACTCGACTTCTTGGGGTGGGGCTGAGGGGGCTGGGGATAAATAAATGAAGTGGGGAGATGAAGGGAAATGAGTGGAAGGACAAATCAAAATGCACAGGGAACTTTTACCCAGCCAACGAGCACTGAATGTACACGTGGAAATTCAGCCAGTAGCTTTCCGGGCAACAACTTGTGTTCCTTGCAGATTGTCAAAGATGGCACTAGGGGCAGTTTGTATCTGAAAGCCTGATGAACAGCATGGAGACAGAAGCGCTCTTCTGCATCAGAGAACACCTCTTCCCAAAACAGTTCTGGACGCTCACTTCACCAAACACAACAAATGGCAGTGAAGGAAGGGGTGGGGGCAGAAAGAAAGAGACTGGTGGGGAGAAGAAAGATGCTTTCAGTGAAGATCTGAAGCAGATGGAAACCAGAAGAGGTAGGAAGCTACAGAAGGCAAGAGTGGCAGAAGGGGAAGCTCACACACCAGATTGCATGAAGGCTTGCAAAAACCCACTCCTAGACGAGTAAAGGAAACAACAGAGGGCAGGGAAAGCAGGTGACTGAGGATGGCTGGAGTGGGTCCAGGCAGGGTTTGAAATCACAACCATCAGCTGCGAGCAGCACCCTGACCCAGGTGGGAGCCAGGCACCATGTGGAAACGGGAAATAACATGACTGTGCAGCTTTGCACGTGTGCCTAGTATCTGGGACTGACTGCTTCATGCCTGCCAAACTAGTTACTTGCCTCCGTAGCTTCCTGGCCTTGGAGCTGTATAGGGAAAGGTAGGCAGGTCTTGTCACCTCCCAGGCAAAAAAAACACCGGCAGTTTGTGTTAACTGGCCGTAGGGGGAAGAATGAGATCTGGGCAGTAGATGCTTCCCATCAGGATGAGGAGCAGCCCCCTCCACACAGCATTGCTGGGGAAGAGCAGGGGGAGAAGAAAGGGACCAGAAAAGGAGAGATGACCGAGGGCTGTGGCAGCCTTGCAACAGGACAGCAGTTCTGCAGAGCTGGAGAAGGAAATGAGCCAGGAAAGTGTCCTGGAGATGCTCTGCTTTGTCCAGGACCCTGTCCTGGCCCTCTCCTAGCAGCAGCAGCCTCCCCTCATTTGGCCTCATTGCCCAGGGATGTTGCAGACATGTCCTGGCATCCCTATTAACACGACAGCATAGCCAACCTGCAGAGGTGTTTGTGCTGCCCAGGTCATGCTTTGCTGCTGGCAGGAAGGCACATGCAAAGGGAAGGGGAACTGCACTCGGGTGTTTCTCATGAGGGTGGAAGCCTGGAAGAGGGACAGAGCCCATTTGGCTGGGGAAGGCACAGGGAGATGAGTGCATCCCTGGGTGCTTGCACAGAAGGCAAGAGCCCTAAGCAGAGAAGGCAGGGTACCACCATCGAAAAACCACACGCAGTTGCTCTAAGGCCAGGAAGCTGTTTGGCCAAGCAGTAACAAAGTATCTTGCTTTGCCAGGGTGGGTGAAAGGCTGCTTCTGTTCTTCACTGCACCTAGAAACCTAGAAAACACCTGAAAAGGCTGGTGCCCTTCCCCATGCTGCAGTCCTTCAAGCCATCAGTGCACCTGAGCCAGCCTTCCAGAGGCACAGGGACAAGCCTGCCTGCTCACTGCCTGCGTAAAGATGAACACAACCTATGTTACCTCAGATGGCAGCAGGGACCTCAGATAATTAAAGCACCCAACAATTGTGCCTTGGCTTCGCTGGGCACAGGCTGGCAGTGGCAGAAGATCTGGGAAATGTGGGGACAGCAGGACCTCCCAATGGCACTGATGACCTCTGCTTGCTGGGAACACGGCCCACTTGTTCGCAGAGGCAGTCACAAGCTACACATAACTCTCAGTGCCCACTTCTGTGCTCATGGAGCAGAGGCCATCCCTGATGCCTGGTCTGGTGCCTAGAGAGAGGAAAGATGGAGGGAGAGCGGGCAGTGACGGAACTGGAAGAGATGATGCCTGAGCAGAGTCAGGCAGCTGCTGCTGTGGGAGCTACAGTGGAGGAATGGGATGCCGAAGCAATGCGTGGAAGCAAACAGTTGCCTATGTGAGGGAGGCAGAGTGGGACCGGCCCTGTCATGTGGTACACTGGAAAGGAGCAGGGGTAGAAAACGATTCCTCACACTCTTCTGGTCAGTCAGCAGAGAAGTGGCAGGGAAGACAGTAGGAAGATATAGCACCAAAGCAACACCAAGAGTGAATTCAGGGAGTGCATAAGGGAGACACAGTGCCTGGTGGCATCCCTCAGACGGGACAGGTGAGACATAAGGAGTCTGGCAAGCCTTTCCTTTGCCACTGTCTGTAGAGCCACTGTGCCCTGGCTTTAGGCCTCCACAGCATCCCGTGGGATGCAGTAGCGACCTTCTTCTCCAAATGCAGCTTTGGCTGGCAGTGTAGGCAGGTCAAACGTTGGCTGTTGACTGGGTAAGAGTCACACACATGATGTGCAAGGTAAAAACTCAGATTAACACTTAAAGAAAGCAAAATAAAACTTGGTAACATGAGTAGGATCAACTTAAAATGCACAAGGAGTGGAAGTGTCCCTCCTGGGACCAGCAAAGAGCTGATGAGGTGGCCAGCATGCACCCACACACGCAGACGTACCCACACACACACTGTGCAAACCTCTGCTGCCTCCAGGCTACTTGCACTGGCCTCCTCCGCCAGCCCACTGCAGCCTGTGCACCCATCCAGCCCACCTACTCCTTAAGCTAGGGAAAAGGCAGCCTCAAGACACAACTTCGTATTTCAAGCGAGAACAGCATTTTAATGCTGAGGCCTGATGGGCCCTCTCCTGCATCATACTGCTTGCCTGAGACACTGCAGACTCCTAGAAAACTCCCCCATGCTCCTCAGGCCCTTGTCATTGCTTGTACTCTTTGCAGGGTGCCCAGCAACTAAGCAAGCAGCTTAGCAGGAAAGACAACCCAGAAGGCAGCTGTCTTCTCAGGTGATGGGGTTCGAGCTGTGCTGCTGGAAGAGTGCAAAGGGGCACTGCATCCCTCTGGCCTTCCCAGACAAGCATCCCTACCACTCCTGAGCAGGGATGCCACAAGAAAAGCCCAGCTGCAGCAATACAGACATCCTTCTCCAGCCTGTTAGTGACTCATTAGTGATGACATGCCTCCTACCTTACCCTTGACTGGTTTGTCAGGGCCAGGAACACAGCCTGAAGATAAGCTCTTTGGAAAGTAGGGGTCTGATTGCTCCTGCAGTTTGTATCTCACCTCAACATTTTGACCTCCAAGATCTAACAGCCTTTCTCAGGGCAACCAGATGGAAGAGCACAGAAAGGAGACCAACTCGAAGCTGGGAGCAACAGTCTTTCTAAATTAGTAAATTCTAAGGTCACAGGGGACCGATCCAACCATCTAATGTGAGGTGTTGCTAAGTGCAGACCAAAGAATTTCTGCCTGGAAGTTGTGCATTGTGCACGCAGCTTCTGCAGAGTTAAAGCAGAGCTCTCTGAAAGACCTACTTGTCTTTGAGTCCCCTAGTACCCAAGAATTCACTTTGCCCTGGGACTGTTCAGCCAGTGGTTTGTCACCCTCACTGAATAGCCCAGTAGTAACTACTAAGGTCTTTTCTCATAGAATACAGTGCCATCAGAAATCATGTCAAGTAGGGGCCTGTAAACCAAGACCCAGTCACTTCTTGGATAAATCGAAGGACTCTTAGGTGTCTCATGTAAGGAGGGTTTCACTGGTCAAACCAAGGTACTCCTGTGGCATTTGGCCAAATCTCTTCCAACCTGTGCACATCTCTCTTACTAAGCAGATGCCAGAACCAGTCAGCTACTGCTCCACTGGCCAGTAAAGCGACAACCTTAAAACCAGACTGGCATGAGATCCCCTGTGAGCAAACAGCATGTGGAGTAGGTCATGGGAAGATGTCTGCCTTGAAGAGTCCAAGAAGCAAAGGTTTCTCTTACTTAGACTGCTGTGAGACTCTGAAGGACTCATTTATGCATGGAGCTGTCTCTGATTAAGTGCGTTCAAGGATAAGAGCATCCACTGATGGAATTAATTTAAGTGGCAGGAGAGTTGCTTCAACCTTTGCCTATCAATACAAAAGCTATCTGAAATAGGTATACAAATTCCCACACTCAGAATTTGTTCTCAATGTTCAAATATTTATAACTGCATGATGTGAACCTCTCTCCATTTTCATACCTGTCTATCGTGCAGCACTAAGACACTATTAGCTCACTTAACGAGGTGGAGAAATCCCTGCAACTGGTATGTTAATGAAGCTGAGTTTTTCTCAAAGAGAAAGTCATTCCAATAGTGAGCAGAGCTGCTCATCCCTGCCTGAGCTCCTTTTCTAATGGCCATCTCAGGCTCTTGGCTGCTGTGCGTGCTGGTGCCCTCCCTGCAGGAAAGGCTGGCTGCCTTTGCCAGCTGCTCACTCCACACAGCTAGTAAATCCCAGACAGACGGTGCTAACGGAAATGTCTTTTTTCCTCCTTTTAATGCTCTTTGCATAATGGCAAGCCCAAAAATCGTTAGTGGAAACGAGCTTATCGCAAGGCCCTTTGATAGCCCTAATCTGCTTATACGCAGCACTTTGAGCTGCCAATCAGAGCGATGCGAACTCCTGCTCTGTGATCACATGGGGCAGAGCGAGGATGAAAGCGATATTGCCTGGGTCACCTCATTATCTGGCCTCTCTATTAACTTGGCTGCAGCTCGTTTTGGTTTCCCTTAGCGCTGCAGCCCCAGAAGCAGCAGCCTCACTTGCTCACGAAACCCAGGCAAACAGCCACTTTCCCAAACTGACTCCTCCAGCTGCCTGACAGCCACAGGCACATCTGGCCTCAAAGGATGCCTCACCTTATAATCAAGTGTGTGGACCAGTTAAGGACCCCTGCAGAAGCAAGGCAGCTGGAATGGGGAATGAAGGGGTGAAAATCCAATGGTTTGAAGACAGTCACATTTAGAGCCAAACACTCAAACACTGCCTGTCCAGGCAGCTTGTCTGCACAGGAGTGAATTCATAGAGATGCACAAGCCCACTCAAATCAATCTCTCCAAAGCAATTTCCCAGCCTGTTCCACTCCTCCATCAGTTTTTATGAATCTACCCTTAGGGAAAGACAGCATGATCAAAGGGACACAAAGAAAGAACTTACCACTTGGGTGCACCTCTCTGCCAAAGAGCCCTGATCCAAAACCCCAGCTGACTTTCCCCATTGCACCCTTCAGCAACTGCATGCTGGCATCCCTGCAGACCCACAAAGGGCAGAGGCACCAAGCTACTCTGTGCCCAGGCGACAGAAACTGGACTGCTTTTGCTTTGTCTTCAGTAGTGCCGTGTCAGAAACTTACTGGATTGGGCAGTTCTGGCTTCGATTGTGGGGGTGTAGACTCCTACCCCCAGCTCTGAGCGGGCACCCAGACGGAACTTGTACAGTGTGTCTGGTTTGAGACCTTCCACAGCATACGAGGAGGTTGGGTCAAACTCCACCTTTTGCTGGCAAATAAAGGGAAACACATTATTTGGTGTAGTTGGAGAATACGGAAAACCTGGCGCTCAGCTCCCAATGCCAAGGAAACAGGCAGCACCATCACCCATTCTGGCCCTACAGAAAGTCACAGCCACGCTGCCAAACCTGTTGCAGCCCTGCAGGACTCCAAGGCATGGAGCTTTCTGGGTGAAAAACAAGGA
This sequence comes from Tauraco erythrolophus, assembly GCF_009769465.1. NCBI lineage: Eukaryota > Metazoa > Chordata > Aves > Musophagiformes > Musophagidae > Tauraco > Tauraco erythrolophus. Next base: position 23,693,467 of record NC_141474.1, on the reverse strand, counting down.
TTCTGCAGGGAAGCAGACTTCTCTGACAGCCAGGCTGCACTGCCTGGTGTTCAGACTGCACACACTGCCTGACAGCTTTGTGAGCATGCTGGTCTAGCCATACAGTTCAGATGAGGGGCACAGGACATATGACTTTGTTTCCTCCCAACACACAGCGTCTGCCTGTGAAACAGAGTAAAGCCCTTGTCCTGGAGTAGTTGGCATCTCTAACACACCTAAATAGTGCTGGTAAAGGACTTGTTTTGCTGCCACTTCACCTGGAGGGCACTTATTCCTGCCAGCTCTCATGCCACTATAAACATAGGAGAAGAAGAGGACCAGGGGACACTGTGATGCTGCCACGGCACAGTCCTCACTGTGCTGCCCTGCAGCCAGCACTACTTTTGATATATTTAGAGCTGGACTTCTTTTAGGGACCTCACAGTAAACATGAAAGGGCTCTCTCTAGGCCACCCCACCATCTTATTACCCTAAGTGTAACCAGTCCTGGGGCTGTAGACACATTTTGGAGGCCATTTCAGAGCCACCTGGAAGGCCTACTGGCCTGCACAACTGTTTAAAGGCACCAGCAGTAAGGGTGGTGTCACGGTATTCTGGAGCCTTTCCAGTGCCAAAACAGTGACTAGCTACTTTGCTGGGCATCAACAAGCACTGCTGAGGTCACTTACACAGAAGCCAGACCAAGACTGCCATACTCAAATCACACACCCATGGGACAGAAGAAACACGGGGAAGAACCAGTCCTGTGGAGCCACCCCCGCTCAAGCAGACACCCTTCCCAAACTGCTGAACTGTGATGTCTGGCCCCAAGTGCTGCCGACGCAGAGGCAGGATCCTCACCTGAGTGCCATCCTCCCCTTCCCAGTACAGCAGCTCATATTTGGTAATGCGTTCTTGAGAGGCGGGCAGCCACGTCAACAGGATGCGGGTATCAGACTCCGCTTCTGCCTGGAAGTCAGCTGGTTGGGCAGGAACTGGGGACCAAACACATGGTTAGTGCCAGGTGGCAGATGCAGGGAAAGGAGTCACATGGCGTTTCAACTTGCGAGGATCCTCTTTCATTCCTTCTGGACCCTCCCTTCTTCCCTCTCCTTAGTACTGTCGTCTTGGAACAACCCAGGCAACAACCAAGCACCTCTGTGACCCAGGTGGGTGACTATGGGAATTGCGCTCACTTGCAGCCCCTGACTGCATCCCAGCTCCTTCCTTCCACATGTGTACTCGAACCCCAGAATGCCTGGCACAGTTCCATAGGTGCCAACATCCATGTCCAGGATCTTGTGTCACAGATCTGTGTGACACTTATCCCAGACAAAATTGTGGGCTGTCCTACTTGTACAGACATTGATACCAACTCCCCAGGACAAGCTGACAGCTTAAATCTGATGGATGTAGAGCAGGGATGCCACTGACATGGAACCATTTGAGCACCAAGTGCAGTTGCGATGCCTGGTGCAGATCAGACGCGCAGCTGAGCTGCCTATCACTGGGGCAGACACAGAGCCGCGACATCTCACTCCATACGTACCCCCTTGCTGTGTTTTGACCTGGATGATGTCCGAGGGGGGCCCGTCGCCCACCGAAGTAAAGGCCAGGACGCGGATGCTGTACGTGGTCCCTGTGATGAGGCTCCCCACAGTGGTGAGGTGGCTGTCATCCGTGTTGTGTTTCTGCCACATGCTCAAAGGTAGATGCGGGTCAGTGGTATAGTAAACGCGGTACCCTCTGATCTGTCCATTGGGCTCCTCTGGCTGCTCCCACTGGACCAGCATGGTGCTGGCACTCAGCATCCGTGCCTGGACTTTGAGGGGTGGACTTGAAGGAGCTTGCTCACCTGTCCGGGCCTCGACCAGCTCACTGGGGGGACCCCTGCCAATGTTATTGACTGCGATGACCCGGAACTCATACTCCGAGAAAGGGCTGAGCCCACCTATGCTATAGCGGGTTGTTGCCACACCATCCACCTCCTGGAACTGACCATCCAAGGATTTGGGCTTGTACTGGATGACGTAATATGAAATGGGGTCGGAGTTGCCTGAATCCCAGGTGAGGGTCACGCTGGTAGCTGTCGTTTCAGTCACTAATGGCTCTGTTGGAGGTTTTGGCAGTGCTGCAATTGGAAGGCAGAGAGGTGTGATTTAAATAATTCAGTCAGCTCAAACCCTGCAATGTTCACGCGGATAAAAATGGAGCTGCCACCTCCCATTAACATTCTTCTTTAAAAGGCAGAAATCATTTCATACTCTAGAACATGCATTTTTATATTACCATATATTGCTTGAAGTGGTTCTTAATGGAAGGATAAACAGAGCAATCATGTTATTAGACGTGCTTGACGCACTTACCAGCAGCAGGCTAAATAAAGGTAATTCAACAGGGATGCAGGAATGTTTCTGTCATGGGGGTTCAGCTGGCAGTGGGAAAGTGCTAGCTGGGCTGGGCTGGCCCCAGAAGCCAGGTGTACAGCTGATTTACAAAGGGATACAGTAAAGCAATCAGAGCACCACAAGTCATCTGGAACTACGCTCCTGCTTCCAGAGAGACAGCATCTTAGGCCATAGGGAGTTCATGGTCAGTGCTGTTAGATGGGTTGATGGGGGAATGCCTTGTAAGTATTACAGTACATGCAGGAGGGATACAGCCAGAGAAATTAACAACTTTCACATCCACTGTTTCACTGGGTGGTGTGTCAAACTGCAACCAGACAATACACTGTTACACAGGAACTCTGTGACACTGACATCACTCGAAGTGTTAATGAGAATGCAACTACTGCAAGCAAACATTTCCAGAATTGCCATTTTACCAAAAGAACACAGGAAGACAATGAGTGTGCGAGAGAGAGATTTGCAGAGTACACAAATACTTTAAGACAATGACTGAATTAAAGTCTACAGTAAGTTTAAACCTCCTACGAACCACTCTAGTTAAAGTCATTAGTGACTTGTAATGCAGCTGTGCTTGACGAGGAACTAGGAAAAACGCTCAGCCCAAATTAAGATCCTTTAGAACAGGAGAGTGCCTGCTCCGAGTGCCAGGGAGAATGCCTTTTCCAGTGCTACTGCAACATGAATACTGAGAAAATCGGTGAGGGCTGAACTGGCATGGGAGGGAAGGGCATGTAACCCACAGACACACACCACTAACAATGGAGGACTCAGGGAGGGCAAACACATCCTGCCCAATATTACAGCCCAAAGCAACACGTCTCCTAGAGCATCCAAGAAACTGGCAGCCTCCCTCAGGCTTTCAATGACAGATGACACTCACCCACTCTTTCCTTTGGAAAGCCACAAGCTTGGCTCTTGCCAGCTCCTGGGTGTGCAGCCTGCATGTGAGCAAGGTGCAGGTCTGGTACCCTCGATGCACTTACTGCCATCAGCTCTGTGTCATCTTGCTTCTCCTGTCTGCCCCGCAAATGGCCTACTTTCCAGCAAGCACAGGAGAAGCAACACTGGGTGAAGGAGTTAGGGACAGAGGCAGCAAGATATCGAGAGTGAAGGTGCAGAAAAGACAGACAGAGAAACGAGGAGGAAGGCAAAGGGCTAAGGAGCTGAGCAGACCGCTCCCTGTGCCGAGGACCTCGGCAGTCCTGGGGCAGCAGCAGGCATCACGTCAGCCAAAGAGGGAGCGAGGCAGAGTTGTCCCAGGTAGAAAGAGGTAAATACTGGGAATCATCAATGCAACGGTGCAGTTTCCATCTCCTCCCTCCATGTCCAAACTACTTCCCCATCATGCCCCTTTCTTCTGTACACTCTTGGGCATGTACTATAACCAAGGCAATCCCTGTGCTCTGTAAGAAAACGGGGGCTGGAAAAGGTACTGACTAGCATGTGCTGTGAGTAAAGGGAGCAGTGTGCGGCTAAGGTTAAAAGCGTCCTCTGACTAGCACCAGGGAAAAGAGAATTTGCTGTTAATCTCCAGGTCAGAGAGGGCTAACACTCAATTCTGTTATTTGTTCAAGCAGGGACTTGGTGATAAAGGTGGCCATAGTGCAGGAGGGGGACTGCAAGAACAGACGGACTCAAAAGATGACATATCTGTGGAAATCTGAGCTACAAATCAATTGCACGGAGAGGAGGAAAGGTATAGCATGGACCTGCTTGGCCCCAGATGGGAAAGGCAGGACATGTACTTCGGCCTCCCATTCGGGAGCTGTCTGAGTGGGCTGCCCTGTAGCCAGTGGTCAGCAATCAGCAATAACGACCTCTTTGGGGCAAAGCTACCTGTGAAACGGCAGCAGGAAGCATGTCTTAAGGCCAGCAACAAGAGAAAGGGAAAGAGGCAGAGCAGTAAGTAAGGGAAAAAAAGAACATTGACAGAGGAAAACGCAACAATTTTAAAACGAATGCGTATAGCTTCTCCCTGCAGGTGGGGAGGATGCTCGTTCTGGTGAGGTGCAGACACCTCACATTGCTGGGATTAACCTTCTTATCCTTCCCTTACTGCAAGAGGACATCTCTGTGCAAACAGTTCTCTGACTGCAGACATCCATAGACCCTTGCCCCAGGACAGCCCGTGGCCTGCTGCTGAGCTGATCCTGCTGATGCATGGAACAAGCTAGAAATTGCTGGCATTAGCAGAGACTCAGTGAGGTTCCCTTGTGGCATAACAGGCATCCAGCCTGACACAAGCCTGTCTCCCATCATGCCACGTGTAAGGAGAGAGGAAATGACCTCCGAAGCAAATACTATACTATGAGCAGGAAAAAATAAAGTTGTGGGTTTCGGAACCTCCTTTGCAAGGCAGAAAAGTCACAGGAGATTGCAGTCAGTTGGCTGCACCCAAAACCAGTTTTGCAAAGGGCTACACTGTTGAAGCTCAAGTAGGAGCACCATGAGGAATAATTTCTTACCTTTGACAGTGATCTGGGCTGTGGCTTCGATCATGCCAAGGGAGGAGATGGCCACGCAGGTGTAGTTGGCAGACTGCACGATGTTATTCAGCTCCAGGACGTTCCTACCGACGGGCATCTCATCCTCTTTGGTCAGTTCCTCCACACCAGCCATCCACTTCACATAGGGCATCGGAGCACCTACTGCCACGCACGTGAGGTTCACACTCCCCCCAGGCATCACCTCGTGGTTGCTTGGAGGGATAGAGAATCGAGGAGCAACACGCCGCACTGAAACAAGGAGGAGACAGCTAGTAGGGTCACTGAACCAGCAGAGAGCATTCAGCTGCATTGCGAGGGTATGTTAGTGGGGGTTCAACATCTTTGCCTGTCTACCCCTTGGGACAGATAAAATGAAGTGCAAAAACTGTCCACTGGTTTGCCAAATTGCACACACTTTGCTCTCCTTCCTTAGCCACTGGCATCTTATTAGAAGAACTCATTAAGGGATGGCTCAATCCCTTCCCTCCAAACATAGCCTTTTGAAATCATATTACTAACATGAAACATTCCTCCATTTAAATTACACCCCTTTAATTAGAGAGCATGCACAAACGCCAGTCACACACTCTTTCTGCACAGGGCCCTCTGAAGCTCTGCAAAACAGAATTACCTGCTCAATTTATTAGCTCTAGAGGAAAGCAACTCATCCCCTAAACCTCGCGGGGTTTGGGCAGGAGCAGCAGAAGGGTTTCTTTCTGAATTAGCACACGTGTGCTGCTAAATAAAATATAATTCCTTTAAAAATGTAACTCAGGTTCTACCTTGGCTCAGAAAAAATAGTCACCAGAGCGGCATGACATTGTCAGGGCCTGAACAGATCACCTTGCTTGGGCAGGAGAGAACTAATCCTGACAGATGTGAGATCATATCCATTTTGACAGAAGAGAGCTAGGCTGGCAGAACCCTCCCCACCTTTGTGGCAGCACTTCGGGAGATGTATTCCTCCTTATTTCATTGCACAGCTTCTCTTCATATCAATCCCTTGCTGGGTATTTCATTCAAGACTTATTTGTAAGCAACTCTCAGCTACAATAAAGCTCTAAAGCTGCCTGCCATATGCATTCCCGTCAGGAAAATGACACTGAGAAATGAGACCCCTTCTTCAGGGTTAGTGTTATGGGCCTATTTAAGCAAGGGTGGAGAAACAACTGTGCTCGGTAAATCTTTGTCTCCTCTGGGCAAGCTCATATTAGTCTGTAGTTAAAAAAGGAAACTGCTCGGATGTGTCTGGCCCAGCAGCCTTGCTCTGCTCTAGCCTCCTCCACCAGAAAGGCAGCCGCAGAGCATCAGCCAGCTTCATGACTGACCAGCTCCTGAGCCTCTCCCTGCCATTTATGCTTCTCCATCAGAGCACCGGGCTGGCGGAGCAGCGGGCAGCTGCACTGCTGGGGGCAGGTGGACATCGGGCAGGAGCCTGAGTGGTGCCCAGCTCACAACACATCGTGGGTGCTACCAGCCCCCCGGCGCTGGGGATCCGGGGGCACACGGCTCCGCAGGCCTGCTCCTGCCATCATGGTGTCTCCGCAGACGGTAAATCTCTGCGAGCTGCAGAGAGTGTCAGCTCCGCCTGCCAAACTGACTCTCCCCAAATCAACTTTCACTAGTGCTCTCTTTGATGATTCATCCCCAAACCAACAGGCTTGCAGAAATAGACTGAACACGGAAGCCCCCACACTAACATGTATCTTAGCTCGGTTGAGCTAAGATTCCGTGATAAATTAGACAACACTGTCAACATCGTGTGTGTACTACACATCGTCTCGGTGACAAAACAGGGCTCATTAGCTCCTTACCAGCCAGGGGAAGGATAACTTGCTTTGCTTTTTTTTTTTGTAATGTCTAAATCCAAAGTCTTGCTGGTTGTTTCTTTTAATCAATTATTAAATCTCAAATCAATAGCTACATGAGCGCTCGCCAGTGAGGTGTTACCTGACTGACGGGGCAGCACTCCCCAAACGAGACAGAACTGAAAGTGTACTCAAGTGCTACGCAGTCATGAGAATACAGAGTTAACCTGATGGACATGGCAATGGTTTAACATGATGGCATCTATTTCCAACCAAAGCATCCCAGCACCATTCACTAAGAGTCAGGTTTCATTTTCCAATGAACATGGCGTCGAATTATTTCAGGAAGAAGCTGTTCAAATTCCATCCCCATCCAAGGACCAAAACCACCCACCCACGCTGTGTTAAAATAAAAAAGAGCACACTTCAAGGATAAAGCCGTAGGTGTGCACAGAGCACTCACACACATGCACCAGGCAAACAGGCTGGCAGGCACCAGAGGCCACTGCAGAGCCAGAGAAAGCGGTGTGAGGGCAGGATGGGGAGAGGGCAGGTGCACAGTAACTCACGTACAGGCACACAGGAAGACAAGAGGCCATGCAGGACATCAGAGCCCAGCATGCACAAACAGATTTTGACTCCCAGCCCTGTGAGACCGGAGGCAGCACAGCCCGCTGCAGACCCCCCTGCACCCCGCTCCCGTGTCAAGCACTGATTTCAGGGTGCTCCCAGGGCAATACTGAGCCCCAGAAGTGCCATGTCCCCCTTGATTCATCCTGCAGAGGCAGTGCCTGTGGGTGCTGCAGCCATCTCTCCCCGGGGAGGAGCAGCCAGCTGCCCCCTGCTCCCCTGTGGACAATAAAGGGGAGATGCACTTTGAAGGGGCTGGGGGCTCTCTCAGCAGCGCTTTGCAGGGTGAAGGGAAGGGCTGAGCCCCTTTGGAAGCGGCTCTCTCCTCTCCTACCCACAGAGGAGCAGCAGAGGTGGCTGGTGTGTTCGTGTGCCTAGAGAAGGGATGAAGGGCAAGGAAAACTCTCCTGCAGGTCAAACCGTGCAAGAGAGTGGGCAGGCTGCAGCGTTGCCCACCTCGACACGGGCCGTGCCCCCCGCACACCGCGGCCTGTGGCACGGCGGGAAGCTGTGCGGGGCCTCAGCTCCCAAGCTTGGCAACAGATGAGCGGTTAAAAGGGCTTCTGCGGTGTATTTTTGTGACCCAGAACGGCTGAGCCGGCCTCCCCTCGTTAGCACACCGGCTCCGCACTGGAGGCTAGCGGTGCCCAAGGCACTGCAGCTGCTAAAAATGAATGCCACGTGTAGGGGTCAGCTCTCAACACGGGAGGCGGGAGGGTGGTCAGGGCAATGCCTCTGGTGAGAGATCTGGCCCGGACCATACTCTGGCAGGAGCGTGTGCAAAGGAAGGGACGGGCTCCATCAGCCTCCCGTCCTCTTGGGGGATAATTGGTAGCTTCTCGTCCCAGTCAGTACGAAGGGAGAAGGGGAGATGCTGTCAGTTAGCATTAGCAAGAGCTGGCAGAGCTCTCACTGCAGCTTGCAGAGCACCATCAACACATTCCTCAGGCTCAAGCCAGCGATTTAAGTCGCTTGCTTTTCTAGCATAAGAGTCTGGTAATAATTTAAATCAGTATAATTCCTCAAAAAGCAGCATTCTTAGAATTTCTGTCCAATTTACAAGTCAAATCACATGGGCTAGCACAATCCATGATGCTACCTTAAGTGCTCCAGAATATTTCATTGTTCTTCATTTATTGCAGCAATGAAATTTCCCTTCTTATTACAATTTTCTTGACAAGAATTTACAATTACTATTTTTTAGTCTTTTTTTTTTTGATAAACATCAGAGAAGGTAGTTTGGAGGTTTAGCAAGAACAGCACAGGGAAAACTGCTGTGAATATTAAAATGATTTCAATGGACAATAGTATAACTCAGAGGTTTAGTTAAACCAGCAAACTGTCAAAAATGAGATTCATTGTCATTCATCCCAAGAATAGGCATCATAAGAGCTCTGTGCTGCTTCACTATTCGGCACGCCTGCCCGTAGAGAGTGTTCCCTGGGAAGAGAAGTGAAACCTGGGAGCAGTGAGTGGTGCAGCGCAACCTGAGCTCGTGCCCGGGATCCCACAGGACAGGAGAAAGGACAGTGTGGAGACTGGTTCCCCACTCACTGCGGGGACCATGGGGAGGAAGGAGGGGAGCAGGCAACACAACAGCCGCAAAGGTTGAGATTGAGAAACGTTAATAATTCAGCATGCATTAACGTGCACGTTCCTTGCCTTCAGAGCAAAGAGCACAAATCGATTGCCCAGCTCCTTTCACCACGGAGTGGCTGTTTTCTAACGTCTCAAGTTCCCTCTGAGGGTGACGTTACGCCCTTGGAGAAGCAGGGACTCCCCCTCCCTGCTGCTGTCTGGAAGAGTTGTAGGCTCTGGGCATGATTGCTCCGAGCTCACAGGCCAGTGCTGTTAGCCCCTCTCTCGCATGCTGAGACACCACTGGCATACAGCAAGGCTCTGCTGGAAACACAACAGTGCCAGGAGGACTGCCCATGCTTCCAAAACCATGCAATGCTGCTAGGGAAGGGGAAACCAAATTGCTTTTTCCCGCTGGCTGTCTTGGCCACAGTACAGCTGAGCCAATGACAATGCTAACACCCCTCCCTCCAGGCTGCAGAGATGCAGGGACCTCTACTTGCCTGCTTTTGCTTCTGGGTTTCCTTCTCACCATGCCTACCTGGCGTTTGTCTAACTCTGGGATCCATCCTCCCTCTCCTGACACCCCCATCACAGGCGCACTGGGTGCTGCCCCACAGCGATGGAGAGTTGTGCCTGTGCTCTGCATGCTTCTCTGCTTCTCTCTGGCGCAATCCCAGCTGCTCTGGTCTTGCACCACTGTCCTGACATCCTCTCCCCTTTGCTCTTCCTCTGCACGAAGGAGCAGCAGTCTGAAGTCTCATTTGCTCGGAAGGATGGGAAACTCCTCCCTGGCTCCCAGCACAGCAAAGGCAAGTTCGGAAGGCTCTGCTCTAACCTCCCAACTGGGATGATCAGTAGAGAGTGATGCGAGGGTACGTCTTTGAGAAGGTGATACTGTCCAATTTCTTTACTCCAGCCAGGCAAGCTGGACGATCCTTGGTGCACGGGGTATGCTCTCGTCCTCACCACGCTGCTATGCTGCCCAAAACTCCCACCCTCCTCAGGAGCCACCTCCTCAGAGTCAGGAAGGAGTGAATTTAGGAGATATCCTCAAACATGATCATCGGTCTGCATGGTTTACTCATCTGTAGATACCTTTCATCTCTCCCTAGCGTTATCATTTTAAGGAAGGACTTCAAATGGAAAGGCGGTTGCTGGAGTTTCACAATCTATTGACAGAATCAACAGCAGGAGAGGAAAAATTGGAACCAGAAAAAATGCATTTACAGTCTAATCTTGTGCTCAAACAATGCTGTACTATTTATGCTCCCAATGCATCCTTGAGTGCTGACATTTTATAGACAATTTCCAAAACAGGGCCTTGCCATTTTTGGATTATATTTCAGCTATAACTTTTAGGTCTAATTATTTGCGCTGACAACCACATATAAAAGAGGATATATCATTACAGTGGTGCAGCACTGGAGACACATCAGCATTCAGCATACTGACATACTAATAGCAAAGTAAGGGAGAGCAAGATTGTGGAGCTATGCAATTTGCATTCACTCTCTGAAATTTCTCTGATGAAAATAACACAACATTAAGGAGGGGAAGAAGAGAAAAGATCCACGGTATCAAGATAAAATAACTCGTTAATAAATAACCTTGTAGCAGTCACAGAGCAATAATTAAATGCATGGGTGAGCAGTACACAGTTTTAAGTAAAGCTGGAAAAACGTAAGATGTAATTATCAGTGCCAAACAAATTATAAGCATGGCAAATCCCAATGGAATATTTAGAAACTAATTTCTGGCTTCACATTAAATATTTGTGTATGTGGGTATTTTTGGTGGGGTAAGAAGGAGGGGTCGACACAAAGAATGAGAAATTATCTGCTCCTGCTGGCTTATATCCATTCTCAGCTGCTTCCCCTCAGCTAAACCATGCGGCTAAAACGTTTAAGTGCCCTGTCAAAGGTTTATTCTCCAGAGGTGCCTGAGCCATCACAGCGGTGCTCCAAATTCACTGAAATCTGGGAGGCTTTGGGCCTTGGCTTTAATAATTTCTTCTCTTTTCTTCCTTGTTCTCATTTTTCATCATCGTCTCGGGCTCAGGTAATTTTATCCTCTACAAAATCTATTCTTAGAGGGTAAACAACCAGGGCCCCGTGCCTCAGTACAATCTAAATGAGAGCACGTTCCAGGGAGAGAAACAGGAGCAAAGTCAGTGTACTGGAACAACTGCTATGACAACTTGTTAAAACTTGTTCCAGTGATGATTATAAGATCAACTCATGCAGCTGCCTGATGGCATGTGTGAGAGGAGCCAGGGTCTCTTCCCTGTGCCACCCAGTGAGCATCCCTCTCCTCCAGTGCGCATGGAGGGACGGACCCACGCGGTACCTGTTCGCTGAAGGAGTCATCTCTGGAAACTGCTCAGAACTTCTGCCAAAAACACCAGCTTTCCTCAGCATGAAATCATGAGTGCCTCAAGCTAAGTCTGGAGCTAAATTTAATTTAAAAGCTGGAATCGCCTTTCACCATTGTCCTTCATTCACCTCCGGCTCTCTGAGGGCAGCGGGACAGAGCAGGGCAAACCACAAATTGGGTTTTGCCGAGTGGCTACGAGCTCCTGCGCACGTCGCCATGGGCCTCCCTGAGCCATCCTGGGTAAGGCTGGGGCCACTGCCAGAGCTCCCTGCTCTCCTGCCAGCAAGCGAAAGACCCAGCCCCAGGGAAGAAAGGAGAGGCAGACCTGCTCATGCAAAAGACCTTTGCCCGAGCATGGAGAACTGGCCACCCCCAAGGCAGGGACTGCTGAGGAGCAGGGAAGCTGCTTCAGCATGAGGGCCTTGCATCTCTCAGCCAGCTGCCCCTGCTGCCCTGTGGCAAGGGAGCGCAGCGTGCTGGGTTCTTCTCCAGCTGAGATCAAAAGTAAGCTTTTCGCCTCTAGAGAAAGTTAAAACTTTTAAAGCTACAGGAGAAATTGAGGAACCCGCTCTCCCTAGCAGCTCACGAGGGGACTGGAGATCACTCTGATCTCTGCTTCCAAAGACTGCTCTTTATCCTCTGGCCAGAAAGCAGCAGCAGTTTAGAGGTATTAGACTGGCACCTAGCACAGGTAACAGATTAGAGAAAGAGCCCGCATACAGTAGCATGCACTTCTTCCCACTCTACCTTTGACCAAAACCACTTTGGCTGGTATTTGCATGCAAAACATATTCTGTGCATTTTAAATATCAAGCAACAAAGGCATGCAAGCAAAGTATCAATGCCATCACCAGAGTCACAGCAAACAGTAAGCAGATTTCATCAGGCACACTGTGGCCGTGCCTGGAAGGGAGACAGTCTGTAGGGCCCCCCCCTTTTGGGGATGGCTCTCCTCTCCCTACTGGAAAAGTCCCATCTGACGTGGCGTACTGTAGATGGATAAGAAGTGAAAAGGACCAACCTTCTCGCTGATCTGAGAGATGAAAGTTTGTTTTGTTTGATGGCAGAGTGCGATGAGGATGAGGAGGGAATAAAAAAAGACAAGGAAAAACACAGAGAGTAAAAACAGGCCAAGCTTCATCTGTCCGCACACCACTGAAACGACAAGACAAGACTACAGAGGTCAGCTGTGACTTCCCACCGTGCACACACATCACTCCATGTCGTGGACAAGAGCGTGCTGCACTCACACCGCTCTGGCCTGGAGCAGGGCTGGCCCCTCCGCCTTCCTGACCTGCTCATCGCTCGTCGGGGCAGGGCGGAGGGGACCGCACGTCCCATACATACTCACATGGAGGGTGCTTCGGAGGCGGCCCCGCGCTGGGCCAGATGCTGGAACCACAGACACGTTTACATGTGCAAAACACTCACACACACACAGGGGACTCCAGCCATCACACAGACCGACATGCTCCCACACATCCACTCCAGCTATAAAGACGATGGCAAAGGCACTTTAAATCCATTGAGCACACACTGGGAAGAGCATCTACGTAGATCCGAATTTTATCAAGTATGAAAGAAATGTTCCAAGTGGTGAATAGAAAATCTTCTATCATGAAGAGCTGCTCCCCCTCTCCAAACAAAGAGCTAAATGCAGCAGACAGGTATTAGGCAAGTGACAGACATGTGCAGTCTCAGCTGGGCTCAGTTTCGGGAGAGCCTTATTGGTACACTGTGCTGCGAGTGAGAGATGGACAAGAAATCAGAAGGACAGAAACACCGAGAGAGAATTGAGCAGGTCCCAGTTTTTGTTCCTGCAGGAGAGACAGCAGAAGGTTAGTTGCATTTTCCTTATAGACAAAGGAGATCTTATTTCTCTAGCAGGAGTGACCTCACTCCAGCTACAGATCTGTGGCGTATCAGCTGTAATCGAACCCTCGCTGGGAGAATACAGAAGTGGATTTGATAGTTAAAGACTGCTTATGAGTCACATTTTTGATGGAGGAAGGAGAAGGTGGGGGGAGGAATTTGCTTTCCAGCAGAAACACTGCAAATTAGAGAACAGCATGTGGCATTATACAGTGCAACAGTACAGTCAGCCATTTCCAGCAATTAGAGCACAGGATTTTAACCAACACTGACATGGTACAGACCCAGCAACGAACTGCCACTAACAGCTTACAACAGTGGCCTATGAATGTAACGGAGCTTGCAGGAGAACAGCAAAACAGTTGTTTACATTTCTTCAATTGAACTGATACTAGGGGACCAGAACCAGCCAACTGGGAGCTTAACTGGCCCGTAAGAGAGGGCCACATCCAGCGAGGACCCTCACTTGGACTTCCTCAAAACAAACAGTCCTAGCTTAAGGCCCAGGTTTCCTCTGGCCTGCTTCAGACAGAGGATTTACCTCTTGGTCCACGAAACGTTAACATAAGGCTCATTTAATCCTGTGAGATCCTGCAATGGGAGAGAACCTCTTTATTGCTGCTCCCAAGCCACCACTTTATTTCCTAATCTAATGGAGCGTATCACATCTGCATGGCCTCAGCAGACAGTGAGGGGCTTCAGCCTTCTGCTCAGGTCTTCCCAGCAGGCAGGATTTTTTTCCTGCCCTTGCCTGGGAAGGACAGTGCTTCTGGCAAACCAGGCGTACCTGTGAATGCTTGCATTTCTGGGAAGCAGCACAAACATCTCAATAGGGCAACTCCAGCTGCTGCAAATGTGGACCAACCTGCTGCACTCATTGGGACTGTGAGACTGAACAGCAAGAGGCTGGAGAAGGCTGTAAGACTGGGGGATGATGCTGAAACAGCTACGGGAACATCCATCCCCGCTGCAGAAGTGCAGCAGCTGCAGAGCCTCCCCCTGCCCTTGGGAAGGGCTGACAGCCACCAGCACACCCAGAGAACTTGCTGCAGTGCCACTTGGCCTGTCCATGGGCAGGGAGAGGGGTGCTGCTGCAGCCAGGGAAGAGCCAGGAGCTTTGTTTTGGGGAGCCTGGCAGGGATTGCACCACATCAGTGTGCATGGACAGGAGCAGGCTCCGGCAGTGGCTTTCCCCACGTGTTGACACTTCAGATTAGAGCTGGAAAGGTGAGGAGACACATGTGAAACAGGCTAATTCAAACAGATTACTTTCTGGTCTGTCAAATAGAAACAAGTTTGGGGGCTGCTATTTATCACTAATTGCTGGATTATCTCTTAATCTTTTATTATATTAGTGGCTTATGGGGAATAAAAACCAGTAGCAGGCTATTTTGGAACAGCTGGAAGGCAAGAGGGAACACCTGGGCAGAAAGTTCTCTCTCCTTTCCCTTTACTTAATGCTTAAAACAGCTGCTGCTTTATCTGAGATAAACCTGATAAATGGTAAACTGAAAGTTCCATCTCCTTACAGATTCCATTCATATTCTCCCTTATCTCCTGTTCTCTATCCATATCACTCCTAAGCTAAGAAGCACGTTTTACCAACAGGTTTTCTGCTTTTTTACAAAACAAATGACTCTGAGCAATGACAGCAAATAATATCTGCCCCCCATGTAGGGACAGAGAATTTAAGGCTGGGTTACCCAGAGTATCCCCTGTGCAGAATACCACGGCTCACTAGGCATGATACCGTGTTCCCACAAACCTGAGCTGCCTGGCAGCTAACTTAAACATGCCAGTCTATGTGCAAGACAAAGCAAGCCAGGTCACAGCAGAAATGCCACCAGAGGATAGCAAACTCCAGAAGGTAAAAAAGGGGCCTCCTTTTGAGATTCAAGTTGAAACAGCAAAGAAGCAAAGAGCGAGGCTGTATCAGAGACGTGTCTGCCAGTTCTGACTGTCAGATGGCTGCAGCGCTCTGTAGGCAGAAATTCCCATGCTGATTGAATTTGGCTTTTAACCTGCCACAGACATGCTTGTCTTATGCAGCAGCAGCAGCAGCAGTGTTCTATAACCACAACAGCTTGTTGCAGAAAGAATGAGTTTGGGCTTATGGGAGGCTCCGCTTTTGTGTGTTCTTGGGCATTAGCTTCCTGAAACAAGGCAGGGGGGGCTGTGGCCAGGACACGAACGCACAGGTCTGAGAGTTTAGATCACTAGCTCAAACAAAGGAACACATTTCTAAAGCTTTTTAGAGTGGGAAGCTAATACTTTCCTGAAAGCAACAAGAAAGTTCATTATCCCAATTGGCTCTGCAATTCTGCTGGGAACTGCCAGTATCTGTTCTGTGCTGAAAACCCTCTGGTGCTATGCAAGGCATTAATATAATGGCAAACCCAGACACTTTGGAATCCAAAAGACACAGAGGTTAACAAAAACCCAGAGGGGAATGAACCTGTTTCTGCTTATCTCCAAAAGCACATCTTGTGTCTCAAGGACTCCACATAAACCAAATTTCATCCTTTACAGCTTTTAGAGGTATAGAGGAACAAAAGGACAGATTGTCTTTTTTACGCCAGATTACATGAGAATAAGACAACCTCCCATTATATGAAATGAACAATGTTCTCATGCCACAGTGATGAGTATATTCCATCCTAGAGAGACAGACAGGACGCTCAGGGCACCCAACCATCCTTTCCCATTCCTAGTGCACACACATGCATGCATGAATTCAATTAAGAGCAGAAAATCTCAGATCACCAGAGATGAATTTCCTAACCCTTTGTGCAAGTGGATATTGAAGGGGAGGGAACAGACCTTTAGTTGGCACAGACACGCAGGCCTAATTGTTCCACAAGATGTCTATGCAGGTCATGTGGGGAGGAGAGGAAAATAGGTTTCCAAGTCCACTTCTGTGTTGCATTATCATGCAGTGAGCTACCAGCCACTCTCCTTCTATTTTCCATAAAGGTCATTTTACAAATAGTCAGACTTGAGCCTCATGCTGCACTTTTAACCGTCAAAGGACTTTACAAGGAGTAAAACTGTAATGCTTATTTAGTTGAGTTCTATAAAGGCACGTTGAAATCTTCAGATGAAATGTGCTAGCAGAAGGACAAAGAACAATTATTTATTAAACTGTGATCATTATAATCATTACAGCATAGCAAAATGCTCATGGAAACATGACAAAAATATTCATAGTAATATATAGGGAAGAAAAAATTTGGCAGAAGTCTCTATGTGTTTCTGTGGCTCTGAAGCTGGCCAGCTCCAGCACGAGGATACGCACAGTCGCAGCGGCACAAGCCACAGCACTGACTGAGCAGCAATCGTCTGCTGGTCCTGAGTCCTGCTCAGCTCTGGCCACACTGCCGGCTGTGCCCACCCTGAGCCTGCCTACAACTAGCCAAGGTGCATCTCCCAAACTGCAGCTGCTCTGACTTTGGCTACAGCAGTAGCTTCAGCATGGAGCAGCACCTGGGGGCAGAAGAAATGAAGTTAAAAATACTGAAATCCTATAAAAAGCAGTGCACTTTCATCATCAAAGGGTCATTGCTCTCTTGCATTGCTGTACTGCAGCATTATCTTAAGGTCAGGACTCCACAGAGTGTACACAGGGAGATCATGGCCCTTCAGATCTGTAGCCCTCCTCAGCCACGTACCAACTGCTGAGGAGTAGTTACTCTACGGCCTCTATCGCAGCCTGGTTTTGCTTCTTCTGATGGTCCAGGGCAGACATCTGTTCGAAGCAGCAGTCTGGGTCAGCCGGTCTGAATCAACTGCCTGTTCGTGTTCCCTGTCATCCAGGCATCTCCTTCGCAAGTCTCTCCAGTTTCTACTTGCCTGTGATCACTGCCAGGCCCTCAAGCACCGGCAGTGCTCCTCTCTGGTCAAGTAACGTCACCTCCATCAGCCCTGATGAGAGGCAGGTTTAATGGAGCACATTGCCAGAAGTGTGCATATAGTTGGGTTGTAAACAAACGTATTCCCCGATATTTAGCCATTTTTCAGACATTCCCAGTTCTGGTCACTGACTGTTTGACCACTGTCCTCAGCTTTAACTCTTCTCCTGGCAATACCCTCGAGCTTTGACTGCTGTTGCTGTTTTAGCTGTTTTAATATTACATAAGCAGAAAACGTCCTTTTTAAAGCCTTCAAGTCTTATTGCTCCAGGCTCATGTCAGTCATTCAGAATTATTATTATTTACACAAGGTCCCCACTGCAGTAAGCACCACATAGCCGCAAGTAGCCATTTCGGTGAGCTCCCTCCCTGTCTGAGTCTAAGCTACCGCCAAGTCCTGCAGCGTAAAACCCTGCAGAGGCCTGAGCCACAATCCTAATTTAATTTTGGGTGATGGCTCCTTAGTGAAACTTGACAAATAAAAGTTCAAGCTCCAAGTAAGTTTCCCCACTGCCAAATGAAATACTAGCCTGGCCTTTCAAAAAGCAGATCAAGAAAGCACAGATTTTTGCAGTAATACCATTTCTGTTTACTGCAGTCTGATATACTAGTTTGTGATTCGGGGACAGAGGAGACAATTCAGTTTTAAGTGGTCTTTTTAAAAAGCAGCTGTACACTTGCATCTCTACAGTACGTGTAGCATTTTGAGCCAGGGAACGCGCTGCACTTGCCCCACTGCACTGTGCCCTGAAGGCCTGAAAAGCAGCACTTAAGAAGTGAAAACCAGGCCGCAGATTTCTGATTTGATGGGAAATATGCAGCCAAGGCTCCAATAAGTACTATTCTAACAGCATCTGCATTGCTTACTGCTGTAAGCAGCACTGGGGAACACACCTAGTGAACTCCACGGTGTATTAATAAGGATATTCTTATACACAGTCTTCCTGTTCATCTGCTTCATTGAAGTAGGAAAAAAATAATGCCACATGATGAGAAAGAAAAGAGCAGAAAAAAATCTTTCATATAGGGAAGGAGTCAAATAACAGTGCCCCTCTATTGAGGGGAGCACCACACAGGCCACCACCTTCACAGGCATTTTATAGGACAAGACTTTTGGCTGAAAACGCTCCTCTTTGTGCAGATGTCCCTGAAGCTGCAGGCAAATG
Source organism: Tauraco erythrolophus (assembly GCF_009769465.1). NCBI lineage: Eukaryota > Metazoa > Chordata > Aves > Musophagiformes > Musophagidae > Tauraco > Tauraco erythrolophus. The sequence goes on along the minus strand of NC_141474.1, from coordinate 23,675,253 downwards.
AAGAGTGAAATGTGTTCATAAAAAACCAATAGCGTAGGTGAATCAGTGCAATTACACTATACTCCCAGTGAGCATGACGAAATGACACCACCTTTTCTTTTTCCACACTAGGCCCAATCTGCCTTCTACTCTTAAATCAATTTCTGGTATGTCTTGAATCAGCTTCTTGGATTTTTGCTGCTAAATTAGACAGTAAGCTCTCTGGATTAGAGGAATCACATCTTCCACACGCTCCTATTCTTTTCTCTTCTCCCTGCAGCACCATCGAGTCCCAAATCTAATCACTGTTACAATGCACTGTGGTACATGTAATCATGGACCGCAAATGGATGAGTGTTCCTTCATGGTGGTAATGACAACATCCAGACCGGCACTGGCAAGCATGCTTGTGCTGAGAGGGCAGGACAGGAATATGTCACTGTGCCCCTAAGTCCCTGCTATGGCCCAGATAGCCACCTTGCCCTGGCATGCTCACTGCCTCTTGCTTTCACTCTGTTCTCACTCCTCTGATGGTCTGGATGTTTTCCACAACCTTCCAAGCATGGAGGGCTGAGAAGCAGCAGCGGGAGGCAGGCAGCTCCCAGTGCTGGTCCCCAGCCCCATCCCAGCTCTGCAGCAGCAGACAGATAGACCTGTCAGTCCAGAAGCAGAAGGCTTATGAGGGTTGCTTTCCAGCACACTTACTAAGATGAAAACAATAGCTTCAAGGAAAATGCATCTATTTTCCTTTACAAATCCCTGGTGTGGAAATGTTTTAACTTTTAATGAAGTCCATCTGTGCAGAAGTGCTGGCTCTGAAGGATTCACAGAGACAAGACACTGGTGTAGCCTGCTCCTTCCTCCTGTTCTTTCATTGATATAGGAAGCCCTGAGCAGCGCCTGGATACTCCTTCTAAGCACCCAGTATCTTCCTTTGTTAGCATGAAAAGTATGATAAAGATGCTAATGAGCCTGTGCTTTCGAACACAGCACACATAAAGGATTACCTTGGAGGCTAGAAAAGGGGAGGACATGATCAAAAACAAACCCCAAGAGTCAAGAGACAAACAAACATTTGAACTATTAAAAAAACAATAGGCTGTAAACCAGAGCAGGCACAAGCAGTCCTGAGAACTACACCGGGTGGAAATCAGTACTGCTGCTCATGTCACTACAGGAGCAGCAGCACTCAGCCACGCTTTCTGAGAAAGTGACCAACTTCTTGGGTATTGACCACAATGAGGTCAATCATTATGAAACCACCATGCAATGGCGGTACAGGCGACACACTTAATTTCAACTAATGTAGCATTAATTAATATCTTCTCTAGTAAAGATGCAGGCACTTTCTGAAGACCCTACTGGAAGTCACTGATCTGTCTAATGACAACACTGTAGGACTGTCACAAGAAGAAAAAACAAGGATTCTTTTATTCTGCATCCCAGACCTGAGAAAGTAAGATATTTTCATTTTTTTCCCTTGCTTGTTAAAGACATAAAATACTGTTCTTGGTTTGATCAATTTTTTGAAGTCATTAACTAATATAGTAAAAATATGATTTTTTTTTTTTTGGGTAGAACATTTGCTATCAGAAACTGTAAGCACAAATACCATCTAGGGCCTAGTACGTGCAGTGAATTCCATTTGATAATAATTTATGGGGTATCCTGTCTTAAATATACAGCAGGGCTTTATCAGGATTACATAGGTCGGAGACCGACAGTGTAAAGATTATGTGCAATAAAAGAGCTTGTTCCAAAAATTTATGTGTAAGAAAATGACCGCTAACAGAAAGCATACATCTGAGAACATGCTTTCTTCGTTGAACGCCAGGATCCTCTCACATGTGCAGACCATCCAAGGCCCATGCCTCGCCCAAACAGGACAGACGAACCTTGCTGAGCAGCAAGCCACGTGTAAAATTCAGTACCCTCCTCACTCTTACAGGATTCACTTGCTAAATAAAGAGCATTTGTTAGTATGAAATCAGAAAGTTCTAAGAGGAGCTTTTTGTATCACTTGAAGCTATTGTGCCTTTTTTCAGCCACACCTCTATAGAAAACAGAACATTGAGAGTCTGAGCATGTCACAGGAAGCAGAAGCATCCCAAATACTGCAGAGAAACGGCTGGGTATCCACACAAACCTATGCAACAACAGCCAACCTGGTAACTAGGATCCTTTCCCTCAGAGTGCGAAGTGACAATCTGGGATGAGTTTTAGTACAGCTTGCCTGAAAAATGAACTTGCAACAATATAGGGGAATTTAAAATCATCCATAATTACATTGTGAGAGTGAAATGAGTGATTGCACTGCATAGATACAGCTTCATCTTCTGAATATGCTTAATTGGATACTTCAGTCTTCCAAAGACTCTTATAATCCATATTATTCTGCAAAATAAAAAAGCAGTCTCCCAGAATAAGCAAAGAAGACAATGCCAGAAGCCACCCCTAGAAACAAACACACAGCATGTGAAGACTTAATCATTCTCATGTTCTCTTTCCATACTAACCAATGCATATACAGCTTTAAGATTGCATTTTCTTTCTTCAAAACAGAGGAAGGAAGAAATGAATATGAGATTTTATTATCAGACAGCTGATTTACTATATAGAAATAAAATCTGATTCTATCTTCCTAACAAACAATGGGTTGCCCAGCACAAGAATCCTCTTTCTCATCTTGGGAAAATCCAAAACTACACTTCCCAGGGGTTCCTGATCAGTGGCTCTGGCTATACAGAGTTGCACATGAAGCAGTGTGTTTTTTTCTTGCTGAAATTAACAGAAAGTGTACAGGGAATTTAGCCCTTGCTTCTCTCCAAGCTAACTCAAACATCTTCAATGTAGAGAAAGAAAACTGGCAGGAGACTGTCCTCATGTAAAACCTAGCTATTCTGGTATGTTGAAAACAGTTTTAAATGGGCAACATAGCATAACCATTAGAAAAATCACTTTACATGAATTGCGGCTAATTTCCAGCAGGTTCCCAGTGTGAGCCATTAATACCCAGAGGCTCAATCATTGATGCATGTAAGATGGATTACGACAACTCCAAAAAGCTGTTCAGTTTTTAAAGATACACATTCCAAAGCAGATGCCTAAATATCAGCTCACCTATAGCTGAGCACCTCTTACTCTCCACAGTATGACCAGTTTTAAACTATTCCACCAAAGGTTAGTTTATACTAAGAGGATTAAGCACTCAATTAAAATAACTATGACACAAAGTCAAGGAGCTCAAGGGAGAAAGGAATTCGAATTCCAATTCCACTCACATTTCAGCATTTTACATAACATCACGTAAAGAGCAAAACCAGATTTTCAGAAATGTGAGTCAAACCCAATGTGGATCAAAGATCTTGCTGTTTTTTGAGCAAAACTACAAAGTGTGATCAGGGCACTATGACAGGGAGCACACTCCTTCACTGAAAGCCATGGAGCCTTTTGGGCAGGAGGAGAGTGACCTCCTTGAGTGGAAGCTGCTCTTACCTCGAACGTAAAGGTTAGCTGGGGCAGAGTAGCGGGTTCCAGCGCTGTTGGTTGCAACACATTCATATTTGCCTTGGTCTGACTCCTCGCTGTTCTCTATTTGCAGAGCTCCTGTATACAAACAAGATGACACAGACAATTCAGGTTATGTCAAATCTGGTAATTGAACAGCCAGCCTCAGAAAAGGAAGGCCATGCCCCACGCTTTTAAAGTATCCTCCTGGATAAATATATTGTGATGGTGTTCCCTGGACCCACAGGGTACCAGCATGCAGCCAAAATGTACCCAGTCTGCTGTTCAAAGCTTGGAAATTTATTATTGTTATTTTTTTAGCATACAGGGAACCAGTAACTGATATATTTCCAACTACCCCAAACACTTAAATTCATTGCTTCAATAAAGGAAAAAAACATACACATACACACATATTAATTACAGCTTTGTATGAGACTCCTGTCTAATAAAAGGACCTTTAATAAGCCTTTAATCAAAACAGCCCAGCACAAAGCACACTAACTGTAGCTGTTTGTTTCTTATCTGATGCACACAAAGCCTACTAAATGCTCAACAAATTGCCATCTTCCTGCAGAAACTGGCAGCCCCATCTCTCCCACCTCACCACCCCTCCTTCCAACGGATGTCCCCTTTTGAGAAAACACTTTGCCTTTCGTCAGCTTTCTCCACGTCAGTGATCTCCTTGTCCTTTCAGATTTCATTAGATGTGATGCAAAAAGATTAGAAACTCTGTCTGAGACATCAAGCATATACACCAATGCAATCCACCCAGTTTGCCATGTGGTGCTTGTGTGAAAGCCACCCTTCCTTTGTCCGAGCAGTGCCTGCTCCTCCAGCTTTGGGTCAGTAATAGTTGCTTAGCCCAGACTGCATGTCCTGGAACACGATCTGATCCTGTCCCAAAAGTGCCAGATGCACGATGAGCACATCTAAACAACTGCAATAGTCGCCAGAGCACACAAAGTAGCAATTTCTATGGGCAATCTGTAGAGCACCCGTGATGTGGAAGTGAGCGCTGGTCTGAGGTGGTTTTCTCTCATCTGCTCAGCCTGTTCCACTGGTGTCCAGCACTGCTTGGCCTAGGAGGCTGGTCTTTCATTCAGCTTTGCTTCTTGCCTAGCACAGATGACTGCAAAACCAGTAGCATCTAAACGCCCCTAACTGGGCACCATATGCAGACTCAAAGACGGAGACGCAGAGAAAGAAAGAAGCAGGATGCACATGACAGCAAGAGCAAGCTGGCACTGCAGGAGTGAACAGCCGTTGGCCAGACACTGAAGCGGCTGGTGCTCAGCCTGCTTCCCCCAGGCAACGTGGGAATAATTTTTAAAGTGCCTCCAAGTGCTTACATTCTGCTGGTTAGGATTGCCTGAAAGGAGAGAACTCTGCTCACAAACCATATACTGAACTAAAAGAAAACATTAACCCCTTTGCTTGTAAGGATTTGAACTCATTTCTGCCTGCCACGGTTCAAAACGACCACTGAGAGCGGCACTGAGAACAGCTGGTGAAATTGCCTTCTCCCTGCTTGCCGGTTCAAGCTGTAGAGGTCAAACTCAGTTTTTCATATCATCAGAACGGAAGAAAAACTAATGTGAATCAACCACTGCCACCTACATTATTTAGAAGGATAAATTGAGACTGTAGCATAAGTCTATATGTCATGGGAAAAAAATGAACTTTCTCGGGTTCTGCCATATAATAAAAATGATGTACAGAGCCCTCTCTATTGTTGCATTAGTGCTGGAAATGAGGCTTCAGCTAGACAGAGAAAGTTTTTTGCAGAAGTCTTTCCACCTACTAACAAAAGGACCTGTCAGCTTTCCCTAGCCATGGCACTCTCTGGACACCCCACAGGCCAAAGTCTACGAGCACTGCTGCTTAATTCGGGGAGAACGCTGGATTTCCACATGCTGTCTGGGAAAAACACCTTCAAGCAGACAGCAGCATGACAGGCAGTGAAGCAGGAGGAAGCTTCCCAACATTGACAAGACACAGAGAATTAGAGACTCTAGAAATGGAAAAGACCTATTAGGTTATCTTGTGCATCCCTAGGGGCCAGGGCAGGATTGCTCCCTGTTGTAAATGTACTTGTGTTCTGTCCAATTCCATTTTAAATGTGCCAAGTGATAGGTCTTTCACCACTTCCTCAAGGAATTGATGCCACAGCCTGGTTATGCTCTCTGTCAGGAAGATTTTCATGGAACTCACAACATATTATCCCCTTCTTAATTTCTGCTCATTACTCTGTGGGCATGCATGTACTGCAGAATTCATTCTGAGTGCCTGCATCCGGCTTGGCTGGGAAAAGCTGTTTGCTGCAAAACATACCCAAAGTTAAAAAAAAAAAACAACAAAAAAAATCCAAACAAAAAAGAGTGGATGTCGTCACCTTGAGGAAGAGCCTGTCTCTGATTTAGCCTGTAGCCCTCATCAGCTGGCTAGGCTGAAAGCAGAGCCAGCTTCAGGTGACAGGCAGTGGTGCTTGCCTCGAAAAAAGTAAGATCCCTAGATAATTCTGCCATGAACACATATCTTTTTATATGCTCCTTTTAGCCATTTAATACATATCACTGGTATTTATACCCTTTATACTTGTGATCACCATGTCTCTTAAATGTCGAGTAGTCAAACCATTTTTTATCTCTAGGGACCTCAATATCAGTGCTGGAGAGAGAACAGAAAAACATAAGAGGATGAAGAAAATGAAGGCAGAGGGGAGTTTCAGATTACATTGTATTATTGCCTGTCAGTTCTGCAGCCACTGCAGATCGATTTCTAGAATCATACTATAAACATGTAACGTGTCAGCAACTGCCCTCAAACTGCTCAGGAACACTGGGCAAGGGATTCTGGTTTTGTCAGGATTGGCACAACTGTTCAAATGATGGTACGTCAGGAGCAAGAGGAAGCAGAAGGAAGTTAATGCAAACCTCTCAACTGAACCAGAAAGAAAACAGTTACTGCAATAAATCATCATTAGACAAACATACAGATCCCGCAGTATAGCTGACAGCTAGCAGAAAGTGGAAGGATCATGGCAAACGGATGGCAGTCAGCGGGACAATAGGGGTTTTCTTGAAGGACAACCTACAAGTAAGTGATGGATACAGGAAAGTATAGAGTATTCTCAGTGTACCGAGATTTATGAATAAAGTTAAGAAGCTCAGCTATTGCTGGGATCAGAAAGCTGGAGACACAGATGCATCTGAGCCTTGGGGAAAAACTCCCTAAGTGTAAAATCCTCCAGGGCCTAGTTCAGTCATTCCAGAGAAAGGCAATAGCTTCATCTCTTGGAGGGTTCAAGTCTAGGCTGGACAGGACACGAGGAGCTACAGCAAAGGAAGAACTGAGTCCTGAGTAGGTCCTTTCCCTGAAGTTCATGGAAGCTGCATCCAAAGACCCTCAAAAGCGCAATGAATTCTTTGCTTTGACAAGTGCAAAGGACTTGATTTCTATTCCTAGCCCTGTCAACATCTCATCTTACAATCTTCTGCGCCTCTGCAAACCAGGGCTAGGAAGGCTGATTTACTTTTATTCTTTACTTTTGGATTTATGTTGCACAAGTTGCTGAGTAAGGTCTTGTTTACACAGGATGTTACTGCAGACTTGTCATATGGACTACTTGAGTGCTCCAGTGCCAGGTGCCTTGTTCTTGTTTGCATGGCTGAGCCCTGATGTGCAATCAGAGAGCACAGCTTCAGTGGATGCATGAGGACTACCTACCATCAGGACGTGCGTATGTGTACAGAGAGGAACAGCGAAGAGCTTGTTTGGAAGCTTGTGGGACTGTGCAGGAGTATGTGCGCATCAGAACGAAACCTCTCCCTGCTGAGCACCACTCGACCTCTGCTGCCTCCTAAGCACCCTGAACCACAGCAGGGCTCCAGCAGAAGAGGGGCAGCCATTCCTCATCACACCGAGATGTCATGTTGCTCTCGCTTGCGGCTCAGATCTGTTCCCGATAACACATCTCGGCTTATCAGAGAGCTGACAGCTCCTGAGAAAAAAACCCTGGCTGCTCTCCAGTGCCAGGGAGAATGGTGACAAGGCAGAGCTTTCTGAGGCTGAGGGCAGGAGCCTGCCCTGCTGACTGACAAGCATCCTTTATAGGTTCTTTACTCTGTGCTGGTATCTCCTTGCCAGTCCCTTCCCTCCTCTCCTAGCTTTTTCTTTTGCTCTTCAAACTCGGGCACAGACAGCAGCCCCCTTAGCAGCCCTCTAAGATACTGATCTATTCAAATATACTTGTGCTCAGGCAGAGTCATTAGTTGCAGTGACAGTGGTTAAAAGAAGCATTTAAAAAGCACGCTGCATAGAGCATGGGGAAGGCAGGTCCTGATAAGGGCCGCTTCTTGGCAGCGCTGGGTACTGTTGTGCCACGGAGGGCTTGTCACTCTCTCCTCTGGGTGACAAACCAAACGTAAAACGCTCTGAGCTGCCATACAAACTGATCTCTCTGAAATCCTGCTCCGTGGTTCACTGGGTGCTTGTGCTCTCTTCTCCCAGACAGCACAGCATGGAGCTAAACGTGGCAGCTCTTGGGGCGACACTCTTCTGTATCTATTCAGGTCAGAGCTCCATCCCCAGCAGTGGGAGCAGCTCTGTTTCTCTAGCAGGGCATTCACAGCCTCAGCCCCTCCGGCTCAGAGGTGCGGACTGACCTTTTGCCCTGGTTATAAAATTAGACATGGAATGAAGTGTTCCCGTAAGTACTCAGAAGTCAGGGAACCAGGCTGCAGGCATACCACTCATCTAAGGAAAGGACTTGCAACACGGATGTTAATGAAACCAGTTACCTGACCAGGGCCTTTCCTCTCAGGGAACAAATAAATTTTGCCCACCCTGCACACTAGAGCACGTGGCTACTCCAAATCCCTCCCTTCTCTTTCCCCCTGCCTCCCACCAGCTCCCCCCACAGAAACACTGCCTGACTTTTCCTGAAGCAGTGTTCTTAGTCGCTCCTTCAGCCAGTGCTCAGGTGTGGGTCTTAATCTCCCTTCTGCTAAATATTCCCTCCCAGAAAAGGAGAATCCTCCTAATAAAATCTGGGGAGCTGTGGAGCAGGGCCAGAGGCAAGCCCACACCAAACAAGGACCTGTAAGGGTGAATATGGTGGAGAAGGGGTCACTGTGAAGCCCTGACAATCAGGAGGTTGGAGTTTGACACCCTGCCTGCTGCCCAAGATAACCAACACTTGCCATGGGAGCTGTGAAAAACTGGAAGACACCAAAATCATGCAAGAGTCACTAATAATGAAAATAAGCATTTCCCATATTCACTATTTTTTGTAACTTATAAGAGCAGCACCTCCCAGTTGTTATTGAGGATTGCACCTAGCCTTCACCAGCCATCAGCACTGCCAATTAAGCAAAACAAGATAACTACAAATATATTTTCAATGTTACTGTTCATTACGGTCATTATGCCCAAGAGGCCAGCGATTGGCATGCAAGGGGCCTGTTCTGGATGGCAGCGCTGCTGAGAAGTCACTCTCCTGTGCACCACGGGCAGCTGCTGATAGCACCAGACCACTGCCACTGAGCCGGACTTGGGCAGAGAGGGAGGAGAGGAGGCCCAACGTGCTCGGAAGCAGGAGGTCTCCTCCTAAACAGTGGAGTTTCGGGATGCTCTGATCTCTCATCAGCAGGTACAGGAAATCTCAGGGGACTCTGTGTCAGAAGCAAAACTACAGCACTGTCAAATGCACAGTAACACCTCTGTGTGCTTCTAAAGGGACATGAGTCAATCTGAATCCTGACAGTAAGAAACATGGCATTACAAACATTTCCAGGCACTGCCCCACCCAACCTCCCCCCAACACTGTCTGCTCCTGCAAGCATATCCTCTAATTTTTAAATTGTTTTCCTTTTGCTTTTTTTTTTGTGACTGAAAAAGCTCAAGAAACAGGAAAAAAATCCTATCATACACAAAGTGCAATCAAACGTACAAACACATGCTCAAAAAGAGACAGCAAAATTCTTTTAGCTTCCTCTAATCTCTTTGGATAGCTTTTACGCTCCAGCTCATAGGATAGCGTCGAAATACTGGAGCTATATTTAAACCAGTTCACTCGGGACTGGAAAGGGTTTAGCTGCAGCTACAAGAAGTCAGTGTGGGTGTTTACCTGGCTCCTCAGACAGGCAGCTTCTGACACCCAAGTGAGCTGATCTAAAGTTAATTCAGACAGACCTCTGCTATGCTGACGTCTGCACAGAAGAAATACTCTTATGTATAGGGACCTCAGATATTTCCCTGTGGTGACACAAAAGTAACAAATAAATCTGACTGGAGAGGGAGGATGCCTGAGATGATGGTGTTTCTTTACCTCCTCATGTGCATCTGACCTAATGCCTGTCCAGCACCCACCAGAAACACAACCGTGCTCTGCTCTCTTACAGCCTGGGGCAGGAAAATGCAGCCAGGTTTCACAAAAGGTTGAGCGAGTTCAATTCCAGAGAAATGCTGGAAATGAACATCTCATATTCTACTTTAGAAACAAGAATGGGGCAGAACTTGCTTAAACATGGACACGTTGATACTATCTGTGGGTCACCTTAAGAAGCTAGCTATTGCTTAATCTGATGGGCATCTGCCAGCTCCATGTCCTCCTGGTGAACAAACAGGGATTTCAAGATTAAGTTACTATCTGGGGCAGTCCCGGAGGGGTAAAGAGTGAAGCTACAAACTGAGATTCTGAATTACAGATGGGAGCTACTCCCATTTCAGGGAAGCCAGGGATGCCTTGGACAGAAATGACCAAGTATGCGGCGGGTAAGGTCAAACAAGGTGTTTAGAGAGAAAAATCTTCTCCTGTTTGGAGGGGTGCGTGGTAGAATTTCTTGGGTCGTCCTCTCGCTAACCACATGCTGCACCCTGCGAGTGGGTTCTCTGCTGCTCCAGCACAAAGGCCCTGAGTAACGCTCGACCAGACACACAACTCCTGGCGACACAGTCACAGCAGCAATTAAATCAACCCAAAACCTCCCCTTCCTCCCCCAAACATTATTACCAAAAGGGCTCATTAAGAGTCATTAGTTCACCCTTCCTTTCAGACCAAATTAATGGATTCCAAAGCATCAAACTTACCTTAATGAGGAACAAGAGTGCAGCTGGGTATAGAACATGGCAGAACAGTCACTTCTACATGGACACAACCTCACCATCATAAAAGCACTTTCATCTAATCTGTTGTTATCTTTAGAAATTCAATGACCTCCGTTTTAAATAAAAGGCATTAGGCTGACAGAAATCCTCTGGGAGAAGCCAGAGAGCAGCACGTGGCTTCTGTTTGCTCTCACAGAAATGTCATCTTTGACATTCAAACAGGACACATATATTTTAAATAATGTCAAGAACATTCTTAAAATACCTCATCAGGACTCCAACGGGGGTGGGTAGGGGGTGGGGAACTTATGTTTTATGAGATGGATGGTTCTTTTCACAGAGATGCGTTCGGTTCCCAAGCAGGACGTATGGAGCATCCACGCGGTTCTGGTGCTGAGTCACTAATGTCATCAGACAGGGCGGGCGCACAACTAGCGCACGGGGAGGCCCCGGGACGGCTGCGCGCTCGGCGTGCACGGCTGGCAGCTCAGAGCGCTCGGCTAGTTAGCATTCAATCTGTCATTTCATTTTAGGATTTGCAGCAGAAATAGGAGATGAAGAAATAGTTTAAGGAGCTTGTAACATCACAGCTGTCAATCTCCAGCATTCCGATGGGAGGAATGACAGATATATAAGCCCATTCATATCAAAATAAGGTTTGCAGTCTGACCCAGATTTGCTACAGAGGCAACTTAATGCAAATACGCATCAAACGGCAATTCACATTTACTCTAAAACCACTTAACGGGAGCTGAAAACATTAACCCCCAGCAACAGAACCAGTTCCAAAGAGTCAGATTATTAACTTCCAGCAGTGATTCAGGAAAAATGGGGAGGAAAGGGGAGAAGGGGGAAAACTGAACAAATGAGGTCATATTGATTTGTAGGTGGTAGTTATTCTGTCGAGAAATCCAGGGGTCAGTCAACAGGGGTAACCAAAATCACAAGAGAATTCAGAAGGGCCTTAGCATGTAATGCTGATTAACACGCTGAAGTTAATCTAAAGGGACAGCTTTGAGTGTTTAGGCTAGAAAAGACAATGCTCCAATTGGAAAGTCATTACTGGTGCATACAGGTTGTGAAAACCAGCCAGGGACTGTGCACACTGGGCTGTCAAATCAGGGGTGGGTTTAATAAATGAAGGCTTTAAAGCAGCCAGATGTGCTTCTGATTCATCTATTTAAAACAAATCTTTGTGCTGCGAAGCAACAGCAGCATGTCCAGCTCAGAAAGGGGGGTCTGGGGCAGTGGTTTTCCACTCCGCCGCCACATTACAGGGTTAGCACACTTGAAAGGCAAACATGGGGAACGCAAACAAAGGTGCTCCTTATCCCAGAGCCAAATTTGCTCAAACTTTCAAGAACTTCTCTCCTTCTGATTAGAGATTCATGCTCAGCAGCAGCAGTAGAGAAGAATTTGACTGTTCTCTTGTGAAAATGTTACCTCCTTACACTTACACCAAAGCAATCCATCTAAAACCCCTAGACACAAAACCTCAGAGGCCACAACCGCGCAGGAAGTTCAGAGACTTGCAGGAGCTGCAGGAGACGTCAACCCTCCCGTGGCAGAGGCCAGGGACCATTTTCCAGTTTGCAAACTTTCCGTTGAATAACCCCCTTCCAACAGTGCAAAATCGCAATGGATGAGTCTACAAGAAATCACGCTAAAACCCAACCAAATAAACACACTAGTGGGAGAGTGCAGATGAGCGAGAGCGCTGGCAGAGTTAGGGCTGAGAGTAAAAGCTGGAGATGAGAAACACCGGAGGAGAAGGGACAAGGCAGACAGGAGATGGAGTGACGTGACAACTGGAGGCACATTTCAGCATTCTTACCTCTGATCGGTGTACCACCTGGTGAGGTAATTTGAATGCAAATAAGATTAGAGAGAAGCATTAGTACAAAGAGGAAAGGAAGAAAATTATAACTAAAAAGCAGAAAGTTTTTTTAAAGCTAGAATTTGTATTAGCGCGACAGGAGTAAACAAAAAGAAACTGATGTGCAATAAAAGTCAGAGTGACACTCTCAGGAGGTTAGTAAAGCTCATCGCTTCCCGGAGTGCAGCATCCAGCCCTGCATCTTGCCATTAAAGCCACCACCCTCACGAACAGGGGCCGAACTAAGCTGCCAAGGTGGCGGTGCTGGCTGGCCTCACCCCTTGCATTCACCCACACCACTGTTCAAGCAGTTGAGATGGAGGACACGTTGGGAAGATGGTGCAGTGCTCCTTCATTCCTCATACAGAACAAGGAGGGGGTGTCCTGGGGCCTGTGTGACCGTGAGTGTGCTGGGCAGGAGGGGTGGAAAGCGCATGGTTGCGGGCACCAGGTACAATTTTGCTTTGAGGTTAGAATGACCAGTGGGACAAAATCTGCTCACTTAAAGAAATTAAACTAAGGGGAGAGCATAACAAATGTTTTGAGCCATTCTCCGCATTCGCATAACCCTTGCACCAGGTTCCCTCTGGCAAACAAATTGGGTGTCATGCAGAACTAACTTTACATACAGAAATATTTTAAAACTAAGTAGTTTCTGGTAACGTAACAACGGCATGCTAGCCAGACCTCTCTTGTTCCTGCCTAATTTGGATGTTAGCTGGAGAAAGGAATCCCTACCCTCTTTATAAGGCACTGGAGAATTTTACATGCTATAATGAAGAGTATCTTATAAGGAGGGCTTCTCTGGGAGAGAGGTTAAGTTATCCTGTTGCAACAATCTATAAAGGTTTGTTTTATGAGGTCAATGTGTTTAGCAAGTGGAGGATCCACTGGTCAGTGTCTCGAGTTCAGCGTATGATCAATAAGGATGCATGATGGAAGGGGAGATGCTCCAGCTGGGCAAATTGGCAGGGAACCCTTCTAATCCCCACTTTTGTCCCCTTGGTCTTATTTTGCACATATGAAGGCTGTTAGTATAAGGGAGAGATTCATGCAGATCGAATCTGTAGGCAGTTCATGGTATGTGTTGGTTTTATGCAGATTTGTAGGATCTGAATACCAAGCACTTACCAAAGAAAACTGAGGAGTTTAAACAGACAGAAAAACAGGGTTAAACAGGACACAGTGTGTCAAATCATGTTCAGTGTATTGATTAATAAATACCAGTATGCATACAAGAGTGTCGTGTATCTCAGATTTACAGCTCATTCCATTATCCACAACAATGATCACCCAATGGGAAAGAAAGACAGAAAAGAATTTCTGTAAATACAAAGAAGGCATATTTTAAGCATGTTTAACTTGCCTCTTAAAAAGTAATTACAATATTTATGCTTATTCTTCTTCTTTCCTAACTACCCTTCCTTTAGGCAGAGTCCTTTCTCTAAGCAGGAGCAGCAATTCAAAATACTCATTTTAGCATTTTCCTCTGCCAAGATGACATTACCCCATTTTAACTTTATGTCTGGTTATATTTTCTGAGGCTTTCTATCCACAGATGACTGAAGCATCAGGAAAGATCCTGCAGTCACTGAAGTTGTCAGTAATCTGTCTCTTGCAATAATAAATCTGCTGCTTATTTATCTATCTTAGTAACTACTGCTACTCTTGACAGAACAGTTATACCCAGAGATACTTGCATGGAATAGCACTGCCATGGAAAACAGGGTTATTTCTCTTTGCCTGTTTGGAAAGTTTGCCAAGTGATATTTTTGTTCTGTTTGGTCTAGGGCCTCCCTGCTCCTGTCCCCACCTCCCCCTGTCCCCTTCCACGATTCTCAGAGTTAAGAAAAGCATCACCACAGTGTGTCACTTCCCATGAGAATGGTGCAATGACTTTGAGCACAAACCCAAGGGGCAGAAAACAGGACTTCCTCCTCTCTCATTTGGCTGAATTAGGGTTTGTTGTTCTGCCCTAGAACTGAAAAGATTTGCAGCAAACCTTTACATCTGCTCCCTGTAGAGGCTAAACCCTTTCTCTAATACGTGATTGTCTACACAGAGCTCTAGGACACACTGCATACTTGAAGCAGATTCCCTAAAACATAGGGGTGACTAGCTCATTTTTTCCTGCCCTAAGTCCCAATCCTCCCATCCTCCGAATGTAAGCCAACCCTTGTGGGAGCAGCACAGAGGTTTGCTGTATTTAGCGCAGTGTTTGTTCTGGGTCTTGCTCACCTTTGCAAAGTTAAGACATTCACTCTTCACTCAGAGGACACCGTTACGGAGAGTGCACAAGGCTCTTCTGTTGGACCCCAAATTTCCTCATCCAGAAGGAATAAAAGTTTCCATTTGCCCTTCGCATTATATGACGATGCATTTCCAGCTGTTGTCCTTTCAGGGTGTCCCTTAAAGGGACCAAATCACAGCACATAGGCCACAGAGTGCTAACACAGAACAGTCCATGAAGTGATAGACGTGTCATCACTCGAACGGTAACTGAGGCCAACTTGTGCCCTGTGATCACGGCCACTCTATGCAAAGGGCACTCCAAGATCAAACTTCAAACCCAATTCCTTGTGTTTGAAAGGTCTGAAACACTCTTAAGGAAGGAGAATTTATTTTCCCTTCGTGGTAACAGACACTGAATAACACCCCACACAATCACTTCAGTCAGGAACAAATGTTGACCCTGACATCCTCTGTGTACTGGCAGCACACAGCCAGGCACTCAAAGCACGGCAAAACATAGGATGATACACTGGAAAACCCCATGGGATTATTTGCTTCAGTATTTCCCAGTGTGGAGGAGAGACTCTATGGGAGAAGAGACTCCACCCTGCTGACACAAGCTCACCCCAGACTTATCAACACACCACTTCCTTGTAGGAACCTAAACCACCACAAAATCACTCCAAAGCAACATCAAACAGAGAAACCAAAGCTCTTGCTGACTGCAACTGGGCACCAAGGCGGTGCAACACTGAATCCCAGAGAACTCCAACAGTGCTTTCGGCTACTTCCTAACATAGTTTTAGGGGAAACTATTTTCAGAAGTGAAAGTACTACAGAGAATACTGGCTATTTGCCACCAGTTGCAACAGGAGGTCTGAGTGGATCTCATCACTGCTGTGTGTGCCTCACACAGCAAGACACTGATGTGCAGTATAGGTTCTTCCAGGACATAAAACTTCAGCTGTCAACTGGCTGGCCACGATATTACTTCAACCCTTGTCCAGTCAGTCCTTTCTGAGAGCATCCATCCCTGTGCGTGTTTCCTGATCCTTTTGGATAATACTCCCCAACAATCTCTGTTCTTTTGTGCTGTCCTTAAACACTTTGTCCCAAATCAATGCTCATCTGATGTCTGAACTCAAAGCTGTTTCTTGTCAGGAGCTGAACGTCTTCTGCTGGGTACTGACTGCTGGGTGTTACCAGTGAAGCAGCATATGGTCATCACTGGCATTTCACTGGGATAGGCATCACCTCTTTTGCAAGTTTGTTCTGTGTATGTTGGGTATTCCTTTTGTTTCCAGATAAACAGTGTTTCTACTTACAGGATCAAGACTAAAATGAAAATGCTTGCTCGTAACTCTGAGAGCATAAATCCAGCAAGATGACCTGGTGAGCCGGCTCCTGCTGCTTCTTTGTTAGAAGCACCTACGCTTTTCCAGAGAGTGACTGAAGTCACCTGCAGAGCCCTCTCTGATACTCTATTTGCAGTTAATTGTTTGAAAGCCACACTAGGGTCTAGAGCACAGTTCCATAACTCAGTTAACTGATGGTGATTAAAAGAGCATGATACTTGTTGTAAGACCAGGTTCTTTACTAGATGAAAGACGACACTGCTCCCTGAATTTCTAGAGTTTCCTTACATGGCCAAGATACCTCTGTGTTAACATTCAGAATATTTATTTATTCTAATCTGACATTTTGTTCATAAGTTTTCTGAAGAGCAAGGTGGAAGAGCAATTCTTCAACTATGAAACTCACTGGAAGCATTCAAGAGCTTTGAGAGTATGAGTACCATCAGAGTTGCTTTGAAGTTTTCAGGAGCTTGTGATCCAAGAATCTTTACAGAACTGTGAAGCATCAGTACAATCTGATCTATACTGAAAAAGCTTCTGCCACATCATGAACTAATTTTAAAAAACGGTTAGAGGTGTAGCACTGACCCTTGCTGACAGACTCATATGAGCATTACCTGCAATACTACAATGCCCAGATAGTTTTAAGATCAGTTCAGGCAAACAGGTTTTAAATGCGTTAAGCTTGCTGGCGAAGTTTCCCAGCCCAGAGCTGGCCTTAGATCCTGTGTCAATGACTGAGAGGCGATGACTGAAGCTGTGCACCGTGGGGGAGAACAGGCAGTCGTGCTGAGTCACTGCATTTGCAGAAAAGAAGTCCCTCCACAAAAGGTGGGAAGTATTATCCAAATGAGCAACGGAGAATTTTGCTAAAACCAGCGTGAGCCAGAGACCTTGCTTTTGCCTTCATTGGTGATAATGGAGATGAAAACCTGTATTAGTTTGTGTTCTCATCTCTAGAGCAATTAGCCCAACACGTACTGGCAAAACTCCCCAAGACCTGGCCTTAAAAAAGAATTGAGCATTACTTGGGAGGAAAGAGCTATGTATTGGAGAGAAAGGGTGAAAAAAGCCCTCTAAATGTAAAGAATTACGCTAACTGTCAGAAGGTTTAATGAGAAGAATGCATATACACACATATAGATGTAATTAGTAAGGACGGTAGGATACAGGGCAGATTTACAAACTGTATTTCCTTGTCACAAAGATACCAGTCTTCTGGGGTTAAAAGAGCTGAAGAGGATGGCTTGGTTGTCTTAAACCACAAACCCTCTAGTACCTTGACAGAAGATGAACAGACTTCTTGAAACTGATGTTCAGAGTCCCTTTGGGCACATGATCTGACTGCATGCAAGTTCAAAGACCTGCCTGAAGCCCCCAGAGAACTGCCAACCCACATAACTGTGAGTGTCAGAAGAGAGCACCTTTCCCAAACATGCTGCTTCTTTACCTCTAGCTATTTATTCCACACTAGAAGCCTGAAGAAATGAAATCATCCCTCAACCCCCTCTCTAAGTCAGACTCCAAAGCTGGTGTGACCTTTCTGACCTGTATTTAGTACATATGAATAATAATAGTATTATATTATGTACTCGTTGAAGGTCGGACACTCTATATATGCAATATTTGGCTCACACTGTGCTGTAGCTATTTTAACTATATTACATCTGTCTAGCTTTTATTAGGTTTTAATTAAATGAAATTAAATGAGCGTATATTTAGATTGAGATAGTATAAACTGACATTCATGCAGATATGGCAGGCTGGCTGTAAGATACGATCTTAATGGAGCAGAGGCTTTGCAAACTATTAAACTCTTCCATATAATGAGGTATCTATTTAAATACTCTTTTCTTTGAAAAACAACTCTGCCCTACTACGGTGTAGTGCTGGAGAGCTCAATTAGCACCTTGCAGAACGGATCAGAGACTGCCCAACCCATCACATTGCTCACACAGTGACTGCAGTCAGGTAAGTGGGACTCAGGCACTTCAAAGTTCAGGCCCTACTTTGTATCAACTACAAATACAGGAAAAAGCCACAAATGCACGTAGGGGTTGAATCTCTGGCCCATGAGAAGTGGTAAACTTCTTGCTCCCCACTCATGCCAGGGTGGAGCAGAGCCCTGCTGAATCTTGGCATCGTATCACCAGGTCCCTGAAAATGAAACTTCACTCATATTTGGAAGTCTCTTGCATTGAACTGTGGAAACCTCCCTTACTACATCAGAGAGCTAATCAATTTCTTTCATGAGTCTGAGAATGTGTGCTGCTCATTGATTTCTAAAAGGTTCCCTTGACACCTCCCTTGGTAATTACTGTGTCTTCAGCAAGCAGCCAGCTCTAGAGTCTGAATCCCAGGTGAAATATTCAATTGAGATGTTGCTCGAGAACAGCGAATAGGAAGCGAAACTTGGACACAGTGACAGCGTTTACTAGTTTGTTTTTAAACTTTCTATCTCACTAAACTTGTGAAGCAGCTGGTAGAGAGGCAGCCAAGTGCCTGTGAAAAGGAGGCTGGAGAACGTACAGCAAGTGCATCAGGAGCTGCCTTGCTGCTCATTTATGGTAATTTCTGATGCTGATTTAGTCAGCTATGAAGTGAAACACATCCATGTGCACTTCCCTATTGCTGCTTCCTAAAGCTTCTCAGAATAATTAACAAGTGTGATATTTTCTTTCAGCACAAACAGATCAAGATTAAACCATGTTGTGGGGGAGATAAGCTAAAGGTCACTGGGAAATTTCATAAGCTATAAATGCATTAGTATAATTAGCACTCACTAGTACATCAAGGTGGGATCAGGAGTGTCAGGCTGGGTTCTATTTTTGATGAGAGTGATGTCTTATTACCCACTCCCCCAAGTACAAGCCTACTTCTTATTATCCAAGCCTCATCAGATTTACGCAGAGGGCTCCTGCTACGGGGAAATGTGTCAAGACGTTCACCTTGCTGGGAGGAAGATGGTGTTGCCCTGGCAGTAGCACTCATAACAAATGGCTTTTGAGTGCCCAGAGATACATGGCGGCCAGGCAAGGCAGTCTGCCTTATTTAATGTGAGACCTTTCTAGACCAAAGTTCTTCCAGCTCTCTTCTCTTCTGTACTTTGTGTAGGGTACTATGGGCTTTCTATGCCCAGACTAAAGCTGCTCCACATTGTTAAATAGACACTGCAATTCACGCTGGGGAGCTGCACTTCATCAGTGAATAAAGCAACGCTTTATTTTCTTTAATTCTCTAATGGGCCTTACAGTCCTGGAAGACTGAACAGCACAGCTAAAAACCAAGAGTTCCTTGCTAAAATCAGTGCATTCTTAGCCACCCACAAGAAATAACCCTCTGTATTTCAAAAGCTAGTATTTGGCTTATCAAACCAAAAAATCCAGAAGAAAAGGTATATTTCAAAACTGTGTGCACCTTCCTTTGAAATCCACAGAACTATGGCTTCTTGGATTTTTCTTTATTCTTATGATGTCACATAGCAAGAATGAAGAAGATCTCAACAGAAAGCAGAGCATGGTCTTGCAGACTCTATGTAAGGAGTGAAGTATCACATGACCGCCGATTGTAAAATCTCAACCAGTATCTCATTGCTCTGATTTGCACCATGTTCCTATTAAAAATATCTGAGACTTGTTGAGTTGGTAGTGAAATGTCTGAGCCTACCAAGGATTTGGGGCAATGTCAAGACGGTCTACGGAAGGAGGAATCCAGGTGATGTTCCAAAAGGCATGTCCACTCTAATGTCTCCTTTTAACAAGCCAGGATAACCTGCCAGAGAGGATGAGCTCCAGAAATCGTTTTTATATTGTAAAAGAAACAAGCTCAAATCAAATTGACATTTGGGTTTAGAATTGCATTTCAGGGAAAAATAATAGCAGTAAGTAAAGAGAAAAGGGAGGAAGAGTGAGAAGGTAGGGAAGGCTTACTTGCTTTGCTACCTTACCCGAGCGGAGCTGTTTGATTCGCCCGTTGCTAGTTGCAGTATCGACAGGCAGGAAGTCCTTGAACCAGGAGATTTCAGGATCGGGGTTACCGCTGGCAGCACAGAGCATTGTGGCTGTGCGGGCCTTTTCCACCACCTTCAGCTGCGGGCCCATGTCAATGGTCGGGAAGCCAGCTGGGAGGTGGTCTTCTGCAAGAGGAAAAAACACACAAGGTTAAAGAGAAATGCTGAAGCGTAGTGATGGGATATGGTTGTAGTGACAGCAATGCCATGGTACAGCATGTGTGCCTCTGCTGGAAAACAGCAGCCTGACTTCCCTACTGAGAAGGTTTTCAAGCCCTTAAAGCACATTAGGCTCTATAATGAGCATTCATTACATCAATAGAAGCTTCCACTAAATTTAACTCTGTTTAAATCAATTGCCTTGGGAAACGTCCATAATTTTCATTGATACGTAAGCTCCATCTATTGTTGTTAATAATTCAGTAAAAGCAGGTATTTGCCTTTTTGTGGGAGGACTGAGTTGAAGATAACAGACAAACACAAAGCCAAATAGTTTGAGGCATCTTGAAAAACAACAGCTAAACAATAAAATCCCTTAGAATGGTCCGGAGAGGCCCATTTTCTCCTTTTTTGACTAGGAACATTCTGTCACACTGGTAGGATAGACTGTAAATCTCTTCCTCATGCCCCAAATCTGATTCAGAAGGCTTTTAGAAACTAATGAATGTAAAGCTAATGAGCCACACTCTGCTTATGAGCCACCTCACCAGACTGTGCCGTGGCAAGCTCCTGGTGCATTTTCTGGGCTGCAGAGAACAACAGAGGTGTGTGAGAAATGGCCAGAGCACACTCTGGCATGTCTTACTGAAATACTAGAAAACGAAGCACTCCTGTAACTGCTAAAACCATTCACACAGCAGGTACGAAAACAGTTAATTGGGTTTGCTGCTGCAGAGCACGCTCAGGTAGCTGGGTGGAATGCATTAGGCAGCCTTCACTGATAAGCCAAGGCATGCTCCAACATCGTCATTCAATAGCAGCTGCAGAACAGAGCTCATTTACTCATTCTGTGGCAAGATGTACTGTACTCTGCTAAGCCTGAACTGCAATCAAAAGGACATACTTTCGCAGAAAAAAGAAAAACTTGAAGAACATTAAGAAGCTTTTAAAGCACCAAAACCTCTATTATTTTCAGTATGTTTCTTTTTTTCCCTGTTTTAAGGGAACTTGAGCAAACCTCCTTCTTTGGCAAATCCAATTCTGCAAGACTCCCAGCTCATTGCCGTGTTTAAACAAACAAGACCTCAGCGTCTTCCCAAGTCCCAGAGGAGTCTGAACTTGCTGCAATCTGATTTTTCCTGCTATCACCACACATCTGGAACCATACCCCTCACTCCTGACAGGAAGGTACTCAGCTGCTTCCTTCTACCAGTACTGCCACACCTGCAGCACAAACACAGCCTGTGGTGGCTAATCTTACATAATCTTACATAAGATCTCAGGAGGATCCCCAAGACCCCTGACTTGTTTGCAAATCAAGACTCTGTAGCACAAGGCAACATCTGCTGTAAACAAAACAATGCCCTGGAATATTGTTTTTCTGTTTAGAGGAGAGTGACTATGAAGCATCCAAGATTTTCTAAAGGAAAGAACCAGTTCCTGATGCTTATTAAAAGCACAAACCATATTTTGGCTCCCAGACCAGCCTCCCTAGAAACCTCTCTCATCATGAGCAAACATAAATGGAATTTATTTTTTTTTAAATGAAAGGTACAACGAAAACTAGTTCTTTTTTAATTTGTTCTCCATTGATTTTCAAAGACAAAAGGTACATAGAGTTTAACTGGAATGACACCAGAGCTAGCATTCAATAACAAGCAACAGAAGCACTCAATACTGAGCAACCACAATGCATACTCCTATATGGCTGAAAAGAAACAAAAGAAGGGTACACACAGAAGTACAGCATAGTATACATTGAAAAGCAAAGGAAGATGCATAGGAAAAGCAGTAAACAATGACATTCCTTTGGACTGAGGCCAAGTTTGCCTAAAGTGCAGCACCTTGCTATTTACGGTATTGAAAGAAGATGTTTACTCTTGGGAGGCTGAAACCCTGAAGTGATCTAATCTAATCACCATGATTACCATTGACAATCTTTTCTGGTTTGCTCAAGATTTTACAAAGAATGCACTGAGCTAAGTATCACCCATTTAACTCCGTCCAAAGTCTGTGTGAAGGCTCAGTACATAGCTAAAAGCAAATCTGAAACCATCATTTGTGCAAGAAATCTCTTCCCATCTGCAGTGATCCTTTGCCCACAGAAGCGAGAGAGATCAGAAAATCCTTCACAGTGTCTGATCCACAGGTACACGACCAGCCTGCTGCACTGGAGGTGACTGTTGAATCAAAACTAGCAGTTTGTGATGAGCCACAGACCAGCAGAAATACATGATCTAACCTTGACTTCACTGGGTACAACAGAAAGATGTTGATTACAGAGACCTGGCAGCAAAGCGCTCTCTGCCATACCAGAAATCTTAAATCAAGCCTTTTCTGGACTTCAGAGAGACATACAGTGCTGCTCCCATACCATGCACTCCCTGCAAACCCAGGCCACTACAAAGCCCAGATGAGAACGCTGGGCACTCAACACATGGATAGAGGGCATGGGTGACCACCACGTGACGACCCTCAGCCCCCAGACCCCACACCGAGCTGGATACAGACAGGCACAGGCAGGCACACAAGGCTCATGTGGCACACAGTCTTCTCCCTATTAACTGGATACAAGCCCCAAAACTATAGTGGCAAATGACAGTAGTAGAGAAGTGGTGCCTCCTGTGTAGTCAGAGCCCCAGCGGGTTCCCTGGGCTAGCACTGGTACCGCTACAGCCCAGTTTCCATGCACACCTGGAGATTTAAACCTGTCTATCTGCTATGGCCACATCATCACCAAAACTCGAGCAAGCAGCGCTGGCATGCTGGCATCCAAAAAAACGCACAGGTATCAAGGACTTGTTTGGTCCCTTGTTTGTCAATCAAATGTAGAGGCAACGCTGGCATTTAAGAGCACCAATGTGCTTTCAGGAGGTTGCAATCCCAGGCTGCATCACTGTGTGATGAGATGCCAGGGGAAATCTGACAGCTGATCCCTGACGGCACTTCAGACAGCCAGAGGCTGGTGTCCACCTGCTATTAGTTCTGGGGTAGCTCTAGGGAACCTGCACTGGGCCAAGGTCACGGTGTCCAGGGCTCAAGCTCAAGGGGAAGACGAGTGCCTTTTCTGGAGATGGTCCAAGGGCCTCAAGTTTCTGTACCATCATGAAATGGGAGACCTCAGATAGTCCAAGTCTCCCATGTAGTGCGTGGCTCTGGCAGCCCCCCAAACCCTCCTGGAGAAGAGTGGTTGTGGAGAAAACCTGAGCTGGTCACACTGCAGAGCAGAGCCCAGCACAAGCCCACACTTGCCCTGTCAGCGACGCTCCTGTAGAGATAACGGGGCTTCGTTCCAGCCGGGCTTGGTGTTGCTGACTTCACCGGGACGGTGAGGGATGTCTCTGTGTTCAAACACTACAGGCGACAACAGGAGTTCAGAGCTGTTCTTGCCTTGCCTTCCCCTCCAGCAAAAGTCTAATCTAGGTCTAATTATGAGGCTCAGTCATGCCTCGGCTCCTTTCAGCCCTCGCTAGCTGTACTAACTTGCCTGCACAAGGAGCTCGTCAGTAACAGCTAACCTCCTCTTCATGCCAATATGTGGATACCCTTATTCTAGAAAATGAGTTTGTCAGCATTTGGTTTTATTCGAGGATAGCTAGTGTGCTTTTAATACACATTAAAACAGGCTACGAATCTGCTTTCAAGTGCAGACTGTCTAAACCAGTTTTTCTTTCTGGGTTTCAGATACTTTCGGAAGGGGTGTACTCTGGGCAGGCATTAGGTCAGAGCAAGTAAAATCTAGGCACAAGCAGGATTTTTTGGGGCGTTGCAAGCTCTAATTCCCTCTATGGACTACAGCAGCAGAAGCAGGAATGACAGAGAGGAAAGCAGGGAGAAAAGAGAGAAGAAGGGGAAAAGGAGCAGGAAACAGCAAGAGAGAAGAAAAAAAAAAAAAGCGAGTGGGTTTTGCAGTTACAAACCGAAACTTGGAAAATCCATGACCAGGCTGAGGTCTTGCTAGCAGCAGTCACCAAGGAGCCAGGAATGTCCCTCTGGCATCTACATGACAGCATGTGCAGAGGATATCTCATGCTCACTTGACAGCTCCCTTTGCTAATCTCCTCTCCGAGGTGACAGAAATCTAACCCCCCTCTTTCTCTTGCAGGTCTTTTGTGCCACACATTTCCCATCTTCAAGAGAAAAACTAAGGTAAAAAATCTTTCCCACAGCCCCAAACTGGAGCTGAGACCTCCTTTAGAGCAGCTGCAATTACGTAGCTCATTCACTAGCTCCCCAGAAAACTACCTTTCTTGAGCATGCTGCCATGAGACATATACCCCTTGGGGTGTCCTTATTTTCTGCATCACTCCAAATATCAAGTGATGACAAAGGACATGAAGGCAATTGCAATTTATGTCTTATGAGAAGCACGGATCAGCCCCAGCATGGAACGGTATGTGGATAACAGCTGCTTACAGAAAAGGCCTGCAGAGGAGTCTGTGGGGAGCACAGCTGTTGACGGCTGAATCCTGCAGGATTACCCCCAGGATTTTGCTCAAAACTTGTAATCTCTCACTGAACACGAACGTTGGAGGGGTTGCATATCAGGTTCCTACTCACACAAAACCTGTACAGCACTTGCTTGTCTTGCAGCCACGCAACTGTGTTTTGGGGGTCATATCGTGACTTGGCACCTGTAAAATCTTCCCCCTACCACTGCGAACCTCCTGTGTCAACGTAGGAAACGGTATTTTAGAAACGATAGTGCAAACTGCAAACACGTTTATGGGAGTTATTTGTCATACTCCTCTTCCTACAAAGGCCAGGCCTGCTCAGTGTCATGAGTCCAATTGTTCACACTGCCGAGAGAGAAGAAAATAATGATACTCGACATAATTTGGAAATAGCAGAAGTGGCTTTTCTATATGTTACAGCTATAGCTATGAGGTTAAATTTCTTACAATCTATCAAAACCACCGCCCCACTGGAAGAGGTGTTCTCACCCATTTCAAGTGGTCTTATCCCCACACGGGGCAGGAAACAACTTATCTGGGCCACTGGCTCCCGCCAGCCTGTGTCACCTGAGGAACTTCCAGCCCAAAATCAACTTTAGGGCCTTGGTAGGGATGATTAAAACACAATGCTGCTTTGTTTTCAATTCTTCCAGCTATCTGAAGCCACTCAGGAGCATGCAGTGCTAGAGACAAGCTGGGAAATGGATTGAGGGCAGAGATATCTCTGATAAACAGGTTTGACTGTGGTCAGCATTGCACAGGAGCAGGATACAGGTATCAAAACCTATTTCACACGTTCCCTACCACTTGGTGATGCAGGCTGGGTTTTCACCCAGTTCGAGTCACCAGGGCTGATCCGATCCTGGTGAGGGGCGGCAGTTTGACGCAATATGACATAGGATGTTGCAGGGGTAGCCCTTGTCTACTGACAGACTTGTATTTGACGGATCAATGGAATTACTTCACAGATTTTACAAGCTTCCGAATCTCCCTTTGAGACACCAAAATGCATTAGCAAACACAAAATTATCAGTGCAAGGACGATAGCCTGGGTAGTTGGTAGTATTAACTAATGAAAGATGCAAGCCAGTAAGATCGTAAGCACGCCACAATCCAGGACATCTGTTTGCTGAATAAACAGCCCTAATTCCTTCAGCACAGGTTACACAGCGCGGCTATTCAATTACCGCAAGACAAGCAAAAGCAGTCGAGCAATCCAGCGGCCCAGCAGAACGGCATCATTTTACATGATAAGAAAACCCTGACACTGCTCTGTTCAGGTTCAGCTGGAGCTGCACAAAGAGCATTTTTCAGCCATTTTGAGGCAACGATCTCTTCCCGCATCCTTCTTCTTACAAAAGCCCCCTCAGAGGTGCACCAGAAATATTATCCAAATTCATGATCTCCAAAGGCTGCCCGGTGTCGGGCTACCGTCCATGTGGGGAGCAGCGGGAGGAGGAACACGTGCGTTTGTACGTGTTTGCTGCCGGAGCCAAGTCTCATGCAGGCTAATGAACGCCCCGTCGACATTGGCACCGCCTTGTAATTGCCTAAGGAAAAGGTGGGGCAGTGAAACCAACCTGTTTCAAAGGCAGAAAATTCTTAATTACTGGGTTAGTAAGTATAAAACAGTTTTCAGGCAGGCAGAAAATACAAACAGTCATCTACTGATGACAAGGCTTTTAATGACAAATCTGCCTTTTTGTATGACATCACACCGATGTAACATGCTGAAGCTGCCTGCTGAAAATGGGGAGAAGGGGGCAGATGAATGGGTGGGTGTGGAAATGAGCTCCAGAAGGACTTCTCTGTGTCATGGTGTAACCACATGAATTACTGCACAAGAGCTTACAGTAAACAAAGTATTTGCTATCTCTTAGAAAGATCACAGCAGCAGCAGCAGCAAAACAGTTCACAAAAGAAAGAATCTGAGTCAGTTCAAAACAAAGAAAGTACTGTAAGGAGAATTCAAGAAAAATTCAAGACTAGACATGGCAGAAGAGGATAAACTGTCAGGCAGATTCCCGCCCTCAGGGCTCACAGCGTGGGAGCTCACAGGACCTGCTCGTTCTAGGGGTTATGAGTCCATAAAACACCCAATGGAGACAGCGCTACCCTTCAAGTGCCAGAAGGGCGCTGCTAACATGGTCCTTTCACGGCTGGACAGCAATTATCTCCATTTACAAGCTACCGATACCTTCTCGGTAGCACAGCTGGCCATTCTCAAGCACCTGTTTATCTCAGAGGGCAGCAGGACAGTTTTGCAGAGAGGCAGGTGCTCCCAAGAGCAAGACATGGCAGCGACTCCCAGCCGGCTCCGACACGGATTCAGCCTGTGCTCCTGCCAAGTCCCAGCACTGCTTCTCACGGTGCTCCCACATGTGCAGTGGTAAGGTAATGCACGGTCACCTCCCCAGGGCTGAGCATCCTGCATTTGCCGTGCACTGGCATCCAGTGCTCCCTCCCACCCAGGGCGCAACCTCGTTTCTCCAGGCCTGAGGGGGCACAGCATTCCGACTGGATGAAACAAATTGTTTCTCCCAGCCCTTAGAGATGTTGTTACCATCCGAACAACCTTTCTTCAGGCTTCATGATTCCTCTTGACCTGTCCCAAGGGAACCGACCAGGGCCAGCCCTCCATTAGGAAATACGTCCTCCTTCCCTTCGAGAAGCACTGCAGCATGCCACTACCAAAGCCATCCAGGATACACCAGACATAGCCACACATCAGCCATAGCTACCCGTAAGCTTCTCACGGGGTAGCTAACACAGTCTAGATTCAGGTTGGGCACAGGAAAGAGCCACAACTCTAGAAGCACTGATGGAGGAAAGAGTTTTCACTCTTCAGCATGACTGTCTCCTATCCACAGCCCCAAAGGAAGGTGTGAGAAAGGTCCCTCTGGGGAGAAAGTGCACTTCCACTACCATGGCCTTGCACTCCTCTGATCCAGGGTCTTCATAACTGCAAGATCTGCTGAGATGACTGAGTCTAGCCACAGCTTCAGTGTTGAACAGGCAATTCCTCTCTCTCCTTCACAGATAACAGCTTGTGACCTGTGCTTGACGGAGGGCAACACAAAGATGATTAACAGCTGCTGAAGCTGACTCAGAGCAGACCAGAAGTATTCAGTCACAAACTTGCGCAAATTAAAGGTTTGCACTTACAACCCACTGTTTCAGTTCTTAGTTTAGTGATCTTCCTAAGTAATAACAACTTCTGCTCAGCATGTGTTAGCTGTGGAGTCTGCTGTCGGCTAGGAGACCTCAACCCATCCTGGAAGAAAACAATTATTTACACCTTTATCAGATTAGATTGCAACAGTCTGAGAAGGCATATACGAAATCCCTACTACCACATCATACTTCAGTCACCCTGGCTACCTCTTGCTTTCCATGCTGGCTTCCTTGCAATGACAGTCATATTTGCAGTCTTGGTCCTAAACTCAAGTTTTTCCAAGACTGAGGCCCAATATATCTAAAAGAGGTAAAAAACTCCACACATAAGATTATATCAGAAGCTTATCTACTCAGGCTAAACAAGCTCTGTGCCATAGGGCAGAACCTCTCCAAGCTGATGACGCAGCCTCTTAAGAGTGGTGGGCAGTGTGATGCAAAGCCCCTTAAGAGGTGAGGACCACCCAACTCTGGCTCCAAATCCAAGCCCACTATTCTGCCATCAATGTAGAGCAATGTCCACAGCCAACTCAAAGCCAAAGATGCATCAAAACAAGCATTTTCCTGAGAGACCAGAGAATCTAGTTGCTCCTGTTAATTAAGTACTAAAAAGGGCTTAGGTTGTATGGCACTGAAAGTCATTTAAGGGTTCAGAATATAGCAC
This sequence comes from Tauraco erythrolophus, assembly GCF_009769465.1. NCBI lineage: Eukaryota > Metazoa > Chordata > Aves > Musophagiformes > Musophagidae > Tauraco > Tauraco erythrolophus. The sequence continues at coordinate 23,646,734 of NC_141474.1, read as the reverse complement.
ACCAGAAACTACAGCAAGAAATGTCAAGAATGTGGGTGAGGAAGAGCTTACACACAAGTAAAACAGATCATATCTGCAAGATTTCCTGCCTGAGCAAGTGTCCCTTTTTTAACCCTTGTTTGGCCAGAAAAAAAAATTTTTTGTTTCCTCCCCAAAAATTACAGCATAATTTCAAGTAGGTAAAAATAGAACTTTCTGGGTCATATCCAACAGCTGATAAATAAGCTTAGACGCTTTCAAAAACTATTACTTACAAAACACCTCATCAGCTGGAAGTATGCATTGAAAAAACTCACGAAAGTTCTTTAAACACAATGAATCCAGAAAGGTTTTGCAGCCAGCTATTAAGACTCCATAGTAAAGGAACAGTAAAAGAAGACCATGCTGTGCTTTCAGGCAGGACGGTGCCATTTGTTGGTACCAACCGTTGAATATAACTGCCTGTAGAACTGTTTTCAAACCATTGTTTCTTTTTAATATTTTATACTGAAAAATACAACATAACTATTGCCATTGCACGTTTCCTCGTGACAGAATATATAAACACACTCCCACTAAAACATACTCAAGACTTTAATCTTTTCAGAGAAAAGCATGGAAATAGCTCTTACTTGCATTCTAAGCGATTTGTTAATCCTCTGCATTTTCCATACTACACTTGCACTGATGTGATATGCTATTAGCACAGAGGTTTTAATTTTTAAGATGTGCAATCAATAATACATTTCCATATGCCATTAAATACAACGTGTGGTTAAATTAATGGAGCATTTGACTTTTGATCCATGTATGTTTGGTTGCAGTTCAGTGCAGGAAAAAATGCACGAGAACTGAGTTAATCTGACAGCAGAGCTCTCCCACGCTTCCTAACATCGAGTTTCAGATTAAAGTGAAGCATTCCTGCTGCCACTCAGCTGGAATACTAAATCTGTTCATTTCCACTTCATAGGGCAGAATGCAAGATTTTCGGTCACTTAAACTCCTACTGAAAGGGCTAGATCGTGCTAAGATCTGATTTCTATTTAGCTCCCGCAGCCTGTCTGCATCATTGTCAATCCAGTGGCTTCTCCTCCTGTGGGGGAACATCACAGCCTGTCAAAAGCAACAGTGGTCAGCAACTCTCAAGCAAAAACTTTAAAGATCAGAGATGGGAAAAAGTTTTATGTTTTGACAAAATACTCTGCTGAAAAACTCTTATTTTCTAGCAATTGTTCCAACATGAAGAAAGAAAAGCAATGCCTTTCCATGCATCTAAGCTACTGAAAAAGGAAGGTATTCAGACAACATGGAAGAGCAGTGACTGTTGATTTTTTTAAGGATAATCACTGCGATATTACTTGAGAGAGAAAAAGAACTCCCTCTTGTTTGTCTTTCACCCTCCCCAAAATCCCCAAACAGAAACTCTTGAGAACATTCTAAGTATTCTGGAAATACTAGCTAGGAAGCTGAAATTTAAGATTGTACTGGGGAGGAGCTAAAGAGTCATTAGTGAAAGCACAAATATGCTCCAGTTCCGGTGTTCACAAACTGCCAGTGCTTCAAAAGGAAAACAAAGAATCCCACCCTGGAAGAAAACCCTCCCAAAACACTTCTTTGCTCTCTGATCTCAAAGACTAAACTGAAACTTGAAGGCAACCTCCAAAATCGCCAAGCTATGGGATGAAGTAGCTCTGTGATTCCGTGAGAGTTTGAATCCCAAAGCTAGCAATAAAGGCGCGTGGGCGTGGGAAAGGAGGACAAACACAATTCTTAGAAAAACAAGGCTCCTCTGCAGCAAACAAGCTGAAAAGCACCAGCCCTGGTCCTCAACAGCTTGCTCTGCTCTCTACCTCCCTGTATTGCCTCTTCCCTCACCACATGCCTTTTCTCCAGCACCATCCTTTCCTACCACTCTCAAAAAATTCTCGTGCATGTAGCTCTGTCTGCCGTTTCCTTAGTTGTAGTGATCTGTGTTTTGAGCAAACGCTCAGAAATTATATCAAAATATTTTTAATAAGTTAGCAAAACTAGTATACAGAACCAGTCCCAGTAAAAGCCAATGTAGTAAACACAAACTAAATTTCTAGTTCAAGGCATTATTTCTTCATAGTATTAAAAAAGAAAATAATCTTTGAGAAAATATTCACATATGGACATCAGGTAAACTCTGTGACTTTGTGAAAATTTCTGACGTGCCTTTTCTCAGAGAAATTCTATCTTCAGATGAAACAATAAATGTAAAGTTTCAATACACTTGTTCTATTGCAGCCAGCTCAAGCATAGACGATCTGCAGGCACGGAAATCACTCGAGAATTGCAAGGGCTTTAATTTAATCTGAACTCCAGACAGATCAGTGATATGGCAAATCACCGCTTTCCATTCAGAAGTTTTAAAATACTCTATCACAAAAAACATCTTGAGACATTGGGTAACTAACTTTATTTAATTGGAGGGGAAGTGACTTTTTATAAAAGGGAAAAGCACAGCAAGACTTGACCAGAGTCAGGGACAGAAACATTCTCTTACTGTGAGTTTTATGCCTTATATTAAGCCATCACTTTCTAGAAGATCCATTAATTGCACTGGCTCCAACATGACTTTAGATGGAGACTCTGGTTACCTTAACAGTCTTTCAGAGACCATATGAAGTAGAAAGGCCTCCAGTGAAAGACCCACAGCAAGCCAATGGCTATATGCAAACATAAATAAGACATTGTTGCCAGATAAGTGATGGTTTTTAATGCTGGGATGATGTAATTGATTAGAGTTTAACAGAGGACATACTCTTCTTTTTACAGAGAGCAAGTGTTGCAGAGGCTCAATATCCTATTTACTGCTTTGCCACAACACCCATCTTTTCAGAAAGATGTGCAATAAAAGGAGTGGCTGACAATTTCAGCCAAGGCTTTAAACAAATCCCCAGTGCAGGCCCTCATGAATTAAAGAGTATGAAACAGATAAATGGAAAGCTGGCAGTGAAACCACATCAAGGCCAAGTGGATAAAAAAAAATGGCACCTCTTGGCTCCTGTGGTGCTCACCTTAATATAAACCAAATGCAGGAGATCAGCTGAAATTCCTTTGCTATTCAAGGAAAACACATTCCCTAACATTAGCCACATTTGCTGTTAGTCAAATGTTCATTTTATCAAATGATCACTAGAGAGACTGTGGGTTTCCCCACCCTTCATCCCCAGCACGTGAGAAGGGCTACAGAGCTCGGTAGCATGGGACTCCTCCTTCCTTAACACAATGTTGTGTTTTCCTTAAATACGGTCTCTACCTTTCCCCCCTCAAACGTTACATCTACCAGATACACACCATGAAAGCTAAACAGACACCTGGACTTCACCATCTTCAACTTCACTATGCTGGAAAACTAACTTAAGGAAAGCTTTAAAAGGATTTTTCTCCTCTTGAAAATGGAGAATAGTTGGCCTTGATGTTTTAAAGACAATTTGCTATTTTTTCACTGCAATGTAATTCAAGGTTTCTTTAAGAAGATCCCTGCACTAGCTCCACACGCTACTGGTTGGGAAGTAGCTGTTGAGGTTTCCTTATTTCTTTTCCAAATGGGAAATCATGGAAAAGGGGGAAAAAAAGGTAGCCACTGTGGACTTCCTAGGACCTTCTCATGCAATAAAGTCAAAGTTCAGGATAAACAGAACTGAGGACAGCTATAAAGGGATGTCATGCTTTTGTGCTGTGCGAGTTTTGTTTCATTCCTGACTGACTGGCAGGAAGCGTTCGACAGACAGGGGCTAAGGCACCACGACGCTGCAGGTCTCAGGAAACGATTACAGGGGAATTGAGTGCGTGAATCGGTTTCTCTTCTTTGCCCTGAACCATCTCTCCTTCTGCCCCTCACACATACACATGGCTACAAGTGTTCCTGCCAGCCTTGTCACGGTGTTTCGATGCAAGATACACACAGCCTGGCTCGAAAGAGGAGGTTGTCCCTACAGGACTCTCAAGGCCCACCTTTCCTTAGAACTGAGAGCTTTACAACAAGGGTGATGTTATTGTGTTTGCCATTTCCTGGTGGATATAAAGTAGCCAGCCCTGCTGCGGGACATGGCACCTCCACCCTGCTCCGTAGGTACATGCAGGGGTGGCTGGCCGGTTGTAGCTGAGCAGTCCCGCATACTTTCCCACGTTGTCAGCACGGAGGTGTTGCATTTCAATCCATGCGGTCACAGCATGCACTTTGGCTGTTGCTGCCAACTCAGGAAACCACTGACGCCTCTTTCTTTAACCCAGCTCAGGTTAGGCCAGATTTTCCGGTATAGTTAACAATTGCACTATTTACATTTCATACACCTAAAGGGAAGGCACTCTGGCTTTGCTGGAGCAGATGTCTTAGACGGAAGCTCGAAGACTAAAAAGCATGTAAAAGCCACAGCAGCCTCTCTGACCTGCTCCAGCACGGCGCAGGTGATTTTGCTGCTGACAGATTTTGCCCGAGCAGCTGACACGCACCGAGCTGCTCACTGCAAGGTGTCAGAAACGATAAAGCAATACCATGGTTTGATTTACTGCCAGGCAAACACCGGCTGGCAGTGACCACACACGGGGAGGTCAGGCAGCGCTGTCCTTTATTAGCACGTCAATGACCGCTGCGCTAACGTGCTCACAGATTAGACTCCTGAAGTTGGAAACGCGAGCATGCTTGGGTATAACTAATTGGAAATAGGCCCTGAATTCCTAATAACCAAAGTTATGGTCCCTGGGATTTATGCCAAATTAAAGACAATTAATTCTCCTCTCTTGATTATTACACACCTTAATAGCTCTGTCCTTGAGTCAGTTCCATCCTTGATGCGCAGAGCCCTTTAGCTCAGTCTCTAAAATTTGATGTGCATGAAGAACGGTTAATAAGAAAGTTCTGAATCAAATCCGAGTTACTGTATCAAAATCTCTCATGTTTTACAACAGTGAAAAAAACAATTGGATTCAAAGCCTACTTCAGATCCTAGATTATAAAGGCATTTGCTGCATAGCCCCTGCACTCTAGTCTTTAGAGGCCTTAAACAATTCCACGTTTCCCTTTAAGATGTTCTTTTAAAATATCACATGACAGTATATACAGATAATCAGGATTGTTTTCATTAAGTGATTTCAGTGAAGTTCACTGGCTTTATTTGATATACAAAAGACTATTTAACCTTCTCCCAAGATACTCTACTGATGTAATTACAAGCAAGAGACGAGGCACGGCTCTCCCAGCCGCAACCGCTAACAGGAAAGCAGAGGCCGCTGCGAGTCTTCCCTATAGGATGTAAGAGGCAGGTATCTCCTTGCAGATAAGAATACTGCAAATCTTTATTTCCTCAGCTCAGTACACAGTGTACAGGCCACTGCTGTCAGGACTATTTGGTTACAGGAAAAGTTAAGAGGGAGTGTGTGTTTAAGGTAAAATAACTGCTGGCACTCCTGTTGTAGACATCCTTCATGCACAAAGCAATAAAGACCACGTGTCCCTTTTCAGAGCGTCAACAGCAACCACTGCAGCAGGGCACACTCTACTGAGGCCCTGGAGACATAACTGTGATTTTCAGAGCTGATAGGGGCTCCAACCACAAGCTCGCCTTGGATACCAGAGGACACACTTGCCAAGGACAGAAGTGGCTGAACCTCAGCTGCTCACTTTACTGAGCTGACAACCAACACAAAATTCCAGGAGGAGACACCCTGCATAATGAACCTCTGATGCTGGAGATGATCACGGGGCCCTCAGACTTCTTGGGAAACAGGGAAACTTCATCTTTCTTTCCAGACAGGGTTTTTTAGACCCATGACCTGCCTGAGGGAAGACAAAGTAGGTCCCCATCCTATCTGTGAAAATCAAAACAGTCCCAGTCTTCTCTAGAGAGTGTTCAGTTTCCTTATGACCAGCCTCGTGTCTCACCAGCTGGAGGAAGATCTTACGGGTTTCTCTAGGATACAGAAACGGCAGGGAAACCACAGACCCATGCAATCTGAGCCGCCTGCTCCCAAGACGTGCACACTGCAGACGAGGCTCTTCAGCAGACAGTCAGCTGTTGGGATTTTCACCACATCTCCCCCACAGCAGACATGAGGCAGATCTCTGCAGAGCCCATACAGAGGAAATCATTCCCCGTGACACAGTAGGAGAAGAATGTCTGAAACAAAGCCATGAATGTTGCCATGTCAGAGCTGAAAATCCAAGTTGCATACTGCCTGTTTAGTCCTCGATCTAAGGCTAGTATAACTCTGCAAAAAGCATTTCACTCCCTAGGTTTCTTCTCTCTTCCTGCTAAACTGCTCAGTAACATACCTGATTCCATGCCTTGAGTCAGAAAGGTGCATCCTAAAAGAATGGAGACACTGGAAAGAGTTGGGGAGAGGAAATTCTCTAAGGCAATGTGAGGCAGGGAGAGCGAGAAAGCTTCGCGTCAACTTGTGGCTCCTCAACAACCCTGGTCTGCTACAGAACAGCAAATAAACACAAGTTTGCCTTCCCACATATGCAAGCAGCAGGCAAAACAGCAAAATAAATGAAGCAAGCAAAACCACAGTTTTTACTTGGTACCATGAGACAACATTACACTGGATAGTCTACATATTTTTTTCAGAGAGACTAGAGAGCCCTTGGATTAAAATATCTGAGAATCCCTGGTTGGGGAAATAGGGCCCTACCAGCCTGTGAAGCTGGGCTACCACATGCACAAGCTTTGGACCCAGACCTTGACACACTGAGAATAAAGGATAAAGGTTGATTTCTCCTCAGTAAACCACCTGCAAACAGAGTAACAGCATCATCTTACATTTACTCTGAGAATAGAGATTAAATTAGCAAGTAGATTTTGATCATGAAGTGACCTTTAAAAATGATTGAGAGAAGAAAACATTAGCCACCGTTATTTGCTCTGATACAGATCCCTCCTGAAGGCAGCTTTGCATGCAAAATATTATTGCTGATTTTATTTCACATTTTCAAATTGCTTTTAAGAATTTAAGATGACTCTTATTTTATCATTTTTTCATAGACAAGCTTTGCTGTCTTCTTTTTTCATATAAGCACAAATCGGAAAAAGTACTGTAGCTGAACTTAAAAGAACTGGACATTTTTATGATGTTTAATAACATTTGTAACTATAAAGGCTAAACCCACTAAAAGTAATGAAATCTCATGGTCTGGCACTTAAGGTCTTCTCTTTCTCTTGTCCCACACGCTGAACCGCGGAAATTCATGTCAATCTGGGAAGGAGAAAACACATTCTCCTTGCAGACACCCACAGGGTCTGGCTATGGCTGGAGGTCAGTCACAGCTGGCCAGACCCACGGCAAACTGCTACACCCTGCAACCTCTTCTCACTCTATTTATGACCACTGTCAGCATACTAACAATTACAGCATTTGTTGCACAAATCTCTGCGAGTATTCCAAATGGAAGTGGGCTTTTCCTTCTTCCTGGCTTAAACTAGGTTATGGAATGATTGCCAAAAATTACACGTTTATGGCTTCAACAAACCACGTTTTCTTTTGGTGCTCTCATCTCAACTGCAGAGATTAAACAGAATTCATGTCTGCCTTGTGACAAGCTCTTTTAAAGTCAATACCATTTAGAATCTGCTTTGACCTTGCATTTAGACAGACATAATACCATGCACGACTCCATCCTGCACACAAACTCCCCTACTCACGCGTCAAGACAGACAAGGGTTTTGAGTGCTAATGCCTTCTCTTTGCACGTGAGGCCAGATGTGCCTAAAGCCCAAACCAGGGCAGGCTTGCACTTCAAAATTTGGTAACCTCTTACGGTAGTCACTTTTTTTTAATTAAAAAAACCCCAACTTTGACAGTGTAATTATTAAGCTGTAGACCATGAACTGCTTCTTAGTATGATCTCTAAGACATTTCATCCTTGCTAAGGTTTCAGACTTTGGATGGCCCTTGGTCACTTACTCCTTTGTCTTTCATATGTGTTATTTTAAATAGTTAAGCCTGAATTATCTACCATGTTATAAGGGATGCCACAGAGAACAAGGTGGCATTTGGGTTGCACCAGATGATCCAGTAGTCCTTTATGAAACTCAGAACATGACAGCACAGAAGATCTGAAGTTCCAGCAGTTTTTCCACTTCCCATATACCCAGTTCAAATGCTCTGCTGGCTGCACTTTTATTCCACTGCCTAAATGCATCTAGCCCAAATCTCTTAGCTCCATTGGCCTAGGTCTCTCTCCACAATCCAGTTTTGCTGGGAATGGTGGCATGGTCCACCTTTGCCAGCCTGTCCCTCAGGAATACACTCCTGCTTTCTGAAACAAACCTGCTCTGAAGGACAGTATTTCATCTGGCTTTGCCCCTTTCCAGACCAGTCTTTCCAGGTATTTATCCAGTTACGTAACATCATCTACACTAAACACTAGAAACATGTAATGGAAACAAGCACAAAAAATATGTCCAGTCTCAAGCATCTGCCTGTAAAATTCAGTATTCCTGCAACTGGCTATCTCATTACTGTCTGTGTTTAGTCAACAAAACAAAAGACTGAAATCTCATGTGTCATCAGTACCTCAGCTGGCAGGAAACGCAAAAGTTTCCGTATCTGCGCACAAGTAGCAGAGAGCAGCCTACATCTCCTTCCCTTGAGCTGTTCAGCTGGCCCCATGGCTGTCGGGATGCAGAGCTGCCATGTCTCAGGAGGGGATGGAGCTCTTTGGTGGAGTGCAGGAGAACACAATTTTTTATAGCACTTGGAACTAAGCAGGGGTGTAAAGAAAAGTACAAGCAGGCAGGGACAAATTCATTGCATTTGAGGGCTGGGGGACATCCTAGGAGCAGAGAGCGTGCTCCACAGCTCACAGGTCTCAGGCATGTCCCCATGCATCTCCCAGCTGTGGTGAAAAAATTTGCTGTTCCTAGTGTGGAGCAGAGAGATGGCAAACACTACTCTGAGTGTTTTGAGCAGGTTGCAACAGGCTGTGGCTCTGGTGGGACAGGTTTGTCAGCACTGCCTGACCTGCCTTCGTTGACAGCTACCCGCAGGCTGATCTGAACAGGAGGAGGTGTGGAGGTTTGGGCAAGTGAGCTGGTCCCCGTGTGCCCTGGGGCTGAGGAGATCGAGCAAAGTCAACCAGCTGCAGCATGCCACGACCAAGAGGCTCCCAGCACTTTGTTTGGCCTGAGTTTGTATTAGAATTGGACTAAGTGAGGTCATCAGTTGAACGATGAACACAGGTGATCAGTTGAATGATGAACACAATTTGTCGAGCCGACCTGCCCCATCCCCCCTTGCTGTGGTATGGAGGTGCCAGAGCCTCTCCTCGCAAGAAGCGTGCTGCAATCCCGCCTGCTGCCGCTTTGTGAAGAGCTTCTCGTAAACTTGCCCATTTGCAAGCCGCATGAAGCACAAGGCATCGCTGCAAACTCATAATTAAATTCATTACTCCATACAATTTTAAGCTATTCTTCAAATAATTACAGTAATTTGATCAGCAGAAATCACATAAACCTGCTGCAGTTTTATCTCTCCCATTTGCTGTCTGAAGGAAAATGTGTGAGTAATTAGTCAGATGATAACAGTCCGGGTTATGCAAGCAAAACAAAATTAATACGATCCTTACTCAAAGAAATTTAAAATAAAATGAAACCAATGACACCTTAGGCAGGGTGGGGTGGGAGCAACGGGAACAGTAACAGCCAAAGGCAGCGTGAGGAAGGCGATGCTGGGCCGGCCACGCTCCCCACGCCTGCTGCGGAGGCAGGATGCTCCCGGTAGCGGCCGACCTGCAGCTATTGCTACTCTCTCCTGGGAAAGTCACATCAGGTAACCTTGGTAACTCCGAGGCCGGGCAAAGGCAGGGGAGGTGGGAGGTGAAAGCTTCCTGCAATATTCACGGGACCATGACAGAACATTCATTAGTGCTCTAATGTCAGGAGGAATCAGCAGCCTGGGCTGCAGCACCGCCCCACTCTGCTTCTCACCTTGTTTATGAGGTTCCTGACCTTTCCTGCTACGAAGCGGGCAAGTCGGCAAACTGCAGCTCGCAGCGCGCTGAGGCATGGGGAGGAAACAGCAATGAAAAATTCACACCTGCTGGCTTCTCCGGTGAGCTCGAACTCGCAAATCGAGAAGCAGGGAATGAACAACATGCACTGTCTCCCATGGGCCCTGGCTGTCCTTTAGGCTCACCTGCCTCCCAGGCTGCCGAGGTGCCTCCAAGCAGTTGCGAATCCACTGCAGGCATGAACAGCGCAAATGCCACGGGACCCACCGTGATGCAGCCCAAGGACTGTGTCAGCACTCTGCTTTGCAGCGGGGGCAAACGGAGATAAAAAGAGGTGGAACCGGAGACTCATGAATATGTTGTGATCAGCACAGACCCCAACTCCCTGGCAGCCTCTAGTCCTGCTCCATCCATGTGACCACAAACTCAGTGTCGGAGGTGGCAGAAGTCCTCTCTGCATAGCTACAGCCTCTCTCAACCATACCTAAACCATCAGGTGACTAAATAGTTAATAAACCCAAAAGGGCCAGGGATGCGTTTCGCTAGAGATAAGGAAACAGAGGGTTTGCTAGGCTGAAATAGAAATGTGGCCCGGCCGCAAGATCAATAAAGAGGAGAAGGCCAGAGCTGTGGTTACTCTGATGCTCGGATTAAGAGCTTCATCAGGTTTCTGCAATCAGATCTGATGATCCCCACCAACGGAACAAAGGGAAGGCTCCAGGCCCTCATTTCACAGAGGAGCGAATGAAGAGTCATCAATTTTCTGAAAGTGACTTTATGCCTCGTTAAGACCCATCTAAACTATATACAAGATGATTTCTAAGTAATGGAAAAATGAATCTGCAGTTATTTTCTTTTTTTTTTTTTCTTTCTTTTATTCTTTTCTTTCCTTAAGGATGTGTCTCCAACCAGCCTGAAACCAAACACTTGTTTCAGAGAGAAAAATTCCCATTGCTACAGGGAGATATTTCAAAATGAGCACTTCAGTTTTAAATGCAGCTGCACCTTTCACGCTCCTCTTCTTCCCCTAGAGCTTGGAGCACCCCAGCCAAGAAAAGCGATTCAAGTCCTAAGCACCACACATAATAAGCAGTTTATGAACTCAGGCAAGATTAGCTTTAAATACCACACTTTCCAGAGGAATCAGTCTTGATGAGGCAGCTCCAGAGATATTTTGGTTTAAAAAAAAGATCTTAAAATGAAAGAAATTTCACATCCTTAATTTCGAAATAAAAAACCAGAGTTTGCTGAGTAAGCAAGTTCAATGCAACATAAAAAGGGGAGGAACAATACACTGGGAAAAAAACCCACGCATTCTTTTAGCATGTATTTACCAGCTGCTAAAATCAGAGTCAATTATGAGTGCATGAAAGAAAAATATATCACAGACGCTGCACCTCTTTTCACCACACGACCATGGCCTTCACCCCTCGACAAGGTGCTGGGTTGACCCGATGGCCGCCCAGGCGCTGGCGTGGCTCTGCTGCTGCCCTCCATCCCTGGAGTCACACACCGTGCTGGGGACAGGCACCATCTCTTCATCATGAAGCTGATTCAGAACTGGGGCATATCACCAGGAAGGATGATGGATTCCCTGCTGCTTGGGATCTTTCAAAGGAGATTAAAAACATTATAAAAAGTCTTCCTCCAGACTGCCAAAGAAGCTGCATCGCTGGTGCATGTCTATGTAGAAAAGAGAGTTTGGGCTCATGGCCTGAGGGTGCTGCCTGGTTTGGGAAGCCAAACTGCCAAGCCCCAGTACCCGCCTTGCTGAGCAGGCTGGAGGCAGGAGTGGATGTTTGTGTTGCCCCCAGCATATACATAACAGCTGCAACAACGTCTAATCAATTCCTGTAGCCCAGGGCTTCAGACAACTGCCTGCTTTGCTCTGGGAAGAATTTTATTTGCAGTGTGTCCATGATTTTGCTTCCTTGAAGCAGCAGAGATCAGTTACAGGCAGACCATGGGCTAGAGGGAGTGATGGTTGAGGGTTGCACCAGGAATGATCCCGTGAAATCTGCACAAAGCTGGGGGATCTGAAATACTAATGGACCTCTGGGGAGAGACGGTGGAAGAAGATCGTGGGAGAGGGAGGAAGGGCTGCCTCCTCACCTGAGCAGCCCAATGCAGCTTGCAGGGACTGCACAAGCCCCTGGCAAACATCTCCCTTGCTTTGTGGGGGCTTCATCATCAGTAACTCCTCTGAGGATCCCGCTCTCCAGCCATGCCTGGGGTGGGTTTCCTGTGCAATGAGATGCCTGGCTGCATTGCAGGGACTATCTGGTGGCTGCCCAAGATGTGAGGACACAGGGACAGGTAACCTAATCTCCCTTCTGATCTCACAGTACGAAAATCTCAGGATTCTGCTGACACAGCAAACTCTGCTACTTCAGCTGTGGGTTTCCACTAGGGTCTGTAATCAATATGAACAAATCAGGCAGCAGGAAACAACCGCTGCCATTTTGGCTGCTTTAACCAGATCTGATCCTGTGTCCCTGTCATCAAATAGTTAAACTAAGCCCCAGCTTGGGTGACGGCAGTGAGACCCTGGCAGCCCTGGGACAGGCCGTGCTGTCGCAGCCTCACAAGGTGCTGGCCCGGCTGCCATGGCTGCCACCGGGCTGGCACGGCAGCTGGCAGAGCACTGCAAGCCTGCGGCACTCCAGACATTTGTCACAATTATTGGGGATTTACGAGGACAGGGATCCTGCAAGTTGTCTGTAATTTCACTCTGAATGATACCCCTCTCCGTAGGCGGTAGTCTCTGAATTAAGCCACCCTGAAGGGAGAAAAGGAGATGTCCACACGGAATGCCTCTTTGACAGACAAGTCACCTAAGGAAGCTCTTCTGTGCAGCTCCCCAGTGCTGGCTGGGGGCCCAGGAGTAAGTTAGTGTCCACAAAACCCAGCCCAGCAGCAGGTCTTGCAGTGCTGTGATGGGATGGCTGCTGGGCACCAAAGACAGAGCCCAGCCTGCTGAAAGCAGGCACATGCCCCATCTTGGCCACGCTGGAGATGTGCACAGGTACTAAAATCAAAGAGTGCAGGGATCTGCATTAGCTGGTTGTCTTCGCACAGGACTGGCAGCTGCAACTACTAGAAACAGTTGCCCGTACAAACCTCCGAGCCAGCAAGAGCAACAGCCCTGAAAGCACAGCACAAACCCCTTTAAAGACGAAGGATACCACGTGGTAACAGACACATTTAATTGAGATGCTACCTGCAGCTGTCCCATATATACACATCCAAAAACCACACTGCCCTGCTCCAATTTGCTCATACCAGTTTTATACTACAGCAACACAGCAAGCACTTTGCTCCCTTTGCTAATTACAAAGACTTAGCTCTTGGAATGATACCTGATTACAGGCAATGATTTTTGCTAATGTAACAGCTCGTCTTTTCATACCTGAAACTCTGCAAGAAGGAAGTACTCCAGGGGGGAATACATAATGTAGTAGGAGGCATGCCATGCACCTCTTTCTATGAAACTATAATCCTAAGGCTCCACAGTTCGCACAGTTCCACTTATTGTGCTACAGAGGCACTTTTCGCACCAGCAGAAACATCATACAATTCATTTCATAATAATAAAAAATGTTTTTAAATAGGCGTTCTTAACAGTTGCACTAGATTTTCTAACATTTTTGTTATGCGGCATCACGGTAATTCTTTCTGCAGGGCTACATACTGAGGAATGGTACCACTATTGCTGCTCTTTGGATCATTGAACTTCTATCTTTCAATGCAATCAATTCTTGCTAATTCATGTTTAACTTTTCAGAGATGATTATACGAATCCGTACACCCATTATTTCATGCGTGTTTTCAACAGTCCTGAGTTTCAAGAGGACGTCAGTATCGCCATAACCTCCCATGGGATACTCATCTGGGGACATTAATTTTGAATGTCCTACAGCACCTACAGGAAAACCAAATTCCACAAATCTTATTTCAGTGGTATGTATCTACCCAGGGAGACTGGCCAGTGACTACATATTTATGATTGTAATTAACTGCCCTGTTTTCAAGTGGAAGAATCACCTTGTAACAGGTACCGAGTAATGAGAAATTTTGAAGGGAATCTGAAGTCAAATTAATATGTATTTTGGAGACGGCAGAGAGGAGGTTGTAAACTCTCACAGCCTTCCTTGAATACTGTACCTCAAAGCATTCTAGCTGAATTCTCCATTTAGTAATCTGTATTTGAGTACTTCTTAGAGACTGGCTGGCTATATTTAAAAACATTCATGACATCCCTTTTTTGAAGCTGAAGGAGCTCCAGAGCATTCCTGGCAGACAGAGCTTACAAACTGCAGCAGGGACACGGAGAAAGCTTGCAGAGTTCACAGTGCAGGAGAGGGAGAACTGCTATGCCGAGGCAGCACACGCAGCTTATTAAACCCTGCAGGTCCAAAGAGAGTGGGCAGGATTGCTAGTCCTGAGTAACAGCTCCGTATGAACAGGATTTTAGTACGTGATATTGCCTGGCGCAGTTTCTGCCTGTCACTGCTGGGTGATTACAACAAAGCTGCTGCCTACTCCCCACACAGCACATCTTCAAATGCCCAGGGAAAACTACTGCCCACTATGCACACTCATAAAGAAGCTCAGGCTGTGGTTACGTAGATATCTGCAAGTGTTATGAGGTGCTCTATAAAAAAAAAAAAAAATCAGTCAAGCGTGCACTGTCTTTACAGGCAGATTTTCTTTTTCAAATTTTGCCTGAGCTGCATATGGCTCTGTAAAGAGTCATTCCTTCCTTAGCATCCTGGCTTTGACAACCACAGTCCAGATTTCAACATTTCAAACAACTCAGCCGCAACAGAAATTTGTGCTAACGAGGAAACGTGCCAGTGCACTGTATCACTTTGTATGGGAGCAGGAGGGAGAGAAGAAAAGATGTAGAAGGTCTCTAGGCAAGGCAGCAACTGAAGGAAGAACTTGTAGGGATGTGCAAGCTGAGCCAGGTGGGCTCCTGCAGGCTTAAAACCCGCAGCAGTGTTGAAGATGGTGGTGTTTCCACTCAGAAGGTGGAAACATCCATAGCTACCAATTTGCTCCACAGGCTCTTTACAGAAGGACTAGACTGGACGGGAGCGGAATTGACTAGACCAGATCGGCAAGTCTTAAAACATCTCTCTGGAGAGAAAGAGTCTAACTGGGCATCAAGCTGAAGTAACATAGCAGCTCCACCATCCCAATGACTTCACGCAGATAAGCTATGGGATGCGGTGATGCCAGCAATGAAGAGATCTCAATACAAACACAACTGTTCCCATCCCCCCAACAATTACGCACATCGCATATGAATATCAGAAACCATTAAGTCCTTAAGGAAATGTAGACAGAGGCAAAAAATAATAGGGTCCCCACCACTAGTTTTTTCTTTTGTTTTGTTTTAACCTTAGGGAAAAAGGGCAAAGACTTATGGTCAGGCAACTTTACAAGGATAGTTTAAGGAAGAAAGGAATTTCATTTATATCATCTAAACCCCTCTTGGACAGAGCTGGCATTAGACTAAAGTGAAGTATGCCACATGCCTCAATGGGAAAAATCCAGATGGTGATGATAAGAGGACAAATATTTCCGCTTCCCAATCTCTGAGTGCTCCATTTATTCTTAACTAGCTGTTTCTTGCTCCGGGCAGCAGCTACTGCTCCTCCCCGAACACAGCTGACCAACATTAAACATTGTGGCAAGTTCAGACTCTGGGACTGCTGGGGTCTACCTCCTCAATCCATCAAGTGTGAATATGACCCTCACATCTTTCTGTGTTTTCTAGCCATAGTTACAAGTTATAGGAGACATACAATAATTTAATGAAAAGAGCTTGCTAATGAATAATGACCGTAGGAGAAAGGGTGAGCTTTGTGTTCTTACCTAAAAATAGAACAGTGACATGATTATTTATGAGCCATTTCCAGAGGAAAAAGGGAGATACCAAAATCCATACCTGACAATTGTGGTTACTGACATGCCAAACAAGGCAGTCAGTGTCAAATAATTTGAGAACAACCTTGTTGGCACTGGCCAAGCTTAGCCCACCGCAGTGCTCCTGGAGACCACCTAAATCAGGTGAAAAGAGGTGCTTCTGCTAATGGAGTATGACTGGCAGTAGGAGCTGATGAACAAAGTTACGTTGTTTGCACCATCTGTTACCTGTCAGCTCTTCCAGAGTTTGCTCTTGGCTGGTGTGTAACTGGCCAAGCTGGAGGAGCTTTAGTTTAGTTAAACCTTTAGTTTACGCCAGATGTGCTGGCAGCTCTGTGCTACATTTTCTTTTCCTCCTAACTGACAGTTGTGGAAACTTGACAACATTTTCTATCAGCTGCAGCACTGCAGCTACATCCTTTCCTGATCTCAGGGCTGCCAATTTCTCTCCAGCAACCTTGAGACAGATTTATTTTCTTGGAAGTTGATGACATTCGAGCCCCACATCCATGTAACCCGTCCATCCCTGCTCTCGTTTCCTGAAAGAGCTGTTTTGAGTTCTGCGGCACGTCAATGGGCTGAGAATCAGGGCTTGCTGTTAGTGGTCAATCACTAGCAGAACACGGTCTCAAAACTCAGCCCTTCCCCTTACTCTGACTTCACTGGAAAGTTGCAAAACAGCACTGTACAAAAAAAGGTCAGCCTCAGTTTCCGAACCTCTTTTTACAGCAACCTCCCAGGACCACCACTGAGCCTGCTCCATGGCTCGCTCTCACTTGAAAGAGAAACATCCACTTTGGATGTCCCAGCAGGACTCATGGCAGCATAAGTTTTAGCACAGCTACCATCTTTCTCAAACCTCAGAGCAGGGACCTGCACTTTCATGTAAAGGAATTTAAGTTGCCATCTGATGCAGAGATGAAATTGCAAGGTGGAAGGATCTAGTTAACCTTCTGATGGAAGTAGTGTGCCTGCAAAGATGGAGAGGAAGATGTGCTGCTAATTCGTATGATCACTTGCTGAGTTTTGCTCCATGTCACCCC
Organism: Tauraco erythrolophus; assembly: GCF_009769465.1. Lineage (NCBI taxonomy): Eukaryota > Metazoa > Chordata > Aves > Musophagiformes > Musophagidae > Tauraco > Tauraco erythrolophus. The sequence continues at coordinate 23,629,802 of NC_141474.1, read as the reverse complement.
ATTGGATATTACTTACTGATAAGCACGAATTTCATTTCATTCACACTTCAAAATAACCTTAGTGAAAAACAGTTCTTTGCTGTTTTCAAGGAAGAGATCTAACCAGAATCACTAAGACGAGTTAATCCAGAAATTTCCTGCTATATTTCCAGGTAAAAATTATAAGACCAGAAAGAGCATTTGGTCACCCCGTCTGACCCACTGTATCAGACAAATTCCATGCAGCAGTCCTTCACACCCACCTTGTGCTCTATTCCCACCTATGCTGGGCTGAAAGGTCTTGCAGAAAGGTGTCCAGCGTTAAATAACATCAAGAGATAGAGAAGCCAACACTTCCAGTGGCAAATCAGCCCCACTGTTGGAGATCTGAGCCTAATTTCTGCTTGAATTTCCCTGGTTTCAGCTTCCAGTTATTGATTCTTGTTCTGGCTCTGTCTGATGGATTAAACAGCCATTCTTTGCAGCTAGCATCTCCTCTCACTTTAGGTACTCATACTCCACAAATATTTCACTTCTTGCTCTTCTTTCTGGTAAGGGCACCTCACACAGCTTCAAGTCTTTTGCTGCATGGAATATTTTTCCATTTGCAGATTACTTCTTGCGGCCTTTTACTTACCCCATATTGTGGTTAAGAACTGCATTCCTTGTCGTCAGAAAAAATACAGGCATGTAAAATCTTTGTTACTGCATTTGTCCTCAGGGTAACTTTGGGCAGAGCAACAAAGACAAGAACCATCTCTCAAAAAAAAAATTCTGTATTGCTAGGAAGAATGGCTGACCTCTCTCTCTCGTTTGTACTTCCTTCCTTCCCAGCAACAACTTAGCTCTTCTGTCCCTGTCTTCTACAGCTCCTACACTTATTTGACATGCACTTCACATATAAATGAAGCTCACTCGAAGGCTAGGATGGAGAGCAGTCCACGTAGGAAAAAAATCAATTATAGACCTAGGTCTATTTCTGACAGTTTGGTCTTTCACAGAAAACGTTTAATGAGGGTACTTTTATGAAATATAACAAATGTAATTCTTACTACAGCATTTTTCGTTTGTATATTATCAGTCCTGGTAAGATTTCACGAGTTGCTAGCCATGGTCATGGTGCCAGCTCTTTGTCCTTGATGTAAGGAATGGCCTGTTCTCACTTTTCATTATAAGAACATAATATGACATATCAGTGCTCACCATTAGCACCCATTAGACCTCTGCCACTCCTGCGACGACTCAGGTGAGAGGACAGTCTGCCTGTCGCCCATGTTGGAAACCAACAAAGCATCCATGCAAGGAACCCTCACAGGATGTCAAGTGCAGTCATGAGATCGCACAGCTTAAGGCTTACTGCACCGTGCTGGTGAGAGGGGACATCCAAGCAAATGGTATATTTGAAACTCCTGTTCTACCTGCAGTGTGTCACACTGCTGGAAACCAGCTGCAGCCTCGGAAGATTCTCATCTTGTCCTAAAACTCACTCCCCAGGGAACAGGATGCACCCCAAGAACTTACTCCACATGACAGTAACACAGCACGCTTGGGGGAAGGAGAGATTGTTCTAAAATAGCAGGCTTTGTACTTGTGTTTACAGGCTTCTGAGAGAGTTATGAAGAGCATCCCAGGTGTGCAGGGTCTAGGGACAACAGGCAAGCTCTGTGCCCGGGGCAGTACAGCTGCAGGCAGAATCTCCACCAGGGAACAAAGCAAAGGCTGATGGTACTGGCACAGACAAAGAACTAAGAAAGTAAAAGGAACAAACTCCTGGAAAGGAGAAGCTGTGCGAGACCTTTGAGGGCAGGGCCCAACAGAGCAAATTGGATGAGAAAGGTGAAAGAGAACCAGAGCAGGATTTGAAGAGGCACCAATGACCTCCTGACAGCAGGGGAACAAGCCTCTGCTCCAGTGATATCTTGATTATAATGGCAACTTTGACTAAGACAGACTGAGACACTTCCATGCACATTTAGCATCTGAAGGAAACACTGATTGCAGAAAGACTTAAACTTTTCATCCCATCTCCAACTTCTTCTGTTGAAAGTAGCCCCAGGTTCAACAGAGACAACAACACAGACAACATACAAAGAGGAGGGAGGAAAACTGTGAGCAGAAATCTAGCCATCAGGAATATCGTGCCAATTTCAGCCAGTAATTAGTAAACAGAAAGTTAATTATTGCTACTCCCCTCTTCCTTTCACCATGGCTCACCCAGCTGTTCATAAATTGATAACCATAGAAATGAGCGTGAGCCGAACCTGGGTAGTTGGTATTCATGCGGTATGAAAGGAAAGCATTTGCATTCTTTGCCAGAAGAATCAATTTACCTTGATTGATGATTGAACTTCAATAAGTTCTTTAATATTTTGGTCATTAACCATGATGCCATAACAGTGACACCAGAGTGCTATTGTATTTCACACCATGGCTCTTATTAGCTGCACTGGGTAATATATCTGAACTTCTAATTGAGCCCTGTTAAATATTGATAATCAACATACTTCAAAGATGATCCTTTGAAATAAAGCTCAGCCTGCCCAGAACACTTTTTGAACACAGTGATTCCTGTCACTGGAGAGGCTGGGCAGTCCAGGTAGGTGGCACAGGGTGCTGGTCAAAGCAGCCAAGGCCTCTCCTTCTTCTCACTGTTGGTTTTGTCATCACTTCACTTTTTCCTTCCCAATAACACTGAAACATTGCTTTTAACTACAAACCCTGCTCCTGCTTCAAAATGACCTGCAGTATTTTCATTTTCCCTCTTAGTAACATTTCAGAATGAGATCAGCAGTAGTACTTCTCTTTATGCATTGGGTTAAATGTTGGTAGATCTAAAACAACCCTTCTGATGACAAATATAAGGCTAAAGTTCAAGAGCTAGAGGCATATAAAGTGCTATAAAAGGAAATAAAAGAAAAAACAAACAACATTGTTGGTATTTTGCAGTTGAAAAATAATATAAGAAAATCAAGAAACAGTAGTTAATGCAAGCAGCAAAAAGAAGCTTCAGGGCACTGGGTAGGTGGTCTTCAGCTACAACAGCAACCTTAGCATTGCACTCCCGTCCTTGCTTTTATTCTGCTAAGCAGTGACACTGACTATTTACTGTCAGGAGAAAGCGTCAAGCTGTTCCTGCTACAGATACGAATGCCAGTGATGCAAAATCCGTCCCTGTGCAACATCTCCTATTTGTACTGGAGTAGCATACTCCAAAGGCTATCAAAGTTGAACCCCTAGCCTAAAGAGATGGGAGATAGCTCAGGTGCACCTCTGCTGAGCTGCGTTAACTCACAAGCAAGGTAAATTAGCCCATGCTTATCTCCACGCTATCAAACAAGATCCTTTTTGAGAGCCAACATGAGCACTTGTATACTGAACCGTGTCACATGGTGTAGGTGTATCCTCAGCTTTACAAGGATACAGCCAGCTTGCTTCCAGTCGCACATGAGCATGGCAAGAATATGAAAGACCAAGAGAGAAGCTGATACCGTTTCAATACTGCGTTCAGAGGCCAGACGATTAATGAAACCGAGATAGCAGTGCATCTATTAAAACGAGGGGACAATGGGAACCTGCACTCTGTTCCTGCTGCACCCACTGTCTGCTGAGTGGCTGGTAAGAATTAAAATTGTGCTGTCAACAGTCTAAGTCTTGCATGATTACACACCTTTAAAGCCAATCAGGAAGAAAATAAATTCAGATGTGTGTGGCAGGACTTGAATAGGGAAGGTACTACAAAAAGCCTCCGTTACCTCCTAAGAGCTGGTCAGATATTAATCACTACAAAATCTCTTGACAAAACCAGTGGCATGGCTCAGCCTTTCCAGAAATGCAGAAATACAGAACATGGGTGTCAGGATCACAAGATATTCCCATCTGTGCTAGACAGCATTCCAAAGCACACCTCACTTCTCTACTGGCACTGTCACAGAGATGATACACCATCCACAGAAAAAATACATCCACCAAAGGTGGATCAAGGACCTTCCCTGGCCTGAGGACCTGCTGCTGACGCTATTCTCATGGGAGGGGGTATCCTCTGTGGTGGAGCTGATCTTCCCAGTCCTGGCAGCCTGCTAAGAGTAGTCAATGCCTATTACTACGAGAAAGAAGAAGAAAATTCTCCTATTTGATCTAAATTTTCTTTCGCTCTTTTGGAACAGTTCTAATTCCTCCCTTATCCAAACCTGCAAGAAGGGTTTAGGTTTTTTTTAGATTTGTTGTTTGTCTTTGGTATTCTCTGATGAGAAAGAACAGATGCAAAGGAATTCTTACCTTTGCATCTTTTGGTTTTGCATCTCTGCATATTAACAGGATATTCAATGAACTCATTTAACACTTCCCAGTGATCTACACATAATCCTTTGTGTTTCTGAAATGTGGCTATAGGCAGAAAAATGTCTGCATCATTTTTTAACATAACTGTTCTGTTCCCTGTGTGTAATCAGTCATGTCTGCTCACTATATTAACAAAAATGAAGCTAAACATCTTCTTATCCTATTGTTTTGCAAAATAAATGTAGCTCTAGGAGAGGAAGCTGGCATCTATTCTGGCTCATACATCATTAATAGAATTATATGCAAAATTTGCATCACTGTATTGCTGAACTAATATTCCAGTTTTACCCCCTGTTTTCCACTGAGTCTGTAGTGGTGGTAGCAGAGAGACCACCATCAGCAAACTTCTCGTTCTCAAGTCAGAAGACATTTTCTTCACCATCTGGAGTGAAAGATGGAAATAACAACACACACACACACTCACACTCTCTCTCCCTTCCAAATAATATGAGCTCTGTAGAAACACGGCAGTAAAAAAGCAAGTTTTCCTAAAGAGTCACCATGTATGTTCAAGCAAAATGCTTTAAATAGAGCCAATGGATTTAGGGAGACGCTCTTCGAATCCAGACACATCTCCAAGCATGGTGACATGACAGTTTCTCTGAAGCAGCTTCCTACCGAGGTGTTCACACACTGAGGCAGCTGCCAGGGTGACAGCAAGATGGATCTTGATTCAGCTTATTTTGGCTGAGCCTGTGGGTGACTTCAACCATATTTTCTCCCAGGTGCTGCTGCATTAACTGTATGAGGAATGCACCAGACACTGAAGCTGACAGAGACTTATAGCTCTGAAACAGAGATAGTTACAGCTGCACATACATGCTTCCTTTCTTATTAAGGAAGGAAAAAGTGCTGCTATTTACCCCGTTAAGATCCCTAAAGCAAACTCTCAGTCAGCAGGCCTCTGCTTTGTCCTGCCTGGCCCTCTGAGCTGCACCATAGCCCAGCAGCGCACGGGCTCCCTTCTCCCAGGGAGCGTGTCCCTGTCGTTGGGCTATGAGCTGACTTGGAAAGGTCACCACCAAGTCTCATCTCTTATTTTCCCCTGAAACCCTTTCGATTACCTCCCCCTCTTGCGTCAAGTTCTCCTGCAGTTGATCACCAGGAGGAAATGAGCTTTCAGTGCTTGGAGGGGGCTCCGCACGGCTTGCACAACCCCAGGAGGGGACGAATGCTGCAGGGCTGGGGTCTAACCACGCAGAGAAGGCAGCCCAGCTCCACGGGACCATGCCGGTGAGGCAGATTAGCCTCGGTAAGCAAGACAAGACAAAACTTGAGGAGCACAGGATGCAGTGCCAAGGAGTGAGTTTTCAGATGTGCTAACAACAACAGCCACTTGTTGCCAAACAGAACTGTGATTTATCCAGCAAATCTGCTTTCACGTAGGCAAACTCAACTATCTACACAGACTTTGGCTGAGGATACAGGGGAAAAAAAAAAAAAGACCCTTTGGCTCCAGTATGTGTATGAGCAGACACACACGTGCACATGTGTGTGTGACAGTGAGAAAACAGTGAAGATTTTATCCCTGATTTCCTCAGTTGAAACCCACCACCTCTTATTTTCTCCTTTGGTTACATCAAACTTGGCATTTTAAAAGCTTGAGGGTTTTTTGTGTGTTTTTTTTTTCTCTCTCTCTTTTTTTCCCCCCTCCCTTTAAACTCAGTACTGTTTTGAGTTTGTTTGAAGATGAATGTTGCTTCATTTCCATCACTGGTTCCTAGCCTGCATTTCTGAGCCTTTGCTGCATTTCACTACGTTTAGCACTTACTAGGCAATTATCACTGAGTCAGGTAGAATGACGGCATTTTTACAGTTCAAGCACACAGTTCTGTATTTCAGGGAGCTGATTTTTAAACTACTTAAATGTAATAGCATCCACCTAATTGTACAGATCAGAATGTCACCAGCTAATCCTTGTGCTTTCCAGCTGACTTCTGTCAGCTACTCTTTTGCTTTAGTTATCAATGTCAGGATATATTTTGATCATAATTATTAAGGTGAGATCAGAAATACTTTTTTTGTATTCCTAGGTGCTTGCATCTTTCTGATTTCAAACCTCACCAGCCCATCATTTGTTACACAAGCAGAATCTCAAAGCACTGTTAAAGCATCACACGGTGGAATTCATTTTTACTGCAATCCTCCATTTTCAAAACAACCAGTACATGATCGCTACAGTTCTCAGGGGAAACCGGCTTAAAATGTGCATCCATATTCCCCTGCATTTCAACTCAAAACGTTTTATAGCATCCAAAATATTGGTGTGCGAGAGAATGGAGGAATGTCCATTTGGCATCACAGGAAATAAACTACCTTCCTCTGCCTCCTCCTAGGTTTCCTTTATATTTGTAAAAATGGAATTTAGACTTAAAAAAAAAAAGTCTTCAGACAGTTTCAAGGCAACCGTAGCTCTATTACACCACTTTTGCTGTACAAAAAACTATTTCAGCAGAAGGGTATGAGGAGATCCTTACAAGCTAAAGTATACTGCTGTAATGGGAAATGATGAGGGAAAATGGTTTCAAAGAAAATCTATTACTATTCCCTTGTGATGGCCAAATAAATGAGGCAAATGCTATTGCCACTGAGTCACAAGAAAAGTGAAATTAGAGTTCTGTCAATGTGCAGATTTTGACATGCAGTCCCCCAAAAGGAAGTGGTACATAAATAGTAACTGTCATGTAGTCATTTATTAATAGCTAAATTTGTTATACATCTGCTCTGTGTAGACAGACTCTCCCACCAACTCAGCCAGTCCGGTCTGTGGGAACGGGGAGGGCAGCATGGCTCCACTATGAAACAAGCAGTTTAAAAAAGACAAAGCTGGTATGCAAAAGCAGAAAGGCATGACAGAAACAACACAGGATCAAAACAAGTAAAAGCAGCACAGATGAGTCAAGAAAGTGGCAAATCCAGAATGACTTAATGCTGCCATGAAAGTCCTGGTAAGTGAGGAGAGAGCAGAACTAAATGACAGAAAAGTAGGTCTGATAAATAAGGGGGAACGGAGCACCATTTAGGATTCAAGTGCTTGAGCTGCTCAGCACTTTTTCTAAAAGAAGTATAGGAAAAAAACCCAGCTTTTAGTTTTAATGCCAATGTGTTATGGGAATTAGCTAACAAATTTACTATATCAATTGCAATCATTTTAAAGTCTGTAGAGAGCTAAGCCATCTGAGAATCAGAACAGCGGCAGAACCTACTGCCAGAGGAGACAAAAAGAGTGGTCCGGGAATCACTGCCCTGTAATGCCAAAACTGTAACAGAACAAACGAGTGACAAACCTGCCTATGTTGAAGCACTAGCAGGAACTAAGACTCATCAGGGATACAAAACCAGCAGGTGAGAAGTAAACCCAAGCTTTTCCTTCTGGTTGGATTACTGAGTCAACAGAAAAGTGTGCTACAGCACTTCATAAAAGCCCATCCCCAAAACTGAAGCTGATTAGGATTAAATCCTGGTGGAGATGTCTGAAAACTACTAAATGTCCGTAACTAAAGGGTAAGGATAAATGATAACATGCTACCCCTGAGAGTGGTGTTAGGGACAGATCTTATTTAACATTTTAATTAATCTAGGAATAGGGAAATCATTGCTAGTCACATGGGGAAAACCCAAGTGGCAGGTTATAATTAACCACTAACCCACCCAGAGACTGACAGGAGGAGGAGGCATCTCGAGTCTTCTATCCTGGTAACCTACACATCACTTATAATGTCCTTAAGATTATAAGATGCTTCGGAATATATCCTATTTCACCCTGCTTGCTCTGACCACAGCTCTGACTTTTGCTGTCAAATATACTGCAATGAGAAATGAGGTAGCTTATATATTTCACTTTGTGTCTTTAGCCAGCACGTAGTATTGATACAAGCTCTCAAAGAGTTCACTGAATTGGTCAAATGTCAGGATGCAGCAACACTTGTACCTTGAATTTGCAAAGATGTGGGACTTCTTTTTTGATGAAAAGCACCTGTAAAGTGCGGGGTTCTTGTGCTCCCTTTTGCCATTTCTTGGATAAATGTCATCATTTTTAATGCTACCAATCTTCTTCTATACCCTGCGGGGGAGATTTTCTAAAGCAAAAAAATGGCTTGTAGGTGCTTAATTCCCATTAAAACCTACTGGAGAGATAAGTACCAAACTGTTATTGGAGCCTTCAGGAAAGCAGTCTTCCTCTAAACCATTGTTATCCATCCTTTCACAACACCTGTAATAAGTCACTGATATAATATATATTATTAAAACAAGAGATGTTTGAATCAACAGTGAAATCACTTTGTGGGCTGAGAGGTAGCTTTTTGGCGTCCCTGTGCAAGTATGCAGAATGAAGCAAGACAAGATGCACTCTAATTCCGCTTTTAAAAAGATCTCTATTTTAGGCAATGTAACATGAGAAGGTGGATGTGTCATCTATCTGACTCAGCAGAAGAGTCTCAATTAAAACTCCACAGCAAGTCTTGACTGGTATTAATGAATACTTGTATTTGGTTTAGAGGTGAAACGCTGTGTACGTAAAATTTAAGAGCATAGAGGCCATCAAAGAACAAAAGAGATCTGGCCAAGAGATCTACTACTGCCAATAGTTGTCTGTCTTTCTGTGCTGTTGGTCTTCACTCTTGTGTTGATGTTTCCAAGGGACTCATTTTTGCTCTGGATGCCTGGGCTCTGGTCTTCCTTTGATGGCTTCAACAGAAGTTGATTGTTAGCCCTCCTTCCCCATCCATGGGGAATACACTCTTTGTCAGGGCATTTTACAAGTGACTGGTGCCAAGGACCAGATATAAATAAATGGTAGAAAATACACAAAAAGGGCAGGTCATGCAGTCTGACCTGTGCACTGTCTCTGCACCCCAGGAAACCCTCACTACTTCCTTCATGTTTCTCCCATGGCACTATTCATCAACAGATCTCAATGGTTTTACAAAGAGAGCGCACCACAGTCCCCCCTTTGACAGGCAGACCTGGAGCTCTGTGAAAGAAAGCAATTTTCTATAGTCACCCAAGAGATCTCTTGCGGAGCCATGAGTACCCTTAACAGTCTCTGGGGACCCAACCGAAGCATCGGGAAGAGACAGACAGTGTTTTGTGTCTCTAGCTCTCTGCTGAGTCTGCTGGGAAGAGGGCTGCTGCGATGGCGACTCTTATGCTGCAAAAGGCAGCACCTGCTGGAGGAACACTGAGGTAACAAATTCATTTTGGAGAGCTAATACAGAGAGATTCGCTGGTAACTTCTAATCAGTAGCAAGTTAAGACAAATTGGAAGCCATGACCTACAAAGAAAGGCTCTGCAAATCCCCCTGCCAGCCTCCTGAGGATGGCAGCTCCCTGGTAGACAGCCTTAATAACGGATCCTTTCACAAGGTCTAACTCACTTAATCATCCCCTCTGCTTGCATTAACCACTTCTGCAAGGGTATCTTTCCTGCACGTATTGCCTAAGTTAGGTCAAAAACCTGGTCTTGTTTTCAAATCCATGTTCATGATGAAAGCCGCCAGTCTAAGACTTCTATTCTTCCGAGACCTTTTCAGTTATAAGCACTGTGAAAAATTCTTTTGCTTCTTCTCCCTGCCTGCTATAGGGCTTCCTCCCTAAAGCACAAAACCATTTTTCCTTGCTGAATTCTCTTCACGCGTCTCCTCCATACAGAGCGCAACAGCCCGACACGATGGGCTGGGTCGAGGCGCACAATGACCAGTCTCCCTTTGAGCGAGAAGCCTCTGTTCTCAGCAGAAGGGCCAAACCCCAGGTAATCTATTCACTCCCTACCTGGTGAGGGAAGCAGCAAAAGAATAATTTGCTGCGCTTCTAACTGAAAAGCTGTCACACAAGTACAGAACTCAGACTCAAGGCTTCAACAATGAACTTTAATTTGAAAATGGCACCAAGTTTTGACCTAGAGGGAACAGCTTCCCTTGACGAGGCAGACAATTAGAGAGGAAGGAGCAATCTCTGTGCCTTCAACTTGCCACCAGTCCGAGCCGCTCCCACTGAGCCGAGGCAACCTCCCCCCAGGATGCCCAGCTGCGGGGCAGTCACAGGGCAGAGCTGTGAAATGCCCGAGCCCAGTGAGCATAAAACCTTTTGGTGTCCCAAAAGCACAGCAAGGATGACTGTGCACAGCAGCCCTGGGCAGACAGGAGCCTGCTTGCTGGGACGCCTTGCAAGAGCACCACTGGCACAGCCGCAGCGCTGCTTTGTGCCTACACTCGCTGCGCTCCCCTTTGATTGCAAATATCCTTGATTTTGGCAGCATGTCTTCTAACCCTAACGGCCTTCCCTAAATGTAATTTTCAAATGTTTATGTTTCCTTCTTTTCCCCACAGTAATTTTCGGTGCTTTGAACGTTTCAGGGATTCAGCTACATAAATACATACCCTAATCTTGTAACAACATACTAGATTACATAATTGCGATTAGGATGGGTAATTACACAGTGCCCATGTGAGACAGACAGCTTCGACACTCCACATCACAACTGTGTCAAAATATTTTATTTACAGAATATCAGAAGTAGTAACTCCACAGGCTACACCATATTTTACTATAAAACGTCAAATTATTTTTTTTAAATGGCTATACAAAAATAATCATTAGAAAAGTCCTCCAAGTGCTTGTATTCTGTCTCTATTTTGTTAAGAAAAAACACACTGTTGGGGTCCTCCCTACTACACAATGTTTCAGCAGCAAGCTAGTTTTCACAGCCCTGGTAAGAGCACTGTTGTTTATTGTAGCAACGTTACTAGACAATATTCTAATGCTTTCCTGAAATAAAGCTCACAGATGAAGTGAAAAAAAATTAGCCACGGTAGATATTTTTGTCAAGGTATTTAGCTTTCATTTGATCTGCTGATGACCTTTTAATTGAGTGAATCACAACTACATCGTAATGCCAGAGCTTATTCACCAGCTATGAAAACAACCTGGAATTGCATGCAAATTTTATTTTTGTTTTCCCTCATGACCTCAAATGATACTACTTAGTGCTCCATCACAGAAATGCCAAAAATCACAAAGACCCTCTGTAAGACAGTAAAGAGTGCAGAAAAAGCTCTCCAGAATTTGGTGGGGGCAGGAGATGGACACAATTACACTGGGTGTTTTTTAAACAGCCAGGATTGCAAGGAAGGAGATAAGCTTAAATAATGCCATGAACAGCAGTCACCCTGCGTGCTGACTCCAGCACCGCTTACAAAGACTCGACTCAGGAAGCCTAGGCAAGGGTTTAGGCACTGTAACCTGGTATCATAAACGTCACATTGCACTGCTCCACAGAAAAAACGGAGCAAGTGCTTGCTGACCTCAACTGATCTGACATGGGCTTAATTGTATATTTACTTCACATACAAAACAGCCTGGATTAGTATTTTCCATACAGCTAACCTGGAACTTTGTTAAATAATCACGGAGCTGCACGAATACTGAAATGACAATCCTCTAATCAGTGTCACACTCAGTGCATCACATGGATTTTTGAATCGACCATGACAAACACACATTAGAAGTTCGCACAGTGAACGGCTACTTATGTTAAAATACATTTTTCGGAGGTTTTACAAAATTTAATTGCACAGGATGAAACATGACACTTAGGCATTTGATTTATTACTAAGCATGGCTCTGTATTAGTGAGACTGCAGAGCGTACAGTGTTGTGGAATTATTTTTACTCTGTCATGACAGATGGACCCAGGCAGCGTTTGGTAAAGACTGCGTGCAAGTGTGCAGACACATGCTGCAGGTGGGATCCTCTCTGCTGCCTCCTCCAAGTCAAGCTGTTATACTTGAAAACAGCATGTTTCAGATGACGAAGAAACCATCATCATCTACATTTTCCAAACGGCAACATAGATATCAATCTCTGTATGAAAAAAAAGTCCATCCTGACTAGAAAGCAATGTCGGCCTTCTAGATTTGAGATCTATAGAACAACAATCTCCGAGCATTGGTCATAATCCTACACTACGAGGTGCACATAGCTGGTGTTGTAGTTGCGCACAGAACTACTCCGTGGAGGCAGCAGTAGATGCAGCAAGGCGACAGGCTGCCATCTCAGCATTCCAACCTATACTTATGCTTTGGTTTGGTTTCCCCTCACCCCGTACAGCAGGGTACTCCATTTACGTGCTCTGCTGTGTACCACCCAGGGTAACACCCCATGGTGCTTCCACTTCTGGAAGATGTACACGCTGGAAACAGTAAGTCTCTCTGCACAAGCTGGACAACAGGGCGTGGGATGGCACAGCACCCGAACAACAAGGTGAGCAGCTGGTAATGGCAGCCGCTGTGCTGCTGGCTGCAATCAGACAGGAGTGAGAGATTCCTCCTGTGCCTCTGAAATGCAAGTTTTCCACTTGGAAATCAGCTGACAAATTACCGTGTTGGGACCTGGAGTAATGACAAACTGTCCTCACCTCCAGCACTTCCCAGATCCTGCAAGGACCAACCAACACCCCCACGATTTCCTCTAAGAAATGGCAAATGGGATGATTAAAGGAACCTCCATGACATTGGCACAGCAGGCAGCATTAGCCACAGCTTTATATGTGTTTTCTGTTGCCCTCCCCCTTCCAGAACTTCCCATTTCATTTTACCCTAACCTGCCCACATAGGGCTGTGCTGGTTCCCACAGCGGATCTGACCTCCGCGACCAGCTGCACGTCCAGACTAGCGTCACACCTGCCCAGTGACAGGAGCGTGCAAGGCAAGTCGGGTTTTGCCTATACCACGGCAGGACTGTGCAGTGATTTCCACGTTATGCTTACACAGTTACCACGCTGATAGCGTGGTCCAAACGCCAGAGTAGCACCCTGCCTGCCAGGGCCCTAAGGAAGAGCCTGGAAGTGGCCATGCTGGCACAACTCTCCACAGGGTTCTTGTTACAAGAGGGCACCTGAGCACAGACCACTCTGCCTTCTGCTAAGCAGGGGTGACATTTGGCAGCTGCATTTCTGTATGTCAACCAGCTTCTCTGTCTTTCCTGTACATTTCACCCTTGTGAAAAATTCTCCATGAACTGCTCTGCCATGCCCCTGGATGCATCAGTCACAGAGTCCCTCCAGCTGGAGCAAACCTCAAGTCATCATTTCATGTAGGCTTCTTGATAACGAAGACTTCTTCAGCATGGCCTGTATACGATAACTTTGAAATTGTTATTTCGTGATTTATGAGAACTGTGGTTAATACCTAAGGAAAAATGTTTTTAAAGCTGAATTCTCACGTAACACTTCAACGTATTGTCGACAGCTAGCAATACTCTTTACACTTGTTTCTGAGCTGACACTAAACCTTCCTACAAAGCTAATTAAATCACCAGGAAAGGCATCTGACAATGTCCAACAGGCTTAGCAATGGTCTTAATCAAGGCCTTTGGCATCAAGTTCACATTCTTCTGAGGAGAAACTTTATATTAAATCTCCTTGAAATCTAGTGCTTTGGACTGGTCCCTTTCCAGTAGCTCAAGATATCACTGCCCAAACTTAAGGAGTGCTTTGTTCCAGCTGGATGCCAGCTTAAAGCTAGATGAAACGGAGGTGGGAGTAAATCTCTGTATTTCAACCAAACAAAATGACATCCACTCTATCCTCTACTTTTAACAGAGACTGGAAAAGGGCATCAACTCAACAGGATCAGAATCAATCGCTCTATCGGAAAAAAACACTGCTAGCTAAGATAGTTCAGCCTTGTGTTCAGCAGTGTTTTACCATTTCAGTGTATTCTTGTCTGACTAGAAAAAGCTGCAGTCCCCCAGTAACACATTTCTGGGCTAGTCTGACAGAGGGGCACTGGCTTTCTGCCTAGAAGCAAAGGTGCAAGCTACACCAAGAGCCAGCAAAAATCACTGAAACAAATGTCTATGGAGCTGAAGTAATCTCTCAGGCCAATTCAGATGCTTACTGCTCTTTGTTTAAGTGTTGAGTTCTTTATGGTTTGGCTTTGTGCATGTTTTACACAAACGTTGACAAATACCAAAACAGCGTTGTAACATTTCAAGGCTGATTCACTGATAAAATGCTCGTTCACAGGACTCTAAGGAGGGGACTGGATGTCATGTTCTCTTTCAAAAATATGGCTGAAGTGAGTATTCTGTAAAGATTCAAAGCAGATCTCAGATACAAAGAGCAACAGAAGATAAGCAGCGCATAAGGCGGTACTGAACAGGTCATGGAGTCTAACAACAAATGTTACTGAAATTCAGTACTGAGGTCTGATTCATAACGTCTCTAAGGACATTTATCATTATTACCAGCAGATTATGTGGCTTGTTTTAGGGGAAGCTGACTAAAGAATGCTGTTAAAGCTATTCTTAACAGCTGATTACACATTTTTACCAATACTTCAGCTTTAATTCTGATTAACTTTGTTGATTTATAAACACTGTTGCCTACGTTAAAGCCCGCAATCAACCACATTATGCACTAGATAATGAATACACTCCCTAACTTCAGGTAATAGGCAGAAACTCCATTAAACAACAGCTGAATGAAGGGGAGCTCTATATATATCTCTGTCTTCCCAAGTGCTCCGGTGCGACATTCCTACAGTATTTCTAAGAATGAGGCTCCCTGCCAATCACTCTGAATACAAGTGCGAGTCCTTGTTCCTCCCTTGAGATACACTCTGCTCACAGCTACACAAATGATGCTCCACAGGTGGACAAAAGAGGAGAGGGCACCTGGAAAGCCTTGGTGAACGGCTTCCAAATTCTCTGCACAAACAGATGCTGGGGCAGAGCCATACATACACAAAACTGGGGATGAATCAGAAAAGGCTGCAGAAATGCAGCACAAAAACCTCGTCCACTTCAGTTTGCCACAATTTAAAACACAGAACAAAACAAAACCAAAGTAATTGGATGGACATACAAGAAAAGGCAATGCATGTCCTCAAACCTCACTTGGAACGCTCAGAAGAAGGGAGCTAATAGTAACGATCATAAATAAAACTAAAGACCTCCACATTTCTCCCTCCTCTGAGGTTTCCTAGCACATCCCTAGTCTATTAGTTCATCTTTCCAGTAGTCATTCTCATTTTCTGCCATGTGCAAGGCCAAGCACATTATCAGTGCATAACAAGCTATAATAATGATTGACGATTACATATGGACAAGGCAAAGTTGAGATGAAGAGCCACATTAAAACAGCATCAGAATTTCAGAGAACTTTATCTTGTAAGAGCTTAGGAATAAGAATGGTACAGAAGAGTAGCTACAGAAACCACCAAGGAAATGCTAGTTGAAAGGGTCTGCATCCATTAAAGACAAACAGGGATACACACAAAGAGAATTAATCAAAAATGGATAAGAACAAGCACTGTATATCCCCCTGAATCCCTCCTGCTATCAGGTTAGATGCAAATTTGTACAGGCATAATATGTACCAAAAGCCTCAAACTACTGTTCCAAGCAAAACATTGTCTAGCCTTAAAATATTGTTTCTATTTTAGGTTACTACTTCTCAGAGGTTGCACTCTTTTCTGTTCAGACTTCTGCATTAATAAACAATGAAATGACACAGCTCCCAATGCTTCTGCTGCTCCGTAGCGTACATGCTGCATGCAACACACTGACGACTCGCTCAGCAGAATTCCTTTGGAAGGGACAGAGAACCCATTTGA
Source organism: Tauraco erythrolophus (assembly GCF_009769465.1). Taxonomy (NCBI): domain Eukaryota; kingdom Metazoa; phylum Chordata; class Aves; order Musophagiformes; family Musophagidae; genus Tauraco; species Tauraco erythrolophus. The sequence goes on along the minus strand of NC_141474.1, from coordinate 23,613,867 downwards.
ACTTGACCACAGTTTTCTGGCCATTAGGGATGATATTAAAATGTGGCCCTTTGGTCAAGGACTCTTTTTAAAGCTACAAAGCAGCAAGTCTTACTATACTTCACATAATTGCAGGTGGTCTTACGTTAACAATGATTTGATACAAACTGAATTCCTAAAGATGAAAATCTGTTTCCAGGATGTTTTCTGCTTCAGTGAGCTTCACACAGGCGAGAATAAGTGCTGATGGTAACTCTGGAGGTAGGATTTTAGTGTTTGTAGAATGTACGGCTCTTGCAAAAGATCAGAGCTCCACTCTGTTGAGTCCCATGCGGATGAAGGGACGACAGCCTCTTCTTCAAAAGATGTAAAGTCCCACAATTTAACAATTTTCTTTTTTTCTGTCCTCCTTTTGACTCCTCCAGTGTTTAACATAAGAAGAGTTGTTTAAATCATAACAGCATTGTCAAAAAGTCAAAGAGTTAAAGGTTTCATCGTACCATTTATGGACTGCCAGATGCTACAAGCTTGTTATATCCAACTTTGATTAGCTGTAAAATGAAACTACAGACAGATTACTACTGTTCGCACAGATCGCTTTTCCTTTTTTTGGTTCAGGATTTGTATCTGTCATTCAGCTGAAGTAGCAGCCAAGATTACTGGCACAACACACTCTTCCTCCCTGGCCATTTAGTTTCTGAAAACAGTGGCGTAAACACATTACAATAGCGTGAGACCCTATTGACTGGCAGCCAGCATCGGGAGCATTATATTGCACCCTATTTATTCCATACATCTTCTGCAATAGCACTCCCAGGCACTCCCTTTACAAGAGACATACAACATATCAGGGAAGGCAGAGGGTCTGCAGAAACTCAAACTTGTCCCTGCATCACAACATGGCCAGACTCCCTTCAAAGCCTTTCTTTACAATATTTTGTCTTGCTGTCACTCAGCTTCACCATGACGAAGGCTGAGCGACTCAGCTCTCCTTTTTCTCCTTTCAGTTTCCTTGGCTGTTACCAGTATTACCACCATCCCTGTTGCCCAGCCTAAGGCCCCTCTTCCTTGACCCTCCAGGCTGCTATGCATTTCCCATCCTATATTATATTAAAATTCCTCCATCCTTCTCTCACTTCACCCTGTGAAGTTACTACCCTGACTGTCTCCTGGTGAGTACCATAGCTCCCTTCTTGCTTGTTGATCATCTAAGTCCACCCAAGAAACCAGCAACTAATCATCTTCCTTACTTGCAGTTCAGCTGATGCTACCTGAGCTCTGTTCCAGCTCGTTCCCACAGGAACCACTCCACTATCTTCTGCTTTTCCCACCCTCACACATTTAAGATCTCCATGATTTCCTGCAAAGCTCCACATAAGGGTGTCACTTGCATATTTCTGCACGCTGGCCTTGCTGAACCTCCTTGAATTGGAAATGGTGCCAGATTCATGGCTTTTTTCTCCCCAGTTGTTCAATATACCAGCCAAGGAATACAAAAAAAAAGCTGTGTACCCAGATACAAAGAAAGAGATTTAAGGTCTTGAGGGAACATGAGATCATCAGTCTGATACCTTGTTTCATCACAGACTGTAAAGCAGCACAGCCTTGCTATTCATACAGAAAATGGATGCCTTAAAAGATCTCCAACAATATCACCCAGGCATCATTAAAGTCATCTGAAGATGGAGAATTTGCCACTTCCAGTGGTGGCTTGTTCTAATAGTTGCCCACCTTCTCTGCTAGAAACCTTCGCCTTGCTTCCATTTGAATTCACCATGATTTAAAGTTTCCAGCTATTAAGTCCTTCTAATATGTTTTTTCACTTGATTAAGAAGCCCTTAAAAAGCCTTTCTTCTCCCCATGAAATGATTTATATATCATAATCGAATTCCTCCCCATCTTCATGTTAGTAAGGAAAGAAAATTGATCTCCTCCAGTCTACCATTATATCACATTTTTCTCCAATCTTAGATTGTTTGCACTTTTCTTGCCTCCAATTTAACACTCCTCTTAAAACACAGAGAAGAGAACTAGATGCTCTTTCGCTCTTCCGAGTATCAAAGTGGGGGGTTTTCCCTTACTGTATATTCCCTGTCTAGGTCCAATGAGCACATTAGCCCATTCCACCAGGCTGAAACGCTGGGCAAGTCACAAGAAACCCCAAGTGCATGCGCCACATTCAAAGGCAAGTTGGATCACTCTGCCCAAAGACTGTGTAACCTTGTGCATGGCTCTGGAAAAGCTCTTAGTCTATACAGCCGTGTTAAAAACTTACCCTCTGCACCAATCATCTGCTTACATTTGTCATCCACAAATATTAGAAGATTTATTTCCCATCTCTCTGATGGAGGTGACGACTAGCACTGGGGCCAGTGCCAGTCCCTGCCAAGTCCCACTAGAAATATCTCTGTTTCATGACTATCCAACAAGAATTGCTTTTGAGTTCTGATCATTGATCAAATTTGACACACTACTGTCCAGCACTGCATATTTCCATCAGACACATTAAGTTAGATGCCTTACAAAAGTTAGTATATCACTACTGTGCAGTTATCTTTATTAATTCAACTTGCAGTGTCAAAAGACAGAAGCACTTTCCAGAAATCCACGCTGACTGGAATTGGCTTAGTAACATCCTAGGTCTTTATCGACCAAATCCAGTCACAATTCAAAAAAACCTATTTTTATTTAACACAAATGTTAGGCTTAATTAATTGGGTCAACCACTTGTTTTTTTTAAATATTAGCAAGAGAGTACAGTATTTCTATCTAGGACTTCCCTGGAATTTCAAATGTTATTAAACAGGAGCACCCAATTTTTAGACCTTATGATTAAAAAATGCACAGCCTTTGTATGTGACATCTAGCATCCTTAATTTAAGAAACCAGCACATACCAATACTTTCACACAACACAAACCCAGGTCATCTTGTACCACTATCAACAGCAACTGAAACAGCGATTGAACATGTTGCAGGCTTTTCCCGCATCACCGCTTTGTACTGCAGTGGGCCTTTCCCATCAGGGGACTCGGCGATATTGCAGGCAGGCTATTCCAGCCTCACGATTACTGTGAGTGATATGGAAAAGGTGAAGTCGTGGGTGAAAAAGACAACAAAGGCGGCTTTAAGGAGACAGGAGGAGGCAATGACAGACAAAAGCACTGAGATGCAAGCATAAAAGCCTTGAAGGGTATAAGGAGTATAAGCTTGCTAGGCGAAGACAGTAACGTATGAAATTCAGGGACTGGCATACAGTGACAACTGGCTCAGCATGCTGGAAAAAGATGTTGTTATCAATATTCTGCGCATGAGCTAACACATACACACACACATGCACTTTTCCCAATCCATTTGGGCTTGGCAATTTCTACCTTCTTCACTTGTGTCCCTTCCAGAAGTTTGCTGTGCTGTCACACCAACTAAGTGTGTAGAAAACATCACTTGGCAGTGCTTTGCACAATAAGCTCTCCTGGCCTGGGGGCTATCAAGACTTCCTTGGCTCCCCAAACAAAGTGAACTATCATAGCAGTATCGCTTTTGCTCTGCAGAAGTATATCACTTGAATGTTTGGATGATACCATCAGCAAGCTACTCTGCCACCATTCCACATTGACCTGCCTGACTTTTGCACCCCACCACACAAGCAGACAGGAAAATCTACTCATGGGGGAAAAACCCCAAACACTGAATCACAGACTGAAGAGCTAAGAGCTGTAGAACTTAACAAGAAGCTTGTTTCTGTGTTAGCATTTGGTTTCTTTCTTCATGTTCCTGTTGCTTGCCACAAGTCGCTCCAGACACAAGGCAACTCAAGCCCAACCAAGCCACTTCACAGCCATCACAGGCTCTCATCTCATCCCAAGTAGGGTACGCTTCCCAACTCCTGCTGTCACTTGTCCTGCAACACTCTTAAGAGATATTTTTCCTTTAAGCATCCAAGATCAAATTATTAATTGTTTTAATACAGGTTATTCCTTGAACTGCACGCAGGGCTTTATAGCAAAGAGCACACAAGGGGAAAGCTGTCGTTCCTGGCAATCCAATGGGGTTGCAATTGCTTAGCTTTTCACCAACATCTTGTGCTTTTTCTCTAACCTCTGAGTGTGAGGGAGGACCTCTGTCATCTTTGTTTTCAGGAAGGGATTAGTGCTCTGGTCCAGTTTTCAGTGTTTTGGGGTCTGCCAGATTTGATTGCATGGGCTAATGACATGTAAATCTCTGAGGATATTTGAAAGAAAATTATCACTCTTTAGCTTTTAAATAGGAAACGCTATCCCTTGAGAGCTGCTATTCCTCATTGGGTTAAGCATGCGGAGACAAGCAGCCCTCCCTTCTGCCTTCATAACGTATTTCTGACAGGTGATGATAATGCTCCCTTCTGAATCACTAAAATAAAATGTTCCCAAAGTATGTGGATTCCCAGGTTCTCCAGGACACAGGTGCACATAGAACATATAATGAATTCACAGAGGGAGACAACAGGACAACACTAGAGTCTCTTAGGTCTCTGTCAGCAGAAGCCGTGTGGTAGCACAGCTCCTCACGCCCAGCTCCTACTGAAAGGCAAGCGCTTTGAGGTACAAGCTGATGCCAGGAGACAGAAAGGAAAAGATAGGAAAAATTTGTCTTCCTTGTATATGTTTGGTGCTAGTTACTGAGCTAAGTGCAGGAGTGGGCATGGGTGAGCTCTCAAACATCAGCAGGCACAGCCCTGGAGCAGATGGACCGACAGCCTGATCTGAGACAGCAGCGGAGAACAGGGAGTCATGAGAGCAGCGCGATCCTACAGCAAGCAGCCAAGGGAGAGGGGCAGCTGCTACAGCTCTTCTCGGGAAAGGCTGAGCAGCAGAAGTCTTTGTGAACACCATTCTCCTCTCACCCTGAGCGCTGTTCCTTCAAAAGGTGAGTTTTGATGAAACAGGATATTAAGACTAGGCTAAAAATGTTCCTGTATAAAACTCTAAGATCCATAACACACAGATCACAGAGCTATTGGACCAGGGGCATAAGCTTTCTGTTACCTCTTCCATGTATGAGTGTGGTTCATCATCACTGCAGAATGTTGTTTTAACTACCAGGCTAATATAATCAGCAAAAAAGACCACTTTGCTTTGCCCTGCCTCAGCCAAATTTGCACATACTCACAACGTGCACAGGCTCCCACGCTTGTCAAGCAGTTTGTCTTGCACGGGACCACACTCATTGCAGGCAGGGATCACAGCCTGACCTGGCCTGCCTCCACATCCTCACACTACTGAACAGCCCTCGCAAACACTCCTACTACTGCGTGCAACATGGAAACCTGATCACGCAGTGCATTGCTCAGTGACTTTCCAACGCCAGCTTCACAGACTTCTGCGAGCATCGCTGTTCATTCCACATAAGCCAATGGGGTAAAAATCACCACGGGAACAGCACCGCCTGTCCTTGCAGAGAAATCTTAACGTGAGTATCTGAACCCCAGTTTGGTACCCCAAAAGTATCAGTGAAGCCGACCCTTCACCTGGAGCACTTCCTTTGCAAGCAAAGGAATTGCTCACTGAGCAACCCACAACCGAGTTACAGCAATTTGTGAGTTTGGGTTCAACAGCAAGGGAGTTGGTCTGGTTACTGGAATGAAATAAAGAGGATAAACAAGGTTTTCATCCTTCAGGCCTGAGTCTGGACAGTGTCCCTTCACGGACCTCAAATAAAGCGACATTCCCATTGCATTAGCGGTGGAACACAGTGACACTCACCTCACAGCTGTACACAGTTACGTAGGTACAACACACGTACTATTCTGTCAATGTGCTAGGAATCTCCAGAGAGGGAAAAAGCACACAAGCTATCTGTGCAGCCAATCTCCAGCCCCATCCTACTAGTTCATTGGGGCAGCTGTGGTACATCATAAAGCCTTGGAGAATGTTGCTAATACAGCAGAGGTCCCAACAGAAGCTTAGGGCTTACCTCCTCCCATGGGTAAGCCAGTGGCTTATACTCTCCAGAAGAAGATGGTAAACACAAGACTAAAAATTCCTTTACCCTCTTCTCTATTTTTTAAATTCTAAATGTATGGCTACTCAAAAGAATTACCCCTGGCTGAGGATTCTTCCTCTCTGAGAGGTAGCAAGTATGTTGTACGTTGGCTCAGCTATTCCACAGCGTGAGCTACTGCATCCCATAATACCAATGCCCAATTCTCAAAAAGCTATTTTCTGTTGGTACTACCATATTGGGTTATCTCATAATTTTCTGCACCAGAAAAGATGCTGTTCCTTAGTGGGGATGCAACATGAAAGAGCATATTGGAGCAAAACATGCAACCCACAATCACTCAATTCATATATTAAAAATTAAACAGCAGACAGGAAAGCAGGCGCATCTCCTCCATGTGTCTATGTGTGTATTTAATTTTCAATAGAAACATCTGGTCCCCAACCAAGATATTTCATTCAACAAAATATGTTGTCTGAAAGCAGCTCCTAAACTATTTAGGTGCTTTGAAAAGCTCTAAAGACCTGCCAAGGAAGAGTCTGGGTGACTCATGCACGGCACCCACCAGCATGGCACCCTGGTCTCCCCAGACCTCTTGCCACAGCCTGGATTATTGTCATCCTCTGCTGGAGAGAGCTGTTCTGGCAGTTATGTACCTTTAATGCCTCTTTCTTTGTATTTAAAGGATGAAACCCTGTATGGAAGGCACATAAAGTAGAAGTATGGAAGAGCAATAGCATAAGAGAATCACTGCTATTTACTTTTTTTTCCTTTTTAAACAAAGTCAGGCTTCAGCTGATCGTTTTGTTTACAGTAGAAGTAACAGAAAAGAGTTTTACTCCTTACAGCCCATTAAACCTGTTTTTCTCCTACTCCTGTTCTCCTCCCCCTCTTCAAGCCTTTAACAAGCCACAGGAATACAAATCAGAAAAAAAACCCAAAATCTCTCTGCTGATGAACTGCTGAGGAAAGGTTTCAATGTGGCTGGTACTAACAGCACAAATTTCCGACCTATTTATATCATGGATAATTGGTGACTAGAAATATTTGCATTGCTAATTTCCTTCCATTAAGAACAAACCCAGGGTCCCAATAACATGGCTTAATAGCTGCATTCAAGTTAGGGCCCCTTCACTGTCTTTTTTTTTTTTTTTTTAAAGAGTTTTTCTCCTCTTCATACTTAAGTGAGTTCCTAAACAAAGATTTCATTCTTTCTCTGCTCCCATTACTACCAAGTTTGCTGTTTTAACAGTAGACTTGACTTTCACCAACCTAAGTAGAAAACAGAAGACACAGAGAGTGGCTAGGAAGAATGGTAATTAAAAATCTGTTACTCTGTGTGTTACCATCTCCTCATTATGAATTAAATAAATAAAAATTAAAAAAATCAGCACACTTTTCCAGCATGGACAGGACCTTACAAAGCTGAAATCTTGTGTTAGGTGCTTCAGTTTTAAAATTGATGCCCTAGAAATACCTGAGAAAGATTTGAACAGAATGGTTAAACCGTGCTTTTATTTTCATTAATAAGGGCCAGCACAACCCTTTAACTGGAGCTCCCTGAAGGCAGGAATCCTGCAACAGATTGCCACTTGTGGGTGATCCTCCTGCTCCAGGGGCTCTAGGAGCTGATTAGGAAGCTGATACAGCAGAGTTTGGAGTCCTACAAAAAGGCAATCAGCCCAAGTGCCCCCAGGGAGAGGGAGAGCAGGGAGCAGAGTGCCTCTGACTTCAACCAGCAGCTCTGTTTCACATAAAGGGACACTGTCAGGTCCCTTTAGAATCACTTTAAAATAGATGAGGCAGATTTGAGGGCTAGAAAGAAACTTTTCTTACGGTCCACTGGATCTGCATGCAAAGCTCATTGAAAACATTTGAGATGCATACCAAATTAACTGTACTGCACAACCAGAATTAATTGTGTCCTTGACAGCGTGGCAGCCGATAACATTCGTTATCCTGTGAAGTCACTCAACCCACAAACAAATCCCTTCTCTGCCATTTATGCCCACTGTGCTCCCATAAAGCATCCAGAACAGGTACCTACACCTATTAATAACCCTGTCACCGCTGCTACATTATAGGGGAATGTGAGCTATCATGATATGGTGACATTTAGCTGATCTCTGCTCCTGCAAATTCAGCTGACCAATACCACATTTCAGGAATGAGTTTTGTGTCAGTGAAAAGAGTTATATACTGAATAAGACAGCAACCCAACAACTACCGGCTGTGCTGATTTACTGGGGCTGGCGACTGTATTGTACGGTATTGTAACTGTGCTGTGACAGCCAACTCTCACGCCATCCTGCTGGAAATAAAGGCTGCTGCCCCCCGCCGCAGCACAGAACAGTGGAGACGGAGCACTTCAGAGCGGCGGCAATTCAATTCTTCGTGAAAAACAGAGGCCTTTTCAAAGAAGGCACCTGGAAGCTGCACAGAGCACCTGTATTAACAGCTAATCATCACTAGTACAAAAGGGGAACAGACCCTTGCAACCCAGCCAGCTGACAGCATAATCCAGAGCTCAGAGAGACAGGTGGCAAACATCTAACGGTAATGCCAAAATCCAGAAGACTGGGAAGCCTTTGAGAAAACCAAGCGGAATCCACACAGGTAACTCCAGCTGAGCTGGCGATTGTAGGATGACTGTCAGCCAAAAACTAAAATCTAGCTAAAGTCACAAAGCCTGCAAGAAGAAACTGGTATGAGAGGAAGAACGCAGATTTTTGTGCGTGCCATCGCGGTTACTACAATATTCCCTGCCACGTTTATAGAAACATTGTAATCTCCTGAGGAAGTGAGATCTCTCCACAGATTTTCTAAGCCCTGAAATAACATCCTTTCTCTGCTACAGTCAACAGCAGGCCCCATGAAGCATCTGCATTCTCAAGAGATTAAAGTATTTTTCTGGTTTAGCACTCTGATAAAACCATAATGGTTTAAGAAAATAACATTAAGACATATTATAATGTGAATTCAAAGTCCCCTGAACTCAGAAATTACCTTGCTAAAAAGTGATTCCCATGACCTCTTGGCCCTGCGCTGATGTCACACTTTCCTAAATTGAAAAAGCAACCTTGTAACTGGAAAGACACTATTTCCAAAACCATCACACCAGAAATCATCACCTTTGTCTGCAAACCACACCACTTAACCCGCAGAGCTAGTAGGGCTGGTGGTAGCACAGCTGCACTGCTCCTCATGCCATGGGTGCTAAGCAGAGGGAAGCACTGAGGACAGGAAAAGCTATCAGGAACAAGACATCACGATAGTACAATGACACTGGTCACGATACTCAAGTTGGCTCCTCTTTCTTTCACTCTGCTTCCCAGCAGAGCTGCTCTTTCTTCCAGTGAGGCTCCATGAATGGCACTTGTGGAAGCAGAGACCGTGAACATCAGCCGCTTAAATTGATTATGGATGGCTTTGTTAGTAACACGTAACATATAGCTGAGCCCTTCTAAGTGACACAGTGCCAAACACATAGAAGACTTCATCTTGATAAAGTCGGACATCTTGAGTACCTAATAAATATGATATTCACCCTCTGTCTAATGTAGGTTATGTGAAGCTGCTAAGACTGCAATTTTTAGGCTATCACTGCCCTTAAATTATTAAGCAATATAGCATTAGAAAGCTAGACTGAAGGCTGTGCATTGCAGTTTTGTTTTCTATTTTTTTGATGTGTGCCTGAATAGAAAATGTGACTTTGGAGAAGGTATTGTGGTGCTAGTACATATCAAGAGGATGCTTGGAGACTGACACTGTGTCAGGTGTCACTGTTGCTTACATTTATATTTTCCTTCCTTTTTAGTACTTGTGTGGTGAAGAAAAGCACTTACTAACCTGCACTGTAAGAAAGCAGAAATTCTCTGTCTCGGCAATATATTGTATTAACTGTTTACACACGTTTTAGCTGGTTTAAAGCCAGCTTGGTAAACATGTCAGGATATTTTAAAGTCACCTAAAAATAGGTTTGTACTTTGGCTCTAGCTTATTAAAAGCCTGAACTAGAGATCTCTGTGATATCAATATCTTTCTTATGGGAATAAGGAAAACAGTATGTAAGAATGCCTGAGCACACCCTGTGTCACCTCCCCGTTTTATTCAGTAGCCCCAGAAGGTCGAACATGTAGCTTGCATGCATTTCTGTCAAGACACTTGCACAAATCCAGAAATTACTAGAACATGTGTGCAGAAGGGAATTCTATTCCTTGGTCTATTTGCTCATCTCTCTGGTCTCTCAATGCAGAGGGCTCTGGAAGAAGTCTCATTTAAACATATCCCATTCATAATCTCAAGGACTCCCGGGCACCAGCGGAGTTCCTTCTCCTAGAGGGCACATTCCACCATTGAGTAACGCTCCTTTTCAGCAAGGGATATCTGTCTACAGAAGAGCTTTCCAAGTGATGACAGTAAACTCATTCAGAGCAACTTCACCTTCCAGGAGATGTGGCTGTCCTTCCCATATGCATAAACCTCCCGGGCAGAGGCTGTAACACTCAGGTGCTTAATCCATAGTGAGCCTCCTAATTTTCTGCCTAATGGAAACATAATATCAGCTGCTTTTAAGGGAGCAAATGACTCATATTGCTAGCACCTGTGTATTATTCATCCTCCAAGACAAAGAGATCTAGAGCAACCTAGTCAAATCTGTTCACAAAGAGACAGCATTAACTTGGAAATTACCTTGTTTGTCCAAAGGGAAGAAGAAAAAAAGGGTAAAAGTGAAGTAAAAGGAAATGTGTGGGTGCTGAAGATTTCTTCATATACCTGTGCAGTAATGGGGTGTTTGTCTTAAAAGTCTGTTGAGGACATGATATTTTATATGCATTTTGAGACAGGGAGATGCTACCACTACTGCAGAAAGAGGGTACCTTCATTTTCCTTTTGTTGTTTTTACCATGTTTGGAAGTCCAAGTAACCTTTGCTAGACAGTGTATTTTAAAGCCTAATTTAACCATGAAAGGCAGAATCATGGTTGCTCTGTGTGTGGGTGGCCAGGCCTGGCATGGGCCTTTCATAGTAGCCGGTTTTTTAACACCAGGAGCTGTCTACCACTTTTCTCTGGGGTCACTCTGAGCCACTTGTAACTGAGGGAGACTGCACATACTCAGCCTTTCAGACTTTTAGCTCGTACGGCCCCTACTTTCAATCATGCTTTAGGGGCTAGCTGAGAAATTTTACCATTTCTCATGCTGGCTGCTGCTTATAGGTAGCAGTAAACGCACGCTCATATGACGCATGGTCAGAAATGAGCTAGAAATCCTCTGGGAAGGAAAGGGGAAAATTCTAGAGACTTTGCAACATTTATTTCAGGAACAGCTGTCTGCAGAGATGTTCCTGCTGAAGTATACGCTACCCTTAGCCAAAGACTAGCAATAACCGGGCTACTTGTTTTCAAGGGGCTTCTCCATCAAAACATGAAGAGCCCCATGAGTCCTCTTCCCACTACAGACATAAACCACAAAGATAAAATAAACAGCAGCGCCTGTGTTTGCGTGCTCACATGTATGTGTATATACTACCCATGCAAGCCGCTCCCAACAAAGGGGAAACTGGATACAAAGCAAAACATCAAAACAGACAAGGGGAGAAAAAAGAAACGGGATCTCTCCCACCCACGGCTCTCGCAGCTCCACTTCTCTGCAGGCCACAGAGGGAAGGAAGCGCGTACTCAGAGAGCGGAATGGTGTGCAAAGCCCTCAAGGCACTGGTTTATCTGAGCTTCTTCTAAATGTTACTAAATAAGCCTATTAGTTTCTGAAACCTGGCAAGCAAGGGAACAAGGCCCAGGAGTACGAACTGAGACAGGACGTACTATTTCAAGTGCATTTACATGCAGTACTGACTTCTCTGTTGACTGCCCAAAGGTCATCTGACAAACAGTGGCGAGTTTTTTACACCATGTCAATTTTTGATCCAATGGCACTTGCATACCAGATGGTTTAAAAATATGTATTCGCTGCCACTGTTTCTGCTCTATTCAGCGGTGCCTGCCAATGTCTCGAGTTTATGATGTCTGTAGCAAATGTTTTAGTGTTGACATCTTCCGCAATCTGAGTGAAGATAAATTGCATTAAACACTAAAACATTACTTACAGATGGAAAATAGACTGACTTCACAGGCATTTGCAAGCAGGGCATCTCCAGTTACGCAGTGGCAGAGGCTGCAGCAGAGAGAACTCAGTTTAATAAGGAAAAATCAATTGGCATTAACTGAAAAAAAAAAAATAAAAAATGGCCACTTTTACTTTCATTCTCTCTTCAAGAAGTGCTGCTCTGCCAACACAGGGTGCTATAGAGAGCCTGTTCTCTCTGCATACGCAAATAAAGCCGCCCAGGAGCAGGACTGTATTGTGTCAGAATATGCAGCTTTAACATATTCTACATCATATTGGTGCTGGGAAAGAGCCCCCTGCTCATCCCTACATTTGTGAGCAAACATATTTAAGAAAAATACTGATAACCGTTTTCTCCTGTCCCAGTTTTAAGCCCAGCTATTTAGTCTGGAGCACAGAATGGGAACTCTGTGTTCTGTTTCTTCCACTGCATTCCCCACTCCCCTTCCCTGTTCCCTTTGGTACAGAGGTTCACGATACAAACGTAATTGCTCTAATTTTTTCCACATCCTTTTGGGAGAGAGAATATTTCTTCTTTTAAAGGGTATTAGTAACCCTCTGGCAATTCCATTTATCTCTTCAGCGCAGCAAATCTGAAAGTATCAGCCAGCGCTCGCTCCTCCTTTCACCCACTGCCACCGTGGAGCCCACCAAGCGCCTCTGGAGCGGATGAGAGCTTTGCCGTGTGCTACACGCACACACTGTCACAGCACCCAGAGGAGGCCGACGCACAACAACAGATGACAGTTTTATAAATATTGAAGGGCAGCTACTCTGTAATAACGCAGAGTTAACAACATGCATGTTTTATTTACAGAACAGACAGCAAGAGATGTGCTCGTTTATTTGCCAAAGCTAAAAGATTTCAGATATTCGTGGTACAGCTGAGCAAGGAAGGGGTTAAAGGCAGGGCTTCACACGTATGTTTTACGTGTTTCTCCAAGGCCTCCCTCCTTCCTTGCCCTCTGCAGAGGCTATAAATAGATTGCAGAAGGATAAAGGACAGGTGGGACCAAACTAGCCAGTTCCTTCTATTCTCCCTAGGGAAAGAAAGAAAAAAAAAAATCATTTGACTCAATTATTTCAGATTATGAAGAAATTAACACCCCGTGAAAAATCTAGAAGTGCTACTCCTAATTACAACATGCAGTCTTCTGATTTATCATCATACTGAATATTTGTCTTTGAATTCTCCTTTCCTTCCTTTGCATCATATTTGTGCATATTCCCAAAGCAATGCACATTTACTGAATTTCACAGTCACGTTTCCTATAGCCCACAGACTGCCTGTAAGGAAGAGAGGTGCGCACAGACAAGGGACTGTAGGTGGACAGCATCATCTTACCTATGCTCCTCTTTGCTAGTTCTGAAAAAAACAAACAACCCACCATCTTATCCCTAAATAAATCTGAAATTCAAGAAAAATGCATTTTGCCCATCACCCCAAAGCTGAAGAGTCGGTGCTCCAGCAGTCTTGTGGAGCAACACCTTTAAAGGGAAAAGATTCAAATGGGAATGCTTCACCTACAATCCTGTACGCATCAAGGTAATCAATCCTGATTTATCTTCCCAAGCTAGTTCTTACAGCATCACTAGTTAGCAGAAAAGTTTAAGAAATGAGGTATTATTTGTTTATATTGGAACACAAAGTAACTCAAAAGGGAACCACCAACTCTTGTCTGCCACCTGAAATCTCTCAAAGTGCAAGCTTCTCTTACCAGCTGGTGAAGATAGTACAGGCACCAATACCACTTTTTACAACTAAACTCCAGGGTGGACTGGCTCCTCCATCTCTCTGGAATCAGCGTATGCCTACCTGCAGCTTCCCCAGAGTGGGAGGCATAAGAAAATGATACCAAGGAACAATGTTCTAGGGATATACCCACCATGAATATTAGGGAAAAAATTCTTATTAGCACTTAATACAATCATGGCAAAAGTCAGAGTTTCTGTAAGATTTTTACTTACTTAATTCAAAAAGTGATTTAAAACAGAGGATGAGTGGGGGTTATTCTTTTCTTATACTCTTCTAGAAGCACCCTGCAGTTTTTTTTCACTAAGCAGTGTCAAGCCAGCCAGCTCAGGCCTTCCAGCTTTGCCAGAAGGTCTATTCTTGTGGTTTGCAGACATGCTTTCTTTGGGAGGGAAAACCAAAATGCTCCAGGTACTCAGCACCTGCACGAACACTCTTCACCTGCAGCCTTGGAAACGCAAGCAGCTGCCTTATACCTCACGCGTATGAAGAATGCCTAAATCCTAACACTGCACTCTTCTCCTATAAATTTTTTTTGGAAAAAAAAAAAAAAAATCCATTCTTACATTCTCAGGCTTCCTTTCTTTAGTATTTGTCTCCTTAACCCTGTCACCTCTCTTTAGAGTCTGCATGGATAGAGCAGGCATGAGCACTTAATTGCAGAAAGGCAGAAGATTCATTAAGCACCCAGAGGGAAACATGCATCACCCCTTCCTGGCAGACGTCTGTGCTCTGGGAGGCTGTATGCACCACCCAGGCTGTGGCATTTCTTGTCACAGACTAGCTGAAGCTAGCCCTGGTTTGAGCAGGAGGCTGGGCTAGGCAACCGCCAAAGGTCTCTTCTCATCTGTTTCCCCTGGCCTCTGTCCTACGACAACATGCCAGTAATCAGGAGAGCAGACTTGACAGCTTCCTCCCAGGAAAGGACTTGTATGGTAGCGAAAGTCATCCTATGGGATCCAGATAAACTAAGCTGCCATCCACAGGCTGTCCTGTTAGAGTAGAGAACCCTCATCACATGGAGGCACCAACTACCTGGTTAACCTTCTACTGTAAAGCCTTATCTTCACTCTCCCAGATGAGTTTGTATCAGGTTTTCATTGTCCAGTCTCTCTGGGACTAAAGGAGAGATTAAACACTATTGGTTTCATGTGAAGCATGAATACTGTGAACATAATGCTTTTATAATCCTTCAACAACAACATGTTTCACTGCAGAGGGGACTATATAAAATGAAGGCCACAGAAGCATTTCTCGATAAACGTGTAATTTTTATAAGCACTCCAATTTATAAGAGTTCATTTTTGTTCAGCCACATCACACTCCACAACATCTTTCAAAGACACAGATCGAACCGATGGGCACGAACCTGAGCCCTCCACCTGCAAGGCAAGCGTGCACACATGCATCTTCCACGTGCACGGCTCTCCCTGCATGCTGGTGGGAAGCCTGGCCACAGCACACACATTTTGCATTTCAATCTCTTGTCTGCATGTTGGAGGCAGACAGGAAAAGTGATGGGCACCCATGCAAATACCCGGACAGGCATTACATAGGCCTGTTCAGTACGACATGTGCAGAGCCATAGGCACAATTCATTTTGTTCAGAGGCTCTGTAACAGAATCAGCCAACATCCCAGATAAGCAGGGCAACACGAAAAAGAAGAGAGGGTATTATTATTTTAAGCTCATATAAGTCCCAGTTCCTCCCTCCAGTTCCTTTTTACCATGGTTGTCAGGTTTTTCCCACAGGCCATTGACATAAAGAATGCAACAGACTTTCAGAATAAAAGCCCTGAACGGATGTGGAGAGCAGAAGGCACACCTGGTCCCATCTACCCAATGACACAAAAATTCAAGGAGGCATGGAAAAGTTGGGATTCTTGTTTCTCACATGTGACACTTCCACTTTCTCCCTCTCCCCAGAGCATCTCCCACCTACTCGCTCTGAGGCTCTAAACTTATAAACTGGCTCTTCAAGACAGCAAGGAGAAAGTTGCAGAAGCCAAAAATCCCCTGAAAACAGAAGTGGGTAAGGGTCTGCCCAGCAAATGACACTGTGTACCAGTACCCAGTGCTCAGCTGGGGCTAGCAGGTGCCTTTAATTCAAATAACTCTTCTGCCTGGTTGTGGCAGGCTTCTCCTCTGCTTTTGTTTCCAGTCCAGGAACAATTTCCTGTAGGTCTGGCACTCACTGCTCCCAGCCTTGTTTTAAGGAAAAGCAGGTGCTGGGCTCGCCAAAAGCGGCTGCAAGATGGGAGTGATGTGGCTGTGCATCACAACTCACAGTACCGCCAGGCTTGGGCAGGATTGAAAGGACAGTAAGAGCGATAATACCCAGAGCAAGAAGCAACATCTCCACCTCACTCACAGAGCACAATGCGTCCTGAAAAAACGGCCAACTGAGTGACTAAAAAAACGAGAGATTGTTGTGCCAAACGCCTGCTTTGTCTGATTATCAGAGCTCAGCAACAGAAGTGTTGCTGGGTCCATAATCAAATGGAAAGCCACTTTCTTGGGCCAGGGACAGAGGAAAACAAGCACACACAAGGCTGAGAAGAGTCTCAACTTCGTTCCTCCTACCCTCCTGCAGCTTCTGCTTGTGAAAGACACCTTAAGCGATTTTGATTTCTGGAAGTCCTTTCCCCCATATATATGTAGGTAGTTTTAAGAATCTGCAGGATACAGAACCGTGCAGTTACAAAGGAAGTGAAGCAGAGAAAGGAGGTTGGTGTGAGACGCTTGAGGGAGAACAGAAAGAATATAAGAGACAACAAGTAGTAAAGAGACCAGCTTCAAAGCATCACTTCCATATGAAAGTCATCCCAGGAGACACCAGCACAGGAATAACACAACCTTCGCTCTTGTAACATTTAGATCTCGAAAGGATGGGATTTAAAAAAATAAGTTACGAAGATGTTAAACACCTTTACACAGATTTTTCTGGCACGTACGTCAGAGACTGGCAGTTTGGGATCTTGTCCAGAAGGCACCTCACTGTGCCAGGAATCCAAGCACCGCCAGCCCAGTCCCCAAGATCTCTAGCGAGTGCTGTCTGTTTGCACAGGCAACTGCTCCCCGGGTAGAGCAGGGCTACTTCACTATGTAGCCACCAACCTTGCCTTAAAACAGCACCAGAAACTTTGCTACAGGTCCATGAAGCGTCTGCTCCCAAGGTGTGAGTGTGTTTGTCCTATGTCAGTATCAGAGATCTCTTTCTTAATTCTGTCTTAGGGAGCCCTATGAGGCCAATTTAACTGCAGAGCTAACACAATAGGCCTTCAACTTGCTGCTAGCCAGTAATAACCAGTCCCAACTTGTCTGTTCGTATTGTCTCACCAGGAAACCAGAACCAGTCATACTCTTCACTCCCGTTTACAGGTAGGAAACCCAGGTACAAAGAGATTAAGGAACACAAAAGCATGCAAAAGGAAGCAGAATAGTAAAATGTACTGGAAAACCCCTCTTCTGTCCTTTGCCATCTTAATGCCTGGAGTTAACACCACAGCCTTAAACACCTGCAGTTCCTTCTGATAAATAGTATTTCCTACCTCATAGATTTGACCAAAAATACAAACATAAATAGAAGAGGGTGTAGGCTTCTGTATAATGATGTTTTAAGCTAATTCTTCAGATAAAGACTCCCCAAAACAGTAGTAAGTGTATTTCTCTCACTTAGACTCTTTAATATCTTCACCACTAACACAATGAAAAAAGCTAAAACTACTTATTTCATTACCTACTGCTCTCCAGATTAATCTTCATTCTGTGCTGCACAATGACAGGGTCACCATGGGGTTTCCATGCCACTGGGGCTGTGTAAGGAAGTATGCAGTCTGTACAAATAAAAGCAGGGGAATTCTTTATTCTCACTCTTCCTAACCTGGGGTTTAATTCGCTTTCTTTTGTAAAATGAAAACCAGTCTTTTCTCAGAACACAAATGATCAGTGCCAACTTTCCAAAAGGAAAAATATTACAAATGTTTACAGCTTCTGCTGGAGTTAAAAATCTTTCTTAGAAGGATCTTGGCTTAAAAGTAACTCCGAGTGCTCTAAAATAGTCACAGATAGTCTAAAAATGACCAGGTACCTCAAGAAATGAAGATTAAGATTTAGAGTCCAAATCTGGTGCCCTTCAGGCAAAGGATTCCCAAGGCAGAAGCTCCTGAAGTGGCTTTTGTTAAGGTTTCACAAAAGTACTGGGAGATTGTCAAAGTCTAGGGAGTGTGACTGCAGCTCTTACTATGCCTCAAACAGCACCCGTTACTCTGAGTTTATCCCATCTATTTTATGAACCTACTGCTCCTTCAGGCAAACACTGAAGCCAACACGCCTTCACTCATGGGGTATTTATTCAGAACCACGAGCAGGAAAATCAGGCTGGCTCTGGGTACAGCACAGCTGAGCAGCTCCAGGCAGCACAGGAGCACAGCTTTCCTCTGCCGGGTCCTGCTGGAACTGGGCAGCAGTCAGCCACGCATCACTGGTGCCAAAGGGATTGCACTGCACAGGCACATGCAAGTAGCTTGGAGGTGGTCGTGTCCTTGGCCTCTTCCAACCCAAATGGAGCAACACTCAAGTCCATGATGAGAACATGCCCACCTCCACCTATCTGCATGCTGGTCAAGGCAGAATTTGAGCATAAAAAAAGTAGCAGAGTTCAGCACAGTCCCATTTGCCCCTCTCCCACATCTGTGTGTGTACTGCTACAACCGAAATAAGGATCCTCCGAATCCCTACCACCTCCTGATGCGGCGATCTGAAGCTCAGAGCACAGCCTGTCTCCCTCAGGGTGCTGGGTCCCCCAGGATCCCTGTTCTTCAGGAAGAGACAGACTTCCCTGCCCCATAGCATGGGCTAAGTCCCTCTTCCTGCCTCACACAGGAACAGAGGGGAGCAAACCCGACTTACATTCTTGCTATGGGAAGTATGAAATACAGCTGCACATAAGCCTCCTTCAGGCTATGCCCATGGAAGGCACATAGCACAAGGGCTTCTGGGCAACTCTTCCTCCCCTTGCCCTCCAAAAGCTGAACACTGAAAACGCTAATGGCTTAACTGACCAAGAAGGGTAGTAAGCTGCCCAAAAGGCACTGGAATGGAATAGAGGGAATAGACATACCATTTTTCCTCTCCTCCTTGGAATTTATTGCAGCTAGAACTGAATAAAACAACTGAGATTTGGGAATACAGATAGCATCCGAGATTTCTCACTGTCCCTGTCAACAACTTTCAGACATTTGAAAGCAGAGCCATAATCCCCCTTTCACTGCAGCGGAGAACATGAGAGTGAAAGACGCGGCAGCCTTCATTTTTACTCTGAGATCAAATCCATTTCCTCCCAAACCCTCCCTAACTCTCAGAGCAATGCTGGGCGAGGCCTCAAGAGCTCACTGAGCACATCAGTCCTGTGCCAAGGAACCGACGATAATTTCTGGGAACAGCCTTCTGCTTAAAACTCCAGGCTGATCCGTGATAAAGCTATGTTAATATATAGTTAACATAGACAGGCTGGTGGCAACTTGGTCCTTTCCAGAATATCTAGTTCAATGCAACTTAAGCTTGCAAATGAACAAAAAGTTAATAAACTCAGGCAGACTGAGAATTCCATTCTCGTTAAGTGTCCTAGCATTTTTCTAAAATAAACACAACCTCTTGTGCCAGCCTTTAGGCTGACAGAACATACGCTACCTGGATCCATAACCCCCTGCCAGACCACATCCATCTCCCACCTTCCTGCAGAGAAACCGCTCAGCTGCACCCTCTTGAGGCACACCAGGTCTCTCTTGGCACGGACCACTCCATTCCTTTGGTCGTGCGCAGGACGCTTGAGCTGTGTGTCCAACCACATCACCACACCCAACCAGTATGACAGGCCCTGTGTTGCTCTGCACAGCTTCACCTTGCCTAGCTCGGCACTGGTCTGTCTCCAAGCCTCCACAATAGCCAGGGACAGGACTGGCAGAGAGGCAAGCACATCACGTACCCTGATGGTTTATCTCTAGAAGGAACTTCACTTGCTATATTACCAGCTTCTTCTCACAAGCAGTTTCTTTTCTGCACCACTGGAACAGTTTAAAGATATTACAATATCTTCCAACACCATGAGACACTACATTCTCTTTCTTGTGAAACTGCAAACCTTTCATGGATAGATCTTCAAGAAAACAAGGCAGCAATCAAAAGAAACGGACGGGTGAGCAGCACCACCATGGCAGAGACAGCTTCTAGGGAGAGACTACACGCCTGCCTTCCCAAGGAGAGAAGGCTTACGACAACCCCACTCATCACAGAGAAACTGCCTCCAAGGGAAAATAAAATCATGTCAACAGAGACTTGTTCAAGTACACATCTACTGCAAAAAGACTGTCTGGACCTGGCCTCTGGTAAAAATATTCCATCTGGTCAGGATCTCACCTATTAGAGGAGGAAGTCATGGATGTTTTCACTTCAGTATCTCTACACTTATCACCATTGGGAGAGAGAAGGGACAGAGGACTCAACAACATTTCAAGTGTGAGGTAGCTATATTTTGATTTTCCAGGACAGCAGCAAGGTGGCTGAAACAGGCACATCTCCACAGGCAATCAGTGACCCAACGATCATCATGTTTTTTGAATATGTTGTGGCATTTACAGCCGTGTAGAGGTTAAAATCAGAGGCTGTCAGCTTCTATAGACTGTAAAGAGAATATGGTATAAAACACTTCCATAGGCTTCTTTTCAGAAATAGAAGAACTCTCATTCCTAGGTCCCTCTTATTTATTTTCACTGTCAAACCAAGCACATGCTGAGAAGTAAGAATTGCCCCAACCTCTCACTAGATAACCCAGGGGAGTTTTCTCTCATCACCCACAAACTCTTCCACACGATCCCTGCTATTCACGCACTGAAAACAACTAACAGGAAGCTTCATCTGAGAATTCTTGGCTTTTTCACTCCTGCAGAAAAAGCTAGTATGAAGCAAACTAGTTCATCACCTTTTCCCTACAGTATATAAATATTCAACACCCACTGACAGCCCTGGATAACGTGAAAACCAGTCACATTCTCAGTGCAAGCATCTGTTCTTCCCTAAAGTAAATCTGCTTTTTCAGATTATCTAGACTTTCCCTTCAACCATTTGAAAAACAGATATTGGTGTTCCTGAAGGAGACCAGAAATGGAAGGCCTGGATCCTTCTCTCATTACATCTGCTGGAACACCACATGCTTTTTTTCTTGCCTTTTCTATAAATAAGTAAGCAATATCAAGATTTTTCAAGTATTTGTGTTTCAGTAATAAAGTCATAGGCGAGTCTCCAGGGTGTGGTGGAGAGGTGTTTGGGCTGTAGCCCTTCATTTCGGCCCCTTTTCAGGTCCAAAAGCAGTTTCTGTGATGAACAGGCCTGAAATACTTGTGCAAACTGGCTTCTGTACTGTACCTCTACAAGGTACTGAACAAAACCACAAACCAAAGTCACAGTCTATATACTGGTATTCCTAGAACAAGAACAGTGAGCAGGGAATGGAGTTCATTACATGATCTCCTTGCATCATGACTTTGGCCCCAAGAACAGCTAAGGAACCACCACCAGCATCCCAAGACCAACTAAAGGAATAAATACTGGAGCATGCCTTTTTGGAAAATAAATAAATAAATAAATCCCAGAATGCCATGCACCTATTATTACAAATATTTTATTTCCTTCTTCATTAATATATGCAAAGCAATCAGATTAGAGCCACAGGAGGTAATGAAAAACCAACTAAGAGATAAGGGTCTTTTTGTGTGGTTGTGCTATGCATGTTTAGTTCCTATTTTAAAAGGAGACCTTGAGTCTACTTTTGCAGTTCTTGGGGTAAATGTCAACTATAAAATTTTCAAGGCAGGGAGAACTGCCATCCTGCAGAAGGAATATTGCGATCCCTTAAATAAAGCGGAACCCTGACATGATCAGCCTCGTTGTCAGGCTAAAGGTGAGGCCTGAAGAATCCTACAGAGAAAGGACAGGACAAAGACTGAAAATGAAGGTCGAAGCATTTGGCAACAGTCTTGATATAACCAGGCAGCTCAAAAGATGCAAAGAAAGCTAAGTTTCCCGGGGTGGAGGAGGATCTTATTTGATGAAAGGCTTCTCATTCATTTTTTCCATCTGTGTTATCTAGTCTAATAAAAATGTTATCTCTTCCTACAGACTTTGTGTCTGAACAGCCTCTCTGTGCAAGGGAGCTACATCCTCAACACAGCACATGATGCTGTAACCAGGTCTGTAAGAAAGAAAACCACAGGAGACAGTCCTGGGCTGCACGGAAACACTGGCAAGGGGTGGGCAGACTGCACTACCTCCATGTTTGGTACTTCTCCTAGAAAGATACCAGTAACACTGTATCTGTCCAGAGCTGTAGGAGTGGTTTAAGCATGGAGAAACATACCATTTTAGAGAGAGGTGCCAGGGCCTCAATCTGTTCACCTTATCAAAGAGAAGACTGAAAAGTAACTGGATCAAACTAACTAAATGCCATCACAGGAACAGACATTTGGCAAGAGTCTAGAGAACTTTAATTGGTAAAAGGGGAAGGCTGAAAGGTAGAACTTTTAGTAGAGAGGTTATTAGCAACTGAAACAATATACCACAAACTGTGGAGGACTGGACATTGCTGACAATTGTCAAGTTAAGATGGGATGCTTTTCTAAAACATTTTTTCAAGCTCAAACAGGAACTAATCCAGAGAAAGCCTGTATGAGAGATCACAGCTTTATGATTTTTATAATCTCCAAATGCAGCAGAGCAGCAGTACTGGATTTCAGAAAAGCAAAGCTAAATCAGTTCATGAGGAGCACAGGAATAGCTCACTAATATCAACAGGAATATTTGCATGAGCAGGACACTCACATTGAGCAACATGCTACCAAGGGGCTAAATAAAAGTGAAAAGCATAGAAAATAAGACTGAAGAAACCTACTACCTCATGAAATTAAGGTAAAGTAGGTTGATTCATTTAGGAAAAAGGCTGACATGTCTGAAGAAAGAAGTAGCCAATGGAGCTTTCATATAGACCAAGTGGAACAGGAGGGAATAAAGAGGTTATAAGCTATTTCTTTTTGTTCTAAGGTAAAAAAATCAAGCTCACTGTTCTGTCTGGCAGGTATCACTGGCTCCTGCTGCAGGCCCTGACAGGAGAGATGGAATCCAGGTGGAGAGCTGGTACTGTATGGGATCACTGCTTTGGAGACTGTGATAATGTCATACACATTCTTTATTTTAAATATTCTTTATTTAGTACTGTGAGGGTTTCCCAGTTTGATTTATGAATCAATGGATCTGAAAAACGTTAAGTACCCAGATTTATCCATAGGAAAAGTTTAAGATGATCTTGAAAGAAAATTCCAGGCACTGAGCTCTGTTTGCTTTGAAACCTGCGAGAAAAGCTGCTTACCAAGCATCCCTAGGGAACAGTCCAGACTCCAGAGACAAACAGCCTAAGAGACCCAAGACTGTAGGTATTCCCCACTCTCATGAGGTTTGCAGACCACGTACCAGATGTTTGGCAATGGCATTTCCTTCTGTATCCTCTACCTGTTCTGAAAGCAACTGTGGCTTTTTCAAGTTATCTGGAAGTTGATTTGTTGCTTTAAAAGAAGCACCTGCCCCGTAAGTCTGTCTTTTTCACTGTGCTGCAAACATAGGCAAGATGTTTATGATAGCAAACAGCAGGAGTGTTGAGGAGTCTCACCAGCTCTAATTACATCCTACAATTTTACCCATGTAGAACTGAGCTTGCTTATTTGTTTAAGTGCACAGGCTTAGCTTGCAAATACCGAAATACAGGTGTCAGTATACGACAACCGTAAGCTGCTGAGAAGGGAGTTTTCTGCTAATCCTTTTGAGCAGATGTGTTGCAGCAGATCAAAGAACACAAGCTCCTACAGGCTGGACTAGCACACATCCTGGGGACATGGCCGGGAAACATTCATCGCTTCCCACAACAGGGACAACACTGTTAGGATGCACACAGTAACAGGCACTCTCAGCCTCTATCCCCACCGGTCAGCAAATCCACACTAATTGTCTTGTTACGGGCACTGTCCTAGTGCCCCAGAACATGGCCAGTGCTCTACAAGACTCTGCTCTTTTTCAAGGGAGCAGAAGCTACCATGAGTGTTATGAAAGATGCTCCCATGGGACGCAATGCAAAGGAGGTAGAAAAATTCAGTCAGGCAAGGGACAACCCCTCCCTTGCTACTTCGTGCTGGGAAGGGAGCAACGGCGTCTCTTCACATAAGCCCCAAAGGTGCCTGGATGAGACAGCTCTGCAGGGGCATGGCAAGGATTATAAACACAATTTCATTTTGTTGCTACAGGTGAACAAACATCGCTCTGGTAAGAGTCCAGCGGCACTGCAGTCTACAACCCAGCCTGCGGCATGCAGGCTGCTTCGGCCAACGGCTGTGTTGTCAGCACAAATAATCACCAAAGACAGACCACCAAGCAAAAGAGCCTTTCAAATGAACCACTCACTTCTCATGTTTCCCAGAAAAAAAAACATTCCAACAGTGAGATCTCCAAGGGTCCTTCTCAAACCCAACTGCAAAGACAGAAAGCTCAGGATAATGAAATAAGTCTCTGTCCCATAAAAAGCAAGAAAAACGAAGCAACAAAGGTGAGTCCTAATACCAGCCTGTGCCACATCCGTCCTTTCCTTTATCAGTGAAAAACTCTGCAACGCCTCAAAGATTTGAGCCTCCGTTTTAATAACAGATGGGGAAGGTGCCTATCTTCCTTTGTATTAACACACTAGTTTAAATCGAGGTTTAAACAACCTCTGTCCAGAGCCTCCTGAAGGTTCATAGAATGGCAGTGGAAGACTTGAAAGAGAAGGCCAATTGTCTCAAATCTTGCCTTTAAAACTGTAATGGGCAAACTGGATGTTTTGGTGTGCCCTGGCTGCCTGGCTTTCTGCAAAAGACAGCATCTAGAACTAAAGCAATGTATTCTCCTTTCATTTCACACTAAAAACGAGGCCCAGATCAACGTGTTAGCTGTGAAGAAACACAGAAAGGATAATGTTTGTGTATTCCAGTTCAGCTTTTTCAGGTTCATGTGTAGTTCAGTAACTGCTGTGCTGAAATATTCAGTTTTCCAGGGACTTCTCCACCTACTGCAAACATACTTCAAGTTTTTTTTCTCTTCCACAGCCAATATGAACTCTGCTATTTAAGGCCCTCTAAATCTTTCTCAAGCCAACAGCCTCTCTCAGTAGGTTGCCAATCTTTAACATTTTCCCACAATGTTTAGACCCGACAATCTCCTTTTTTTATTACCCCTTGAGAATTACTGCCGTGACAGTTTAAGAAATGTAAGCAAATGAGACAGAGTGTGCGGCAGCCAAAATGACAGATGAGCGACATCCGGGAAGGACTGACAGTTAGGTGGAGATGCAAGTAAACATCCATGCTCCTGCTCACGGAACTCAGGGAGCACGAGGCGCTTGGCAGCGCTGGACAGACAGGCTGCCTTGGCTGCACTAACCAGCTGTGAGAATGCAGCATTTGCTTGACAGGGTAGCAAAACTTCTGCGAGATGATGTAAATCTCCAGAAAGCTATGACACTCATCCTTGGAGAAAAGGTAAGAGTTAGTACAAGTGTTGTTTTGCTCTGAGCAAGCGTTTCTGCACAGGTGTGCTACTCCAGGGTGACAGCCTGTGCTCTTAGGTCCCTTACCAGCAGTTTGCACAGGGCTTTACGGAGTTAAACACGGAGCATTCCTCTTCCTCAAGGTGCTTGCAGTCCAAAGCACACAGATCAAGCAGAGAAAGTAAAAACAGAACTTGGGGAAAGGAGGAGTGTGAGATAACGTATCATTTTATATGGTCAGCTAAGCATCAGTGTTGTGCTATCAGTAGAGCAGAAAGGGGAAATGAAGGAACAGGGCACTTGGGAACAAGGACCAACTGATGAATGCAGGAAGCCCATTTCCAAGGCAGCGAAGGTGCACGCAAGGAGATGGTACACAGGAAGAATATGGCTGAAAGAACAACATGAAAAAAAAGCCAAAGGACTTACAGAAAACTCACAATGGCAGTAAAAAGCCCAGTATTATACAGAGGAGAGAGAGATTGTTGGGAGATGGCATTTGGCAGGTACAGAGATCAGTGAGGATGGGCCAGTGCCACATTACTATTGCATACAACCAATCCTTGTGGTAGCAAAGAATAAATCTCCTGTTTTGCAGAAAGACGGCATGCATGGGCAGTGAACGTTGCTGATGGTTTCTCTAGTCTTGGGACAGCACATCCTGAAGGACCTCACTCACTGCAAGAAATGGCAGTAAGATTTGCAAGCTGCTATTAGGGTTCTGTCAAATTAATGAGTCTTAAGGGTATGGAGTTCTTCTCATGAATACAATAAACTGCTGCTATACTGATATAAGCTCTTTCCAGTTCAAATATTGATAGAAGAGGTGTGATCTACACTGGCATTACAATTTATGTCCAGTCTGGAGACATCCCTTGTTTTATAGACATAAGGCTAACAGGTTGGTTAGAGGTCAAAAATGAAGAAACAATTTTCATCATTCTTGATTATCTTCGAGGGATCCTGAAGCAGATGGAAGCTGCTCAGCCATTCAGCCGTTGTTACATATTTCACTCTGACAAGGCTCTGGCATCATGAGCACACGGAAACCTGAGCAAAAGTATTTTCTCCCATTTAAACCTTCTTTATTATTAAATCTTTCAGTCGTCAGCAGAGCATTTCTTTGATGAGTTGTCTGGGTTGGGTTTTTTTAAGCAAAGTACGAAGTCTAAGGTACCTCCTTTTTACATACTCAGATCAGAGTCTCGTGACATGTTCTGGCTTTAATTAATAAGGCTGCTGGATGCTGTGGATCACTGACTGTAAGACAAAACTAATTCCTCTTCAGCCAAGCACTGCTAGTACATAGCCCCATATATCCCCAGGTATTTGCTAGTGGAATGAAAGCTGGTTACAGCTATCTGGCTCAAAATTAACTGACAGCGTCAGTGCAGATGCAATTCATTACAAGCTCCATCTCTCAAGTCAACAGTAACTGCTTGCTAGATTGCCTCGTTTGCAAGGTAGCCCACCCTGAGCTACTGCCTCACGTCACAACAGACATTTAAATAATAAATGGTAGCTCTATTTTTTTCACAGTTGAGGCTTTTCTAAATTTAACCAACCAATTAACCTAGCAATATTCAGGATTTTAGAGTTTTCAGAGTTCACTACTTTCAAGAAGGAAAGCTCCGTTACATCAATTAACATTCTCTCTCTAAACTGCACAAGCAGCTACTTCCCAGGTCTTTCTGTGGTTTAAGAGGCAATGAGAACAACTGGGAGTCTAGCATCGTCTTTTTAAGCTTTCCAGATGAAGACGACATTCTTCCAGGTAATGCCAACCCCCTGGCTTGCTCTGGGCTCACATAAAAATAGACATACCCTACTGCTTTACCAGCGGTGAGAAACTGTTGCTGGCAAAAAATAAAACAAAATAAGTTTCAAAGACAAGTTAATTTTGTATAAAATTAACCATGATGTCTTAGCCCAAACCTTTTCATTAGCTGCAGCACACAAAACAGTCCCCGTTTCTTTTTAACCTTAGGCTAATACAAAACACACATATCTCCTGCTGACACGACTGCACACATTTCTTCTGCAAGCTCAGTGCAAGAGACAGTATGCCCAGGAACGGGCAATGGAAATTCTTCAGGTCACTTCAACCCAACATAAATACACGTCTACAGTATCTGAGCAGCAATCACAGTGAATCCTGTTACATCCAGCTGGCTTTTCCTCTCTATCACACACAAAGCTGTCTTTATAGAAAGCGCTGGCTTGTAGCATCTCTCTTTCGGTTTATGCAGATCACACTGCAGAGTACAAGAGTGCTCTGAATATTAAGCTACTGCATGTAACTTTTTAGAAAATAAATACATAAGCTGAAGAGGAAAAACAGGGGAGACTTGGCAGATGCTACTTGGCTATTTTATTCCAAACGTCTGGTGTATCCTCACATGTCTCTACCACTAGGACAAGAACAAGACACCGGTCCTGAAGCAGCGGGGTCTGAGCAGTCACTTCCCTGCCAACACAGCTGCTACAAATTCAGACCTTTTGCCTTTCAATTATCTTCCCCCAAGAACAAAAATACAAAGGATATCTGACCCTTCAGGCAGCACAGGGAATACAACTTTCCTAAACCCTGGTCTAAAATTCTGGGAATTTGGAATGGGTTTAAAAACTAATCCCTGGATTTCTCAAAGACAGATTCCTTCCTGGACCTCTTCAGTTTAATCTCCTTAAGCCTGGAAGTTAAATCTTCATCTAGAGTGGAAATATTTTACCACTGTAATCTAGTTACGAATATTTACACAATTTACCCCAAATTCTCTCATTACAGCTGCCATTCTCAATTATTCGCAGGTAGTGGTACATGCAGTTTCCGTGGAAACCTGCAGCTCACGACCAACTGATGCGCAGCCAATCGCGGGCAATGGGCACTCGAGCAGAACCGGCTGGCTGCGTAATTATGCTGATATTTGACCATCTCAAATCCACAGGTAGCAAAGGGCCAGTTTACGTTTCAGTCTAAATTTCCAACACCTTAACTATTCCAGGAAGCTACCAAGATCTTGTATCTCCCAAAGCATAATAAACTTGATGAGGAGGCTGTAAATTTTATGACACATTGCATTTTCAACATTTCACTATCATTTTCTGTATTTACCATTGAAAGTAAACGTCAGATTACACCACCATAAAGCTGGTCATAAGTGATTCACTCCATTACACTTCAGGACCTTCCTTACTTTTAACTAGTGAATTTGTGCCAGTAATTTGCCTGAGAACGTGCTGCCTTTCCCCCTCTCCCTTTCCTTCCAGTAGCAGCAGCTTTATTTTATTAAAAAAGTAAATATTCACATGACAAAACTCCTTGTTCCTTTAAGCTTCTTTCAGCATTTAGCATTCTGAATGTTGCGGAGTCTCAAAAGCAGGTATCTTAAAAAGATTTCAAAAGCACCTTGGAAATATTCTTTAGGTCATACTAACACACAACAGAATAAGAGCACATCCTTGTCAGGCAGAGCTGTGCAGACACGCAATATTAAATTGCTGAAGCCTGGCCATAGAGCCAGGGCTGCCCAGCCATTACCCATGCTCTCTAAGACAAGAGACTGCACTATTTTTCTGTTTGAAAGACTCACGCTTCTCCCTGATACACAACGTTCTACTGAGAGGTGCTGACTCTCTCCAGGCACCAGCAATGCTTCATCATCCACACATCATATTTTCACACAAGCGCCTTCACATTTTTTCCCATGCAATACCCCAGGCTAAGGCAGAGGCTCTTCCATAGCATGTTCAGCAAGACACAGGCCTCCAAATCCTTCTTTTCCAGCTTGTTCTCCTCAGGAGTCAAGCAACGATTATACTGTAACTTGTGATAGTCCTAGTGATCATTTTGTCTCTGCATTGCCTTGTGCCACAGATAGAGATTTGTCTACTGCCCTGTCTCCTACCTGGACTTTCAGACTCCTGAGGCAGAGCTTGCTGTAGCATGACGTGTCTGCGTGGCATACTGTTTCATGAGGTCTTCCACAAGGCTCCACAATCAGAGTCTTCATTACTCAGACGATGCAGTCAATGGCCCTCAAGGTTTCTGTGCCTTCTCTGCAAGCTGAACCTTCCTCCTCTGCTGCTACCCAGGAAACCAATTCAAGTTTCGCCACTTTTTCAAGACTCACTTTTTTATCCAGGACTTTTCCACATAGCATAGTCTCAGGACTGGAGCAGCAGATTATGTTTCTGGTGTAAAAAAATCTTGTTGAGTTAATCCTACATGAAGAAGAGTCACTTCAGGTACAGTTACACAAGTAGCACCACTCAATCACATCCAGATGCGAGAGCAAGGAGCATTGCTCTGTCTGGTGGAAATACCAATAAGAAATGAAACTCTAACTAAAGTCAATAGATTAAAAATGTTCATTGCACTTGCTTTGATCAGAATTTAGGCTTTGCCAAATGTAATTTCCAAACTATTCAGTTTGGAAAATCCTCAGAGCTCAGAGAGGAAACCTTCTACACATTACTTAATAAAGCCAGAATAAAACACTTGCAAAATATCTTTATGAAAATCAACAGCTCTGTTGGGAGGGCAGGAAGTGGAATGCCAACCCTGCACCACTGCACAGAGCAGCTGACATGACAGCAGACAAACACGTCCTGAAAAACGGCACTACGCTTCCTTTCCCTGAAAAGCATCAGCAGATCATAGGCAGAGGTCTTTTATAAATATGTTGTGGTATATTAATAACCAAAAGGCTGCCTTTAATTCCTTTGTTGAAGTAGAAGGTTTACATCTATGACAGTTGACCAGTGGACTGAAGATAAGCACCATCAACCTAAGGAGCTGTTCTTATTTTAAACAAACTTTGGACTTCTGCATATTTACTCTCTTAAATGGTACTCAGTGAAAAGACAGTAGCATTTCAATTACAAACAATGTTCACTTGCCCTTCCTGCCTGGGATTGAAAAATAGCCTGGGAGACACGGTGATGGGGAGAAACACCAACAAAACTTCCTATGGTTTAGCCATAACTCTAGTGAAACTTGTATTTAACTACAAAGCCTCATCTCTAAAGATCACAATCTTTAATGAGTATCTGTCAAGAGTGTCTTGAAGACAGAATGGCCTCCTACAAGAAATGCCAAAATAACTTCAAAAACGCTGAAAGGGTCATGCTAACAGTAGCGCTACAGAGTCATTGTTAACTGTGTAACTATGGAGTTTGGGTAATTTCTGCCAGTGAATCTTGTACCTCCACCACTCTACCTGCTCTTTCGTAGTAGCTGTAAACCAGCAATTAATGTCACAAGAAGAACAAGTTTGAACTTTGTTATTTGGCAGTGAGGTCCAGTTTCCATGAAATCCAGCACTTCATGTCTCAATAAACTGAAAAGTTCATAAAGTAATGAATCACTAGGTTATATTCAGATTCTGCAGATTCATTTTTCAGCCACAGAAAAACAACACTTGCCAGGCTTAGAATAGTAGCACTGATCTAAAGGACAACAGTGCTGCAATTTTTTTAAAAAATGTATACCATAAAAGAACAGGTTAAGTGATAAGAGAAGGCATTTCAATCCTATGCTTCAATGAATACTAGTGACACAGTTGTTAGGAAGGTGGAGAAGAAGACACAAAACTTGACAGCTCATAACTTATGTTTCAGACAGTTTCGTTAAACGCACCAATTTTTTTTTTTTTTTTATGGACACCTTTTATGTATTTGCCGTTGGTCAGATGAAGGGACCATATGGCAGCACAGGACTAGACAGGACACCCCTGAGGTCTCTTGCCTTTCTGTATATAAAAGAGCAAGAGAAGATCAAAAGGACCAGCTCTGTCTGGCTCAGCTCCACTCACTTCTCAATCTACTCCAGCATTGCTTACGACTTGCAGAACTGACAAATAACATCTCACTTCTGTTAGGACTAAACGTTCTAAACAAAAATGGAAAGTTGGCTTCAATCAAGTCTCCATGGTTTACTGTCCTTCACTTGCATCAAGTCACTCAAAATCTTGAGCAGGGGAGCATGAATATTAGAACAGATCCACTGAGCCAGGGCTGAATTTTAGCGAAGTGCCATCGTAGGGAGTGGAAAATTTTGCTGGGCAAAAGCCCTTAGTTGACTCTGGAGATGAGGAACGTGCTGCCAAAATCGATGTAAGGAAGAACTGGGTGCATCCTTCCACAGTTGCACAAAAAGGCCTCAGAGCTTTTTCCCCTCATCACAGCTACTGAGGCAAGCTACGAAGCACATCCTGCTGCAGGCCTGCTTCACAAACACGAAAGATCTTAAAAGGATGATAAATAACGAAGACTGGCTACTGCTACAAACTGCGCAGAATCAAAGAGGCAACATCCAACAGATTATATCTGAATACAAAGAGTATGAAGTAATCTGAACACAAGGAATTTGGAAAAAAACCTTCTGAGTCACTGAGGCCAGTTCCCTCCTAGAGCACATCACAAAACCCCTCCTGAAGTTTCATCTTTTATCTAGACTGATCCTGTGCAATGACTCATCTGACAAACAGAGGTTCTAGAGTTTTCCAGATGTGTTCTTGGTTGCCACAGGAATGAGCAAAGACATGAGCTCAACCTGCAAGACGGCAGATAGTCCTGGAAGACAGCAACTCAAAGGGCTCACAGTATTCATGCAGTAATGTGACAGACAAGGTAAAGCAACTCCAGGGTGCTGCCCAGCCCTGTTTCTGCATGAGGATGCATGATTTTGCTGTTGCAAAAAACGTATGTTAGATTACAACTAAATAGACCAGCACATTTTAGCATGGGAGACACAACCAAGGATGGGTGCAATAAAGAGCTATTAAATCCCCAGTTAATAATAATAATAATAATAATAATAATAATAATAATAATAATAATAATAATAATAATAATAATAATAATAATAATAATAATAATAATAATAATATACTGTCCCTTCTAATACAAAGACTACAGGGCATCAAATGACATTAGCACCTAACTGGTATTTTTTCACAGACCACATAGTTAAGCTGGGAAACGTCTTGCTATGGGATATTATGCACACTAGAAGCTAAAGTTTAAAGAATAACTAGATTCTTCTTACATTAGTTTGACTAAAACCACTATCTCTAGCTCAAAAATGCCAGAGGTGCACATCCATAGATGCTCGAGAAGCACGCGTTTGGAGGAACTGTCGCTATAAGCGTACTCTGTCCTTACATGCTCCCCTGGCATCCAGCACGGGCTCCTGGAAAAGACAGTGGGATAGACTGACCTTCGGTTTGAATCACTGTGGCTGTTTCTTAAGGCAGTAAAATACAGTGTGAATTGCAATGCATGCATTTCCAGAACAGCATGGAAACAGCGTCTAGAATTTCAAGATGAGCTACAAAAGCAAGCCAGGAGCTAGAAAATAGGCCATACAACAGGGGCTTACCAAGCTCAAACTGCTCAGCCTGTTGAAGAGAAATTACAGAAGTTAATCTGGAAAAAGGGATCAGAGAGACAGGGCAGAAAAGAGGGTTTACACTCTCAGAAAGAGACAAATGGCTTGGATTAAAGTTGAGATTATACAGTTTCAACCCTGGAATTAAATATTAATTATTGGAATAAACCGACCAGTTAGTACTGGACTCGCAGTTGCTTTGCACTTTTTTTGATTATACCATTTTCTTAAAGACATCTTTTAATCTAGCTTTCAAAAATATCTATATGGCTGAAACAAAAAAGATGCAAGTAGGAGATGCTAGGCATGGACCCTCTTACACAGAGCCTACAATCCAACTGGCAATGGATACAGAACCAGGTACATTGGCAGGTATGTGCTTGAACAGAAGCAGTTTCCTCTCCCTGGGTACTCACCAAAAAGCCTGAAGCAAGAGGAGTCTTTATGGGTTTGTCTGCACTAGAGAGCGGTATTAGAGACAGAACGTAATCAGAAGGAAATGCATTAACTACACAACAGGGGCTTAATCTTACTATGATTTAATAGTGGGCATAGCTTCCCTCATCCATGCAAAGCCATACTCCATCAGACAGACAACTCCTCAGATTTCTGCTCCGATCAAATACAAGTCTCTAGTAAGGACCAGTCTGAATAGTGGTTTGAATTAGGGGAAGAGGCTAGAGGTAGGTTTAACAGTTAAGTTGTTTTGCAGTATCACCACACATTGCTGAACTGCTGGAGCCAATCGGTCTGTAAGTCAATACACTGAAAGTTTTTGAGGTCTTCTGGGACCTGCTAGGATGAGAAGCTTTAGATAAACTGAGTTGTTAGCACTAAGCTAGGAACCAAGTCAACAACACCTCAGCCAAACTTCAAAAATTTAAATTCAGAACCTTGAGAAAGTCAGGAAAACAGCAAATCCTGCTTTTGAGCTTGACATTTTCCTCATGACTCGGTGCAGGAAATAACCCCATCTGCTGCAAGCAAACACCAGGAGAAAGCATGTGATGTTGAAAAAGGCGGCAGCCTGCAGAAAGTGATAGACATCACAACTCACGTTCTGCAAGGCCAAGGTTGCTGGGAAAATCAAATCCAGCTATCCGAAACACGGATAAAAGTAACAAAAAAAGTACAAGGAGAACCAAAAGACTTTCCCTCTGCCAACCACAACAAATGGCTCAGTAATACAAAATGTCAGTTGGCACTTGAAGCACAGTGGATGGCCAGATAGAAAGTGCATTTTTAAATCATTAACACATTGGGAACACACAGATGTGCAGTACAGCTACATCTGTGCATTGTAATTTCTACAGTAGTCACAACTTAATGAATCATCAGTTGTGACAAGATCAATGAACCGAACTGAACAACAAACTAAAGCTAGTAAATTCATGCCCGGGGCAAGAGCTAAGGGTTTATTTTATTTTTTTTTTTTAGCACTTCTATCATTTTTAGTGTCTAATTAGTAAAAACATGAATCCTTCAGAATCCTTTTCTTTCTTCCTCCTCCTTTTGAAAGTTCTACTGCAAAAGATTTTACTCATGTTTGCTAAATTCAAGTCTAGATACTATTCATCTGATCAACAATTTCTTCCTCAGGACTATGAGCACATGGCAGGCAGAAGTTACGACGTGAGGACGTGTGCTACATGCCAATCAGGTGGACTCCGATTAAGCCTTCCACCTCTAGGCAAAACAACTGCTGTTTTTTCCATGAGGCCACATTATTCCTGCAGGCAAAGCATCAGCTAAGGTTCTCTGCAATGCTAGTTTTTGAAGGGACAAATTCACATCCAAATCGAGGGACCAAGTAATTTATTTGTAAAGGACACACACTGAGTTTCCCCCTGGACTCAACACATTCAACAACTTCAATGCTGGGTTTGCTGATGACACATCTACATGCATAATCTAGCTCAGCTTCATGTCAGTGATATTCTTACAGAAAAAAAAATGCTGTCCTAATTAACCTCCCAGCTGGAGGCAGAAGACAACACCCAATCTTCTTACAGAGTTTCTACAAGCAAGGGCACTCCCTGCTGACCTCTTCACTCTTCCAGGTGAACCATTTCGATCTCTACCATATGTAGGCTTTCAGTAGGTTGGTACTTGCCAGGGGTTCAGCTGGGTTCTTGTCCCCCTTCCAGATAGGCTCCAAGTGACAGTAAGTTCTCTGCTTTGCCTGGCTTGTTTGTGGCACATTAGGCATGGAGCTCCATCTGGAAGCCACTTGCTGGAATTGTAGCACTGCTGGCCAGCAGCACTTCCCTGCTGGGACTCAAAAGCAAAGGAGACACAGGCTCACTTTAAAAGACTCATTCTGTTCCTCCTCCTGACCTCCTTTGTCTGCCCTTCTTTATACCGGATATCCTGTCACCTTGGACTATGCATTCCCCAATTCATTACCTCCCCCTGCAACAGCTTTTGTTAATACCACCCTGTGTGCAGCTCATGCATTTTTCATCAATATATTTATGATTTCTGTTCCCTCTTCAAGGACTTTCTCCTCCCTGGGACCAACTGTGGCATTGTCTAAATCAAAGAGAGATAGAAAAATAGATTCCAGTATTACCTCGCTTGTAAACAAAGCATCATTTTGGAGATGTAGTACCAAAAAGCAAGACTTCGGCTTTTTAAGGTCTTCAACAGGTTAATGTTTCCATCACCTTTCCAGTGGTCTCGAAGAAGCTAAAAGGTCATAATGCCAGTTCTGTTGTACGTAGCACTTTGTGCAGCTAGTGGCAGGGGGCTTGGAAAGGGACCTTAGGTCCGTTCTAACCCAAACCATTCTATGATTCTGCATCCTGTGCCAACAGGAACTCTTATCACAGGGAAGTTCTCCCCAGTTCCAGCTTGGAACAGCAACACAACATTGAACATTCGTACACTACAGCAGGATAAAGTTATAGCTCCGATTGCTATTTAGACTTCTCAACTCAACTCACACACCAAGAACTTGGAAAAGTTTCATCCAGGCTGAACCCCTGTGATAAAAGGTCTGAAGGAACAGAGCACAGGATTAGCACAACAGATGAATGCATGGCAGTGCCTTCCCGTGGCATCATCCAACCTGCCTCATCAAGGCACTAGATGATCTGGAAAAGACAGATCCTATTATTCCTCACACCCTCTGTTTTTCCTTAGGATAAAGGATTTGAAAGAGCTATTCCAGAGCTCTGAACAGAAAGAAACTGAGCAGGTGAGAGTGCCAGAAAGAGGCACTACTACATTTTCCAACTGAAATACCCACAAGAATAAGCAGCTGTTAGAATACTTTATGGCGAAGGTGTTGCTTTAATACAACAAGATTAATACTTTATAAAGATTCTCCTGGCTTCTAAGACAGTAAGTGGAATGCATGTATTTTGGATCATCTTTATACCAAACATATTTTAGTCACTAACAGCTCAAGTAACAAATTAACAATGAAGGGTCACAATAATTACTTCCTTGCATCCAAAATTAGGCCCAATTATTCCTTTTGCTCATTATCTGGGCACTGCATTTTAATAAGCATCACAAATGTAGAGCCTTCCTGACACCTGACTGTATAAAAAACAATATGAGGTCAACACAAGATCCGTAAGGACAACTAGATGTGGGACTTGTGAATAAGCATGACGCACAGAAACCAACTGTCAGAATGATCAACTTTTCAGGCTTTGCTTTGTACAGTCAACATCTCAGACCAAGACCAAAGGTGGCCCATCAGCAGCAATTAAGTGATTTTCCTTTTTCTGGAGGAGAGGAAGTTAAAAGTACTTGTAAAATGTTCTCTTACACAGGTACAGTAAGTGCCACATGAAGTATACTACTCCCTACGTGGACGTCCTCTCTTCTGAACAGCTGTTGTTGCTACAGATTTATTAGCATGCATTGATATTCTAGTTTGATGTTTTTCTGGCCTTCATTTTTAAAAAGTGATTTCTCCAAGAATGATTTCATTTGGGCTGCCGGGTTTTTTTAGTGAGAGGAAGAAGATAAGGCACAGAACATAAGCTCAAAACGACTGTATAGAAACATTCTCACATCCAGAGATTTATGCTTTCGTAGCTGTAAGCACTGCATTCCCTACGGTCATGGTTATCACATTCTGTCCTCTCCATGCTCCATTTTCCATTTAAGAACTTACTCTCCAGATCTATTAAGTGGATATATTCTCCCACTTCTGTAGAAGAAGTTACAGAAGATCATTGTGGTGCTATGTCTTCTTAAGTACCTGTGTAAGTCATGGCATACCAGTAAATGACAACAGGTCACTAAGCTTTGAGCAAAGCCTCTCTCAGTTATGAGCAGATACAGAAGATAATTTTGCCAAAGTAGTTAAGGACTCAGAAAGGCTTTTCAGGACATCTTACTTTTGCCCTTCCCTTTTTCCTTGGAACCAAAGCAGATAATCCATATGGCATTATTAAGTAGTGTTTCCCATTAATTTCCAATAGTTCAAACGACGAGATACTCTTTCAGAAGGCTATTCCACGACCTAACAGACTTCAAAGACTCTACAAATACATACCAGCAACTAACTTTATTAGTCAGCAGTAGATATCAGCAGGACTGACATACAAGCTACAGAGAGCACATCTGTCAATAACAGGTTGCTACACATGCTCTCAGAACCAGGCATCTTGAAAGAGATCCAGCAATAAGAAAGGTCTTTTGAAACGTCTGTTATTTTAGCTTCTGATGGTCACCAGTAGGTGTTAAATCAGACAAGAAATGTGATTTTTAATTCTGACAAGGTTTACAGCTACTCAAATTATCTAAACGAACCAAGTTCTTGCTTGCCTGTTCCAGATGAATTAAATACGTTTCCATTAAAGTGCCTTTTAGAATAAGAAACTGATTAAATCATAATTGTGGGTTTTCATGTCTTTTTTCTCTTCTCTGAAAGACTTCTAGATCCGTGTATACACAATTCATTAATAAAAGTATTTTCTTCTGACTGCCAGTCCTCCAAACTCAATTTATTATCTAAGAGTCACTAGAACCAGCCTCAGCCTAGTTATTACCAGATAAACATTTTTAGAGCCGAATCAGGGCTCACTGACACCTCATCAACTCCACTCCCTTTTCACTATTGTTTTTATTAGTAGTGCGACAATGGTCTTCATCAACAAGTTCCTCAAAGATCAGTTTTGAAATGACTAGATGCATTAACAACCTCTGCATAAAAGGTGGGTATTAAATTGACAGCATTGTGGAGATGCTGTAAATAAAGAGGACAGTCAAAAAAAAAAATCTAGCAAGAAGAGCCAAATCACCTTAATGATGGATAATAAGAACAAACATAAGAAATACTAAGAATTTTTGCTCTAAACCTGGCACATATTGCATGGAAACAAGAGGAGAGAAGACAAATGCAAGCACATTAGAGAAATATAGAGAAGCTATGCTAGCCAGTGACTAACTGAATGAAAAAAGCAACTATGATCCCAGCATACATATGATGGTGTTTCTCCAAAATCCATGGATCGATCAGTGCTTTTGAAAAGGCACTTGCAAGACTCCTTGTGTACACATCTTTAGTTGGGTGTGTTAAAAAAAAAACTGAAATCAAACAGGAACAGGTGCAGAATAGGACCACTAAGATCAGTAGAATCGTAAAGAAGACTGGCAGATCATCTATGAAATGCTGTGGAGATTTTACTGCAAGGGGAGGCTTACTTGGCCACTTTCTGGTACAGATTAGGCCACCAGCTAGCATATACCTCAACCTAAAAGCCTGCATTTTCCCAACAAATGTATTTACTTCAGAATTTATCATCTGTTACATTATACCTATGTTATTCTTGCCTTTTCTTCCTCTGTAGTATCTTGTTCAAAAAGTTTATGGGACACTCATTTCCTCCTTGGCAGCCTTCACTTTGCTGCTCCACTCTCCTGCCCTTTTTAGACTACCACTCCTTTGAGCCCAGGTTTGAGCCAAGGCTTCCGCCCTGCTTTACTGCCTACGGACACCATCAAAATCCCAGCCCTGTCTAAGCTTTCAGACATTGTTGCGGCCATGGGGGTCAGGACACATGGGAATGCCAGCCTTTCTGCAGTGACAGGAAAGGCAGTGTTGGTGGTTGCTGCCTCCCAGCTGGGACTGATGATCTGTTCCAATGGAAAGTCAAGACAGATTAGCTGAAACCACAGACGATTTAATCTAACCTGTCTGATTTCAAACTGGAACAGAGATGCAGAAGCAGTCATCTGGCCATCCCTGGACTCAGCTGGGAGACGGCAACCCACAGGGACGCCTCCCCAACAAGACAGGAACCTGCCTGCGTGAGCGCATCTCTGCCAGAGAGTTAAACTAATCTGTTTCTGCCTCATTTACCTATTGCAATAGGCTGCACGTTTTGATAGGAGAGCAGCAGTAGGAGGCCAGCCTGACACTTTCCATGAGTCTCTCAGGAAGCTGTAAGATAGCACAGAGTTGAGAAGCAACCTGTCTCTTCACTCTAAGCCCAAGGACAGAAAATAATGCCCAGGGCTCAATTATCAATTTTTGTAACAGACAGAAGCTACCAGTAGGTTGCCACAAGGCTCTGAATGAGCATCCACATTTCCAAATATCTTCACGAGAGATTTCAGGAATGGAGCAAGTAGAAAGGAGACAACTGTTACTGATGACAAAAATTCTTAGCTGAATGTGATTTCCAGTACCAAAGTCAGTGCTTATGAACTGCTGAATAAACTTGGAATAAATCGAGTGAGAAAAGGAGCCCTGAGAAGTCTTTTTACAGGATATAACTGCACACTTACAACCTCAAGCTACCTAGTACTCGGCAATATGAAACCTGCCATAGAGCTTTTGTAGAATTCTATAGAATATACTTCCTTCTCATTTGTTTGACACTTAAAGCTCACTTGTTTTTATCTGGGAAGTCCTTCCTGAATCACAGGTGCTGCTTTTGGGTGTTGCAACATCATTGATGCCATCAGCTTGCTGATAAGAACGTGACAACATCCCATCCTGTTACAGATGTAATCTCAATAGGACCTCATTTGAGAGGCAATACGCAGAAACAGCCACTTGCTGTAAAAGAATACGTTTGCAAGATTAAGAGGTCAGTACCTTTTCAGACACAAGGTTTTATGGGAGTGCGCAGCTCCAAAGGGTTCAGCTTGGCATTAACTAAGTGATATTTCATATAAAACTTTTCAAAGGTTGTATTTCTTGCTTCATAAACTTGTGGAATGAACCTGGATGTTAACCTTCGTGCATGGCAGTCTTCCGATGGAACTTGCTATCACAGAACGTTATAGGGTTATGTGCCATTAGTTAATCATTTAAACAGAGATAAGAAATGGAAATCATGGCATTTGGGTCTGATACATTCTAAGGATCTGCTGACTCTGCTGTTTGGAGGAGAGACCAAAAACACTTAAAACTTTTCTTCAACTGAGAAAATTACTTCTTTGTCTCTCATCCACAGCCAAGAAAGTCTTTCTTGTTAAATATTATAAAAAATTAAGAGTAAGACTGAAGTTCTTATTAAATCCAGTCTTCGAAAGTAAATAAACAAAATTAATAGAACCAGGAGTTTCACACTTGCATTGAGACGATAGGTGCTCTACAGATATCAAAAATTAAATAGCTGAAACAGTTCTTCAGACACTGCGGCAGCCTAGGCATGCCTTGACAGCATGAGATGTAAAGGTGATACAAGTAAAATAGTCTGTAAATGTTCTTGGTCTAATTGAAACAGCTCACCAACTCTGCTCAATCTTCCATATGCTACGGGACCAAGAGACCACCACCGCTTTCCCCTTGAACTTTCAGGATTCTTCTGAACCACTGTTCAGTACCTGAGAAACGACTAGAGTTCTTAGCATGATGATAGAGCTCCTAAATTGACTTACCAGAACAACACTAGGTAACCTGCTGTTGAGCAGCACGATACCTTCTTCCCTTGTGAACACTGTTTATATCTGAATAGCTAAGTCCACATGAGCTGGGATTTACATTCTTCTAGGTGACAACCTAAACTTCTCAATGAGGCCACCACCAGTAATCGGCCTAATGTTTCCCTTTTTAACAAGCCATGATCCAATGCAAAGCAAACACACTCAGACTTCTTCATTTCTCTGTGCATCACTCTATTTTAGGATGTTGCTCTAAGCAGTGGAGCATGTGGAGGCTCATTGTGCTGCAGCTCTTGGAAATGGAATAGTTACAGAGGTCCATCAACTGCCTGCCTCATAGTGAAAGAAAGTACTATTTGGATTGGTTGTGTAGAGAGCAAAGAAGAGGAGGAGGATCTCTGCCATCACAGCTGCCTTTCTTCCCAGGGAGAGACCAAATGAGGCTGGAACTGTTCATGAACATGAAACATGTAGAGGAAAGATCTGTCCTTTCCTGACCAGAGACATGAAGAGAATACTACCAACCCCAGGAGCAGCAGGGTACAGGGAGCCTTAATTCATTTATACAATCAGAATGAGCTCATGCAAATGGATTCAATTTCCCTTTTATAATTGTTTCAATCTTATAACACATTGCTAGAAATTCTTCTTTGCAAAAAGATGCAAAAGCAACAAAGACAAACACGAGCCAAAGTACAATGATCCGACTGATCCTTTTGTAACTAACCAGAAGATAAACAAGGATTAAACATAGCTAACCTCTGTTTACTATTCCAATGACAAAACCACTTTTAGAAGAGTGTTTACAAAAAGGGCATATTGTTTCAGGCCTTCCGAGATCTAGCTCTCCGCAGAAATAATTTGTAACAGTCAAATGTTTATCATTTACAGCATTTCAAACAGGGTAACCCCAGGAACTAGAATGCAGCTGGCAGATGGTGAAAGAAATTAAGCTCATGACATGGTTCAGTAAACAGCAAATTACAATAAGGTGGAGGTGCTTCCCACCCCGGGACAACTGCTGCACTCAGGCACTTTCTAGGGCCCCACTGAAACACACCAAAACTTCCCTGACTTCCGTCGGCACAAAGCCAGCCAGTAAAATTTAACTTGCCGGGTTACCTTGAGACTGAAACCCAGTGTGCAAGCAGCCCTTTCCTGGCTCTTCTGTCTGTGCTCTTTACCAGGAGCTGCTCTCCTGCAGAGCCTGGCAGCACTCTCCAGGCAGATAACTACACACCACAGGATTAGGAGTCTGGGACAGGGGCATAGGGGAGTCGCACAGATCTGTGCTGGAAATGAAAACTG
The DNA here is from genome assembly GCF_009769465.1 of Tauraco erythrolophus. Classification (NCBI taxonomy): domain Eukaryota; kingdom Metazoa; phylum Chordata; class Aves; order Musophagiformes; family Musophagidae; genus Tauraco; species Tauraco erythrolophus. Next base: position 23,571,860 of record NC_141474.1, on the reverse strand, counting down.
GAGATGGTAATTTCATTTTCATTTAACCTACTTAAAAACAAAGGGAAATGAAACCTGTATACGATCGGTGTCACTTGGATATGACTGTATGCTCTGGGTTACAGGGAAGTGAAAAAAGACTGCTTGCAGAGCATTAAAGGATTAGTTACAATTAAACAGTTTCCCAATTCTGGAAAACTAAACCTGTAACCAAATGCCCAAGTTGGAAAGTCCTGGGAGAAGGGACCAATAATATACTTCGTATTTGAGCATCCTTCCTTTCCCAAAGAATTGATATACTCCACCCTGACCCTTGAAGATTTTTTCTTTGCACTGCTTTTCCCTGTCTTCCTGTTGGGTGGAGATTGCTGGAAACCAGAGACTGAAGGTATACTTTGGTGTATAGGCAACTAAAGACACACACTCTTATCATCACTTTTCCTAATACAGCCACAATGTTGAATGTACAAGGAGTCTTGTGGAAGGACACCACGTAGACATTCCTGCAATCAACCTGCTGCCACATTCTTCCATGCTGGCATCCTTCCTACTCATGTTTCAGATAATCTCCCTATTTAAAAAGCTCTGTAATTCTCAACATTACCACTGAATAATATATTTATTAATTTGTTAGTGCCACTAACTGTCCCTGAGGCTTTTCTTGGGAATGTGTGTCAGCTTATTGATTCTAGCCCTCCCCCCCGCACTGCTTTCCTCCTCTGCCAGGCAGGCAGGAACGTACTTCTGTGCTGCTTCAGGTCATAATTGGAAAAAAGATAGAAATGTTCAATATGACTCATACATAATTCAGCTTATCAGCTACCCAGGAGAAATGAGAAGAGAAGGTATATGCACGTTTATTTCTCCTACTATCAACAGGAGAAATAATTTCCAGCTACACTAAGTCTATGTAGTTTGGTCACAACAGGATTTGCAGTTAGAAGGGAAAAAATGAGAGACATGGGAGCAGAGAATGAAAGGGTAGTAGGGAACCGAACTGTTAAAAAAGATTCACTTAGGCGAGAATTCCCGATTCCTCCAGGAGACTGGACTCAACGCTTTTCTCTTAACATTCAGAATGGAATAAGTTGGCAATTAGAAGGGATTATCTGCCTCTGATCTGTAAAACATTGCAGAAATCTAAATAAAATAAAGCTCCAGATTAGTTAGCTACAAAGACATCTAATAGCAGCCTGCTAAACCCTGACTGTGACTTCTGGATTTAATGTTAAGGCCTATGTTCTAAAGAGAAAATTGTGAAGAAGCCTTAAAACTTATTGTTATAAAGGATTTTTAATGTAAAAATCAATACATGCTGTGTATTTAGCAGCATGTAACCATGAGGACGTCTATGATAGAGCTTTGTCACGCACCAGGGACCACTGCATTAGTCAAATTCTTGAAAGGAAGTGCAGAATGTCTGCATCATTCAAACTGCCACCTGAGAGCAATTACAGAAATTATTTTAACCCCAGAAGCAGAGAGAAAATCCAATCCTAGTTGACAGTCTTGAGGTTATCAAGGGTTCCACATGAAAGGTGTCACTTTCAAATACCTCTACAAAATTTATGTTAGGAAAGTAATGGCATTAACAGAGAGGTGGGACAATTATACTATTTTTGGAGGCCATTGAAACTAAATACAATCATAACCAGGGCACTGAGCTGCAATATCCACTTCGCCAACACGTAAGCAAAAAAAAGAATATTAATAATAAAAAAAAAAAATCACGTTCCCAAAATGCAGAAAAGGCATAATCTTAAGGCGGACACCACGGAAAAATAAGATAGCATGACTGAAAAAAATAAAGACCTGTCCACAGAAAGTCTCAAAAAAGAGAAATAAAAACGTTTTTTTCTTACAGATACCTCATAACAGAACTCATCATCTTTGTCAGTTAAGCCAACATAAGAGGCACATGTAGCTCTTCATCTTCTGTAATCAAGCTCACAACTCTATAAGCATGAGTACATAAAATCTGTTACATAACAAATGTTTTTTAATTTTGCCCATTATGAAAGTGCCCAGCATGGGGACAATACTCTTCAGTTAGAGAGGAAACCACAGCCCCCAGCCTGCAGATCATTTTTGACCTTATGGGATCAAGTTAAACTAGCATTACTCCCAATTAAAGGAAGTTTCCAAACAGAAAAGCAGGCTCTGTGCCTGACTGGTAGTGACTTTTGCTTCTGTGGCTCTTAAATTGTGTGCTCACATGTCTTTTCCTGTCTCTGGTGTTTCCTAACATTCCCTACTTATGTGGTGGTCTGCAAGTTTTACCTCTTCAGGAAATCAGCAGGAGCACCACGGAGCTAAGAAATACTGTTGTGCTCCTTTATGCAACGCATGTCTCTGTGGGCCTTTGAACATTTAGCACAGAGCAAATAAATTATTAGTGTGCGTGTGCATGTGCATGCATATCTAAGATACATAAAGGCAACTGCAACCAAAGGAAACAGGAATGTGCTTGGAACAGTTGGGTATTCAAGTATTTAGTATCACAAAAATCCAGTTGCAAGAAGCGTTTAAACGCAGATCTGCACGTAAACTGCTGAAAGAGCTCCACTGAGCTTTACGCGCTCACATACATGGCTGCAAAGGCAAGAAGTAACAAAAAGGATTTGATTTCTCCCCCAATAATTTTCAACTCTGTAGCACCTGTTATCCTATTCTTAATAATACTACTCCTGAAGAGCAAGCCGATCTTTTAAGATGCCCCACCTCCAGAAACAAGACACACAATCACATCAAGTATTGAATGATTTCTGTGATTCCCATCACTGCAGTGTCTGAGCACATTACAGTCGTTTAATGTATTCTTTGTCACAGAGAAAAGAGGAAAATATGATTACCTCTATGCTACAAATGGGGATAGGAGAACAAGGGACAATAGGTAACTTGTCATGAATGGCTGGCACACTCACCAGTCTCCTCTGGTTCAAAAATCATACAACAGCAAACGCTTCCCAGTCTAGTTTTTTCACTACTCAAAAGCTTCTACATCAATCCATATACACCAAGCAATTTGCCCAAGCCTTTTCCTGCTTGTCTTAGTAAACGCAAGTGAAAAAAGAAATAAATTCATTCAGGCAAGCGTCCTGGATTTGTAACATCTCAGTACATTTACAAAATCCTATATATAAACAAATAATGCAACACATTAATATGCTGAAAAAAAACTCACATTTCCTTAAAAGAAGACAATAATTCTGACAAATATTTTTTAAAAAATCAACTGATTACAAGCTTTTTTATATCTAATACACCGTTCTTCCACACAACATTTCATTTAGAAGAAACGACATAGCAAGCAAAATAAAACCTGCTCATATAGCAGACAAAGATCAAAATCTATTCTTTAACGGGAGAAACAGAACAACAAGTTGTGACTACAGTGCAAAGTAAACCCAGCTAAATTCCACATCAAACTCAAAATCTGAAGAGAAACCTGAAAACCTACTCAAGAACTGATTTAATCCAGAAGGTGCAGCAACATAGATTAAGTTTCTGACTGTCAGATACAATTCTTAGAAATCCTGAAGACAGGTATTATATCAAAGCAAACAGATGAGAAAAGTATACAAATGTCTCTATAGCTAGCCCTCCAAGCTATAAATGACACACCTCAATCAGACAACTAAAACACTTTAAAGATTAGAATCTGCAATCCTGTCATGACTGTCTCAAAAATACTAGGTTTTATCACTGGGAGAAATTACAGCAAAAGATACAGGCAGAGCACAGCTTTTCCAAACCAAGCTAGAATATCACCATGTCATTTGAAAGCACCACACCAACATGCAAGTAACAAACCCATGTCTTCTGCCACCTAAGGCACGAAAAAACTTCCTACTTACCTTCTAACACCGTTAATTTGGCACTCGTGTTTATCTCCCCAACACTATTGGTTGCTGTGCACTCATAGATAGCTTCATCTCGATGAACACGCAGGGGCTGTATCCGCAGAACTGATCCTGATCCATCATCAAACTCAATAACCTTTAACAATAAAAAGAAAACACTTCTTTACTGGTATCTTCTACAACAAAAAATGGAAAGCCAAAACAATCCCGGGATTAAAAACCAAAAACCGAAACAAAACAAGATATATTTTATCATGCAATTAGTCAAGTGTTCCAAGACCAGAAATGCAAAAATTTCAGAGTCAAGAACGTATTTGTCCTCTGAGGAGACCAGAACAAATGAAGATCCAACGAGGTTCTTTATGAATCAATTAAGGCTGACAAATTATCAACCTGGTAATAAAGATGTGGATCTGATGATTTAAAACATCTGAGCCATATTTGCACTAATGGTTTTACTAATCACACTGATAGCAATTTAGTGCCAACTTTGACCTTGATGGAAAAGCAGAATGATATACTCCTGTGGGATTACGAGGAAGATAGTAACAAGACTAGAATAAAACCTTGAGCACCTACAGTGCATGCTAACTCCAGCAGAAAGCGAGGGTTTTTAACGTCCTTCAGCATTGGGTACTTTGCAACTATGGCATAATCAACAATGATGTAATTACGATTCCTTCCCCGGCATAATAAATTAATTCCTTAATAAATCATTGCCTTTCCATCCATCCTGCTAAGCTGTAACGTGCATTACTCTAACTTCTACTTGGAAGAAAGAGGAATTTGTTAGTTTGCAGCTGGATCAGTATAAGCTATTCCTTAATGGCAAGGCTATAAAGGCACAGCCTCAGGCCACTCTTAATGTCAACTCATCCTTGTCCTATTACTGAGCACAGCAAAAGTTGGAAATATTAACTCCACTGCAGATGGTGACAGCATGAGGGAAAGGCACAAGCCCCCTTCCTGTCACTTGGGAACTGCTGGGCCAGATGAAGAGACTAAGCTATACTTTGTTCCAGACCCATGTACGTCAGCCCAAGACCTGCATTACTCCCATGCAAAACCTCTATCCTATTTTCAAGAGCCCTGTTCAGAAGTGCTTCTTACAGCATAAAGACCAAACAAGTGAAAACAGGAAGGAGAAAAATAACGTGCAGCTCAAGACTCTGCAGTGGCAGGAGAAACCGGAAGAAATCAAAAGGTAACCAGGACCACTGAAAATCCGTTATTCCTTACACTGGAAGGAATAGCCCTTCTGTTCTAAGTAATAGGAACAGCTTGCAAAATTCCCTAATCGGGGATCAAGCAGCAGCAGACAGGACAGAGAAATGTGAACATCACCATAGTACGTTTTAAGGAATTAGGTTTTTTTTTTTAAATTAAATATGAAACTGTGACAAAATACTAAACTTTCTATGACCTTTACACAGGATAAGGCTACTGGCAAATTTTAAAACAAGACAAAATGAGACACACAGATTAATTCACTTCAGTGATAAGGACTAAAAAAAACTAAGAGATGAAACAACAGAAAAGCTCTTTTGCCCTTACTATCCTTTGAACAAATGCTCTGCGTGAGAGGAAGAGAGCTAAATTACTAAGGACCTGACAGACACTGAGACCAGAAATGCTGTTAATTTGCTAACAATGGATACCTGTTTTGTGTAATAATTCAGCATCTGTATACATCTGATTTGCTTATGTTTTTTTTTTAATTTCAACTGAATTCCAATTTTCCTCCAAATAAAAGCTAGCTTAGTAATGAGGCAAAATTAATAGTTATCTAGAAAAATAGTATTCACTATCTCGTAACACAATAAAAATACCTCAACTATATATCAAAACTGATGTGAATAAAGGTATGAAATTGCTGTATAAATGCATATAATACGGCATAGCCCTCTGGTCAGCCACAATAAGTACCAAATTCACTATTAGGTTTTATTTACTTATAAATCAGAATGTTTAAATGGTTACTATACAACGAAACTTAACCTTTATTAGGGAAAAATAACAATGTAAAACAAGATTAAAATTGATTACTTTAATCAAGGTTTTCTGCTCACATACAAAATCATGATTAAAATTGGTGACTTGAATCAATCCATTCTAGGCAGCAAAGTCATCTTGTGCTCCAGTCGGAAAAGCAAAAACATCAAAGACAGGGGATTAGAGGAAAGGCAGCAGAATGGTAGAAGGGTCACATTTCCAAGGGCAGTTTTAGAGAAAAAAAAAAAAACAAGCCCAAAAAAGGAAAGTAGAGAAAAAGGTAGAGAAAGTCAGTGAAAATGTTTTTGCTATTTAAAACATGAACCACATTGGACTCTTTTTCAAAAGCATTTCTGATACCTGCTCTTCCCTCTCCCTTTCACTCAGATTTTAGTTCACTGGGAAGCCAAATTACCCCTCAACATGACTTCACTATTCCCCTTCCAAGTGCATTTGCGGGAGGAATGGCAGTAGCCCTCACTTAGAAAGCCTTCCAATAGCATTTCGGCATCCCCCTTTTGAATTTCACCAGGGATAGCAGACCAATGACGTACCTTACCAATTTTCACAACAAAACCAGAAAATTATTTCTAGATCCAACTCTTATATGCCCCTCAATTCAGTGTAAGCCTCAGTCTCCCATTTGAAAAAGGGTCTCCTTCCTATGTGCGTGCTTCCAGCATCATGTTCAAAGGACAACACCTGCCTGCTCTACGGATTGTATTGCTGCAGGGAAGGAAAATTAACTTTACGCTAAAGCTCTAGACTCTATTGTAGTGATGCAGAGATACCCAGGTTGTAATGATGATTATTGTAGAATTAAGATCTGCAAGCATTAGATCGATTACCAAATTTTAATTTTTTTTTTTTTTGTAATTACCTCAAACCGCTGAGAACTGACTTTCTTCCCCTTCTTCATCCATGTGATACGAGGTTTGGGCTCTCCTGTTGCCTGACACACAAAAGAGGCCACTCCTCCAGAAATCCCAATCTGATCTTCAGGAGCTTTCATGAACGTTGGCTTGCCTGGAAAAATAACCACATCACCTTCATGAGGACACAACATCAGACAAGCAAGGAATGTGTCACGTTAATCCAAATTATAAGATAATTGGTGCTCCTACTACAAATCCAGGTTGAATGGCCTCGGCTGCACAAATTCAGTGCAGACTGCAACATGACAAGCACAGTTTCTGCTTGAGTACCTTTTTTTTCTGAAATGAATAAAGTCCATCTGGCTTGCCTGTAAATGAGGGCAATAGAGGGCTACCCCCGGCCACCTGGGCATTCATTCAGGTATATGACAATTTGGAACCATTTTTACGGTTTATTTTTTTAATAAATGGATTTTTGCAGGTTTATAACATGGTCACAGCACCAGAAATTACAGAACAGCTGACACACCAAACCTACAAAATGTAGCATACATTGATATTAGTTTTCCTGAAAGCCGTTAAGACATTCATTGAAATTAACAGACACAATTTTAAGTATACAAATAACAAGCTTTAATTGCATTTTAGATGTGAATTGACGTAAGAATCCTACGGTCTATACGTATTTAGAAACCTGCACAGACTGGCCTACGCTTGGTAAGAAACTAATCACTGAAAGTGAAAGTCAGCAAAGAAACCAAAGTGACATTCAGTCCTGAAAGACTCAGCAAAATTGAAAAAAGTATATCACATAACATTTTAATAATCAATAAAAGAAGTTTCATGAAAATACAGTTGTGTCTTCTGAATTTACATGACAGACTTGGATGGATAAAACTAGGCATTCAGGTTGAACGTTTCTATTTTTCTTCTGCACTCACTGTTCAAGAGAATTTTGCCATACGTGATCTGAGGGTCATTTTGAAACACTGCTTTGTCCAAGTGAGAAGTGTTTGATGATCTCGTATCCCTATAAAGCACTAAAACATTTAACTCCACAGAGGGATTTAACAGAGTCCACCCATGATGTCATTCAGCACACAGGTCACATTTCAAATACAATTCTGATCAACCACCTCAAAGATGAACCTGACCTATAAATGGGGCAGAGAGCTGCTGGGATGTAGAAAGGGGTGAGAGGAGGAACCTGTTCAACCCCAAGGCACTGAACCAATGTCCCCAAAGGAGCTGGCGGTGGTTCTGCACCTTCACATTCCGGACACGTCCACGAGCGTGTCCTTGAGGGAGAGGGGGACAACATCTGTAAGCCCAGGTGGTTTAAACACTAAGCTTTTGAAGAACTGAGGGCTGAGTTTCTCCAATCTAGGTGGGATACAGACTCAGTGACCCAAAAAGAAGACAATCTTTAAATGCATTTTCCTAATCTGTAAGAGATTAAAATGCTAAAGGTGTGGATGGAAGTTACGGCTGAGCCAGCTGGGCAGCGTGCAGGCACTGCAGAGGGCAGGGTCCTTGCTCTGCCCTCGTCCCTCTCGTCTCCCCTCCAGTCACCAGTACCCGAGCCCCTGCAAGCAGCTCCAGGGTCACCAGAGCCTCTGCAGAGCAGATTCAGGCTCCATACCTGGCAGAAAGCTGCTTTTATTTTTTTTCTTCTTTTCCAAGCAGGGTTAAGGAACACCGTGGATCAGGGCATGGGGGTGAGCCGGTGGGGACAGTGGACGATGGCGGCTGTACCTCCCCTCAGCGGCTGCAAACTGGCACCTGCCACCCGAGGCTGTGGAGTACAGCTGTGCCCTTGAACAGCAATCACTGAGGACCTGCTGAAACTGCAGGACTCTCCTTAATCCCAGGCTCCTGTTCTGGCTTAGCCCATGCTAACTGCTTACCATCCCTAAGCAGGGACGTATGTGGGAATCTGGCCACCTACCAAGATCAGCCCATCATGGCTTCAGAGTGAAGGACATGGTCAGATCAGTTGGCATCACATGGAGAAGCAACCAACAGCTGAGGACATACTCAGCAGAGAGGGGCTGATGGCATGCTGCTCCTGAGACAGCAGGACAGCAGACCTCAAATCCTGCAGTCCTGTGCTAGGGAGCCCACCAACTGCCCGCATGGACCACAGGCACCAGGGATACACCAACCCCAAACCAGGTGGTCTGGAGGTCACAGCTGAGACACCATTCTGCAGGCCTGGATTCCCTACTACTGCTGCTTGCTCGGCTTTGTTTTCAAAAGGCCTTTGCAGACAGTGGATCCACCAAGGTCAGCACTGGCCACGCAGATCTGAATACATATGCCCTGTCCTCAACAACATTCTGAAGGAAGATCACAGACATGACCACAGAAATTCATCACACACAGGTGTACTGGATTTTGCCATCCCTAGAGAAGAGAGCCCTGAGGACTACACAAAGAAAATAGCTCAAAACCCAGAAAATGCCTTTTGTGACACGATGGCTGCTGTCTACAGTCTTTGGCACATTGTCCTGACATGAGGAGCAAGCAATTATTAAGTGTGCTTGCTTAACTGATGCTGATTTCACATATTTACTCACCTATAATCACGTCTATTTCTACTTAGTTTATATTTACATATATCTGTGTTTATTCACCTCTCATCTATCTCAGTGAAATGTTAATTTACTGTTCAGGCTGCTAGTGATTGCAGTGTGATTGACTGCTTTGCTGTGCAGTGTGCTGAGCTGATATCTTGTATTGCATTTCAGCAGTTGATTTGTTCTTTTAGTTTTCTGTTATTTACTCTGTGATCTTAGTAAAATAGTGTAAATTTTTCAAATGACAAATCCAACAGAATCCAAAAAACTTTTGCCCTTGAAGAATACAATGCAATTATCTCTCTCACTGTACAGCTATTCCTCAGCTCGTACACTAGGACTTACTTTACTTTTGTACACCTTAAAAAAAAAAAATCAATACTATTAAAAACCAGAACAAAAAAGAAACTGAATGTTCACAGGCAGTAAAACCTAAAAAACCTGCTGCCTTGTTCAGCTGGAATTTACATTGTTGTAATGAATCTTTTTCCCCTGCACATTTAACTGATTTCTGGAAACCATCTAAATCCTCTGAGACTGGTCACAAAAGTATACTTGCATATTAAACTGAATTCTCACACACTCTGGGAAAAGGAATTTCTACAAAGGCACTTTAAACGTTTGTATACCCTAAAATTTTGAAATGGAAGGAAAGTACTAATTAAACAAACCTAAAAACCTGAGTCCTGGACCCAGAACAATAGTCAGACATGGGTATAAATATTTTTATACTGATTGGTAACAGTTACAGCAAATCCCAAAACTTATCTCAGTGAGAGCTAACAGAAGTGCGATAGACCATTCAGGGAAATCTTGGTGTCTGTGGAAAATGCATGTTAAGTGGACTAGACTACTTCTGCACCTCCCCTTCAACCAACATCTCTGTAATCGACTGCCAGGAGGAGGCTTCCATGAGACATGTCACTAGTTACCTTCAAAGGGCAGCACTAACAACCAGTAGGGATAGTGCCAGGTGGTGTCCAAGCAGTCTTTTTTAACCTGTTTTGAGTGTTTGCACTCAGGGTAGCCTTAGAAACACAACCAGGAAAAAATAAGGATGTACTGAACATACAGTATTTAACCAGCAACACAGTCGTTCTCTTTTTCCTCTCTTAAATTCAAAGTTACCAATCTCCACGTAAGCTTATGTACATGCCGAGCTTCAAGTTAACCGTTCATTGTTCGAACAAACTACAAATAAACATAGGGAACTGAAATGAGTTTTGCAGCGAAATTCTGTCTTTTCCCTGATGACTTAAGGATCATATTCCTTAAGACGAGTTTGTGAAATACCAGCTTGAGAGATAACCTCCTGAGCAAGTCTTGGGTGACAGCAGGGAAAGGTGCCGCATGGCTGGGTGCCCATCACACCCACCTTTGCTTACTCCATCACGTGAAGTAACAACAACCAGACTGGTGTATTTGTCATTTGATAACTTCAAGTCCAAACAACTCCATCCTCTCTCTCCCTGGTCTCTCTGCTTAGTGTCAGATCTCTGGAGCACATTCAGTCCTTACCCTCTAAACTAATTCTTGCTCTTCACTTCATAATCAAGTTCCTACTACACTGGGAGTGCAAATTACTGCTATCATCATTTCCATTCACTCATAAGCTTCAGGCAGGAGAATTGGAAAACTTTCACCTTCTTGGCTGAAATTTTCCATTTGGTCTTTGCTCAAAACTAAATTATTACAGAGAGCTTATGGGAACAACACAGTTCTGAAGAGGAAGATCGTGAAAAATAGAGTATTTTCTTACAAGAGGAAGAAACAGGTTTCATCTTATTTGGCTGGAGGCTGAAAAATAACAACTTGCTCAGACATGCTCTCCATTGAGAAACCTTTTTTTTTTTTAAAAAAAAAAAAACACACAACACAAAACAACAAACGAACAACAAAACAAAAACCCAAAACATTTCAGAAGAAAAGGACTTTCCTTTCACAGTTGATAGTGTTGAAACAGTCACTTGCTGAGCAAGCACAGATTCCTGGATAATCCTATAAAGTGCATCACAAGAAGGGTCTCATGATATGGAAGAGATGCTAGCAGAGATTTAGGCACGCACAAGTCTACTTCATAACGCTGGAAAACAGCATTAAACTCCTGCAGAGTCCTGGGCTGAGCTAGGGTGTGTGATGCCTTCAAAAGAAATGCTCCCTCAAATTACATTTTAAGAGGTCTACAAGAACACGGGTGCAGAAAGCCAGAGAGAGAAGCATAAGCAGACAAGTTAGGTATGCACTAATCAGTAAAGTAGTTGTCTGCCCTCCCCAGAAAAAGCAAATGTGATGAGTTTGGGAGGGGAACCTGAAGCCCTCAAAGGCAGAACTTCTGGTCTACTGGAGAGCCACTGACAGCTTTCCTGCAGGGCAACTCAGAGCGAGACAGCCAACCATGAACATCCATCTCTCTCATTCATGTTTCGTACATAAAAACACTGTTGTTTCCTGCTACTCCAGAGAATTTGCTTGTTGTGAAACAATTGTTGTAAATCAGAAAACCATCTCAGCAGCTATTTTAAAATTTGCCCTACCAAACATCTGTAGCAGAGTAGTAACACTTCAGTTCTCTTTTTCAGGTTTTCCTTTCTTTACCAGGGCAGTTCTGAGTCACTTCATCACATGTGGTGTTTTTAGGCTGTGAAGCTTTTCAGTGAACCCAAAGGACCTTCATAGGGAGAAAAGTCTCTTTTTGCCAGATTTCCTCCGAGGCCGAGGCACAGAGTTGTACCTTCCCTCCAACTTGGCAAGGTGTCTTCTATGTGAACCATGGCCTTTGAGAAGTAACATATGGTCTGCATTACCTGACTTGAAGAGCAGCCAGAGCCTTGAAAAATGATGCTGGGTCATGGGTATTTAGCAAAGATCCTTGTATTTTGCTACACATTAAGCACACATCAGTCACATAAAAGATGGTTCCTTGAAATTTTTTGGCTCTTACGAAATTACAAGTGTGTGAAACATAATATATGCCAACATAAACATGCTTCATACACCCAAATATTAACTTGTTTTATTTCAAAGACACATCATTAGATGGTTTCTTAAAATAAATGGGAAAATTAAAATGAATTCTGATGCTCTTTCAGCATTTAGCACCCACATCAAAATATACCTCATCCAAAAATTTTAATTCAGAAACTAGCTATCATACTGCTCCTCCTGTTCTTGTGGATGCTATTTTTCCAAAGAGTCACACACAGGTTTGAGAAAAATGAATTATTAAACACATGTCTGCAATTAAGTGTTCTATGAACACTCACCTGCCGCGAGTGATTTTAGAGAAAAATATCTCTGTCCTCATGCTACAAGTGCCCACTGTTCTAAATGGAACAGAAGGGCAGCCAAAAATAAGACTGGTGTTGTAGGAGAAGGGAGCTTGTATTTTTATCTGAAAGCTTTTATGACTTGGGCTAAATTAAGACTGAAAGTAGTTTCCTTTGTGAAGGAAAAAATTACAGTTGTGATATGAGATGAACTAGATAAGCACATACAATAGGCATACGTGGGTAACCTTATTTAGGTGCCTGGGCTAAACGAATTAAAAGAAGTTATTGACACAAGCAGGAAAAGATCATAATGGGAACAGTTCTTGAGCCTGGAAATTGTGAAATTCAGGTTTAAATCCCTGTCTTTAACCTTCTCTGTCACATATGGCAAAGCACAACTGTGCCTTAGCTTCCACTGTAAAACCTGCCCGCTGTTCTCACATGGCTACTCTCAGGAAGCATACGTGAAAAATGATGATGTGGCTCAGTTGTTATAACACGGGGAACAAACCAAGAACGACACAGACTTTCTCATATTCACAACTGACTTTGAAGTGGAAACAAAGTGGTCTAGAAGACAGAGGTGGCCCGTTCTTATACACACAGCAAGGGTATTTCTCTGTTTCCTCTATGATCATGGATGAGTGATATCTGCATGGATGGATGCCTGCTGGAAGGATACTCTGGCGAAACCTACTCGATGATTTCTCTCCTAAGCATCTGCCACAGGGCAGGAGGCAAGTTGACAGGCTCTCCAGCTATCCTTATGGTTAATATCCTTATGTTTTCCTTTCAATATACCCACCATCGTTTAAACATGGTTCCTGTCCCTTTGTGACCATTAGGAATATAATTTGGCAAAATACAATTTTTCAAACTTGCACTTCTAATTCTCATAAATTATACAAGTAGGAAGAGTCTGTCTGAGTTTGCAATAACATTTCTTTAACAATAGCTTACTATAGCATCAGTGGGTCTCAGTGATCACCATGCTAATTCATTCCTTATTTCCTCCTATTTCGGTTTTATTTCACTAAAATGACAGCACTTTGTAACTGAAACTTTTGTCCTTTATTGCTTGGTGCAAAGTACTTATTAAATAAATGCAAATATATATAGTGAGGTGTTGCATGCTTGGATACATACACAATTTTCATTTTATCCAGTGAATGGATCATAACCCTTTCTACCATCCATTTTAAAAAAACACTTAACAGCATCCCAATCACAGAAAATGGCATTCCAAATTCAACACATTCGTCAGATTGCTCTGAATTACAGGTTACCTAATGTTACCTGCGCATCCTCCTCTCTTATTTTATCATCTTATTGTCATTAGGTTTTAATGCTTAAGAGATTCCCAACGGCTAGGACAAATGATTCTGCTATTTCAATCCAATTTTAGTGGTTGAGTTTTCCAGCTTCAAGTACGGTTGTCCGTGATAATCAAATCTACAAACATTATTCTCAAAGCAAGATGCATTTCTCCTCACCTTCATCTCCTGACTTCCATAAAGTTACTCATAGATACCTTCTGAGTTCGTACAAAATGAAACCAAACAAAGTGAATGATTAATATACAAATAGCTTAAGAAGTAGGTCTTTTAACATGTTCAATGACCTCTGTAACTTTCAGTAGAAAAATTACATTACAAAAATAATAAAAGCAGTCATCCAGCAGAGGCTGTGATTTTCCCTAAACACTACCGGGAAATATGGTGAACTAAGATGCAAGGTACTCATTTCAGCAAGAAAGACTCACTGTGCCTTGTTTATATGTAGAAAGTTTAATTGAGGAGAATGCAAGAGAACATGCTAGGTCAAATGTAGAATTTTATCAGTATTTATAATGACTCAAGCTCAGAAACTCTTATAATCTTTGATTCCTGCTTCTTCACTGTCTCAGCAAACAGATGCTGCTCACAATTTCTAAAGGCTCTTTCCTTACCATAAGCCCAGTCTAAAGGCAAAGCCTTGGATAGGACCAAGGTGTCTGCAGACACACAGGTGGGAATCTTCAGAATGGCGTTTTCAAGACCTCTTTTCCCTTTTGCTAATACAGGATTTATAATTATTAAACCTGATAGAAAGCATCAAATAGTATTTAAGTCAAAATCGAATATCTTAAAATTTCTTGTTAGAGAAACATCTTAAAACCTGATGTGTCTTGTGTATTTCTGGTCAGTATTTGGACAGCTACACATAAACCAGCCCTGCACCAGTAGAAGCTGGGCATCCACTGCTGAATGCTGCTGCTTGGAGAAACCTGCTCATTCCACAGAAATACAGGCTAAAAGCTGTCAGTTCACTCAGGTGTTAAGGCCACAGTTACTGGATATCAATAAACTGCAGCAATAGCCTGTCATCATAGTATTGCACTTCAGTAAGTTTCTAATTCTCTTTATGAATCATGAAAATTGTTGAAAGAGTTCAAACACCTAAAATTAACTGACACGATACTGAAACAAAACTGTCTCAGTCAACCATCACACAAGGATGCTGTGCATCCACAGTCAGTGGTGCTGAACGTTTTGGGTGCTGATCCATTTGTGGAGAGAGTTTTAGGCAGGCAACTTAGACCTTAACGCAACGGGGAGGTGGTTTCTCTTCATATCATAGCTGCAGGGTGCCTACAGATTTTGCACACAGGGTGGCAAATTTTCTCCGTTATTTTTCAAGGCTGTTGTAATTGCAATGTCTTTCTCAAAGTGCCTGGCTGGCTATCAATGTGAGCTGCTTTACATCTTAGTAAGAAAATCCCTAGCTCTGACTAATCCCTGTGCTGTGATCGACTCTAGTCCAGGGGTTTTTAAAAGTTTTTTGTGTGCCAGGAAGGGGGGGGGGGAGGGGAATAAAAATCGACCTCTCTACTCTGACACCATTCTTACAATTGCTTCCAATAACCGAAATAACACGTAACTTGAAAAAGAAAAATATGCCAAAAAGTACAAAGCAGTCCTGCACAGGACTGGAGAATACTGATTAAAAACAAAGTAGAAAACAGCCCAGAAAAACATCCTTCTAGAATCTGAGGTAGTCTTCATTTCCCCTCCTCTGCTTTTATGTTTCCTCAGAGCATCTGCAGCCTGTGTGTGCAGCTTGCCACATATCCTGGGGAAAAGCCAGACCCCCACATATAGGTTTACTTTTGATTCTAACTCCTCAGTGTTTATACTAAGTATTATGCAGAATAGAAAAAGGCAGGAGAGCAGAGGAGCACTGCTCTAACTGCAGACCTTCCAGCAGCCTCACAGAACGGTTTTCTGCTTTGCTTTAATTTAAAATTGAAACCTAAAGTCAAATTTCCACCTGGTAATAGCTTAAAGGCACTTCCAATTAACTTGGTAATACACGCTTTCTGAGTTAATAAATTTTTCAGCCTCTATGTTTAATACAATTAAACATTTGGGCCTTTGGCCTTAGACCTTATTTAGCTTGAGAAAGGATTGCAAGGAGACTGCCTCCAATTATCACCACTTACACAACGTTCACTTACGGGCTTTCAAATGCATACATATAGAACATCCATTTAATCATACACAGAATTCAGTACCTGAATTCAGGGCTCCTCTCTCTTGCACAGAATACATACAACGGACAAGAGAATAATAACACCAGCTACGGGGCTCTGAAATTGGTCATCACGACACAGCCTGAGGCAGGATGTTAGCAGCTGTGCCTGCTCCTAAGAACTTACGTTTCCTTCCAAATCTGCATTTTGTTATTTGCAAATTTCTTCAAAACTTCAAAGTTAATAAAGTGTAAAGAGCCCATAAGATATGCAGGACCAGGAAGCAAAGACAGAACTGAAATCTTTTGCTTGAAAAAACATGAAAATTAATTTTGCCAGCATGCCTACCACATTAAACACCATATTCTTTTACACAAAAGGATTAAAAGGTTTTAATCCCTCTTTGCAAGTAGCTAGTCCTTGATTTAGCAGTCCAAAAGGCTTTGCCAAGCTCAGGTTTTTCCTCCGCTTTTAAGAATTAAAAGTGAGTGTAAACCTTATTTTGTAAACAGAGAGCATAGTACAATGATTTTAATAGAATCAGGAGCCAGAGTAAGCGACCTCTTCACAATATCCGTTACTAAAGCAAAGGTATCCCAGGTTCTCATAAGGGATCTGCATTTCATTTTAATGCTACTGTACGTTGTTCTGTCCTCCTAGTAATGAACCAAGTTTCTGCCTCATCTACCTGGTGAGGAGGAAAACTTTATGCTTAACGATAACGAGTGCACTCTGGCATTTCTGTTACACCAGAGATTCCACATTCCCCCCGCCCCGGTTTGTATCAACCTTTTTATCACGCAGCATCTGTAGTACGGTCTGCACAGAACCAAGAAAAATAATTTCCACGTTTAAATGTTTACTAGAGTGTGAAAAATTTTAGCAGGTAGCTAGGCACCCAAGCAAAATGCTCTCAAGTCTAAAAAAAAAAGAAAAACCTGTTACTTAGGTTTGCTCAATGTTACTTGAGATTCCCAAAGAAACAAGAATATTTCCCCACTAAAAGTCTTCCTCCAAGTCATACTCCTTGACAAGCCTGGATGCAGAGGTTCAACGCTTCTGGGAGACACCAGGCAGTGTTTTTTCCCCGTAACAATCTATTTTAGCAGTGGCTAAACAAAGGTACAGAGTCACACGCAGCTCAAAAGCCATTTGAGCAGAGTTTCATAGATTCATAGATTTCATAGATTTCTAGGTTGGAAAAGACCTTAGAGATCATCGAGTCCAACCATCCCTAATCCCCATTAAACCATATCCTCAAGTAGATCATCCACCCTATTCTTAAGCACATCCAGGGATGGGGACTCAACCACCTCCCTGGGCAGCCTATTCCAGTGGCTGACAACCCTTTCAGAGAAGAAAGACACCAGAGCTACGACCTCTGCCTGGCAGCAGGACGGCACTGGCCGAGGGCTGCTGAGCAATTCCAACCCTCCGCAGTAGAAAAGACAAGCACCAGAAGGGAATGCCAAGGCCACGGTGTGCGGCATCCAACTGCATGCTGACCTTGGTGCCACTGGTGGTGGAGCCAGTGAAGCTCCCGGAGCTGCTGTCTCCTCTCCACAAACTGTCCCCAAGTTTTCCCAAAATGGCTCTGTATGTATGTGGAAAACATCTGACTCCATCCAGGATGGGTATCGGGTGTCTGAAGCCCATAGTAAAGAGAATGACTGACACATGTCAGGGGTTTGCAGTTTGACAGTTGCTGCCATCTGGCCCCGCTCCATGCACAGGGCAGGGCAGGCACTTCATCCCAGGAGGTGCCCAGTCCCCTCCTCCACCCAGGGCTTTCTGGTTCAGTGAGAGCTGACTTCTAGAAAGGCATCAAAATTAATCACCTTCATGGTTGCTGCATTCTTGATTTAATTTTTCTAGCATCCATTCCTTGCTGTGTTATGAATTTAATAGATAAAATGAAAAGCTCTTTCCACTGTAATAACTTTTCTCTGTGTAGATGATCAGGTCAGCCTCTGTTTCCAAACTGAACTCCTTAAATCTCCAGCTACCAGGCATGGTTTCAGATTTGATTTTTTGTGGCCTTTTACCTGCACCAACTTTTACTTTGATTTCACCTGATTATGCATAGAGTTGCAAGAAAGGCTGAAAGCTGCAGTCCCTGTGGAGAAGGTACCGTTTGCCACGCTGTGAAAAGTTGCTGCGGCCACCAGGTCTATCCTGAAGCCCAGAATATAATGCACTGGGAGTGCGCGGTACTGAATTTGAATTTCCAGAGCTGGCCTGGGACTTGCAACCAGGCTGGAGCATGGGTTGAAGAGGAAAGGCTGCGCACAAGATCCACTGCACTGGGGGGACCCCGCGGGTGCCCCGTGCATGAGGGAGCTGCTGGGAAATCCAGCACCAGTTACCCTGCTGCACGGCGGTGCATGAATCTGAAGGGACTGAATCTGTCTAAAGGAGATATTTCTTCTATGTCATGAATTATCTCTTTCTTCAGCACCTCTGACAATATCTGTATCTCCGGGAAAAGGGAAAACCAGTTAACATCACCACTGCAGTAGGTATCTTGGCAAGGCAGCACATATATTCCACCAAGGAGGTGGTATTTGAGACAGTGTATTTTATTCTCACAAAGACAGAAACACTGCTGCTACCCAGAAAGAAACTTCTCTAGTTAAAAGCACCAAAAGTATAATACACACTGGAGGACATGTTCGTTGCCCACCACACATGCACTGACCTCAGCTGCAAGTCACTGATCTTGCTGTGACAGCAACTCCTGCAGCAACTGTTGGGACATGTGCAGACCAAAATCCAACAGAAAGTGGTGACAAAGAGTTACAGCACATGACAAAAACCAGAGAAACAGGCATCCCCGACATAGGCTTTCAGGCTGGGTACCCTTCAGCAGCAAAGACGTTACTGACCAGATCACACAGAGTCATGAGCCACACAGGCTGGCACGGCACCTAAAGTGTACTGTTTACCAAGCTGGCGTTAAGCAGGAGCTCAGTACAAACACTGGGAATGTCTTTGAACAATTAAAAGCATCCCATAGCTCTTTTCATGCATCTTGACTCGAATATGTTCTTTGTATTTGAGCTGTGACCTACTCAGAAATAGTTCTGGATTGTCCCTCAACCCAGACCTCCAGCTGCTTCTTCCACATCTCTCCTCACATCAGCCGCAAGTCTCAATTTCATGCAAGAGTCACACCACTGCAGAGGGTAGCCAGGAATTGTGAGCACTGTTGACTCCTCACCATCCACGCACCAGGATAAGCCCATCAAGGGAGAACCCAGAACTGGCGATACCAGCCCTCACGCTGACTTCTGCAGCCTGGAAAGCCGTTTATTCCCACATCCGAGAATTACAAACGCATGGAAGGCTGCAGGTGCCATGAGAGAGCTGTAAACAAGTATGCTGCTTACAGAGATTTGCTGTACTTAGCGTTTGCCTGCATCACTTATTTTCATTCTCACAGCTAGACAAAACTATCACATGCTACAAGCTTAAGGGACATGCACCATGCACACAGATGTCAAACCTGCAAGGTTCAGCTTGCTTTTAAGCTCTTAGTGGAGACTACACAGGATATATTTATAATAGAAACCAGATTTGTCTTTTAGAGTGCTGTGTGTAAGTCTCCCTCGCCCATCCGCGCTCTGCTGACCGAGTCCCAAGGTTCCTGGCTTCACACTCGATTTGCTGAACTAAAATCCATACCAGCAAAGAGGATGACAAGCTACCTCAGTGCGAGCTAACTGTGCTCCTCAGCTTTGATACGTGTGAGAAAGAAGGCGCTGTTTCCACCTCGGGGATCTGACATCCCAGTATATTTCATGAAGGACGTACACCGGGGTGAAACACAAATCTGTACACGAATCCGAAGCTTCAAAGAATGGCAGCCTTTCTTACCTCCTGCAAGTCAGCACATCGCTAAATCGTAACACAGCCTAGGAAGAGCAGGCAGATGAGCAAAAAGAGCCTGTCCAATTATGCCTGCCTCAAGTGAAATTTATTAGTCCCTCAGCTCTGTTAATGGTGAGGACAGCATACCTGTATATAGGCAAATGGATCTTGCTTAAGAATTAGCCATGCAGGAATAATCCCCTGCCTATCACCAATCTTTGATTTTCATGTTGGGTTTAAAGACTGACTTGAAGGCAGCTGCCTGCCAACTCCGCTTGTGTTCTCCAAGAATAAATGTTTATCAAAGGGGGGTTGCCCATTTGCTGAGTTGGAATTAGTTACACCAACAGGGTATCAAACTGGTTGCTACCTGTCATTGTTATCAAAGAGGAATTTGGAATAGAAACACTGAGCAGCAGCAGCAACCAAGCACAGGAGCCCGTCAGAGCAAATGCGACACAAGGCAGCCAAAACATGCAGGCACAGGGGGCTGGAAGGGCTCTCCGAAGCCAAGTCCTGTCCCTTGGCATCACAAGGGCTGCACCGCACAGCTGCTTTGGTAAATGGATCGTGCACCGTCTTAACATAGGTTTGAGTTTCAGCCACACTTCTCTTACTGGAAAACTGTTCCAAATTGATGGTCATGGAAACATCAGCTGGAAAATAGATTGTGGTTTTAAAAGTTATTTGTTGTCAATTATATCCTTGTTTGTATGCTAACAAAGACAACGTATACTTGTTTGTATGCTAACATGATCCTTTACCTGAAAAGGCTTCCATTCCATCTCTGTCCCTTTTCTCTCTTGCCCCCATGTATACCTTGGATCATAGTTACCCCCTTCTTAAAAGCAGTAAAGTGTTTTCTGTTTTATACATCCCCTGTGAGACCTCACACACCAAAGAGCTCCTCTTAAAAGAAAACAAAAAAAGGAAGAAAGAAAAAAAAGATACTGTGTGTTGATTCTTGCAAGGTCTCTTTGAATTCTGCATCATACTCTGTACAATACTTAGTCCCATTACCATCACCATCTTATTGAAAACCAAGTAAAAGTATGCATTTGGGTTTTAGCATCTTGAGAATATCATTCATAATCTTATAATCGCCTTTTCTTCTCCTCTCCCCCCTTTTTTTAAAGTTATGCAGCTGAATATAGCTTTTGTTAATTCTTCTACATAATTTAAACTATTCAATCTTACTTTAATTTGTACGATTACATCTACAATGTCCTCACGACAGACCATTTCCAAGTTTCAAAAAACCTGCAGTTCTGTTGATCATATGCAGAAAGTGCGTGTTAACAGGGCTGCTTGGAAACCTTCACTTTCATACACAAGCGCATCTCCAGATCCACGATTTAACCATGGTTATGGAAAGAACAACATTGTATTTGTAACTGGCCAGAAGCCTCAAAGGCATGTTTATTGTGCAAATTAGGAACTGTGCTCTAGAGTCACACAAAACATGCAATTCAGCTGTTGTTATAATATGACCTCAGATAATTAAAAGTGAGATGAAGGTAGAAAAGCAGGAGATGAACTGTAAACTGGGAGAACAAGCCCACCAGCACAACAGCAGCTTCCCACATTCTCAGTGCTTCAACTGTAAAAACGAGGCTGACAACACGATTTGCAAAGTGCTGAAATCACCCAACAGCACCAGTCATAATCTTAGATGCACATTTCCTTCAGTCAAGCATTTCCCCACTATTACTGGTGATAAAGCTGGCATATGAATTAAAGGTTTGAAAAGGATGATGACAGTACAGAAATTAACCACACATTAATTTAAAACTTCCAACTGTCTTGGCATTGTGAAGCCATCATGCTGCCACATACTGGAGAGATGCAACACACTGGTCCACCACGAGGAAATACAGCCTCCTATTCCAAGTGACTGCATCTTAAAAGCTATTAAGTGTTTTCATTGAGTTGCATCAAATCACATTTCAGAGGCCAGTGTTTAAAACTCCAAGTATTAGAAAGCCCCATTCAAAGTATTATAAATTCAGCAGTGGCACTGCAGCAGACAGGGATTTATCTTTCAGACTGCTGTGATCATTATTAATAATGTTACCAGCCACTTTTGTTTTGCTAATTTGGTGCTTCACCTATGAATAAGTGAACTTCATGAAATAAATTACACAGAACAACATTAGGGTTGTTCTTACTGTATTAACAGGCATCCATGTATGTAATTCATCCACAGCGGTTTCTGAGTATATCCACGCTGCCCATAATGCCATTAGGCACTGATGGGCTGGCCTGCAACCAAGCACACGCTTTATGGACTCCCTTCTGGATGGCAATGCAGTTGGACTGGTTGGAAAAGCCAGAGCAGAAGCATAGCAGTTGTCTAACACAGACCTAGCAACTCCAGGAAAAATTCCAGAGATGCCTTTCCCATTCTTATTTCCTTCCTGGATGTGGGGATTTGGTTTGGTTTTTTTTCGTTTCTTGGAATAATGATTCTTGAACAGATCAGTCAGAACGCTGATTGCTAAAATTAAAACAGCTTAAATTGAATGCAGGACTCTGTCACACATTGTCAAATGTGCTACAGAAAGGAAGGAGGCCAGAAACAACTTTGTTGCTGCTTCATTGCTGCCCAAGTGCGAGTTTGCAGTCACACGAGAAAGAGAAGCCTGAATTTAGGAGCTGATAGGCAGGATTAAGTAGAAATGTGTATTATTTTAGACTCCTCCTCTCTTCCAATTTTTTGCTCATCATTTTATTGAGGAAACAGACCTCAGCTGCTTGGGACATCTGCTCTGTAATTACTTTTTCAGAATTCTGAAGTTTCCTTAAAATCCAGGTTTGTTGCCACTTTGGCATGATTTAAAGAGACTGACTGTATATAAATGACTTAAAAGCACTGCAAACCTTTTTTTTTTTTTTTTTTTTACATCGAGAAGCCCATTGCCTTTATGAAAGAAACAAGTAAAACACTGCATTAGGAGTTTTAAAAGGGCCATTATCTGCAGGAAGCTGTAGCAAAGCAGTAATAGTGTCACTCACTTCCTAGAATTTGCTTTTTCTATCCTTCTATTAATTTCGATACAAAATCAAAGAAAACTATATTAACAACTTCTTAGCCAGTATATCCTAAGTAAACAGTCAATGCTTGCAGTTGGATTTACAAGTTCTTTACCTTTAGGAATTTAAGAGGAGGAGACAAGTGGTTTTGTTTCTACGGTCTTTCATTAATTATTGGTGACAAACAGCCAAGACCATGCAGTTGAGATAACTGCTCTCAGAAAGGGCAAGATATCCTCTGCTCCAAAGGCAGTTCAGCTCTTCCCACCTGCCACTGAGTGTCCAGAATGTGCTCTGCTTGCCAAACATGACTCACTGAACCCCAATTTCCAGTGCTACAGGCCAGGCTGAAAACCGGAGCAAAGAAGCTTGACTGTATCTCCTCCAACCTAAACAAGTGACAGCTTGCTGAAATATTCTTGTCCTAGTTACTTGAAGAAAGTGAGTGTTTTCAGACATCTTCTAACTAGTACACCTGCAAAGGATGGAAAAATAGGCATTACAAATAAAAAGTTGGAGCAGACGTAACTGTCTTCATGGAGCCTGACAGCACTTCTGCAACAACATAGGTAAGGAAAGGAGGAAAAAGGAAACAATTTTCTTCAACTGTTTATGGAAAAGGCTCTATTGAATCACAAAAGCATAGTCAGGAAGCGACTTCAAGAGATCTCCAGTTACACTTCCCGCTTGAAGCGGGATCTTCACCAACACCAGATCATTTGAGTCTTGCGAAGCTCCAAGGATGAAGAATCAACCACTCTGCTCCCATGCCCCTCTACCTTCCAAGAGGAAAAGCTGTTCCTAACACCATCTGATCCTCTATTTCAATTATTAATAGTGAACTTCAACACAGTTTCCTCTATCTCTGCATCTCGTCTCTGCTAAACTTATTTTCTATTATGATAGCTATTGAGCAACTGGATGACTAAAGATGGCAGATACTATGACTGTATGCATGCATCGGAGCCCATGTTTAAATAAACAAAACCACTATTTTCAAACATGGCTAATCACCACATCAATAGACTTATTAATGGAATTCCAGGACACGGTTGAATGCATGTTGCAACAGCAGGGACTGGCTTCAACAAACAAAGAGCTCCATTCCAACCGTATGTCTCAAAGACAAAAGAAAAATTGGAGCATAATCAAATGCAGTGGATTAAGTAACAAAAGAAATTAAACAAATGGACAATGTTTCATCATATACATTCTATACACACACACACAAATCTCCTGCTACAATTTTGAGCATGTCAATAGCCTATGAATCATAGACTAATTTAGGTTGGAAGGGACTTTTGGAAGTCATCTTTCCAACTACCCACTTAAAGCAGGGCCAACTTCGAAGTCGGGTCCAGCTGTGAAGCTGGATCAGGGTTGCCCAGGTCTCTATCCAGTCAAGCTTTGAGTATTTCCAAGGACAGACATCCCACAACCTCTCTGGGGCCCTGGTATAATGTTTGACCATCTTCATGGTGGGGAATTTATTTATTTTAAAATCATATATATTATCACTATTCGCCATGTTCTAGCTTATGTCTGTTGGCTTTCATTCTACCACCACTAACCCACCACAAAAGCCTGACTACTCCTGCTCCAAAACCTTCCATTGGGCAGCTGAAGACAGCAGTGATGTCCCCCTTTAAGCCATCTCACCCTAAGGCTGAACAAACCCTGCTCCCGCTCACCAGCTCAGTACCAGTGAATTGCGTGCCTGTACATCGGTCCATGATGCCCGAAACCCTTTCCTCATCACCTCATCAGAAGATGGTATTCTTTGCTACCTGCAAACAGGAGGATGCTACCTGCATTTAGGAGTGTCTCCCTCTCCTATCTTTCAGTTTGTGGCTCTGTGTTCATATGCATCTACAAGCTATCTGCTGTAAGCATAAAGTATGACCATCGTTAATGAAAGATGACTTCTTCCAATACCTCCAAGACCATATGAACTGTGCAGGATATCAACCTGCAAATTTATCTCCCTTACACAGAAATAGTACTTGACTAGCAGCCACAGCCCTCCAAGTTACCTTCACTTAAAATTATTTCAAATGTTTTCACATCTTGCAACACCAGCACAGGGAATGGCAAGTCCCCAATTACCATTATTCCCAGGTACCTGCTGCTTGCCATACTCCTCACACCCCTGGGTAGACAGCCATTTTCAACTAATTTTTTTAAATCATGTTTCCACTATTTACTTTCCCCTCCTCCCTCAGTTGAAAGACAGTTCTTCTGCTGTCCTTACTGACGCTTCTGAAGTGCACCACAAAACATGGGGGTATCCTTATCCTTTCTGAATCATGGTATGCTGGCATTCTAAAAGAAAAGCAGTTCAATGGAGCTCCTGCTACTCAGGACTGCTACACACACCACTAATATTAAACATTTTCAAAGACACTTCCCAACTTCCGTTTAAACACATCACCTCCATTTACATTCAGTTATTGTGTTAGTCTACGTACCAAATGAATCCCAGTTGCAACTTCCACTAAGTAATGAACTAACTGAGCATTTTAGAGCCACAAACAAAAGATTTTGCCTTTTTTGGATATTCTAAACCAGCCCTTTGTCACTGCAAAAAAGAGAGCTTGACATCTGAGATATAAAATGCTCAAAAGAAGGCTGAATCAGTTAATCAAAAGAGAATGATGACTGCAACAAACTTTATCAGTTCTGACATGGCAAAATGAGAGCAGGAGACCACTGTCCCGGGCTGGCGATTCCATTAACTCTTTGCATTACTATATTTCTATTTATTTTCCACTGTTCACAGACTACCAATAGCCATGCAATGAATAACAAGAGCAGCAGCAACATGTAGAGCCCACTGTTGTCAAGCCTCGGTTTTCAGGAAATTGCCTTTAGCAACTCTCCAGTCCACTGAACGTGGCTGTGGAAGAAGGAAAAGAATAGGTTCTGCTGCCAGCAGCAATCACAGCAGACAGGTTTTTTTTCTCTAACCCCAGAACGACTTTAACTTGGTCCACGAGAAACTAAACTATTTAGACTCTGTCATCATCACAAGAACTTCATGCCATGGGAAATATATATTCTGTATGTATTTTATATAAACAGATTTTTCCTCTTTATTCCTCAAGTGCTCTTTCGCTTTCTGTTGTACCCAGCTCTTACAGACATTCCTAATCCTCACTTACATGCAGGTTGAAGAGCTAATTCATGGACACTGAGGAGTACACTTTGAAAACGACATTTGTTACTATCAGATCTCTTGGTATCAACCAAGCAGGTGAGCAATGAGCAGCAGTTACTGGTTTCTCACTCTTTGCATACAAGGCATTCAAAATTCTTGTTCTTGACAGTTTGCCAAGTAGTCATGCTGCTGGCCTCCTAACCTCAGTATGGGGGAGATTTTAGAGAAACATCTGAAGGAGGACACACTGACACGAATGTTAAAACAGCACCATCAAAAATGGAACTTACCTGAAAACATTTGACATGAGAACAAAACCAAAACATCTCTCCACTTTTTTTCCCTGCCTACAGAGAAATTGCATTAAATGATCAGGGCTCTCAACTTCTCTCTGTAGAGGCTGAGCTATTACTATTTAGCAACTGGATAAAGCTACTTTGATTATATTTTGCACGGCATAAGGGGAAAGCTTAGCACTCTGTGTAACATGGAGCACCAGGAACAATGGAACCTTTATAGATGGTTTGTGTACAAGTCAGCAGATAATGATTAGACTGACAAGGACTCAAGTCTGAGAACTGACAAGAGAAACTGTCAATGTGAAACTATCAACTGCGCTCACAACTCTGATTTTCTCCCGATAGTTCAGAGATCCCCAAATGGTAACAAGAGGCAGAATTAATGAAATCTATAATTTGCTGGAAGGGTCCTCCTTGATTAGCCATCCATCAGGGTGTACAGACATCGGTATTTGCTGGCCTCTTGCAATGGCTAACTGCTTGCTCCTTGGAAGACAAAAGGGGCTTTGCAGAGACAGCAGAAGTGCCCATCTGTAATCTAGGTAATAGCCTACACGCTGGAGAAGGACATACGTACCTTGCTTGCCTGGATCCCTAAGACAACCTGCTTTTTGTGGTGCAAGCGAAGGGGTTACTAAATCTTTCAGGTGGAGAGAAATGTTACCGAGACTAGCAGAGCAGCTAAGGTTTAGCCTCTTTGAAGCTGAGCCTGAGAGCTCAGACTGAGAACCAGCTGGCTGGAGAGGGAGCTGACAAATGTGTTCAGGCTGGGGAAATCCTTTTACTCTAAGTGCTTAAACACCTAGGACACGGCACAAAAAAGGGCCTTTCTCACCTGCTGCATCCTCCTGGAGGAGGAATGAGCAACTGTCAAGAAATATGCCCTCTCAAAAGAAAAATATTAACTGTAGAAGAAGCGTAATAGCTTCACTGGAGCTGGAAGACAGGGAAATGAGGGAGTCTGTTCCCAGCAATACTCCTTCAGCCACGGCAATTCAACCCCTGCACTGAGGAAGCTTCTACCCTGACAAGCCCCTCCATGTAGTTTTAAGGTCAGCCAACAGACACAGAAAGCCTACCCACAGTATGCAGCTAAATACAGCAACTATCATCCCTTTGTTGAAGAGCACAGAGCAGGAAGGCAGCAGGATCTGCAGGTGGGAGGGATGAGGAGAAGACAGGCTGGGCCCACCGCCCCTCCTGCATCTCTGGGCAGGAGGGAGTAGGCAAGATACTGGGTGCAGTAGCAACCCCAGACAGGTAACACAGTCACGGTCTATCACCGGTCTATACATAGAAGCAAACAACAGCTTAAGGTGCAAAAACCAAGGTGCATTAATTGCATAACCCTCTGAATTGTTTGCTATCAAGACAGTGGTTATCTTCCCATATTTTCCCTGCATTTCTAATGGAATTCAGTGTTCTCAACAGTAAATTGCATCACATTGGACTGCAAGCATACACGTTGTTTTCAGGAATACTGCTAGGAACTGTCACAAAACAGTGCGTAGCACTGGAAAGTTTGGCTACTCTGAGAAAGCAAATGAGCTGAACAAATAAACACCCAATAACTTCTGCAGCTATGTGGGAGACAGCACATGTGAACGGTGGGCGAAACTACCGGAGGGGAGACTTTCACAGAGGGTGGTCTAAGCAGTCAGGAAAGGCTGGCTGGGAATAGAGGAAAACAAGGTCACAACGATGATGAAAAGAAGTTTATCTCGCTTAGGAAGGAAAGAAGGAGCAGTGGAGGAGGAGAACATGAGAATAGCCTTCAAGGATCTAGAAGGAAACTGCAAGATGAAAAGGAATGTATTTTTTTGGCGTGTCATGCAAAGGGACAGAAATTCATAGTCCCAAAACTGCTGAAAGGGAGTTTAAGGTTAGGAGTTTGCCCCAAATATCATATACCACGCTCCCATGGTATGAATGCACTGAAAGGTAAACACTGGAACAGCTTGCTGAGAAAACGGTGAGCTCTTCTCACCAGAAGTTTTTAAGAACATGCTAGACAAACATCTGTTGTGAACAGCTTAGAGCAATCCTGTCTGAGTAGAGAAAGGAGGGACAAAATTCCCTTCCGCTGCTATTTGCTACATGTAGAAGTCTTCTATCTCTTCTCAAAGTTCAAGAACTCTAGTTTCACATGACATTTTGCAGAAAAGTTTAACCATGGCCACAGCTGTAACCTCTGGGCTGCAATGTACCCGCATGAGGATGGCTAAAGATGAGCAAACCAAGGCAAACTACACCACTGCCAGGTAGTCCCACATCCCTTGGCTCCACAGGGATGGAAATACTTGACACTGGTGAATGATGCCCTCATATTGTCAAGTATTCTTTTAACGTAGACACATTTCACCTGCTCCAGAAGATGACAGAACCCCGGCCTAGAGCCAGGCAAGCCCTCCGAGCCGCCCCACGTGCTCAGCAATGCCCCTTGAGAAGGGCAGCCCCGCGCTGAGCGCGTGGGCATGTGGGTGGGCAGCCTGCCTCCGGCTGTATGCTCACAGACTGCAGCCAAAACACGCTCAGATTTACACCAGATTATAGCAATGGTTTATGAATTCATAGCACTATATCGGACTACTAAATCTATAAACTACGCAGGTAAAACTCCTGAGCAGCATAAGAGATCATCGGGCTGGATGGAAAAATTTTTAATGTGACGAATCACATTAAGGATTCCCTGTATTTTAAAAATAAACATTTAAAACAACAGTATTGTGGACCAGGCATTTACTGATTATCTTAATTCTAAAGTATCTATCATTTACCTTAAAAATAGCAGTAGCTTAACCCTTTCTTAAATCCCTAATAAGTGGATTTTCCACAAGCTTACCACACCACTGTTGTTTTCTAATACTCTTGTGTTCAACAGAGGAGCTACTGAAAAGGAAAAAGCTCCTGCTTTCAAGACATTTAGAATCAAATTTTGGCACAGAAAAACTTTGTTTAGGTATGTGTTACATTTCTGAAAAACATTCATAGAACTGCAGCTCTCTGACAGTTTTTGGTTTTTTGTTGTTAGGTTGATTTGTTGGTTAAGTAGTACCCCGGCTATTCTTCAAAACAATCATGGAACGCTTTATGAAAGAAAAATTTCTGAATGGCAGCTTTCTTAACTAATCTGTTTTAAACCAGCTGGCAGCAGCAAAAAAATAAAATAAAATATTAAAAAAAAAAACCCACACACACAAAAAAACTTGACTCTCCTAGCAGTTCCTTCTGTTGGAATCCAGCAGTGCTGACCCCTAACACTGCTGCCCTCCGTGGCACTTGGGAAGCCCTGGAAGGCTGCTGCAGAGGAAAGAAAAACTGTTTGAACGAGTCTTCTTAACCATAACAGTGGCCATCAACACGCAAAGAAGTCCATCTGTAGCAACTAACGCTGCCCACATTATTGCTTGCTTTTAAGGCTGCCACAGCATAATCTCAGTCTCTGGATCGATTTGGGCTTGTCCCAAACTCAGGTACTCTGACCTGGATGAACCGAGGGCAGCTTCCCATGAGTGAGCAGCAAATGGTTATCATCTGCAGCTGCCAGGACACGACTCCCTCCCACTCATGCCTAAGGGCCCCCTCTCCCAGTCCTCCAAAAAAGTCACAGCAGCATCTGCTTTCTGTGATTTTGTTAGAGTAGCCATTTTCCCCAAGCAGTATTTTCATAAGAATAACTCAGGCCCTGTTTGCTACTCAGTGAAATTCCCAATGTGACCTGGATTTATTTAATTTTTAGCACAGCAAAAAGACCAACACTGTAGTGCTCCGAAATTTTGACCTGAGACTAGTGCTTATTATTCAATAGGAAAAGAGGGTGAGCATGAGGATAGCCAGTTCTCCAAGGTGGAACTAAATCAGAATTATAACAAAAGAGGGTGCGGTTTTTTCCACATAAGAATCCATGGTAACAAACCCACAAAAATGGTCAGTGAAGGCAGATGAAAGTCAGTGTTGTCTAATTTAAGGTAATGCATTTTGTAGGGAATAATTTGAACCAATCATACACTTTTCTAGATTTTAAATTAACTGTAACCACTCGGGAAGGCACTGGATATAACTACCTAAGTAGATGTTTTCAGTGAGCTGCTCAATGCAGGCACAGTCATAAAAGGAAACGAAACATTAGGAAGCACATAGAAATGGATATGGAACAATACAAAAAGACACTATTATAAAAAGGCAATAGAGAATTTCTAAGGCAAAATAATCTAATACCTGCATCAACTGTGACTTTGACCTTGGACGACAGGGTTGACAAAACTCTAGAGAACTGTCTCTGAGAAAGGCTGAGCTGGGCACTCCTATTTCACACTTGCAAGAGAAATAGAAGTTCAACTGAATGCAAAGATGATAAATTCAAAACAGCAGGTCTTTTGTTTTAATAGCCACATAACAGATAATTAACCTCTAGTCAGTGAGGTGCCCCAGAGCAGCAGTAGAAGCGGTAGACTTGGAGAATCCCCTTACAGAACAACAGCCTAGGGCAGAAACGGCATTAATCAATGACCTCACTGTACTCTATACTGTAATAGATGCATATTAATATTCATAGATTTTTAGGACTGAATGCTCCACTCTATCATCCACTCTGACCTCCCTTCTGACATAGGACGTGTTTCAGCCCGCTCCTCCAGCCTCTGGTCTTTGTAGGGTTTTCTCTGCTACGTCAAAAGAGGCTGCTTTATGTGAACTAGCTCCCTGTTATAATATACAGACTGAAAAAAGGGTGTAATGCAAATTTTGGATCAGCAAGATCTGGTGATAAAGCACTGAGCTGAGATCTGAGTGTCAGGAATGAAATAAACTCTACGGTTGCGTCAAACAATCCCAGAGGCAGGGAATGGAAACTGCTCTCTGAGCGCCCGCAGTAGGTCAGGAAATCAAATTCACAGTCCTTTTCCAGACCCCTTGTTTCAGGCTGTCACTGCACTTCTGCGAGGCCACACACAAATGCCATGTGGGGCTTTCCATGACACAAGTCTGCAATTTTTATGTTACAGATGATGGAATCACATCACTCCCCATTAGCTAATGCTATTGGAATGGCAGTATGTTCCAGCCATGGTATGTTTTTGATTGATTCTGGACCAAAAATACTCAGGAAACAAACAAGCAATCAAATTATTTATTTTTTTTAAATTATTCTCACCTCTTTGACACTGAAAGAAAAAAAGGAGGATTTGTATTTCTAATTTTAACAGGGTTCAGCTTTTAGGTGACCCTTTCCTTGAAAAGGTTAATTCTCATGAACTGCATAGCTTAAATATGGCTCAATACAAGCATTAAGATCCACCCAAAAGGGATCTTTTTGTAACATAAGAATCTAAAACTTAGTATTCTCTTTTTCAAAAGTATCTAGTTTCCAACAGTTTCGATCTCATTACAGATTTTATGGAAATCAAGAGTCACAATTCCTACTCTGACGCAGTTTCCTTCGGACTGACACCTCCGTGGCAGAAACTGTTAAAAACCAGTCCGTTTCCCAGTTTAAGAGCTAAGCAGCAACTGAAGCCCCTCCAGTGAACTCCGGGGAGGGAGGAAAGAGAGAGGAAGACTCATTCCTGTATCACATCCCAGAGCTGCAGAGAATCTGTGCCTGCTCCAGCACCCAGCAGCACTGGGGATCCCACACTGGGACATCCAGCACTTTTACACCTCTTAGTCAAGAACAGAAGTGGCCACGTTTTCATTTGTCAAAGCAAATTTCCTGCCAAAGCAGCAGAAGCTGCATCCTCAGATGTTAATGACAGCTGACAGATAAATAGAGACGACCAGTACAGTGCTTTAAAATGCCAGCTCTCCTCTGGCACCCGAGCTGTAGGCCAGCCTGTCATTGCCTGAGCCAAAGCAGGGGAAAATCCCACTGGACTCAGACAGAACACAAGTCCAGTAAAAGCACTTGGTGACTACAATGTACAACCAAGCAAGTTATTGCACTGCTGCACTTGTTTCCCTAAACAATAGTCTTGTCAATGAAAAAAAAAAAAAAAGTTTCAACAGGCACAGGCAAAATTTGGTACACAGGAGCCTGGTATGGACCAAGCCTCATCTCCGAAGGGACAACTGAGTCCTGCTCAACCCCTGCTCAGGGCCCCACGAGCAGGGAAAGCCCCCCCTGCACCTTCACTCTGCTGCCTTTGAAACGCTGAACTTTCTCTCCAGCTCATTAAACAATGCCGCAAGGAAAGGGCTGCAGCGCACACTGCCAGTTCAGGAATACATTATCAGGATTGGAATCCATTTTCATAAACAACAACCATCTGCCCTCAGAATTACAGACACTCAGAAACGTGGTTCAAGTTAAAGGGCAACCACTCAGGTCAGAGATCCACAGCACGGAAGAGATCAGCCTTGGCACTGTGCAGGGATAAAGCAGCAAACACCGGCAACACCAAACCACAGAGTTCCTACGGAGGCTGCAGGCTGGACTAGCTGAAGGATTTAAATAAATACGTATAGGATATGTGCATCATGAAGTGGAGCTTGTGTGCATCATGAAGTGGAGCTTGTGTGCATCATGAAGTGGAGCTTGTGTCTTATGCGGAGAGATCCCGAGTATGAACCTTGTGCTCTTCTTCAGGAAATCTCACGGGGTTTGCCGATTTTTCTCCTAGTGCTGTTGTGCAATGAAGGAGTTCATCAATATGGGAAAGAAAAGCTTCAGTCCTGGAGGCAGCATGAGCAGAAACCCTTGACAGCATTAGGAAGTTTATAAATCCCATACTTTCCCAGCCAGAGCCTTCCATTACTTTTTTCTGTTACATTTGTTATAGTCAAAAATGTTGAGGTTTAATCTCCAAGTGTTCACTTCTCTTTTTAAACTCCATACAGACCCTCTTAAGGCTGCAAGAGGCAGGGAGGGGAAAAAGAGAGAAAAAGGATCCTTGCATCTGTGACAGATGCTAGGTGGTTTCTTCAATGCTGGCAGGAGTCAGCACAGACAGGCAAGGTGCTGCTGCTGCTCCAACAGATCCAGCATGAGGTTGTACCTGGGACTCAGGACTAGAGCCTGGCACCTGCTCAGGGACCCTCATTCCTCCTCAGAAAGTGCCAAGACTTTAGGAAAGGGCTAGAGAGAGTCAGCTTAGGTTCCCAAGCAGGACCTCTACACGACTGAATAAAACAAACAAACCCTCAGATGCCACGAAAGCCCACAAAATATTTAAATTCTGTCCGCTAATAAGAAAGATGGCATCATTTTAAGGGGGAAAGACAGCAGGTAGAGTCTGTTCAATAGCAACACTCCTAAAGCAACCCACAGTGCATTTTACCTGTGCATTATCATGGATTATCAACAGCTTGGCGAGCTTACTCCTGCCTGGGACAAATCCACAGCAAACAGGGACTCTGTTAAGAGAGATCAAGCTCACAGAATAGAGACTGCTTCATCTGCCCATGCTGCTCCAGTGGGTAGGAGGCAGCAAACCAGGAAGCATTGGTTGCTTATTCAAAGGGGCAACAAATACGTTCTGGTTTACACAGAGGGCAGTAGTAAGAACAGGACATATTCAGCAAGACTTTCCAATAAAAACAGTTTACCAGTACAAACAGGGCTTTTGCAACTTTAGAGTCTGGTAGCTAAACCTTTTTTAAAAAACACCCACAAGAGTTTCAACCTGTGCAGAGCTCTAGATTATATTAATAGCATGAAACACTCTTCAAAAAAGAAAAATCAAAGCTATTTTATACAGAAGGAATAATATTTTATATACACTCACCACATGTGCTGGATGTGCTTTAAAGGATAATTGTGCCATACTGATTCTTTTTGCAGCCACTAAATAATTTGTTTCAGGCTGTGATGTGCTGTGCTCAGTTTCAGCACATGGCACATCACAGACTGTTCATAAACATGCCCAAATGCCCAGTTTCTGCAATTGCAGAGTGGAATTTGTAGCCCCTTCATTTCCTATTTCCACTGCATTCCCCCTTTGCATTAAATGCACTTTACGGCTGAGCTCCACCACAACCCACCAGCAGACTTGTCCCAGTCCTACTCTCTGCAACATCTTTAGAGCCATTTTCTGCAAAACAAGCTGCCCATGCCAGGGCTCTCCCAGCTGGAGAAGTCACAGTGATGGTTTCAACTGTCATTTCTGAACAGCCCAAGCCACCAGCGGTGTTCCTGGAAACCAAACAGCCTCCGTCTCACAAGCAAGCAACAGTAACTTGGGTTGAAGAACCAGCAGTAGAAAACTTTAAAACAGGGATCAGGGACAGTTCCTCTGAAAAGGACAAAATATAAGGCCAATCATCCCAGCTAATTCCTTTTAGCTGATTTTATCTTCACATACGCACTTGTTGTACAAAGCTGTAACAGAAGCTGCCAGAACAAGCCCATGCTGGAGTCCAGCACAGGACCAGGGAGACGCAGCTGCTGCTTTGGAGCGACCTTCATCACCTCCCAGAGCACAGATTCCTCCCAGAAACCACAGAGGCCAGTAAAGCTGACACCCCGGGGGCTTAGAAGAGAATGAGATATTTAGCAAGATTTCGCTATCTGCTAATCTGATTAGCCCCAGAGACTGCAGATAAACATAACAAAGAACAGCCGGACACCAGCTGTAAAACCCATCCACTCAAGCAAATAACACAGCTGCCCAGAAAAGCTCAGCATCTGGGACCTGTCGCATGCAATGCTTTTAGGGAAATGACAGACTTGCTGCTCCCACGTTAGACATGGGAAAATGTGTTAATCTGTTTACCTTAAATGGATTTAACCTCAATCTGAACAAGAGAGGACTGACACAGATATGTACGGCCAAGACACTCCGGCAGCAAAGCGCAGCGAACAGGAGGCGGCAATCCTCCGCACCATTTACACGGGCTTGAAGGATCAGGCACGACACAGGTCAAACGAGAAACGTTAAGAGATTAAACAAGCACATTTATAATTAGGTGTAATGTTGATTGTCTTCTGCCCCTGAAATGATAATCAGCTCCTGCATCTAATCGTTGCAGCCACCTGAGCTTTAAGCTGATGCGGACAGTCCCTGCAGCCAGCCCCTTCCCAGCACAGGCACCGCGCACAGGGCTGGGGGTGGATGTGAGGAGGAAGGATTTAAAAAGAAAAAAGTATGTCTATTTTTATATATCTATATTTATGTATAGATATGTATGTATAAATATGTAAGTATATGTGTGATATATATCTCTCTCTATATAGATATATCTCTGTCTACGTAGATAGATAGATAGATAGAGATATATATAAGAATAAGCAGAGAACCTACCACGCCTTCCCAAGAGGGAATGGGCCGCTGAAAGGAGACAGACAAAAGCCACTTGACTCACTCGCCATACACTGCCTGCTACTTTTGCAAGTGCAGTAGGAGAAGGTGAGAACATTATTTAATGCATCCACTTGACATTTTTAAAAACAGGAAAAACAAGAGAAACTTGCTCAAGGACTGCATTCATCACCACCTGCCAATTACAGAAACAAAGCTGATCAGTCAGGAGGACACAAGTGGCACCCCGAGTCGGCAGACCGCCGTTGCAGAAGCACAAGCGCGCGCTCTTTGAAGCGTCGCTTCAGATCAACAGGCGTTATGGATGTATAGATGCAGATCTAGAGCTCTCCAGCTACTCTGCGGTAAAGTGCTGCACTTCCTTCCTAATTAGCAAACACTCTGCAGCAGCCTTAACCTTCCCCTCAGCTCTTACTTGTACTTTTGACTGTTATATCAGACTTTTTTTTCCCCCCTCCAAATTCACCCCAAGATTCTTCAAGATTGAATTCCTACAAACGCTCATCTATGCTCAGAAAATCAGCTCGTCTCCCTCTGCTCAACAGGACAGAGGAAAAAGCCCTTTTATTTCAGGGTGACTCAGAAATAAACCGGGGCCAGGCGGCTCCCCCACTGTCGGAGGCAAGGTCAGCCCAACGATATCACCACAAAACCCAGCACCAGCAGTGAGGACAAGGCAAAAGATCACCAAAAACAAGGATGCCCAAGGGCACACCAGGAACTCAACACTCAGTTTGTTATTTCACAATGTTTTGGAGACGTGGGACAAGAAACAGCAATATTTGAGGCCATCTCAGGAACGTGGCTATCCCGACAGTGTTGGAAGCTAACTCTGGAAATCAGCTATCGCTCGAATACATAGTGAGGAGGAGCTGGGGTCCAGAGAGTTCAGAACAATAGGAATACCCAAAGGGAAAAGAGAAAACAGTCCTAAAGAAACTAAAATATGCATTTTCTATTTTTATGGCAAACATGACTAGTTGCTAGTATTCAAATGCAATTATGTAGAGGTTGATCTATAAATAATGCAAAGCCCAGAAAGGAGATCAACACTCATTTACAGCATCCCGCATGCTGCACTGAATAATGCTATGCACCACCTTTTGCCATCTGCATAAAAAGGAAATATGGTCGAAAAGCTGAGAAAGAGGAGAACAACCTCTCCCACTCCCCCTCCAAAAAGGAGATGATATCAAAACCCTGGTAAAATTTAAGGTAGTTCTATTCTGTACTACTTTTGTAGACAGAAAGCTTTACTTCTGCATTTCCAACTCATTTGCTATTTTTACACATAGTTTCCAGGAGCTGCAAACAAGGTATCAGGGAAACACATCACCTCTCACCTCGCCGCAGTATGCTCTGAGTAGATGCCATACAAAAGCTCATGGCATCAAAGTCGTTTCCCAAATTTCTTACATGAAGTGTCTTAGTCCATTGCACAAAAGATCGAATAATTTAAGTTGGAAGGGACATGTGCAGGTCAGCTACTCTAGTAACCCTCTGCTCAGAGAAATGTTCATTTTTAAGTAGTATTTAAAGTTTAAGGCAGGCAGCTCTGGATCATGTCCTGCTTAGTTTTGATTATCGCCACAAATGAAGACCTCCAAACCTCTCTTTTCCCCTGTTCCAACTGGGCACGACTCTCACCATCAAAAAGTTTCCCCATATAACTAACTATATAACCCTGGTTGCAACCTGCAACATTTCACTCTTTTTTAGTGAGCACCTCTAGAAGAAGTATTTCCATTTTCCCCCAAAAGACTTTTACTTCTTGATTGCAACTACTGAATTCTAAAACAGTTCTTTGATTTAATTTTTTAAAAATTTATTCATCTAATATCCTTACAGCAACAATACCTTCCCACACATCCTCTCTGCGCAATCAGATTTATGCCATTTACATTGAAAACTAAAGTCTTTTTTCCCTACTTATAGCTCAGTTAGCTTTGTTATAATGCAGTTTATAAAGTTACATTTAATGGAGAAGGGAGCAGGGAATTTGTTTATTTCTGAACTGTGATGGCTAATGGATGGGGTGGGAATAATGACAGGATATACATTATGTTATGGTTGAACAATACAAGGAGAGAATGCATGACCCCATCATTGTTATCCTTCATTAAATAGTCTATTGAGCTGCTTTTTCTCCATATCGGCTTTTAAAACAGAAAAAGCATAGCAAAAATAACATATTACTTTAAACTGCAAGATTAGTCTTAATTAAAGCAAAAATTACTCATCTGTTTCTTAAATTCATTAACAATAACTGAAAACATATCCCAAAAAAAAGGCAAATCAGCATAAGGAGACTAACTGTCACTAGCCATGGTAACTACCTTCCACCATAAATGCTGAGGCATTTTACTTCCCATGTCTAGAAGGACAAACAAAGTCTGCACCACACTAAGCATCTTTGCCAAGTCCTTCCTCCTCCCAGCGAGCCAAAAGCAGAGCAGGAAGCAGCATCCAAACCTCCCTGCATGCCCAGCTGGAGCCATGTCACCAGATCTACATCTGCTTTTAGAGGCTCTTCTTGTTTTTTCCAAGAAGAAAACGGGTCTGCATGAAGCAGGACCCCTTGAACTGCCGTTCCTGGTTTTGATTTACTTTCTTCGAGAAGAAAATAGATGGGCTACCAATGGTTTCATTTGTGTTCAAGACAAGGCGTCGTAATATACCATGGGCACATGTTGGGAGCCCTACTTGGGGACAGGGTAGTGAAGGAAGAAGTTCCCAAGGACACATGGCGAAGGGTGTCCCAACACAGCTTCTCACAGGGGAGATCTCAACCAAAATGGAGCAGCTCCTGAGGCTGACGGGTTAAACCAATCTCTTCGGAAAGTCATCAACACATAAAAATCCACAGGAAACAAACAAGTTTGCAGATTAAATTGAGACCCAACCTATACGGCACACAAACTGTCATCAGTGTAAAGCAACACATGACTAAAATAGGGAGATAAGGAAGGAACAGGAAGGAAACCGGATTAGGCTGCTGGCCTAATGCTTGAACATTTTAATTTCCCGTAGGGAAAATGACTGATATTGGCCAGCATTAACTGATAACGCGCTGACTATTACAGGTTTATGGAGGTTTCAAGATAACTTTGATCCAGATCACACATCCCATTAACAGAAACAATAAATTACTCTCACTTTCCATGACACAATGCACAGAAATACAGCTCACATGTACAAATGAGACAGAGGTCCTTAATGAGTAAGAGTGCTAAAAAATCAGCGATACATCAAAAACACGCAAGTTTGCACACAACAACTACAAAAGAGCAAAAATGAACACCACTGAAAGAATATGCATTTGGTTTTACAGAAATCACCAAAAGGGAGAGTTTCTCCCCTAAGAAGCTCCGCTATACTCAAGTTTCCTCTATTTCTGCCAAGTATGCTCATATGGCAACTGAAAAAACATTGTGGCATTTGATTTCAAAAGTCCGTACACTTAAAGAAAAGTTTTCCCAAGCAAGTGCTTAGATAAAAGTCCTTTTCTGGGGTTTAACCAAAAACACCACTAGTCAAAGCAAAAACATGGAGCTGGCTCATGGGCAAAGCTTTGAAGCACTGCAGAGGTCACATCATGGCAGAGAAATCCTGCTCCGTACGCTTTGATGTAAAGCGGCTCACAGAAATATCTTCATTATTTCACTGAAGTGCATTGCTGCTGAAGCCTCTTTCTTACCAGTGTTAAATAAGCTGTTATTGTTCTTTAATATTAAAAAAGAAAAGATGCGTTTCTCTGCCAGCATTTCAGACGAACGTGCAACAGGCCATACGGAAGGTCCTAAGAGGGTCTAAATTGAATTCGCATTCATTAGCACATCAGTGACTTCCAAACAAAAAAAACAGTCAAATACAGCATAAATTCAGCTTGAACTGATGCCTGCCATAGCGCTAGCACAAAGGCTGGGTAAGAAACCCAGCATTCAGAGACCAGGTAATGAGGTGGAGGTGTATAATCTCACCTTTCCACTCCACCCCCTTTCACTTTTGACTTAAAAAGGCTTTCTCTTTATAATGTAAATGATGTGATTTATACCTGCAGAAACACACACTGGAGTGCTGGGGTTTTTTTTAACATGTCTAGTGAAGGTTAAATATCGGAGTGAAAGTCTTGGTTTTGTTTTAAAACGCTGTAGAGATCCCCATAAAACAATTTCTGAAGAAAGCCACCGCAGTGGTTTGAATATCCTGAATGTTGAGAGTTGAGGAGGAAGAACATCTGCACACGTTTTTATGGTCCACTCAAACCTTAAGTGCTTTCAAACATACAGCAGCTACAACATTGCTTTAGATATAAAAGACACAAGTCTATAAACAGACCACATCATGATCTTCTCAATTTATCTAAAGTTTCCTCCACTTTTCCTTACTTTATCCAGTTCCAACAACAAACCCTTCAATTCCCCACTCTCCTCTACCCTTCCATGAGACCAAAAGCAGTCAAAGAGCCAAAACCCGACCAAACCTTGGAACAACTATTTGAAACAAGTGAATTTCCTCTGCCCGCAACTGGCTGTCAGTAGAGAGCCCTCAAACAGCACCTGCCCAAACCAGCCAAATCTCTTCCACCGCCTTAAACCCTTCCGGTTCATTCATGATTTTGTTCCTTTTCACTGAACTCGCACAGCTGCAAACGCTCTCCTATAACGCGATGCTCGAAACAAGAACACGAGAATTTTCTTGAAAAATGGAGGAAGTTGGTGGGGGAGCACGACCAGCCCCAGCTGCCTATCAGCATCCAGGGCGCGCAGCTGTTCTCGGTGGCATCCCTGGAATTCAGCTTGGCTGGGGAAAAAACACAGCCACTGCTGCTTTTTTCTGAAATTTCAACTAACCACTGTAACATGCCTGTGTAGTTCTGCCCAAATTCTTACATGTGTTTTAAACACTTCAGTGAAACAGTTAAAGCTCAACGTTTATTTTGCAGGAGTGCCCTTGTTTGCCCTGCTCCCTTTGTTGCCATCTGTCAGGCATCCTCATTGAAGCTTCTTACAGGGAAAACATCAGTAATGGCAAAACAGCAGGAATTTAGGCAGCCAGCCACTCCCTCCTCCTGCTCTTAAAAGGTTTGTGTCTGCATAATTTTAATAGGGATCCCTTTTGCTCCGACACAGACACTAAGCACAGTATCAGCCACATCCAGATGGTGCCAGTACTTCAATACTCCATTTTATGTTTTTTCCTCTAACCAATGCAAGGCCTCTTCATTTTCCTCTTCCTTCTAATCACCCATCCAGATATCCCATGGCTGAGGCAAAAAAACCCGCAACACAGAGCCATGAGCCCAGCGGTTAAAGCACAACACCCCAGGTCGTATGGGATTGCAACGAGCACCCCGTCCCCAGCACGCACACAAACGTTAACAGACTTGCAAACTCCCCTGGCTGCTCATGGACACGCTCAGGAGAAAATAAAGGAATTATGAAGGTATGTTCTCTCAAGGTTCTCCTCTGACTCAGTATCAGGAAGGGCCCCATCCTGCAGACAAGCCTCACGCACCATTTCAACACAGCTCTCGCGGGACCCTTTTCTTTTCTTTTTAAGGACAGAAAGACTTTATGAGTCGGACTGCCTGCGTTACATGTTTTCTGAAGTGCTAAGCACTTCACTTGAGTTATGAATCATCAACAGTGACAGCGGCAGAAACATCTTGTCATAAGCAATGAAGAAACTTCAAATTAAGTATCCCACCAAATAATTTACGGAGATTGCCGATCCACAGTCAAGAGGACTTGCTTATAAAAATAATTTATAATTCAAAAACTATTGCAGGGACAAAGCATAACTCCCTAAAGAACTTAAAAAATGTTAAATCACAAGAAGTAAAGGAGGAGGAGGGAAGTGAAGAGGGGAGACCAGCATGTCTCCAGCTCCTCTTGGAACTCAAAAATGCAAACATTTCTCACATACCTGTAAGGTAATCCATCCGCAAACATGTTGAGAAAAGGTATTTCAATTTCCCCAGGCAGATACACCTTTTCCCTCCCTTTCATCCCTTTTGCAGCTTAAAAACTTGGTGCTTACAGCCCAGTCTCGATCTCTCCATATTTTTTAGCAAGTCTCAGAAGAGAAAGCAGCTCTTCATTGCTTTTCCAAGGATTTGTAATACACACCTCAGCATTAACATTCACATGGTGGCACACATTAGAATCAGCTTGGAACTCTCAGTAGTCTGCAAAGTTGTGGTTTTTTTGTCCCTTTAGTAAATGCTCTCATACCATAACTGGTGTGTCACCATCTTCTGCGTTTAGGTTACATCGCATCATTTTCCTTTAAAATCTACTCTCTCTAGATTTGCTCCCCTTTCACAATTAGGGGCATCTCCATGCCTTCTGGAATTCAAACATCCAAGCAACCAAAAACTGCTTTAACCATGAGACTTTTTCCTCCCAGAGTCCCATGTCCCATTCCTTACGCTCTGTCCAGCTTCCTCAGCAGGAAAAACTGGGAATTCACACTACCAGTGCCCTTCCACACACACAGATCATTCATTTCCAAAGCCCTTCTGTCTCATGCACTGAATGAGTATTATACACAAAAAGGAGCTGCTATCGCATACTTAGAGTTCTCCAATCACTCAAAAACACAATAAAGCTTGAAATAAACGTTTGTTTCCTGTTTTGACTGTAGCTATTTTACACACATACCCAGGCTATATATTCTACATCATTAAAAATAACTTTCTGTACTCATAATACTTCCTGCCTCTAGCTATAATCCAAAACCACAAGTCGATGTGCTGACTATTTCAGACCCAATAAAAGCTTTCCTCTGGCTTCTGAGCCCTTCCACCTGCTTTCAAACCTCTCTGCAAGGAATGGATGTCTTGGCACTGATGCATCTGGTCCCTTCATCTCACGGGGAAAAAAAAATCCCAACCATGTACAGTCCTGGAACTTCACTCCTTGTACAAATGTTGTGTCTTGGGAGAAATTTTGTTTCTTATTCACTATCTAAGAAGAAGCGATTTCTTTTTCTAGTAACACATTGAGGTGCAGCGGATGCTAAAAGGCGGCAGCATAAATGATTTTAAGCGTGTGTGTATGCGTGCAGGCTGACCTCCTGGTACACAGCCTAATGAAGATCAGACATCACCAAGCACCATGCAAAAATAACTTCAAACCTGGAGTGTACACTTAGTGAAACGTTCAAGTGACTTCAAAGACCTCTATCAAAACAGAAAAGAGCTGCATGAAAATTCTGAGCCTTCGAATCTATTAAGCATTTCCAGACACAGGAGGACGAGGTATCAAGGTTTGTTCAGCTGCCCTCACCACATTGTTCTCAAGAAAAGAGAGTTAGTTAGCTTGGTCAGTCGGCACACAGTCGGCACAGGTTCCTTCCATCAGCTCAGTGACTGAACACAGTGCATCAATCTAAACTGATATTTTTTATCGCATTTGTAAAAACACTGTTTTAACTTGGTGAAAATCAACATGTTACACTTCTGAGGGGCACCAGCACCAAACGGATCAGATTGCATTTTCCCCAACACGCACAACTGCACTTTCGTCCTGGACATGGCAGAGCCGGGAGAGGGACGGTGCAGCTCCCACCACGCGGCAGCACGGATATCCCCGTGCAGGCTTTGCCTTCTGCACCATGGCCATGCACCAACCGCAGAGGTGGAAGCCCCGTCCCCACGCCGGTGTCCTGGCCGGAGGCACTGGCGGTGCATGGCGCGGTTGGATGAGGGCTGTCCGGGATGACAGAGCTCGGCGGAGGGGAGCAGCGAACACATACGCAGGCTGGTAAATGGGATTCATTAATCAGGCTCCAACTGCTTCACTTCACTAGACGGGAGCTCTTTATAGACACTGCCTCATTTATTTATTTTTTAAATGCCTAGATTAGTTTAGTGTGAAGCTGTTGAGAGACACAATTTGTCTGAGCAGATGATCTATAGATCATTGAGTGAACGCTAGCCAGGCTCTCGTAGCCCACAGAAGAAACCCATTGTGCACTCCCCCATGGCTGCAGAGCAGGAAAGATGACCTTTCTTCCTAAAATTTAGCTACTTGCATGTCATCCCTGGCAGCACGGAGGTCGAAGAGTTGGCACCTCTTGAAACATGCTCAGCCCTGACTGCGGGCGGAGCGGCAGCATCTGATTATAGAGAGCAGGGTGCTCAAATCAGAGGGAAATCAGCAATGATAACTAACCTGGCATTCAGCTGGGGACAGGCGTTTCTTACTACAAACAGCATTTTCTGCTCTCATCTGTGAATATATGCATATTTAAAAAATAAATTATCTTTCATTCAGATTGGTTACTAGAATATCTCTCTCCACTGAAGTAGATTTGTTCCTATGGTTGTATCTACTGCTATTCTGGGACTTGGTATTGTCTTCCCACTATTGCTGAAGAAAATGTTCAGCAGCTAATTGCACAGTCAAGTCCTTTCACATAATTTTCACTTTGACAAGAGTAATTAAAAAAGCTGAACGGCTCAAGAACCAATTGATTAGGTCTGCAAGCAAAGCTCTGTTTGGGCAATCCTGAGATGCACGTGCACAGAACAGCAAGCTTTCAGAAAACCCAATTAGGAACGCCTCCCTCAATGTTTATGATTTAGTGTCAGATTCTTGCAAGATCTCTTTTTCTCCCCGTTCCTATCATGTGTTATATTCATATATGAACTATGCATATACCATGCCTGCAAGAATGAGGAAAATTAACCTTCTAGGACAAGTTAAAGAACATTTTCTTTTCAACTTCTATATTCGCACACCAAATAGTCCATGTTTGCAAACAGACTCCAACACCTCCCATCATAGGAATAGAACTACAGAAAGCTATTTTATCATTAAATTTGAAAGACTATGAATGATGACAACTTCTGAATTTTCGCCACTTCGAATACCTGCACACAGAAAAGACGTTTCGACAAGTAACCCTGTCTGCAGACACGCTCTCTCTAATATGGTGCTGAATCACCTGTCTGCTCACCTTAAAATTGCTCCGAGTCCTCTATAACAGGACTTCTTAAATCATTACATTTCAAACTACATAATTGAAATTACAAAGTAAAGGGCTCCAAAATTACTATAGATGTACCAAAATAATGAGCCTATGAACAGTAATGAAATGGAAACTCTTGCAAA
This sequence comes from Tauraco erythrolophus, assembly GCF_009769465.1. Classification (NCBI taxonomy): domain Eukaryota; kingdom Metazoa; phylum Chordata; class Aves; order Musophagiformes; family Musophagidae; genus Tauraco; species Tauraco erythrolophus. Next base: position 23,527,057 of record NC_141474.1, on the reverse strand, counting down.
CCTGAGGTTACAAACTTAGAGATGCTCCCTATAATTTTTTAATAAAGCTAATAATTCTACCTTAAAAAGAGAAGTTGAAAGGGTTTTCTTTAAACCACTTCCTTCTCAGTCAGTTTTGGTCAGTTACTGACTACATATTTGAAAAATTGTCATGAAATCTGCAAGGTTTAAAGTTAATGGAAACTTGGAGCAACAACAAATGAGAAACTCCCCCCCCCCCCACCCCGCATGAAGGAGAGCGGGTCAAACACCAGACGTGTCCTAGTGCCACCTGATGAGCAAGAAGGTGCTGGTGCTTTTCAAAGCCAACAGCTCCGGTCTCTGTGTAAGTATGGGGTACCAGGCACAGATTAGAGGACAGGTTCATGGCAGAGGAGACCAACACACATGAATAAAAATTTAAATAAAGCCATAGTACCATCTGCAAGAGCTAGGCACACACATGCCTGTTTGCAGAGAGGGTTCGGACAATGGAAATCTAGTGCCAGCAGCTCGGACTCGGGTCCCGCTCTCTGCAGCAACATCCTACACCACTGCTCCAGGCAGAATGGCAGCCCAGGGACCCAAAACCAGTTTCTTTGGTACATTAAGCCAAAGGTTGCCCTAACCTTCCAGTGCACATTAAATGTCAAATCTTTTGAGGAAAGTCAAAGAGGTAAAGAGAATTGTGTCTTTGTATAAGTAGATACGCTGAAACAAGCCATAGGAAGGCTTAACACATTCACAAATGTGGTAATTTAGATGACAAATGTAACAAATTAAACCCAACTTGTTAGCTAATAGAATATTTAATTATGTACTATGAATGATCACTTAAAGATTTGAGAATTTAACCAATTATTTTCAGAAAGTGTGAAACGTTCCTGAGCAAGAGGGTTTTTTTAACATCTCAGCACTGTCCCCCCATATCTCCTTTCACCTTGTTTATAGCTCTATTCAGTAATAGTTTTTACTTGTTTCCTTGATGTCTTAATTTCCTGCAATAATACATCTGCCATGAATAATTAAGCAACGCATTTGCTGCTCGCTGAAAGCTGAACAAGTGCTATAAATCAGTTCTGGGACCCTCTGCCAGCACAGACACCATCAGCGATCTGCTAATGTTGGCGTTTCTCTTTGCAGGTGAGAAGAACAGAGCACAGAAACACCTGAGGAGCTGCTGGGGCATTTCAGGAGAGCGCTTGTCTGCATCATCTCTAAAGCAGCAGGACTGCAAAGCCCACTTCTGGCACTTCACTGGTGAGGGACAGAAAACTTAACGAGTAAATGTGAAGAACACAGTACATTTATTTCCTGCTTTCTCACTTCATCGGTGTTCCCTCTGATTTCCCCACTCCATAGGGAGGAGGAGAGCTGAAGAAGAAGATAGCCTAAGCGTGCATCATTCCATTCTCAGCACCAAAACGATGGGGTGTCGTGGGTTCTTTGCTGTATATTCACGTTTTCTCCTGTTGCCTGTTGTTCAACACATCACACAGGCTATAGGATGCTGGCAAAGTGCTGAAGGATCATCTGTAGTCAGGCCCATTACACCCTCTGAAGGTTTATCTTGCTGATTCACATTCGCCCTCAGACACCCAGGCATGCTGCATTTCTCACTTTTTTGTATATGAAGACTGATAGAAGATAAGAACAAACTACAAAAACAACAGCGATAACACTTTCCTACAACAATTCCACCCACATGCATATCAGGGCAGAGGAACAATAAAACAACTTTCCATTACCAGAACACCATCACCTTTTAATTGGAACGAGGTTTACAGTGCAATCGCTTTAAAGAAAGCTCAGCTGCAGAGCATGTGAGCCTCTCCAGCTTGGCAGAGCAGGTACATTAGAAAACTAATCAAGCCCAGGTATCCAGCCAGGCCTAGGAAATGTCAAGGTGGCCATTAGGATTCCACATGTCTTAATTTGAAAATCTCCCCAACTCACTAGAAAGTGCAAAGGCTCAGAAGTTTTTTTTTTTGCAGTTCAAAATGCAGAACAGTTCATCATTCAATTTCTCTACAAAACACCCTCATGCAGAAACAAACCATGTAATGTTCCTGGTTTTAATTCTGTTTACAAAAGATTGTACATATTTTAAAAACGTAACGCTTAGCAGCTGTGCTGCCAGGCTGCAGAGTTTGCATATATAGCTGTGATATTACCATACTCTATTATTCGTAACAGGCAACAGACTTCATTCTCGGTCTTGTGAAAAATAATTGCAGTTTGAAGCCAAAGTCTGACTGCACAAAACACCCCAACATAATGGCCAGAGTTTCCAGAATTCTGGAACTCGTGTAATAGCCTGCATCTTGATTTAAATCAATTCATTAAAAAGACACATTTCCTCTGACCTGTTTTTGAGAAGGCTTTCCAGGAAGTACACGGCTTATATGAAACCCAGGAAACAAAAAGCTTAGGCGGGCAAATAGCTTTTTCTTATCCAAGACAAATGTGCAATGAATTATGCACCATCATTTAACATGAAGCATGAGGCACTCCCATCCCATACAGTCTTGGGACTCCACTCACCAGACAGAAGTCCATGAGTTGATGTATAGTTGAATAACTACTGGAAGGAGAAGGGAAAAAAACCTTACACATCCTCCTTTCTGCTCCAGCTGACGAAAGTATTCTGCACACACACACTTTTAATACATTGCCCCTTTCATACACACAAACAGGCATTAAGACGGATTTTAGTCAGAATGTCTTACAAGACCCACAGCATCCTTCGAAATTGTCCCCCAATGCATTTTTTGCTGCCAGAAGCCATTTGGATGCACCCCGTGAGGTGCTGGTCAGTGCTGCTCTAGATAGCAGACAGCATCACTCCCCTGGAGCGGTCAGTCAGGCAGATGCTCCAGGACCCTGCAGCCTGCACTGCTGCAGTATGTGCACAACCACATCAACTTCATTAGAGGTATCTGACGATCACTGCAGAAGAGCAGAGACATTTGGTGCTGTGGCAGAGACAGGCTTTTGTGCATCACAGCAGCAACCACCATCCACGCATCAAAACTTCCTGCCTTGGTGTGGCAGCTGCCTGTCCAGCAAAGAGCTCCTGAGATCGTGAAAGTTCAGGCACCCACCTCTGCAAATACGTGTAGTGTGGTGAAGTTTCAGGGCAGACAACTACCTACACATAAATACACTACATGTACAGAGAGAAAAAAACAAAACCAAAAAACCAAACGAGAACTACCTGTTACAATTTGCAGAGCTGAATTAACCGTATGGCTTCAGAAGATGAACCACACATTGTACAGGCAGCTGAAAGACCTTTAGTCAATGCACAGATGTGGGCAAAAAGATAGCAAGCCTATGAGGGTTCACGAGGAAACTACATATAGAGGATGTTTCTAAGTCTTGTTTTGTTAATGGCATAGCCTCCCCTCCATTATCCCCATCAGCTCCTTTTCACGACAGCTAGAAAGTAGACAAAGGCACTGAGGAGGACTAAGGGCCTGGAAAACGCTTTCACACCAAGTTGCAAAGTCAGATGGAAGAGAGTGATTGTCACTTGAGAGGAAGATGAAAAGGGCAGGATAAAAATACCAGAGAATCAGGCAACCTAGAGAAGAGAAACTCGGAGCCTGTACCTTCCTGGTTCACAAATGAAGACAAAGAAACATTCAATTTAAGAAATGACACTGGCAATTCAAAACCTGTATGAGGGAACACTTTCTGTTTGTATATGAGATTCCAGAAATTCCTCTGGAAATTCAATTCAGTGCTCAACAATCCTTCATGTCAGCTCTCAGTGCCCGACCTGAAATTCCCAGCTGCAGTTCAAGCACATTATTTCTTCTCCCAGCACTAAGATGGGGAGGACTGACTTCTCTTCAATTAGTCCCTCCGTTCTGGCAGTGGGATGCTCAAGATGAGACGTCATTTCATTGGACGCTTTATCAATGTCAGCAGAGTAGGAAGACTATGTAATGTGTCTTCAAGATGGTACTGCTCATTTCTGCATATCACTGATGTTTGCCCCTCTCCTGTACGGTTTCTCATCCATTAGCACTGCAAGACCTTTTCTGCATAGCAGATGTCTAGGCAGTTGCCTCTCATTGTGTATTTATGTAGCTGATTACTCCTATCTTCAAACATCTATCCACATTTCTCCTTATTGACATGCATCCTTTCAGACAGTTTCTCCAATTTGTAAAGATCATTTTGAATTCTAATGGTGTCCTCCAACATGCTTGCAGCTCTTCCCAGCTTGTTGTTGCCTGCAAATTTAATAAGCATGTTCTCTATTCTATCAGAGAGATCATTACTGCAAATGCTGAATGCTACCAAACTGCCAAATACCCACCCTATGAGCAGATGTTTCACAAGAAAAAGTCTCATGAGGGAGCACTGAAAGCTTTACTAAAGATAAATGACAGCTACTGCTTCTCCATTCACAAAGCCTGTTATCCTGGCATTAAAGGAAATTAGATTGATCTGGCCTTGACAAATCTACATTGAGTATTATTCCTTTGCCCATGTGAATATAACAATATTTAGAGTTGTTGCAATTAATAATGCTTTACACAAGCAATAACAGAAGTTCAGCTTCTTACACCAATATCTAGGTTTACGTATGAAATGGGAACTAATTTAGGTGGCATAAGAAAAGGCAAAATCATGGGATCTTTCTTTTTACACCTCCCTAAAACGCATACTGTTTGTTGGCCATCATCAGAGGTTTATGTTGGGGCAATTCTGGGCTAAATGGACCTTGAGTTTAATGCAGTCCAGCAATGATTATATCACAAACTAATTCCTAGTCTCTTCTGCAATTTGACATAAACCTGGAAAACACCATGTGGTATACTGCATATTACCCTTTATATGTTCAGCAGAGTTTCTGAAATTCCTCAAAATTGCACAGGAAACTATTCTCACACAACATACTACAGCTTAAAGACAATGCCAAAAATTTTAGCTAAATTTGCCTCAAGAAAAAAAAAGCTTCATCTGCAACAGAAAGCTGCATGTCTAATTGAAAAGACGTTGAGCAGTACATAGATGTTGACTGAACAATACATATTCTCACGGATTCTTAACGTGTAAAAACCTCCCAAAACATACTCTGCTCCTAGAATAAAGGCACACAACTCTGCAATTTGAGAAAAAAAACCCAAAACTTAGGCAGCTAATATGTTAAATGTTTCAATGCATTTAACTAAGGAAGACTCAAGGTCCAACAGGTGTTGTCAAGAAAGACAACTCCAAACCCTTGTGGCCTACAGGACAACCAGGGCGCAACTTCAACAAAGAAAACCCTCTATTTACACAACTGCCTCAAGAAACAGACAAACGCACTAGAACACAAACTCCACAGTGTCAACGTGAATTAATTCTCTCTGCCCACGTTACAGGCTATGTGCTGTAAGATGTGGAGGACCGCCTCTGCTGTGCACCTCTCAGTCTTTGAAAGGCTGAGAACAGAGCAGCTCTGCCTACGTTCACTGAATGAATATATGGGCAATTTAGTTACGCACAAGCTCACACAGCATCCTTTACTCACACGCACTCAATGATTTAGCATGAAATCCCCTTTATATTATTAAGCAGCTATTTTCCTATGGGTCACTCCCTTCCACAAATCAATTTCCATTTTCTTTTGACTGCTGAAGCACATCTGTAGTCATGTCAAATATGCGCACAGACATTTTAGACTTGAGACCTATGAATAACACCAACTTGTTTTACAGGGTACAAAAGTAATTTTTGTACTCTGTTTTTAAGAGCATTCAAAGACGATTTTTGCAGAAAGATCTAAAAAACATATGTCTAACTCATAAAATACAGCCCCCCAACTTGAACTTTGGCTGAAGACCAAGCAGGGCACATTTCAGTCATGAAACAAACTCATAAAAAGCTGAAATCAACAGCTTATAACTAAAGAACTTTGTGTAACCCTTGATAAACTGTGTGTAATGGAGCATAAAAAAGTATGTTGGAAGTCTATATACAGCGTGTATAAATGACAAGTCAACAGCCAGGACCATTACCTGGTACATCAAACAGGAGCAAAGGGAGCCTTTCCAGCTCCTGGACTACTCTCATCATCCTGCCGAGAGCCATACTAACCTCTTTGTAGTCAGCATGCCAAGAACAAGAACGCTGTGCCAGGACAAGGCATTCCAGTCCTTTACATGGGAAAACACAAGTATTTTCTCTCTTTTCCTCTTCAGATTTTACTGGTTCCCCTGCTAGCATACCCCCTCAATTTATTAAATGCCCTAGAAATCAAATGTGGTGAATGTATGAGATTAAGTTCACTTCTCTAAGGGTTTTCTTGCATCCTGAAACCACTGACGGCTTCTGTTTGATGCTAAATAGGATTAAAATACATAGTCATCTTCATCATATCAGTATTTTAACTGGTTTTGGCATTTCACAAGATTTTCACCACTCATCATTCGGTTCTTCTAATGAATCTTTCCTTTCTCAAACCAATGCATGGCAACTCTCACACTTACCTCAAAAGAGAGAACTTCAGTTTCAAGCTCGAAAACCAAGGACGCGTGATTTCCACCTTACATACAGCCCCGCAACGAAAGCAAGAGCTTGGCAATACTCTCGCATCTCCCACCTGCACAAGCCACCAACTGGGTTTGACAAGCGGGTGAAAACGAACCATCCTACCTGCCAGGCACAGTTGTGCTAATGCCAAGACTCAAAACGGTTCTTGCAAACGGAGTTTTTCAGGGTCAAAAGACCTACACGAGTAAAGCTGCTGAATATTTCCTGGCTTCTTTAAAACCCCTTTTTCAAAACAATCTTTAACAGAAGTAACACAACAGTTGCACTAACAGTTGAAGTGAATTTGGCTAAAAACAGCTCCAAAGAAGACGTGTTCTTCTCTGGTATCAAAGTACAGAGGCTCAAGAGTCAATGTCATCTCCTCCCTGCATGGCAATTAACTTGCAAGGGCTTCCATCACCTTTGAGGTGAACCAACAAAGTCATCACATGTAGACAGAGGTTTTTAATTAAAAAGATACAAGAAAAGCAGCAAAAGCAAGCAAGAATAATTCCTGGAGTGCAATCTTCCTTTTAAATCTGCAGTATTAACCAGTGCCAATAGTGTACTGATTATGGTCCTTTCTATGAGACCACGGCTACTTCCAGAGAACCCAGTATCGGCTTGAGTACGCTAATCACACGTAGCAGAGACAAACCAAGTCCAAGTCTCTTCTTGACAAGCTGCCTTTATCCAGAGCATCAGCTCAGAATGGTCACCCTTGGTGCCACGAACCTCTGTTGGAAAACAGCAGCACTTCCATTTGCTTTAGGTTTTGATCAGGTACTATCTACACGTCTCAATCCAATTTTATAAAATACATTCCTGAAGTGGTATTGTTAATTACAGGGGGAACTGGATGAAAATAGTGAGTAATACATGCAATGAAGGGCCATCTGAAAAGTACAGCAGGACTGCAAGTTCATTCCAGCCTGCACGACCTAAAATGGAATACATTCTGTAAGTATTTATTTTTAATACCATTGTGAGTGGCCCATATTGTGAAGGCTTAATGTTATGATGCATCACAGAAAGCCCAAACGTAACTGACATTCAGGGCAAGGTCTGGCATTGCAGGCTGCAATTCATATATAAATGTAACGCCATCATCCACTATAAAACCTGCTTTGGTTTAATTCATTAACCATATGTCAGTAAAGTGTGCAAGGCGAAACACGTTTCTATGACTTAAAACTTTCAGTAAGCACCCTACAGTGTTTTCACACCAACAAAATAAATGAGATTTGTCTTTGGCATAGACAAAGCAACGGTTCTCAGAAGGGGCTAAATACAACACAATTAAAAGTACACCTCTGCTTTTTGGCTACTGATACATAAAGATAGACATCTTACCAGAGAAAAAGCATCCATGAACAGATGCTTTCGGGTTTTTTTCCTTTTTAAACCAAACATGTTCACCATCAAAAAAGATTGATTAACATTTTGAGCAAACAAATTTCATACTCTTGGTTGTTCACAAAAATGAGCTTGATCATCTTATACTACAGTACCATTCTGAAGCACCAACATAATGAACAGATAATCAAAGAAACAGAAAAAGCGTCCCTATTACCACTTCATTGCTTTTCACAACTGCACAGCTAAAACACTGAAAGCTCCACTAGATCTCATACTTTTCCCCCATCTGACATCAGTACTCCCAGTAGCAAGCAGTAGCACAACAAACCATATTATTTTATCAGTTTCCTGCCACTCCCTTCCATCTGCAAAGAATATTACCATCACTACTATAGGATATTTTAAATATCTCCTTAAAATACTCAGAGTACCCTTTGCAAATAGTCACAGCTGATTAACATCTGAGAATAAATGCAACTAATTTGCAGCTAGATTTGGAAAGTAAAGGGTAAGCTTTACCAAGATTGGTAGACAGCTAGGAACAGCAAGGGAAGATTACCTGTATGGAATTACTCAGGACTGGAAGAGCTGGGATCCAGCAAAATGCATTTTAATGTACTTAAAGGCAGATACTCATGAGTAAAAACCCAAGTCACACTAATGAAATGGGAGTCTGCATCCTGGGAATCAGAGGTCCAGAAAGGGACTGAAAGGTCATTGTGGAGGACCACATCCCAGCTCAATGCTATGGGAAAAAGAGCTAAAGTGACTTTGTACTGCGGCAAGATATGGCCACTTCCTCTTCTTGGTCCTTTTCCCTTGACTTTAGAAAATATATTGAACAGTCTGGAAGATTTGCGAAGAACTAAAAAAAATGTTTCTGATTAGAAAAATCAAGACCAACCCATTTTTCTACAACAAAAAGTACAAACTTTCAGCTTGTCTAACTCCTACCCTCTCTCTAACTTGCTTCTTCAGGAGATTGCATTAAATAGCAGGAGTCTCCAGCTGACACAGGCTACAACATCCACTGTCTGAATCAAAAAAAAAATGCATAAACGAAGCTTGAAATAAATACAGATTCATAGAAGTAATGATTACTTGCCATTTTTACAGATCACATAGGAGACGGGTAAATTCTCCACCATTTAGTCTTCAAATCGTGATTTGATGGCCTCCTAAGGCTACGTGCTAGCTCACCCACAGCTGTTGAAAGTAGATGCAGAAATTACTAGCTGAAATTATACAGCCTGTGCTGTGCAGGTCAGAGTAGAAGACTACACTGATCTGATTTCTGGACTTAAAAATCTATGAATCTACACTGAAGGTAAAACTTTAAGCAAGTAGTTTTACAGTTTTTCTGTATCACCAAGCCAATAAGCACACTCTCTCTCAAAGAACATGTATTAAATATATCAGCCTCTCAACATTTGCCGCTGTGCCGGATAACTTACATGGACTCTCAAACACTAGAAGTCCCTTGTGGAGACAAGAGATTAACTCTGGCTACGCAGCTGAGCCCGAATGATGCGAACGGCTGTGATGTGAGACTGTTAGCCCTGCAGAGCAGCGGGCAGTGGTTAAACACAGAGCCACCGTGTAGAGGCAAAAGTCAGAGCGTAGGCTGTGGTCTTCATGCAAACCACTGGCCCCAGAACACCCCTGATGAGTGACAACATGCTCAGAGCTGCCTGAGAGCAAAACCCAGAGTGAGCTTGTCCAAAGTAACACCACCGTCTCTCTGGGCTCAGGAGCCACCTCTCACTGAAGGCTAGAAGACAACACCAGGAAGGGATCACTATATATTTAGAATTATATGCCATTCTTGCATCCTCCATAGGTCGTTGTACCGACTGTTGCTGGATAGGGGTTTAGGGCCAGGTGGACCTTTGACCTAGCGGCTGATGTTGACTGATGCGTGATCTTGGCTTTAACAATAAAAAAAAAAAACCACAAAACACAACAGACAAATGACAATGCTGTGACCTGTTGTAGGTAGCTACCCAAACCAACCCACACGGCTCCTGCAAAAGCTGGAGCTGAAAGGGGCACGGCTATAAACGCAGAAAAAGATCTGTTGTCTATAAGTACTATTTGCTCTCACAGCATCCTTCCTTACCCTGATGTCTACAACACTCAGTTACAAGCAGGCAGCGTTTAGATATTTCAAGGAAAAGCGCGGAATCCATTTATACCTAAATATATATACGATGAGTAAGGACACCAAAAATAAAGCTGCACAATAACTGTGGTTAATATTTCAACCTGTCCCTTAATGATGCAACCCCAATGCCTCAGGCAGGGGTTTTCCTAAACAATATTTTACATGTTCTTTTCACTGATGGAATTTGTCAAGCTAGTCAAGGCAGAATTGGAGAAAATTAGTATTTACCTGTGCTGCAATACCTGGATCCGATCGTACCAATTACACATAATCACTACGTGCAGTGTTTGGGGACAGGCATGCAAACAAGAAACCGGTAAGCAGACATAGATGCCAGGCAGCAGTGGAGAAGCCTCAGGTCCAGCTTTTGGGATGGGACCATGCTGCTCTGCAGCACAGCTGTTTTCCAGGGCACAACAGCCAGTCTGTCCCACAGGGTGGCCCAGAGCAGATGGGTTTGGAGCTGAGCTGCTGTTGAGGCGTCACTCATGAGGTTATGAAGCAAAGACAGTAGAGCTGAATCGGGGAGTCAAAGCCTGCCAACACTAGTGCTGGGTCCCAGGAACACAAAACAGTTAACGGTAGACAGCAGAGCTGAGGCACAAGGGGAACCAGGTGCCATAAAAATGTTCCAGCGCTCTTCTGTCCAAAAACTCCAGACAGCACTTCAGGTGAAATGCAAAATCCCTGGGAAAACAGAGCCCACCTGGAGCTGCGTGTCTAGAAAGGCCATCAGTACTCTTCCATTTCTCAACCTTCACAAATATCAACATCTCACCTTCCTATTTTCATTTTCAGTGTGCCTCCTGAACCCTATTAGCACTCAAGAAACATTCTTGATGGAAAAAATACATTTGTATGACGTATATACTTTTCCAATACAAAGTAACTCTCTCTTACAAGGGGCAGGGCAGCCTTGAGACACTTCAGACTTGGGGACTTGGCTCACCGCAGGCAGTGAGAGCCAGAGACCTGCCATCACCAGCCCCAGCTCACTGCTGGAAGCTTCCTCCATGCCCTCAAACAAAAGCCAAGTTTGCTCTCTCTCTAGAAAGCAAAAGGTGCAAATAATTTGTTTACCACGTATCACTTCACTGGTAGTTGGCCTAATACTGCCGTAGTTCTTTCCTTCTACAAGGTCATTTCTGAAGTGGTTTTCTTCCTTAAGCCCTTTTAAATTCTGCGCAAGACAAACCAAGAAACATTTCAGTTAGAAAAGACTTTGGATGGGTCACCTAGTCTCCTCCTTCGGCTAATGGAAGCTGTGCCCAGGACGTAAAAAACAAAAGCCTAATTTTTAAAAAAACAAGCCAACAATGAAACACATTTCTGATGACAGTATTGATTTCTTCCTGTTTTCTCTGCATTTTGTTTTGAGAGGGGATTTTTTGTGGTTTTTTATTTTATTATAGTAAATGACATATTTCCAAAAGCTGCAAAAGAGCATCTTTTAGCTGACAATTGAACCGAACATTAAATGAAATCTGCAAAGCCATTTTTCCTATGCACAATCAAAAGCTGACAGACAGGGAAGCACAGAGTGGGGGAAAAAAAAAACAAAAACGACCCAAACCAAACAACCCACAAGCAAGCTGAAGGAGAAAGTGTAAAACAGTCATCCTGAATCAGCTCCAAGCTGCTCTAATGGAATTAGGGTCACCCTGACAGAGACACACTCAGATCACAGAGAAAATTTAATAATTTCTTACTGCAGTCTGTAAAAGCTGGGGAGGATTTGAAAGTGCTTTCTGCCAAATTAGCACTTCTGTATCCACCACTCGCCCGCACGTGGCCCTTCCTGCTCTCCTTCTCCCCCCAGCGCCCCACCAGAGCGGCCGGGAAACCACTGCTCCTGTCCCGCTGGCAGGGAGGCACCCGGAGAGCCCCTCTTTTTCTGCCACGCTGCCACACGTCTAACCTTTGAATGCCCCTTCCATTCCTCAGCGCTGACGTTACCCACAGCTCCTGCGAACTTGATTCCGGGAGAGGCATCGCAGCGTATGCCCGGCGCTAATTCTGCTAGGTGATACGTATTCAATCTGGTTTATCCCAGGCATTAACGTCGAGCTAACTGCCAGCTGCCTAATTGTCAGGAAGCTACAGCAGCAATGCTGAAATGTGTTGTGACAATGGCAGCTCCAAGGCACAGGCGGGGATGTGAGGGAAGCCCAGTCACGAGCCACGCAACAACCTGCTGCCTGGGACGCAGCGCAGCCCATCACAGCCCTCCATCCTCACTGTTCCTACAAAAAGAGATTTTGAAGACTGACTCTAGGAATTCAAACACAGGGACGACTCTGCTCCCACTACCACGTTGCTTTTACTTGGGGAAATGCAGGAGTGCTTTGCAGATATGGGGCCTACCCATCCCTCCACTGCCTCCAAGCAGTGCTGCAATGGGGAAAAGGAAGAAACACAGTAAAATCTCAGGAACAGCCATACTACATCAGGAATCCATGTAAATAAACTGTCTTTGACTGTGGCCAACAGGATGCTTAGGGGACCGAAAAAACTGAAGGTGCACGTAGTGCTCCTTTCAGAGCATCCCTCTCTAGTTGTTGCAGTAAGCTCCAGTGTGCATGTATTATCATACCTTCTCCTTGCCTTTCACTTCCCTCCTGAACCAGGACTCCTCAATGCATATTCACCACTGTGTCTTGCCCATCTATGAATTATGCAGGATTTAGGGATGATTTTTTTCCCCCTGCAGAGGTGCAGAGCAGTCCCTTTCACACAGCTCCCCGCCACTGAGAGTTGGTGGCCAGATTCAGTGCGGTAAGATAAGAGAAAAGCTGTAAGATCCTAAAATATACAGAGCCCACTAAAATACACACCTTCCATCCTAGGAAACCCTCAGTGAATTCCTGGTGGCTGTGGCAGTTAAAAAGTCATTGTCCTCCAGATCTGCATTCCAGATTAGGAAAAAGTAATTCAGAGTCAGCCTGTGCCAGAGAAAGGCATATCTACAGATAGCTTGCTTCTCAACACAGAAGCATTCCACACCACATCTGAGACATCAATATTTGGATCTGGGCCTGTGAAATGAGGTCAATTTTGTTAAATTTAAGCATGTGGAAATATTCCACCAAATCAGCAAACCATGCCTACTGTAAGTTATCCTCAGGCCAAGAACTGTCCTAGGACACCTCAAGCTTCACCAGCTTCAGCGCATCTGATGGAGTGATGCTTCTCTCCTTTGCCTGGGCCAGGATAAAGATAATGAACCTCAGGGAATTTTTATACACCTCAGAACATTAAACATATACTTATCTGTGCCAGACTCCAAAATGGGCTACAATGTGTAGACACAAAGTGATCTGAATAAGCATCTTGCAGCAGCAGCACCAGCAGCCAGGGAAGAAAGCTGAGGAAGGAGACAGCTGCTGCCTCCGGTTTCACTGGGCAGCTCAGACTCACACAGATCACATGCTAAAGCACTGTCTGTGTAAGTCATCCCTAGTGATGACACAATTTGTGTCTTTCTTCACATCTCCCCTTCACTCTTCTCTCCAGCTTCTCTACATTTACTCCTTCCCATTCAGTCAAGAACTTTTGGAACCCCCAGTCTTTTTTCTCCATTCGGCCAGGCTTCTACCAGTATGTATCAAGATCTTCTTCAACTTTCACAAAGTTACATCTTAATTATAAGCCTGGTGACTAAAGCTGGAGTGAGAAGCAGATGGCTGGTGGCAGCTCAGAAGGTGCATCACAGTCACCTCTCTACTCCTGCTTAAGCATCCCAGGAGCCCTGGGTGCTTTCAAAGGCACAGAGAATTCACAACTGCCAGAGTCTGCGACAAATGTGCAAACATTTGGACACTGAAAAACTGGATACTGGCAAAAAAAGAGGGAAGGGGGGCTGCACAAATACTTGAGGGTAGCCTAGCAAATACACACAAGTTATGAAAACCAAGACTATACAAAGAACCCACAAGGTTTCCTGCACTCTGAATAACTCATTCAATGGGAAATTCCTACTCTAAGGTATTTTCAGTAGTCCACCATCAGCCAAGCTTCTCTCCTCCTGTCTGTCCACAACAGCATTTTGTGCACAGCTTTCTCCTTGGCCTGGATGGGGCCAATCAAAGCCAGTCACAGTGGCACTGTAAGACTATCAGGACAACAGGCATGGACACAACAGCTTAAAGCACAACCACAGGGAAACATTTTACTCCAGTTGTGCTGAAATACAGGTGTAGGAGAGCTATACTGGAAGGTAAAAACTCACACCCTCTCCCCAACAGCTCTCAATCACCTGCTGACTCAGGAGAGATGTCTCAGTACTGCACAAATTACAAGAGCTAGTAAAAGAACAAGGAAAACAACGTAACAGGGATTACTGCAACCCAAATACTTCTCTCTTCCTCCACTCCCTATTTTCTTTACTCATCTGCACGTTAGAAATCAAATTGTCAGGTTTTGATCTTGCAGCTACTACAGAATCTCTTCCTGCACTTGAATAAATTTTGTCAGCCTTTTTAGTTCTACTTGTGCCCCTTCACACACATACTATTTATCTGCATTGCACACATTGGAAAATAAGAGATTTGGAAGGGGTTATCCCTTAGTCCTCAGTGTTCCCGGTACATACCGAGAAGGTTTAATATTTGTTGAAAGAAATTTCTGCAAGCTTTCAAAAACCGAATGTTACTTACTGTCCGCTCCTGCTAAAGGCAGCATCAAACAGCAGAGGATGGCTGCTGGCACAGTGAGTACTGGGATGCAGAAGTTAGGCACCATATTCCAAAGTGGAGCAAATCCTCTTCAGTCTTGAGGCAAGCAGTCAGTACATCCAGTGTTATAGACACAGACTTACTCCTGCAAACCAAGAGAGAAAGACAACAAAAATTAGCAAATATGACACACAGATTAGCTGCAATATGCCAAACTACATTGCAAAGATATAGTTACAGATACTTTTAAAGTGAACTCTAACTTTCTTTCCTGCTTGAGCAGCATAGCTCCACACTGATGTCCCCAAATCCAACAACGTGTTTTCAAGGGTCATGAGGCATACACACATGCCCATCTTCAAGCTTATCTTCAGGCCCAATCTCTATTATAGCCTATTAATACATTCTTATTCACAACAATAAGTTGTTCTTATTCACAACAAATAGTTCTGAGGTTGCATGTTACAAGAAAAAGCTCGTGCAACTCTTCCTCATCCATCTGCCCAGGAGAGACACGCTTGATTGCACACATAGGGCAGTTTGCGGTCAACTACATGTTAAGTGTAGCTTGGCCCATCCAGCTGGGCTGGTGAACACCAGACAAGTCTTGACAGGTCCAAGCAGGAGAAATGGAAGGCAAACTTAATCAGCTGTCAGTTCACAGGGCTACCAGTAGAAGATCATTAAGAAAAGTGTCTATAAAGAGAAGCTTTATCCAAAGCAACCAGCAAAGCTTCAATCTCCCAAAACAGAGGAGGACTGCCTAAAAGGATTGAGGACTGGATATTCCTTCTCCAAAATGAAGCAAATTATCTTGGAAATTGGCTTAACTTGAGCATCTGCTTGCATACAGAAATACAGAAAATTCCTTGAAACTCAACCAAAAAAGGCAGGTGTTTAAAAAGAACGCAATTTCTGTATATTTAGCTTATCTTTTCATGAGAATACACTCGTTTTACTTTCAGGTGAAAGTCCAAGGTTTGCGTGTTAAGATAGATTTTAAAGGAGCTAGCAAGCCCCCTTCCCTCAAAGGGACAATGCTCAGCAGGGACAGGGGCTCACTCTTTCAGTGCTGGGCATCTCAACACAAGCTCAAAGGTCATTCAAAAGTTGATAAGATTCAACTTCACTAAGCTACAAGAGTTACCAAAAGTTGGGAACACAGCATTAATAGCAAAAAAATGCTGGCAGATGTCAGCCCGAGATTCCGCAGGCTAGAGGGTGAAGGACTTGAGACTTGAAGGTTTCCAGAGACTTCAATAGTGCCTTAGTGAAAAGGGGTATCCAGTTACGTATAACTTAAGTAACAGGATTCTGGACCCCATGAGTATCCTTGAAACAAAGGATCTGCAAGTGCACAGACTGTACGTGGCATGACCCAACACTCTTCATGTTGGCAGATGTTTCAAAAACATGTTAAAGACTGCTCTAACAAAGTATTTTTGCACTTTGCTGCCTTTTCAAAAGAGGAAGTGTCTTTTTTTTTTTTTGAAAACCACTGAGCTTTTGATGGAGGTATCACATGTTACAAACATGTTTACATCTGACAAACACAGAATTCAAAGAACGTCAGCAATGACAGTGCTGGGGGACAATTGCAAGAAATCTCAAGAGAATCTACCTAGGCAAATATTTACATCACATTGTACTAACAAACAGTAGATCATGATTCTTCTCCATTCTGTTACTGTATTTGCACAGTAAATCTTTTCACACGTTATAGTATCACACAATACAGAGAAATCTTTATTTATGCAATGTCTTCTACAGCCAAGACATCTGAAAATACTTTACAAAATAACCTAGTTCTAACCTGGATGCAGGGAGAATACTGATCATCTCATCCTGCTTTTATTATCTCAATGAGAAAGCATAAATCTAAGTAAGCTCAGCAGCAAGATTTTGAATACTGCAAAAGAGGCTCTCCATACCAGCCACACATTCAGTTCTCTTTCTTGCTCTCCAGCCTCCACATCCTCATTTGTCTCTTGCCAAAGAATTACTAAAAAGCACCATTAATATGTCTTACACCGCAGAGACAGATACAGATAGTTGTATCTTTATAGCTGCATAAGCGCTATTCCAATGGGAAACTCCGTTCCATCCCCAAGCAGTTTGACCAGTGTTAGCCAGCTCTCCAGATATGGCCCACACGGGAACGGGAAGAAGTGCCTGGATTAAGAGTGAAGATTATGTCTCTAAATTCTGCATGCACGGTGCTAATTTGCGCAGCCTGGAGAAGTGAACCCACTGAAGCACGCTTTAAGCAGCATTACATCTGGCTCAACAGCAGTCAGAATCTTAAGAGGCTACTCTTCTTGGGCAGAAAAAAAACAGCATCAAGGTTTGAAATTACTGTGTCAAAGCTAACGATGTGTGTCAAATTCTCTCAGATTAGGACAGAGAACAAGTTTTACAGGTGATGCTGAAAACATCTTAGGTATGTATTGGACCACACTGGGGATGAACAGCTTTCAGAGAGCTTTTCCTCTTTCATTCACTTCCATTAACAACAAAAGTGCCTGATCTAATGGTGTATCTTGAGTGCAGATTGCTCAGAAGTCATGTGAATGGCACCTCCACAGCCCTCATTCAGGAGTAACTCTCAGGAACACAAAAACCTCAGCTAAAGAATAGCTCTGTCTCTCAATTTCTCTCTTCTTTCAGCAACTGTGATCAAGCTTCTCTCCAGTTTCAAGCTTGACAGATTTATAACTTTCCTCTCAAGCCCATGAGATACATACAACGTGCATCATGCAAAACTGATGAATTGTCAGTTACCCTACCAGATGCTTTATAGACTTGATCTTTTTGCAACTGTTTAGTACTCTATAATAATTTACCATCTGGTAGAAAAGCCAGGTTTTCTTACGCAAGACTACTGTCTGTCCCTCTAAAGTTAATCGAGCACCTTTGGCTCTTAACAGGATCAAACTTCGCCACTTCTTTTTTCCATGGTTGCTCTGCCTATCGAAAAGTTGTCTGAATTCAATATTTAAAGCCCTTTAAATTGGAACGGTTTAAAATTTTATAAATCTCAGTAGCTGTCATTCTCTTTTGAAACTGAAAATATGAAAAAGTCTCTCCCAGTGGTTCACCTCTCCCATTTTTAGAGGTGAGGTGCTCTCCCCAATAAGACAATCCAATATTCAAAGCAAGGTGACAGAGTGTTACCTGAAGCTCAGTTAACCCTTAGAAGGCCAGTGTTACTCCAACAGTTTTGAACAGCCATCTTGAACCAATGCTAAAGGCTTCATTTTCTGGGGCAGAAAGGCAGCCTAAGACAGAAAGTAGCTATAAACCAAATAATGTTGGTAGATTTTGGTAACGAGCTAAAGAAATACATAGCATTGCTTCAGGAAAATCGAGTCCAACAGCAACCAACCAACTAATGCTCTTAAGACTCTTAGTGCGTATTTTGCCCCAACAACCTCATGCTTCTTCAGGCTGCTCTCTCTTGCATCTGGAATTATCTCCTGTGCACCTGATGACCTCAAGTCCCTTCACTTGACAGCCTCCTTTAATCTCACTGCTTTGGCTAGCATCTTACAGCTAATATTGCATTTGGGAGCCCAGAAACTGTAGAAGAAGGTTTGTCAAAAATACACATACGTTCTCATTGCCACTTCTGCATCTGGTCCTGGCAGTATTATAAACTCTAGACCATGTAACCCAAAAGGAGGCTGAAGCTAAGCGCTCCAGATGGCTTTGTAAAAACAGCTTTGAATTTAGCAAGCGGAACTCCTGCCTCTGCTCCAAACTCAATGTTAGAACTACCGACTGTTAGTTTGGCAGAAAACTAGAAAGCGGGAAAGCACAAGAAAAAAAAAAATAGCAAACTTCATTTAAATATAGCTAATTTTGCCCTGGAGCAGGTAGATGGAAAAAGAGGCGGTCTTGAGAACATTTTTGAAACTACATGGTTTGATTCGTTCAGACAAGCAGAAAAAGCTGGACTCATTTAAAACAGTGCCAAGAATACCAACAGCTCATATGGTACCAGGAAATTCTGGCAATAAGTATGTCCCACAGGAGACAGCAAAGAGATTAGAAAAAGCAGTCAACTTTAAAGAGTCAAGAGGAATTTCAAACCAGCACTGAATAGCTCATGTCCTCTATGAACTCTTCTGGAAGCTAAACTGAACTGAAGCAAATGCCACGTGGGTCACTAGCCATCAACAGCATGGAGAAAAGTGTCTCCAAAGTAAGCCTGCCCATTCCAAACCAGGGACAAAAATATTGCACTAAAATCACCTTTTAAGTTTAAGCTACTTTGCAACCCAAAGTATCTAACAAGTCAGCACAAAAACATTCCCTCCAGGAACCCCTGTACGTCCACAGAACTGCCAGGTTCAGTTGTGTGTGTGACTACTGACACTGCATTTGCTGTGAAACATGGTTAAGAAACTCTCTAGAAACTTACAGGGCCGGAAGGTAAGCCCAGTGCAGAAGCAATGTCCTTACCTGACCTGGAGACATAATAGTATCTTTTCATAAAGGAACCTGAAACAATCGTGTTTGCTTTTCAAGATGGAAACTTCTTAAGTGTTCTCAGTGTGAGCCCAAGGATGCAGGTTAGAAGATACCAACTGGACACCACCCACATGACAGTAAAAAGAACGGACTGAAACCCCATCAGCTTCTCCCAACTTTATCACGTGTGCAACACATAATGAAACCCAATTTTCCTTCTGGACGCTTACCCACAACTTGTATTTTGGAGCATCACACAAACGATGGCAATCAAGACCTGACTGAGCAAGGAGGGGGCACATGCCACACAGGCAGCTATTTCTTCTATTGCGAATGAAAACAGCAATTGTCTGCAGCTCAACTGCTTTGTTCTGCGTATAACACCTCATCTGTGCTCTGAAGGAGGAAGAGGAAAACCATGACACACCATATAATTCAAGATCATCATATTGCACACATTAAAAGTTGCAGAAGCACAGTTACACGCAAGTTAATGACTTTTGAGTGTTTCACTTCACTACATCAGTATTCCTTTAGCATAGATTTCTTTGTGCTTTTCTGCGAGAAATACAATATAAAGAGACTTGGAGAGTACAGCAATATGGCCAAAAAAGACAAAATGAGTCTCATTTCACTCCGAACTCCCACATGCAGGGAATGTATTAGAGAGATTCAGTGGGGAGACGTATGAAGATGGCAATGTTAGCATAGATTTAAAGAAGAACTTCATATGAACTTGCAATGCAGTAAAAAGGCCAAAAGCTAAAGTGACTGCTACATGAGCAAAGGCACCACCTCCAGGATCCAGGTGTGAGCAGACCTAGAGCATCAGTTTGAAGACTCTCAAACCATCTGGAGAGAAGAGATGAGCAAAGCAATTCAAGATAGGAAGGATAAAAATCTCTGTCAAGTCACAAGCGCCAGACAGACCGGCTAAGCAAGATGGGGATTTGATAACCATCTGTAAGTACGTGAAGGATACAAACACCAAGAAAGGAGTGGAGGAGTATAATTAGCCACAGGCATATAACTATGAGTAATGGAATGAGACAGAGCAAAAGAAAGTGTATGTTCAATATTCTCAGTAAACTCTCCAAAAAACAAAACAAAACAAAAAAAGAGAACAGAACCCAGCAGGAATATGTTTTATCATCTGTTAGGATGGAAATTAAAAACAGGGTAGAAAAAAAAACCAAAAAGAAATACCCCAAAATACCCCATAATCGAAGCAAAAAAAAGAAAAAAAAAAATAAACACCAAAGGAAAAAAAAAAACCACAACACAATAAACACAGAGGCAGATCGGTATGGGGAAATACATACAACAGCAAAAATGACTCAGAAGTACTTCAGAAAGATTCTCGTTATTTTGGCAAAGCATTACAAAAACAAGTGTGAAGACTTTAGCGACAAGTTGGCCCAGCTACAGATCTCTGTGGTCCTGAACACACAGTCGCAACTTGACCCAAGGAGAGGAGCAGAGGGAAACAGAAGCTTTTAAGCAGGACGCAAGCAGAGCTGGGATACTCCTGTCAGCCTTATTGGCTACATTTGCTTCTAAAGATATTAATTTCTGAAGGTGTCATTGCCTGGAGACAATCCTAGATAAAAAGGAGGATTTTTTTTCCACTGGAACAAGGATTGTGAAGGGCCCTGTTAAATAACTACAGCGATAAGTCAAAACGTCCACTTAAAATATAGATCAGCCTTGAGCCTCCCAAGCCCGGCCATCATTCACCGTGAGCACTAAATACAGATCGCTGTAGATCACCCTGCCCAGGTGCACAGGCTCTGCATGCCTGCCTGCAAAGTCTCCCTAAAAGAAGTAAACTACTGCATATCGCCCTTTCAACAGAGGTCTTCCACATTTACAGAAAAGGCCCAGCAGTGCAACCAGATTCACGGATAAAAGATCCAGGGCAGTAGAAAATTCTACAAAAATCAAAAAGAAATTCAGCTATTCATTAGCTATCAGCAAATTCCGCTAATGTGGAGGGACATGCTCATGTGTCAGCCACTTCCACAAATCAAGAATTCCTGTGCTTTTTGTACAAATTACTACACACGTGACAATATATCCTTAACAGAAATGACCATGCCATTACAGGCTTGCATTCAGCACCACAGAAAACAGTGTAAAGATTAAAATCACAAGGTACCAAGTTCGCTTCTCTAAACCCTCTCAACGTCTTGGCATCAAGTTCCGTATATCCAGGATGTAGAACCGAAGGTTTTAAGCCAAGGAGAAGGAGAGCTGAGAAACACGGTTCTTCTGGGCTTGCTGCTGACAACACACCGCAGCTGACTGCTATTTACTGTACAGCTGTGGCACTGTTATTCCTGCATCTGGCTCCAGCAATGCCAAACACACTGGTCCTGCATCTCTCAGACAGACAGAACGGGCAAAGCAGAGTAAATATAAGATCCACTGAGCACAAAGCTAGTTTTAACCAAAACAGTAAGAAGGCAAACGATCGATCAGATGAGGGATAATCCATCCTTTCTTCCCTTCAAGGATTTTTTGCATGGTGTCTACCGGCTTAAGATCAAACTAAATCCCAAATCAACTGTAATTCAAACTAAATCAGTTTCTTATTTGTAAGAATCCCTTTGCTCTATCCACATGCCTATTCAGCTTCATCAGTGGCCTCAGTGTAGAGATTTTTTTTGGAGACTTCCTGGATGTAAGCCTGTTCTGCGGCAGCTTCCTGGGCATTTCAAGCAACCACTAGAACAGTCTTCCTTTGCAGAATCCATGAAGCCAGACCCTAGGAGAACATGGTCTTTCAGGTATTTTGTTACTTTCTCAATAATTTTTGCTTCAACCAAAGTACAAGACATAAGAACTTCCTTCTGAAAAAGTGACTCTCTAATGAAAAATCCCTTACTTTTGCTGGAAGTTCAGTTATGTTTTATGTAACATAGCGTACTATTGGGGTCTGCTCACTTAACACTTTTCAGATTAATAGCTTATTCCAAAGCTGCTTTTGCCAAGACCTCAATTTCTGAAATTTGCTTACCTTTTATATTTAGACTGGGCACAATACTAGTGCTAAGTCTTCCGCAACATTTTTAGCAGTTAAAAACTGATGCAAAGAAATAATTTCCCCTTTTTAGCAGTACCCTCCTCTTCCTTAATTGCCATCTTTAAACTTCCATCATCCAGTAAACCCAATTTTCACGCAAGACAATGGCACTGATTTGCCTAAATTCTTCATATTCTATGTATAGTCATTAGTTCTTCAAAGCCCACCTTGGATCTTTCAATTTTCTTTTTAAACTTATTTTACTTTATTTATACAGTCTGCTCCTAATACCTTGGAGCTGGATTTCCAAATTTTCATCTCAAACAGCTTCTCAAACCTGCCATCTAGCTAGGGTGAATTATTCCCAGCCTTGCTAATTTAACTGCTTTTCCCAGCTTGCTTTCTTGCATTCCACTATTGGTTTCAAACCACATCAAGGAATTGTTTCACTGGGGTTTCCCTCCCCCCCCCGATTTTTCCTTTTCTACTCTTACTTTCTCCCATTTTAATTTTAGAGATGCTTCAAATAAGTTGTTCACTTTGAGTTGTCCTTTCTGAAGTTTAGCATCATTCTCAACATTTTGATCTTATTCTTGGCCCCTGAGCTCAATGACCATACTCATGCACTAAGCGCACCGCAGTTGTGGTCCCTCACGAAGATGTACACGAGGATCCTAACAAAGAACTTCAGCCTTGCTGACTCAAATAAGAGCAGCTTGACAAACACATGGGCGATTAAATAACACGGAGTGACTACTTGTGTCCGGCGCTATTTTAAGTCGGGCTCTGGAAAGTCTGCATGCGCTGGCGACGAAACCTCCACCCACCGTCCCATGGCTGCTGTGACGTTCAGCGATGGAGTAAGGACTTACGGCTTTCATCCTGCTAACAGAGACAATAATCCTCTGCCACAGGTCCAGCGAGCACCCGTGAAATGGCAAGTTCACAAATGCATCTTGGCTGCCATCCTTTCTAGACGTGGTCACCACCAGTATGGGAGCAGCACCACTACATCAGACCGAATCCCAGCCCCAGCCAGTCCACGTCAGCCAGCTCAAAGACTGTGCAGAAGACAGCAGCAGGCTGCCACGGGGCTGCTTTCTTCCTAACGCCATCATTTAGCAGAGAACTTATGCCCTACTGGAGGGTTTATATATCCAATTAAACTTTCTGTAATTCTCATCTCATGAAACCATGAACATTTCCAACACTAGATTTTGGAATTATTCTCTCCTAAAGGGTTTTGAAGTTAATTATATCATAGTTGTTATTACTGTCTCAACCACAGATACTGCTTGAACCCCATTATTACTGAGGGCTAAAATAAGAATAGCTGCTGCTTTGGTGTGCTCTGGAGCTAGCCTCTCCTACAAACTGCTTCTCTAACCTTTGCCCAAACGTTACGTATGCTCGGTTTATATGCAGGTAGTTAACATAGCCCGGCAGGGTAAATGGGCTTATTACATTTATTAAACTGAATTCTCTCCATGCAGAACACCCCCAGCATCCTGCAGTCCTCTGACTCTGGAGGCATTTCGCTGTTACCACAGAAGACAGCACCCAGAAATTCCCTTCACAACTAATACGCAGGAACTATGAAAGCACAAGTTTCACGCAATTGCTTTCTGTATGAAAAATGAAAACTGTTTCTGTAACCTATAAAGAAACCAAGATGCAATCAAGCTTATTATAATAAGATGCTAAATTTATGACTATTCCTTTTTTTTCCCTTCTACTAAGGCCCCCTTGTTTTTCTTTGGCAAAAGAAAACACCCTCTGAGGTAGCATGTACTACACAGTACCCAAGCCATATTAAAGGGATGTAAATAAAAATCAAGTCCCAGGTGTAATATAATGCTTACTGAAGATGAAGAAACCAAAGGCCTGTAAATTAAGAAATCTTCAATTAACGCTAGCAAAGTCAGTATTAACTCAGTCCAAAACCACAATTTTTCTCCATCAGAAGCACTTCAGGCTAAAAATTAAATTCACATTTCTTGCATCACATTCTGTACAGTAAAACACACAAAACATCTAGACATCAGATTTTGTGTCACTCAGATCTGACGCTGTATGTTCAAAACAGTTTGATGGAAGAAAATCAATTAATATATTTTACAAGTCTTCTTTGTTTGGCAGATCAAAGCAGTAGTTTCCTAGTTACTCCCTGGCTAGAGGGACCAAGATAACAGCTGCATCAAGGCTACAGCGAATCCAGCACTTTCTGGACAGACCAGCCATCTTCCATCTTTCAACCAAAAAGCAAAGCCCAGGACTCCACAAAGAGGCCAAAACCTGCTTCCACGCTCACGTTTTCATGCACATATTCTGCAAGTAAACCCACATGCGTGGAGCACACACAGCAGCACACACAAGCACTGAAAACTCGGCGGCAGCAGATAGTGAAGCTCCATGCAGCTGCGGATCCACATTGCCTGCCACCTTATCGAGGATGCACAACCTCATCTGCTAAGAATAGAAAGATGAGAAAAGGTGGGAGGCTAGAAAGATTCTGCATGTTTTAATGAACCTGTAACAACTGCCTTTCCCAAGCTCAGAAAGAAAACCAAAACACACAGCAAAAGTAAATAACATTACCTCTTGGCTACGTTGGGCACATCACCACCCCTGCACACTTCCCGCTGCTCCTTATACCTTGTGTCATCCTGTACCTCCCACAGACACCGATTCACCATAAAATCCATGCTAAACATATACGGGTTTTTGCTTTCGATATCCTACAATGTTGGGGTTACTGGAAAAGGCATGCTTTGCTAGCCAAGGGCACTGAGTGCATGGCAGTTACGTAGCTACTTTCAATGTTTTTGGCACTTCTACACTCGAGAGGCAGCAGGAGAGATCAGTTCTTACATTCACCATGGCATAAACATACAGATGTGGGATATTCTTCACCTTTCAGCATAACTCTCCTCCATCACATCCGACGGCTCTAGAAGGTTCAAGTTTGGCAATTCAACCTTAACTAAGGCATCCAAAAGAAAACAAACAAAACCCACCGCCATAACAGTTCTGCTTCCGCAAGAAGGTAGCTTGCTTTTGTTTTTTATAATTAAATCTTAAAAATTCCTTCTTCCCCAAACTTCGAAAGTGTTTCCTCTGTATCTCAGTTACATCTCACAACTTCTGTGTGTTCTCTTTACCAGGAGAACGCTCCCATGCTAATGGTCTGAGTCAAGACAAACCTGAATCCTAATAAAAGATCAACCTAAAAAAAAAAAAATAATTATGTACCTCACACAAAACTGCCCTTTTGTAATGGAGATTTCTGCCAATAGCAGATGGAAAGACCTTTGAAAAATAAGACATCCCATATGCCGTCTGCAGCAACTTTGCAGCTTTGCTACTGAAATTATCCACTCTTCCCTTCCAGGCCACCACCTTTACATGACCTTGAGTGAAACATAAAGGGGATAATACATGATGTGCAGCTTCTTGTGATACCATTCAGTAAAACCTAAGGAAAGAAAATTACTGCTAGCTGTTTTTCAATCCATTTGTACATTAGCGTGCTGCAATGCATACTTGGAGCCATCGAAATCAGATTCGATGTACGTTTTACAGTACTTAGGAGGAAAGCTATTTTAATTTTGTTAGTTGCCAGAACGTAAAATCCTCAAGGCAAAAAGCTTTCAGCAGAAAAGCAGAACAGATCTTAAAGGGGAAAGACATTACCTAGCTTGATGAAAAACAAAGGAAAGCCTAAGTAGGACCTAGTTAAGTACAGCTCCAAGGAAAGAAAACAGCTCCTGTTCCTGCACATGGCTGATGCCGGCATAGGGCTAACGACACGAGATGCAGCATCTTGTCCATCAAATTCAAACATATCGAATTAACACCAGTGCAGAGCAACTCCTCAGATGCCAACAAACATCAGCTCTGAGGCCCTTAGTGACATATACTCCAAGTTTTAAGCATGTACTTTTGGGATAGGCAATGCCACCAGATGCCCAAGCTTTTTCTTACCTGCAGACTAATGCATCAAAGTGGTTTTGATTACGTTCCCTCCAAAAGCTTGTTTACCTGGAGACACAGTTCTTTGCCCATCTCTTCCAGACGTGAGCCCAGCCCATCAGTTAAAGCAGACCTGAGCCAGGCGTGAGCAGAGGGGCGGTTTCACCAAATTAGCTACAGCACACAACACCGCGCTTGTGCCAGTTGTGTGTTTCAACCCAGCTACAGGATAGCAGAACAAAGTTATCGCCTCAAAACGTTTTAAATCAACTTGAGTCACCAGACTACGGTCACACTAGTACAGCGCTCTGCACCACACTAACTAAGGTAGTCCTGATCCGGTAATACATGACCCAGAATATAATGGATTTTCTAAGGTCCAAGGCATCTGCTGCCACTTGCAGAGGCAACAAGCAAAGCCTAAACAGTTTCAGTGTACCTTGCTCTCAGAGACACCCCTCTCTTTTCATACCTCAGGACAGTAACCAGAGCTCTGACCTCCTTTCCTTGCTTATTGAAGGGACCCGATGCTGGAGCTCACGTCCCCAGTTGCTTGACCTTCAGCTGGTGCGCAGATTCTGCATCACTCAAACCTCTCCCAGCAACACAATGCAAAGGACACGGTTGTTTTTCATGGTACATTTTTTATGAGAGATCTCTGCTTTAGTTTTATCCTTGTGGGTTTTAATAATTATGCACATACACAGAGAGCTTGCAATCAGTGTTCTTTGAATTAAATTTTAACCAATTTATGAAGTATTAAAAACCACAAAATTTTTTATAACATTTTAATTGTAGTATTACAGAATTCATCTGGTAACACCTAATTATAATTCTAAATGAGCAGCAATTAACAAGCTATTTTATGGTGCCTAAGTCCAAAACAAACAAGGTCAGGACAGTCCTGCAAAGTGAGCTGCTGGTGTGCACCCTGCAGAAAGGAGGCCAGTCTGTCTTTGGGAATATGCACTCATCCCAGGATTTCTGCATCAGAGCATTACATTTTAGAAACTGTAGGGAATATCGCTTATGAAGTACAGGTCTGATGTACCACTGGATCCTTGTCATAGCATACGCATCACCAGTGTAAGCTCATTTGAAGTGACATGTGCTGACATATGTCACTGGTGGAGAAGGTAGGAGCAGCTCCAGAAGAAGCAAATGCCCCCACCCATCAGGTAGCAAAGACCCTAAAATGAGACGGGTTGAGGACAGAGCAATGAAGGAGTGTCTCTCCTTCACGCAGAAGCCATACAACTCCCTGCAGTAAAGGCAGCCCACCCACTGTTTGGAAAAAAAAAAAAAAAATTAGTTCATTTCGCATGGGGAACACTTTAAATTAAATTTATCCAACACCTACCAGTACAAGGAAGGCTGCTGCTGGCCACAGAGCCACAGATTTCAGGTCAGAAATTCCATGACATCTTCCACTGACCTAGATGCTGCTCTCAACATTTCTTGGAAGAATCTTGCTCTCTCACCCCTTGGCTAGTAAGCGAAGTCCTTCTACCTGGTAAGAATCCACTGAGTGTTTCCAAAGGAGCTATAGCAGAGAAGCACCCCACCAGCAGCATTTTAGGGGTCAACTGGCAAAGGTTCAAAGCCCACAGGCTTTGCTTCAGAATGCATTACCCTTTTCTGACAGGTTGGGCTTAAATTTTATTTTTATATTTTATCATTTTAAAAGAAGAGTTCTTTGCAGCTGAAATGTGAGAGGAAAAAATTCAGCCTAAATCATATGCAATGTACAAGGTAATTTTCTCAGAGGGAAGAGAAGGTTCCTGAAAAGGGCTTTGTGACAGGCTCGTGTATCTGTCGTCTTTACCACTTTCTCCCTGTCTGCTAGTGAAAATGAATCTTAAACCTCTCCCAAGAAGAACACAGGCCATTCCCGACTGTAGGAGAGGAGGCAACTGAATGGGAACTCGCCTGATGCAGCTGCTATCCTCTCTGCATTAGGTATTTTGAACCAACATTAAAGACATGGAAACATTTGGAAAAGTATCAATGATCAGCTTTTAAAGCAGAAGAACAAAGTACCCAGGGCACTGTCAGGGCTAAATCAGCAATCCAGCTCTGGGAGATGCTGGCAATAGAAAATGTGTTTTATGCATGCAGGTGGTTGATGAGAAACAATTTGTTTACAGCCCTTTTAAAAAGAATTCATGAAGGAATTTGAATAGCTATTCCTCATGAAGCACTGCTGTTCATAACAAAGCAAATTCTGTCCTCCAAGCTTGCAGAGATAATTCCTGACAGATTAACCTTCTGCATCACGCCTAGAGCACCAGCAGCAAAAGGCTGCTTGAGGCGCTGCAGATTCCCCACCGCACCATCCTGCTTCTGTCCCACCTGCAGAAGGACCAAAGCGTCCCAGCAAATGGGCCACGATGGTGTAGATCGCTGTGCAAAAGTATTCTGGGCTTGCTCTTCTGCTGAGACTTAGAGGCTTCAGAAAACTTTGCAGTCTAGTCAACCTACCTTCATCTGAACTGGAGTGTCCTGTGCCTGCAACCTGGCTTTTCCTAAGGAAGTCAGCACTGTCTGATGGAATTTTTTACAAATGCAAAATAAAATCAAAAGTCAAGGAGGATACTCCTTGACAGTGTTCATCAGAACCCAGTTAAGACTCATATTGCTAGATGAAGCAAACTGACCATCCCCGGAAAACAGAGACCATTCCTGAGCAACAGCAAAAGGAGAGCTCCTCAAGGGCTGGGATGGACAGTCAGGGCTTCACAAGATACAAACATCCCTCTTCACATTTCTCCACCAGCAAACATGATAAAATCATGTCCCTCGATTATATAGCAAAGATTCTGCAGTTTCTTTTACTTATTAGTTCAACACTGACCGCCAGAAGTTTGGCCAACACTTGTTGCATGTTTGCTGTGGCAGCCTTCCCCAGGAGGGTTGCAGACGGCAGCATTGTGCCCCAAGTCCTGTCTTGGCATTACAGCAGATCAACAGCTGCAAGATCAACCCCGACTCCATGATGCAGCTGGGAGGAGGGTAACCTTTCAAGAGCCTAGTGAACACTGTGACCCGCCCTGCAAGTGCCTGTCCCGTGGCCTCTGCAAGAGCCTTCACTGCCGAGCAGCACCAGCACCATGAGAGGAGCCAGCAGGATCTTCTTTCTTCACTGTGCAGGTAGGAAAGGAAAAGTCAGTCAAACTACTGTCTGAGCTGAAGATGCAACAGGAAGGTCAACCGAAACTACTGGCACAGCTGGCTCATAGGCAGCAACCATTGTTAAGAGCAAGACCGAATAACCACTGACAGCCAGTTGCATGAACCAGGCAAAGTTGATTGTTCCTCTTCAAACAGACCAGCTGCCCTGGGAGAGCCCACCATCCCTGAACCCTTTTCCATCAACTGTCCAAGAATTTCTTGCAAGTTACTGGAGGCACAAAAGCTGCAGACACTATCTTTGAAAGCATTCTACTTGAATTTATCACACTACATGCAAGTCAAACTTTATTTAGCTGAACAAGAATCCTATAAGCCCCCCTTTCCTCATCAGAGAGTGGGAACAAGCAGAACAGCTAGTGCCTACTTGCTTTACTGAATTCATTATATTAAACCAAAAGCAATGTCATCTTAACTTGAAAGGACTTTTAAAAGAGCTTGAAGCAATTCTGCTGCTGCAGCATTTTTGTATTTTGGATTAACTACAAGCCTTCTTAACCCCTCTGAGTTTGTAAACGCACATACCCATATCCTTTAAGCTTTCACAGCACTCAGCAATCTCTGAAATGTTAGCAAGCTGAGAGTTAAGGCGTACACCATGTACAACTACTGTAATTTGAGCTCCTCTACAAGTTAAAGAAGTCCAAGTTTTAGGTATTTTTGTCCACAAGAAAGGACCTGCAGAACTTGGTAAATTATCTCAGACATTCCTCATGTCTCGTGCAATTTGCCCGATTAACATCCCGGGCTTACAGGAGCAATGAAAAGGTCAAAATGCTACTACAGGAGACAGTGCTAAAATATTATTAAACTTTTCCTTTAAAACATTTCCAATTAGTATTAATATAGATTTCTATCTTGAGGGTTTTGTAAATTCATGATTACCATCACGGACTTTTTCAGCTCTTTTTCAAACAGGATTTTTGTTTGTCAATAGAGTGTATCAGAAGCGAGGGAAAAAAAACCTTAGTAGCAATTTTCTTGAAATATTAGAAAAAACCTGCCACAAATAACTGGTTTTGTATGATGTAGTTTGTCATTTTTCTGGACAGCTGAAAGCCTTAGGCAAATATGCAGGAAAAAACAGTGAACCATCTCATCCGTCTTTTCTTTATTAAACCTCGAGTTTATTCAAGTGGCTTTGAATCCCGAACTACACAAAGTCTTCTGAACCATTCCACGCTCAGCAATCAATACTGAGGGGCAGAGAGAATCAAAAACGTCCTTTATTAACTTCTGGAGAAAGTATCAGATAACAAACCCTTTCCTTTCAACTCGTGCAGCTGAAGAACAGTGAGAAGCTACAGCAGCCAGAACCAGACCAGCTCCAGTGTGGTGCTACCAGAAGATGTTCTCAGGCACTTGATAGAACCCTTGCTGTAAAGCATCTGCATCCCTCCTGCCCCAGAAGACTTTGACAGCTCTGTACAAGCCAGGCTCTCTCACCTACCTGCGGGGGACATCATTTACAAAACAATCAAAGAACCCATTTAGAATACATTTTTAAGCTTTCTTCTAACTCTGCTGCATTGTCAGAGGAACAGGTGCATCTCAGAGCTGGCTGTACGCTGCCAAGCAGTGCTAGGTTATCTCAGATAAACACTATCTAGAGGAGAGAGATGGAGTCACAAACTGCAAACACTCCCAGCTCAACATTATTTTGAAAACGGCTATCTATACTTTGTCTATTCACAAGAAAAGGGAGAAAAAACATCTTTATACACAAAATTGTATCAGAAGAGTGCCCTAGAAGCCACTGTATCATTCGTCTTCATACTAAATTCAATAAAAACATACACTTGTTATTTAGATTAAGCAGCTGCAGAACCAAGGGGTCTTGCTGCAGTATTTCAGACGTTGTCTAGAGCACGGCCTGTCCTAATCCAGGCAACAGGCATGTTCAGAAAGCTGATTTGACTGGCAGTGGTTCTAGTCCCAGAGGTCCCACACATCACTGCCTACATGTGACTTTCCCCTCCCTTTGCTATCTCTCCTCACACATTTCCCAATGTCCAACTGCGTTTCAAGACAGTTGAGTGGATGTCATTTGTCATCTCAATTCAGCACAACATGAGGTAGTCAAGATGGTTAAGAAAGAAGCGGCCTAGCTCTTCCAAGTTAGTTTACTGCATCTTCGCAAGAAGAAATCATTTCTATTGCAGCAGCGCCCACCTACAGTGGTGTGTCCAGTCCAGAAACATAACTAGAGAAACAGCTGCATTCAAGACAGGCTCACATTTCGCATGCCTCTTGTTGGAGGAGCTGCACGGCCGTGAGGATGCACGCACTACAGCTGGCTGCATCCCTAACTGATCCATTAGTATCTGGTCAATGACAAGAAAAGTACAGCCTTTCCTCCCCTTAAGTAAGACACTAATCTATTACAACTTTACAAGCTAGGGTAATTAATCAAAAGTCTATCATAGCATATAAAATGAAAATGGCTCCAAGATGTGCCTGTACACATCAATTAATTATTAAAGGAGCATTAGCTGAAGCTTTTCACCTGCCATTTAAAAGTTAAGGGTAAAATGACATGACATGCATACCACTAGTGCAGCACAGTCTACACCCACACTCACCCACCCACCGCAGACACTCCAGTTGTGCCAGTCCCTGCTCTGCTTCTGCAGACTGGTCCCAGCACACCCAACAGGGACCAGAGCCCGTCTGCCAGGGAGCTCGGTACGCACAGCTGCAAAACCACCGTGGG
This sequence comes from Tauraco erythrolophus, assembly GCF_009769465.1. NCBI lineage: Eukaryota > Metazoa > Chordata > Aves > Musophagiformes > Musophagidae > Tauraco > Tauraco erythrolophus. The sequence continues at coordinate 23,494,979 of NC_141474.1, read as the reverse complement.
GAGCCAGCAGGCAGCCCCTCTAAACAGCAATCGCAACAAGCACTTGCACATGTTTGCCTGACATTTCCACTTCTGTTTCAAAATAAAGTCCTCGAGCAACAAGGCGAGGGCTCGGTAAAAGGTAGAGCAAGCGTTCCGAGAAACCACCAACCGTGTTGTTTTCAGCTGTATTCGCGCTGCTGTAATCAATGGAAGCACTTAGCAGTGATGAGTATGTACCGGCAAGAAAAAAAAACACGCCATCCTTTACGCCATGGCTGTATCTTCTTCCAGACCAACCAATGAAGATCACTGACTGCACTACGAGGCGAAGCACTGAGAGGGCTGGTGCTTAATTAAGCTGAAGTAAATACACGCTGGCTCAGGAGCAGACTGAAATCACCTCTGTAGCACGTAAGCCAAGAGCAGATGACAGCACAGCAGCTTCAGACTCTCTCATATTTCTGCCACTTATGACCCGAGCTTTATTCTAATTGCACAAATTGAAGAATGATTAGCAGTCGTGTGGACATTAAATGCCCTGTTGACGTAACCAAAACAGATCTGCTTTATCCAGAATGATTACTTAAGGCCATAGCTGTGAAAACAGAATGAATCAAAATAAAAACATACATTAAAAACACAAAGCATCACCTCAGAAACGTGGGGGATGGTAATATAGCCTTAGTAATAATTTAAAAGCCACACATTTTAACATCATGCTTTCTAGAAACGGAGAGGCAGGTGTCTTTTTCATGAAACACCATAAAACTGCTACAGTGTGCTTCTCATCCTTTACAGTCTCTAAAATGAACTTCTATGAATATGAATACCGACAAAACTCATCCCACCGATGTTTTGCATCAGCTTTCTGTCTAAGAATCCATATCCAATTTTATGATAAATTTGTATTTTTGCTGAAAAGCGTTACGTACAACACCAGATCAGCAGAAATCCAGGGTCAAGTCTGAGACCAGCTTCCACAAGCCAGGGGAGGCAAGCAGTAAGTGCAACCCAAATACACCGCAGCTGCCTGTGCTGCAACAACTGTATGCTTCCTAATAAACCACCAAACAGGCACCAGCACTCCTGGTGTTGTTCGGAAAGTAAATACTAAGCTACAAGTTTAAACATTTTTGCCTCGCCTCCCATCTTTCACAGATGCTCCTCTTCACAGCTTATCTCCCAGCTGAATGGTGAGAAATGGGGGACCCCAGACTGGCTGCCAACCAGCCAGCCTTTTCAGGCTTCGTTTTTCATATCATTACCTACGGATACGTTAAATTTACTTGGCCTCCAGTCACCTCATTAACCCTGGCAGCAAAGCAAGTAACATAAATACAGCTTACAATATATATTTGATAAGAAAGCCAAGCATTTTTCCTTAGCCCTTCATCTACAAAGGTAAATCCAGAGAGGTAAGTCTCTAGCTGTTAACCAGCTATTTCCCTCTCCCCACAGAGGAGGAAATTGTGTTTTTCTCTGACAGCAATATATGATGTTACTGTCATTACAGCTGTTTCAGAACAGCTTTAAACTACACTTGTGTTTCAGAACTACCTGTCAGAGCCCTCCTTCAAAACTTTAATCTCTCAATACATTGTTTCAAGGGAAGCTTTTAGTTTCAACTGTCCAAGACATCAAGTACACAAAAGAAAATGCATACTTAAAGATGGATGATACAATCCTACTTGCTGTGCTCAAAATACAATCCACAATCTCCTTCCCTGGGGCTTTCCCAGGCTGGATGACCAGATTTTGCATGTGCTGAGACAGCATCACAGGGCTAAAAAACCCCAGAAAAGGTTCCCTAAAAGCAGGGACTGGACAGTGCAAAATATCTTGTTCAACTTGCTGTGATTTGCAGCCAGTCTCAGCTGCTGTGCCTCTCCAGGTTGTCCTTAGCAAGCAGATCTCACTTCTTTTATTTGACTCTAATATAGATCCACTAAGAGTTTCTTTCCAAAGGACTTTTCAACATGATGTGCACACATACTCATGCATTATTTGTGCATATTTTACATTTGTATTCATATATTTCTATAAAAAATGATATCATGCATGTATTTTATGGTCAACGCATTATAGTTTTCTTTCAAACAGCTCCAACACCACACTTGTGCTTTGTTTTTATGTCAGAGGCAGCAGAGCAGAGAGGCTGCGTTCCCAGCAGCCGGACAGGTCGGGAGCTCCAACCCTGCCTCCAAGCACAAGGACTCCTGTGGCCTCACCAAGTGCCTTCACTCCTGCACCTTACACTCCCCAACTATAAAGACAGTGATAGCACTCTGCCTCCCTGACAATATTTTGCAAGAAATTCAAAACAAAACAAAAGAGCCAAACAAACAAACCTCTATGAAACTCTTCAGAGTAAATACTGCTATCTTGAAAACACTCTAAGTTTACTCTAGTTACTAGGCTTCTGTAAAATGCACAAAAAATTATCCTGCAAACATTTTCTGGACTAATTTTATTCTTCTGTTTCTTAAAATTCCGCTAAACCTGTAGTTATAGTACAACAATTTAAACCACCACTTTGGAGAAAAGCTTCAAATAATCTGAATTCTAGCTTTTCCACCTTAAGAAAAGCCTAAAAATATACAGGTTATCTCTTATAACCCTGTAACAACAGAGGTTCGGCTCTAGCAGAAGAACAATGAGATAAGAAATCAAAACGGTCATCTCTCTGCTGATGGTGCATAAACACTATTTATTAGCGCTTTCACATACTGATTTTAGACTAACCTCTTTCTCACAGTAGTAATAGCTGAAATGACCATTTCAAAAACGCTGTCATCCAAATGTCACAAAACAAAAGAGAACAAATTATAGTCCTGTGACAGATCTCCTTCCCCATGTTTCCTCTGGCATTTAGAAGCTGGCACGCGAGGGGAATAATCCAGCTCCCGCAACTCATCTCACCCTTCACAGCCAAGGCAGGCTGTGGGACGGAGCAAGCACGGGAGCTGCACCAGGAGGTCCAGCCAATACTCCAGATCACTGCCGCCTTCAGCAGTTCCTCCGTTTTGCAGAAGAGGATCCGGTCAGCGCTCATCTTCCCAATTACACACCAACAATTAGCTGGAATCTCGTTCAGCTGTACATGTCACCTGTTAACAGGGCTCCATGGAAAAGGGCTAAAACTGGCTGTGGCAGATGGAGCTATACATCCTGCCCATCTCTGGAGAGCAGATTTGTAATGCAAAACACTGAATTCAAGATGCAACCCATGGATAGAAGGAAGCAATCAGGCCCAAACTGATTAAAGGAGACCCAGGCCTCAGCATGGTGTGCAGAATACTAAGCAGAAACAAAGAAACCTTGGAGAGGGAAACAAACTGCACACCGAGCCACACACCAGTCAGATCTTCCGGCACTGTATGATTGTCTCTTCAGAAAAATCAGACTATTCTTGTAACAACAATGCCAGACACATCCACATCCCAATCGCTGTCTGTCTCAGAAACACACAGATGAAAACCTCGGGTTGTCGACTTGCCTGTTTTATAACAGGGTAGCCCAGGGCAGCGATGCCACGGTCCACGCAGGCAAACGCAACTGCACTTGTTGCCAAGCCCTCAAATTCAGATTTACGGTATCCCAGGTCAGAAGACAAGTTGGATTATTAGCTCGGCTCTCTCGCAACCCCAGGGACATTACATCTCATCCAGACACCATGATCCCGAACTCAACACCTGTCTGACTAAAGCACAAGTGGATTCAGTAGGGAAGGAATCCAGGCTGATGCCCAGGACAGACATCAGGACCCAGAGGGACGCACTCCTCCCTCTCACAGTCCCCAAGGAGACATGCTTTGCTTCCAGCTCCAGTACTGCTGGCTCCAGCACCCAGTCACACCTTCCTGCTCTGCTTTTCGCTGCTACATTACAGAGCGTTTTTAAATCCCTGCGCTGGGAGCCACGCTCTCCGGTATCAACAATGACCTGGCTTCACAGACCTCCCACTCATTTTGCTTCATCGGCTAATGGAAGAGGAGCAGAATTAAGTAGCCCTCTGAGCTCCCGCAGCCACTCTCTCACGAACGCTCCGCTGACACACACACGCTCCTCAGCTACGCCCGTGCTCACACGGCCATCAGGAAAACTGTAATTTAGACTTTTAACAGATCCTCCAGTGAAACACAAAAAAACAACCACCCTTAAAGCTGGTTTTGTTCCACTTTTGCTCAGCGAAACGCTTACCCCTCAGACAGCAGGAACCGGCCGTGTACATTATTTAGCTGTCTTACACCTCCCTGCTCAGCGGATGATGTCACGTAGCCCTACAAGAATAAACATATTCTGACACGTACCGAAAAATGAACCAAGCTATAAGCAAAGACAGTTCACATAACGCTTTGTAGACACCTTTACACTTCCTGCGCCCCACAACCAAGTTAATGTTTTTATCCAGGGCTTAAAGAGAAGAAAAACTTGCGAATGCCAGTACAGCACTCGCCTGCTGACTTACTGCCGAGCCGCTGCGCCGCCGGCACGCCTCGGTGACCCAGCGCTTTCGGAAAATTCCTGCTATATGCAGGCACACATGCACGCAATCTAATAATCAGCCTATTTAGAGACGCATTATTCAGAGACACTCACGCAGCCTCTCGGAGCACACTTTTGATCTGGGTGAGTTGACCTCAGACAGAAGAGGACACCATGGCATTCTTTCTCCTCTCTTCTTCCCCTGTCAATTTCTTCACGTTTGGGGGTTTTCATTTTTAATTTCTTGTCTTTCTCAAAACTTGAAAGAAAGTTTCTGTTATTCTACCAGATTTTTATCCCTTTCTGTTTGGAAAATGTTGATTCTCCCCCATCCTCCCACACATCTCACATGGAATTGCTACAACCTCTTTTGCACAACAACAAAAAAATTGTGTACCTTTATCTTACTACAAAATCTGCTGTTCCAACACCACCAGCATTGCCTGGACATTAGAGTTCAGCATCTAACTGAACCAAACAAACTGCATCCCACTGTCCCTCTGGAATGCACAGGGCTGCACAGCCCACCTCCACCTGACGAGCCAGTGCCGAGAGCATGGCAGAGCCCCAGCGCCGAGGGTATGGAGCAATGGCTACAGCTCCCATGTGCTGTCCTGCAAAGCACATTGGCACTGCATACTGAATTTGCCCCTGATGCCCCTACTAGCTCTTGGCTTATGCAGTTGTGCTGATATCACATAGACTTATAATTACATAGGCCTAAAATACCTAACAGTCTTCTCCTGCATTTAACAAACAGGAAAACCAATGATAACTTCACTAATGACTCGCAAACACTATTGCCCAACCTCCTTTGCAGGGAAATGGAGCGGTACCGTGGAGAAGATAATGCATGGGTAACGGTGGTGATACCCTTGGCTCCATGGACTCCTCCCAAGTGAGGCAGACTTCACGCCTTTGTGCCAGGCACCGTCTCAACCCTCTAATCTCAAACAATACAGAATTTTTAATTTTTGTTGTTTTTTGTTCTTTTACTGAACATGCTGCTCCACTTCTGCACTCCTAAACTCTGCTACCTGTAAACAAGAGTCAGGACTGGTACTTTGCAATGCAAGTTTAGATCTTTGGATAGGAGATGGTAAGTAAAAAACAAATATTATGGAGTACAGCAGGATATCTCTTGTACAAACAACTTAAAAATCACCTTTTAACGATAAGTATCACCATCGGGAGCATCAAGCACAGGATGACTGTACTGAGGGAGTGAGGACTTGGCAACGATACGGTGTTTTTTCCTTCTTGAAATTTTTAATAAAAATGTAGCTATGAGACTAAGTTTACTTTTGCTAGGAAATATGCAGAATAAGACAACTGCTATTTCTATATACAGGTGCTTTTCACATGTATCGAGTCTAGTCATTTAAGATTCAGCACAGGTCTGCTCTTGAAGTTAAAAAAGCATGTCCCCTGCTTCCTCTTCAAGAGCGCGGCACAAGCAGCCAGCTTCCATTTAACATGGATAAACATGATTTCAGCATTATTCATCATTCCAGTTTCAATAATGAAGTGAAAAGTATCCCTCAAACGAAAAGGCTTAAAAATCTACCTCCCTCCCATTATCTTTCAGTCCCTTAGAAGAAATTGATGTCTTCGAACGGACTCTTCATTGTCTATCTCAAAACACTAAAACACTGTTCCTGGAATGACCAGTTGTCTCCTTGGATAACACTGACAATAAGATCTAAGCCCAGTCACCAGTGAATGTATTTTCTGGAAAAATTAACTGTAAGACCTCTTCGAGTTGAAAATTTTATCAATCACAAGTCTTCACTGCAGAGTCAGTATATCCATTTTGATGTTATCCCCATTTAAACTATAAATATTTTGAAGAAAAATCTAGAGTTCATTCCTAAAACTTCAAGCAATAACATCACTGGCAAGCCACTGAGAACACAACTGAAAGCCAATTGCCCAAAACCTACAAAGAAAAAAAACACCAAGGATTTTTTTTTTTTTTTAAAAGACCTGACTTCATAGTTGCAAAACTTTTAAGTAAAATAGGTCAGTACTAGTATTCACACCTTTGAGAGTGCAATCATATGCTTTACGATAGCAGAAAACTTCAATTTTTTTCTTCATTCCTTTCAAAACCATAGCAGGTTCTTTTAAAAGAAGTAGAGGACTCTTGCATGTCAACAGGGATCACTGCTACCCAGGGTGCAGGATCCCAAGTTTTCACAGTAGCCTCCAGTGTAACACAATACATTCATCTCTTCTAACCACGGCTGTAATTTGCTAAGCACATCTTTCAGCAACAGCGACTGCTTAAGCAGTCCCAGTGCCCAAGTCCAGTCACCTCCCTGGCTGCGTCAATACAGTTCTGTGCAGTAGATTGGATCAGGGAACTAATCTGAGCTAAAGGTAAACAGGAGGAGGAAAAAGAATGCAATTCTCTTTAACCTGAAGCAGACTCCTGATTTATTGCCCCACTGCTAGTGACAAAACAGGTTTGGAGTAAGCAGGAGGAGATGGGCACAGTGGTGAAGCCCAGGCTGTCTCTGGAAAAAATGTTCTAACTATACCTGGCAACCCAATTACTTCATGCTGTAAAGTACTTACTAACCTCTAAAATAAGATTTTACAGCAGTATTCTGATTGATTTTCTTTTGCAAAATAATCTCCCACACAGGGTCTATGGTTATATTTCAATAACATCAGGAAAAAAAAAAAAAGCAGCTTAAAACCTACGTCCTCTGCGGAAAGCAACCTCTAAGGCAAGCACCAGCACTCTTCCACAGCCAGAATGGTGCTCCTCCTGCATCATCACAATTTCCAGGAGGTTAAAGCCTTTGCCAGCTCTTCAGAAGGAGAATCTCCTGGTAAGCATTGTTTCAACACAGCACCCAAGACTTTCTACTCCTCTTTCGATCAGAGTCGCTGCCACACGCTTCCTCACCTTTTATGAGAGATTTACGGAGTAAGGAGACTGAAGATTTCAGGATTTACAACTCACTGGACTAAGTTCCTTCAAGCAGCACAGCTTCGTCTGATAAAGATCTATTAATGAGGATAGCCCCTCTTTGAAAAGATGCCTTCGAGGATTTGTCTCCTTTCTCAGCCAGACCAAAGACTGTCTCTGTCCTGTCATTTGACCTGGGAATCACAGCTGACTGGCAGTGCAGAGGCAAGACAGAACCTGTAAGTCCCTAACAGCTGGGGAAAACAACGAAGAACAGGCCATGGAAAGTGGATTATATTCTTGAAACGTCTTTAAACATTTTCCCATTTATTCTAGGAAAAGGTTCAGACCAAAGTATTCATCAGCAAACTCTGATGAGAACAATATGAGATGGCACATGCTTTGCATCCAATCCTTAGATGATGCTTCTTGGACAACAGGTGTTCAAGGTAGTAAGGCTGTACCCTATCAAAATAGTTATTTTTATATAGCCTTAATAGAATGTTATAAAGTCACCATAATTAGGGCCCCCATCCCAGCTCTTAGAGCCTACAAGTTACTGGTTGACATGTGAAAAACAATGGTGCAACTGTGGAAAAAGGATATTTGGTAAAATAAGTAACAGACAATATTTTCTTTCTCCCTTCCTTTACCAAGTGATTAAATGGAGGGATCAGAGGCTCAGATTTCAGCAACAGATGTTTAATTCTGAAGGCTTAGTCCTTCCTGGCCAAAAATTTTTACATTTCGCTAGACTGGCTTATTGATCAAAATAAGAATGCGTATCCCAGGTAACTTTTGTTTTGAAATAATGAGATTGTAATCTGATTTGCAACATACTTGTTATTCCTATACCAACAATGAGTATAGTCTTTATTACCAGCTTCTGAAGTCCTCTTTATACAATCTGGTTCTCCAGCACCATGTGATTTGTGCTCACAGCAGCACCGAAGTGTTTCCTCTTAAAACACTATTCCCAGTTCAAAACTGTCGCAACATACTTAAAAACTATACAAGGAAAAGAAAACAAGCTGCACTGTACAGCTTTCCTGCATTGTATAATTGACTTAGTAATTTCCATAAACCCCAGTGAGAAGTTACCAGTTTGTCAATCTATTCTCTTCCACACACCAGATTTTGCAAAAATGCATTGAAACGGCTGATTTACTAATTCTACCCTAGGTACTACTTCAGTAGCAGATGCCATCTAGCCCAAGAGAATAGTCTCATTTAAAGGAGCAAAATGCAACTACAAAGCTGGTCTAAATTTAATACAGATCAACCATCAAGGAAGGAACATTTATGAAAGCATGGCAAAGGTCTGTGTTACCAGTACAGATGTGACCCAAATAGCTCATCTACACTAACATGAGATGGTACTAGGTATAACATAAAATATTGAAATATGGATATACACAGCACCTACTACATCTTAATATGATTGCTGGAAACTCCGTTAAGGTCATAAATATACTGATGGATGACAAGGAGTTCAACAGACGGTTAGGTATTCTCCCAGTAGGAGAAAATGCTCTTAACAACTACCTGTGGGATTATGAAAATAGGCTACTTAAGTATCTGCTGCTATTAGTGATATTGTACTGCCTGCCAGATCTACAAGAGTTTTCACTTTGAACGCATGCTTGGAGTGCTTTTTCTTTTATCAAGGGAGTATAAACACTAATCTTTGGGGAGGACAAACAAAGCAATCTACCCAGCATGGAGAACGGGCACACTCATTAGCCCACGAGGTGCATTAGTAACTGGTGGTATCAGCACGTTACGGGAGACATGGATAACGTCATTACAGTTGTCACTTGTGAGCTCGAGTGGCGTGGACAGGCGCGTCTGAACACAAAGACGTCACCGACCCAAAGATCTCACCAACCACACAAAGCAAAGCAGAGGAGATTAAGTGCCATGGGAAGCAAAGGAAGAATCCTGCAAACACCACTGCTGAAAACATTCGAAGAAAGAGAAAATTCTGCCCAACCACCACATGGGATTCTTCTTCCTGAAACTACAAGTTTTTCTTCTGTTTGCACGCTTAGATTTGGCAAATTTTCTTCCTTTACCTGCAAAGAAGCTGCTATATTCAAGTGTGTACAGAATTTACCATTTTTCCCATTCTTCCACCTCCATCATATCACTGGAATAAAGCTCCCTCTTCATTCTAAAAATACTTTATACAACCTTCTTGGAATCACATTAAAACTTTCCGTACCATCAATAAGACTGAGGATCACAAGATGTGTCCACCAAACCCAGAATTACAGATTGCGTCTTAGGTTTCTAGAAAACAAAAGTTTGAGTGATTAACACATAACTATTTCTAAAATTAAATAACTGCAGAGGAACAGTGCTGTTTAGTGAAACTGAGAACTCCATACTACTAAAAATTAGAGGCATTTATAATATAGATGTAAAGGGCACAGCATTCTGAGTGTTAAATCACCTTTAATTATATTTTCTGGATTGGTAACACTGACATTTGAATTCCTAACACTACACTGATATACCACGTTAAATCCAACACGCCAACAACTCTATTCTGAATCACCTTGAAGACTTGCAAAACAGAGCTGTGTTTGAACACATTTATCTTTTTCCTTACACTCTTTCAGCTATTCAGCGAGACCACAATGTATACTTCTGGAGTCATAATCGGTCACCAAAGCAACAGCTTGGATGCCAAAAAGCAGGATTTCAACTTCACTGCACAGGGTGGCGGGGGGACAGAAAGGTGACCACAATGCCTCCATTGTAGCCTTGATCCTGCAACTCAGCCCCACGGCGAACCACAAGTCGTTCATGCGCTGAATCCAAAATGAATAACTGGGAAAGCGACTGAAAATGAGACTTTGTATTCTTTTAACTTCTCTTCCTCCTACTAATGGCCTTTAAAAGGGTCTGGACGCTAATCTTAGGAAGTAACAAGAGAGATGAGAAAGATCCCTGGCTTGATTTTCGTGTCTCCAAGTGACTTGGAAAAATTATGATTAAAAAAAATAACCAAAAAAACTTCCTCTTTAATCAACTCTCTTGAAGTTGTCAATTGTCGATTTATTACCAACCCTTAGAAAGGGAGGTTTGCACCACAGTTAGTGCACAGTACTGACAGCAAATCTTGAGTTCCTTCCTCACAAGGAAAAACCATTCACACACCAGAGACCTTTTCTCATGTTGTCAGCTAACTGTGACTGTATGGATGGTGAAAAAACATCCAGTCCTCATCATTTTATTGCTTAATCTCTTACAAAAAGCACAGGTTTCTTTCCAGCTGAGCTATGAGGACTGAGGGGGTATTTGTTTTCAGGTTTTTCCCCCTATTTAGTGATGCCCTTTTCCTCCCGTACTCCAAGGCAGCTGTTTATCAGGTTTCACAACACAGCTAGAAGAGGTTAAATTAAGAAACTTCCCTTGCTTGCTTTATCTGTCTAAAAGGTGTAACATTACTCCCTTCACAGTTTGTGGTTCAAATGCTGCAGCTGCTAGATTAATACATATTTATGCACATACACACAATATTAGAAATATTTATGTTAATTCAATCATGACAAAGAAATCTTGTCCCAACTAGACCACGGGTTGCCATGCTTTAGCTGTTGCAGAGCCAGCATAGCACTGGCAGGCCCAGGACTGAGGATGAGGATGTTTCACCCATACTCTTCTGACATGCCCACCCTGCCTGAGCACCAGCACACCTGGACCACTCTGGTGCCTGCGCAGCGGTGAATACCGCTCTCCATCAAATCCATCTGCATAGCTCTGATGCTGCTCAGCTAGGGAGTAAAGAAACATAAAGGGAGACAGCACTGTGAGGGCAAAATGTCCCTCCAGGCAGAGGTCGGCAGCAAGCTGGGCATGCAGAGAGACAAGGCAAGCAGGGCAGGATGGGGAGCACCAGGAGCACCGGGGACCTGCCAACCCCAGTGCCCTGCTGGCAGCTTCCACGGCTGCCCTGGGTGTAGCAAAAGTGCTTTTCTCTTACGGATTCTGGACTAACAGTACATCTTTGTGAAAGGCATCCAGCACTCGAGATTTTCACTTTCAAAACCTCCAAGCAGCTCCCAGCTGCTCCTTTTAAACCTGCCACTGCCACGTGTCACGCGTTTCCCACCCGTAAGAAGGCAGCTGCAGACACACGCCATCAAACACCCGAGCCAGCAAAAAAGCTTCCACCGTAACATGTTGAATGAACAGATTAAGAAAGAGGGTCTGCCACAAAGTGACCAGTATTGACCCTGATGGCCCCAGAAATATCAGGCATTAAGAAACAATACAAAGAATTACGAGTCAGTCTTGAAGGATTTCAGAAGTGAATTGCCTACAGTTTTTCTTCTCTGACTTTTCTACAGCTGGATATGTGTTGAAAGCATACGGCCTTACTAGCAGAGCAAGACAAAAAGCAAAGCTTATTTAATATCTCCGTAACAAGTCTGCAAAAGTCTTGGCATGCACCGTAGGCAAGAAGCAGGCCAGGCCAAGATTTCTTAGTTTTTTCTTTGGGATCACCTGAAAAAGATGAGAGTTTCACCTACATAGATAAGATAACAAGCCATTACCTCATTTGTATGAGTAACACTAGAAGATTTGACTTGACCTCATTACAGCCGCATTGGTGAAAGGCATCACAACATCAGTAAATAACAAAACAGTTAACATCAGCACTCGCCGAAATGCTTCATCTGTATCTGCCATTCCTAAATACCTCACAGTCTGCAAATGGGATGGTTTTATTGTTTTTAAATACACATTGGCACGTATTTCTTAATTATACTTTAAACCAAGACCAAAGGTCACAAACACACACTCTTAGCGAGAGGCAACCATCGAGTCACTGTATGTTCTGTAAACAACTCCCATCACTTTGAAAATTACCAGTAGACCTTTAGACTTCTGCATCTCTTGGCCCCTTTCATATTGGGAAAACATCATTAAAACAGATTAAAACTGCTATTTCTGTCAGACCGCTTATCTAATGCCTGAAGAAAACATGTACCAGCGATTCTGTCCTTCAAATCAAATGATTAAATTGACTGTTATTTCAAACTCAATCTTGGAAGAAAATATTCTCTCATCAGACACTACTAAATCTACTCGGTCTTCTATTAAAACTATGTATTTGCATAATCACAAAACTGTTTTAAAGAAATATTTTTAGGATGGATATACACAGCAGTTGCATGCATTCAGATATGCTGAATTAGGTGAAATTAATAAGAAAAAACATACATTAAGTACAGTTTTACAATTAACATCTGCTTTATCTTTTTTTTGTAAGACGACATTTAAGCTATATGCATGTATCAGAGCCCTTTAGCTCACAATGCCATTCCCCCCTGGAGCGTTCATGTCTCACTTCAATAAAATATCAGCACACAAGGGCCTGAAACTGGCTTTACCTGCAGCACATACAACTCCCAGACTATCAATTTGTAAAGACACTGGAAAAGCAGCAAGAATAATATTGACAGACGGGCTCTCCCACACTTCCGCAGCAAAAACCTCTGCTCTGGTACCACCTTCTCCACAAAACAGTCATTGGGGACTTGACAGACAATGATCCATTTCAATCTTTCAGACCTCAAAAAAGTGGGCATGGGGTATTTCAAGCTTGAGGGTGGAGGGTTTTTTTGTTGTGGTGTGTTTTGTTTGGTGGGTTTTTTTTTCCTCCAGTAAATTAAACTTAGACTCATACTTTCAGGAAAAGATAAACTTAGCCATCAGCACAATTAAATTCTTTCTCTAGAACTTCAATAACATGGAACTTTTACTCAATGTGTTAGATGTCCAGAGCTGTTTCCAGAACTCTGAAGCTCCAACCCATGGGTGATGCTCATCCACAACCAGAGTTTGAGGTGTTTGGCCACTGACGCTTTGGCGGCATCACCAAGTCTACTCTATTTTAAATTACTTTTGTCTCATTTGCAGTCTCTCTTTATATCTGAAGTAAGAGACAATACCTTCAGGTCTTCTTGCAAAGAGGCCCTGCTGTAGTGGTACCAAATTAAGGACAAAAGTGAAACAATAAAATACCAACTCAGTTCAACAGGACATTGGCTGTCCTACTTTCACTTCCTAGGAGGAGGAAGCCAGGGATGTACTCAGGGAACAGAACCATCCACTCCCACCTTATCTATGGACTGTGATTTTAACCTTGAGCCTGCATCTAAATTGAGGGCTTATATGGAACAGCAATGGGCACTCCTGACCTCAGGACGTCAGTGTCCTCAGCAGCAGAAGGTGCATCAGGTCTGTTGTCATTACCAGGTATGTTTAATTACTGCTATTACCAGCAGCTAGGGAAGGGCTGCCAGGCACCTACTCTTCAAAGGCAAAAAGGCAGCACAGGGCAGAACAGACCATTTCAGCAACTGTAAATACTTCACCATCTGCAGAGTCACTGGAATTAAACAACAATTTTGAAAACACTCACTTATTCCTCCCTGACCACACCACGCACACAGGCACCTACTCTGACCATATCGCCACGGTATCCTCAGCGTCTCCATACCTGTGGTCTGATCGATGGGCTGCACAAAGTAAATACAAAGAAATCTAAGCAGAGAGGCACGCTCAAGGGTGGAGCACACAACCCCATCTATACATAAAAACAAACAATACTTCAACCAACTGTTATTTTTATCCATATGTAAACAGTAGCACACAGAGAAAGTAAATCTCCTGCCCTGCTCTTGCTGTAAGACTACAAGAAGATAATTATTTAGCATCGCAAAGGAAAATAAATTTCTTAAGAGCGCAGCTGAAAATCCGAGCCCTGCGCAGAAGGCAGGCTGAAGCAAACTGCAGTGTAAGATACTCAGCCGTGCAAAGGGCTCCCGCAGATATGATGATTTCCAGTCAATTAAGCCATTGTACAATGGACACAGCTGCCAACGTCTGCTCTGATGCCAGGAAGCCACAGAGGGTTTGGAATTGGCACTGGATCTCTAGGCAGCGCTAGGCACTGCATTGAAAATTTAATGGCTTTCCAAAAAACATATATGGCTTTCTGAAAGAGTGTGAAGTATGGTACCAGGACCAACAATTTCAGCAGGGGAAAAAGTTAGTTCAATTCAGCATTTTGGAAAAATCACGCTTGAGTTTGTGTCCTGGCAGTGGCTCCAGCCCAGCCCTTGCGGCAAGCAGGCAGCTCTGCCAGGAGCCGCTCTGCTGGGCCAGGAGGTGCGGGAAGACCCTGCCCTCTCCCATGCTTGGAAGCAGCAGGAGTCAGCAGTCGACAAGGGCTGGGGAAGAAGGTGCCACGGCCAAGGCAGCTCCAGGGATATCCAGAGGGGCGAGAGCTCCTGGACTGGCCAGGGGAGCCATGCTCCCACTGCCAAAATTAAGCGCATGTGTTGGAAAACAAAGATTCAGAGACTCTGTCCTTTTTCTGAAGAGATTTCACAGGTTTTTCTCTTCACTGGACTCAGGACTTTGATCCAATTCAGCTTTTCAAAGGACCATGAAAACTCCTGACTTCCAAACAAAAAAGTTTAACAGATCTTCTGTGCTTCAAGGTATGTGGTTAAGCTACAAAGTGTTATTCATTCTCCACAGTCGCTGGCCATTGCCATTCCTGTAACAGCATGATGCTCATCTAACACATATAGACACCGATGTGCGTTAATTTAACCCACAGGTCCCTCTGCCCCCAGATAAAGAACTGACTTTAACCCTATGCTGCTGCCACAGTGACAAGAAAAGCTCCAGAGGAGCAATGAAAAGAACTTGTTTCTCTACCTGAAAGCACCCATAATTAGGAAGTGATGGATGTCGCTAGTAAAAGTGAGTGATGTTTTTCAGGAGCTCTCTCATCTGTAACTGCACTGTTTTCAGATAAAATAACCCTTTCTGTCAGGCAGTGTCAGGAACGTCTACAGCCAATCAGTCACTCTGCTATCCAGCAAAAAATATGACATTCTTGTCATAACATCTGTAGCGTATGTAGTATCAGCCCTTCTTCTTTGTCTGCCTCATCAGTTAGGGTCTCCAACTCCAGCCATGCCAATAATTTGTGTTCCTGAGATAAACAGATAAATTGAAACTTCAAAAAAACTCAACCCCATTGCATGTGAAACAACTTCATTTGAACAAAATACCTTTTACAACAGCATAAAATGGTATTTGCCATCTGGAGTTAATGACTAACAAGTAAAACTCGGGAGAAAGCCTTGCTCGCCACTCCTGCACGCTGGCCGGCAAAGCAGAACCACCACAAGAAACAGCTTGGAAGAAAGTCAATAAGGTAAGTGGGATCATTTCAAAACTGGGACACCATAAAATTTCACATCGCAGCAACTTCGCTTTAACAAACATTAAACAAGGAGAACAAATACCTAACAC
The DNA here is from genome assembly GCF_009769465.1 of Tauraco erythrolophus. Lineage (NCBI taxonomy): Eukaryota > Metazoa > Chordata > Aves > Musophagiformes > Musophagidae > Tauraco > Tauraco erythrolophus. The sequence goes on along the minus strand of NC_141474.1, from coordinate 23,479,244 downwards.
AATTAACCGAGATTACACATACGGTCTAAAGTCTCTGTGCCACTGCGCAAGTGCCAGGAGAGACTGTCCTAGTGGGGAGGATGGGGCAGCTCCATGGCTACGTGACCCTACAGACTGTCACAGCTATCACGGGAAATAACCCCGTGACCGCCACACCTCTGAACAAGGTGGCCTTGTCAGCTTAATGGCACCAGTTCAAAACCGAATCAAAATAAAAACCCCATCAGCGTGATTAAGGAAATGGGGGCAGATCTGCAAGACAGACCATTAGTCTTTGGGAATACTCTATGTGGTCACCTGTCAAGCAGCCTGGCTATGTTTTTAAGTGATTAAATTAGACCTTGACAGAAATGTTAGTGTTGATTTCTCAATATTCTAACCCAGAAAAACAATTGCACTGAATTGCTGCTAAGGTTCACGCAACAAACCACCACTCTGAACAGCAACATGCTCCGCTTCTAGGAGTTACCTTACAAAATTTGATGGAGCTTAAGAGAGTCAATGTTTCATTACTCAAAAGCCACTCTTGATCTTTAAACACAGCCAATGTATATTAATATTTAACCGCTGTGTGTTAAAGATTGTGTATCACTATTACAAGCTCATAGCTGTTACTTTTGCAAAATGCTAAGAAATAGATGCTGAAGTCACTGGTCACATTTTCTATTTATTGTGATGGGAAATAATCAGCTTCTCTGATTAGGTACGTGTTTATTATATTATAAGGCAACAATCTCCTTTAAGCACCAAATCAAACTCGTGATTGATGCAAAGGTTTCTTACAGGCTGTGAAGTTAAACACCTGTATCTTAGAAAACACTCTGGTGCTTCTCACAAAAGAAAATACTGAAGCACTGAAGAAATTTAAACATTTGATTACAGTGTTTTCTCTTGAAGCCTGATTGAGAAAACAAACGTTTTTGTTATTAAGAGACACTACTCCTAGTGAAGCAATGTCAGTAATACCCAGCCCTTTTGAACCACTGATTAACATTACCTGGAGGAGCACTGCCACTGACCTGCCACCTATCACTCAAAATTTCATCCTCTAAAAAGAAGGAGAACGGAAGAAATTTATTGAACCTCAGAACAAAGCAGGTGGGAAAGGACTTCTGCAGGTTCCTAGGCCAAACCCCTGCTCAACGCAGGGCTAACTTTGAAGTCAGAGTATGTTGTCCAGGGCCTTGCCCAGTCAATTTTCAAGTACCTCCAAAGATGGAAGCGCCACAACCTCTTTAGGCCCTTGTTCCACTGCTCTTCCACTCTCAAGTTGAACTTTTGGGATTTTCCTTGCTGCATCCTGTGAACTTTGTCCCTTTTGCCTTCTCTGTGCTCCCTCTAGAAGAGTTATACACTGCCGTCCCACCAGCCACCTGCTCGGGGTGGATGACCATGGTCAGATTCTCCCTCTTCCAGGCTCAGGAAGCACTGCTCCCTTGACCCACTCGCAGATCTCCTGCTCCAGTCCCCGGCCAGCCACACACTCCTCCACCCGATTCACTCCAGTTTTTGGCATCTTTCCTGACTTGTCGAGGTCCTTCTCATACTTGTGATCGCTGGTGGGATCCAAGTTACAGCCTTGTCATAAACTGGGAGGAACTCTTGTCCATCCCTTGATCAAGGCCGTAACTGATCACTTAGTCTCCTCATCCACAGGCTGATCGGACCCAGCTCCAACATCCTTCACATCTCATCTGTACTCCAGACCCCAGCCACATCCAGGGATGCCCTCAGCCAACCCACGCTCCCTGATGTACCACCCTTGCAGCTAAACACAGCTCCATGTCTAGGGCTCAAGCAGCACTGACCACAACAGAACCATTATCTTTAGTTAGAGTTCTCTTAATACACTCCAGATGGTAGGTGTCCTCTGCAACTGTTAGCTTGTGCGTAGGTGGTTGCCCTGGTTTTGGCTGGGACAGAGTTAATTTTTCTTTTTAGCAGCTAGAAGAGCTCTGTGTTTTGGTTTTAGACTGGGATTTGTTATGAGAAGAATGCTGATAGCGCACTGATGTTTACAGTTGACACAGAGACCTCAAGGACTTTTCAGCTTGCCCTGTTCTTGCCAGTGTGCAGGAGCACAACAGGAGTGGGGGGGGGCGGTGGTAGCATAGCCAGGACAGAGGGTCCACAACTCCCCTTGTGATTTGAACTTAGACTTAGGATTGAGGGCTAAATTGGCCAATGAAGCTTTCCGTATCATGCAGCGCCATGCCAGCGTATAGATGAGGGTTGATCAGAAAAAAGGGCTTTTGGTCTTCTGGGGGCTCTCACTCTCGGTCTCTCAGAGTGCTCTCTCGCTCTCTCTCTTTGCACCTCTCACTTGTTCAGGACTGTGGTGTCAGGACTATCTGTTCTGGAATCATTTACCAGGACAGGACAGGTGCTGGTCATTGGTGGTGAGCAATTACACTCTGCATCAGTTGTTTGTATATATTATCATCATTATACATACATATATTCCTATATTATTGTTATTATTAAATTGCTCTTATCTCAACCCATGAGTCTCCTTCCCTTTTCCCCTTTAATTCTCTTCCCCATCCCGTGGGGGTGGTAGAGGGTGAGTGAGTGGCTGGGTTGCCTTTAGTTGCTGGCCTAAGCCACAACAGTGGTGATACAGCACATGTCCTAGAGAGCTCTTCTGTGGCTGTGCAGCCTAGCCATGTCCTCACCATTTTTTATTTCCTCATTTCAGTTCATTAAGTTATATGCTGCAGATTTCCAAATGTTTTTTCAATCTACCGTAGCCACTGAATTCAGAACTATGCTTCACAACGCTTGAGCCCCTCAGTTTGGGCTTACTTGCAGATTTAGTGAGTATACTCTTGTCCACATCAGTACAGAGAAGAGCAAATAAAGCTCAGCCCAAGACAAACAGAGGTGTATTCACAGAATTCCTTGTGTCACCTCCCTTCTTACGCTGATTTTCACAGCAAGTTATAGGTAACTACTCTTTCAACACAGTCTTTAAACAGTTATTTGTTCATCATATGATCAAATACATATATTTCCCTATTCCACAGAAATGCCACAAGAGGTTATGTCAAAAGTTACTGAAGTCAAGGTAACATCACAGGCACAGCTCCCCCCAAACCTCATCATCTTCTTATCCTCCAGACTCCTAGAAACTGATTAAAAATTTTGTTTCAATTCTCTAAGCAGTTAGACTAACTAGTCTTTAATTCCCTGGATCTCCCTTTTTCAAAGGCAGGTACTGCATTTGCCCTTTTCAGTCCTCCAGGACCTCTCTTGCTCTTCAATTTCTAAAAGATAATTGTAAATGGTTCAAAGGTTGCTTGGCTAGTTGCTGGTGTACCCTAGGGCAAATTTCATCAGGCTCTGACTATTTGAATACACCTATCTTATCTGCTTTTTCTGATCTATCCTTTTCCTACTCTGCACTTTACTCCTATCGCCTTGTTTAAATTAATTTTAATTAGTGAAGACACACTCAAGCAATACAATAACTACATGAAATACATTTAGTATTTTATATTTCAGCTATGTTAGCAAAATAAAAAAAAACCAAAACATTTAAAAAAAAAAAACCACAACACCAACAACCAAGCCAGATTAAAGACTCTATATGGCTTAGACCAACTCTCAGCTGAGATGTCTGAAGGGCAAACATTAAGAAATGTCAATAAACTTCTTGTCTGCAAAGACAGACTTAAAGACAAATTTAACTGCACTTTAGATGGGACTCTTTGAGTGACTAAACCAGCCTGGTTTGGTTTGATACATTAAAAAGCCAACACTTGCCCAACAGATAAAATATTTTATAATCAAATGCATGATTTCCTGTACCACTGCCTCAGTTCTCCAGCACTCATCATTGCCAGGGGGTAGGGTACCAAATTAGACTGACCACTGGTACAAACCAGCACAAGTCCCACTCCTCGGTGAACACAGACATCTATCTCGAAGCACATTACGATTTTAATGCACCTACCTGTTCTAACTACAATTTACCTTTCATCAACTGGAAATTACCATCCTTACATCTGAGACATGGCAACTTATTACAGGAGCATAGCTAGTCCGCTTCTATGCAAAGCAAAACAGACAGCCTTAGATCATCCTCTGTGATTTCTATTTTGCTTTTCAGCAAAATGAACTAGACTTGGTTGTGTGCTGTTACAACGTCTCAGCTGAAGCACAGTAACTTCTTAAACTGCTCCATTTCCATCCTCAAAGACACATCAGTCTCTGCTCTGTGATCCCCTAGGCAGAAGATGCAACGTTAATGGAGATTCTGGCTGTCAGTCTCAAAAGCAGTTAGTGATTTGAATGCCTCAATTTCTAGTGTACCCAACCTGAAATACTTTAAAAGGTCCAATTTTCAGGAAATGATGAACACTCAAAAACTGCTGGGTGGTGGTTCCCCTCCTCCCTCCAAGTGTTTAAATCCAGAATCCATTTACCTGATGTTTCTACCTAGAAAATCCTTTTGCAAGACTAAAACCATAGTGCTAGTCAAAGAGAAGGGAAAAAAACTGTTCTCTTTTGCTAGCTGTGATGAAAATGCAACAAATCCATACATTCTTCCGCTTACATAAAATATAGCTGTCTGCTTTTGAATATGGATCTGTATTTTTCTTCCAGAGTGATACAGTGAAAACTTCCTCTCACAAAATGCTGTAAATCAGCTTTCAGTGAAACCTGCTTTACTGGATGTAATAACAAAGCTTGATTTCCAACACCACCAGGCCAAAAAAATCCACCCAATATTTCCAGCCCATGTATAATTGTATTTGTTCTTAACAGAAACGCGACCACCAGAAATGCCTGTCTTGCTGCCTGCCTCCCCTGAAAAACAGACCACAGTTAGCAGAATCCTTGGAAATTATCCTTGAGCTAACGATGAATAGAAAGAAGGTGTGAACAGAGAGAAAAGCCAGACCAGTGAAATACTGACAGTCTCTGCTGCCGTTCCTTATTCTATTAGTAGAAAAATTCAGACTCAATTTTAGTCAGAGGAGTTTCGTATCATGCAACTGTTCAATCACAGCTTGGCAAACCTCATTATTTCAGGCCTCTTTAGAAATCCGGAGTTTTGCCTGAGAGCACGATAGGATGCCTATCCGCTTGGTGTGGCACTCTTCTCCCAGGAACAGCACAGCCAGTGCTTGTGCCTGGCACAACCCTGGTGCTCCCACAGGAGGCAGCCCAGGGAACCCCAGCACAGGCACCGGGAACCCCGGCACAGGCACAACTCTGTGGTTTTTAATCCGTCATCCCGCTGGGCTCTACTTCAAACCAATACTGGCTGGTTTCAGCCAAGCCTATGCTGATAGTAGATAGAACGAAACCAAGTTAATTAGAGTTAAATGTATCCTCAAAGGCGATCTCTGTACCAAAACTCCTTATGCACATTAACTTATGTAGCATACATTTTTAATGAGTTCAGCACTTGTCTCGGGTTTAGAAAACACACACACGGCGCGGCAGCTACTCAAACCCGTTGTGCCGGAGCGTGAGCAAGTGCTGACTCCGTGAGATGACAGAGTTACGATGCCAGTTATGGTGATTCCACCTTTATTGCATAATTCTCAGAGAGCTAAATTAATTAAATAGGTAAAGTGATAAAACAAAAACCACCTACCAATATGCTGATTATAGAATAGAAAAGGAAACGAAAAAGACCAGAGGGCTAAAGCTCATGTTCAATTTTGCAAATACGGTTAAACCTTGTAACATCTCCAGCTTCTGCTGATGCTGTTTTTCACAAATACCCTTTTGAAAACATAGATCCCTGTGGACAGCTAAAGCATACGCCTTCAAAGCAGAGATACATTTTACTAGTCCGAATTCAGAGCTTTAAACCTCAACTCTTCCCTCTCCACACACATCCTCCAACACACACCATGTGAAACCAGGTAGATGGCCAGCAGTCATGGCCTTTGAGCACTCATATATTAAAGTACTCCACTCATGTGTAAAGACTCTTAAGTCCAAACAGACAAATTCAGCCAATGCCCTTTCTCAGCTGTCATTTATACACGGCCAGAAAATACTGTTCACCATATTACAGAGAAAGTAACGGCTAACTCGTTGTTTTGCATTAAGTATTAATACGTTCCGGCCAACGTGGCATCAACACACCATCAAACCACTTTGAATCACATAAGCTTTATGCCAACATTCTGTAGAAATGCATAACCTATATTACAGTAAAATCCTTAAATTAGAACGTAGTATCACAACGCATTTTCCAAAAATGCAAATAAATTGAAAAATAAAAAGATTTAAAAAATTAGAAGAGGACAATGTGACCTGATGACAACTGTTTAACACTTTAAAGTCAGAATTAAGAAAAATAATCGTGCAGAAGCCTCAGTTTTACCTGCAATTTCAGTGCCCAGCTTTCATTGGAAACATTTCATATATAAAAATCTCCCAAACCATAATCACATAGATATACACATTTTACTAGCAATAGCCAGGTCTAATAGAAAGCACTGAGTTTGGGTTTTTTAATCTTTTCAAGCAGTCTTCACTTTAATAAATTTATTGACTTCAGGACTATAATATTCAAATGGAAACTTTATGTATTTTTGTATATTCCTGAAAGAGTAACCATACAAGAATTATAGTTTAAATGAATGTCAAAAGGTTGATTCAGGATGCACTGCAGTCTCCAAACTCCTGAAAACTTAATCTGTATTCTGCTAATCTAGGTTACTGTTTATCTTCAGGGGTTCTCCTGCAACATCATTCCTTGATGCTTTAGATTTAGCCTGACATGATTGAAATGGTTTCTTTTTCTTTCTTCTCCCATTCATCTGAATAGAAAAATACGCTATTTTTTCCCAGATTCTCCTGCTCCTCCTCAAATCAGATGGACTTTATTAAGGAAATTATTTTAAAAGAAAACCCTACAGATAAACTATGACCTAGATCAGGCAGATTCTGTCCAATTTGCGTTCAAAAAAAACTGATTTACTTTAAAAGACGTGATTGCATGCCACTCAAACTGTACTTTCAGCCACGTTTTGTACGGAGCGAGTCTGTCACCTTTTATTTCCTAAAACCTGAGTCTACACTAAGAACAATAGGAGAACTTCTCAGGGTCAGGCGAAAGCACACATAACTGCACATAGCAGAGAAGCAGCAGTGTAGAACCGAGGAGCCCTCACACACCACTGTTGTGCTGAGCAGCAGCATGACCGAGCTGCCAGCTGAGCTCCCATCTAGCATCGTCACTGCTCTTGGCTCAGTTCTGTCACCATGTAGTGTCCTCCCAGAGGGGCAGCCATCTCCAATCTAGAACTGGTCCACGATGCTTCCAAAGTCAATATAGTTAAGGTTAGTTAAGAAATATCATCCTCAAGATGTCAGAGACTCTCCCGGAATTCAGATACCGTCCGGGTTCGCATCTCCCCAAGTTAACCCACCGCTGGGACATGCCGAGCCCCGCCGCCCGCGCCAGCCTGGTTTCACACTGACAACTCCATGGGCCTGGGGAGCCTGGAAGGGGTGGGGGAGCGGGTGTGGAGCATGGGGTCCAGCCTGGATGAACCTCTGAGTACTCAGCACCCCCTCATCCCCACTCTCCTGAGCTGCGGGAGGCAGAGGGGGGCACAGTCTTCAAACTCTGTTCCTCTGTGAGCACGGCAGCCCAGAGCCTTTCTGTTCATGCTCCCACATGCATCCAAACGCAATCTTGCCAACCCCAGGGCTCACTTTTGAGGAAAACCAAGTGTGTGATATCCCACGCCAAGACGTTCTTCCCTGCCCTGCTGCTTCTGTGAAACACGAGGTTTCTGAAACCAGCCCTCCCGTTCGTGCTGTCTTTGCATAACCTCTCAGATGGCACATCCCAAAACTGGAGCACCATCTCCTACCGCACCTGCCATTGCCTGACCCAACGTCATCCATGCCTGGCAGGATCTATTCCAAAAGGCTTTGAGCCCAAAAGGTCACTAGCAGGCTTTTCTCCACTTACCAGGATGACACCAGCACTACTCTCAAACACACATACGTAAAGACATACCTACGGTTAAGTGCTTCAATCTCCACTTGGGTGACAAGACCAGCTCCTGGGCTTAGGGAAATCTTGTTTGTTTCAAGCATCAGCATCTTAGCTAACGAGTTTTCACTTCCCTTCTACACTCCACAAATACTGGGCTGAGTAATGCGTAGCCTAATTGACTGTTAAGGTCACTGGCCAGCTCTTTAATCTTATTTAGTACACTTTGAGACAGTTCATGAGTCATTAGGGCTTCATTCTTGGGGACACAAAGACACATAATACACATTAATAAAGAGCATAAACGTAATCCAATGTGTGTATTTTACAGATTGCGAAATCAGAAAGATGGCATTAAATATTTCTTTGCAGTGTTACCATTTTAATACTGTTGCTTATTTTTATATACAATAAATAAATTTAATTGTCAGAGCCTGCTCGAGTCTTCACAACTTGTAATGTTGCCATAGCTCTAAGAAAATTCCTTAAGCAGTAAAAGCCACATTTTAAATACCAACTTGAAGGGAAAGAAGTGCTCAAGGGAGACCTATCTTAAAAATTCCTTACTTGAAGGGAAAAAAAAGACATTTTTCAGGCTATTATTCATGATATTGACTTTGTGATGTAAATTGTAATTCAGTGAGCGCAAATGCATCACGAACTTTGCAATATTTCTGAAAGGGATCAGCATGACTAATCAGGCACCGAAATCCAATTTCTGGGAAAACTTGGTAGCTCAAAGCTGAACATTTTAGCTAGCTTGGAAAGACCTTTGAAAAATAAAGTTAAACAATAATTATACATAAAATGTGCTTGAGAAACTTTACACCTGTCTTGACATGAATCAGATCTTTGCATGGATGATGAAATTCTTGGCATTTGCTGTAGGTGATTGGGATGGCATTAGCTTAGGCAGAGTAAGAATTCAACAGCCACAAGCCTAGACAGGTAGGATAAAGGTGTTACTGACTCAAAACAGCATGACAGCTTATCTGTTAAAAGTCTAAACATGTTAATCATTTAACATAAACAGATCTGCTGATATTTTTAGAAAGGCATTTCAACTCGTAAGAAACAATGTTAAAAAAGGACACCAGTAACCCTAATCATATTTTCCACAGATCCTCCCAAGCCCCTTGCAGATTGTTTCTACTAAAACTCAGACCAGGGAGCAGGGAAAAGAAGGAAAGAAAAAAGTCAAAGACAGGTGGCGGGGTTTGAGATTAGGATCATAAAGAAGTTGCTGGCAATCAGCGTTGGACTGCTGGCTACACTACAGACCCCTCCTGCAACCTTTATTTCCCCGTGCCTCAGTTCTCAGTCTGTAAAACAAAGGTGATAATGTTTCCCTACCTCACAGGAACGTTCTCAGAATAAATCCATAAATGCCAGGGAGACACTGAGACACCACTGTGACAGAGGCCATAAAAATACCTAGGAAAAAACCAAACATGAAAATAAGTGTCATAAGTGACCATAACAGCAGAGACATTCACAGATTAAATGTAAAGCAAAGGTTAAAACTTCACTTAATGACACAAATTCTCTGTCCTGGGGAAGACACGGTTAGGTTCGGCACATATTCCCATCTAGACATTTGTAAAATCCTGACAGCAAGAGACAGTTTCCCCTTCTACTTGGACACGACACTGTTGTGATAAGACAAGACACCATCATGATAATCCACCACCACACGCAGGTGCAGACAGGAAAGGAATTTCCTTTACAGATCACTCGCTCCAGCTCTCCATTACAAGTACTGTCTTGAAGAATCCCAATCACAGCAGCGGACCCCAACATACCAACTCTTTTCCCCAGTTTTCTGTATCTGATACCTACTGCAGAACTGAACTCCTCCAGTAGATAAAAAACTCCTAATTTTCAGCCTAACATTTACTCCTGAACAGCTTTTATCCCTTTGTTTTCATGCCAACATTGATCCAGCAGCTTAAACAGCTTTTCCCTATCCCTGAAGTTTATTTCCCTGATGATAAAAATGAATTACACCACCTCCCTGTCAAGACTCATTTCACCACCAAACCAAACAAGTTCTTGCAGTTTGCTTTCAGATGAATCCCCATCCTTGAGACGACCTACCGCCTCTGTTATCATACTTCACCGTCTTCTGCCCAGCGCCATCCTTGCGGCTCACTATCACCTGGGACTCCGCAAAGCAAAGATGCATTATCTCCCACTGGCCACCCTCTCCATCCTACCCAGCTCAGAGCAAAAGTTTCTTTCTCTTGAAGCCTCCTAACCCTGCATGCTATCAGCATGGAGATATGTCCTACTTCCATTGCTTCAGATCTCAAGCTCCTTCTGAAAGATATCCTGATCCTTCACAGCCCCGACCGTGCCTCCTGTCCCACCCGCAGCACTTTGAGCCCTCAGGACACCGCTCTGTGGTGCCTGGGACATTATGGAGAACACGTACAGTCTCCCCAAAAACACACCTTCTACCTTCAGCATCGACTCAGCTCGGTAACCAACCGCTTGAGCTTAATTACACCATTAAGCGTTTTTTAACATGAGCCAAATGACTACAGCCCTCAGAAGGATAAGTGATTCAAAATTATGCAAATGCATAGAATGCGTTATTTAGTCTTTATCATTTACAAAGCACTCATTTCGTAAACAGTTTCAGCACTCTTTCAGCAAGCGTGACGGTGCTCTGAAATCCAGGTCTCTGGCGATTGCTGTGTCAGGCACTGACGCATCCTCGGTGGAAGAGGGGAGGAACACTCCTGGATTGCTTCAGGTCTGAGGTGGGACACGAGGCTGAGACAGCCTGTCCGCTCGCTGCCCCATACATCTACGTATACCTGCACTCACCCCTTGGAGATCCTCTCTCATCCCCTCACAACCTGGACAACAAATATCCCTTCACTTTTCTTGTTTCTTGGGAGAGAGGGCAGTTCCCTTGCTCCTGGAACAGTGAGTGGAACCAGTTCACGCGTCGGTAGGACAAGCAGAGGAGCTGGCATGAGGGGAACAGCAAGCTCACCTCTTCTGCTGGCAGCCTGCTGCCAGATGAGACTGGAAAGTATCGGAAACCTCAGCCCAGGGAACCAGGGTATGCTAACCTTCCCAAGGACTCGGATCCATTTAAAACTGTGCTCTAATAACCTTGACAAACAAATACATTATGCAATTTTATGTTATGCAGCGTTGACTTCAATGACTCCGTAGCAGTGCTTACTCTACTATATTTACTTCTGGCACACACTGGCAGCATTTGCTGCAGTCATTCAGAACGTGTTCCTGTTTTAAACCCGGAGGTCCTACCTTGCCAATAGCCATGCACAATGCTCCACAATACGCTTTTCATAATGACTATGTTGTCCCTCTTCCTCCTGTCCCTGCAAGCTCCCTTGTCTACAATGTCTTAAGTTCTCCCCTCCCCATACAGGGTCCCAACTTCCACCCCAGCATCTCTCCCTCAGTGTCAGGTCACTTACTCCCACCTTCAGCTGTTCCACACTGTCAGTCCCCATCCCTCAGGCCAGAATTTGAGAGAAGCATCCTGGCACCTGCCACTAGGCTCCCTGGGATTTGTGGAAAGCCCTCTTAGGCATGCACACATCCACCTTGATGCCCACGACCAAGACTAACATACCAAATGAACACATACAGATTATACAAATCTGTTTTCTCCTTTCCCCCCAAGACTAACATGACGACCATTTCGGTACCGGCTCTTCTCACTCTCTTCATCAGCTAGTCTTTGTTACAAGAACGGCAATCACATCTGAGAGGAATCCATCCAGCAGTAAGTAGTTTGTTAAATCCCAGGACACATCGTATACAGAGAAGGATACTAAAGCTACTTAAATGGCAACTCTTTATTAAATGTATAAAAATGCTTGAAATTTCTGTAAGCCAATGTAGCGGCTTAACCTCGACCAGCAACTAAGTCCCACCCAGCCACTTGCTAACTCCCCCCACAGTGGGACGGGGGAGAGAATCAGAAAAGTGAGAAAACTCGTGGGTTGAGATAAAGACAATTTAATAGGGAAAGCAAAAGCCACGCACGCAAAGCAAAACAAGGAATTCATTCACTGCTTCCCATGGGCAGGCCGGTATTCAGCCACCTCCAGGAAAGCAGGGCTCCATCACATGTAATGGTTCATTGGGAAGAGAACCACCATCACTCCAACTGTTCCCCCTTTCTTCCCCCAGTTTTATATGCTGAGTATGATGTCATATGGTATATATCACATCGGTCAGCTTGGGTCAGTTGCTCTGGTTGTGCTCCCTCCCAGCTTCTTGTGCACCTGCACACTAGCAAAACATGAGAAGTTGAAAAGTCTTTGATTTCTTAGCAACAACTGAAAACATCAGTGTATTATCAACATTCTTCTTATACCTATTAAACTGTCTTTAACTCAACCCACAAGTTTTCTCACTTTTACTCTTCCGATTCTCTCCCTCATCCCAGCCAAAACCAAGACAGCCAACAATTTGAACTAACATCCTCCCTTAAATGTATCAGTCTCTGCTGCTAATTATTATATCACTTTTTATGCACCACAATTTAATTTGTTCTTTGGAAACTCTATCAAATTTTCTGTAGTTCTAACACACATAGTTGCAATCATCCATGGTACACATGCACATATTTCACTAAAGACTCCTTTCTCCCAAAAGCTTAAGTAGGGTCCATGTTTACATGGTTGAGGCAGTTCAAGTCAACTGTTCTCAGCTACAGTACAGTGGCACCACTGCTGTAAAAGGAAAGGGAAAAACACCACCAAAAAAAAAAAGTATTTTTCTACACTGGAAATATTAAGATAGAGACAGAGAGCAAAGAATTTTGAGATGAGGTTAGAAAATACTCTGTCACGCCAAGCACTGTTTAAGATCGCTGGAAACCCCTGCCACAACAGGACTTGTGCACGTTGAAGTGTTCACTTACACTCTGAATATCTTTGCATCTGTTTGTCTGACATATAGATTTAAAACTACACACTGATTGGGCTTTGGAAGTCATAGCCAACTTTATAAAACAGATGCTCTGCTTATACTCAGAGAGGGCATAATAAACATTAGACATTTGCTGTTTAGGATTAAACATTAACAGGAAAACTTAATCAGCAGTGACGAAAGTGGTAATGGCAGTTCACTGGAGATAAAGTCCTCCATGAAGCATGCTGCGGTCTACACCATGATAATCTGGGTTGTTAGAAGTCTGAAGTGACTAAAGACAGACAGACCATACCAATAGGATTTTAGCACACTAAATTACACCTTCCCCCTTCAAAACAAACAACTCCCAACACACACAGCTTCCCTCCTCCCCCAAGTCAAACCCAAGGCCAGGAAGAGCAGCAGAGCTTCCCCGCCGTGCACGGCCAGGGCAACGCCACACATCTGCCTGCAGCACCCCGGGACCAGAGCTCAGCACCCACAGCTGCACCTGGACACTTCTGCAAGCACCACCACCGCAATTTTTGCCAGCTTCCAAGTATCAAGCCCAGAAGAATATTTTCTGAAACTCTTCATCTGTTTTTACAATCTACATGACAGTAGTTACTGAACAGACTGCTACCAGCAGCCACGAGCGTTTCATGCAGCATTGGGAGCAGCAAGGATTTCCTCGTGTCTTGGTAAGCTCCCTTGCTGGCTGATGCAGCAAGAGGCACTGCGAGAGGCCAAGAAAAGCTGCAACTTATCACAAGAAAACGGCAAATTGTAAAAAATCTGTATCACAAGGTTAGCTGCCTAGGCACAGCTTTAATAGAGCTCCATAAATACCTCAGTCTAACACTGACAGAGGTTAAAAACCTATTATCTTTCCCAAATGACAGTGTGAACATATGTTCAATCGAACACCCCGCCCCACCAAGCTACAAAGTAGATTCTGCTCTTTCAGTTCCGCAAATACAAACCACGGGGAGCATTTTAAATGAAAGCATTATGAAGATTACATTAGGCAAGTTTGATCTACTGTAAAACACTCGCACACAACATTAAGAGGGAGAACAACCTTTAACACCTGCTTTCTCTTCAAACATAGCATTATCTCTGTGCATGGCTTGGCTCTTAATGGGATGAAATCTCAAGCTAATCTGCATGGCTTACTCCACCAGCAACGAACCCTTCAAATGTTTGGGACCCAGTGGCCCACTAATACCAAACTGGCGAGAACATTCTTCTGAAAGCATTATGCTCCGCCGAGCTGCTGGGCTGGCTGCCGCCCCGCAGCAAGCCTCCGCACAGCAGAGAAGGTTCTCACCCCAGTGTGAAGTGCTGCGACACAAGAGGAGAGGTGGCAGCTGGAAAAGGTCTGCGCGATCCAAGCAGTGTCGAAAGTCATCACCATAAATATTCACTGGCAGGCTAATTTGTTTTCTTACCAATAGCACTTTGCTATTCACAAATATTAATTAGTTTCTAAATACCACCTGTTACTCAGCCCTCCCCTCCGCTGTGTGCCACGAGGCTCACTGGCTGCAGGGCTTGCAGCCCCTCCGTGTTGCTCGGAGATTTAATGATGTTTCAACTTCCACAGCTCACTCAGCTACCGTGAGGAGAGGCAAGGAATAATTACTTACTTATGTCTCTCTCTGCTGACCTCTCCAAAGGATGAAATGAGCGGCTTTAATGGCCTCTGAAGGGAGTCTGGTCCAGCCCATCTCAAATGGGAAGGATGACAACTGCACTGGTAGATCTTTGGAGTGGAGAACGGTTTTAAAGACCCAAACTTCAAAGATCTCAATGAGGGGAGAGTTCAAGCTCAAACACTCTCCCCACTGGAGAAGGAGAGCTTGTATTGCAATCACTTGCATTTCCAGCGATCGCTCACACTTTAGGCAGAGCTCAGGCACAAGGAATTGCCTGTTACATCCTACGGTATAAATAAATCTCTGTCTGCCAAGAGGAAAGCTGTTACAAACCGAAGCAATTTTCTTTGGATTTCTTTAGATCACCTCCTCAAAAGACATCTCTGAAGGTAAGAGATAGAGGTGTAGGCAGACAGCCAATGCCAGATACACAGGAGGCCTCCTCCCCACTAGCAACAGCGAACATGTTCACTCCTCCTCCTAATTGCATGCATCACCCATAACATGAGAAAGTTGGGCAGAACATTGATGAAACTGGGTAGAGCACTATAAAATGCATGAGTTGGTAGCACACTTGAGGCTGAAGAAGTGGCACGGATGAATGACTCAGTACTGTCTTCGTCTCTCTACGAACCCTGGATTTAAGATCCCTCAGACCTCAAACACACTTGTGCTGCTCACTGTTGAGGTAACTAGGGAGGATGAGCTTATCTCAGTGAATTCAAATACAAACCAAAAAGGAACAGGGCTAATGCCTTGAGCCTCGGCTCACACCCAGAAGAGATGAACCTGAAGCATTCTCCTTACGGATGCCAGCCAAAAGACTCAAGCTCCAAAATCCAGCACTTGGCATTTCCATCATCTTAGGAAGCAGTGCTGCCTTTTCAGTGCAGATCCAGCACAATGGTTGTTATCCCACAGCTGGCAGACTGGATACCAAGGCACAGGCATCGGCTTGAACGCTTCCCAGGGAGAAGACACAATCTATTCAATACACCTTTCTACAACATCAGATTTTTCTTACCAGGAACACAGCATGATTTCAGTGGTACAGACCAATCTGAATGCTTCTTAACAAGTTTTTTAAGATCTGATGCATCATGCCATCAGCTCTATAGAACAGCTACAGAGTAGTACAAGTAATAAATTGCAGCATTTAAGGCGAAAAATCAGAGCAGTTTTTGCTGGAAAACGTAACTATAAGAAAATTTAACCTTGTCCTTGTTAAATACGGAATGGGGAGTTTTGGTCAGGGCTTGCTATCCTCAAAGTCCTACTAGGAAGAAAACTCTGTGCCATAGTCCCTGCAGACAGCAATAACCCACGACTATCAGGATTTTCTGAGAGTTTGGTTAACCTCACATTCAAGTTCCAAAGATTGTAAAACTCACAAGTGAGAGGGCAAGAAGCAGGCAAGAATGCCTGCAGTCATTTTCCCAGGAACCAACAAACATGGTGCTGAATTTCTTAGGGACTTGAATGGCTAAAGCTGAAGTTAAGCTTCACTAGAGCTATATTTAGTCCTGCACAAATACAAATTAGAAACACTTTCTTCCCAGTTACTAATGCAGTGTGACAGGAAACAATTACTTGCTCAGTGTCTAGTGTTAGTTACCTTTGGTGAATATCTGGCTTGCAGAAATTGTATATTGTATAATAAAGAACCAAGCTGATATTCTGCAAATCAGTGACAAAATTCATTTAGGAAGATGAGGCAACATTTGATTTGCACGTCTGAGCTACACTGGTCTTAGCTGTGCAGACAGCTAGTGTTGAGGCTCTTTTGCTGTGATACTAAAGTACAAAGTGAGTTTGTTTTCCCGAATTGTACATTAATTTATTCAAGAACTGTGTGGATATCTAAAGAATATCATGGTTTCTCCAAAGTGTAAAACAGAGCTGGGCGGAAGGACAGAACAATAAAAAAAAAAAAAATCCATCTTTTATGATTTCAAGTGCCAGTTTAATAAAAAATGCATTTTTATTAAAATGCAATTCTAGGTCACAAGGGAGCTCTCAGCTCAGCAATCACTTCAGACTTCAATGTTCACAAAACACAAAAGACAACAAAATGCATGATTCAAATGAAGGGCTAGTTAGACTGTGCAGAACTAAGCCGTGATTGTGTAGAGGAATCCCACGTGCTTCAGAAGTGCTCAGAAGGGCTAGACTCGAACAATCCTAGGCATGTGGCCGAGAAGAAACCCTGCGCCTGCCTACTGCAGCAAGAATGCCAGCTAACAGGCTTGGAGTTTACAAGCCATGTAACACAGCATCCTTACAAACAAAGGAAGTTCGGATGCACACCATACCACAGCAGAAACATGTCATTTCTTTTGGCACAGCTGGGCAAATATCTGCAAGGCCCTTTACCACACTGAGTCGTACGAGTATTTCTAGAGCTGAAGGAGTTGGCATTTCATGCTTGGCTTAAGCGATTAAGACCCAGCTGATGTGCTGGTGTCGTTTCCAGTTGCAGAACCCTTGAGATAGAAGGCACATGAGCACTCAGCACCATCTGAAAGGCCACCAACACCCAAGATTTTTTAGCCAAAGAAGAAGTACTGAAACAGATACACACCTTTGCCTAATCTTCCACAGCTTTCTTCTGGGGTGAGGGGGAAAAAAAGGAGGGGAAAAAAAAGGGAAAAAAAAAAAAAAAGGAAAGGAGCTGATAAATGTTTGGTTTCTGGGTAGTGTTTTGCAATCATCTGTTATTTTGGCAGTAGGTTCTCGGCAGTAGGTTGAACATGGAAATGTGAGTTCTGGAAACAAAGCAAATAAACCTCTTACCATAAGCCAAAATATTTCTTAAGACACTCCAATTCTGAATAATCTCTCTTACCTACAGTGCCAAGAATGATTGATTTTGACGAACAAGTTACAAGGATTTCCAGGGAGAATTGACACCTCCACTACTCCCACCTGTATGAAATCTAGGAACACTGTTTACATGCTTTATCTTCTTCGAGGATCCTGTGACAAGGAGAAAAATTCATGCCCCAAATGCCTACAAGGTCAAGGGTATCAAAACTTCTCATATGAGTTTACAGGCAGCCCAAGCTGCAAACTCAAGATGCCTGTTTAACTGTGCCCTTGCACTCAACTGGGATATTCAGCAGGCATAATATTTTGCCTCGGTGAACTCAAGGTTTGACCAGGAATTTTACTTCTGATGCCCATAAGGTTCCTGCTTGTGCTTTACTTACTACTTTTTTACTATAACAAGGTAATTCCTATAGAATTCCTATTCTATATTGATCAGCAAAAACAGTGCTGAAGTCAAAGACTGTTATCTTGTCTACACAGCTGAAGTGAGGGGGGGGCTAAATGTTTTTCAGATACATCCAACTAACGTGCTACCATTTTATCCAAGCACAGCTGAACATCTCCTCATTCCCAATACTGTCAAAGGAGCAGAAACAATCACAAATCCGCATCGCAGGGGTAGAGACGCATGTCGATACGCAGTCCTTGGTTCTTGCTGAGTACCGAAGGGCAGCAGCTACGTCATCTTGTTCAGAGATGTACCAGATTAAAGGCTTTTCTCTATTTCAGCAGTACTGAGACAGCCAGACTGGAAGGCCAACACAGGCACAAGCTTGACAAAAGATGTGGGTGAAGCTTGTCATGCAGCTGATGCAATATGAGTGTGTTTTCTCACTGCTCTTGTGTTATTCCTGTACACACAACACTAGAGCAATGCTCTCCATGACTAAACAGGAACTGTCTCTGTCAAACTTTGCTGGAGAGACCAGACTGGACTTCCAGCAGTCAAGAACATGTAGGCCACATTCACCTTCCAGCTGCCTAGAAGCTTTTAATAAGTTATTATATGACTCTATATTTCTCCTTGGTTCTCTCAGGAGAGAGGACACAAAGCAAAACAAGGCTCCAGCTTGGAACAACTTCCCTGACCAGACTCATTTTCACTATAAGTCTCCTTTCCCACCTTCTCCCAATCTCTCAAAGACTCATACTTTTACCCTCTTCATCACAGTGCTAAAACAATCAGGAGGAAAAGTAGGACCTACCTTTCCGATACCCTTTCTGATACGGGTTGCCACATAGCACCTCCTCTCCCCCCTCAAAAGGTATGGAGCTTTTAGAGAAATGCATAACGAGAATGGAGTCTCCAAGAACTTAACAGAGGTTTAAGGAACAAGAAGACAAGGACGACAGGCATCCAAATGGCCATTAGCATTAGTAATCAAAGGGAGAAAGACACATGTTTTAGGAACCAAGAGTAGGTAATTATTAGGAATTAGGATTAGAGTTATTCTTTTTAAGAAGTAACTAACTGCTACACATCAGCCCACTGTGTCTTTTCTTGCACATTAGAATATTTGGCACTGTGGACAGGATGCTTGAGCAATGGCTCCTGTCTCATCCAGAGCAACCATTCCTCAATAGCCACCCTAACCTTTGCATCCGCCAAGCACAAGCCAGAAGGGATATTTCATTCTGTACACAAGATCCCAGAATCCTGGCTCTCTGCATTGCACAAGCCATGGTAACATCGTTGTCTGAGAAAAACCTATGCTGATACTCAACTAGCTTGGAAAAAAGAAAGGGAGCAGGACCCGGTTACTGTTGCTTTGTCCAGGATGAGCTAGACAGGAGCACTCTCCAAGCACTGCTCAGTGGTTCCCCACTTCCTCTTCTCCAAGATTTTAACTCCACATCAAGAAGACTCTTGTACAGAACTGACTTTAAGGGAGTCTAGATGACTTTGAGGCTTTCTAGAAGAAGAGAAAACCACACTAGTATCTTGTCAACACCTGTAGCATAGAGGTACAGAAGTGAATCGAAGATAATAAAATGTCCAAACAACCACACTACTACATGAACTTGCAAGAGCACCACCAGTACAACAGACAGCATGAAGTCAGGACTTTGAGGATTAGTGGCTCTCAGACTTCTTTGGCTGCCCAATGGCTTACTCCACATGACAGTAAATTCTGACTGTAATGGAAAAAAGACTTCTATGTTATGAGAAACAAATCCTACAAAACCAATGCGAAAACATACAACAGAAACGTTTGTTTCTTTTTAATCAGTTGCAATTCATTGCATCAGACTATCACAACAGGATAATCTTCACGTAGCTAGCGTTAACATCTTGGTAGAGCATAAATCAAAGAAAAGTAATAAACAGCATGAAGGAAAATTTCAGAGGAACCATTAGATCAGGTTCACATTAGTGTTGCCTGAAACGTGTCCTCCATTGCCCTGAAGAACTGATGTTTATCTGTCTCTCTACAAGGCTTTTGACACAAAGCCCAAAGACCCATAGGAATGCATTAACATTGGAGAACTAGCAGCAACATCCAAACCAGTAAACAACTGCCACCAGCAAATCTTCATCCTAAGTATAATCAAGCTTCCTTAACACCACTACAAAACATACTACTTTTTTCTTTCCCCCTTCTTTAAAAAGGTAAGAAAAAATTAGAAATAAAATATCATCAATCTGCATGAACCTGAAAGGTTTTCCTTTCAGCAGCAGCAACACTACTGTCCCAAACAAGAGCTGGAATTGCAATAATCATTCAGACCGGAATATCCAAATCTCTGCCAATTTACTAAAGGTGAGCTGTATCTTAAAAATAAAACACACGTGTGTTTGAAGTGAAAATAGATGAACACACTTACCGTATCACACAATCATTAGTACAGAGCATCTATTATAGATGCATACTAAATGTGCATGGATACACTCACAAAATCTAGACAAGTGTATTTTTTAAACAAAGAAATGGCCTTCCCCACTCCCATACCAGAATTATCATGAATTATAATCCCCAGTGAGTGATCTGCTATAATAGAAAGTATTAAAATAAAGAGCACTTTAAAAAATTATTTACAATACACTCTTTTTTTGCTTAGTAAAATAAGCCAAAATCCTGTCTCAGAGCTGCCTCTATTTCAATTTTATATATGTGAATAAAGCACACAAAAAAATGGAATATATTGGTAACAGTAAAACAAATGCATTGCATATCCATTTTGCTCTATAATTCCACCTTTATACCATCAGGCACTGAAATATTTGTGTCTTCTGAAACTCATAGAAAATTGAATGTGACACCAAATGTAACCAACACACTACAACACAGATTTCCACATTGTAAAGGCTATATTAGAACTACATATTTAGAAGTATCTTAACAGTACCAAAGAGCACACAATAATCACAATGACCAACTTCAGAGAAGTTAGAGGTTTTATTTCTTCTAATGACAAATACAAGAAATCATAATTTCTTGTAATCCTGTAACGTGCTTATACAAGTGACAATGAATAAAAGAAACTCTCAGATACATTAATTTGTCTTTTCACATTAAGGGTTTTTCCTTGAGAAGCAAAAAAATGTTTACTTTTAACGTATATTTAAATAATGTCTTAAAGTACTTAATAAGACTTGGGTTTATGTTTCTAAAGTATTACAACATGTTTTATATACTTATGAATATGCATATCATTAAAATGGATTTATATAGCAAAAGGATTCAAATGTAATATACGTTAAAAAAAAAGAAAAGAAAAAAAAAAAAAAAAAAACACCACAAACATGAACAACTACATTTGCTTCCCATGTCTTCAAGAGAGGCAAATCACCAGGCCACACAACCGAAAGCAATGCACTAAACTAACTCTAAATAGTGATTGACCTTTCGGCTGCTGCAGAAATAGCGTTTTTCCTAATTTCAGTTTATTCAGTTAATTCAATTCAATGGCTTGATTTGCTAAAAATAAGAAATCAACTAAGAAATAACACAGCATGAAGATTTGTCTTCATTTTCCAATCTAGAAATAAACATTAAGTGCAAGAGGATGACATCTACCATTTACAAAATCCTCCAGGGCCAAAACCATTTTCCAGTCACTATCCAGAGTTAATACCAGAACTATTTTAAACGTTGAAAGCACTCCCTTACCAATTTGAAAATCAAAATGCAGTAAGTTTGCGTTTGATTTATGTATCCAGCAAATTTAAGAAGGCTGCAGATAACAATTTAATATCGTTTCATGCATTTTAACTGAATTCAAATTTTGTCATCAATACAGCTATATATTCAGCACACAATGTATGTTAAACAAATATTTTACGACCAAAAACAGGAGCGTGAAGTATCTGAATGCTTATTTGGCATAGTTAGACAATTATAACATATGCTTATAAAGTTGACAAAAGGTGTTACCTTACTGTAAAAGCTGTACTTAGCAGCAAATCAAGGCAATCTAATAATTACCAAACTACTAATAATTAACCTCTCCTTTGAGAAATGTAACAAAGTAAGATCAAAGTGACTGATTTAGATCAAAGTTTCTGCTTGATTTACATCATTATTTAAATCATGTTTCAGAGAATGAGATATTTATTACAAAGCAGCAAAAAAAAGGGTAGAAAGATTTAATGAACTCTGACAATGATCTCTATTTTTAGCCTCATCCCAAATTCATCGTGGATTTGGCAGAAAAATTCCTGAAGGTCCTTGAGCTGCCCTATTGGTTTTGTAACCAAGTCTTTAATTGCAGAATATTCAGATGGCATAAAACTCAAGAATGAGTTATTTTACAATTACTTGGAAGCTGGAAAGGCTGGGATACTTGGATAGATTTCGGCACACCCCTAACGATGCTAGGATCACGTTACTGCTGGTGAATAAAGACTCTTAAGTACCTCCTACTCATCCATGCACCAACAAGTAACATCTCAATGGTGCTTCAGAACCCACAGTGGGATTAAGCAAAACATCCCAGAACTCCGACACAATCTTTTACTGGTGAGGGGAGTAAGGAGGGAGGACGATCTCTTATCTCACTCATGGTATTTTTTCCTTTATTAACAGAATTAAAGAATTATGAGAAATATACAAAGTTAATGCAGACAAATTTTTTTTTTCATCTCGCTAGTATTTTAATTAAAACCTTTTGTCATGTCTGCTAAGTAAGTTCAAAGTGTTGCAATGCAGTAGCAACGGGAATGCAGAAGTCTTGTTATGCTTGGGGAAAAAAAAAAAGTTTTCAACTTTTACCGAATCAGCGACTGTAATTACTACAGGAATAAATCAAATCTATAGCAGGCAAACACGGACATAATCATTTTTTGTGCAGCCATAAATGAGTTTATTTTTGCTGCAATGTGATAAAGTTTAACATTTTCTGCATGTCAGACAGACTATTTTGATAATATTCTTTACATTTCCTCCTTATTAATGAGATGAAAAATCTGCTATTAAGATATGCAAGTCATCTCAATACATTTTGTTACTGGATAAGCTTCAACAAAATCCTAAAGTACTTTTTTCTAACTACATTAGCACAATAAACGCATAGACAAAATTCTTGCTTTGGTATTAGACAATGTTCTGTTCTTGCAAAATATCAAGAGGTGGAATTCAGCAAACTACAGCAAATCGGCCTTTTTTTTTATTCTGTTCAGAATGCTGCAACAGTGGAGACAAAAGCAGTTTTAATTTTCATTCTTTTCAAAGATTTTTTTTTCAATTTCACTGAATGCGAGACCAAAAAAAAAAGTTGCTTTTTTTTTTTATCATGCCAAAGACTACCTCTGTTATTTAAAAGTACTTTCACATCTCCACTTTCACTACTAACCTTTTGTGAAGAACAATTTCTGATTGCTAGGCTATTTTTCATTTGCCTACCTCTATTCATAAAAAAAGGGAACATGTAAAACGGGAGATTTGAGACACTGTTAAATAACTTGAATAGCTTACACACATAAAACCGATTATGGTTCTAGAAAATCTAAAAGTAATGTTATCAAAACACAGGATCGCTTCGGTATACAACGGCACGGCTCATTGGCATCAACTCGCAACAAGCGTGTCACGAACACAAGTGATTTGTTCTTCGGTTGAATGCCGGTTTAGAAGACTAAATACGTACATGCACACGTACACGTATGCATTTAAGCATACATACAAAGGCCACCTCTAATTAAATAAACCCGACAGCTCCTACCTGAAAAAAAGCATTTTTATGACACCACATAGTTGAAGTCAGCAGAATGGTTTGGACTGAGTTATCCAAGAATTCTCCATTTACAAATTTCAGTTTCTCCTTGACATGGTCTGGAAAATTACCACAGAAAGATGCAGCGCAAAATACTGCAGGTAGACTGTCACCTCTGGGGCCGGGAGACGCGGCTGAGCGATGTCACCGCAACGGGAAGGATGGCTCCGAAAATGTTTCTGCAAGACCGCTGCAGAAAGGCCTTTATCAGCTAGCGACTATAAATTTATTTTCTGAAAAGGAACCTTCTGGCATAACGTGCAGAGAAAGGACATAAAACGCAATCTGTCTGCCAATGAAACTAAAAAGTGAATGCGAAGGCGGAAGAGGCAGCATATTTTGTTGAAATATGTAGATATGCCACTTAGATCTCAATGAATGCCACCGTCTGACACCAAAGGGTGAAATGTTCTGATCTCTGCTGACAATATTTATACTGAGAAAACCTCCACTATTTCAGTCAAAGTTCCCAAAACGCCCATCATCCTCTCTCCAGAAGCAAGCAGGCTGGTTGAAAGCCCTCTGCAAGGCCGGCAAATGGGCTGCAGAGCCTGCGGACCATCTTGCCAGCATCACGTTTCTTCATCTCAGCAACACTCACCTACTTCCAGAAGACAACTGAGGAATGTGGAAACTGAATTCACCTCATTTTCTACAGCAAAACAAACAAACAAAACCCTTCAACAAGAAGGACCACTGCAGCCTACATCACTAGGAGAGTGGGAGGCCAGCATCACCTGCACCGCTGGCCAAGGCGCATGAAGAGTGTGACTCCATGGCGGGAGGTAGGATGCTTTCACTTGCCAACAGATACAGCAATCAAATCATCGAAAAACAAGTTTACAGATTTGGCTTTTTCCTTTCTTCTCATCTCTGTTAGATAATTTGTGCAACCTGTAATATTAAATAAAAGTCATGCAGAACAGCAACCATGTATTTTAAGAATAGATTTTTTAAAAGTAACAAAATAATCATCACCCTCTAATCTAATACAGTTATTAAAACCAGCAATATTCCACCAAACAGGCATGCGGAACTCTAAGGCAAGTTAAACAGACGCATATGCAGAAAAAAATTAGGACCTGTGTAATACAACTCAATTTACAATGAGGCAATGCTAAAATATAATTAGCTAAATATTTTAAAATACAAATATTAAGATTAAGCAACACCAAAAGACGGCATGGGATCTAAAGGGCAATGGATCTAAATATGCATTTTTAAATATTTAAGCTAGTTTTTGTCCTGAGGGCATGGGATCTAAAGGGCAATGGATCTAAAGATACACTTTTAAATATTTAAGCTGGTTTTTCCCCTGAATTTTTATCATCCTATTAACATAAGTTTATATTTTGAATAAGTTTGTGCATTACAATGTTTTTTCAATTGTTTAATCTTCCTATTTCTATTTTTTAAACATCCAGCAATTGCTCAAGCCTCTGGGTGTATTTATTTTAATTAAATACAACGAAACCAAATGAAAAGCTTTTGCATTGTTTGAAAGAGGAGACCACTCAGAATTTTCCTCCATGTGCCGCAATAGAGATCTGTCGGATGCATCCCCAGAGTAACCCCGCCAAAGACAATAGCTGCGCCAACAGCAATTTGTCTGCATTGTGAAGGGAAACGTTTAACAACAACGACAAAAAAAAAACAACACGCAGTAATTTAATATTTGTATTGTGTTTGCATAAAGAAGCGCTGATCAGAGTGAATACTGAACATGGGGGGTAGCACCTTCCACCCCGTGCCCATACGAGGCCACGCTCTCACGCCCCAGGTGCAATGGGGGATGGACACACTCCAGGACAAACTGACACTCTAGTTGTCTCGTCCTGCCCTCACTTCTCTTTAATCAGTTTAAAGCATCTCCTTTTATTCTACAGAAGACGGATGTTGGTATGTTTTGGCAAAAGACCTGTCCCCCATCAAAGCCTGAGAAAGATGATGCAGCAGGTAGCCTCACCCACGTGCTGGCCGGTCCCCGCTCTACTGCCTTGCCAAAGCATCACTTCTGTCTTTAACAAGTCCTGTCGATGTGCCTGTGCATAAATCTTAATTCCACGCTGTGGATTTTTTTACTTTTTGTAAAGATACACTCAAATTTGTGGTCACACCAACTTGTTCATGCAAGGGCCATTCCCCGCGGTCACCCCAAAGCAGGTAACGCCAGGCTCTGCCTTCCCCTCACCCACTGCTACTTACTCCCACAACCACGACAGTGCAGTTCAAAACACAGAAAGTAAATAGAAAGGCTTAAAAGGCTTCTTCCCAGCGTCTAGCCAGAAAAACATCTTCTCAATATTTACACCTTTTCACTGCAACCAATTTCTTCAGTAACAAAAGGCTGCTTCTGAGGTAAACTCCTTACACTGCGTTAGGGCTAAAGGTTCCAGCAGCATTTTAGATGCTGTTAGAAGAGGTTTTTCTAAAACCCCACACAAACACGCAGGAACTGCACGTGCAAAGGAAGAAAACAGGATCTCTGTGGTCTTTCAGTCCACCACTGTAATGGTGTACAAATTCAATGTAGACAAAGGCAGACAACACTCAAAAAATGCGCTGCTGCATCAGAATGTTATTTCATAATATGAATAATTACCAAAAAAGCACACTGGTGTTTGACAAAGATTTTTTTTTTCCCCCAATAAGCTTACGCTGATAAGAAGTTTTTCGCCAAACTCATTATTTTATCTAAAAGGCAAATGCACGTTTGAAATAAATTGCAAGGTAGTGGTTTAGGGCAGCTATTTTTGTTCACATACATGGATCTAGTTATAGAATACAAGCAAAGTTTAACAACAGTAATAGTAAATAAACAATTTCACCATAAATATTGCCTTGTCCTTTTAGGAAGTAACCTGTAAGTAGTCTACTTCAGCAGAGACCATAGACTACTTAGAAATTACTTGTCTTCAAAGTCTGAAGAAGACCGAGGGACAAGCAGTTCCCATCTCCTGAAAGGCAGCCTATGCAAGTGGTGTTGCTGAACCTCACGTAATTTTTCCTCCCCTTTAGACAACTTTAAAGTCACATTTGCTTTAACTCTATTTCTTCTATGCTAACAGAGAGCCTTTCTGGATATTAGATTTCAGCATCAATTTCACATCTTTATATTAGTCTCACCTAATTTTCAGACTTCCACTAACCGATTGCAGAAATCTGGAGAAATAATTTCCTGGAGTGAATTACTTATTAAAAAGCAAACATATCAATGAAAGGGCCCAAACTAGGCACCGTGCAAGGCCAAAGTAATACTCTCAGTCCCGTGATTTCTCCCAGTAGATTTTGTCAGATCACTTTGAACTACCCAAGAACACTACCAGTAATTTTTTTTGATAGCCAACAAAGGGGCAATTATAGAGTAGCACCAAGACACAGCTCACATTTTGGGAGGATTTCACCCAGAAACATGCCACTGATATTCACATTTAAGATCCCCCAGAGCCCTATTACTTCTTGCTTTTCCAAGAATATCCAGGACTGCTCTGGCATTCAAAAAAAAAAAAAAAAATATTCAAGCCTTAACAAGCCACAGTTTCCCAAAATTTGCTTCCTTTTAATTGTGACAATACAGAAATTCATGCCAAACTATTCAGCTACTTGGTTAATTTTACAGCTGCATTCATACTCTTGGTGAATCGCATTTAGAAAATTATATATATTATATATAAACATGGTACGACATTCGATCAAGTTATCTTTTACTATGTAATTCCATCCTTAAAAAAAAACTGAAGATAGTTTACAGAGTCATTGGGAAATTTAATCCTGGGATAGATGTCTAAAACGTGTCAGAGAAACAGCTCTTATCATCAGAGGAGCTTCCCGAGGCAGCAGGGTAATTCCCCACTTCCCCAAACCTCAGTATTTTGGCTCCTGCCTAGCGCCAGGAGCACCACTGGGACAGAACGGGCTCCTGCCAAGGCACCAGGACCAAGGTGACTTCTCCCCAAATCAGCAACCGGTCCTCAAATATCCCTTCTCCCCACATTTCATTTTGGAGCAAACTGCCCTAACGTATGAGCACCACTCAGACATTAAATTTTTATTACCTTGTTTCATGACTGCTCATTATCATAGAATCGTCAAATGTGTTGGGTCAGAAGGGACTTTAAAGATCATCTAGTTCCAAGCCCCCTGCCATGGGCAGGGACACCTTCTACTAGATAAGGTTGCTCAAAGCCTCATCCAATCTGGCCTTGAACACTTCCAGGGATGGCATATCCACAACTTATCATCCAACTTGCTTTCATCCATTCCTGAACTTTCAGGAGGAGGTAAAAAAAAAAATATGTATATATACTAAAAAACCCCAGTAGGGTGGACAGAAAATGAAAAGCATTAAGCCAACAAGTCACTCCACAATGGTACACATCAAGGCCAGTGAGGACCGCCTGCCCTTGTGTATCACGGGCTTCACAAATTAACCCTAAATCAAAAGCTTATCTTCAAAACAATCAACCTCCATCCCTAAAAGCCCCTCAGGTCTCAAAGTTTTCAAGAAGAGTAGTAAACAATAACAAAAAAGAACCACAAAAAAAAAAACCAAAACGCACAGCGCAAGTTTTGAGATTTCCAACCACACTAAGAAAATTCAGTAGGGGCAAGCCAATGGAGGCTACATCCACAGATCCAAGCAAGGTTAAACACCCAGCACTCTTTGGCCCAGAACTGAACAACAGATCCACCTCGGAGAAGCACACTGGGGAAGGAGGAAGGCTGGTCTCTCCACTCCCACAGCAAAGGGGAGACAGCAGAGCCCAACGGCCAAAACAGCTCCCTTGGTCCCTCAGGAAACTCCTCTGCGTTTCACTGACCCCTCTGTCCTGCCCAGGCTCTGGTCCAACCTGTCGCTCACTCTCAGACCTGTTCCCTCTCCTTCATTTTGTACTTATTTCTCCCATCACATTCTATCCTCTGATGAACGGCCAGTGGGTGAAGGAGACCTCTTTTTCAAACCCTCATCCCAAAACTCCCCCATCCCTACCCTCAGTTACACTTGAGGCACAGCCAGGAACAACCAGCATGACTTGCTGCTGCAAGGGTTATTTGATAACAACCCTACCTTCTTCCCCCACTATTAAAACTCAGCAACTTATCTCCAAACCAATTACGCTCACCATAAAGACACGCTTAGTGCTGCAAGAACGAATTGTGTTTTAGTAACACTGTCCATTTTACAGAACTCCAAATTAAATTTCACATAAAAACTCAGCTTTAGATATCCCTTAATCGGTCTCCTGTTTATGATTTCACACAACCCTACTCAACATAAAAATTTGTCAAACACAGTAATTTCTTCAGTAACATTCAGCATACCAAATGCTTCCAGTGCAAATCAAGTGATGACCCACCTCCTCCCATAAGAAAGCCAACAGAATGCTTTTGTGCCTTTTTTTTTTTTTCCAACAGTTCGCTTAACCCTACCTCCCATTTCTCTTCCATTTCCAGTCAGATGGCTTCCTCAGCTGAAAAATTTAATTCCTGATAAGACAACCTTGCAACCAACAGAAAATAGACTTTTGACTAAGGGCAACCAGCTGCACCAACAGAGGTTGTTCAATTCTGTTTAGAGTTTTTTTTCATTGTACTCACAATCACCACGACATCAGTGGACACAGAAACGAATTAAAAGTGCAAAAAAGACCCTGATGTGTCTTGATTCCACAGGTGCTCACCAGCAGCCTCAGCCCAGCATCCCCACCGTGCACAGTGCGGAGGCACAGGCGGCTGCAGCAGCATGGAGAGGCTCCCACGAAAAGCATATTCATTGCAAGGTGACTTACCATCCTATTAACGTGGCTTACAGACAGCTGTAAATTTTCAGCATTACAACACTTCATGATGTTAAATAATGCATCATATGTTGCACAGACAGTTTATTGTACGTTTTTTCCACTTTGAAGACTTTCATGGATCCTGTACAAATTGCACACAGCTGCATATTACTGGTAGTTGACAAGTTATTAAAAATTACATTATTGGATCATCTGAGAAACAGAATGCAATAGTGCTGCTGAATACTACCCTTTCACATCTGCATTTAAAGGAATATTGTGGTTCAATTTTTAAGTGCTTACCCTTATGAAGAAATTAGGGGTTTTTAAATAAAGATCGACTGCTTTTACAGCATCTGAATGTGCACTACTGCGTATTCTGCATGTAAAAATCACACTGTGAAGAGCTGTACTACAGTGCAAAAACTACCACTAGAAATATTGGAATTATGTAGCTTTCTTGCGACTAAAATCCCCAAAGAAATGTTGTTTTAGCATACCTGTTTGTGCTTCATTTTCTGATAACAGCTTGGTTAAAACTCAAGAAGCAGATATATCACAGAGCAAGCACTAAAACTCAGGACAGTCAGCTTCCAACTTGTTTGAACTTGACTGTATACTGCTAAGCTTGAACAGAATGTAAACTACTGCCCTGTAACAGTTTAGATCATATGTTAAAAATCTTTAAAGCATAATTATTTGTATTTTAGTATCGCGTGAAGGTCCTAAACCAAGATATACCCCATGATCCTGGATTCCCCACTATGCAGTTCCTGTCTTGAAGAAATTATGATCTAATATAGACAAGATGCAACAATGAAATACAACAAGCAACCAAGGGAAGAGAAGAGTGGGAAGTCATCAGCTTAAAGGAACAGTTAGTTAGTTCTCTAACTACTGAAAAATCCCTCTAGGCAGAGAGCAAATGAAGATAAACGGTAGTAGTTACCATAGGAGCCCTTTTAAGGATTAAATACTTAAGTACTTCTGAGAAGTAACTACAGTGCTTCCAAACCTGAACCTTAACTAGCACTATGTAATATGACTTATAATCTGAAACATTACCAGTTTGTGGCTGAGGAATAATAAGCCATCTACATTCTTGCTGTTTTCTAGAACAACTGAGAAGGAATCGTCACAAGTGATCAAGCTGCAAGAACTCATAAACCCTTTGAAATACTCTTGGTTTGTTCAGCTGTTCCCATATTGCCCTCCAAAAAAGTTAAAGGCAGGTAAGACCCATCCAGCATCGTCTCTGCTCATTTTCACCATACTTTCAACAGGAACTACATTCACCAAGGTTTCTAGTTACCTTAACCAGAGGTCTTTTGCCTCTTTACCAAAGCAATCTAAGGAACCACAAGTTTCTATGAACACCCTGCCCACTCATCTTATTTCTCCTTTGCAGATTTAAATCTGCAAATTAAATTTTCCAATTTAATTCGTGACACACTTATTTCCGATCACCACCAACTGTTTTGTAAGACAAGTTAGAGACTCTTCTGCACTAGGAAAACATTCTGGGTATTGCCTCAATAAAATATAGGTAATAAATACTGAATTTCATATATTTGGTGTAAATAAGGCATTTGGCAATATAGCTTGTAACACACAAAGCATGTAACTGGATCCCAACAAATAAACAAACAAACAAGCCTAACCACAAGTTCAAGTCATTTTCCACGACCACATTCATCTTCCTGAAAGCCATGCCTCACTGTGACTGATTCGTCCTTCCTGTGTAAAACGGATTCTGTTTAAGGGCTAGTAATGGCATTTGCCACATGTCACGACGGGGGATGGAGGGAACCAAAACCCATAAATCCAAGCTGAAAGCTTGTCCAAGGCTGACGCCGTAGCATAGAACCTCTGTCTCCAGGATGAGTAAGGTCACCACCAAATGAAAACCACCACCAGTCACAACAAACCTTGACACTGCTACATCACAGATGGAGAGACAAAAAACTCCACACAATTTAATAATAACCATCAAGACCTGTGGCTGTAAAGACTATGCACTGATTACAATCTCTGTCCTGTTTTTTTTTTTATTACAATCTCCATCCTGTTGTTTTTTTATATTACTGAATGCTCATCCTCCAAAAAGCATCATTTTTAATACACTGAACCTAAGTTTCTGAGCAAAATACATGTAATATGGAACCCAGCCAAATACTACTGATTACACCACTGTCTCAAAAGCCTGCTGGCAAGGTATGCGTCGCTTCAAAATAATCCTAAATTATGGAGTCTTCGTTCTTTATGAAAATAGCATAACTTGTTCTCTCTTGCTCATCTGAAGTTACCAAATATTTACTTCCCTGGTCAGGAAAAAACAGACCTTCTTGAGGTCCTTTATTCCCACTGAATGGCCATCAATACGAATACGCATAGCAGTACAAAAGAATATAAAAACAGAAAGAAAGGTAACATCCAAAAAAAACCCACTACTATCAATATTTGAATAATGAGGTAGCTTTATCTTAATCAGTATATCAATTTATTCACATGGGGTGACAAGAATACATTAAAGCTATTCTGAAGTTGGGCCATTAAATTGTTTAGACAACCTGTTAACCAGTGCCATTGGCAACCAGAGACCATCTTCACTGGAGGCTTTCTGTAGAACTAGGCTTCAAAGGTTCAATCTGCAACATATTAACTTATCAAGAAACATCCACAGAACTGCTCCTCTGTCATGTAAGCTCATTGCTTCCAACTCATTAAGCCTTCAGTTCCTATTCTTAAGAAGTCCATGTCCTTCTGCCAGCTTAGCATTTGGAGAACCATGAGAAAGGTAACTTTAAGCAGCCAAGCTGTGTTAATCAACACAACCTTTGCTACAAATGTCCTCTATGTCAAAGTCATTTTTATTTACTTGTAGCACATTTGGACTAAAGTGTTTTCATTCCAATTTTCTGCAGCACTGATGATTTTGTACACTTATGTATGCACATGTACATGCAGGAAAGGCAAATTTACATGGACTTTTCTGTTAAGGGAAAACTTGGCATTTCTCTAGCACAAAGCTGCAGAAGCTAGCTGGAATGCAGATCCTAATCACCAGAGAAAAACCTGTTGAAAGAAGGGATCCACACCTCACTCCAAACAGAGCTGTTCCACAAAGATTGGGGGAACAAGCAACGAGTTCAAAATAAATGGAAAAAAGGACTGGTGGGTAAAGAATAAGCAGTCTAAATACAAAATTACAATTGCCAAAGTTTCAGTTTCTTTTGCATTAAAGGAATAGAGTAGAAAAGGGTTCTGTAGCCCTATGAGCAAACTGAAGGAAAATTAGGTTGTTGAATGCATGGATGAATTATCCAAAACTACCTGGACAGGTTTCCTCAGTCTTCAGTGAGGGCACCAGCAGCAAGAAGGGTGTGATGAAGGCAGGATGCTGAAGGCAGTCGGATGGATACGGAACTACTGCAACCAAGGAGGAAGCCCAGCTCTCCAGCACTCACTGCCTTGCAGCCCTGGGATCAGAAAATGCCTTTCAAAACATTCACAAGGGGTATGATCACTGCAGGCCTGATAGCAAATATATCAAGCTAGACTGGTACCAGAGGATTATAGAATAGCAAATGCAAATGTCTGTTTAAAAAAAAAGGGAAAAACTAATTTTGTTATCTAAATGTTGGCTGATTTGATCTCAGGAGTAATGAAATGTTTTAAAACATTTCAAAAGACATAATTAGAGACCTGAGGAAAGAGGAAAAAACCAGGATAAGACACAGCTTGGGTTAACCAGCAATAATTCATGCCACATTTTCCCAGTATGTTTTGCAAATAAAACACAAGATTTCTCTAAACATAATGCGGTAGGTCTCATTTATCCAGCTATCAGAAACAACACTGTGATGTTATGTAGGAAATAACCAATTTAGTGGGAGAAAATAACAAACAATGTAAGAATCCCAAGATAAAAGGAAAGGGACTAAAGTCAAAAGGTCAAATACAAACAAGAAAAATGAGGTTGCAATGGTTACTAATAGATTTTTTCCCAAGGGTTTATATCCTGAGGTATATATTTTTTAATTATATATGTGTGTATATGCATATACATAAACGAAAGTGACTTGAAGGAAAAAGAAACACACTAATCAAGTTTGCTTTATGTCAGTGCACAGGACGACATCTGCCATATGCTAAGAACAGGGTAATTTTAAGGACAGGTAACAAATATAGACCCAAACACTTAGGATCACATACAAAACCATGTACTCAAGGAGAAAACAAGAAAATTGTACTTAGTACAATCAGGTAGAAAACGATTAAGAAAGAAAAAATGCGGTGTACTAGACGGAGGGTAGATAAGTGACAAGCATTTTTCCCGCACGCATTACAGGATGCTCAGAACAGCCTCATAGGCAGCCCTGGTCACTCATATTCACAAAAAATCCCTTCAAAACAAGACCCTGCAGACAAATGATCCCTAAACAAATTTAGGCTAGACATTGGAAATTTGTTTAATATGAACAGTTTGCCCATTCAGCAAGCAACAGCCACAAAAAAAAATTTTTTTTTTTTTAAGTGATACTTGATCAGATTACAGAGGACTCTGATGCAATTGCCGGTGACAGCAGTGGACTCTTACGTGACGTGTATTCACACCAGAACAAAAAATACAGGGAAAAATTTGAAGTGACATTGGTATTGCTCTTCTCTTTAAATATAAATTCTTCAGCACATACCTGAGTGAAAGAAAAATCAGTACTGGTAAACCAGGAAGGACAACTAGTGAAGAAACCAGAGAGCAGGAAAGTGAGCACCCAGTTCTCTGTATTCTCTTCTCTTCATACATAGTCACTGAAACCGCTCTTCAGACGCTGATTTCATTTTAAAAGAAGGTTCATAAAAAGAAGAAATAGAGCAGGGTGATATGAACAGCAAGAGGAGATTTGTTTTGCTTTAAAAGGAAAACAAAACAAAACAAAACAGACCTTTGGTGTCACCAAAAGTTTTTGAAAAACCTGAAAGGTCAGAAGTATTTCTGAATTCACCAATAAACTCTCTCAAAATGTTTTTCCAGTTAAAATCTAGCTCCCAAAGTGGATCTTCCCCAGATTTTTCAGTTGAGCTTCACTAGAGGTACTTCAATAACATGAAGATGAGGGCACAAGAAACAATGCATTTTACTTCATGACTAAACTATTTTGCTTTCAGTTTAGAAACAAATTTTTAAGTCCAGTGGAGATACTTAGATCAACCTAATGCCAGAGGCAAGCGTTCCAACAGATAACCGATTTGAGAACTAGCCATTACAGTCACATTGCCGTACTCAGATGCTTTAACCACTCCTAGATAATGCAAACAAACACCTCCCTTGCACAAGAAAACTCACACACCAACAGCTGCGAATCACCAGGGCAGCCTGGATGGTGTATTTAGCACATGTGCACTCCTCAAAAATCATTGCTTTTGATTTTTTTTTTTTTTTCCTTCCGATAGGACAATAATAAACTTAACAGCATCCCTCTGGTAAAATAAGAGTTATTTAGCCCCTATAAGCCTCCACAACTCCTAACAGGAATTAAAATAGATCTAAAAGATTTATAAAGGACTAAAATGTAGTTTGTACAGTTGCACTTAAGCAGGAGAGAAGATGACCTCCTACATGTGTACAAACCCTGCTGCAGTGGCCAAAGTCACACCCGGTAAGCTACCAGTGTGCCCCACACTTAAAATCAAGGAAAAGGCACGTAAGTGAGCAGCAAAACATTAGACTCGGGTACCATGGGATGAACAGGCTCTTGACCTCTCAAACAAGCAATCCTAAAGAAATGAGAGCTGGTTAAAATTATCCTGTGCTGCATATCTGTTACTGTTGGTAATCGTATCATTGTATTTTTATTTGGTTGGGGTTTTTTTGAGGCAGGAAAAAAACTGAATCTTTCTTGCAGCAAATTCCAGAAATGAAGTGATTACTATGTAAACATCACTTTATTGATTCTATAGTAAGTCAGTAGATGCACACTATACATAGATATGATATAGATATAAAAATTATTTTCACTTCTCTTTTCCCAATTTTAAGTAGTGCAAGCTCTCCTCCTTTTCAGAAATAACCCTACTTGAAGTTCCACTGATGAACAGCAAAAGTGAGCCCTTTAAACTGAGCTGTTAAGTCTTTTGTATCTCAATCTGAGATGAGCAAAAGATGCATATAATTATCCACTGTCCAAAAACGATGAATTTCTGATACAAAGTTAGCAAATACCTTACACTGCACATAAACAAAAAAAGAACTAATAATCTATATTAATTGCTATTTATTGAACAACATACTCCCACAAACGGTTTTTTAATCCAGCAGCCACCCCAGGCTGAGCCAGGAACAAGAAAAGTGGAGTCATTAAGCAGAAAATGGAGAAATAAACCCCGCAACCTGGGTAGATACAGACTGTTCAAGGTAAGGTTGCTTCATACACAGACTTGCACACATTCAGTCCCTGAAGCCTTCTATAAGCTTCAGACACCATGATGAAACACTTTTCATTTTGTAAACAGGCCACTGCTGTCCTGGAGTTTTTCTTGTAACAAAAGCAAATACACACTGCCAGAAATACTAAGTAAGAATGGTCCTGCAGGAGCTGGCAAATTCCATCACAAACCTCAAACAAAAGCGCTGCTGAACGGTAATAAAGACTCCAGCGTTTGCAGTCCCTCTTCCACATGCCAGTACAGGAGTAACAACACGCACAACATCCCAGCTACGCAATGTGAACAGCACACACATCCCAAGGAACTGCTATGTGGCCAATACAGTGATTATCAAAAGCAAAATTTCAACCATAACAGGAAGGAAGGGAGAGAAGTCAGGACACCAGATGTCTAAAATCCAGCATTAAATAGACAGCTATCACTAGAACATCAGAACAGGTTTTGAACAAGCGGCTCAAACCCATTTTCCCTTCCTCACACAAGAAAGTAGGTAACCTTGGGAATCTGGATTCTTGATCTCAATCATATCATCTTCGTTTCTTCTCCTCTCTGCAGCCTCTGAACATTTTTAGTTTCAACATGATGAAGGTGGCAGAAACAAAGAATAATTCGAACAAGCTGAATGTTCATTATCTTGTCATAATGCACAAGACACACATGTTCTGAAAGGCTTCTATTCTTTCCTTTAAATATTTTTATTCAAATAACCTCAAACGCTGTAGAACCTGAAGTTAGATTACAATACCCAGAGGGGAACCTGCATGTTCTCTTTTTCACTTTTAAGAAGAAAATAGATATTTATGTATCTGCATGCCACAGAAGCACAGCCCACCGTGCTTTTCCGTAACGCTGTGTAATAACTGAGTTATTGCCAGCGTAAACCAGCCAAAAGTATCTGGTAGCCACACCGGACGCAAAAGCCCAACTAAGCCCCCTGCTCTAGTAGTGGCCGACAGCAAGTGAGCTGTAAAAACAGTAGCAGTATCAAAAAAAAATAATCCCTCTGTATCAGATTTTAACAACTGTCAAATAGTGATTTTTCCAAGTTGCAGGTGATATGTAAAACTTGGGATTTAATAGGATCTAACCATCCTCCTTTAGTTCACTCTGAACGTTTGACCACTCTGCGATGAGTTTCACAGTATGCCTGCCTGCAGATTCAAACCTCCTGCCTACGAAGCCCAGTGACAGTATAGGAGTCATGAAATTACAAGAAATAATAAATAATGTTTTTTTCTTACCCCTTTTTCCATATTCCTCTCAACTGCACAGAGTCTATTGCTCAGCTGTGACCAGTCAAGCAGAGGCTCTTCTACCCGGCAGTTCTGAAAAATTAAGAGCTTTCAGCGAGGGACCTTCTTGTAACCTTCCTGGAAAGCTATACCCGCCGTGCCAGCCAGCTCGCCTACACCCACACACTCGTGGGCTCCTTCAAACAACTTTTCTCTCCAAGAGCTAATATTGACTCTTCCCCATGTTTTCATTAAGTCTATTCTTTATGACAGTTTCTATCAATAGGCCCTGTACATTTACTGTCTGCAGCTCCTTGCAACACTCACCAACCTCTGAAAGAAAAAAGAAGGGGGAAAAAAAAAAGAAAAAAAATCCTGGTATCACATTTGTAATCTTCTATTCTTCAGCATCAAGGCCGACTTAAGTAATAGGTTACACACCAGAGTCAGTGGCTCATCAAGTTCACATTCAAATGCTTTTAGAAATCTTGATTTAATACCATCTAGTCCTGATGATTTGTTACAGTTCCTTTCACCAATTAATTATAAATCCTATTCCACTGACACTTCAATTTGAGACAGTTCCTCAGAAAAGTCTTCTGGAAGAAAAAGGTTCCGACATGCACAACTCACCCTACAATCCTCTCGGATGCAAAGAAATAGTTTTGTTTCCACATTTGCATTCCTACCTTTCTCAAATGCTCCTTTTAGATCTGGAAGCCAATTTATTTGGAAAAGGTTCTATTAGCGGCTTTTACTTACAGTCGTTAATAAGCTGATCTTCGGTCTCAGAAGCAGACTTTCCTATTTCGTTCTTACATTCAACTTCCCAGAATTCATGCCCTTTTCTAGTTTCCTTGTTTCATGATGGCTTCCTCTTTCCAAGAAGCGTTTTTTCACTTCTAGGAATCTTCTTTGGTTTGACAATATTGGCTTTTCCTCTCTCAGAAAACTCCTTTTTTTATTGGTGGCATAAGTCTGCTCTTCACCACTGTCTTTGAGCAGTCACCGTGCATCCAGTGGCCACTTTAAACTTTCAGCTGTTTCTTTTACAAAGGAAAAAAGAATAGAGAAAGAATTCTTATCTTCATAATTTTCATGTCATTCTCATTATAGAAGTCTAATATGACAGTGATGGTGGGTTTATTGCTTTAAAATCAAGCACAAGACAGCCGCTGCCACAGTGGCTTTACTCTACCTTCCACCTCAAACCGACTGCACCAAGACGTGATTCTCTTCCCAGGGACTCTCCATCGAGCTGCTCCACAAAACAGTTGTTTACAACACGTCATGCATAATCCCCACATAAAACTTGCCTTGACATGAAGGTAGATCCCGTAAAGGCATCAGAGGCTGAGGTTTTTGTTCTTACGAGCTTTGTAATCTTTTAGCTGCATATAGTAACTGCTATTGACGTGACAAAATAATTGTAGTCATTCGACTGAAAAGGACCACTATTCGATATATCCAGAACCTCAGCAAATATGAAAAAATTTCAGTTTCCATCTACTACACCTGGAGAGGTCAGATAGCCCTACAAATATTATGCAAATGTCTTGTGTTGATTAACCCCAAGTACCACCTTTGGTTTCACCCAAAGCACTTTCCCTGAGGAAGGATGAACAATCCATCCAGAGTGTTGACATTATCACTACGGAAACACCACCAAAACCTCCAGCTGAGATCAGGGCCCACAGTAAAAAAAGATACTTCACCAACAGACAGGAATATTACACAATCCATACTTTTCAGTTGTAAAAAGCCTACAAATAATACTGAGATTTGTAGTTGCATTGTCCCAAAGATGGGCTGCATGAGAATTACACGATCAGCACTCTATTCTTTGACTTATTTTTGCCTAAGAGCAAACCATAAAGCTATAGTAATAAAAAATGAAAAATTACTACTTCTAGAAAATGGTATTTTTTTGTGACTTTACTTGAATTTTCTTGGCGGTGCTAGAAGATTAAAAAAAAATCCCAGAAGGTAGAGGTAGAAGAAACCTGTATTGTTACCCTGTCCCCAGATTGCTCCCGCCATGTATTTCCTAATATAGCCTGTCCAATACAACTACTTACTGCCAAGTTACAAAGCCCTGTACAAAAGTT
The DNA here is from genome assembly GCF_009769465.1 of Tauraco erythrolophus. NCBI lineage: Eukaryota > Metazoa > Chordata > Aves > Musophagiformes > Musophagidae > Tauraco > Tauraco erythrolophus. The sequence continues at coordinate 23,440,097 of NC_141474.1, read as the reverse complement.
AGACTACAGATAAAATGAGCACAGTTTCTGTAAAATGCTTCCTCAACTTATTAGAAATCTTTGCAAGGTTTAACAAAACAGGGAAGAAAAACCAAACTAGTCAGTAGTTTCAGTAAAATATCACACGGAAATTAATGAATTTATCATAAGGCCACCTCACCAGGGACAGCAGGAAGGTTAAGAGATAAAACAAACTTCTACTGTGGACTGGAATATGATTTCAAAATAAGAAAGCAAAGCTGGGATCAGTTTCCACTAACAGATTAATTCTTGAAAGACTGTTACTGAAAAGCAAGATTTGTCCATATGCCCTGCTATAAAATCATGGAAAAGCAAGCAAGAAGAAAGCTGGTAGAATAACTAACATGATTCGTATGGTCAGCAGAGATTGCTTTAAACATCACACTGTGCTAGTAGAAGTCATTTTTCAAATCTGCTTCTAAAGAACAGCTTTTGAATATGGTTAATATTCATTGGAAAATTAGGGTTCGTTTTTTCCTAAAAAAAAAATTACTCAGGCAGAGAAAAAACATCTGTATTCTAGAAGCATGCCAAAAGCTGAATCATTAAGGAACACAACTGTGCATGGATGTCAGGCGAGGCAACAGTAGAAGAAACCATGTGAATGACTCAATATCCAGAGGTCTGAACTAGTCATTAAGTTTGATCGTGACGCACCAGTTGCAGAAAGCAAGATTTGGCTCTTAGGAGAAACCAGGATCTCTCATGAGGAAAGTCTAGAGACAGCAAGCTCAAAGGCTTTTCTTCACTTCAAGAGATGACAGAATGAAAGTCTGAGCATTTGAAAAAAAAAGAAGCAACATTAGGGATTGGAATTACCTGCTACATTGCTTCTTAAGCAAGAAAGTTAATAGTCTAGTACCAGACACGGTGTCAGGACTGTGGGCCCCATGCTGCTCTAAGCACACTTTTCCAGGAATTATAAGGAACTGGCATCACCAAAGCTAACTTTTGTATTTCAACATAAACCGTTTTACCTCAAACTCACTCACTTGTGTTTGCCTTGACAGCACGACTCCACTTCAATCCAGATTGAGCTTACAGCACCCTTACCAGTACCTGACATACAGTGGTGACCTGATTGCAGTACAGCAGCCACAGTTCCACCCCACAGTCACTCTTCTCAAACCAGCCCAAGCTTAGGGAAAGTCCACACCACCTCCCAGTACGTGCAGCATCCCAGGCTTTGCATTGACAGAGTCATCACTATTGCGCATCAGTCTCCCATAAGCAACGCGAGCAGGGTAGGTTGGAAGAGGAGGAAAGGACGTTTGCCAGGTGGGACCTTTGAGGGGGGCATTTGTGCATCACAGGAGTATGTAAGAAAGCTGAAGATGGCAAAATCCAATTCTCCCAAAGAAAAAGCATCTGCATCGCAGTGCTTGACTGTAAAGAGGTTTTGTGAGACAAAGACCCTAGCAAGAGAAGCAGCAGGAGATCCAAATATCCATCTCACACAGAGCACAGTAGACTCGTCACACCAAGGGCTCAGGAAGAGCAGCAAAGCAACACTTGGAACAGCCCTTGCCCATCTAAAAGGCAATCTGAAACCAGAGAGAAGTCTAGCGCACAGTAGGAACCCTTTCCTATTTCTGTGTAATATATTTCCTGTTTGAGATGTTTTGAAAATACTAGAGGAAATTATTTACAGCATCATTGATATGTCAGCCAACTGCTTATACACTTCCATTGACAGTCTTCCAGCAGAGACATCGCAAACTGTCCAGAGTCGCTGCTACAAGTACAATATATCAGAATTAATCTGGCACCTGTGTAAAATTTGGCAGTCATACCCAATAAACCGTTTTGACCATGATGTAGCAGTGACTGACAACTCGAACGGAGCGAGCTGGGCACAAGGCTCCCCTCCGCGCCTCATTACAGTGTCGTGCCAGTCAATATACACAGCACTACCCGCTATTGCTACCAGGGCCATTACTCATTACAGCAGTCTATGGAGAAACCAAACGCCCTCTGGAATCTCAAAGAAAGCAATTTGCTTGCAAAACACCAGCAGAAAACATCAAGTTACTAGGGAGAGTCCCTAGAAGGTAACAGCAGCAGGGCTGTAAGCATCACCAACGGGTTGTGCCTTATGGAGCAATCAGGGAGCAAACGTATAGAGGAGAGCAACTCTGACAATTTAAACTCAGGGAAGAAGCACATGCTTAACCAAAGCACCACCATGCAACCATGGAGCATCACACAGACATTTCATCACTGGTTTATGCTCTTCACATTGTTGTGTTTCGCAACATATTGTCTTGCCAGCAACAATTATCAAAAACCCAAGTGCCAGTGAAGAACGAGTCCTGCACCTCACGCCCCTTCGTGGGCATTCTGCAGTGACAAAAACGTGTCCTATCCGGATAACTCATTTGTTCTTCGTTTGTACAGCACAGCATTTAATGAGGTTGTGCATAATCATTTGAAGGCACGCAAATCATTTTTATTTTGTGTATTACCTAGGAAATTAAGTGCTGCCTTCTCCTTTATCTTGTTAGCACAAGTCATTACATCTTTTTCATATGCCAAGATAAATTTAACACATATTCATTGGTTTCTAAGGAAAAAGAAACTGTAGGCATCAAATTATACCTAAAATGCATTTAATTCCCTTTGCTCTTTTAATTGTATGTAAAGAGCTTGATTCTACCCTAGTACAAACTTCAGCTTCCCCAAGCTGACTACTAATAAGTTATTTTCCTGTCAATATCACCCGCTTCCTGTTTTATTTTTTTAAAAAGCTAAGTACCTTTAAAAGATGCCACCTTTTTTACTGACATACTATTTTCAAATTATAGCTCTATCTCTGTTAGTAAAACCTTACACGACCACTGAATACAGAATGGTTTTCCTGGCCCAAACCACCTTTTCCTTTTAGGCACACCGAGGTCTCTCCTGCTGCAATTTTAATGAAGCTCCCGCTCCTGTGCTGGTACTTTGTGGGCACACGTCCATCACGGCTCCCCACGCGGAGGGCAGGCAAAGCGTTAATCCTTGCTGCTGAGCCAGCAGAGGGAGCACAGAACATATTTAGACCAAGATTCATAATTGATTCAAAAAAAAAAAAAGAAAAAGTTGGTCAGAGTCATTAAAATTGCTTGGATTTTAAGCAACATCTTCAATCAGACGGCAGAAGAGCAGGGAGTTAAATACGGGGTTAAAGCCCAGTAACAATAGCTCTTCTAGCACCATAAAGTACCAATGAAACCTTACATAATAATGTATTTTCAATTATTAAATGAGCAAAATATGTTTTTGTTTTGGAGCCACGTTGAACAGCCACAAGGGTATTCTCTTCAAGCACTCAGTGGAGTAATGAATTGATCAGCTGCGAACGCTGGCAGAGGAAGAGCAGCTGCCTGCAAGCACCACCTCTTCCAAGCAGCTCCGCTATCTGTCAAGGTCTTGACTTCTGCTAAGGGTCCAGCGGACATCCGCCCCGAAAATAGATCCTGGCAAACTTATCTAAAAAAGGCTACCCAAGCCTCCACCAGAATAGGAAAAGAAATCACATCTCGCTTCAAGTTTTATTTAAGGAAAACAGGGTGTAAAGAAGGAAGGAAGGCAGTCTCCAATTTTACTTTTCCAATAAAAGCAAAAAATGTGTAAAAAGAGCAACCAATTTATTTCTGCACCATCCGAGGTTTCGGTACTCATTAGTGCACATAACTGATACATTCTGTGATCACCGTTTTACTACCGAGCTTACTTAATTTACTTTGTCTTTCAATAACACAGTATTTCCTTCCACAAAAATGAACATAATGAGAAAAACATACATATAAAACATGCAAATTAAGAAATTCAGAGACGTAACAGTATGCTGTGGGTTGGTACAAAGAATGAAGCCTCAATTTACTTGACTTAGTCTAGAACATTAGAATATTTTTCCCATTAACTCCACCATCAACATTTTCCTAATGAGCGTGCCCAGACAGAATAACATTTGTTATTGAAATGTGTGTCAGAGCAGCGAGTACAATCCAAGAGGAAAAGGAAGGAAAAAGACTTGAACTGCGAGATGACCAGGAATATTTTGTTATATAAAAGCCTGATGCCCAAATTATGGAAACAAAGGTTAAGATTCTCCCATAGGATGCCTCTCCCAACTGCCACCCAGCTGGATGCAAACGAGTTGGCAATTAAGGTTCATAAGGTCACTTTCACTCTGAGGACCTTTCCCCTCATTCATTATTATGACCTCATACTGCTGGAGCGAAGCGCGGACTCAGACACAGGCGACAGCATCCCAATGCATCCCTTTCTCCCAGCTTCCATGGCAGGAGCGCGCGGCTGATCACGACCTGGAGCTGCACTGGCTCAGTGGTCACCACCAAGCATCTAGGCACAAACTCCTCCACCCGGCACTGCTCCCAGTACACTCTTGCAGGTGTCTCTCATGCTTCCCCTCCAGGCTGCCTCCTTTTAATTGAATGAGACAGATCCAGTGGTGGCCAAGAAGGGTTGGTCTTCTCAAAGCTCATAGTAGAGCATGCTCCATGCAATGAAAAATAAAAACGATTAAAAAAAATGTATTTCTGAGTGTAGGTGAAGCAGTTCCAGAAACTAAATAAAAATCCAGGAACCTTTTGCCGGACACACTAGGGCTGAACTCAAATTTACGGTTTCTTTTTAAACTACGTTTTTTACATACTTTTTGAATGGGCATGTTAGTACCTGATGCAGAAGTCTCCTCTTGTCCCAGTCCCAGATCACAGAGATAAGAGTGGATTTCCTTGTTTTCATCTTCTTGCAGGTATAACGATTTAAGAGGTTTTCTTTCTTTGCTGGCTGAAGACTGGAAAATTGCAATTTTTCAGCAGAAAAGTCCTTGCTGTTATGGTTGCCATGTCTGGAGCCTGCCTAGTGCTCCTCAGCAAATGCCCAGACAGAGGAAGAGCCACTGTGCTGCTGTTCTCAACCATTTCCAAGTAGAGGAGCAAAGCTGAAGGATGCTGCCTGCCCCAACAAACAGGCAGGTGGCTCACCTGCAGCCAGCCAGGATCCCACTGGGACACCTGCACGCAGCACCAGGCAAACACTGGGACCCTTCACGTCACTACAGTTTTGTTGTTTTTTTTTTCTTCAGTAACTAACAAGTGCCAGAACTAACAAATATTGGTGACTCTTCAGCCCCAGGCACGGCTCGGCCACCTGCCCCAGTGTGACACCAGGGACATTCTCCCTCAAAACATCAGTGTCAGTACACTCCAAATCATCCCTCTGTCACAGCTATCCTAAGGCCCTTTCCTTTCGCGTTGACCTGAAAGAACAAAACAGCAGTAACTTTTCTCCTTAAATAGCTCATTCTGTTGGCGCAGCATTCAGACACATCTGCTAACACCAGCTAAACGTCCCTGTTCTCTGTATCCATCAATAGTTCTCCGGAGCACCAGCATAGCAAGGTGTTTTGTATAATCCATTCCCCACAGTTATGTCTTTTAGTGACACATTTTTCCTAGTGGCTATTGCCAGAGGCTTTAAAACACCGGGAAACAGTGGACAGCCTTGCCTGGGGTCTCTGAACAGCGTGAAAGCTGTGTGCTTATGTAAATTACAGATTTCAGATGTCACTGCTTTAAAAAAAACAGCGCCTCTAATCAAATTAGATATGATTCTGGACACCCCAGAGACCCAGAACAAGAAGTACTACTTCACCTGCACGTCTAAAGCTGTTGCAGCATCTATGAACGCAGAAGTAAGCATTGAAATAAATCTGTGTTCCACACCTAAAGAAAATGTGCCTTTGCATTTCTGACTTTTGCAAATGTATTTAGATTAGATGTGCCTGTCTCTCAGAGTAGACCTTACATTCCAAAACGAATCAACAGGTTATTTTTCACACAGCACTACGTCTATACCCTCTGAAAACGTTGCAGAAACAAGCCGATTGTAAAATTGGGGACTTCCCCCCCCCGCCTACATGCACACTGTGTACACGTTACAGGCACTTGCTGAAGGTGTCATTCCTTCATGCGCTTAACAGCTCCTGCGATCTGCTTTGCTGTGAAAAATTCTAAACCATGCTCAAGTCTCTTTCATACTACAGAAGACTGTTAAATATAGTTTCCACCATAGGGCACCTGATGGGTTTCCACATCTCTACAGGGCTCGATTACATGGAAAAAAATAGAATGGTTAGACATATGGAAACTAAACTTAAGGATACCATAACACAGACACTGTTGCAGCTTCCATCTCACTACATTACCTCCACCACCCTTGTCAGCCAGCCTGGAGATGCCAAAGCTGCTGATGCTCAGATCCTCCCAGTCATCACATAAAGCTTGTCTACATGCTCCAGTGCTTCCTACCATCATTCTGAGTTTGTGGAAAATTCAAATGGAAAGAATTTTATATCAAAAATATAAATGATTTTCTGGTAAATACTTCAATATTTCTTCACTTTTCTGCATTAAGTTTAAATCAAAAGCTGCCAGAAATCATGCAACCGCCCAGTAAGAGGCAGGCTCATAGCAACACTAATGAATAACTTATTAACAGCAACAAAAACACAAACCTCCCAAAAGACAGCTTCATGGACAGCCCAGCATGCTATCACACCTCAGCGGTCAAGGCAACAGAACTTAAAAACACTCCAAAAGACTTTTTTTTCCAGTGAGGTAAGAGATCATATGTCAAAAATTTTATAAGTCTGCTAGTAGACTCATCATCACAGCCCGAGATATTTGGATTAATATAAAAGCTGCATAATTAATTTCCTCTATCAATTTTGTTCTGTGATGATCTCACATCTAATGATGTAAGCACTATCTTTTTTGACTGATGGTCTATGAGCTGATGATGCATTGTCACCTGCTGTCCTATCGTTTGGCCACACAGTACATGTGTTTCAAGATAAATGGAAACGAGTGCCTTTTTAATGGCAAGAGGTTTGAACTCAGAAACCAGCCAGCGTAACCAAAACTATCCATAAATCCATACCATCCATTAACCTCAGACCCCTCTGCATGCCACACTTCACGGGCAGGCTCTGCTATGCATATCTCCACAGACAGGGACCGATGCAAGAAACCACCTCTCTGCTCTTATACAGAAAAAGAGTTTGGTTGTGAACGAAAACTGCAGCCATCGGGGCCCTGTGCAGGAGGCAGCTCTCCCTCCCCGGCACTGTTAAGTTTTTCATTCCCTAGTATCTCTCTGCAATTAAGTTTCTAATGAATTTCCTGTGTGAGCCTTGTGCAGCTCCAAGCTGCCCCAAACACAGCCTTAACCCTCCTCCTCTCCCTACCCAGGCACTCTCAGCCCAAGTTGAACAATCCATATAAAAAATATCGGCCAAGATTTCTGCCAAACATTCACCATTAGGAAAAACACAGTATAGCTCCCTGCAATTATGGGAAAACCACGTTACAGAAGACCAGGTCATGACATTGGGCAGGGAAGCAGCGCCCAGCAAGGCTGATGGATGTAAGGGGAGAGCAGACTCCGCAGGAGAAGGACGACGCATTGTTGAGATCCATGTTTCGTTATCTCCCTGCTATGGAGCAAGACAGAGCTCTCTTTTGGAAAGCTCTCTTCCTCCTGCCACCCTCTTCCTCCCCGCAGGGGGAGGCTACAGCAGAGCCACGCGCTCCTCTCATGTGATGGGAGCCAAACAAAACGCCCAGACAAGACGGGGCTGCCGAGCATGCTCTGCTCTCCAGTCCGCGAGGCATGTCGCACCAGCACAGCGTTTCCTTCTGGATAAGAAGCTACAGATCTTCAAGTTATTGATTTGACTTTTAGGGCTGACAGCAAATGCAGGTTTAGAGCTCGGCATACTGAGTTTTACGAGGCTCAATGTTACAGCACGTAGGGAATTAACCAGGGGGCTGGGTCAGCTCGAGGAGAATTGAAGAGAAATTACACTTCTACGAACCGTGTTTCTTCAAAGCTTACAGAAGTCAAAAGGCGTGTGAGGACCCGGAATCAGTATTTGAGCTGTAAAACTGGCAGTGTAATCTCAGAGACCAGAGCATATCCCTCCCCACAAAGCACGCAGGAATTTCAGCTCAATTCTAGCCCAAGACAACGAAATCCAGCAGACGCTCTACGATGCAAATGTCTTTCCCTCCCAACCATAAGCCTCAAAAACCATCCCCAGTGCTCTCCTGTTTTATATAACATACACCTGTTCTACAAGCAAATGGAGGATTATCTTCGCTATCTCAACTCCACACTGAATTTTATTGAGTAATGTTTTTAAAAGTTCCTGCTAGAGGGCTGATGTTCATTCAAACAGCATAAACTGCATCTGACATGTTGGTGTTGGTGTGCAAAGCAACTCGAGTGAAAATCCACCACTGCCCAGAGCTATGCTACGTGGAGGCTGGGCTCTCATACATCTTCCTAACTATACAGGTGACAAGAGGAGAGCAGGATTCGCCGGGCAGCGCAGAGGTGAGCTGGAGACACTAATGGCTGAGGATCATTCCCTGAGTTTCCTCATGCACAAAGCTCCAGGAAAGAAACAAGGAAAATGCGAAAACACGTTTCTAACAGGGAAGTAGATTATTTTGCATTGTGGAAACAGCAGCACATCTCACATCCTGCAACAGCAGCACCACTAGCACTTTAGCAGAAGCGGCTGTTTCTATCATCAATAAGCACTCATCCAAAATTGTAATTGAAACTATGCCTGTGTCAACTTCATTATTCCACTCCATGCCAGAGGTTCCTTCTTAGATGCATATTAAAATCTTATTTATAAGCTTTTTTGACTGAACTGTTTACCCACTGTTTTCCTTACTATCAGTCAACACCTACATACATGCAAAATAAAGGTACAGGAAGAGTGCAGACAAATATTTGGTGTGAACAGATTGGCCCTACTTTGCTCAGCTCACAGCATACCTAGCAAACAGCTAGAACATACAGAACTCAAAAGAATAATTAATCCCCAAATACCAGATTAAGAAAACACTTCCCTCAGATCATTGCTTTTATTTTAGCACCTGGCAAGTTTATAACTAAATTTAGCTTCTTTTCATGTCAAATTCTTTGTAGATACCAACTAGAACATCCCCTAGAGAAACAGAGTGCTGCCTGGACAGCCTCAGAAGACCGATGCCGTGAGCTGCATTTCCTTGGTTTCACCTACGGATAATAGTTTGGGCATGTGAAGCACTGTCAGTGGTTCTTGAAACATCTGCATGCTCCTCGGCTAAAAGGTTTTAAAGTATATGCTACATCATTAAGGCAAGTCCTGGTTCAGAAAGTTAAAAATGTTTTTGCTCTACCCTGAACATAACAGTGCAACTGCAGAAGAGGAAAGGATGGGTCAATTAGCTTGTATGTCAACCCCTATCCTATTACACCTCACCATCCCTCCAGGAATGGTGTATCTGCACAGCTTCACCATAGCCAAGGGGTTATGAAAGTCAGATGAGTAAAGGTATGCTGCACGCTTGGCCAACATATGCAAGCAATCAACATATGAAATTACAAAGCAAAGTTCCAATGACATTGCATACACTAGCAAAGACTTTTACCTCCAAATCAGCGATCTCCAGTATTTGTTGGTGACCGTAAGTTAGCCATCCAGGTATCTACTTTCCCCAGGCAGCTATCTGGAAACCGCTGATGGACAAAATCCAAAACACTACTGCAAAGTGGGGGTTTCTTGCATAGCAGCTGCCAGAGCAAGTTGCAGAGTAAATCCCAGCTCTTGAGGATTTTCAACAGCAGAAGCGTAACATCCTATGGGGAACACCGAAGATCCTCTTGATTAATACTACAGAATCATCTTAATTTCAGTGTAGGAGACTTACAGTACCAGGGCATTACAGGTGTAATCAGTCAGCCACTCAGTTGTTTTAACTATAGAAAGAAATGAAATTAAGACTGGGAGTGGAATTACATTAAGAAAACAAAATAACAATAACTAGCTTTGCAGCAACCTTTTACACAACGGTATTTTGAATTAAGAAAGGTCCTTTAAATGTACTTAAAAGAACACAAGTTTCTTCATGTGGAAGTAGATGAACACATCTGCACGCTGTGACTTTACCAAAATGTCACCATTATGAATCTCGGCAATGACTAAAAACTAAGTATAATTCAAGAAACAATAACTACTAAATTTGCAGGTACACTTAAGCTGCATGCAACTGCAACAGAAAACAGCTAGCAAAAGAAGCTGGCAAGAGGTTTTTTCTACCCCTTTCTTCCATCTGTGGGAAGTCCTTCTGCAATATAAGGCACAGATCACCATCCCTGTATATCAAGGGCAGAGAAGGAAACACTCAGCTGAAGGTATAACAGTAAAGATAGCAGAACAGATGTCTAAGCTCTCTCCCAAAACATCCCAATAAAAATCCTTTCTAAGGGTGAGTTTTCAGTTAGACAAAGGACATGCTCTCCAGACACCCCCGCTAGCTCAGTCTTTCTAAATGACTACACAAACAGCTCTACTTCTGAAATAAGGAGTAGAAAATGCGGTAGATTTTTTTCAATCAGGTAATTTGCTCTCCTAAGACATTTTCAGGATCAGTTTCCTTTAAATACCAAAAAAAAACGTAGTCTTCTCAACAATCAAACTACAATAAACTGCTTGCTAGAAAACATAACCTCTTAAATTTATCTTGTATATTATTTAATATACCATTTTGAAAGGAAAGAGCTTCAAGTCATAAACAGAGTGCTTACCCGATTCACTAAAAGTTGACAAATTCTAGTACCTGCATATCATTTCTTATATGCAGTATTAACACCGTGTCTTGATTAAAGGGCAGAAGGAGGAAGACATCTTCAGCAAACATTCTGATATTATTTTAACATTAATATCTAATCAGAAAGTTTATATCCATAAATAACCATATATGCATACAGCACATTATCTAATACATGTGTTTTGAAATATATCAAGGCTGAACCATTGCTCAAGATAATGATGCAAAGTGTTGACTTAGAGCGTGCATTATTTACAAGAAAAAGCACCACCTTCAGAATTTCAAGCTCGATTTTCGCTAGATACAATCTAAATTACATTAAAAGCACATATATTGTGCTAACAAATACAACAATTCCTTAGGAATGCTCTTTTTAACCTGCTTTTTTTATACATCTATAAAATATATTCATGTAAAAAAGTATATTCTGCTGATGAGATAGTAAAAATAAATAAATCCAGGCTGCATTTGAATGAATTTTCAATATGAAGTATATAAATTATGCTGCCTCTATAGCTTAGAGAAAGAGGGAAAAATATAACACCACTGAATTAGGTATTGCACGGAATTTATTTTTTTCTGAACAGAAGTAGATTCACAATAACCAGTCTTTTCTTTATTCTGCACTGCTGTCTGGCAAGTCTGTCCTGGTATGAAGTTTGCAAAAAAAGTCTGCTTTTTCTTAAAAAAATGTCTTACAGGAAGGAACCCTGTTAACCCACCAGTCATCCTTCTAGCAAAGGATACAGTATTAACCACAAAAGTACAAATAGCAGCATAAGGTACAACCCTCCAGATCAGATGAACTCATCATCCTTTCACTTGTTTTAAATCAAACCATAATCCAAACTAATTAAAAACTAAACCCAGGGCTGAGAAGAGCTTTTGTTTTGAAGAGAGCTGAGAAGCTTCGTTAACCTCTTCTTTTCTATCGACTTTTCATAACACAAAATTACTCCTGTGCAATTGAAAGCCCCTCACACTCACACGCGGTCGGGCACTGCAGCCTTAACAAGAAAGTGATTTTCTCATAGTAAATGGCTGCAGGTACACTTTACACCATTACCCACATCCACAGAAGTCATGGACCGACAGACGCCCCGGCTGTGATCTCAAACTCCAGCAACTTGTGTTTTCCAATGAAACGCAGAAATATACAATCCAGATGTTTTTGTCTCTTGCAGAACTATTCCACATGCATCAGCTTCATGGGAAGATCAGCTGTACCCACAGCATCAGTACACCCCAAGCTCCAGAAGATGCATCACACCGGCAGGCAGACGCATCTGGCAGTGCCGGGCTCACCATTTCGGAGGAGCAATGCAACCACCCCCACGACAGATCTGGAGTGAGCCTCTGCTCCCATGCACCCACTTTTCATCCAGTTCGGCCCCCCCACCCTCTCACCAGCACGTCCATCAACCTATGGCTCACATAAACCATACCAATTCAGAGACCCATTTAGTTAAGTCAGCACAATTCTCTTCTACGGGTACTCACAAAATTGCACTCCAAACAGCTAAAATGAATTTAGAGTACTTCCATTACCATAATACAGATATCGCAACAGTGTGGGGAGGGTTTCAGAACCCTAAGAAATAGCAGAAATAGAAATTAGGCTTTTATGAAAACATTCCTAAGCTCAAGGTACTTTTACAATCAGAAGTTTGTTCTCTCTTCTAAACAATATTTACTCAAATACAAAAAGCATCTCAAACACAGGGCATGAATCCTATTGTGTAAATCTGTATTCTGGTCTCATGCGGTGAGTAAATCAGCATTCAAACAGCTACGTTAGCAATAGCATATGAAAATGAACTACTTTCTAGGTATCTGCTGTATTTTGCAATCTGAATGTTAATAACGAATTTAGATTCATTCAGAGCCAAAAGACCAACCAGATCGGCTCTTGTGGGAAGTTTAGGGTTTTTCCCTTCCTGGAAAAAGCCAGACATCTACAGTGTAGAATCCGAAGCATTAGATAATCCTCAGTTACTGGAAGTTTAAAAAGGTTTTACTTTGAGATCAGAATTAACTGGCTTAACAATCTCCTCAGATTTATTTCAGTTAAGTAAGAATTACCTTTCTCCGCCAGTCACTGCTGTCATGGCTGAACAGCCAGTCCCAAGCTGCTATTAAACTATTTATTTGGAGAGACTAACACTGATGGGATGAAATTTAATATTTTATTTAATATAAGGCCCATTTCCAAAAAAGTGAAAGCACCGAGTTTACAGTGCAGCCTCACTAGCTCAGCAAGCCCAGGGAGGACAGTGAGACCTATAGTAACAGCTCTCTTCACCCTCACTCAACTCCTTATACATCCTTACACTGTAGGATCAGTCAGTCCCAGCACCTAGTGAAATAGTAGCTTAATGAGGACACCACAGTTCCTTTACATATAATTTAGAATAGCCACATTGCATGTTTCTTTGTGCTTAAGAAGTTTTCTTCTTGCAACACCCTGAAAAATTAGTCCTTCACACCAAAAGGACAATTCATCAAGAATAGACCAGCAGGATCCCAAAGGTTTGCAGATTTGGGGTTCTAAATTTATATTTCTTCAAGAAAGAGCTGACAAAACACAGACCAGGTCTGGAAGGAAAAAAAACAACAAACCCTCTCCTCTTCAGCAATGCCCTACCTGAAAAAAACAGTTAAGAACGAGATACCACAAGAGAGTAATTAACCCTGCACCTCCCACATCGTGTGCCATGGGGGGCTGTAGGAGCTGCCCACCCTCTCCCTGCCCTGAGATGACTAACTCAGCAGATGTTTCACCGGGGTATTTGGAAAGCAAGGTGCATTACGACAGTGTTAAGTTTATCCATTTCACAGAATCTGCTGAAAACACAGGATTAATCCACCAGCTGAGAGGCATGACTGCCTGGGTCACTCCTTCAACCGGCGACCTCCCAGCCTCTGCTTTGGCAGGCTGCTACAGGTATTTGGAAATAAGGGTGCAGCTCACATGACAGCTGAACTAACCCAATGCATCACTGCCACCAAAGAGCACTGTCCCATTTCTCACTTCTGATTGCACTGGTTCCTCTTTTATTCCACCACCAACACTCCCATTTAGCTGGTGCAAAGAGCTGAAAGCTCCTCTGATTTTTGTTGCCAGTCCTAAACTGGCAGAGCTGCTAATTCAGTGCTGGAAGCGACTAACCAACACAACAAGCACACGCTGGTACTGGCGCAAGACAAGTATCAAGACCTCCCCCAGCATCAGCACCTATACAGCCTCTACCTTGCCTTGGCTATACCACTGAGAAGTAAAATCGAAGCAATGAGGTGAGACAGTGAAGGGTTGAATCAGAAGCACCGCTGGAAGGACACTGGGGAAAGGTGGGGGGTGAACCTTTTATAAACCTTTCAACTTCACAAAGTCCAAAGCATGTTGTGATAAAATTGGTAACTACAAATCCTAGGGTGAAAAGCAGCTAAAACCACTGCATCTTTGATATACTAAGTCCCTTTAAAAAAAATTGCATCAGCTGCTAATTACCTCCTGTAAACATGTTTTCTGTGTTCTCTCTGCAAATTGTCTTGCTTCAACTATCAATTTTGGCTTTCCCTGTAGCTTTCTTCTTCCTAAATTGTTATCTTTCTCTTATTTAAGTATTTCTAAGCAACAGCAATGTCACCTTTTCACCTTCTCTTCAATAAACAGTTTGAGCTTTAAATCACTCACTGAAGTGTCTCCCAAACTTGAATCACACTTGAAGATTTCATTGAAAACACTCAAAATACCAAACGTTTTAGAAACATGAACATTAAAACAGGACACGAATATTCCTACAGCAACCACATCACTACCAAATGCCAAGACAGCATCACCTTAGTATGTTCAGATAGTATTTTGTCCAACTATAAAATTCAAGAACTTTGTAGGTCTTTTAACCACAGAATCAGTGACAAACATCTTAATCAGATACAGTGAGTTGTATCCTCTTAGACTGACACTAGACACAATTCAAAGTGGGGTAGAAGTGGCAGACAAAGAATAGTGATGTGCAAAATAACATGAAAAACTTCATATTCATGTGTCTCAGGGTAAGACCCAATTAAACAAAGATATTCAAGAAAAATTTCCAGCTTTCCACTTTTGCTTTTATCACTCTGCAACACTCTACTCTAAATCAGCCTTTTTGCTCCTCCTTATACCCAAAATAAACCAAAAGAAAAGTCAAAGAAATAACATCAAATAAAATGTATGAGTTTTTTCTGCTGTCTCCACTACAAGCAAACACCAGAGATGCCATTTATGAAAGTATAAAGCAACCCAAGGATGGTAAAGCAAAAATATAAAATATGCATTTACACATAAATATTTTACATGGGTGAGATAAGGCCTTTATAGGCAAACTGGGGGCGTTTTCAGGCACAATTTATTACATTTCATGCAACTTGCAGAAGGTTTTCTATTTCATATAAATCCCTGAAGTACCATCTTTATGAATGCAAGCAAAACACGTCCCTTCATGCCCATTTTATTTGCCTTAAATTCTGGTTTTGGACACTTTCAAGTCAAAAATCAATGTTACACTTAATATACTCTACAAAAACAAACAGATCTTTCTTCATGACTGCTAATAGTAACTTTTATAAACTTTAAAATACAGTGTTTGGTTTAGTAAAGTCCTAGTGACTGATTTTTGTAATGGAAGCTGACACAGCTCAAGGATGACTCCCCTGCTGGAGGTTCCAGCAGACATCCTCTCCCCTCCGCCAAGCAGGAGCAGGGTAGTACAAGCCTTCTCCATAAATCACACAAAATGAGAATATCCATGCTTCCTAAAAGCTCTTCCTTCAAGAGGACCACCAGTGCAGCACCAGCCGTTATTGCCCCCTTGACGGTGTTCTGGGAGATTTGGAGAAAGCTTCTCTTTAGGATCTTGAGTCCACAGTGAATTGGTGACTAAGCAGAACTAAGCCAAGAACCAGGATTTTCCACCACCATACAACCTCCCCTTTCCTCTTCTTGCTCTTCTTGTCTTGGCTTCTTTGCTGGAAGTCGAGCAGGGCAGCCAGCCCTGCCGAGCTCTCAGCACGTTGCCTGCCGGCAACGATACACCAAGGGTGACGAGTGTCTGTCCTGTTCTGGTGGCAGTGAACATCCTTCCAGCAGCAAACAGCGTGCCCTGCATTGCAAATTTGTACTACGAACATTTACAAATCTGCCAGAGGAACGGGATAATGGGTCACAAAGCAGGTCACTTGAAAACTCAGCGTTATGCAAAACACCAGCCACATGCCTTCAAAAGTCATCCAAATTACTTTACTTTTACATAAGAACAATTCCCTTGGGGAGGAAAAAAAAAAAATCACCTTGTTAAAGTAATGCAGACTATTTAAAAACTGTTTAATCTGTTTTAGGTCCACTAAAGTGAGCTGTAGTCTTTCTCTTAATACAATGTATCTGTGGGCTACAAGCACCACAGTGCAGAAAAATCTTTATTTTATTTACAGCATTCAAAGGACAAATATCCAACTATAACAAACTTGGGCATCCCACCTGGAAATTTCAGGTGTCTCTGAAACCTCTACATGTTTTAGTAGCTTGCTTTTTTTTTTTTTTTCACAGCACAGGCTGAGCTGAGAAGGGATCACCAAGCTGCAGCAGCGCTGGCAGGCACATGCTTCAGGTCTGGCTGCAGACATCAGGAGTATCTGCAGTTACTGGCCACGCAGGCAGGACTCGGATATTTATACAGCTGCATCACAGAAAAGTTTGAGCTGAGACAGGCAATGCGAAGAGGAGAACGCTCGAGTTGTGTGGACACATCCATTCGCACCACCGCAAGCACCAGGCGCAGCCCTGCGCTGCTGCGAAGCGGAGACGGCTGCTCCTGCAAGGTGCCCACCGGCACAGCCAGCAGCAGCCGCATGCTGCCATGCTCCCCTCCGGCAGCTCCCCGACACGCACTCCGAGCTGGCACCGGCATCGCCGGATGGGATGGTGCGAGGGTTGGTTGTTTGTTCAACAGAGGCCAGCTTGTCTTTCTTTCTTTGCTCAAGCCTCCATCATCCATCCCCATGCAGAGCAAGGTTAATGATGATGAATATGATCCTTTCCAAAATGGTTGTGCCAGGCACAAAGCAGGAAAACAACAGCAAAGCAGGAAAACATCACTTAGCTATGTCAGTGGTGAGATCGTACCAAGACCTCTTCCCCAGATGCCTAGATCTGCAGCTGCGGGAGGGTTTTGGTAAAACACCACTGCTGCCTTCTGAGGACCAACCGCAGGGAGCACAGAGGTGTTCAGGACCTCCTTTACTCCTCCCCACCCTGCTATACAGTCCAGGGTAGACCTACAATGGGCACATTCTTTCAACAGCTCAGGTGATCACCGAGTCCACCAGCGATGATGTAGACTCCTCTAGAGGACAGGGGGGAAAGGTGCTTTGAATAAGTTCTGACAAAGCTGACATACGCCCTTACACATTTTGAAATATCTGAAGAATAAACAAAAAAACCTCACCCTTATTTCAAGCATTCTTTAGGAGTGCTGTTCCACACAGGTTGAGAAATCCTCTTGCACTGTATCAAAGACACGTCTTATCTCCTACTATTTGCATCACATAATGTCCATACAGTGTTTTTTAATTGCAATTCATTATATAAATACAGCTACTAATTTGTCAGCAGTGCAGACATTTTAAGATATTGACAGGCAAGGATTCCTTTGCAAACAAGGAAATGCTGTTTTAGTAAGTATCAATATTGTTTCAAGCTCTTCTGTGATAGTCAAAACTGACCCCAAAAACGTGCATCCTAACCCAGGTCGCTAAACTCCGTGGAACATGCTGAAATCCACAGCTGTTTATAGCCGCAGCATTATGCATCTGACAGTTTTATTTGTGTAACAGTTTATGCTTTCATTATGTTCTGTCACTTGCTACATGGAATTTGTGTTTAAGAGGATTCCACTGTATCATATCTAAGAGGTTTACAACAAAATCCAAATAGCTGAACTCACGGATACTCTGCGTCACTAGATTTAAGGGTTCACAGTAACTTCTTGTAGCCATAGTACATTAGCCATCTTTTCATCAGTAGATTCATCCACAAACAATACACAATGCAACAGAAAAACTACCTTCAGGATTGATTAAATGGAAAATCAATACATAGTATTATCACACCTGCCTTCCCATCATTCCATCATATATAAAAACCATACGAAACAACCAGTTTTCACAAGTTGATTCTCAACTCTTGAAGAGCACAGAAGAACTTTTCCTTCCAAGCCCACCAGTTAATTAACTGTGTCAGGAGCCAAACAAGGGGCAAAACTGCAGCTCTCAGTAAAAGCATGTAAACAATCAGTGATTGAGACACCAAGAAGTATCTGGAGTAAATAAGAACCACAATACAGAAGGGATCTCCTGCACATATCACCATGGGTTTTATCGTTAAAAAAAAAAAAAACAACAAACAAACAAACAAAAACCCACAACACAAACACACACACCAGAGAGAAAGAGGAGGGGAGAAGTAGGCTAAACTTCTCCTACATCAAGGGCCATAAAGCCAACAAGCTATGGCAAACCTCCTCTACATTTCACAAACTTACATTTGCCTCTCTATGGCCAGGGAGTCCTTTTTACCATTGTGTGTAGATGCTCCTTGTGAGGCTTCCACCTCCGACCCAGCAACTCGGGCAAGCCACCATCTTCAGCTGTACACAGAGTGGTTATATTCAATCACCTTTGCTCAGTCATCCTGATTGCAAACACCCCTTCCTTGGGAAAGAGTATTTATCATCCCCAACTTGTTTTTCTTTTTGCTCCAACTGACTTTATCACTCACTCTGCTGCCAAGATAAAAAGTTCTCCACCAGAAATTCCCCAGTCACGCGGGCACTTGCACGCTGGTGGCAATTAAGTCATCTCTGCACCTCTTTGGAAATCAGGTACCAACAGCAACGCGGTCCAGAAGCTCCAGCAAGGCAGGCTCTATAGACCTCATGTCATACTGTACCTTTTTTAAACACTTTTAGATTTTTAACACATTTTCTAAGAATAATTACCAGAAATGCAAAGCATTAAAAGAACGCGCTCTTACATTAGTTCCCTTCCAGGCAACGCCATCACCTCTTTCTGCCTGCAGCATCACCTTCTCTTACAGCGCACGCTGGAGATGGGCAATGACGGCCATCAAGCAGGAGACAGGCTCAGCTGACAGCTCGCCATACGCCCTGCTCCAGCAGAGTAACTGTTCCACATTACACTGCTCTCCAGGCTGTAATTGTGCTCCCCTCTCTGCAAATCCACTTGACAGAAAGCTTCTCTTAACTACAGATTATTTCAGTAATGAATTATTTCAGCTCATGTAACTGTGGTCTGTGGTGGAAAAGTCAAGCCAAGCTATGTCACAGCTTGTGTTAATTTCCACTAATGAGAAT
This sequence comes from Tauraco erythrolophus, assembly GCF_009769465.1. Classification (NCBI taxonomy): domain Eukaryota; kingdom Metazoa; phylum Chordata; class Aves; order Musophagiformes; family Musophagidae; genus Tauraco; species Tauraco erythrolophus. The sequence continues at coordinate 23,420,986 of NC_141474.1, read as the reverse complement.
CCCAACAGTTGCAATAAATGGATCCATCCACAAACTGAGAAGTTAAATATTTAGAATTGCTTCCGTGGAAATCATCTTCAAACTGATGAGGAAAGAAAATCTGCAATCCAAAAAGTGAAGACTGGCCTCCAGCAGACACACATCTCAGACAAGAGGAACAGAGAAACAAGTCAGCAACACAACTAGTATCAAAGTATTAGAGAAGTAGTGGAAGCTGAAGTTTTGAAAGATTCACTTCATGCACTGCAGATGCCTGGAGAGATAAGGGAAGCTTTTCTATTGAACTAGGAAGAACCAGTTAGTCTCTACCTTGAGAAGATTCTACCATAAAGCATAAAATAGATGCTAGACATTATGTTTGAGCTTAACAAGAGTGAACTCTCTGGAGATCTACCTAAGAGGAAGGAGAGGTAGTGGCTTGTGTCTCCAGTCACCAAGCCTTTTACTTTACCTTCACCTATGCATCTCCTCACCGGCTTCAGCAGGGACACATGGCACTGGCCCACGTTTCCCAGCTGCTGAGCAGGCAGCACGGCTGCAGGGGAGTCTGGTGTGAAAGCCAGAGTCCTGGATCACAGAAAGCTGCGCGAGTGCACGCAGAAGTGCCCCACAGAAGTACCCATCTATTTTACCTCTGCCTTCTCCACTTCCTCATCCACTGTCTCACCACACAGGAGGACCAGCTGAACTGGGAGCCCACACCTAGAAGTCACAGCAGATTACAAAACTGTGACAGCGCACTCCACTCCAGCTGCGAGGTGCAACGCTGCTATGACTGAGGATGCTAACGAGAACCTGGAGGAACCAAAGTTCACCCATGATTTGTTGCCTGCTCGAGTGTGACCATGAAGTGGAACCTCACACATCAGAAGGCTGACCTCATTGTGCACTGTGTTGGACTAAATGGGTATGAGGTTCAAGGCAACGTAAGTAAAACTCGTTTAGCAGAGATGGGGGAGGTAGGCTAAATATAGACTACAAAGAAAGTGCTGAGTCTTTTATTGCATCTCTGTCCAAGGAGTAAATACTTCAGCGTGCTAGCTAGCACTCGTGATCTTCACTAGTGAACTTTTATCCACTTTAACTGATAGAAGTTGCATTACAAAACAAAATACTCCTAGAAACGGTGGGGATCTGTAAAAGGCAACCACTTAAGTGTTATTAAGTATTCATAAGGCAAGATGCAGTGGATGAGACTGTTCACATATTCCGACTGTGCAATATGTATGGTAATTGGGATTTGGCACACTAAAAATAAGGTTCTGAGCAAATTTTTGCACTTTTGAAAATTCCTTCCTCACTACTTCCACAGAAACTGCGTCTATTAAAGTTTAAGTCTTAAGAAGCAGGAAGAGCAATAAAGCCCTTCACAGATAGCAACTGAATTTGCAGAGCAGTATATCTGATCTAACCCTGATGTCAAAGGCTCAAGCTTTCCGAAGTACATTCTATTCAGACCGAAGCTTTCCAGTATTACTTTTCTTTCTTTAATTTGCTCTAGTTCCTTAAATTCAAAAAGTTAGATTTGATGATTTAGAAAAAAAAGCTTAGGGTGAAGATTGAAAAAAAATCTTTTAACAATTTTGTCCTGGTTCTTTTCTCACATTTGGGTAGGAATCTCAATGACAAGCTTATCTGCATTACTGATGCTTGATTTAGCTGTCAGAAGCCTGATATTTCTTCCTCCTGCATACTTTTTGTAGCATAATCATCTAAAGAGCCTCTTAAATATTCACCTATTGATCTGCTCCACTTATTTACTTCATTAAGAACACACTATCACTTTTTCACTTTTACATGTAAATAGGCATCTGGCATTTTAAAACACCAGTCCCACATTTCCCGGAGAAGGCAGCCTAATTTGGAAGTTTTGCTGAGCCCTTTTAGTGTTTCCTTTGCCTTCAACAATTACAGGTTCCTTATATCAATCCCAAAATTGGGTCATCTAAAAGCACTTATGAAGTATTTAGCAAGTGCTAGCAAGCAGAATTACATCCAACCCATGCTGTTTCATGAGTAATTGAAACAGCCAGGTAGCTTAAACATATAATATTTCATCAGACTGCTGTTGAAAAGACATTAATACTCATTTTTCCCTCAGTAGCCATGTCATTTCTTCCCCTTTACTTCATCTTCATAAATCCACTAGAGTCTAAATGCAGAAAAGTGGATTTAATCAGATAGCCAGTGATGCACAATTACCTTACTTGTCTCTGTGTCAGTTTGTGATTTAGTGACATGATGCTGTGAGTGGCAGAAGTGGAAAAGAGAAAGGACAAAGCTGGGAGGGAGAAAAACAATAGTTATTTTGTTTCAAATAAAGACAAATTTCTCACCTCAGCAATAATAAAGCTTCTGAAGTTCCAGTTTCTAAAACTGTCCTCACAACATTCTTTCTACAATACAAATCACTACCAAGGTGTTACATGGACTTGTTTATGGCAGTTCCAAGGCTGATACAGATGAACATGAGAAATGCATTCAGTAACCCCGTCTATCACAGTTACACTGCAGAACAGCTGATCTCTTCATGCTCCTCACGGAAACATTCACTGTCATTAGACATCAGTCCAAGGTGGGCATCTCCTCCAGTAACACCAAGACTTTTCCAGCTTATCCTCCCCTTCTAAATGCTTCTACTTGGTTTCAACAAAGATCTCAGTTCAAATTTTGGATTTGGATTTATAGAGCCTCAATTAAAAAGGCACAAAGTATACACTTGAAAGATTTAGGAAAGGTGACATTTGCCTCTTGCAAAATTCTGTTTCATTCAACGTGATGGCAGTTACTGCCATCAACGGAAATCTGGGAGTTATCATGCACCTTTTCTTGACATTTGAGAGTCACCTGGCAGCTGACGATAAAATGCTGATTTATGATCTGCAGCCTCTTATTTATTGGAGGGCAAAACTCCCCTTAGGCAGACATTGAGACAGCACAGCATACTTGTAATTTTCTATAGTCTTTTGAGAAAGCATATTCTAGAAGTTGTGAAGGCAAATCTGTGTAAGCTTGGCACTCTCACATGCAATTTTCATTCAAACTAAGATTATAAAAGATAATAAAATGCCATTTTAAAAGCTTGCCATTTTCTCTAACAAAATGGATGCCGCTTTATTACAGAAACTGCAGTTTCTCTGTGGTTTGAAGAAGAAAACTAGGCACAAATGCCTGTTGATTCTCCCATCACTTCTGGTGCCCTACTGAGAAAACTGAGTTATTGACAAAACAGGATTTAGAGCAAGATTTGCACCACTGGAAAAATTTTACTAAGCTTCTAAGCAGTTGTCTTCTCATTGTAATAAAAACTTTCAGGTGTAAATGTTTAAAAGAATGTTGTGAAACAAGTCGTATAATTGTTAAGTATTTCCAGGGAAGAAAAAACCCACACCCCAAAATATTAAATGCTCTATTTGGAAACTGAACATACAATCTGAGTGAACTTCTCCATGGTAGTAGTTTTGCAATTTGGTAATAAGGACCATCTAAATCTATAGAAATATTGTTTTCTTCTGGAAGAAAAATAGTTTGCTACTTGTAAGAGTCATTGATTCAATGCAGCCTTTCTAAACTACACAATTAAAGTAAAACGCCTCTTAAACAGAGACAAAAGAATGTAAGTGGCTTTTCTCAGCTTCAAGCCAACTCAGATGGCAAAGCTCAGTTGAATTTTTCAGCATTGCCGTTTCTTAGGTCAGTGATGTGACCCGACTGAGCTCCACTTCCCATGCCGTGTCAGAAATTATTATGAAGTGCAAGTTATTCTTTAATAAGTAACAGATACACTGTAATATTAAACCTCATATAGGAACATGTAAATGGCTAATTGCCAATTTCTCTGTTTTAATAAACATGTTTCTATGTGGTCTGCATGCTGACATACAACTAAGGCAGGTTGAGATTGTTTTATTTCAAGTTTTTGCCTCTCAAATTGGCATCTCTAATACACACCAGAACACTGACCCAGCACATCTGTATAGGCTTCATGAAGCATGAGACTACACAAAACACACTAGCTCAGTCCTTGCTGGAGCAAAGCAGCTGCAGAAGATCCTACCCACATCCCACACACCCATTACTCCATTTCTCCTGCTGATGCATCCACCTGACCGCATACTCTATCTAGATAACAAACTGAATTGCCTTGCGATCTAGTAGATCCTTTCCCCATTTCTTCCCCCATCTCTCAGAAACCCCAGGGGACACCAGAAATGAAGATGCCTCCCTCTGCAATAGTTCTGTCCCCCAGGACTCCAGCTTCAGGTAGACCCAGGGGCAGGGCAAAGGAGAAGGCAACATGAGCTGAACGGCGGAAAGGCAGGCAATGCTGTTAGATCATAAGAAGAACAGAAGACAGGATGGGGATAACAGCAGAAAAGAACTGGAAAATGAGGAGAGGGACAAGTGACTAAAAACAAATTCATGATTGATGAATCTCAGTACCCCTCAGCTGCTCAGAAAACAGTTAAGAACCTCACTGGCCAAAGAGGGACATGATTTACTATCACACAATATTCAGATTAGAAAGTTCACATTACAAAATACCAGGAGAACACATGCTATTTGGATTACAAACTCCATAAGAGACCTTAAAATGCAGCTGTAGTAAATTAGGAAATACCAAGAAGAGTTTCTGTTTATCAAAAAGTCAGCAAAGGTAACTCAGTTACAATATCCAAGCAGCAAGAGGTACAAGAATAGAGGAGAATAATTCAAGCAGAAACCATGACTAGATGCTGAAGCTAGTCCAGCTGAAAAATGGAAAAAACAAGGTTTGCCTTTCTAATGCTCTCAGTGGTAGATTAACTAACAGAACAGGAACCTCCTCCTCTTGACATCTTCACCTTGAGCTAAATATCTTTTAGGAAATCATGTATTAACAAAATCAGAGTTAACACCTTGGACTAGACAAAAGATACTGGTTTGCAATATACAGAAAAATTAGATAAGGGATTTAACACCACCTTCCCACCTTAAAGCACATGGATAATGTATAGGAAGCTACTACTGCTATTAGTTACTTTTTGTTCACCATGAACAGTGAACTGCTGTGATTAAACGCTGATGGCAATCCGCATAGGATTTAGTATACTTACTTGCGGTGGAACTATTACTTTTCCTCCAAACTTACTTTCCCTGTAAATCAAGAACGACAGAGCATTATTCCTTATAGTACATGCAAAACCTATACAAAACAGGGAAAAAAAAAAGTTAAAAAAAAAAAAAACAGTACATTCTAAAATTAGAATAGCCCAGCTTCTTCTGGATGTGTTTCCTGACCTAAATGCACTTTCAGGTACCTTTTTTTTTTTTTTTTTTTTTTTTTTTTTTCCACAAAACCATAGAATGGTTTCGGTTGGAAGGGACCTTTAAAGATCATCTAGTTCAATAGTTCAACCCCCCTGCCACGCCACAGTCAGTGAACAAAACAGATGATGCTCATGTTTAAATTCCCAAAGCTTGAACTGAATGCTTCAATTTTCAACCCTGATGATGTTCTAACATAGCTGGTCTAAGAATTGCAGCATGGTACTACATCCTCTGGAGAAGAAAGGCAAAGATACAATTCTCTAAGCTAACTAGGAGCCTGAAATCAATAATAAATCTGTTATTTGACAATGATGATTAAATGGTGCTCTCCAAATTGCTAGTAGCATTCCTCTTCCAAATCCAGTACGGTGATGACAGCACAATGTGACAAAGCTGATGGATGTCAAATGCTTTACGTTAAAAAACACTGGTATTCACATTGTGGCCTTCAAGCCATGTTAAAAGAGTTCACTTTTAACTGACAGCAAAAAAAGCACACTTCCATTGGTCTCCTTTTATACTAGGCTTTTCTGAACATGGGTTAAGACAAGAATAGGAAGAAGCAATGCCACTAAAGAAACAGCAAAACACACCAATCATCTTTATTTAAAAAAATAAATAAAATAATTTAAAAAAAATATATACCTGAAAGGTTGCTTTCCAAAACCCTAATATTTTACATTAGAATTATTTGTAGAACAATTTAAGAACATCTTATTTATGAAATAAGAGTAGTATGCACAGTCTAATATTAGACTCCGCTTTTGTGTCTAAAATTACGTCTGGGACAGACTGTTTCACGAGCCCAGTGCATCTAAAACAATATGTTTCATTGCATCACATCTCTCTTCTCTGCATCAAGTTTGCTAGACCAGTCAAAATCCACAGCATCATCTATGTCACACAGAAAACAAAACACAGCTCCTTGCTAGTACCTGGTTAACTCAAGGTATTTTACGCCCAAAAATCACGGATGCTAAATTAGACAGATGAGGTGGCTCTACTAACATGTGCACACCTGCAAACTGTCTTCAAAAGCAGGGTCTCAGATCTGTGTGGATAGAAAAATCATGGAAAAAATACAGTAATTATTCCTTTTACTATATCATTGAGCAACCGGCAGACTGACATTAATTCCCAGTCAGAACTTGTTTCTGTGCTACTGCAAGATTTTTTTCCTCCTAAGCCTGTCGAGTCACATTTTGAACTTCTCTAAACTTTGGGCACCAAAGACATCCTGCAGCAATAAGCTTTACAGCTTAAGCAACACATAAGATGAAGTATTTCATCTTAAACCCGTTGTTGACCTTCAGTCCTCGCACGAGGAAGAAAAAACAAGCGTCCCCACTCTTTATCGCTCTCCTCTGTTAGGACTTTGTCAAGATTAACATGAATCTGTCCTGCCCCCAAGTTGTTCTTGCTCATCTAGAAGACGGTCATCCTTGCTGCATTTCTCTGAAATTTTAAGTTCTGCTAAGTTCTTTCCTAGATGAAGGACTAAAAACTGACTATCATTCGGGGCATAAGATACACCACAGATTAAGACAACAATGCAATTATGTCTTCTTTTATTTTCTATTTGTCTCAGTAATTCGTTCAATTGTTTTCTTTTTTGATAACTGCTGACCCCATTGATGATCAGCGGATTGTTGTGCAAAGACACTGAAAGCTTATTGCTTTCACCATATAAAAATGGGTCTGGCAAAGCAGAGAAGAATCCACTTGAGAAAATATTTTAAAAGAAGTCCTTGATGAATACAGTCTTGCTTTCAACAGATACAATCTTGGTGAGATAATTATGTCTTAAATTACACTTAAAAAGTAGCTTAAACTCTACCGGACAAAAGTTCTTGGCAAACTGAGTTGAGAGCAATGCAAAAACATTTTTAAAGGTAGTTAGTGCTACTAAATCAAACACAAAAGTGGAATGCTGCAAGGTAAATGCTTTGAGTCAATGCAGCGAGCAGCCTACTCCTTGTTGGGCTTTGAGGACAGAGCAGCGCTAAACGCCGCCTAGGCAAGGGCAGTCTCCTTGATCAACAGAGATAAAGTTCTGCCCAGACTAGTAATGCTAGATGCAGAACACAGGATGAGAAGCAAGCTGTGTCCACATTTTAAAAATTTATTTTGAAAAAAGTTAGTGCTGACACACCTTGCCCCACACCTTCAAATTTCTACAAAGTGAAGTCTGAGAGCATTTATTTTTTTTTCCACAGTTGAACTCTTGGTTTTCTTACATTTACAAAAAAATAATGAAGTCTTGCTTACAAACGTATTTCATCTTTTTCCACACGTGAACAATTTTGGAAAGAAAAGTCCAAGGAGACCAAGGCATCCTCCAGCACAAAGCTCAGTGAAGCAGCTGCAACGTTATTACTCACTGTCCTGCCCCTGGTGAAAACAATGCCACAGCTATGCCTCGGTGGGCAACAAAGGAGTTCATTCTTCAAGGGTTATTCAGTTCTTTGTGTCTTAGCTGAGTCTGCAAACTCAGAAAGCAGGAGACGAGTTAATGTTCGCCAGACAGCTGAAATGTAACGCAGATAGGTGCCCTGTTTAACAACTGGACCGAGGGCTCCTCAAATTCGCCTCTCAATCCACAGCACAGTCATTTAAAGAGAGAAGAAAACGGAAGCACAGGGTAGGAGCTGAGCAGAGAGTGCTTCTCCAAATGCCAGCAATTTCTGACTCACAGATCACTCCACAGAAATCTAAGGATTTTTCTTCCCTAGTTATCCTGTCATTATAAACAGATTTTTTTTCATTAAAAAATACACCAGGTTCAGACATCCTGCTGCTCCGATCCAAAACTCTTACCCAAATTAACATTCCCAGTTCCTAATCTCTTCTGCCCTCACTGTTTTTCCTTTTATTGTCCACCCATCACTGGATTTCTCAGAAGATGTAGACTCCCTGTTTAATGTCTCCCTTACAGTGACAAATGAAGAAATAACTTATTCCCATTCGCTGTTTGCAAACCACCCAGAAGCAAGGTCAAAGCAGCTCCCCAGCCATCTGCTCACGCTGAACGCGGTGCAAACACAGCAGCAGTGCTGCCCGGTAAAACACAGCACTGGTCCTCTCAAGTCCCCTCGCTTCAGTAGCCCCATCCCCAGAAAGACAGAAGAGGTCTCAGAACAGTTTTCTCATACTGGCACAGCGACACTCACATACATAGATTTCCTATGATGTACTGCAAAACACAGACTCTCTCGTTCGAAGGGGAGATAGGAAAAAGCCAAGACACCAGACATGAGATGGAGAGCTCTGACATCCCTTTCTTGCTTGGGGAAGCAGAGAGAAGCATCCAACCCTGTCAAACCACTTGTACCTGTGGCTGAGAGATCATAATTGAGGCGTACAGGGTGGTGAATGGAAACTAGGTAGTTGTCCCACCAAAGAGCCACAACTGATGATGAAGCTCAGTTCTTTCTTAAATTATGAAGTGGCAACAGGGGAATTACTTTTACACAAGAGGCTAAAAAACGAGTCCACAAAAGGTCAGTCTACTCTGTGCTCACCACAGGTACAAGTGCTATGCTGGAGCACAGCTTTTCTCATCCTCTTACACCGTACAGATAAAACTGCATAATCCTCTTCCTCCTTGGTGGCCACCGACCAAAACACAACTAATCCTGCAGTTCCTCTCATCTCTTTTCCTCTTGTCAAGCTTTGTGGAGATCAGGAGAGGTCACATTGTTCAAGTAGTTCCATCTAAGAGGACATCTTCCATAATACCTTTGAGTTCCCGTCTTGCCTGTAGTCAGGACGGGATGGGTGAGGGAAGAGAGGGCATCTTCTGAATTTCACTCCTTCCAGACACTTCAAGCAGAGGTAAGTGCTACTCTCAGTTGCACAGAAACTGTCACATCCCAGGCACTTCTCCAGGCTGACCAAAGGTGCTTGGGCTTTTGATCCCGGATCCAATGCCACAGCTACGTACAAGATGACGCAGCAGTATGACCAGATTACTTACAGGTCTGAGAGACCTAATTCTCTTATCTTTCCTCCATCAGACACAAAGGGCTATTGTTTCTCCCATCTGTTCTCTGCTTTCAGCAAGCAAAGCCTGAAGGACAGAAAAAGCCGTATGTTGAGGAAGATGATACAAAAAGGCTAAGCTCATCGCTAATCACCGGTTAAGGAGAGCTGAGATACAAGTGCCTAGACTTGTTATACTGTCAGTTCTCTTTGCAGTCTACTTAGTAGGTACATTCTAATTTCTCAGCAGTCTGTTTAGACTGTCTCGTGTGCTCCAGTCTTCATCTAATAAGTAGCCATCCAAGCCATATTCTGCCAATTCTCACAATTTGCCTACACCACCCACTCTTCTTACATAGGCAGCTGCTAAATCCTCAGTGTCAACTCAACTGAAAATTACAAACTCCTTCTGGATAGCACTGCAGGTCACTAATAATTATTCTTTGACTGTAAGAGCAGTCCTGTAAAGGAGGAATTTAAAATAATTCGATGTTTTGTCATTCAAGTTTATTCTCACATTTCTGCGGTAACCCTTCTTCAATTTACTTAAAGTACACGGTAATTTTTAACTACAGGTTTGGACAACAAAAAAGCAGGATGAATCATTCTGGATATTTAAAGCCTACAATCAGACAGCTTGAGTCTCCTTGTATTATGCCACAGTTCTCAAGCCAGCGTTTTATTTTCTACTTATCAGCAGGAACACTTTTATAGGGAGCACTAATTCATTTAAACATGCAAAACACTTGAAGATTTGGGAATTTCTTATATTCTGCAAAGATTTAAAGGTCCTTGTTCTTCCTTCTACATTGATTTTTGCTTGCTTTGTAACTGCATACCCAGAATCAGAGGGCATTAGAGCTAAACTGGGAAGAAAGCACATGTGTATAAATATATCATGTAAAAATAAAACCAGGCAGATGCATAGGAAACACCCTGCAGCACGCATTACCCTTGTTTTCCTCATCACTGCATGGGCAACACATGTCTACTGGTACAGCACTTCGGAAGCCAGGACCGCTCTTGGGGATAAACACAGGCCATACTGTTGGAGAGGAGATGCTCTGGGCAAGTTGGCCCTTTCACTTCAGCTGCTCTCCAGTAAGTCACCAGCCAATCTGGAAGTTGGAACAAGGCTGAAAGTAACTTTTAATTTGTACTGCCTATAACTCAAAAGATGACACGGCTACAAAATATTCAGTTTGTATAAACAGCCTTAGATCAAGCAAAGCTTGCTGAAGAGTTGTCTCAGGTTGGATAAATCCTTGATAGCAATCCATGTTTCCTGCTGTTGACTGTTGGTTTTGTGTTTTTTTTTAAGTATAGCTTTGAAATATATTACAATAGCAGCAATTTCCACACACACAAACACTCCAGACTTCTATTAACACTCAACTTTTTGCTTTAATATGCTCTATAAAATGGGCTTCTCAAATAATTAAAGAAATTACTGTACAAATGGAAAAAAACAGCAATCAGGTTAAGAGCCACACCAGAGCAGAATTTCAACCACGTCATCCAATGGTCCAGTCTGTAGCTACTCACCTTAAAAAAAAGTACCCAACTCCCACAGCCTGTCAGAACAATTCATGTTGATATAACAACACTGTCAAATGTCAACACACTGGCTTTTTAGATAGCAATGATGAACAGCCTGCATCGATTCAAGTGATATACCATCGAACTGCACATCTCCAGCTCATGAGTTCTGCATCAAAATCTATCTCAAATATGAAATCCCAAATGCAGGGATTAATGATACATCCCAAAGGATTCCCAAAGTGCTGTTCCCGACCTTTACAACCATGTTATTGGATTCCCCTTTACTCCTCCCTTACAGAACAGCAAAATTTTTCTTGTTCTCCTCCTTTTCTATAGCCAGAGCAGAGGAGCTGGTGATAATCCCCTCTGAATGCAGTATTTAACACCTACCTAGTAGGTGACAGGTGCTACAATGCAAGAAGATTAGCACAGTGAGGTCCTTTTATAGAGAAGCAAAGTCACCACCAAGCCAAGTACAACAGCAGTGGCTCTGCCAGGGGCGTTTCAAACCACTTACCACCCATGTGAGCACCTGCATCATTCACACACGCATAAACATTTATGTTAAGATCTTGTGGGAGGATATACACCTTCCCACAAAGGCAACAGATAGACACTTGGGCAAACAGGCTGCCATGGGATGGCCTAGCTCCTGGGCAGCTTGACATCCTCAGGGTAAGGATGCTGAATTCTCAACAGCAGCATTGCATGAACCTTTTCAAGACCTGCTGCTTTCACACCAGCAAACACATGCCTGACAAGACAGCTAAAGAGTGTTATGAGAGAACTAAGGGCATACGAAAACCCAATCTGAGATGACAAGTCATGAAGTGGCAAGTAAGAGCCAAGATTAGACAAAGCATCAACCAAACACAGGTAGCTGAATCTGTGAGGGCAAGACCAGCAACAATCAACCAGGCAACTATAGACAGAAAGAAACACTGAAGTGTTTTCCCTGAACTTCGGTCTAACTCAGAATAATTCTTACCCTGTAGTTACTTATCAGTCTGAAACAGACTGACTCGTGGCCTCAAGGAGGCTATAGAGGTTCTACAGAAGAGTGGAATGCAAAGAGCAATGGAGAGGAATAGGATCAAACGCTCTCTCTTCCACTTCAACTTTTTTTGAACGTGTAAGAAGTCAGCTAAGCCTGCTTGTTATTCAATTTAGCAGTCACTATCTGATTCTCTGTTATCAGTCACAACACTATATACCTATATTTCTTGCCACACTCAAGATATCTTTTCAAATCTCATCTCCCAGCAACTGTAACCCATGTGATGTATCCTGTTGGTTGAGCAAGTCTTTCCTCTGGTAGAGTCAACAATGTGATGAAAGACAAGGAGAGACTGTGTTTTCTTTTACTAAGACTTGGCAGAGGAAGATTGCAAAAACCACCCTCTGAAGTTCACTACAGCTCTAACCTTATTTCTAAACCAATGATGTACCTGTTGAAACTCATTTAGCATGGGAAAAAACTCAGGAGACCATAATTTTAAATGCTTCCAATCCAGACTGCCCTTCCCTATCACTTCGGATGGGCCGCATCACTTTTGTGTCAAAAGACACCAGAGCCCATGATGTTTCACTCTTTACTGGTCATGTGTTCCACTGATTATTTCTTATTGACTGAAAAAACAGAGTACCTGCACTGTGAAAAGCAACACCATCTGAGCACCTTCAGCCTCTCACCTCTCCAAAATTAGTTCTTTACATTCATCTCCTGCATACCTGAGGCCTTCCGTGAATACAAAATTACAGCATGAGACACCTAACCACTTGGACTTTCAGCTTCTCCCAGGTACCAAACTGGCTTCGCTGCACTCCTTAAAACGTAACGTCAGCATGAAAAAACATTACACAGGAGAAGCTGTACTCTATTATGTTGGGACTTTTGCTTTCAATTATGTTAACTACTACAGTGAAAACACGCAATTAGTAACACATCCTATAGATATTGTTAAGCAATGTGTGGCAGTGAAAAGAGAATTCAATAAGAGAGAGTAGCCCACAGCAATGAAGACTGAAGGAAAAAAAAATATACCTCCACCTCAGCAACCTATAAGGTCACTGGACAGGCTTTTGCTGCAAGAAACGTGGTGTAAAACAACTGGGACTGCTCCTCTAGCAGATACGTTATTCCACAGCGAGAGTTGGTTTTACCAGCTCTGCTTTGCAAGCGCACCAATCATCCCACAACAGGGACAGTTACCACGAGGAGCTATTCCAGAACACTGCTTGGTCAACACAGACAAGTCTTAACCTAGCTTCAGCCTCAAAACCGAAACGGAAACCCAGGAACCCTAACGTGCCTGGGGAGCAGAGGTAGTTTATTCCTCTAAATAAAGACAGACTACTTTAAAAAAAAAAAGTTTCCAGCAACTCATGTAAAATCCTCAGCTGTGTCTGGGAATCACACGAAAAACATCATGGAAAGCTTTCAAAACATAATTCTCATTCCACACTTGAGACTGTAAACCTCCCAGATTTATCAGATACACCAGCGTCACGCCAAGCACTGCCCGAGAGACACGGCGCCTTCCAAGCAGAACATCAGCAAAGCAAAAGCCATTTCCACTCGTGCATAAGCTGTCACTGATCCTGGTGCACAGACACCCTTGGAAATATTTTTGCAGGATTTTGGAAGAACAAAGAGCTATGCAGTATCTTCTACTCATAATATTTTACAGTATACAAGGTTCCTCAAACTGGCCTTTTTTCCTATATTATAAGGGTGCTCTCATGAGCTGCTTAAGTGATCAAACAAGCACTAAAGACTGCAAGTAAACAGACCACAGCATGAACAACTAATGCCCACTTCAGAATAGAGAAGCAAGACATTCACTTATCCCTGATGAATTATGAATTACTGTACACTTTACAGAACGCTTCCTTAAAATTTTTAACATTAAAATACAACACATCAGATTTATTCTCTCCATTACACAGATAGTTGGAGACTCAAGTGGGACATTTTCAGGTCAATTGCTATGGCAGTTGACATCACTAAAATCTATGACCAACGTGTCCAACCCACGGTCACTGACACACAGTGCTGCTCTCATGTTGCTCACGAGATGGGCAGAGGGGCTCCTTCTGCCTGGCAGAAGCACTGTGCTGGCACACTGCAATCCTCAGTGCCGAGAAGCCCAAACCCACAGCAGCAAGAGGCAGCAAGCCATCAGGGCCCATGCTCTTTACATCCTTGCTTTGCTCTAGGAATAATCAGACTCTTGACCACAGAGTGGTGGGACTCTGTGAAACCACTCATCTTGCATTTCTTTCCCTCGATTCTACAAGTCTTGCAGCTTTTTTGCCAGGGACAGACTTGAGCTGTCACTCAAACGGTCCAGGAAACCAGGGGAATGTTGATCTATGAGGTACTAACCTACAAGTATTTTATCCACCTATCTTTGGACATACAAATATCTCATTGCTCTCCCTTTCTTACTTCCATTTTCTTCCTGCTGCCACAATGATGATCTCAGGTTGTAATCCAACAGTTGTTCCTGGGATGATGTTACACTCCTTCAGCTCACTCCAAGCTTTCTAGACACCACTGTGAATGAGGAGTTCTCCTTTAACTCATGTGTCGATAGAGGTTCTTACATGACTATCCCCACACCAATTCAGATTGACACAATGGCTCAAATTAGAAGATCTGCCAGCAAAACTGAAGGCAAAAGAAAACTACTGAATGAAGGGGAAGAAGTTTTGGTTCAGGTTGTTTGGGTTTGTTTGTTGTTTGTTTGGGTTTTTTTATTTTTAAACAAACATTTAATACACTTGATGAACCAATCGTGCAGACACGAGTTTCTCCATCTCTGTGCAGCACCTGCAGACATATTTTGGAGAGGATCTACATACACTCAAACCAATCCAATTCTGTGCAGATAAACATTTTAAGTCAAACCTTTTCCAAATAAGGCAAAATAAATACAGAACGGATATATCCACACCAGCAAATTTTATTAGCTTAATTAGCAAGAAGGAGACTTAAATCTCTGAAACCTTGGTTTCATTCTCCATTAATGTCAAGTTATTTAATCCACCAGATAGCCCCACTTCTTATATATGGAAACAGGCATTTACTGTCCTATTTCCCCAGGAATTTAATTTTCTAAGGATGAAAACCTATCAATAACTGCAAGCCTCTTATAAACAGCCTGTATTGCTGCTGCTCTTGGGTGGACACCTGGACAGACAAGGACTTGCACAACATTTTGTCATGAACGCCCCAGTTTATCTTCTAAGGCAATCAGAAGGGGCTATTTCAGAGCTGTGAAATCCCACCCAGAAACAAGACAAGCCTTTTGGCTACATCAAACGACCAGTTAGAAACACAAGGTAAATAATTTCCTAACAGCAACAATAACCAAATTTAGGAGACCTCACTAGCCCACCTAACAGCTGGGAGAGAGTTTAAAGAAACAGTTGGGAGAGTTGCAGTAGGGTTTCACTACGGCAACTACAAAATACAGACTTTTCTCCCTTGCAACGTTTGACGTCATCCAATGCAAAATGGAGCCCTTTAAGTTCTTACGGCTTTGCTCACACAGCAACTGGAGGGGCATCACACCTCCTGGGCTCAGGATGCATCGTTTGCCAAACGCTGCTAAGAACTGGTAATCTTCTGTTCCAGTCACTTGTGGTCACTGATGCCCTGAGACCATCTGACCACTCGTTGGACCAACCGGTCCAGAAGACAGGACAAAGGACCAAGAGCAAGAAACCCACGTTCTGTTTCCTCAGCTTCAGTAATAAGGACCTTCCTGCTCACATAATAGCTCTTTATTAAAGCCACGAGTGGGCAGTTTTCTGTAATGAGTGCCATTTCAAAGAGGATATGCTAACCAGAAACAAGACTCTCTTGTTCCAGAGAAAGAATTTCTGCACATTTAATTAATCAGAAACAACTACTGTGCTTACACCCTACCTTAATCTGCATTCACTTCAAGCATAAACAAGACGTAACTTTACAAATTAGCACAGGCAAACACAGCAAGCATCTCTGGACATCAGTTTCTTGAAAATACTTGCCCAACTCGCCACAGGGATGTTATGTTATGTCTAAACTAGTCTGTAATATGTACCTAGATCTTTTGATAAAAGCTGCTTCAGAAGTTATATTAAAAATATTAACCAGCAACTTTAATAACCACCCAGACCAACTCAAATCTTCCTAAAGAATCTTTCTTTCCATTGTGAATTTTAACTATGTACCTTTCTTGCTTACTCTTTTATTTGGTAATTTTCAAAGCTAAAGAAATTAGAGACTACCATGATGTCCTTAGTTTTTACAAATACAGCACTACCCACAGCATGTACCATAGCACGATCAAACGCATTAACATCAAAATTTTTTGACGCCCACCAGTAATATATGACCAAGTCTGTAAGTTCTGAACCAGCACGGTTTACCAGTGATGTGAATTACAGCAATCATGACTACAGGTTTTTTCAGTATAGAATTCAAATTATTTTGATCTATATACACACTTATCTTAGGAGGTTTTAAAAAAAAAAAAACACAAAGAAAAAAGAAATCAAAGAAAATAATAATGTCATGTTTGTACAAGAAAGACCTCTCTCTGTTTTCTTGCCAACATAATTTCTATTGCTATCAGTTGTCAAGTGGGTTAACAGTTACTATATACTCACTTTTCTTACCATTGCTGTCTGAGGGCCATGCCTGCTGTAAATAATCACCAGCCAGAGCCCTTGTATTTTATCTTTAATCATACATATTACCCTTTTTATAAAATATTATTTGCTTAGACACTGAAGTATTTCAAGTTTGTTCTCTTTTGTGAGAAAGCAAATTAAGTGAAATCTTGGCGGAGGCAAGGGACCTTTAACAAACATCTGATTTGCTGCTGGGTGGTGTTCCAGATTATATTTAAAATACATCATGTTTTGCTGACACCTCCCTGCACAGTTGCTGGTACAAAGCCCAGCAAGAGAGTGACTATGGCAACAGCAATAGGGTATTTATATATCTACGTATGTGTGTGCACTTACATGTATACACATATACATACATATATACACACCTCTGAACCAGTTAAGATGATCCTCAAGATTTTCTTTGCTCTCGTTTTCGCAGGAACAAGTAACCATTTCTAAATGAAAGGGCTGAGGTGGCAGCAGCAAGTTTTATAGGATGAAAACCTTCTCAAGAGAGAAGCCTAGAAACCCATCAACATTTACAGTGTGTACACAAACACATGTTCACTTCGGAATACTTTAGCTATAACTAAAAAGAAACCCAAACGTCTGCAGGCACAGGTTCAATGACACCATCAAAATAAGACGCACTCCATTTTCGGGATTTTTTTTTTTTTTTTTTTTTTTTTAATGGGACTTTTTACCTACAGTACTAGAGCCTCGCTGGAACGTGCACACTCTTTTAAAAGAGATCCAGCCTCTCCTCTCCTTCACCGACAGTCCCACTTCTCCTCCTCCTCTTCAAATATGAAACGTGCAGAAGTTCCTTTCGTTTGCAAATTAAATAGCTACACACTGAGCTCAAATTATTATTTCTGGTATTAATTTCTGTCTCCTGACAGATCCTGATAGGTGATGCAGGAAATTCGAGGTAACAAAGGCTTCTGTTTGCAGCAATAAAGGACTCGCAGCTAGGGAGGGAGGAAAAGGGATCCAAATAAAAGGCTAATATACGAAGCCTATGTACACTACAGAATATCTGTGTTGAGTCCAGCAAGCAAAAAGTCTAGCAGATTCAAAGCAGTATTAAGAAGTGTTAATCCTTTTACCTCTGAGCTATTCATGAGCAATATGCAAAGCTGTTCTTATGGCGTCGCATTTGCAATGCTCCAGTTATGCTTGCATCAGCATTTCTATTGTGAACCCTGCTTTCAGAGATTTTTTACTTTGCCAAGTTTTAGTCTGGAACAATTTTACTACAAGCCTGTGAGTTTTTAGTCCAGGATTAGGATTTAAGTCTGGTGAAGAAACGTTTGGACAAAATCTGCTTGGCTGTTCTATTTATTAGAGTGCAAAGTTAATCCTTCCGAGTTACTGGACTGGAAAATACTAAAAAATATTTTTTTTTTCCCTGCTTAGAAAAAGAAAACAGAAGATTTACTCTCCCTAAGAATTCCACGTCCCTAAATCTCTACAATCACAAAACAGATGAAGGTTGCAGACCACAAAACTAAGGCACAATTGAAACATGCCTCCCTTTGTCAGGCATTTTCCTTCTTTTACAGATGAAACGTGGGGGCCAGGAAGGGGAGGAGGGAAGAAGCATTTCCCTGGGGGGTTGTAGGTGAAAGGTGGACACTTAAACCACAAGCTGCAAGTTAACAAGTATAAGACAAACCCACTGCATTTCAAACTCCAGAAATTGCGCCACGTTCCCAGGCAATGTAAATCACAAGCATTAAGTATCACTACATAACTTATCAGGTATAAGACGTTCATTCACAGCGTTGGTGGGCGCATGTTCTAACTGGCTATGTTACAAAAATTCATACAAAAATCAACAAATCAAGCATTTTAAGAGAGATGAGCTCTCTAGACCAGACGGAAAATGTTTGCTGTGTCCATACCATTTTTCTAAAGCCACCTGGGCTGTCCCTCAGGTCCCCAATCCTGGGATTTGCTGACCTGGCTGCAGAAGCTCAAGACTCACTCAGCTTTCAAGTCTCATGTTCAGTAACACACGTGTTGGCTGCACATCTCACGCTCCGTAACACACAACCCGCGGGAGATCTGTCGGCGCTCGGCAGCGGGCACAGCCGGGGCCACAGTCACAGCACTGATCCTTCATCAACATCTTCAAGTCTGCTCCACGACCACTGCGCAGCCCACGAGCTGAAACTTTGGTTTCTGCACAACTTAACAATACGGACTGATGACCGCAAGTAAACACTGCTAGATGCAGCTAAGCAACAGCTGTAGCTGAAGAAAAAGCTCTGCTTAATTAAAACCAAGGCAAAATGTCCAAATAATGTCCTTCTGTGAGCTTTCCTGATAGCATCCACCACATAACCTCCCCGTAAACATAAGGGAATCAACACTTGGAGCTTCTGTCTTAAATACCTACATTGCATGGTCCTGCATAAGTTTTATGCATCTACGTTCAAGCAGAGAGCTAAATGTTTGCAAGTAATGTAAAGTTTTCCTCCATGCCAAAATCTCCTTTACCAACTAGGTTTCCTAACAAAGTTTTCTGCCATGCCTAAATCACCCCTCCTTCTTTGGCTTTGTACATTTGTCTAAATGTTTCTTCACCAGACTTAAATCCTCATCACAGACTAAAGTCTCACAGGCTTCTAGTAAAACTGTAAACTGGCTAAATCGCTTCAAGAGGTAAATCCTTACCATATGACTGCTGAGACGTAAAGATAATGTAAGACACAAATGATGGAGAACACATTTTCAGTGATGATAAACCACAAAATATAATCCCAATTTCAGGTATCACACCAGATCCATTCTTCACCTTTTGATGAGACATTCCATACCAAACATCTACCAAAAAAAATACCAACCAATACTTTATATCATTTATTTCAACAGTATATATATGATTGGGTTTTTAAAAAGATGGCAGGATGGCTTTCCCGCCCATGATTTAAATAACCAGTTTCAATTTCTGTCTGCTTTTGTGCTTTCCCACTATCTTCCTTAAGAAATGCTGTTTCTTATTGATTCTTGATACCAGCGAGCATTAATTTGTTTCTAAACCTACGCTTCCGTAGGTTATATGGTAGTTACACGGTTAAAGTATCCACATAAATCGTATTACCTGTTTGTGTGTGTGTACATGCATGTACGTATCTTTCTCATTTTTAGTTTTAGATCTGACACTGAGCATAATTTCCCTTTCCTGTTTACTAACTACATTTTTTTCTTTTGACTTGTTCCGTTTAATTTGGATGGAAAATGAGCTCAAAAGTATGCAACTGCGACTCTTACAAGATTTAAGTCTTTCAAAGGGTTCACAGGAAATCAGAAAGGTTTATCTGAACATATTTTTGTATTTTAAACCCATTCAGGTTTAAACTGAAGATCTATCTACCATACACCAAAATAGTTTCATCATCTTTCAACAAATTTTTATTCATATACAATAGAAAATGAACTTTGCATCTTGTACAAGAAAAATAAATCTTTCACTTGCTTAACAGTGTATGAACGAGGCCACAAAAGGAATTCACTAAATAAACCAGGGCAATACTGTTTTGTCTGCAGATGTAGAGTGAGCTACAGCCGATTTAACATTTCTATTAACTATAAATTCAAGTGATAAACAAACACTTTCCCAAGTTCAACAATCTGATTATTTTTTTTAAGTACTGGAAGCAAAAACACAATGCTTGGAAAAAATTTTCAGTATTACATTTTCAGGCCTTAAAGCAAGGCATAATTTTCCACACAGTTAAAAAGTAAAAGGAGGTCCATTTAATTTAACTGAAAACCTCCATTTTTCCCTAATTTAACAAAAACACGCTAACTTTCACTGACTCTTGCAAGAGTTTCCAAGCTTCCCCAGGGCACAGCAAGTCAGAGCCACTGCAATTTGCACATCCTCAAGCAGGAGAGGCAATACAGCCTTCTCCTATTCGTCACAATCCTCTCTTGTCATGTCTGTATTTTCATAACTGGGTGATGTTTTTTCTTAAAGAAAAGAAAAGAATGAAACAAAAAAAAAGCCAAAAGAGGGTAACTATGAAGAGCATAACACTCACGATCATTTTATCATTTTTAGCTTGTGAGGTCAGACAGAAAGCCCATGAGGGCTGTACTTTGGGCCAAAATAAAAAAAAGTTTCTAACTTTCAGTGACAAAGCTCTGTACTTCAAAACTTCACATGGGAAAAAGACACAGCAATAAAATTTTGAACCTTTATGTTAATTTTGATGCAGAAGTGGAGATCACCATCTGAAGTACTTCTAGTCTTGAAACAGGTAGGCACAAAGACAGGGAGAAAAACTCCTTCCGAAAACACAGCTCCAAAGCAGCATGACTGTAACTGCCAAGCCCATGATGCGGTTTGAAGAATGGCTGAAGGACTAAAATAGTTAGCTATACTACATACCGACAAATATGTTCAAGTACATTGCCACAGGGATTAGAATTTTGTCTGGCTGTATTAAGTATCTTATTTAATATAAAGATGGGAATAAACCTTGCAATTACATTTTCTGAGAGAGTCTACAAAACAGAAAGCTACCATCAGAGACTATAAGCTATGTATTATGGCAGAAAAGAAAAAAAAATTTAAAAAAATATATATATTAGTTTCAACCTGGAAAAACAACAGCAGAAAAACATGATCCAACACATGCATCCAATAAGAGACAGTAACTCAGAAAGCAGCAGAACCAAGAGAGATGATACAAATGAGACCTGCAGTGAAATACATTACGAATAAGAGAGACTACTGCACTTAAGCATCAAACGAAATCTGAGCTACAAAAGAGAAAGGCTAAAACAGTTTTACCCAACTACTGAGCACAAAATTTTCATTCCTCTGAATTAGTTTGGTATGTTTAAGGAAAGAATTTAAGACAGAAACTAGATGGGTATGTAGGGCAGGGAGAGGAAAAGAGCAAGAGCACTGATGTTCATCGCAGACCTGCAGGACTGGATGATGGAGACCACAAAACATTCCCAGCCCAAACACCAGCATGCTCAGAGCACAGACACCACGCTCAGAAGGGTTTCAGTCAGATTGGCTTCTTGTTCATTAACACACACACGCAAAATTAGGCAGCGACATGCCACGAAGCATAGCACTTAACAGACCTATGAGAGATCTCCCAAGAAGGGAAACTCTCCTGAATCGGCTTCCTACCAACAAGAACAAGTTACCAGTAATGCAAGAAAATAAAAGTTTTGGTGACAAATAATTATATGGATTTGGCACACAGGTGAACTGGGGACTACCCTTCAAGATGTCCCTTAGAGTCCTGGAGTTTCATTTCAGAAACAAAAGCCATGTGGCATCAAAAGCAGAATAAGGTCAGGTGGAAAAAAAGATTTCAAGTGCGGAATGATCTAGTGAGATCTCAGAAATAATCCAGAAATTGAATAAGTTCAGGCCTCCTCAAAGGCAAGGACGTAAGAAGCCAGACATGATCAATGTGGGCTCCACGTAGACTATGCCAAGATTTGCGTCTCAATAAGGCTCTGGACTGGAGAGGAGGAGGAGGAGGAGGAGGAGGAGGAGGAGACCCTAACAAGAATTACATGGGCAGTTACAGCCTGCAGCGAAAGATAAGCACAGCATAAAAGCCAAACGAGGTAATGCTTTGTGGCCATTACAAGGATAGGCTGGACCATTAATAAACACTGAAGGAGGAGGAATTAAAAACTCAAGTAGCTTGCTACACTGACTACCTTTTAAAATCTAAAAGGGAAAAATAAAGGAAAGGTTAGAATTACATTAGAATGTAATTATGAACTTATAAAACATTTTATATATATACACACACACACGTATATATACCCACACACAGATACTTAGCTGCAACAAGCATGAACAGCACCACAGAGAAACTCAAAATTTCAGACACCTACAGTGGGAAACATACGCACTTAAACACAGAGAAATCAAAATTATGACAGACAGCTATTCTCAGCAACCGCTCCTGGCAATATCCACTACTGCAGTTCTGCGCTTTTATCTGTATTACCTCAGTAAAGTACCAATTGATAGCCATTACAAATGGGCATTAATAATTACAAGTAAAAGCCTTAGGAAATGTAGACATATGTATCAGAACCACTCCATAATATCATTTATTCCAAGGAGATGAGCTAGTGAAGACAAATTAGCAAACAAGCTTAGCAGATATAGTCACTAATTCCCCTATGACATGGAATATCTGTAGATGAAAGACATATTTAGACCTCAACTTCACAGAAGAAAAACACACGGAAGTTGTTATCATACAAGCAAGCAAATTTTATTTCTCCTAAAAGAACAGTTTTATTAAGATAGGAGAAACCAGCTCCTAAGAATCATGGAAGATGATGATCGTCTTTCAACCAAAGTGAGAAATTGGGTTTATTAAGTATGCGCAAAATCTGACACAGCCCATCACTTTTTTAGAGAATCGTAGTTTGTTGATAGCAAGCACATAGTAGATAAAATACACTTGGATGTCAGTAAACCATTTGAATGTATCAAATGATACTGTTTCAAAATTATTAAAGAAACCAGTTTTGATGCGGATGGAACAACACACCAAAAAAAAACCATAAAAGAAAATGAAAACCATATACCGAACCTTTGAAAGTATCTCTCAAGGATGCAGGAAATTTCCTTATATATTCTCTTACTTAAAGAAAAAAAAAATAAATCTTAGTTAATGATGCAGAACAGGAGTAAAACGTGTGTTCTTGAAATCTGTGATGATACTAAATTTAGGAGTTGCAAGCCCCAGTGAGGACAGAGAAAGTTGAGAGGCAGGCAATTAAAAATAAGGTTCTCCTTGGGAAAGTGCAGCGAAGACATCCAACAGGAAAATAATCTGAAAGAAATATTCAGTGGGAGTGACAAGCTGAGGAGCCAAGAAATTCTTACAAGGTTTTTGCAGTGTGATCTGGTAGCAAGAAAGATTAATGAAACCTTGGCTGCACATGCAAAAAAAAATGCCACATCAAGCAAGAGAGAAGCAACAACTAAACATGCCCGCTTTGGGTAGCAAGCAATATAGAAAAAAAATAATCACAGAAGTCTGCAGTATTAAAATGGATGCAAATACCACCAGGAAGAGACAGGTCTTTATCCAGAGTAGCATGTGGTAGTAGGTGGACATGTTTAAAAAAAAAGGAGAATAGGGGGAAGAGTCTGAAGGCTTCCTTGTAACAACCTTTCTAAAGCCCCAATATTACAACCGGACCCACAAGAGAGACTTAAATGACCATTTAAGGAGAGTCACTCCCACAAACGAGATTAGTAGCAGAAAGCTGAAGAGGTGCTGATGGGTCTCCCACAGGAAATACCACGGGCTTGTTCTGCAAACACCTCTGCACGGACCCAGCGAGGCAGGAATACGGACAGTGCAAAGAAACTCTACACCGGGGCCAACCAGTGAGTCCAGGTAGCTCTCAAGCTGGCTGAAGGTCATTTAATTTCTCAGCAAATGATTAGGTAAATATTTGTTTTCCTCCAAGCACAGTTATCATAACAGAAATGTATCAAGGAAGAGGAAGGTAAACCACCTCTTGTTTGCAAAACACGTGAGCTATAAACAAAGAAAAGAAATACCATACACGCAGTGTTAAAATTTGTGGGGTTTTTTTTTTCAGATTTTTTAATTAACTGTTGTATCTTAATGCAGCATGTATTTCTAGCTTTCTCTAACAAAAGTAAAATCAAGAAACACAAGCTTAGTGGTACTGCGCTTCCCAGCAGGTGGCTGGCTTTGAAATTTACTCATCACTGGGACGGAGGCTGAAACACCAAGCAGGCACGAAACCTTCTACTCCTACAGAGTCAAGGATCTGTCCTTTCCGTGCAAAATTCACATTTCCCTGTGCAGCTCAAACACCGATACGTATCAATAAACACGAATGCCAAAGAACTGCTCAAAACAGAAGAATACTAACCCAGTGTTTTGTATCAGACGTGCCACAGGACTTTTTTTACCTCGGTGTAAACTTCACAGGGCAAGAGCTGTGGTTTTCTTTCGTTGCTGCAGCATACCAAGTTCAGTCAAGTTTTTTGAAAGAAAAATGTCGAGTGTAACTGAAAGCCAGACAATCTGAGCTGCTGTGTCTGCTTTGTTTTCCCATTCCTTTCCACGGTGCTTGACCAGCCAGCCCGCGTACAGCCAGCCCGGCTCCCCACAGCACAGATCATTTCGTGAGCATGCATTATTCAGAGAACAACACTGCAAGCGCATTTAGACTCTGAGATTTTTAGAGCTCACCAATACCAGAACTTTTAAATAACTTTGCCAAGTGATGGTTCTTGAATGCTCTTACTGCAACACAACAAGGCTGTGCCATTGGTTTGTCACAAACAGTGCCGCAACCAGCGATCTCATGGCTGGTGATTTTCTCAAATGCAAGATGGTGTTCAGGTTACTTCTGCATAAGAAGAGGAACGAACATAAGGGTGGCAACTTTGCCAGAAATACTCCAGTTTCCACTGAGAATTAGTTCAGGTGCTAGTTCTAAATATATTACTTTGAAATGTGCATTAGATCAAAGATTTTAAAGAAATATGTTACTTTCCCCTACCAACATATCCATTGAAAGACCATTTACTGTCCTGCAGTTGCAAAAATCAGGGTGTTTTGGTGATTTGTTTTGGTTTGTTTGTTGTTTTTTTTTTTTAATATTTTCATCCAAACTTTTTAGTAATAGCTGCAGGCAAGGTAAATCTGTATGACTCCATTTTGTCATTTGCAGACCAAGGACACTAATTGTCTGACGTGGGTTTTCAAGCTGGACATAACAATATATCAACCACACACATTCCAAGTCCTCTGTTTTCTCCTGTGCTTTCTGTTCAATCCTCACTTGCTCTGACAGTTTTTGTCAGGGTGACTGCAACCTCAGTTCTGCCTGGCACACTGAGTTTTCACCATCACATTTCCCAAGGTTAAACCTCAAGGTTTAAAACAGTTTTTCCCTCTGAGATGACCTTTGGCAATCGCCCCAGTTCCGAGAAATGAATGAAGTGTTCCCAAAACAAAGCAGATTTTAGTAGTAAGTTGTAGATAAAAAGAACCTATGTGACCTGCTTTACAGACAGAGATTGCTAAAAATACTGCTAGCTGGGCAAGACTTTCGGGCAGTCTTCTGGGATCATGGTAATTGGGTAATTCCTCTCGGATTAACAATGTACAAGATTTTTGCTTACCATTTTTACTTTCCTTCAATAGCGCAGAACTATCAAGTAAGGGTAAATAGATCTTTTAACACAGCAGTTAACACAGGATACAGGATTGATTTTAAGGGACCTGACCTAACATCCACATAAGTCAACGGGAATCTCTGCACCAACTCAGCAGAAATCACAGCAGATACCAATATTAATCTAAATATTAAAATCCATTAGTTATACCTGCAGATAAAAAGCCTATCAAAGAGTCGACACAATCTGCCAGTTTCCCACAGGAAGGCTAAATCCTCTAATTTCTACTTGCATAGCAGTCTATGAAGTGCATTTTGCTGATCTCACAGAGGTGCATGAGATGCCCAGCCTCAGAGGATGCTACAAAGCAAGGCAAGATCAGCCTCGGAGCTCACCCAGCCACCACTAACCTGTTCCAGAGACACTGAGGGGCTTGGAGGAAAACGCAAGAACCTCCAACAGAGAAAGCACTGCCTAGTTCAGTTTAAGCTTTATCCTAGTCTTTTAACAGTTAGGGATTGCTAAAAAAAAAAAAAAAGTGAAGCACAGCATTCTGTTTCTTCTTTAAATGTTTTCGCAAATCCCAATATCTGTATAAATATCTAACCTTCTTCTGAACTTTAAAAACTGACCTCCCATACAAACACCTGCTACGGTCTTCCCGCACGCAATGCAAAAAAGATTTTCCTTCCACTCATCTTGAGCTGACCGATTTCAAAGTGTTGCAGATTTCCCCTCTGCCTCACAACACAAGAACAGTCTCCTGACCTAGATTCCCTAAATAATTTATTACATTCTAGACTTCTTATGCCCCTTCTGATTTGACTTTTTTTTTTGAATGCAAAACAGTTCAGCTTCTCTTCATGTGCAATCTTCCCAGCCACAGATCATCACTGTCCACCTTTCCTGGCATCTCTTTTAATTCCTTATGTAAAGCTCCTAAATAAAATTCAAATAGCGTTTTATTATTTACTTAGAGTATTACTGGAGTTTGAGATCTGAAGAACTTCTGTTTCAACAGAATTATTTTGACCAATTTGGAGGTATATCAAAATGGTATTTTTATTACTTTAAAAATTATAGTAACATTGATTGAATTACCCTGAATCAGTCTTATATACAGGGAAGATCAAAAAGTTACCCAGGGAGCAGTTTCAGATAGATTAAGCCACTCCACGTGGCTTAAGACATTGCTTATATTGTTGCTTGCAACATGTATTTGCAAGCATTTCAAGTACTATAAATATTTTGCATCATGCTGTGAATGAGTCAAATGCTGTTTTCCAGACTAAAATAAAGAAATATACAATCGGCAATGTTTCACTTTCCGCAACAGTATTTGCAGTAAATCATTAGCAGCTACAAATAGTCTTTGGAACGAGCAATACCAGTGGGAAGAGGCAGCCGTGAAACCCTGTGTGCAAGCACTGCGGCTGCAACTCCGCAGACCGGGGAAAGGAGCACACACCTGATGGAGAACTGGTGAGTGAGAACATCACTACCAACCCAAGGTACCACACGCGTTGCCCACAATTACGCTCACAAGCCAGGCAACCACAAAGCGCTCCAGAGGAGAGACCTCCTCGGATCTACCAGCGCTGATTCTGCACACACAAGCACGAAGGCATGGTGCGAGGAGTTGGGTCTGGAGTGCATCTTCCAGCCACGGTCCCCCCAGCAAGCCAGGAGGACAAATGAACATGCGTGGACTGCACATCTTCAAGGACTCCACTCACAAGCAAGTAACCTCTCTTCCCATCATTAAGCCGAAGTCAAAATGCTCATCTGAACTGCAGGTGTCTGTAGGCAGTGCCACACACATGCACAACTCCAAGGGCCTCAGAAGTCATGTGTTTCAGGGGAATAAAGATTCAGTATAGCCCTGCCGAGCACAGCCTCATGCCAAGGCACCCTGCCAGGAGCTCCATGCCCATGATGAGGAAAGCAGAGCTCTCACCGGCTGCCCTTCATCATCATGAGAAACACCCCTGCATGAAGCACAGGTAGAGAACATCCTTCCAACCACGTCACTTGGGTTGCTGCTCCCCAACACACCCCCTAAGCACACGATCATGTCCACAGAGAGCTGCCAGGTATCACTGCATTGGAGCTCTATGACACCAGGACAACCAGCCTTGAGGTTCACTCACACGGTCTGGTTGCCCAGTCAAGTAAAGCCCTCCTGACCTCTCGGGTACACCAGGCAGCTTCTGCTCTGAAGCACAAAGCACACAAAGAAAAACAGGTCCATCATCTGTTTCAACAAAACTCAGTCCTGGCCTTGAGGAGGGAGCGGCTTGGGACAACTCCTGATCTGGAGAAAAGACCGACTCTCCTCCACGTGCAGGCCAACTGAGCAGTTTGCTGCTGGAGGCCACAGTCTCCATGGAGTAAGCCTCAGCACGCCACGTCACAGAGAAGCAGGGTGACCAAAGTCATGTCCCACCAGCATGAACAGGGGAACACTTTTAACCACACCCAGCGGGAGCTGAGGATACAGGGGCGAGCACAGACCCATGCACAGTGCCCTGGCAGGCCGATTGCCACCACTGCACAAACCATCGCCAAGCTCAAGGAAGCGCCAGTTTCTTCTGCGTACTCCAGGAGAAAAAGGGACTGAAGACCATTAAACATGTCTGGAAAACATCCAAAACAACACAATGATCCTGAAAGAACAAAGATCTCATCAGAAATCTGTTCAAATCTGCCCTCAATAAAACGCAGGTAAAGGTTTCGATTTAATTGTTATTTCTGGCAGTGGACCAAGGAGTAAAACAAAGGCAACTATCGGCAACGTGGAAGAAATGACTGTACTGCGAATCACTCGTCGCAAACCAGTTCCCTAGATGAAGAAATGAGCCAGCGCAAATCCCAGGCAAAAAATCAAGTTGAGGACCCATGAGTGATGCCTGAGCACACCATGACTCCAGGCCCCATCCCCTGCAAAAAGTAACTCCTCATAGGGTGGCTGTGGGAGAAGCCTAGGGAGCAATCTCTCCACAAAATTAACAGTTGTCAAAGTCACAGTATGACCTGCTCCCTTCATTGAATACTTCAAATTTTGCAAAGCTTTTGTGACTATGACCAAAATAATTAAAAAGTGTGCATCAAGATAATGTTTTTATTTTCCACCACTCTAAACAAATTTCCATTTACGTAGCCTGTTTTACCTACCTTAATAATCACAATCCTAACACTTACACGCCAAGAGCTAAACAAAACATGCTCTTTTTCTACTGTCATCTTTTATCACCAGTCCTGCCTACATTCATACTGACGTTTTCAAAATCCATCATAAAAGTTACGTATGTTTCTCCCATAATAGAACATTTTCCTCCATAAACTACGCAGTAATGGAATTAATCTTTAAAGAGGAAGTAAGATTAGGATTTCAAACGACATTTTAGTATAGATTGGAAAAGCTAGGCCACCAGAAAAAGAAGTTGAGGAAAATAAGTGAATTATTTAACAGCATCACTCCAGAAGGAGCTTTACTGCATAACTGTACTGAATAGAGAAGAAATGAATGATCTTCAGCTAGACACACTAAATTAGCACTGTTTTAAAAACGAATTGTAAAGCTTTCCGAAATAAACAAAATCTAAGCTTGTGAGAATCTAAAACACTACAGAAGTGTTGAAAAGTAAGCCACAGATATGCCTACTTACGCAGCCTAGCAAAACCCAGGGAAATTTTCTAGTCCTATATAAAGCGCTACTGACCTGCCCATACTAAAACAATAACAGAAAAAAAGTCCACATGACATTTCGCTGGCCTGTCCATGAAAGGAAAATTATTTTGACATGTAGCACTAGATAGAAGCAGTAGAACAAACCTCTTTTGAAATAGGTAAGGTGGAAAGATCTACCTAGAAAGATGAAGATATTTGCACAATCGTTGGAAGTCATTAATATTGTATTATATTTTTTTAAAGTAAACTTTTTTTCCCATCAATCTTGAGCGTTAGTTCCCTTAGAAGAATTCAAACACAGATCCTTATCCTCCACCGTTATTGCTCATAGATGTCTACGACATTCACAAGGTAACTCCCTTCAACTAAAAGCAGATCTCCTTTTCATTTTGTATAGCGGTCTGGTTTTCCTTCTTATCCAATAAAAATAAAAAGCCCTGAAGATCACAGCTTCTCACAGCCTTTCAGGGGGTCTGATGTCAAAAGGAGAAGGCATAAAGCACGATCTGTCTGTTTTTAAAACCAACAGGCACATTTGCAAACATGGCTCTTTTGCACACGCTAATAACGTGTTAAGACCTTGATCAGCATTTTGCACACAAAAGCACTTGTTCTAACAGAGCAGAAAACAATCCACTTTCACAGAAGCAGAAGAAGAACTGGCTTTCGCTGCTCCCTGGGTAAGCACCATCTCCATGCCATCACTCACAGAAGCCAAGGAAGAAACTGCTCCGGCTCTAATTCCAACCACCTTCCCTTTCAAGAGCCATTTTTGGAAAACACTTCCTAATCCTTCTCTCAATGCAAGAGTGAGTAAATAACTTCTGCCCACCCCCACACCAAGGTGTCCCCTTCACTCCAGAGCCCCTGAGGTCCCAGGGGTGGGTAACGACACTGCGTATGTGTTCTGGACAGCGAGGAGAGTCACGGACTCTACCGCGTTGTGGGAGGCAGCGCCACACTTACATTAGCAGCAGGCTGGTTTTGCAAGGGAGGTTACCACCGCCACGAAAGGGACTGCTCAAGCCTGTTTGGGCACCGCTGCCACTTACCCAACGCTGGCATGGAGCCCTGGTTGAGCACCATTCGTGATCTACTTCGGCTTGCTGAAAACTGTGAAGACTGCAGCAGATTTTGATAGGTTTCTTTTCTGTTATTGAGCTGTAGCCTTCCAGAAGTCGCTTTAATGATCACCCAAGTACCATAAGCAAGGGAAGGCTTTGCAGCTGGGACTGTTGTGGGCTGTGTCCTGGGACACCCAAGTGACTTCACGGCTCGCCAGTGGTAGAAAGGAGAACTTCTCGCTGCCTTCTTTTGGGCTGTGCAGCCCCATCCCCTTGGGCATCCGCTGCACCTCTCACTGCTCTAACCCACTAAGCAGCAGAAAGCCATTCAGCCCTTCCCCTCCCCCCTGAAGTTATTTTTCTGCTGCTTCAGTGAAACGCCCCAACACCAAAATAGCATAAGGTAAGACACAGCGACTGGGAACAGGAACGGGAAAGCAGCAACTCTCCTTTCTTGCTTTCAGTTTTTGTCAGCTGCAGCCTATCTGTTCATTGCTCCTGCTCAAGAAAATAAGTTCCATGCTTTACTCAGCTTAACTGCAGAGGGCTTGCCCTATGTTAAACAAACCGAGGACACAAAGTTCACAGAGTTCATGGCAAAGCACAGCACGCAAACGTAAAAATGGACATACTGGGTCACACCACAGGTCCTGCTAGCCTGTCTCCAACACAGCCTGGAAGCACAGGGCTAGAGAAGAGCAAGAAAAAGACGAGTACCTCTGCGCTTTCCCCCAGGCACCTCTGTAGCCTTCAATATTTTTGGTGGTAGGGATTTTCTTAGCCTGGTGTGATTTGTCCACTGAGCAGTCCCCAGAAGACCTCTTCCCGGAGTTCCACAGGCTTCCCACCCCTGCATGAAGAACCACTTCCTCCTGGCAGGGTCTGAACCTGGCTCCTATGATGTTTAGTTGACTTTCCCTTGGCTCTTACACTAGGAGATGAAAGAGCCAAACCCTCCTCAAGCCACTCATGATTTCATAGACCTCTGCCACATCCTTCTTCAATCCCTCCTTTCCCAGTCATTTGTCACATGGAAGCCATTCCAGCTTTCTACTGACCCGGATCGCACTTCTCCACACTTCTTCTAGCTGCTCCATGTTCTTCCTGAGATGAAAGGAAGGGGAGATGAAACAGTGTCTAGCGCATGTTAGATACGTATGTTAGACAAACCACACATTTAGACATGGCATAATAATGCTCTGTATCTGATTCTTTTCTCTCTTCATAGCATTTGATAAGATTTTATACACTTTCTTTGATCACTACTAAGCACAGTGCTGATGGTTTGATGCAACTAGTATCAGTCTCAAGATCCCACTCCGAGTGGTGACAGTCAACCTGGAGTCCATCACTTTGAATGAAAAGTTCAGACCATTTCCTGCTTCCAGTGCAAATCATCTCACATTTATCTACACCGAACGCAGGTACCACACACTCCACACTATCCTTTTCAGCAGTACCAGGGACTGAGAAAACATGTCACAAATTACTGAAGTTTTAAAATCTTCAAGTTACGTGGATCACTGAAAACGACCCAGCAATAATAACAAATCCTGTACGTGGGACAAAAAAAATCGCTGAAGCGCTCAACTGCAGAGTGCATGTAGGAAAGAGCAGCCATACGAATGGGACAGCACACGTAACAAGGAGCTCCTTTGAGCTTTGATCTTTTAGCTATTTGAAACCACACAAAAGTTGAATGAAAAAGGTACAAGATCCCAAAGGAGTCAGATTCCCCACTTCTCCACGGCAAGCTTCTAAAGTTCCCTTTTTATGACCACCTTCACCAAAATAAATAAATCACTTCTAAGTAAAAAAAAAATGTAAACGGAGGCATTTCACTCAATTCCTTTCATGTCTTTCCACTGCCTTGTCTGGAGTCACATGCTCAGTCCTGACCTTTCCAGATTCTCCTCTCTGCCTCGCCACACTTATTCAGACTATCAAATTCATTTAGTGAAACCATCCTATCCTTTCACACTTGACTCTTTTCACAGACAAGCAGTTCATTTTCATGCAGACCCACTTTTAACTTCAAAAGGTTGCTTTGTATCTCAGCTTCTGACGTCCCTTGTTTAAAACACTTTCAAATAAGGATCTGAAAAGTGTTGTAGCTGGGAATTCTCAGGTCTTCTCCATCCCTCCTCAAAAAAAAAAAAAAAAAAATTCACTATTAAACAAAACAAGAGGCCACACGTCCATTCAGGATTTCTGTCGCTTGCCAGTTGCTCTCGTAGCTCACCCGTGCACAGCCAAGGTCACGGCCAGTGCTCGGAAAACCGAGCCCACGTCTGCCAGGCTGGGTTGGTCTCCTGGAGTTAGTTACTTTTGCGGTGACACGTCTTCACCTTAAGCCTCCTCTGAAGTCATTCGTTTCCACTTAACCACACCGGTTATAGCAAGACAACGCTTCTGAGAAGGTCCTGCAGCATCAGCGGGCAGCATGACAACCTGACAAGCACCCAGCGTCACCCCCTCCAGCAGCTCTGCGCCCCGACCAAAGCCAGACTGCGCGCCCCTCCGCCACGCCAGTAACATGGACGGCTGCCTGCAAACACACCAGCTCCTCACGTAGGCACACACAAAAGACAGCGGTGCAAGTTATCTCACAGCAAGCCAAAATGTTTTGGTTTCCTTCTCGATGGCTCAGGCTATCCCATTTCCCAACGTGGGCACAGAGCAACGCCATGCTGCCCTCCCCTACCAGCAGCACCCAACACCGACAGCACAGCTCATACCGAACCACGAACCCTGTGGTCCGTAAGAAGTACTTTTCAACCTATCTAGAGATGCTTTCGCAACCACGCAAAAAAAATTTAATTGACAAGCAACTAAGTGAAAACATACAGCAGAAAGTCTGCCAAACTTAAACCTTTTAAGCACACCTAGAAACTACATTTGTGTCACAGGAAACTATCGTAAAAACTAATGTAGTGGCTCTACTAATCAAAATATTTTTCACTTTGAGACCACAAATACAGGAGAACGTTTGTTCATAGCTCATTTCAGAACCAAAGTTTAAGAACCATTTTCAATTTGAAATATTTATAACTCAGTAATTTCAGGTGAGAAAAGCATATTGAAAAGAGTAGAACATTGCACTAAATTTCTCATTAAATTTTCCTGTAAAACATTTGAGTCTCCAAAACCTGACTTTTAAGATAATTATGCACAATTTGAACACTCCAAAGTCAGGAATTCGGAGCTGAATCCTGTCCAGTCACTCACAAAACCTGTATGATGAAAACACATTATAATCATGCTCTTTTCTTGCCAGAATAGACAAAAAGGTATTATCAGCATTTTTAAAACCACATTTGAATCTCAAGAGGGTTTTTCTTCTACTAGCTTTTTCTCCCATAAAACTTACCAGCCATATATCTACCAGAATAGCCTCAGCAATGCATACAGAAACATACAAAGTTAAAATTGCAGCAGCTATTTCTTCCTTATTTTCCTCAGATTTTGCCAAGGGTAGGAATTTTAACCTAATCGTAATATGGGGAGTTACTATAGATCTTCAGAAATAGGGCAAGACTGAGTGGTTCAGCATAAACACCTGCCCCCCTCCCCTTGAATCTAAATGGAAATACAACAATTGAAAGCGTCACTGGTTTTACATAAATTTTACTTTCTTACAGGAGACACCACATCAAAACCATAGCAGTTAAAAAGTCAAATCATTTTCCAGCTGACTGCAACACCCATTGAAAAACAAGACCGGTTCAAGATAAAACCATGTCTTTCGTATCAAAATACTGGTCAAGCTGCCGACAAGGAGACAAATGAGTATTTAAACCATCAGTGTACGCTCACATAAAATTAAAAACGATTCTATAGAAAGAAATTAGGATAACCACAATATGCCTTTTCCAGCACAACACTCCATTTTGATTTTTTGAGAAGTTATTAAAAAAAATCGGACCATCTCAGCTTGCAGGAATTTCATTTATTCATTATTGCAACGTACAGTTAATGCAGGAAATTAGATTAGGTTTTGACAAGTCTTTTACACTTTTCAGGGCAGTGTTGCTATTTCTGCTTAGGTTAGTAACTTCATCTATCAGCTAACCTTTACGGTGTCGACAATCCGCAATTAACAATTTTCTCCCTTGCCTCCAATCCCCTACTCGCTGCAGATGATGCCATTGCAGCAACATACGTCCCCAGGTCCTCCCGGGAGCCTGGTTCAGCAACACCCCCAAAAGCGCCCGCCATGCCCCCCATGCACAGCTCCCGCTCAAGATCACACAAGACTTGGCAACAGCAGCAAAACAGAGTAAACTCCAAATGGAGGAGGCCATCACCTAATGAAACATGACTAACGGGACTGCTGACTGTCCAAATATTTAACTGCTCTCAAACGCTGCGGGTCAGGTGGGTTAATCAAATAAACTTGCATATCCTGAGGGATTGCCCATTATTTGTGCTTTCTTTAAGTCCTTACCTGACTTTTGGCTCTGAAAAGCTACTGAGCTCTGAGCAGCTATAAATATTTGCATACAAAACCCAACGAAGCAGATGTCACAGTTCATCATGAGCTGAAAATATGGGAAAGTTCTTCCAAAAGAAATATTTGTGATGAATAACATGACAACTCTCTTCAGCACACAAAAAGCAACACACACTGATGGGAACTGACAACACCTGCACCACGTACCTGAAAATGTAGCCCATGTCATGGCACATAACCACACTGTAAGCAGGAATCTAACACACATTGTCTCTCAAACTTCACCATTAAAAATTATCAGACCAAGAAAATACCAAACTGGATGGACAAAGTAGATGCAAACTGTTTTCAATGTGTAACAATGGAAATGAAAATAAATCTAGGATTAAAACATAGCTTAGTTTCACTGATTTCTAATAGAGTTTGTCTCCATTCAAAAATAATTTATGCACCATTTCAACCTGATAAGAATTTAATTCTAGGTAATAAAGCTTTACAAATTGAATTCAAAGAAAAAAAAAAAAAAACAAACAGCATTTCCCAATTATTTCCAGAGCTCCACAACTATAGACTTCAGCTAAAGGAACAGGGAAAACTGCCACTACAAAAGCAGAGCTGACATACGACCCCTGGATACAGTGGCACTAGCAGGCAGCTATAATAAAAATCAATATTAATTCCACACACTTCTGTTTTGAAAATAAAGCAACAAAATTCCCTCATGCCCACCTGCCAAAGGGACACAACTCAGACCGACTTCGTCGGAGAGGATTTTTAAAGACTTTTTACAGGCATGTAATGGATTCCAAGACTGAACGTGCACGGAATGTTCAGTGAACCAAATAATTTTTATAGATTCCTCGGGGGAGTTTATTTTGTAATTTTAAATCACTCCAAGACCTTGGAATGACAATCTGATTCAGAGGAAAAGAAAGGCTAGTGTTCGTGGGGTGGGGTATTGTGTTTCTTTCAGGGTTTTTCTGAAAGAGGAACAGCTGTGTCTACCATAATTTCTTTCTATGTACTTTAGAAATATCTTCGTTTCTACAAACCTCAAACTTATAAAATTGCTTTCAAAAACATACACTGAGCAATTTTAAAGTTCCTCCCTGCAGAAGTCCTACATCAGCAATTACCGAAAGTTGATCTAACAAAAATTTGGGAGGAATTAAGAGTCAGAAGGAGGCAGCTCGCCTCCTTCAGCCACGGTTGCACAGGTAGGCAACAGTG
The DNA here is from genome assembly GCF_009769465.1 of Tauraco erythrolophus. NCBI lineage: Eukaryota > Metazoa > Chordata > Aves > Musophagiformes > Musophagidae > Tauraco > Tauraco erythrolophus. The sequence continues at coordinate 23,384,870 of NC_141474.1, read as the reverse complement.
TTACAGAACCATCAGGCCCAGATTCGAAACCCCAAACGTAGCATAAATTACATCAGTATGCATATTTCAGATTAACCACCCTCTCCCCTCCAGACCCCTTGAACTAACGCCCACCTTATTAGCGAGGCTTCTATGATGTGACAGCAGATTCGGCACGAGAAGCAACCGGCCCTTTGAGGAGGAAATTTTTCCAGCTGTATGATTAAGTACGCAGGAAAACAAGACGAGGAGCCTCAAGCGCTGCCGTCGTTAGCGTGATTTCAGTAGGATTAGGCAGAGCGCGATGGAGGAAAAGCCTCAGACAATGAGTCCTTTCATACATCAGAAACAAAACCGACCGTTAATCACACCAGCGATTCAGTTTCTTCCACTAATTCCTAATCAGACATCAACAAATAAAGTGAAACACTTATTCTTGTTTTAATTCTATGAAATAAACACAAGTGAATGGAAGTGCTCAGCCCACGCTGTAAAAACACCGTTGCCCCTCCACCTCCCAAGGAACGGGGAGCTGCGAGACGCACGAAGGGTTGAGAAAGGAGGTCTTCCATAAAACCCATCCACAGAGAAGTCCGGAGCAAAAGATTTAGAGGAGTGCTGCATTAACAAGCGAGAGAAACTTCAAAGCCAAGAGATGAACTCAGTCGAAACCCTCCTCTGTACAAAAGAGACCTTGAACCACAGTCATTAGAAAAAACATCTGGTGCGCCGCTTTGATTTTCAACACTAGTCATTGGACAGAAACAAAACATCATCTTTTTTTTTCTCCCCAAAGCAGCAAATAATTGCAAATCCACTTCTACATATAACCTATCATTTATCACCTCATCAGTGACTGCTTGAGTCTGATGGAATTAAACACTCAAGTCAGGCTGTTTTTGTTAAAAGCAATAATTACATTGTTACTAGAATATACAATTAGGTAATAAAAAACAAAAAGAAATCTGCCTAGCAATATTTTTTATGCACTCTCACAGCAATATTACCAGACTGGAAACAAGCAACATTATAATAATTTAAAAAAAAAAAAATCCACTTCCACCGAAGTATAGCTACTTCTAATTTAAAACTTCACCCACAGGCAAAAATACATAAATGATTAGCATTATAGTGTTTATTTTAATTACACTGTGCAACAAGAATCCAAGAGGCTGTTAACTCACTTCAGATATGAAGAAAGCCAGTATCTGAGAGCTCATCCTTCATTCATAACCCACACAGTATTGTCAGCCCATTCGATGGCCTAAATGCCAAAACTCAGAACATCTGCATTTCCCACAACATTCAAAACCAACATGGAACAGAAGTATCAGCTCAAAATATTTTTTTTTTAAAAAGAAAAAAGAAAAACAGGAGGTCAGGAGATCTTTCACCTGCTCCTTGTAGACAATGTGTAAGAGCATCAAAAACTCACTGGTCTTCAAAGCACAACTCTTCAAAGTTTAATAAGGTTAAAAAAAAAAAAATACTGCTCTAATTCAAAGTTACATTTACAAACGCTTTCCAGGAACGTAACTGCTGTGCAATGTATTCCTTAACACCATACAATTCACGGTGCCTGCCCTGAACACCTAATGATCTAAGCAAACAAAACACAATTCACTATTTCTAGTGTATTAAAGATGTTTTTCATCACTGCAGTCACGCTGTTGAGTCCAATAATCCTGTGCAAGTCATTTTAAGACGAACATTTGCCCATCTATCTAGATGGTTTTGGCCAATGAAGACGCCTTTGATCACCCTTCAGAAAAAATAAATCCTGTTCTTAGAAGACACCCAGCTCTCTGACACCAGGGTGGGGGATCATTAGAAGAACATGACAGCCTGCTGCCATGTAACCCTTCAGAACTCTCCCTTCTTATAATTATGCTCCTTATTCCGTCCACGGACATAAGCAAGAGATTGGCACTGAGGTATTACCGCAGCACACTTTATTATGTTGTTGTTCACAAAGAAAAGGTGTCAGGCACAGAACACAGCCAGAGCCGAGCACCATTACGGGAAGCAAGAGCTCGTTGCTGTAGAGCTGCTGGAGTTTTCTCTCCAAGAGCACAAGTTACACCTCCGTGCACTTCGGCACCGAGGGGAAAGGGGCCACTCCCATCGCAGCCTCGGCTGCAGACCCGGGTAGCCGGGGAAGTCGGCAGCAAGAACAGAACCGCGGAGCGCGACTGTTGCTGTTGGGAGGCAGACATCTCTGCAACGGACGGTTCCTGCCCGCTTGAACGCAGGGGCTGCGAGAGCCCACGCTTGCTTCAGACTCCTCCAAAATCCGGCTTCGAATAACAGAAAGCTACGCTGTGCATCAACCCAAAAAAAACAGTGAAAATCATGGCCATGCTACAGGCTTCCCATGAGCTCTTCCCATCCCTGACCTGTCTGGGTGAAGAAGCAGGATCTGGCACCTACAGACCATGCTAAGATGACTCCTCTGCAAAGGGACAGACTTCAGGAAATTAGGCTAATGGAAAGGCTATTCTAAAATGCCTTTTTTTGAGCCAAAAGACTCCAAACTGGTACTTTACTGTAACTCTACACCCAAAGCACAAAGTGTAGTTTTATAGGCTCCAAAGATGTAGCAGAATCCAGAGAAAATTCAAACCAACAAGAGCAGCAACTCTGTTTGCAGTAGACGTCGATCTCACAAGCATATTGAAGGTGACAAAGTTTCCTTCAAAAGTTTATGATTCTCCATTCATGTCAAGAGGCAGAATTAAAGCAGTACCTCTACAATCTGCTGAAATACTTGTCTCCCTAAGTGTAATTCGTCAAGTCTGCACTTACTAATTGGAAGCTACCCAGGAACCAGGCTATAGTGAGGAGACAGCTAATATCTAAAATGCACGTTCAAAAACGCACGCTTCCTCCTCCGGTTAAAGACAAGTTTACGAGTACTTTTTTACCCCATAATAACGCAGGGATTAGAATACATAAGACTGTAAAGGAATTTTGGCAGTGCCCAAGTACAGTCTCAACAAAACCAATGAGAATATATATTACAAAATTATTTCCACACCTTCTAGTTCATAGGTTTAAGAGGCTAATTTTCATTGTTTATGGTAATTATGTTTCATATTTCACTGAACTTTGATATGGAAAATGTATTATTGGATTTTGCGTGCATCTTCTAGTCAATTTGTGTAATCTTTTAAATTCTGTATTACAAGTATTTAAAATACAATGGACAGTACATTCATAAATTACAGGTTTTTCCTTAAAACAAGGGAATTATTATTGATTCCGCAACAACTAAACCTTTGATCAAATCTGGTGAAACAAATGTTACTTAATAAGATATAAACAAGCGTAACTCCTTTGTATGTGAAGAAAATAGTAGTTTATAAAAAGATAACAACACCATTCAAAAACAAGAGGTCACTTTTTCCTCCTCGTCCTATCTCATGCCTTCCAAATACTTAACACGTCAACATCTTCTTAACACAGTGTCCAAAAGCATCCTTTTTACCACTTCTCCTTCAACGTAAAAGATGAGAAGCACAATATCTGCCAGGTTAAAAAAAAAATATATATTTTTTCAATATATACCCTAAAATCCAAACACTAGACTAGCCTTTTTCATACTTCTCAGATCTAATTTACCTTCCCAGTTAACAGTCCTATCAAAATACACAGAATCATTTACATTGGAAAAGACTTTTAAGATCATGAAGTTCAACCGTCAGCCTAGCACCGCCAAGTCCATCACTAAACCATGTCCTTAAGCACCATATTTACACGTTTTTTTAATACCTCCTGGAATGGTGACTTCCCTGGGCAGCCTGTTCCAATGCCTGACAACCCTTTCAGTGAAGAAATTTTTCCTAATATCTTAAGCCTTCCCTGGAGCAACTTGAGGCCATTTCCTCTTGTCCTATCACTTGTTGCTTGAAAGAAGACACCAGCACCCACCTCACTACAACCTCCTTTCTGGTAGCTGTAGAGAGCAATAAGATCTCACCTCAGCCTCCTTTTCTCCAGGCAGCTCTTCATCAGACTTGTGCTCTAGATTCTTTACCAGCTTCGTTGCTCTTCATTGGTGTTGATATAACAATTACCAAAACTCCTCCAGAAAGAGAGCCACACAATCATCCCTCTTTCATCCCTATTCAAAAAACCTCTAGAAAAATAATGGCTTTTCCAAAACATTTTAAGACCTAATTTTGTGAGGAAATCTAACTGAAGAATGAAGTACCATCCCAAGAATAACTTCCCGCTCCTGAAGAGAAAAGAGGTATTACAAAGCTCAAGTGCCCGGCTGCCTTCAGCAGCGAGGATGACACACGAGAGAAGCATCCATACACTGGAGGGATAAAAAAGCAACGGCGCTATGCGGATCTCATAAAATAGAACAGATGTGATCCTTTGAATACACACATGCAATTCAGAGTCAAACACTACACTTGCAGGAAAAAAAAAATAAGAAAGAGAGGCCTGTGAAGCCAATAGATAATTCCTCACCGTGGTCAAGCACATGCATGTTTTGTTTGGTTTCAAGCGATGACGGGATTTTCCAGCGCTGCTTTTAAAGAGCAACGCCACATGCCCAGCCTTCACATTTTTTCTCTGTTCAATTTCAACTGACAACTCCAAACTATAAACTTCTTGAGCCAATCTAAATAATTCCTCTCCTTCTCAGTAAGGCTGGAAGAAAGTACTTACCCGCTTGCCAGCTGCAGCTGAAATTTTGTGCCAAGAAATAAATGTCTTTTGGTCAGGTTGTAAACTGGAAGCTTCTGTGCCTGCTGAAGGACAAGAGTAAGAGCGGGACCACCCCATCCCTTCCCAAATTAATGGTATTGCTGTATTTCAGCTACACAGTGGATTGCACTTAATGAAAACATCTAAACAGAGCTACTTCCTCCAAGTACTGAGCCTGGGCATTAAAAGACACTTTCGTCAATTTTGCTCTCAACCAGGCGTTTTATGTACATTGCTTCCATCCTCTGCTCCAAAAATCCTAACTTACCTCTGTATTTGTGATCTTTAGAAAAGTTGTCAAACTATTATAGACTCCTTGAAGGAGCAAGACCTGTTTCATCCCTTTTTTCCCTCAGTAAGGCACAGGCATTGAACAGCAAGCACTCCAGCTTCCCTTCCTTAGCCTCTTTTCACAGCCTGAGGAGGCTCTGACCTTCCTACAGAGAGTAAAAACACTTGCAGACACTGGTCACTACAGCTCCCCTGAACAACACAAAGACCGAGGACATGCGCTATTTCTTCCTCATTGCCCAGAAAGACAATGACTAACAGAGAGCAGAAGGGACAGGCTTAGTGGCAGAATGGATTATGGCTAAATTAGAAATTAAAATAAGAGGTTGTGAAGACTTTAAAATCTTCCACCTAGGGTTGAGTGGATACTGGGTCCCCAAGCTTTGCAGGCTCGGCTTCCCCACAGGAGTTCCATCAGGCACCCCAGCATCCAGAGACATACAGATGAGACACACAACAGTGCAAGACCCTGATACCTCCACTGCACCATCTTCCCTCTCCACCCAGTCACAAAGGCTTTCCAACCACAAGATGTTACTGCCTGTTTAAGTGTCCTGATTTTTTGGGGGCTCTCCAAAGCTTTATGAAGCTTAGAACAATAAATCACAATCACAAAGTCAAAGGCAAGAATAAAACCTGTGTTACTGCAGCGGAAAGCAGTCTTTTCCTCTTTAACCTACAACCATTGGCCCCTTTCCCATCCTGAACATCATCCCGTTTTCATTTTGGCAGCGACCTGAATTTTATATTCACAAAAATATTTCCTAAAATTCTGCAATACCAGTTAGAAACTCAATACAAATATGTAAAGATGAATATGTATACTGCTAAAAAACAAGTACCCTCTCCTACAGAAAACAAAAATAGAACAAATGCCAGTAAACGCACATAAACAAATCACAATGAGGTACATTAAAAGAAACAAATGTCTCAAGACATGCATCAGTAACATGAACTTGGTTTTTAATATACAGAGTAGTTACGTCTCTATCATCTTCACAAATAGAGCCAAGCAGTGCTTGTTCCCTTTGCTCATTAAAGCTCTACAACTGGTGCCTCCTGTATGCCCACATGTACCATTTCATTAAGCTCACTTGACATTAGATGAAGAAAGAGTACAAGAAAATTGCATATTCCCTGCCTAAAGTAAACTTGTCATTTAAACCTTGTGTATAGATAGAATTTGATACAGCACTGGTGCAGTGAGTCATTCGTCAGTTTTAGAGTTCGTACGACAGTATTCTTACATATGTTTTGCAATACTTTCCAGTTAGCTACCGCCCCACATAATTATAAGTTTTTACTGGAAAGGAAGCATACATTTGGGATTTGAACACTGCACTAAGGTCTGCAGAAATGAAGCTTACTTTTACGGTCAGATTTTGAACAAAAGTAAACCCGTGTAAGAAGCCCTCACGAACTGTGAAAGTGAACCTCACGAAAGGTGAAAGTGAAGGCATTGCTTTTAAAGGAAAGTAACCAACGATGGTGAGCATCGCAAATATTTCTCAATGAATTCTCCCAAACATAAACATAAGCAACTGACGTGTCAGATTTCTTCAAAAGCTGTCTCTTAGCTACGTAAGTTAAAACTGCATTCATCCAAAACGCTATATAAAACATCCAATAGCTATTACGAGCGCTTTACTTGAAAACGATAGGAGACATTACATCCTTCTGTACTGGGCTGAGATAACACATGAAAACTTTTCCCTACTATCTTACCTTCGCCTTTGATTTTTAAGTTGCGTAACAGACCTGAGTAATTTAACTCTCAACCCTGGCTTCTAAGAGGCACTGAAAAAACTCACTGAAACAGAAAGGTTTGTCCGGGTTAATACTTCTAACAAGATCAGCTCAGACTCTCGCCTGGCGGCGTTCAGCTCACTCCAGTGCTTTGTAGGGAAGTTTGCAGTTCTTCAAAAGGCACAAGTCCCGACTTTAATTTGCACACAGCCACGCATTTACTGTTCAGGTAGACCTCTTCAGCCAGCTTTTTTAAGCTGGTTGTTATTGTTATTACCCCTTTCTACCATCTGAATTCAAATCAAATGCATCTACTGAGCTGTAGATCTCTTGCTACCTGATAAAAAGCTGAAGAGAAAAAGTACCCTTTGCACATAATTAAAGTTAGCTGGTTAAGATTCGAGAACAGGCAGCAACAACCGTGGGTTTTTTCCTCCAAATTGCATATACTGTGACCTGCAAGAAACATTTTCTGCTTAAAAGTAATACTTAAATGGAGATCTATGGCTGAATGTTATCACAAGGATTGCACTTACTTGACAGTCTGCTATTAGCCAACTCCATTATCGCTATTTGCAGTTTTAAAATGTACAGATTCAGAAGTAACTGTACAAAGCCTCCATTACAAGCGGATTTATGGAAAGCCACAGCAATAATCATCCTCATTAAGCATATCTTCCCACAGCCCTGCATTATGCGGACACAAAGAGGAAAACATTTCTTCTCCGTTACCCACAAACTTAGATCTTTCTCCTTATAATCACAAGCTTTGACTGTCTTCTCTGCTTTTGCCAATGACAGTTATCTCACGTTCCCAAAAAGCAGGACTCAGTTTAAAAAAAAAAAAAAACACAACACCTGCATACTTCTCAATCCACAACCAAACACAGACACAATGTAAGACAGCTTCTACTTTGATTTTCCAGAAACTGACATCTTCACTGGCAACGTGCATGAGAGTAAAACGTTGTCTGTGGCTTCTACTATTTTGTTAACAGCCCCAACCAGTAATTTGTCCAAGGCATATTTATGGACACACACACACAAAGAAAAGGGCAGATGCCAATATTTGTAACTAAGCTGAATTCTAAAAATCTCTTGAGCTGAAGTGATGTGTTAACTCTTTGGCCATAAGCTGTTTTAACCCCTTCAGGTGTATGGTCCTGCGGCATCCTGTTTCAATGACCAGGACACATACCAGTGACGTAGCCTAAGAAACTTGCACGTTAAGTGGTCGGTTAGAGGCAGAAACTGAGAACTCAAATAATCCAACATTGTCACCCGCCACACATCCACATCACAAACCAGCTGTTTCACCATGCAGGTTTTACTTCTTGCTTTCAAAGTTCAGACTGCTGATCACACACTTCAACGTATGGGTATCTATTACCTCTCTGTCCTCAGCCCCACAGCGAACCACCACGGCAGAAATAATAAAAATCAGGATTAAAGTACACTTGCTCCCTCCATAAAAACATTCTCGTGAGCCACATGTTTCCTGTATTATTTTAAGGAGTGTGATGGACTTTATTTGGAAAGCTGTTTTGGAAGCCACACTGGCAGGCTTGGAACAATCACCCAGTAGTCAGACACGGAGATAAGTCATTCACAGCACCGGACCTTAGTAATCTCAAATTAAATTTGGCATTTCTCAAACATTTACCTTGAAAAATGAACAAAAGAGGTTACACAACCAGCGTAAGGAAACTCTTATTTGCTCGCCGTCCCTGCTCAAGTTAGCCGCCTTCAGAGATCTCTAAACCAGCAAATATTCAACGTAACTTATGTTTGAAGTTTTGATTATCCAGTCATCTTCACACTAAATCACTTTTTATAGCTCAATTCTACACTTGACAAGGGAACATTTTATTTGATACTGACAATACAGATTCATTTGGTTACATCTGAAACAAATACAAAACTCCAAAACGCTCTGAAACAGCTGCCCCAGTCAGTCTCCTGGAAACAGAGCACATCTTTTCTACAGAAGAGGTCTGTGGGAACAGACCTTTGTTTAACAGCAAGGAAATACATTCTTTCATCAAATTTAATTTACGCCAGGTATTTGAACTGCTTGAAGTTGGGTCTTAAACAGTTTCTGGGTGCCGAAACCACCAGGAAAGCAAACACGCCCGTTTGCAGCATTCGGCTTCAGCCTCAACTCCCGCACGCCGCAGGCTGCCCGCTCCCACCCCAGCGCCCCTCCACGCGAGGCCGGCACTCCCGGGCGTCCCGCGGGGGAGAACCGCCCTTCCCCCCGGGCACCCCCCGCGGCTCCCGACCAAGCAGGCGGCCCAACAGGTTGCGGGGGCGGCTGCGGAGCAGGATCTGGCCCCGGGGAGGCTGCACCCGCGATCCCCCGGGAGGGCGGGCGGTGGAGAAGGGGGTGACCTCCTCCCCCGCCCCGGTTTTGGAAGCCCGCACCCCGGGCTCAGCGGCGCAGCTCCCCGCCCGCTCCCGCCGGGGGCCCTTTGTTCTCGCCACCCAAGACGCCGCCGCCCGGCAGCCCCGCGCTCTCCCAGGCGGCGGCTCGCCCCACCGGGGGTGGGGGTGGAAGCGCGATCTGCCGCCCCCCGCCCGCGCCCCGCTGCAGCGCCCTCCCTCCTCCCGGCGCGGAATGGCCAGCGGCAGCCGCGGGGAAACGCTTCGAGCCGTTGCCGATCGCGCCGCGCCTCCCCGCACGGCGGAGGCATCGCGCCCGGGACGCCCCGCGGCGCTCGGCGCTGCGCCCCGCGGGACACGACACCCGCACCCCCTCCCGCGAACCCACGGACGGAGGACCGCCCGCCGGGGCTGCCCCGAGCGCCGCAGCCCGCCGGGAAGGTCACGCCGCGGCGGCAAGCCCCGCGCCCCCGCCTCGCCCCCAGCACCGCGGCGCAGCGCCGGCAGGTGCCGGGCTGCTCCCCGCCGAGCCGGGGAGGCCTCGCGGGATGCAGCCGGCGGCTACCAGTCAACCGTGTGGAGGCCCCGCGGGGCAGCCGGGGCGGCGGCGGGGCCGAGGCAGGCGGAGGAGCCGGCGCTCGGGGGCGCCGATCCGCGGGGCTCAACAGGCGGCGGAGTTTGGCGGCTCCCCGGGAGCCGATCCCGCCACGCCGGGAGCGGGGCGCGGAGCTAAGGGGAAAAGCACGGCGGCCGAGGCACTTACCAGGGCTCCGGGGCTCCGCCGCCCGCATGCTGCCTCCGAGCGCCGCGCGAGAACCCGCTCCACTCCCCGCCGACCGCCCGGCGGCTCCGCTCCGCTCTCTCAGCCTCAGCCTCAACCGCCGCGCGGGACCGCGCTCCGCGCGCGCCGCCGCCAGCCCGCCCCCACCGGGGCCGCGCGCCGCGCCCGCCCCGCCGCCAGCCCGCGCCGCCGCGCCGCCACCTGCCGCCCGCGGGCTCACCTGGGCTGGGCTGGGCCCCGGCTGCCACGCTCGGCCCCGCAACGAGGCGCGGCGCTGCTCCCGGCCGAGCTGCCGCTCCGCTCCGTTCCACTCCACTCCACTCCACCGCGGCCTCCGCTGCGCTGCCGCCCGCCCTGCCCGCCAAGTCGGCCCGCAGCCGGCGGGCAGGGCCCGCCCCGGCCAGGTGTGGGCGGGGGCGGGCGGGGGGCGGCCCGGCGGGGCGGAGGAGGGCGCGGCAGCGGCCCGGGGCGGGCACTCGCGCGGCGCCGCCGGAAGGACCCGGCCTGGCAGCCGGGGGGCCCCGCGCTGCCCTGCCGCCTTCCCCGCCGGCGCGGGGCCAGCCGCCCGGGGGCCCGCGGGAGCTCTGGAGCCCTGCCGTGCCTCGGAGGAGCGCCCCTCGCTTGCGCCCTGTCCCTCCGCTCGTCAGCCCCGGTCGCTCTGCCCGTTGGGTGTCGGTCGAGACCCGGGGTCGCCCCGGGGCCACCGGCGGGAGGTGGAAGCGGTAAAGGCAAGGAGCGCCCGAGCCGAGCCCTCCCCACCCGGCCGCGGGGTCTCCACGGCCGTGGTGGCGGCGGGTGAGCGCCACGCTGAGACCTGTTGCGGTTTCCGATCGGTTCCACCGCGTTGTGGGTGCTGGGAGTCGTTTCAGCCCGCGCAGCCGGGCAGCACGCTGCTGCTGCTCCGGCTCCTGAGCGACTCCAGTCCTGTCTCCTTCCCCGTCCGGTGCTCTCAGGGAAGAAATAAAGAAACTGAAGGGGGGGGGTTCTGCGGCCTTTTTAGGTGGTGGAAGGGCGAAGGCAGTCAGCTGCACCGGCCGTGTCGGTGCTCCCCGGCTCGGTGCCCAGCCCTTCCTGGGCGCTTGGGTTGCGTCAGCGCGGGCAGCACCGCGCTGCTCGGCGGTTTCGCCCGGCTGCCGTTCCCTGCGCGCTGTGCTGGGAGCGTGCTGGCGCTTCCCTCCGCATGTTAATTTTTTTCCCCACAGTGGTCTCCAGGATTTCTCCTCGTGCGTGGTAACTGTTCCTTTGAGGATCTCTTGCTGTTGTCCTCCCATGTCCGTTTAGCCAGGGTGATGTAAGAGCCCAATAGTTTGCAGAGGTTCTTCCTCTGCCCCAGCGCGGTGCCTCAAGCACTCTGAGGAGCTATGGGCTTCACATTCCTGAATGCGATGCCCGGCCCCTCATGCATCGCTCAATTCTGCCCTAAACTGAGCACCTGAAGCCAGTCTTACACCTCTGCCACACGGCAGGAAGCTGTGGCACTGAGGCTTTCAGCCTTTGATTCTGGGGGTATTTCCCTTCCTGCTCAGTGCCCAAATGTTGCTGAAAAAACAGCCCTTCTGTGCATCACACAGCGAGGCCGTGGAGCTTAGAGTAAGTGGTGCTGGCCGAGTGCCATGCAGCACTGCCAAAGTGCCCATGGGCTCCACTCTCCGTGTTAAAATTTGGATCTGCTTCAGAATGCTCCAGAGCGCAAGACCACGGGGAAGCTGGGAGATCCCTACTCCAGAGCAGGGATTCACGGAGCTGCCAGAGCTGTTACCCCAGCTCGTACAGCAGCTGTGTTGGCAAGTTTAACGTGGGTTGTGTCAACCTGACCCCTGTTCATTTTATGGGAAAGCAACAAGTTTTTGAACTTTGCTTGAAAAACGGAAGATTTGTGGCTTAATGCTCCTTCGCTCGTGTTGTCAGATGCTTAAGAACTTTTGAGTGGAGACACTGAAATGTTGGGCCAATCTATGGGACAGATTTTTAAGATACTTTTAGACACTTAAAGGTGCGGGTTCCTAAAAACACCTTCAGAAATCTGGATTCATGTGCTGACACAGAGCTGCCTCATAAACTTTCGATGCCCTGCAGCTTCTAGCCAAGACTTGCAGGTAAATGATTGTCCCATGGGCGTAAGCCATTAATCATCTGAATCACAAAACAAAGAGTTTTCACATACAGCTACCACCTAAAACTCTGTATTGTTCACCCAAGCATTCTGTCCCTTGATGACGTCAAAACGTGGAGGGCTATGAATAGTGCAAGCCCGACAGGCACTGGTGCCTTGTGCTTCACTGAGTACGGGGTGGCCAGTTTTTCACCCCTTTACCTGTCTGAGGACTCGCAGTCACGGGACACTGCTCCTCAAAGCAAAGGATCGACTTCAGCAGTTCGTGTACTACTGGATACACTGGCATGTTGTCACCAGAGCTGTATTCTGGGAGGAGGAGTATGAGAGTCCTAAAGCCCTGAGTTTGATCCACCAGTTTGTATATAGCACCCCGTTGTGTCATCTCAGTAGCTCTCGTGGCTCCAGCCTGCCCCGCCGTTTCAGTGGTAAGCTTTTCGGAAGGCAAAGTCTTGGTGTGTATTTGCAGAACCTGACTTGGAGGTCACTGCTTCTGGTAGCTCTTCCTTCCCTTTGATCCAGCTCTTCAGCACAAACGTACACACCCATATACTTGTCATGTGTGCCACTTGCTAGCCAGCTAGCGTATAGATACTGTGGGATGGGTTTTGCTTTCCTTTAACATAGTAAATTGGTATAAAATCAAAAGACTGGGATTCTGAATTTTTAAAGACTTGTCAGAACAACTTCCCTTCTCATTTCAGGTGTTGCTAAACTTGCTCAATACTCTGGATTGAATCTGTAAGCTGCAGAGCCTGTCGGAAGCTCATCCTTTCTCCAACTGTTTTTCTCTTTGAAGGAGTAGCTTGCTGATGACTTTTTCTCACCTGATTTTATAGCAATTGTCAATTGTATTGTCAGGTCTCCTGGTCTGATTCACAAGTGCCTAGTGCAATGCTCGACTTGGTGCTCATGTAAGATAATATGTCTCCATCTGTAGATCTGCTTGACAGCACAGCTTGAGGACCATATGGCCATGACTCTGACTGCCCACCATTTTTTCAATATTACCCCCAAGACTCTTTCATTTCCTTTGTAAGACAGGATTATTAGAATACTCTGTTTTGCTCCAAATAATAATAGCAAAACAATCTGTGTTGCCCATTTCTGTTCTTCTCCAATTGAAGGAAATGCAGCCTTGGAGAGACAGCCGTGATGATGTTTCGTCGTCCCCAGCACTAGGTTGTCTGGACTGGGGAATCTTTAAGCTGAGGATGACAACTTACCTGTAATTTTGCTTTACTAAGATTGTACTCAATTGAAGAAATAAAACCCTGTGTTGTAATAAAAACCAGTCACAATGCTGAAGTGATACTTACTTCTGTTTCCTGGCCAAGGCCGGTAAGTTTCCTGTTCCTCTGGTACCTTTCTGTAAACTAGGTACAAGTGTCTTTCCCTTTCTGCATCATTCATCTCGGCTGCCTGACCAGCTCTGGTGAGGATACGTGCTCTCTCTTACTGCGGCTTTGCATAGTGCTTAGCACAGTGAAGCTCCCTTCTTGATGCCCTAGAGGTCCTACAAAGTACATTAACATAAGTAATGATTCTCATCATTCATTTACCACCTTCTCCTCATAGTAAACCAGAAAGGTAAGTTCACTGGGGGAAAAAAACAACCAACAACCAAAAAAAAAAAAGCACCACCTGACAATTTGTTCGTGGTGCATAAATAGATTTTGGACTTTAAATGAGAAAAGTTTTCTGCTCCTGACTGAATAAAATGTGACAGAGGAAGGCCCTGGGAATGCTGGTCACCGAGACTGAAATTGAAATGACCTCCTACGTCTGCTAAGGGCCGAAATCTGGAGTACTAATGGCAACTGTCCCATGGAAGACTGAAATGCAATCGCTTGTTCGGAAAAGCAGACTTAGAGATGAGTAATTCTCCTCTGCAGCATGGTCTTCATGTGTTCAAGCCCCCAAGATATCAGCTCTCTGTCCTTTTCTAACCCGAAATGAATGGCAATGGAAAGAGTAAAATACACCCTGTACATGTTATCTAAAGAAAACAATATGCAAAATACAGTGTGCTTGCTGCTGGAGTGGTCTCTGCTCCCCTCTGCGTTTCCTGCTGGAGTTTGCCTCTCGCTGTGTTTCTTTGCATGCATTCTTGTCTCTGAGAATCCATGTTTTTCTGGCTTTCATTGCGATGACATCTGTGCTCAGCCAGTCCAAGAATTGGTCTGATGGTCTTCAGCTCCGATCCTTTATGCTTTGGCAGACCACAGGCTTCCAGGCTGCAAAATACAGGCTGTCAAAGAGATGGAGAGGAGCACTAATCACACTAGTATTTGAGCACTTCCTAAGCTAATATATTTATCCTCACAGGATTTCTGTGAGGTAGGAAATTACTACTGTCCCCCTTTTAGAGATGAAAACCAGATGCATGCAGAAGCTAATTGACTTAGCTAATGTCGCACAGGAGCCGGTGGCAGAGCAGTGAAATGAGATCAGCCGCTGGCCCCAGTGCCGTGTGCCGGAGGACAGGTCGCCTGAAACGGTTTTGAAAGCCCAGTCGGTGCCCACAGGCTTTTATAGCCCTCTGGAAATGCAAAGCAGGAGCTTTCAGATCATGGCAACCCAGGAAGGAAGGGACGGATTTGCACTCAGATCCAAGTCAGGCAGCGGCAGCAATACCAGCCTGGCCCAGGTTTGCAAAGTGACTGGGCTTTCGTACTTGCTCTGGAGAAGAAGCATTTTTTTTCTCCTGATGACTGCTGAGAAGTAATTCCTGATATTGGATCAAAGCTCTTGGCTGATATCAGCCTTGTCAAAAAATCCATCTGGGGGCTGAGAGCTCCCCTCCTCTCTTCCACACCAGTGAAACTGGGACTTTCTGGAAACAAAATTTTGGCCCAGCCCTTCTTGGGTTTTTTCATATTAATTTTGAGTCCTGTTTCCTTTTATATTTAGTTTTGAGAACATACTGAAAGCATTTTAAAAGAAGCCATGAAACAGTTAAGAAAATACTGGCAGCTCTGTTCAGAAACCTTAAAACCAGTTCTGTTTTAAAACTTCAGGTTGGGTTGTACATAGGAGATGAGGAATGCCACTATACAGCTTGTGTGTACAGGAGTGGGGTTTGATTAAATGCTTGTCCTTATAAGCATTGAGACAGGAAAGGGAGTGGCATTGCCTTATCCTTGCAGCAAATTTATAGACCTTGTTAGCGAGATTCAACTTTTGTGCTGACTAAACTTTTCCACACCCTCTTTCTGCAATAAAAATCCACCTCAAATTTTCAGCTCACAACTAAGTAGCAGATGAAGTAATGCCACATGTTTCACATTAAAGCAAGGCAAGTATCCTGAAATATTCTTCCCAGACCCAAAAATGTTTCTGCCCAAATGGCTGCTCCTCCCTCAGAGAACTCTGCTTCTTACCAGCTTTTAATATTTTGTAGGATTGCAGAGCTAGTGCTCTTCTTTGACAGTATCGTTGACTTCAGGTCTGATTGCAGGATGGATTCTGCCCTCAGATCTGCGTGCAGCAGCACCCTCTGACAACAGCCACCTGAGATAAGGTAATTCAGAGTGCAGAGACAGTAAGCGTAACTGGGAAAAGGATCACCCTGACAGTGGCTCATCGGCAACAGGTGACAGGCAGACAGGACAAATATATTGGATCGACTTTTATATCCCCAAAGGAACTGACATGATTGATGTTTACCAAATTTTCTTTTTAATTTGGAAGATCGGATCAGAAATTCTCAAGGTGCAATAAATGGGGAGTGCTGTATTCTTACCTCAGTGTTTGAAAAGGTGAAGACGATAAAGTATTGCCCCCACATCGGATAAACTCAGCCTTTTGTGTGCACACGGCAAGAGTGACCTCGGAAGGGTCACGGGAGCCCTCGGCACAGCACGGTTACTATAGCTCCACTCCACAGCTGGGGTCTGCAAAGAAATCAAGCAGAAGAATTTGGGTACTCCGGTCTTCTACAGCAATGCACAGAGGAGGGGTTCAGGGCCTGCCCAGCTGTGTGTGTGAGAGCTGGCATCTCCTGGTTGAAGTATTGCAGGTGCCAGAGCTGGCCGAGTGCGACAGGCAGCCGTGAACTTGGCAGAAGTGGAATTTCATGGCTGAATTATACTTATTCTTCTTACAGCCAACAGTGAATTTTCTCAGTGTGAAGCTCAGCATTCGAGCTCTGTGCAGGGACCAGGTTGCAGTGGCCGATCCATGTGAACAGCATGGGAATGCCACGGTCCTGGGGAAGGTGGCAGCACTGTAAAGTGTGACCGTGGTGTGATGAACTCCTCAGGTGGTGGGTACCAGCGTGGAGCAGCGGTCCTCCTCCGGTCTGCGGGACTAATCCTTGCAGTGCTCATGGGGCAGGACTCACACCCAGGAAGAGGTCAGAATGAGGGATATATGATGCTTAATCTCATAAGCTTGAAAAGGACTTGAATGCTTCCCAGAATTTTGCTACACTATTGAGGGATGTGCATGCATTATAGAAAAAAATGGAAGCGATCCTCTAATGATTTTCTTTAATTCATTCCTTCTGCCACCCCCCCAAAAAGAGAAAGAACCCAGCAGGAACCAGCTGTCTTGACAGGTCATTTAAAACAGCTTTTGTAAAAGTAGATTTGTATTTTATGGCTTAATATTTTAGAGGCTGGTGACTGGTTAAACTTCTTTCAGCACCAGCACCTCTTGCTTTGGGCTCCAGCCTTCAAATAAGTCACCGGTTGTCATGATTTACTGTGTATACTATGGGACAAGTGCAAGATTTTGACAAGAAAAGATATTTGGGTGTTATTTGAGGAGACACGGGGAAAGTCACTTAGCTCAGTGTTTATATAGAATGGCTTTCTTGTTTCAGAGGTCACCTCTGTTGGAATAACAGGTGCAGACTTCAGACATCAGCTGCAAAGGCTGTTTTGTGCATCAGGGAGGTTATAGCTTTTCGTATTAAAGACAGTCAGAATTTCAGGGAATAAATTTTACTTAAACTTAACTAACCTTTCCATCACGATTCCAGCAGAAAAGTGCAGCCCGTAAGCATAGCAATTGCTTTCGTGGTGATAATACCGGTGTCTCTTCTAAAGGCTGTTCCCATTAAGGTGTTCAGAGAAATGGATATGGAAACCTGTTCCTGAAAAATGTGTCCCAACTTTGAAGATGACTGGCTGTGAGTTTAAGTAAGAGCAATAAAGTGGGTGAGGAACAGGCTATAGACACGGTACAGACTTTGTTCAAACTTGGGAATAAAGAGTTTCTGCTGTGCTGTTCAAAGTGTGGGAGAGTTGGCTTCAGCAGTCACTCTGCAAATATTAGAGTGGTGTTTGGGTTTGTTTTCAAAAGCACCTTGAGATGGCATTTCTCCAAAACTGAAGCTTTAGGCATGTTCAGCAAACGAAATGGGCTGCCTGGGCATTCCTGACCATCTCTTGCCTGCGCCACAGGCCCTATGGAGTGCTGCAAGGCATCTTTTCCCTTCTGCTGACCCTTGTTCCAGCAGCTCTCTGGGCTCCTCTCTTTCTTCTCTCTCCACCCCTTTTCCCTCCTACACACACACACACACACATGCACGCACACACGCACGCACGCACGCACGCACGCACACGCGCATGCACACGCACTCACACAAAGCCCCAAAGCACTCTCCTGCTGAGCACTTACAGGGCTGAGTCACTGCTGGCCTGGGTGGGGACTGGCCATCCTCTCTGCATCTCCAAGCTCAGGCTGCCCCCAAGTCAAACTTCAGAACAGAGGTACTGAACTCACTCTCGCTTTTATTTCTCCACCCTACATTTTCCCACCTGCAAGTCTTTTAACAGCTTTCACACGTCACTTTCCAGATTTTCTTTGTATAGATTCTTGGCCTGGGCTCATGGCTGTAGTATCTGAGCACCTTTCAGTCATGCATGAAGTGATGTGGCTCACGTCAGGCTTGGGTGATTTGTTCTCTCTCCCCATTCTCTCCCAAGAAGGAGGGCTGTGCCTGCTGTGCTGGAGTCTTTGTTTTGCTTGGGTAAAGTTTCAGTTTGCGAGATTTTTCTGGGACTGAGAGGCTGGGAGGTGTCACCCACAATCTTCATTCTTTCATCCCTTCAATGTTCTCTGCTGACATGTCGAAGATTTTCACAATTTTAATGTTATCTCTACGCTACATTCCTCTGATACCAAGAATATTTGGCATTGTCATATTTAATGACCAAAACTATCCAGCAGTATTCTGTCGTCTGTTTTTGGTGCAAGTCAGCCTTTAACTATTAGAGGTCAGGCTGGGAACGTGCTGAGAACAGAACAGTCCACACGTGTCCCATCAGCAGTTTTTACACCTTTGCATCAGATGCTGCTAGTCATGGCAGGACGTGGGCCTACACAGATATCTGGTCTGGTCTGGTCTGAACATTTCTGTGTTCCTGTTTCCCCAAAATCTTTGTTGATGCTGTTCAAAGTACTCCCTCAAAATTCACAAAACCAGGAAAATTATAATTCTATGTATTTTTTTCTAGTTTTCATTCCATGGGATATTAGCAGGAAGTTAGCTTCTTGAAGGGTGAAGGTTTTTTCTCTCATTTATACTTCGTCGTTTTAATTACAGTAAGAACTCCACTGAAGAAAAGACATTGAAAGAAAATTGAGTGGTCATCAGATTCATATTTGGTTTAAATGATGGACTTGGTTTCTGCTCTTCCTGTCCTCCAGCTGGTTCTGAGTGGAACAGAAAAGGAACAACTGAGCTCAGGAGGAGAGATGTAATGAAACAGGTGTAATGAAACTTATAAAAGGCAAATAAAGAACCCTAAGTTCTTAAACAATTCATCTTGGTGATCAAGAAACAAAACTGCCACTCAAAATCTCACTCTCATAAGATATAAAATAATCTGTAAAAAAGTTGTACGAAGAGATTCTCTTGGGCATTCCTGTGGCGCACTGTAGCTTCATGTACTGTCATAGGAATTGGTTTAGAGCAATCAAAACTGATAAAAAATGAAACTCCAAAGTAGGGGAGACAAGCCAGCTTCAGCTGCTGTGGTCAGGTGTGGACTTGCTGCAGGCCACACTTGCTGGCATCATCCAGGAGGAAGATGAGCCCGTTCTCTTCCACGTCTCCTCCCACCCACTGCTGCCTTGCCCAGCATCTGGGGCAGATGACAGTTGTCACTGAGACAAGACTTTCCCTGTTTTCCTGATGAGGGGGATCTCCATGCACAGCCAGACGCTCAGTAGTATAAGACCTGACCTTCACATACAGTTGAATCCAGAAAAAGCTGGTGCCGCCACCAAAAGAAGCATCCGCATTATCTTATTCCTACCTGATCCTGCGTTTTCCATTTCATTAACAGAAGTGGCTGCAAGTCAGGGGACAGTTCTGGATTAAAACTAATCTGGAAAAAATAAAAGGCAAACTCAATCTCAATGCATTTTCCCTTGCAGCCTTGCGTATGCTGGCACCAGCACAAGGTGAAGGTGTGCGAGGGCTGGGCTGAAAGCCGCGGCGGTGGGAAGGCAGGGCTGCTTTCCACGGCACGGCTCCTTTGTGCTTTTGCTGTCGGACAACTGACATTTCTTTCTGCAGCAGTGATAGTTTATGCTGGCCTAAATGATATGTAAAATTACAGCCTAATGTAAAGGGTATTGCTTTGTGCCTACTTTGAATTTAAAAGGTTTCCTTAGGTTAAAACATGTATCAATACTTCCAGCCGTAGGACTGAAAGCGCTGCACGCTTTGGTTGCTACGTTCTGCGCTGGCCATGTAACACAGCTGTAAATCCAGGTAGCTGCTTTGCATTATCGTTGGGGCACAGCACAGGCAGCACTGGGGTGAATCGGGGATATACTTCATCTTTTTATACGTTGCATCAGAGCGACAAAAGGAGAGAGAACCTCTGTGCCAGAGAGCGATTCATCTCCGCCCTCCAGTTTTCCTGTCTCTGAGCAGGGACGCAGCCCCTCACGGTAGCAACAGTTGCGATCCCCCCATCCCAACCCTGGCAACAAACACCCTCTTCTCCTCCTCTTTCCCACCCAAGTCTCTATCCCAATTTCCCAGCAGAATGCAGAGCCAGAGCCTTACCCTCTGCAGCAGGCTGCAGGCACTGACAGATGCTGGAGGGGAACAGGAGGGAGAGGGGAGCTGCTTGAAGGTGAGCACAGAGGCTGCAGGGGAAAAAGGGACACCTGCAACGTTTGGGAGAGGCTGGGCTGTAGAAAAGTCCCTTCCCCAAGAGACAGGAGCTGAGGATGGAGAAAGAAATAGAAGGTCACAGGATACAGAAGTTGACAGTTCTGCCCTCAGAAACCTCCCTCCAGGTGGTTGCATTACTCCTCAGCCTTCTGCTCGTAGTGTCCCCCCATCCCACCGCCCTCTCCAGCCTCCTGCTCCATCACTGAGCTTCCCTAAGCCCAGCTGCCCTCTCCTAGCAGTCCTCCATCCTGCCTGCGAGCCCGCTTCAACTGCTGGAAACACTACCATGCCTTCGGCGGGCTCCAGCAATCTATCACATCCCTTTGGAACCTGCTTAACTATGTTGCTGTTAAAAACGTGTGTCTTAATTTCTAGTCTGGATTTGTCCAGTTTCATCTTTATTAGCTTTTATTATGCTGCTCTAATCTGCTCGAGAGCCCTTTAATATTGAAAGGCTGGAGACAGCCAGAATCCTCGCAAGAGCAGGGTTCTCGTTCCAGGAACTGCAGCATATGCTACTTGCAGAAAAGCTTTCCATTTTTTTCAGTGTTTCAGTCTATAAAAACATCCAAATGCAAGTTTATACCTGAATACCACTTCTTTTTTGAAAGGCAGTTGTTCTGCTGAAACTTGAGCATCTGGCTAGAACTTTCTCCAGGAGCAGGGATTTTAGCAGAGGTTTCCGTATTGTCCAAGCAGGGATGGGAGCTCAAACCTCAGCTCTGAAGCCAGGAGGTAGCTGTTCAGGTTGGGAGTAGATGTCTAGAAACACCACTTTGTTAGCAAGGAGTTCAGATGATGCCATGGAGCGCATAGGCAGCACTGCGGCTTGTCCCCACGCTGTCCCTCCCTGCGTGTCCCTGTGGGACCCTGCCAGGCGAGGAAGGCTTTGAGGAAAGTCTTGGCATGGAGGTGATGGCCCTCAGAGTCTTCTTGGGTCTCCTGCTCATCCGACTCATCACTCGCATCTTATTTACGTTTCCCTGGTGAATGACTGGACCTGCTGTGAGATTCCGTATGAAAATGCTATAAAGTAGAGAAGAGCTTTTACTGCATCGGCTTAAAGACTGCATCAGTCTTTCAAATGGCGTTTAGTGTTGCCACTTCGACTCTATAGATACAGCTTTGTCACGCTGCCATCATAAACTTCGACTTACAGCTTTGGCCAAGAGGCTGCGCGTGGCAGTGACAGCCCAGCCAAGGAGGACGGGATCCTTTCCCAAGCTGAAGATACATAACCTCTTGGAGAATAATTTGTATGTGGAAAAAACACACATTAGTGGGATTTGTTGTTTGTATAACACAAGAACCGTTTTAATTAAACAATAAATCTACGAAGCAATTAGGCAAAAAGGAGTTGAGGCAGAATTGGTATTTTGAGAGAAAGCTGAGATATTGCAGTTTAAAAATCAGCCGGGCTGCATCTGCAAGTCTCTGCTACAGCACCTGTGGAAAAGCCACAGTGTGGTGTTGCATAAATAGATGCCGATCAGGCGAGAAGCTCCACGGGTAGATATGTAATTATACAACTTAAAAAAAAAAAGCATAATATTTATACTGCAGCCTGGATTGGCTTCAATCATGTGCATAATACACTTATTTGAGAACATCCTAATTATGTGTTTACCTGACAGAAGGAGCCATTACAATCACCCTGGCACATAAACCCATTTTATAAATCCGCCTGCTTTTGCCGTTACCCAAGAGACCTGCACCAACTGCACGTTTATGATTATTTATATAAAGCTGTGAAATATATTAGTAATAGTATTCTTCAAGGATATCATCAAAACATTCTGGACTTCTTTGTCTCTTCATTCTAGATAGTCGGGCTTTTTCTTAGAGCTTTTCTGAGCGGGGACGCTGCATTTTATATGCAGTGAAAAAAATGCATTCTTAACACTCTGGAAATAATAACAAACTCCTTGAAAGATTTAAATTAGTTTGTTCCCTGAATTAAATGTCCCATCTGCTTCCCATCCCTCCCCAAGCCTCTTCTCGCCACCCCCCCGGTGCGCGTGCACATGGGTTTGGTTTTATTTTTTTTTTTGAGTTGCTACTGAGTTCCAGCAAATGCACAGCTATTTCAGCCTGCTGGGGGTTGTTCCTTGGAAATCAGGTTTAGGCTTTGGGTGTCGAGCATGGGCACTGTACCTCCTGGCCAGGGAAGAGCCAGGCTGCACCCACTGCCTCTGCACACCCACGCTGCTGGAGATTTGCTTCGGGGGGGCTTGACTGTGCAGCCGGTGGTGGTGTAACAGGGTCGCTTGTGGCTGCTGGAGTTAGGGACACACTGAGGAGGGGATGGTTTATGTGTTTGGTTTAAACTAAGAGCATTGGAGCATTTGGGAGGGAGGCAAATGGATATTAAGAACCCTAACAAGTTTGCCAACAGTGGTAAGGGGGAAGGGAAGCGAGGCGGGGGCTTGGCGACCTTGGCCGTGTCATTCTAAATAATGCTGGTTGTCTCATGTGCTCACAGAGCTAAAGGAAATTCTCATTTAGGGCTGACCCCATCCTATACTCCCAGGGCTCAGGCTCTGTCTTTCTCTTCCCCGCCCTCTCTCTCTCATTTCCCTCTTTTTAGAGAGAATACTCCAGTCATATTAGAGCATGGCCTGGCAGCCTTAACTGTGCATCATCTTCTCCCTCGTTAGAGATGAAATAGAACATGTAAATATTTTCAAACATGATGTTTTGTTGGATCTTTCTCTGTAACTCACCCTAATCATTAGCTTGCATTTTAGGCATTTATACAGAAAATGTATTCATTTAAATTTACCCTTCCTTTTGGGAAATGTCTTATTTTAAAATTTAAACAAAAAAAAAAAAAAAAGGAGACGTGGTTCTCTTTGCTGGTTGCATGTCCTGCCAGCCTGATTACACAATCTGTTATAATTACGCTGAGCTCTGCAGACCTTCGGGGAGTCATGTTATGCAGTAGAATGACTGCTAATTGCTAGGGGCAAAACCTTGGGCCCGTCGAAGTCAATAGCAAAATTTCTACTAATTTCGTAGAGAGTATTTCTGAGATCATCTTCAGAATGATAAACATCAATATTATTTAATGTACTAGCTTAACTGAATGGAAAACCAAATCTATCATTAATATTATACAGAGACTAATAAACTCAATTTCTTGAACACTGAAGTTACCCGAAATTTTAAAATCTTTAGGTCATCAGTATTACGAAAAACAGAAGTCCTTAATTTAAACTGACTGAGCTATTTCCTTCTAATACAATTTGTTATGCCTCTGCAAAATTTATGATGGAAAGCTATATGACATGTCTGTGTATTTTTTATGCCCAGGCACAATGCAAAATGGCAGGATGGATTTGCTGAAAGGCTTAAAAATGTCATCTGAGATAGGATTCGAGATCCAGCAGAATTTGTGCAAGGCAATTGAGAGCAGCTTAAAGGGGGTGACTGAGATGTAGGATGTATTTCAGTCATAATAGCTGTCTTCCCTTGCCGTAGCGTGAAGAGTGACACTACATGTTGGGGATATTAGGGATGGGTAGCTGGCATCCAGCTCCCACCTCCATCTCCACCTCCTCCAGCATCTCCTAGCTGTGGCTGTTGCCTCCATCCCACTGCTTAGCTCCTGTGTGGACGGCATTTCGACGTGTGCGGTGTTCCTTCCACGTGGCCTCCCTACCTCTGAATTCAGCTGAACTGATTTCAGAACTACCTGGTGAACATACTAAATGATGTATACGATTTTTTAATAAGGTAGGGAGAATTTGAGAGACGAATTGAAAATCAGAGCCATGGTCAGAAGCGGGAGAAAGCTCTCACCAGTACTGACTCATTTGCATCCTTTCTTCAATTTCATATTTATTTCGTATTACAGTTTCAGCTTGAGTTGAGCAGTATTTTTTATTGCCGGAAGATAATTGCAAACCAAACATATTTAAGAACCAGCATAGAAGAACCCAAAATCCTGACTAATCTTCATCATTTTTTAAAAGGAGAATCAGTCAGGATGAAACTAGAAAGCTATGCCTAACATAATTAATTTTTAAAACCCTTTTTTTTGGTAAGAGTATTTGGAATGAAAACAATCCTAATGGTTATATTGGTCTATTACTAGAAATGATGAAATTGTAAAAGCACGATTTTTTACAAATCATCATCCTCTGTCTTCAGAGGAAAAGATATATGACGTTGTCATGTTAAATGATGGTGAGACATAATTAACTTTCATTGATCATGGAAGGCAATGCATAGAACCATTTTTAAATTAGTAGCTTAGATAATTTGCATCTCAGAATTTTGTAGGAGTCAGCCAGGAAGCTGTCCAGATGATGACCGTTGGTTTTCAAGAAGTTTTAGAACTAAGAAAAGTTCAGGAATATGTTAAAAAACAATATTGTTCGAGTATTTAAGAAGATACACCGTCGTAGGCCCTTCATCTTAACAACTATCCACAGCAAAAGAATGAAATTACTGATCCAGCAAGTTGGTGAAGAAATAAAACTCACAAATATAACTCATCCCCATTGAATTTATGGAAAATACCAAGCTAATTTGATATATTTTTGTAGAGCTGACAAGTTCAATTTTAAAAAGTGATAGTCTATTAATAGCATCTACAGCTAGACTTCTAATTGACTAATACCAAACATTCTCCTTAATAAATTAGAAACATGCAAGCAAACATGCTAAAGATTAAATGAATTGGAGGGTGGCTCCTCGACAGTTTTGACGCGGATTTGACAGGAAATGAGGAATGCTCACAGGAGAAGATGTGGCTAAAGATCCTGAAGCAATCAGTTCCTGTCCACGCACATTTTGAAAGTTTTAGCAGTGAAGAAAAAAGAAAATTTAAATTGTTAATCATTAGTTTGTTGACGGCACAAGAATTGTGAAAATACTGGAATGCTCAAAGCCCTGATACTGGATGAAAGAAGACAGTCTGCTCCAAAGGCTTGTCTTGGCAAAGCGCCTTCTTCACAGTATGCCCTAAAATAGCATTTGCATTCTCGTTGAAAGGCTAAGAATATACCAGAAACCGTAAGCTTACACTTAATACTTTTTATAACACGTATGCAGAATGTTAGACAGTTTATAGAAACCTAAGAACGTGTATTCAGTCACTTGGGCCAGGGAGGAATTAGCTAGAGCTGCAACACATTGGCACTTTTCGGCTTCTAAAAGAAAATTTGCAACCACAGGATTGTGTTTCATAGCCACAAATGTGCCCATCCTTCATGACTTTGTCTAATCCCATTCTAAGCCCATTTATACTCTGCAGTATCTTGTGGCAATGAATTCACAATTTTATATGTGTGTGGGGGTGTTTGTATATATATCGTGGAGACAAGTACTTCCTTTTGTTGGTTTTACACCTGTGACCCGTTTCAGCTGGGAGCTTGCCAGTTCCTGTGTAGTGAGAAAGAGTGAGTAGTTTGTCTTGGATCACTTTCTCTGTATCATTTTCTTTTTTTTATAGACTTCTATGGTATCTCCTCAGCTCTGTCTTTTACGGGATGCATAATGCTAATCTTGCCTCGCACAGGCGTTGTTCCACTGCTTGCTGCCCTCACAGGCCCAAGAAGGTTATGGAGGATTGCACCAAAAGTCCATGGACACCAAAGAGACGACAACAGCAAGAGCCTTCATAGTCTCTTCGCCCTCATCCCACAGGTCACAATTCAGGCTTTTCCTAAGCCAGAAAAGGTGACCCTTTTTTCAGTTTACAGGCTATGATAAAATTGTCTTTAATCAATCCGTTGCTTCTTGAACACTGTGGTCCTTCATCATGCTCAGCATCCTCTGTCAGCAAAGTTCCTCAGCTTGTTTGCCAGTCCTCCAAAGGGGTATCTCCTCCAGCTGGTGTTGAACTTCTGTCTGGTCACTTTGCTCATGCCCCTAACCTCTTGTACTGAAAGAGTCTTTGGACAATAAATCCCTGTTCAGCTTTTCCAGACTGTTCAGAACTTTATAAACAACCAGCACAGTTGTGTCAGTTCAAGTTAGGAGTCCTCATCTGTTCAGCCATTCCTGTATCCCTGTGTACACGGGGTTTTGAACTGCCCTCGGTACTCTGCTCCCCTCTTCTCCAGCTCTGCCCTCTGCTTTTCCAGCTGGGAACCAGCTCTGCACCCACAGTGCATGGGCTTTATACCAACCTGATGCTGTTTGCCACTTTGGTCTGTATTCCTTCCTCAATTATTCTACTTGCTTTTCTGATCTCTGCTGAACACTGGGAATGACATTTCCAGACATTCCTCTGCGATAACCTCGAAATCTTTTCTCCGTGTGCTAGAAGTCAACTCACAGACCAACACGTGTACTTGAAATTAGATTTGTGTATTCTTGTTACAGCATTTTGCAGATATCTACTTTGATTTTAATGACGTTTTATTGTCCAGTCATTCTGAATTGTAAGATCCTTCTAATCTTTGCATGGTAAGTTCTCGTCCTTTAACCTTAAACGACTACTGTCAACAAGTTTTGTCACTTCACTGTTCAACCTCTTTCTTGTCCAAATGTCTGGTGACAATGCTGATAGCGTAGGCTTTCACACGTCTTCCAATACATTGACATGATCTTGAAGTGGGAGGGAAGGAAGATGAAGAAAAAAGAAGGAATCAGTACTGGGTGTACTATTCAAGACATGGCTGTAAGGTGGATTTGGAAAGTGATGGTGATTCATCTGTGTCACTCTCCACTTTCCTGAATAATTCCCAATCTTAGATTTACTTTTTAGACTGGTGGCAAGGTGATGAGGTGGTGTTTTCAGGGAGTCTTCTGCAGTGACTCCACAACCCTTTTCAAGGTACTAACAACTCATTTAGGGCCCAGAGTTTATATGTAGAGTTAAGATTACTTTTTTCCCTGTGTATTATTTTGCAGCTACAAACACTGAATTTCATTTTAAAACTCACTGACTCAATGTTATGAGATCACCCTCTACTCTTTGCAATCAGCTTTAGTTGTGTTTAGCTTCATTTCAGTAACCTGAATAATCTTGTATCATCTTCAGACTGTGTCATCTCACTACTCACTCTCTCTGCTTCCAGACTCCTTCAAAGATGTCTCAAGAAACCTGTGCACTCGTGACAGAGTGAGGGAACCCAGCAAATGGTGTTTGCCAGCCTACCGAGGGTAAGTGGATGGTGAAGGAGGAAAGCAAGCACTCGCCTTGCCAGCTTCCCACTTTGGCGACGAAGGTCCCTCCAACTGGCATGAACCGTGTTGCTGCCTGCCAGGAGCAGTGGCTGTTACCCCACAGCCACCCTTCCAGGCGTCGCAGGTGATGAACAGCAAAGAGTCGTTTACTAAGCAATCCAGACTGCAGCGTATGACACAGGAGCAGGCAAACAGTATCTGTTTCAGGATGAGAAACAGTAAACTCATTTATCTAAAAACAAAGAAGGATGGCTACAAATAGGGAATGAGGACTTTGGAAGTGGTGACTCTGAGAAGGACTCATGGGTCTTGGTGGGGAACCACTTGCAGATGAGCTGCCAGCATGGTTTGGGGCCAAAGGAGCCGGTGAAAACTCTGGGGTGTAGAAACAGAGTACCCAAGTGTTGGCCAGGAGATGACATTGCCTCTGTGCTTGGCCGTGGCATAGCCTCTTATTATTATATATAATAGTATCTATATAGCTATATTATGTGAAGCTTAATTTATTAATATATATATATTATAAAACTTTATTATTTCCCTTGATATAATTATTCCTTTTGATCACATTTCATAGCCGCTGGATGATGAGCTCACCTGAATCTCAGCTATTGTCGTACCTCAGAAGTTAATTGAGACTGGTGAAACGGGGTAAGTGGGGTGCCAGCGGGGTAAACGACCAGCAACAGTAAACTACAGCCTGCTGATTGTATGGAGTTTCCAGTAGGTTGCCACAGGCCTAATAATTTAGTCAGAGTATTAATTAACTTCTATAGTAATGATCTGTAATGGAGTATTAATAGCACACTGTGCACGTGCAGATCATCCCAAAGCTGGGAGTGGTGTACACACCAGTGAAGAAAGATAATTTAACACAGAACGGTCATGAACCTCAGCAATTCGGGCAGGAGCTACCGCAATAAGTGAGCTACACCCTGGAAAGATACAACTATTTGCGGGGAGTCATTCAGACCATGGGGAAATGGAGTCCTGTGTTTCATTCATCCCTGTTCAGCCTTTCGAAGATGAATATGTTCTGCCTGGTCAAGAGATCATGTTTTTAAGATAAATCTCTGTCTGTCGGGGTTCCTCCTGGAGGACTCTGATCCTTGCAGGGAGGTGTGAATTGGGCACCTGGATATCTCAGGTGTCCCCCTTGGTACCTTTCTGCATATTTGAGCATTGACATTTAAAAACCTACTATATGAACCTGTTGTGTCGGCGCAGTGTCACTTTTCCAGGTCATGGCCAAAGGAGGACAAACTGTTGAGCTGTGAGTTTGTGAAGTCTATGAAGCCGGATGTGAGAGGCTGTTTGGTCTGGATGATGTGAGAGGATATAAACAGGAATTCTGGGCTGAAATCAAATGGAAGAAACTTAAATTAATAATAACAAAATGTTCCCCATGGCGATACTACTGCAATGAGGGGCACGTCCCCAACACCATGGGTGGAAAGGAAAGCATGCCTTTGGGAGCACCTTGCAGGGAATTGTGTTCACCAGGGAAGAGACAGATTGGTCACCAAAGAGCTTTAAATTGAGCCTGTGCCCGTGAGCTCTTGCCAGCACCTGCCCAGGTGTCCCCTGAGGTCAAGCCAGGACTGACTCAGGCTCCAAGCAAAAGTTCCCCATAGGTGATTTTGCAGATGTTACCTTCTGAAATGCCTCTTCACCACTGTGTGGCAGCACTGGACACTGGATTTGTCCTTATCTACGTCCTAACTGGAATATGCTCTGGATTTATGGAAGTGGTAGTAGGACCCAACCCTCCAAGGAACTGCTCTGACACGGCCATGGAGATGGGTGGCAGTGCCTGGCAAGTCTTGCTGGAGTCTCCCTCCCACCTTCTGCCCGGGTGGAGCAGGGAGGTACCCTGGGTGGCCAGCACCCACCGTGGCAGCTCCCCGAGGAGAGGACGCTCTGCAAATGAGACACTAACCCAACTCACATGTCCCAGTGGGAGCGTGGAGCCCTGTGCCACTGCTGCCTCGGCATGGGACAGGAGACAGTCGCTGCTGCAGGGCCACCAGCAGAGCTTCTCACCACAGCAAACACACAACCCCTGCAGCTCACAGCGTGTCTCTGCTCTGCCGGGTGTTATTTTGCTGGCGAGACAGAGCTTCAAACTTCCTTCCGACTTTTATCTGCCAGCAATTAGCAGTGCATGAGGAGCAGACTCGTGGGGGGTTCCTTGCTGCCATCCCACCTGCTGCACCACTCCAGCCCCTTGTGCCTTGGGGAGCTGAGAGCCCTGCCCGGGGATGCTCATTGCTGAGAGCACCTTACGTCCAACCTCTACTTTTCCTCCTTAACTTCAGGCTCCTTGTCCTGCCATCTTCTGAGACTGTGAATTAATTCCCTTCCTTCATTTGTACTGTTACCTTGAAGGTATTTATAGAGCAAGACTGCATCCCCTCTGACTCCTCACACTGCTAATTTACAAAACGTTAGTTCCTTCAGTCTTTCATAACGGTGTGCTTCAATCCTGGCATCGTTCTCATTGCTTACCTGTTACCTATATTCCTCAAAACGGAGGGACATTTTTCATATTTTACGCTCGGAACAACCTGTGTTCAGGCAAGCAGACACGCACTACGACGCGCTGCCCATGCCTTTGCTGCTCAGGTCCTTCTGCCCCTGGGGAGGCAGGAGAGAAGCGGGGTCCATCCCTGGGGCTGGTGCACAGCTGGCAGGCACTCAGATACGGCTGGGACCAAAGAACAGGGTGAGGGACCATGCCGGCAACGTTGCCGGCATTGCCCAGGGGTGACGTTGGAGCAGGCACTCGCACAGCAGCTGTCATCCAACACTCTTCCTGGCCCTCTGTGCTGGCTGGCGTCAGCTCTGTTTGGGGCTGTTAAACTGCAGGATTAGACAGTATTAGCTTGGCTGTCACCCATCAGCCTGGATCTCGCTGCTTTCCAGCTATCCCAGCTATTCCTCTTTCTCTCTGAGGTTCCAGACTGCTTGTCAGTGCTGAGTCTCATCTTGTTGCATTCAGTCCCTGGCTGTAATGTTCCCAGGTGGATCTGGATGCAGCCCAGGCTGCACTCAGTGCCCGCTGGTGACGCTGATATGAACGGTGCTACCTCATTCTCTGTTTAATGAAACTTTAAATGCAAGTGCTGGTCCTTGTCTCCTGTGGTAACGTCACTGAAATTGTTCCCAGTTTTGAAGTTTCATTTTTATGGTTACTATCTGAGTCTGTGACTCATCAACCAATTTCTAGCCCACACCAAATTCTTTAAACCTATAGAGTTTTCATTCAGTTTTCAAGAAAACTTAGTTATAGAACTACAAGAATGACTCTGAGAGGGCCTGCCATACAGGAGATGGAGAAGCGGGCTGCATAATGAGGACAATCTGTTCAAAAAGGGAAGAAAATTAGTTGTAACACGTAGGGACGGAGTGGGTTAGAGGCAGTGCAGTCCCATCTCCACACCTGCTGAATGTCCCTCTGGGCTGAAAACAGCATGAAGTTGGGTGCCTTGCAGCACCTGATTGCAAAGCAGCTCTGATTACGGCAGAGGTCCCAAAACCACAAGCTGCTTGTAAGGCTCAAGGTGCATCCTACCTCGGCTTCCTCGTTACCGTGTTTTCGTGCACTTGGCTCGCAAACTCGTGATTCATCCCCCGCGTGAGCTGTGTGCTGGGAGGAGCTGGGTGAAGGTGAGTTTCCCCATTCTCAAGAAACTTCATACCATTGATTTCCTCCAGCTTTCGCTCCCCAAATCATACCAGCTCTCTCACATCTTTGTCCTCTCCCAACACAAGAAAGAGCTGGGGAGGATGGCAGCACATCTGCTTCCTGGCGAGTGGGAGAGGTGCGCGGCTGCTCAGCGGGTGATCTCAGAACGGAGGTTACTGAGATCCTTATTTTCCAGGGACTGCACTTAAAAAGGCTGTGGGTTATAGGAGGTGCCAGAGTTTGACAAGAAGATGTGGAGTTAGCTTTCCCTCCCCACTGACATCCACTTCCCTTCGGATTTTGGAAAAAAGGGCTTCGTGTGCAAAGCAAAGGTGGAGTGTGAACGTTCCCGCTCCTGACATGGGGAAAGGACTGAAACAGGGCTGTGTGCGCAGGCAAGCGGTGAGTTCTGCAGGGGCTGCCTTGCCCCCGCGCTCCTGGCAGTTTTGTGGAGCCCTGGGCAGAGGCTGTAGGCTCGGTAAGGCAGCAACAAGGAGAAGCAGGAAAGGAGGAGACAGAAGGATGAGGAAAAAACCCCAGTTTGAAACGCTCCTGCCAGGGAGCTGTGGGCAGGTGAGCGGCAGATTCCTGCCCTGTCTTCTCAAACTTTTTTTGTAATGAGATGCACATTTGGCCTCTTCCAGGGCCCAGAAAACTCCTGTGATGAAGGGAAGATTATTTTTCAAGATCGTCGTCAGAGATTTCTTTTAAAATTCTCAGGCGCACTGTGTCTGGACCTGCAGATTTACAATATGTAGGTTGAGGTTTGTCAGATACTCTTTTACCATCTCTGTGTTTATCCTTTGCTCTTGGCCTCTCCAGCTGCTCTCTCATAAATCCTCTGCTTCCTGCAGAAGAATCCCCAATTTCTTCATTATCATTACTGAAGGCAGGTGAGAGCAGTTCTCTCCAACCCAAACCACCCTGGAGTCAGCCCAACTCAGCCGTCAGTTGCTGGAGGACTCGGATTTATTCCCTAATTCCTCTGCCCTTCTGTTCTTGTTTTTAAATAAAATATTAATGCACAAACACTGTAGTGTGACTAGAACAAAGCTGTCCACATGGAGGATGTTCAAAATACACAGTTCAGGCATATACTGTTGCAGGGATACATTGTTTTGGCACTTTCCGGCCTTCATGTGGATCTGATGCATTCATATTTTTGATTGAATAAATGAGCAGGTCATGGCTCTGCTCACATATATGGACTGTTTTCTTATTTCTTGTTTCCTAACTCTCTCTTGTAATTTTGATGCTGTTTTTAATGCTTTCCTAGCTCTGCATTTCTTTTCTGCCATTTTATACCCATGGATTATTTTTGTATCTCTAGCTTACCACCCAGCCACTCACACTGCAATTCTCCCCACACGACATACTCTGGCTGTCATTGCCCATGCATGACACAACCATCCGTCAGCCGCTTACAACTAAATGGGAACAGGACAAAGGACCTGGCACCAACCCCCTGACTCTGTCTAGCCAGAGGATCGATGAAGGTGCAGCAGCATTTCCAGGGAGAACCTGGAAAGCAGGTAAGTCATTGCTGAGCATTTGTGATGACCCCCTGCCTTTGGATGGTGTGGGGCTCGCAACCTCCATTTGCTACTGCTCACCACCAAAGTGATGGTGAAGACTCTGGATGGCTTCACTCTTCTACAGGAGCACTTGCATGTCACTAGGAAAGGATATTCAGTCTGGAGCTTGATGTTATTAACTATTTCCTTTTGATCACCATGGGCGTGATTCTGTGAAATGCTGAGCAGTGAGACATAAACACACCTTATAGAGCACCTGACACATCCACACATCCAACACATGTATGTCAGGACTTTGAAGCTGTTTAAGACACTTGCGTACGTGTTTTGCTATGGGAAAGACTTAGTGCTTAGCACCTCCTGAAGCTGAGCCTTTTAAGTGAACCCCTACATACAGCATGCTCACTCCTGGTGTTTGGTAGCCAAAATTTAGATGCTGACAACAGCAGTTTTATATTACCGTGATTATAGAGACCGAAGGAAACAGACCAGTCTGAGCATCCCACAGTCCCACAGAACTGGAGCAGGGCCTGTCCCCAGGACACTCGGCAGTGCTGCCTCTCTCGGATTTAAGCAGTTGCAAGGTTTCCGAAGGAAGGAATACTCGGCAGCCTATTTTAATCCTTTTTGCTGTGGTGGAACTGGCAGGACAGGGCTCGTACAAGACAGGCTCTGCAAAGCCTCCTCCTTCTGTGCCAGACCCTCCGTGGTTTTGTTTGTCTCTGTGCTGAACACTGCTAGCACAGGCTGACGTCCCAGGCAGCACAGTTTGGGGGACCCAGGACCCTGCCACAGAGCTTGCTGCCCCCCTTCCCTCCAGACCCGTGGGGAAACGTAGGGCACGCCACATCTGTACGGTGGGCTCAAGAATGAGACCTGGCAAGGCTCAGACGATAACCTGCTCCAGCGCCAAACACCCGCCTGGCTTTCTCAAGACAAGCCCACTGATGGCTGATCCGGGGTCTGCTGCCTTCCGGCAGGGCCAGCAAAGAGTGGGCAGGCGTCAGGCAGCCATCCCGGGGTGTGCTTGAAGGGTTTCTGTCTCCGTGGCTTTAGCCTTCCCAGTGCTTGCTTCTCCGCCTGCCTAACACCAGGCAATTTCAGACTGCAGCACTTCTCTCCTGAGGAAACGCTGGCCATAGATTTAGGAATAGATATTGCCAAATAGTATATTGTTTTCATAAATCTCCGTAGATCCGCTTATATCCTAGAGGCTAGACATTCTAATTATTGCTTCTATTTTATCTAAATTGGCAACAAAGCCATCGTAGCTCAGCTCAGAGCCAGTACAGGTAATTCTGCTAGACCAAATTTCGACCTTTTAAAGTTCATTCTGAAGTGCCTTCTCTGCTCTCTGCAGTTCTTGCCTGGCTCTTCGGTTCTGCTTTTCTACAGACATTGCCCAATTTAAAATAGCAGTCACCATAGCTTCGATACATTGTACCTTAAAGATGTAGGCAATTACTGTGTGAAATATCTCAGGAGCAGGACTAATATCAAAGGGCATTCTCATACCCTTATAACATCCAAATAGCATATTAAAGATCTTGTTGAAGTTAGATTTAAGCTTGTCTCTTCACAGTTTATTTGCTGAAGCAAATGCCCTTCATTTCAGGGTGATTTTTTCCCCTTTTGCTGGGAACCTGTCTGTCATGCGACAGTTTCGCAGAACAGCGTTCATGTGTTGCGGCTGCATTTAGATAATGTAAACCAAAGCATCTCCCCCTTAAGCCGACTTTTCAATGACAGATACAGAACTAGCTCCATCTGAAATTTCTTATTCTTTCAATAACTCCCAGATTTTCTATATTATGTTACATTTTTACTTTACGACTCAAAAGTGGGGTTTTTTTTTTCTATGTGGAGAGATCATTGAAGTAACCGATCTTTGGAGTTTAATGTGGTATTCCCTTTCCAGACAGCCTCAGCCCAACCAGATATCTGAGAATCCTCCCGGGTTAAGCCTATTATAGCAAATGTTTCTCCTACTTCGCAGCTGATTTTTTTTTTTTTAATGTAAATGACATTCTGTGCACCAACCTTTAAACTAAAGTGGGACTCCACTGAACAGAGTGTGGAGTGAATATCTCCCTATATGTCATCCTGTGGCATTTACAGCAAAAATATTTCTAATTTCACAATTAGAAGAGGTTCTCAAGTGGTGCATCTGGACAGAATTGTTGGAAATGTATTACTTGGTGCTTGTTTAAAGACAAACGGTATTGTGTGTTATTCTTTTTTATATCCTAAATGCGAAGTAGTCTTTGTTACAAGCTCCTGATTAATTCCCTTAACTATCCTACCCTGTATTGCTTTCAAATGGTGGTTTCCAAAGTGGTTTGTGCCTTTCCCCAGTCACAGGCGTGGTGCCAGCTGCCTCCCCTCCTGGAGGCTCCCGCTCTGCAGCCCCTTGCCCCCTCGCCCCTCTGCCCATTGCCCCATGCCCCTCACCCCATACCCATCGTCCCATGCCCATCACCCTGTGCTCATCACCCCGTGCCCCCACCGGCAGCTTAGGGCAGGGCTGGCCAAGCAGAACACTGCCCAGGGCTCCAGATTCAAGGATATTTCCATAAGCCCATTTTTTCCAGACATAGTCACCAGTTCTGGCCAATTTATTTTTAGGCAAAGGAATAAGTTTGTATCCCACAAAGTTTCAGAGAAGGGTGTTAAGACATGATGTAACTGCGTTCTCAGAAGCTGGAAGGCAAGTAATATCACCAAATACGTGATATTTTGGGTGGATGGAGGTATGGGGGTTTAGTGCTTGGCAATAGTGCCAACTTCTGGTGGCTGCATGCCCGCTTCTCAATTTTTGCCCTCAAATGTTTCACACCGCTCGCTTGAGCGTGTTTGCCCCTCTGCAAGGGTTTGCTCTGCTGACATTCACCGCACGTGCAGTCTTGTCTCGGCACTCTCTGCCAGAAGGCACCCTGGCACGGCTATGCCACTACCAGAGAGAATTATTTTCTGCTTCATTTGTGGCATATTTGACTAAGTATGAAAAGATTTTTGCCTTGCATTTCCAACCAAACTTAGCAAACAGAGACTCCCACCTGTCAGAATATGTCTTATTCCTACCTTCTTTTCTTCTTTTTTTCTTTTTTTTTTTTTTTTAGCTTTTTGTTTTGGAAACAATGCAGCATAATAACCGCTTTTTCTGCAGAGACGGATTTAGAGCCTGGCTGGCAACTGCCAGCCTTTCGTCCTCCTGTCTTTAGGCGAGAGCCACGTACAGCCCGGCAGCCGACCCGCTGCCCAGGCTGAATTTCACCCCAAAAGCCTCTGGCTGAGGTTCAGGTTACGGCAGTTTCTCACAGCCCTCTGTAACTCATTTACTTAATGATCTTCTCCATACAAGCCTGCCTGTTATTAATGAGTCACTAAGTTTTCAACAGTCCTATGTTTGCGCTTTATGGTTTAAGCCCGTCACGTGTGCACTCACTGATCTGCATTGCAATTAATTATGAATAAAAATGAGCTTTTCCTCTAAACAACGGTAGAGCCTCCCCTGTGCCCTGCGATCGGCACCAAGGCTCTGGCCATGGCTGCGGTGGTGGCGGCTGCCCTTTGCTTCAACTCTAGGACTTAGCCAATTCCCTCTCTCCGACAGGCCTATACAGGGGGTTGACTGTCTGGCACTCCTCCCCGTGGTCCCTCCAGCCATGGGGCCTTCACGTGGTTCCCCGACGGTATTTCAGTCATATACCCTCCCACCAGGCCTCTGCAACACCAGCTAAATCACAACTGTCTTCATGCATGAGAGCCTCTTAGCTCCTCCTGCCTATTCCCTTGGTTTCCAGCCTCAAGGTGGAGACAGCTCTGACATATTTTGCTTATCCCGTCTCTAATTCTCCCTCTAAGTTGCCTGTTCTCATCGCAGACTCATTTTCCTGCCTGGGCAGACTTGGAAACCCTCAGGCAGAGCCCTAAAGCGGTGAAACAGCCCCTCCAGACCCCCTTCTTGCTGGGGGCTGCCTGGTGCAGAGGCTCTGCAGGAGATTTCTATAGCAAAGGAGATGAGCTCATTTCCCAAAGTGATGCTGCTGTTCCCCCGCCTGAAGTTCTAGCTGTTGCCCAAACAGAGACAAATGGAAAAACAACTTCATGAAAAATCTCAGTCTTGTTTCCGTTTTGCTTGGTTGCAATGAAAGCTTTTCCTTAATTTGTTTCAGTTTCCAAAATCTGAGCCTCTCTGTGCACCCTCCCTCATTTTTGTCCATCCACATTCTCTCTACCTGCTTCTTCATGGATTTTCCTTTCTGTCCCCTCTTTTACTTCTTCGAAAAAAAAAAAAAAACGAACAAACCCCAAACCCCTGTTTTTTCTTATTCTGCCATTCCAGATCACCAGAATTAGTGCTTCTTTTTTTCCTCTTGTCACTTTTCCAAAGTTGAGGAAGTTTGGCCTTGTTCCAGCTAGAAAGGAAAAAGTCATAAGGCAGTCCCCACCCACCATCCTTCTGCTCCGCTCCGGAGCAGGAACAACTAATGGGAAGAGATGGGAGAAGAGGCAGGGAAATAACACATCAAACTTTCAAACTTTTTGATTTCAACAAAATAGATCTATTTTCTTATTTAAAAGAAAAACAAACCTGAACCATTGCTTTTGATCTGCAGCATTTTTTCACCAAATGAGTCACTTGCACCTTCCAGAGGGGAGCAAGGTGCTTGGAGAGGTGCTTGGGTAGGGGCACGCACAAGGTGTGCTGCTACGGGCTTAGGGCTTGGCTTAGCAAAAGGATGGTACCTGCTGATGGGCGACACTGCTGCGTTTCCCCAGCACTGTCAGGATGTGACCTGGAGGACATGGAGCAGAGCCACCGGCAAGGGCTCAGCATCCCAGACCACCTCTGCAGGATGTCTGACCCCAGTGCGCTGAGCAGCCGCCTGGCCCTGGCAACCAGGTGTCCCTGGGGCGGCTGAAGCACCCCTGGGTGCAGAAGAGGTTGTGCACAACAGGGCTACGGAGCCTTCCCAGAATCTGGATTTACCTATATCTCACATAGAGGAATTTGTTGTGAAATTAGTAATCTGCTGCCTTCTAGTCAGCTCTTACAGCATCTCCTGACCTCCTGCTAGGATCTTGTATCTTCTTTCCAGGCTGAATTTTTCTAACTTCTGCTTCAGCCTTCAGATCTTGGTGCTCTTCTGCGAGATGGAGATAGCTGAGCTGTCAGGAACTATTCTTGTTGAGGTCAGGGCATCTCTCAATCTTCCATCCAGCAAGCTGGGCAATTTTTATACCTCCAGTCTCATACCAGAGCTTGTTTTTTGCTGCCTGGACAGTACATATGGCTTTCCTTTGAGAACTTTGGTGTCTTTTAATTCTAGACACTCAAGTTGGAAATAACATCCATAGTAATCATTTCAACAGGAACATGAACAGAGGTGAGATTGCTCCCCTAAT
Source organism: Tauraco erythrolophus (assembly GCF_009769465.1). Lineage (NCBI taxonomy): Eukaryota > Metazoa > Chordata > Aves > Musophagiformes > Musophagidae > Tauraco > Tauraco erythrolophus. The sequence goes on along the minus strand of NC_141474.1, from coordinate 23,346,944 downwards.
TTTGTTTGATATTCTCCCGTTATATATTCAAGGAAGGTGTTAGCTGCTTTCAGTGTGCTGTTGAAATGAGAGCTCATGTAGAGGCAGTTACCTGCAATCATTCCTGAGCCGCCTTCTGAGTTGCGGCTTTCCAAGCCCTGATCTGGAGATAAAGTCTGTGGTCTTTGTTCCTGGATGCCTTCCCTTGCATGCAGCCGTATTAAAATGTGCTTAGTTGGATTATGGCCATTTCACCAGGCAATTTAGAAGATACTAGAAGAGCAACCTGGCTTGCTTGTTGTTAACATCCCTACCGGTCACTGCATCACCTGCAGACTTCACCATCACAGCTTTTCCATCGTCAGGTTGATCACTGGATAAAAACGTACATAGCGTTGCAACAGGAACAGATTCCCAAAGGGACCCTGCTAAGGACACACCTTCATCCTCTGAAGTCTCCCCAGTAACCACCACATGGTGGGATCTGTCTGAGACAGATTTTAGTCCATCTACTGTGTGCCCTGATAATTCCTTCTGTAGCGTGGGTTTTTTAATCCAAATGTCATGCAGTAATAAGCAAATGCTTTGAGGAGATCCAAGTTTGCTATATTGGTACACTTGCCTTTATCAACCAGACCTGTAAGTCCGTCCAAAAAAAGATCCCACAAAAACACATAAACAGACGAGTTGATGTGCAGGTCTCTGCACTGTGCCTTTAAATTTTTCTAAACACTGCAATGACACTGACATTTCTCCAATCTTTTGGAATTTGCCCATTTTTCTAAGATCTGTTAAACTGTAGTATTGGCTTGAGCTGGTTCCTTCTAGACTCTTGAGCATCAGCTGTCCGGATGATCTGCAAATGCTGAATTCGAGGAGATCATGCCTCACATCCCCCATTGTTACAGATGGCAGGATTTATATTCCATCCACAGTATCATCTGGAGATGAATATATCCTCCTGCTTCATTCCAAATACAGAACAGAAATATCTACTAAACATTTCTGCCTTTCTGCACCAGTCACCATCTGGCAAAGGCTAGGAAGAAGCGCACTGAGTGCCAAGCTCGAGCAGCCCCGCGGGGAGGCTCGTGCCATCCACGCACCCCACACACCCGGGTGTGCCGGGTGGCCTTGGAGCACCCCACACCCCATTGCCCAGGGTTCTCCCCATGTCTTTGTCGTTCCCTGCTGTGCCCTCTCCTTGGGCAGGGGGCTGAGGCAGATCCCCAGCCCCTGCCCCCTGCGCCCCTGCCCCGAGGATAAGCCGGCAGCCGGGCACCAGTGCAAATTCTCCATTTAACCCTGGGCCAAAGACATCATTACCATGTAAATCACTCCATGAAGGAGGCTGGAGGGCAGAGAATGGGGAGCAGCCTGATGGAGGAGGCTGAGATAAGGGCCTTCTTATTGAAATTCAGAAATCTTTTTTTCTTTTCTCCCAGCCACTTAAAGAGCAGAAGAAGCCAAACTGAGGCTTGCATGAGACTTGTTGGGAATACACTCCGAAACACCCAAGCAGTGCTTTGAATGTGTTTCTCGGAGTGGGAGTCACCTCTTGTGCCTGTCCAAGTCACTCCTTTGTGTCTCCATCATGGCCTTGTGTGGCATCCCGATGCCGTCACACTAGCTGGGCGCGCTGGTGCTTTCCTAGCTTCCTCTGGTACCTCTCGGCTGCAGCATCAAGGATGCAGAGCAGGCACACCCATGGCCCTGAAAACCACACATGTGGGGACCCCCGAGGCTGGTGTGACTGAGATCCCAGGGAAAGGATTCCCAGCTTTTCCCTTAATCTTTTTTTTTTTTTAACATCAGTGTTCTTTATTTACTTCTTATTGCATATGGCAAAGCCAGGAGGAGAGAAGAAGAGAAAAAAGGCACAAAGTCTGCAGGGGAGAAAAGAGAGGCGTTATTGTGAACGTGTGTTTGTCCCTGGCTGGTGGCACAGCTCCTCCGTGGGATGTGGGATTCCCTGCTCTGAGGTTCTGCCTCGCTGCTGTGCTGCAGGCAGCGGGGGCTGCTGCGGGAACAGCCAGACTCCGGTGACAGATTCACTTCTGGCAGCACCACTGCACAGAGCGACGGGGCCGGGTTGGCCTGGCTGTGTCCCACTCAGCAGCGACACGGACCCTATTAATAATTAACTGGGTGCAGAGACAGGCATCACATGTGTAATGCCACCGCAGACACCTGACACTCCTAATGGGCTCCTCGCTCAGTCTCCCGCAGCAGCGCTGGCGGCTGGCACTGTCACCGCTCCTGAAGGTCATCTCGGTGGCCCTGGCCCCTCCCGTGGGCTGTGCCCGAGACCCCAATGCCCCCATGCCTGCCTCACGTCCTGCCTCTGGGCAGAGGGCTCTGCACCGGTCACAGCTTCACCCCTGGGATGGCTCTTGGGCCGAGCCACCTTCTCTGCAGCCACCCCAGTGCCTGCAGCAGGGTAGGAGGGTTCTGGTGAAAAACAAGCTAGAGTCCATCAACCAACCATACTGCTGGGGTTGCTGGCAAGGACCTGTCCTGCTTTCATCCAAACGTCTAGTAGAAGCCCTCCAGCACGGGCTGGTGGTCCCTGTACCCAGGCTGTGAGGTGCAGCATTGGCACCTGCTGCACATGCTGGCTTTGCAGCCCCAAGCTTGGGGGACACGTCCGTGCAGCTCCTCGAGTGCTCCCACACTGTTAAGACATGCCCAGGCTTGGGACTGACACTGGGCACAGCAGGTCATGATGAGGCAGGAAACAAACCCACGGGACGGGAAAGCCATTGGCAGCGCATGCACCCCACAGCATCATGAAGTGGCAGCTTGAGCATCGCTGCCAAGGCTGGGGCTGCGCTGGGCTAGGGCACGCAGTCTCGTCCCCCCACGACAGAGAGAGACCTCTGCAGCATTGTCAGCACCAGCTCTGGCCCTTAGAAAAGGAACTGCTGGAGGCACCAAACTTCAGGGGGTCCCTCTGAAGAAACCACCCTGTGGTGATGAGGCACCAAAGTCCCTGGAAGATGAAGGGAAAGGTTCAGGTAGGGGATTAGCAGACAGGATTAAAGGTTCAGCAGCTCTTGAGATGGATCTGACCATGCTCTGAAGCAGCCCGTTGCAGTGCCATGCCGTGAGGAATTGCTCCTTGTCTGGTTTAATTACACCTTATAGCAATTCCTCACTTGCTGTCTGTGCTCACCTTTCCCTGGGGTCACAGCCCCGGTGCCCCATGTGTCCCCGAGGACGGCTCAGCCATCACCGTGTCTGGGGCTGGCAGTGAGGGTGAGGGAGAGGAGGCTGTGGCAGAACTGCTACTGAAATTTGGTTTGAAAACGTGGAGAAACACTGCTCATCCATCAAACTTCAGTCATCAGTGAAGATAATTAATTTTAAGCACCATTTGATTTTAAAGAGCCGGAGTCTGCCACCACCAGCGATTCCCATGTGAGTGCGAGCGCATCAAAGCCAGCCCTGAGAGCCGGCAGTGCCACTGGGTGCCACCACCTGTTCCCTGGCCCAGCTGTGGCCCCCGGGGATGGCGCTGGCTGGGGCAATAGGGGGCTCTGAGGGATGCTGGGCATGGCGGGGGTGCAGAGGGGATGCAGAGGCGAGCAGGGTGGGCGCTCCCCCTGCACAGGGTTGCCATATCAACAGGTTCCCCGGTGGAGACCCTTGCTGTGGATGCAGCATTTTTGGGTGCTGTGATGCAAGCCCTGCCAGCTTGCACCAAATCCCCCATGCTGCTATGGCCCCATGTCCCCTTAGGTGCCCTCTCCTCTCCTCTCTTCCTCCCCAGGGCTCTGTCAGGTGATGTCCCCGGGTGTGTTTTTCTTCTCCTGGTATTGCTGGTTTGCAGCCTGCCAGTAGCATGGCAGAGCAGATCCCCACTGTGCAACGGCATCCAGTCGTGAGCGCAAGGCAGTTGCGTGAGCAGCTGTAGCCAGTGCCAAGGGAGACATGTGGGACACCGACCCTGCAGCTGGGCAAGGGAGGCAGCAGCAGGGACCGGCGGCTGCTCCCCAAGCAGCATCCGCTCCCCCGCGGTGGCAGCGTGGCAGCGTGGCTGTCCCCATCAGCCCACGAAAGGCAGAAGGGTGCTGACAGGAGCTGCCTTCACTGATTTCAGAGCGGGAAGGGGAGTTTTATCCTCTGACACCAGCTGAAGCACCAGACAGTGATGCTGGGTGACCCACACGGGGGTGCCCTCCAACCCCCAAGCCTCTCCCAAGGCCTCTTCCTGCCCAGCACAGCTGCCCTCCAGCTGCTGAAAGCAGTGAGAAATGCCGAAATTAGTGAGAAATGCCTCTTGACTGCTGGCAGGGTTGCACGGCGGAGACTTTTCATCTGGCAAAAACCGGTCTGAGCAGGAGGCTAAGGCTACTGGAGCCGGGGGATCACCACCACCCTCCGCCAAGGCTCCTGGTGGGATGGGGCGATGGCATGGAGTACCCCGGGAAGCTCCCTGGGAGGCGGGGCAGGGGCAGAGGGGAAGGAGGCAAACCCATATGCGGGATGAATGAAAATGGGGGACTGCAGGACAACGAGGGGCAGCCCCATCCTATCTCTACAGATCAGGGCAGGAGGGCCCCGCGGTTGATGCAGGAGGTGGAGAGGGAGGAATTTGCTCTGGAGGCACTTGCTACTTTAGATATCTGGGATGCCAGAGCCGGGAGGGTGTTTACATTCCCCGTCCTTATCTGCGCAGAGGCACCGCAGTGTGGGGCCCCTTTCCTGCTGAACAGGTTCTGGGTGGCGGGAGTGGGGAGCTGGACACCAGCCCTGGCCCCGCACCCTCCTCAGCTGCTGGGGACACCTGTGCGGATAGGAACAGGGGTGAAGCATGGCTGCAGGGATGGGGCAGCCATGGGCCAAAGCCTGATGGACTGTGTCTCTGTGTGGGTCAGGCAGGCTGGGCACTCCCCAGAGCACACCTCACCTTTCCTCCTGCGTCTGCACCTCTCTGGACAGGATTCGGGAGTACGGGTAACTCAGAGTCACCCATTGTGGTCTTGCTTCCTTGGCTTTACTTGGCAGGATGTGAATCCACCTCTGCTTCTTGCACCAAGGAGACAGGCGTGCAAAAGGATCCTGCCCCACAGAGAAGCAGGGAGTTGTGTCATGCGTCCCCCTCACCATCATGCCACGGGCAGATGGAGCTGTGCCCTGAGCCCGGGGGTGGGCACGGGCAGCATCTCTGGGTACTGAGCCTCTCCCACCCACCGGTCACAAAGGGTGACTCCAGGGTGGGACAGCACTGCACAGCAGCATGGCAGAGCCAGCCTGTCTGTTTGCTAAGCTGAGCCTCCACCATCTCCCTAGGAAATTACTAGTCCTTGGAGCGTGTCCTGTTTGCAGCCTGGGAGTGGGGAGAAGTCAGCTGCTACTGCCCACAACCAGGGCATCCCCAAGCACTGGCATGGCCAGGTCAGCCAGAGAGCGTGTGCCGGACCCATGCAGGAGCTGCATGAGCAGATCGCTTGGCTCCCCAGGCCCACGCAGTGCCTCTGGCTGCACGTGCCACCTGCACCCCGCGGCCTCCCGCCCCACGGACCCCCCAGGCTCCCACTGCAGGAGCAGCCAGGGGACCGTGGCCGTGCATGAGGCAGCCGGGACAGGGCTAGGGCCATTCCCCGCGGCCGGGCTCTGGTGCTGGGGAAGCAGCCAGCCATGCAGTGATCATGGCCATCTCTCATCTTGGCTGGTAATTGCTTGTTAGCAGGAGGGAGGGAGCTGCGGCTGCGCCGGCAGGGCTCTTGTTGGGGCTGATGACAGCAAAGCAGCAAACTGTGTTCGGCAGCGCTGCCAGATGAAGGAGGGAACTTCCCTGGCATGTGGAGTCGGAGGTGGCTGCGGGAGAGGCAGAAAATCCCAGAGCCCAGAGGAGAACAAAGGCTCACTGGGGCTGTGCCGTGTGGCACCGTGCACCGTATCCCTGGGAAACACGCGAGTGCGGCGCTGGCTCTGCACACTCCCGCCTGTGCCCATGCCTGGGCTGTCCACGAGCTCCCTGCCCCGGCACTGCCTGTGCGGCCCCCTAAGAGCATCCCCACCACCACAGCTCTGCCTTGCAGGCACTGCTTTGCCCATTGGCTGTCCCATACCAGAGCCATGCACCGGGACGCCATGTGAGGACACGATGCCCATAGGCAGCATGGGAGAGCTCATTCGTACCCCAGATTGGCCATGGCACTGGGGCTCTGCCACTACCTGCACACCAGCGCCACGCCTGCCGCATTGGACAGCCTCTCGCACTCTGATACACCTCCAAAATCCTGCCTCTCAAATTGCTGCTCCTTCTCCCCAGATGACCCACTGATACGTTAAGTGACGTGGGGCCATGGTGGAGCCTTGAGGCCCCCTGCGGGTGCCCTGCACTGGGATGGCAACGGCCCGTGTATTCCTCCTCTGCTTTCTCTCTCTCGGTGAGCCTTTGATCCGTGGCAATACTTTGCCTCTCACTCCACGACAACTTAATTTCTATAGTAACCTCCCGTGCTGGATCTCGTTGAAAGGCCTTTTGAAAATCTGAATAAACTATGTTGAGTGGTTTTTCTTCTACCCACTCTTTACTGAAGTATTAGAAGAACTCTAATATAACAAATGAGGCTGGATGCTCCTGTGCAGAAGCTGTGCTGGCTCAAGCCGAGCACATTGCAATCTTCCAGCCACTCAGGTTTTGATAACCAGCTCCGCCAATTTGCCAAATATGAAGGATTTTTTCCTCGCGGTGCTCCCACAGCAGTGGCAGGGCCACCTGTGCTGTGGCTGTCCCTGGGGACAACCTGGGGACATGTTTCAGGAGAGCCCCGACCCTGCCCTGGGGCCAGCAGTAAGGGAGGCTTCTGCAAACTGCTCCAGCTTGTTACAAAATTTTAATTAATCTATGAAAATTTCCTATCTGAAAATAATTCCGACCTTATGAAATTCCAATAAAACCATTTATCATAGCCGGCAATTTGATGCTGCCAGCAGAGCTCTTGGATGCTCAGGGAGTAATTGATAGCCTAATATAATTTTAAATTAGGGTTTGTGCTATTAATTTCAGCCCTCCAAAAACACCTCTTTGTTTGGACTAGACCCCACTTTTCCTGCTCCCTCACAGGCAGCGAGCACATGCCCAGGGAGCTGCCTGTAAGCACCGGCCCTGCCTGCTCCTGCCGCTCTGCCTGCAGAGGGGCTGGGGACCCCCAGGCATCCCCTGTGCTGGGCTGTAACACCAGCAGCAGGGCTGGCTGGGGACACGGCTGTGTGTCCCTTGGGAGCCGTGGAGGGGCGGCAAAGTCAAGAACAGCGTGTACCCACGGCGGGGCCGAGCGCGACCCCCGTGCCCCAGCCCACCACTTCTGCAGTTAAATACTTGTTCCGAGTAATTTATACTTACACATCCATCACCTTTTGAGGATGTGGGATCCCTCTTTCCCCGCTGAGTAACATCCCTGCATGTCACTAAACAGCTCTTAGACTCTGCTGCGGGGCGGCTGTGTTCCGGAGGTGGGAGAAGGAAAATGATCCCTGTACTTACGTGGTCTTAACTCCGTAACGCACTCCAAAGCTTGCAAAAGATACCGAGCAACTGAATACGTAATGACAGCCAAAATGTGACAGTCTCGCCATCCCTCTGCTGCAGCCCTCACCAGTAATCCCAGTGACAACGGGAGGAGCGAGGGGTGCAGCCCACGGTGGAGGTGAGTCGCGGGGACCCCATGGGCACCCCATCACTGCATGGGGTCCCTGTCCTGGCCAGGGCTGCCACCACAGAGCCCCAGGCTGGGGAATGGGATGGAGATGATGTGCCAGGGGGCCAGTGGGTCAGGAGAGGTTGGTGCAGCAGACAGAGGCGAGTGAAATGTGAGGCGAGAGCGCGTTTGATGTGGTTCATTAGTTAATGGGCACGCCGGGCTTTGAAAGTGCAAAGCACTAAAGAGGTGCAGAGGATTTTGTGTTTTAAATTATTTATCCGTGGTTTTGCTCTCTCTTTTTCTAACTAGATGCTGTGAGGAGCAGCTGTGCATGGCCAACTGGGAGCAGCACGGCTGTGCTGGAGCCCGGCGGGGCTGAGTGCCCCAGCATGGTAGGAGGGCAGCGAACGTGGGACAGGGTCTCATCTGCCACTGCCCAGCCCTGGAACTATCATGAGCACCCAAACCTGCGGGGCAGGGGGCTGTGAGTGGGGCAGTATGACCGACACATGCTTGTCCTCAGCCAGGCGTCATTGGGAACCTTGTGGGTCCGCTGCCACCAAAGGGCAGCTCTCGTGGCCCCAGGGAATGGTAAAGGGGTTCCAATAAACAACCCCATTTCCTGGCTCTGCTCTCACCCCTGAGCACTGCGGAGTGCAGCTGCTCAAGGCCTTTCTTGGGGACCATCAGGGGACTGAGCCAAAGGTGTAATTGAGCTGGGGAGCTATTATCACGTTAAAAATCTGGACATGACCTCATAACAAGATTTGCAATTTGTCCCAGGCAGGCAGGCAGGCTGCAGTGTACATTCCCCATTAGTGGCCGTGTGCCGTTAGCAATCACATTAGTGGGCCGGAATTTAGCTGCAGGAAATCAAAGTGGTCCCTGCAGACCCCAGCCCATTGTTGAGCGAGCCGAGCAGCCGAGGGGCACGGAGGAGCTGCTCATCCCTGCACACCCCCCAGCCACAGCCTGTGCCAGGGTCCCTCCTGCTCCCACTGGTGCTAGAGCCACGAGTCCTCCTGCTTGGCCACCCAGTAACTGAGCTCCCTGGATGTCACCCAAACAACGTTGCTCTACTCCAGGCTGTGCCGGAGCTGTGCTGGAGCAACCCCTAGGTCCCAGGAGCAACCCCTAGGTCCCAGGAGCCTCCTTCACTGCCACGCTGGCCTCATTTGCTATTTTATTCTTGGGATCTATTGGTTAAACAGATTTTAATCTACGCAGTCTGGAGCTATTCATAACCACACCGTGCTAATTTGTTAGCTGGCTGTCAAGTACACGAAGAAAAATGGCAAATACTAAATGAAACGTATTGTGGGAAAAGGGCCGGCACTGAGGTCCTCTTTTCCCATGCGGTCCTCGTTTCCCATGTGGCATCCGGCTCCTGCCTAGGGCTCAGGAAGATTTGTGCATCTTATCTGCTCACACCTGATGCATCTCACAGGCTTGGGCCCCAGGTGATGGGTCCTCTTGGGTATGCATTGGCATGTGGGACACCCACAGGAGCCCCCTGGCCCCATTGATCTGGGGGGACTGGGGGTTGCCCCGCTCTGTGCAGAAGCTGCAACGCCTGCCCATACCCAGGCCCGGGTCTCTCACTCCTCTGTCCCCGCTGGGGAGGATTGCACCGCTGCACCCCAACACCCATGACATCCCCTCCTCAGCTCACTAGGTGCCCTCTCTGCCCCCCAGCGCGTGGCCCGGCATGTGCTGCCGGCTCTTGGGGAGCACCTTGGCGGAGGATGCTCTGCGCCAGGGCAGCCGTGCAAGTGCCGGGGGGGGGGCCACCTAATGCCCGAGCACGCGCCTCAGAGATTATTTATTTGGTGAGTTATGACTTTGTTTTCCCTTGTGTAAATATCTGGGAAGCACAGCTAATGTTCTGTGCACAGCCGAGGCAATCACAGCCCCCAGCGCAGCCCTGCCACCCCCCAGCCCCCCCGTGCCCCATGTAAAGGGACGAACTCACATTAAAACACCACCGTGAAACAGAGCCGGTGCTGCCCGCAGCCCTTCGCCACCCTGCTCCAGCCCCACGGGGCTGGCCCTGCTCTTGGGCTGGCCCTGGGCAGCCCCACATCAGCCAGCTGTGCTGGGGTCACCCTTCCAGCTGTGCCAGGGGCTGCAGATGTGCAGAAGAGATTTCCCAGCTGTGCCTAAGGATGCCTCTCCAGCTGTGCAGGGCTGGCTCTTACAGCTGTGCAAGGAGAGTTCAAGATGCCCCCAAAAATGCAGAGGAATTGCCCCACAGTCCTGCACAGAGTGGGTACAACCCCAAACCATTGTCCTGCAGACAGGAGCAGGGCTGCTGCTCCTGTCCAAGGGCCGCTTGTTGGCACTTACGAGGGTGGGTGCACCCAGCTCACCCCAGTTCATGCTGAGGCGGTGGAGCCTGGACGGTGGTGGTGCCTCCTGGGCCCCAGCCCCTTGACGACAGGCAGCCCCGAATCAGCTTCATTAAGAGCCATTGATCTGTTTCCTGCTTAATATATTTTTCATTTCCAAATGTTTTTTTCCAGGCTCCACAGCGTTTGCAGCTTGTACCAATTAAGGCAGCAGCACAGAATGAGCGCTGCAGCCCATTAATTAAACTTATAGGGGGAGATTAAGTGCCCACTCCATTCTCCCTGGCAGCTCTCTCCAAGCAACAGGCATGCTGGGGACAGAAGCAAAGCTGAGCGCTCCCGTGCCGTGTCCCCAGCCGGCCATGCAGCCCTCGCCGTGCTTGGCACCAGCCCCCCACCCATGGGTGCCCACCCCGGGCATGGTACAGGCTGCGGCATCGCCTGCATGGCGGGAGCAGGGGGTGCCAGGCTCCTGTGCACCAGGGCTCAAGGTGGGCTCCCCAGCTGTGCCCAGAGTGGGGACACTGAGCTCGATATCCGCCTGCCAGTACATCCATTGTGGGGAAGGGCACAGGGCACACGGGATGCCGCCTTGCCCTGTGTCTGAAGGGACGGGAGCTCACGCTGGCAGAGGACCTGGAGCACCTGTTGCATTGTCATACTCCCAAGTGGCTTCTCCCCTCACTGCGGGGCAAGGGGACCTGGGCGAGGGGGTCCCCATTCCCAGCACTGCCTCTGCCAAGCTGGCTGTGGGGACAGCTCTGCCCCACATTCACAGAGCAGCGGTCAGGGACCAGCTGTGGGTTTGCTCAGTGGAGCTCGGGCTCATGGGAGCCCCTTGCACCCCGCCATTGGCAGCGTGTGCCCACGCCGTATCAGTTCCCTCCAGGAGAAACACACCTATGGGCGACTGGCTCCAGGTGTCAGCACCGACATCGTCTAGCAGCTGATGCGATGCTTGTGCTGTCACACACTGTTGCCATGGAAATGATAACACTGTCACATGCTGACATCCTCCCACCCAGGGCACCTGGTTACCGGATGGCCCCGCTGGTACCTGCTTTGGGGCCTGTCTGACGAGTCCTGCAGCTGCTAATTTGGACAATGATGCAAAACCAGAGCCATGCCCAAAGCCTGCAGCCTGACCTGAACCACATGTCAGAGGCATACCTACTTTTCCCTGGACGAGGATGGCAAAGAAAAAGAGACAGTGCAAAAAGCAAAGATGAACCGGGGAGATGCTGAGCTCAGCAAAACAACAAAGGGTTCATCTGGGGTCATGTCAAAGATCCAGGAGTAGAACCGTCATGTATCCCACATCAGCCATGTACAACAGACTCATTGCCTCTTTGGGCAGGAGCAGATCCTGGCAGATACGGGCAGCAGCACCAGCAGAGCACCACTGATTTCTCTCCAGCGTTTCACTTATTGCCACGACATTTTGATTAAAAACTTGGTTTATGAGGAATTAAGAGAGCACAGTAGATGGATTAAAAACCAATTCATGGACAGATTCCCTAAACGATCTTGTTAACAGGGAGACATCAGGGACGGGCGGTGCCAAGGAGAGGCCCTGGGGACCAAAACTATTTACTGTTTGCATCAACGGGCTATCTGAGGATGCAAAAACTTTGCTGGCATGAGGAAGCCTGAGGTGCTGGGCTGAGCACGGCAGAGCGAGCCACAATGCAAGGGGTGACACCAGGGAGGTGTTTAGGTGAAGGTTTAAGGAGAAATGGAGTGTCCTCCTTCCTAAAACACATTTTAGGACAGCTCTGTGGGCAGGGCACGTTAACCTATGAGTTTTCTGTTTATTCAGTTTTTTCGCCTTCCTGTGAGCAGTTGCTCTCAGAGGCAGGAGAGGACGGTCCTGGGGGAAAATAGCCCCTATCCCCACTCTCGGACACCCAGTCTGTCTGTGGGCCAGATACTGCCCCCCACTCATCCAACACTGCTGCGAGAGCAGGGCAGAGGCTGGCTGTGCTGGCCTGGCAGAGGTTGACCGGGGCGGGTGAGGAGACCTGCAGCCAGTGGTGGGCCCGGAGGGGGCAGAGGGAAGGAGAAAACCCAGCCTAGCCGAGGTGAGCCCCCCTGCCCAGGGGCTGCGGGCCAGGCTGAAGCAAGAGAAGTGCTGGGTGCTGCTGGCTCCCCGGGCTCAGCCTCTGCCCAGCGTGGGGCACCCACCAGCTGGGTCCCCAGCAGCGAGGTTGGAAATGCCACGCGTGGCTGCGTGGCCGGGGGTGCCGGGGCAGCACCAGCCTCCCCTACCGGCACCGGCACCGGCACCGGCACCGGCACCGGCACCGGCACCGGCACCGGCACCGGCACCGGCACCGGCGCGGCGGCACCCACTGCACGACTCGGTGTTTCCCTGCCTCGTTGCTTTTGATTTAGCAGTTGCTAGAGAAACTAAAAGTTGCAGTTCGGGGAGCATCTGCATTTTAATTAGTAATTACCAGCAGCGCTGCTCCGGCCCAGCTGTTGCCTGCCGGGTCCCTGCTGCCGCTCGGGGCTGCCCGCGCAGGGGCAGGGCCGGGGTCGCGCCCGGTGGCCCCGGGGTGCGGTGCCCAGGCTGGGTGATGCTCGGTGCCCTCTGAGCCCCTGCTCCCGGCCGCCGGAGACGCCCCACCCTGCCCTCCTCCCCGCGGCCGCAGGCGGGCGGAGGGTTTAGCAGCGCCGGGAAGGTGCCGGGCCGGGCTCCGTGGAACGCCCGGCCGTCCGGTGCCCGCCTGCGGGCCCGGGGGAGCAGCACCACGGTGACACCTGCAGCCGCTGCTGGGCTGGTTCGTAGCGCTGTGGCTCCCCCCACCCCGGCAGCTCCCCCTGCCATTGCCTGTGCTCGTCCCTGCTCCTCCACCTCACTAACTCCTCGTGTGGCTCCCTAAGTGCTGCCGTGGCGCTCGGAGCAGGAGGACCTGCGTGTCCCCTCCCCGCCCGGGAGGCAGCTCCCTCGGGAGCGAGCCTGAGGGAGTCCCCAGGTGCTGCAATGACCGTCCCCGGCTCCCCTCCGGGGTGACGCCCGCCACGCTCATGACCACCCTCCAACCCACGCCGGGTTCCCTCCTGCAATTCCTGCCGTGTCCTGCTCCACGACTCCGGGACTCGCAAGGTGGGTGCGGGGGCGAGGGCCAGACCCCCTCAGATCCCTGCTCCCGGCTGCTCCCATCCCCTGCCGGGCTCACTGGGCCGGCGGTTCATTTTAACAAGGCTTTTAGGCTTAAGTGCTGCTTGGCTCGACTGGGAGAAATTGATATTTTGAGAATGAGCTTTCGAGGGGCCATGAATAATTCACGCCGGGGCGGTTCCATTCCCATAAACAGGCTGCTAAAAAAATGAAACCCAGCGCTTAACAAGGACACCAACCCGCATCCTGCAAAGCCCCAGACCCCGGCTCAGCATCCTCTCGATCTTTCATCTCCAGAAAGGGGTTCCCACACGGTGGGTGACAGTGAGGGAGCCAGCCCTTGGGCTCTCTGCGGAGCATCCCAGGGCAGTACCTGCTCCATGTGCTGGGATGGGTGACACAGCCCTGGAGGGCTCTGGCAGGGTCAGTGGTGGTTCTGGCACCAAGACTGCGCGAAATGGGGGCCAGCAGCATGTCACCAGCTCCACTGGGCCCTGTTTGACCTCTTTATTTCTTTAGGCCCCTCACTGAGGACTACCCTGTAGGGTGGAGGGCCATGAGAACCCATTGCCATGGCATGTCACGCCAGGGTGACACTGGGGACAGGGAAATGACACCTTCAACCCCAGGGCAGGCAGCAGAGACACGGCCTGGCTGGGGGCACAGGGCAAGGAGCTGCGGAGGGGAGGCAGGATCAGCCCCCCAGTATGAGTCTTGCTGTTCCTTGAAGGAGGTCCCCACGGAGACCCACATCCCCTGGGAGTTGGAGGGGACGGACTTGCTCTGAGTGCACTGAAAGGAGTGTCCAGAGCTGCTGGAGCACAGCATAGGCACAAGCACCATGGGTTTGCACTGGCCATGGATAAATTTAGTCCGAGATGGGACTGCCCAGGGCATGAACCCAGGCCAGGCTGGAGACAGAGCCAAGCCACATGTGGGGACAGACGGATGCCGGTGGCATCCCAGCTCTGTGTGCCCTTCCTCCTGGGTGCACCCACCCTGTGCCAGCAAGGCTCTGGCGTCCATCCAGTGAGACTCCTGGCTGGGCGTACTCCCATGCAATTCTGCAGCAACCCCCTCCTGCCCCAGTGCTGCTGTGGAGAGGCTGGGACTCCCTTCCCCACCCGGTGGGGACAGGACGGGTTCACTTGCCACTCCCATCCTTTGCACAGGGCTGTCAGGAAGCGCCTCTGTGGTCCCGCTCCCAGTGCCGAGCTGGCAGTCTGGGTGCCAGAGCCGCTGCGTGGCGACAGCAGCGTCTGTTTGCTGCCACCAAGGATCTCTCTCTGACTACTCATTACTGGACACCTTCCAAGGGATGGGACTAGATGACACTAATCTGGCTGGTTTCACAGCAAGAGCCTGCATCAGCGAAGGGCTCCATGGCTGCCCCACTGCACCTCTGCTGGGGAACGGGGCTGCCAGCGCTGGAGGCTGCTCGGGTTTGCACAGGGATCCTGGAGCATCGCAGGGAGGAGGGTGAACGTGTGACCAGAACCAAGCCAGCACGACTGTGACCACTGACGCTGAGAGCCACCTGGAACAAGCATGGAAAGATGGCTCCCCCCAGAACCTCAGCCTGCAGAAGAGGCAGATGCCATCTAGCCCAGCCGTACCCTGTCCCTGGGCTGGCATGGCAGCTCTACAGGATCACCCTGACACTGCTGCCCTTCTCACAGGTGCTGGTCCTGTCTCCCGTTCAGCTGAGACCCCCAGAAACTAGGATGCTGATGGCTTGCAGGGGGCAATGGTGTGAGACAGAGGGGCTGGAGCCAGTGCCGAGACCTGGGGATGCCCAGCAAGGGATGAGAGGGACAGCGTGGGCGTCACCACTCCGCAGGTGCCTGCGGCTGTAATCGGAGCCTTGCAGCCCCTCCACTGGCCCAGCTGGGCTGGCAGGAGTCCAGCAGGACTCAGCTTCCCCTAGACTGGACGTGCAGTGAGGGGGCAGAGAAAGCCCCCAGTGCCTCCAGCAACACCCCATACCCTGGGGACAAGGTGTCCCAAAGGCACTGAAGGCTGAGCCAGGGTCACAGGGCACAGCACCCCGTCCCTGGGAAGTGGGGCAGGAGCCTCGTGCTGGCGCCTCGGCACGGAGCCACGCGGCGATTAGTGAGGAAGAGCCCCGCAGCCCTGCCGCTGCGCAGGGATAATCAGCAGTAATAAGTCATGATCATCCCCTGATGACGAGCACTTAATGTGTGCCGGTTCTGCTATCAAAGTGCCTCTTAAACCCCAATCGCCCTGTCGATAGCGATGGCAGCAGCTGATGGATCCCGGCCGCCTGGCCACCCGGCCAGGTCGCTCCCGGCATGCCACAGGCAGGAGCATTGATTTCCCACAACTGTGAAGAGGCAAATATTTGAAAAGTGATAAATAAGGGGAGCTGCTGGCTCGGCTGTGCGCGTCAGTGCCTGGGATTAAGGCAACGAGGTGAGACTGCCCAATTAAATCCCAATGAAAATGGCTGCAAATTCAATTTTTCCCCTTGCCCATATCCATCCTGAAGACCGGGAGGGTTGATAACACGGGGTTCATCGATTGGAACTGCCGGGAAGAAATCTCTCTGAATTCAATTAGTTGGGAAAACACAGGGGGCAGCACAGGGAGCGGGGCTGGGGCTGTGTGCCTTCATCATACAGGGGGATGGAGGACCCAGAACCCGCTGCCAGTCACCGCAGGGCCACTGGAGACAGTAGCGACAGCACCCTTGGGTGCCCACACCTCCCTGGAGATACAGGGGAGAAACACAGTGCATTGGTGTTTCTCTTGGTTTGCAACCCTTGGGGGTCATCCCAGGTCTGGCACCCCACTGGCCTCTGCAGGACACGGTGGCAGCTGTGCTGGGAAATTGAATGTCCCACTCCATCCCCAGCACTGATGGCATCTGACAGGGAACAGCTTGTGTGAAACTCTCTGTGTCCCTGAGTGGTGCCTGGCCTGTGCTGACCTGCCCAGAGCAGGGCTGGTCCCGGTGAGAACAAGGCTGTGAATGCTCAGAAGGTCCTGATGGGGTATGGAGCTGGGACACCAGGGCTGGGGTCTGCAGCTGCTCCCCAGCCCCTTCTTCCAGGGCTCCAGCGCAAAGGGATGACCCTGCTGGGATGAACAGCCATTACGTCTCATTGCCTTGGAAACCGAGCAGCAGCTCTGAGAAACCTCTCCACCTCCTCCTCCTTCTTCTCCTCCTCCTCCCAGCTGAGCCCCATGGGAAGAGGCTGGGGGATCTGGGGGTTTGGAGCTGGGGACAAGCTGGAGGGACTGCCCAGGCTGTGCTGCTGGGTGCAGGCATGGGGGCTGCCTACTCGTGCCAGCCACTGGGCACCCCGCTACCTGCTGCCTTGCTCGGTTCCTCCTCCCTGGGTGTGAGGAAAAGTCCCTTATTAAAGCACATGATGCTCAAATTAGCGTGAGCGATGGAGGGTCTTGCTCCATCCCCATGTGAGAGGCACAGGGGGCAGATGTGGATTCCAGCTGGTCCCTGCTGCAGTGGAGAAGAGAGTTGTGGTGGTAGGGCAAGAAGAAGCCTCTTCAGCCTCAGAGCAGGGCCATTGGCCTTGCTGGGCTGCAGAGATGAAGCTGCTGGGGCTGTGGGCAGCAGGTGCCAGTGTCCCCAGCGGGGTGACAGTGTCCTTACAGCCCTCTCACCCTCCATACCTCCCCTGCGGTGGCAGCCTGGGTTCCCCCTGCACCGGTGGGGACAGGAGCCCCAGGGCCAGTAGTGGGGAGCTGGGGGTGGCAGGATGGGGGCTATGGCAAGAGGCTCTCCCCAGACCCCCAGCACCCCCTCCTCTGTGGCACAACAAAACCCCAGCATGGGGCACCTCATCAGCCACAGCCTGCACCCAGGGCCAGGCAGGGACCCCTATTCTGCTCTCTGGGGATACGGCGGGGCCATTGTGAGGGCTAGTACAGGGCTGTTGCCCTGGCAGGGAAGGCAGGACACGGTTGGGAGGCACTGGGGCAGATGTGGGCTGCTCCACCCCAGGGGAAGGTGCTTTTGCCAGCTGTGTGCACAGCTGGGACCAGCTGCTGCAATGTCTCATGCGCAGCCGGCCCAGGCAGGGGCTGCATGCTGGGGCGTGAGGGCTCAGCATGGTGGTGCAAGCCAGAGAGCAGCCTCTGATCCTGGGGCAGCCTGGGCTGCCCTGCGGGCTGCCGTCTTCCCCGGAGTTGGAGCTGGCACGGGGAGGGCTGCGCCCTGCTGCTGGCCTTGCCTTGCAGGACATCTGAGCTCTGCAAGTGCAGGAGCACAGGCACAGCCTCCCGCTCCCACGCCCTGACTGCCTGCGGCAACCGGCCCCATGCAGGGCACCCGCCTGGCCCCGCTGGGGCATCCACAGCCCCAAACAGCGTCTCCCGCAGTCCCACGCCGGGCATCCCCATGCCGGGCATCTCTACAGCCTAACCCACCTGCCGCAGGCTCACACTGCATCGGGGCCTGTCCCCTGCCGGAGCGGCTGTACCACCTGTCCCTCCCAGCCCCAGCACGAGCCCAGAGCAGCCCCGCAGTGGGGGACACCGAACCCCCCATAAGACAGAGGGTGAAGGGCTGGGGGTCCCGGCTGGCTCAGAGACGGAAGGACCCTCTGGCAGTCAGGGTGACGGTGACCCCGCGCTGAGATGGCAGCGGGGCGGGTGACACACAGCTGGGGTTTGCTGGCAGCGGTGGCACCCCGCAGGCAGCGCATGAGGGCACAGGGCCACCGTTGCCCAGGTCACCGGAGGGAGCAGGGTCAGGGCAGGGCTGCCGTTTGACTCCTTGCCCTCCAGCCATGCAGCACCTCGTTGCCTGGTAACCTCCCTCTTCCTTCTTCCTCCTCCTTCTCCTCCCTGCAGCTCAGGGATGAACGTCTAATAAGGCTGAATGGGGCTGCAGATGGATGGACGGTGATTTTGGGGAGCCCTTCAGCCCCAGCCCTGGGGCAGGCTTGCCCTGCACAGGGGTTAGGTGTCGCAGTGCAGTGGGGACCCTGCCCAGGAGCACTGGGGGTTAGGTAGAGGGGGCCGATGCAGGACCCATGGCATGGGCAAGCAGTGGTCGAGGCGTATCCCTGCTGCCTGGCCGCACACACATGCTCCCACTGAGCCCACAGGAGCAGGCAGAGTCCCCCCAGCTGGCCCTTCCTCCCTCCCAGGCTTCCTCTCCTGTCTGCAACATCCCAAAGCTGCTGTGCACCCCAAAGCTCCTGGGGCCTGGGCGGAGACTTGATATTCTGCCTGCTCTCCTACACACATTGGCAATTAGATCATAATTGTAATATTTGCATATTCATAACAGCTGAAATTAATCTCATTTGCATAATGCTAATGAAAGGGACTTCATTAATTACTGCTTTTTTCTAGGGATTTTGCATATAAATGGCTTCCATTAGGCAGGTTGAGCTGCAAGGGTGGGGACAGAAGCTGTGTCACTGGACTGGGATGGAGTTGTGAGCACTGGTGGCACTGAAGCCACTATGCCCTGCAGATGGGCTCAGCCATGGTGTGGGGGCTTGGCTGGTGCCTTCCTGCCTGTGTCCAGACCCAGTGGCTTCTCCTTGCCCCATTGACCCCCACACCTGCCCCAGGCATCCTGCCACAGACATGGGGGTGCAAGTGGGAGCAAAGATGGGCACTGGGGCTGCTTTGGTAGTGAGTTCATATTGCTCAGGGTGTCAGTGAGGCCTTGGGGGACACAGAGGGCTCCTCCTGCAGGGATGGCATCATGCTCTGTGCACACAGCAAGGGTGACTGCTGCCACCAGCACCTGTGCCTGGGGTGCCCCCGTGTATGGTGGGAGCTGGGCTGGCCACTCACAGGAGCAAGGAGACTCCTCTCCTGCTTCAGGGTGATGCTGAAGACAGTGATGCCTGGGGAGGGCTAGGCAGTGGGACCAGCTGGTGTGAGCAGATGGCCTCCAGCTGTATCACCTGTCACTGCTGGGCCCTTCCCAAGGGAAACACCAGCTCTGAGCCCCACAGCATGGCCCCAGTCTGCCCCGGGCCTGGGCTGGCATGGTTTCCTCCTGGCAGGGATGACTAGAGGAGCAGGCAGGCGGGACCAAGGCTTTGCTGGCACAGCCACAGCCTCTCCTGTGCCAGAGCCAGGCAGGAGCGATGTCCTGGCCAGGGGAGCTGCTGTGACCACATACAGTAGCTGCTGGGTGACTCCAGCCATGGTACAAGCCCACTCAGTACTGGCAGTCACCTGTCACCATTCTGTGGTCCCTGTCCCATCGCTCTGCCTCTCCTCCAGGGCAGCTCACTCATGCTTGGGGAGCCCTGCCCAGCCGCTGTCACTGTCCCTGGGGCTGCCACCAAACTGCTGTCTGGAAAAGCCCCAGACCTCCTGGTTGCAAGGGGATGTAAAAGAAGAGGTGAGAGCTGAGCATAGCCCAGAGGAATGGGAAAGCCAGAAGCAGTGAGTGGGAGTTGGCAGCTGGCAAACACAGGTGAGCAAAATCTTGATGAAACTCTGTGGCCGGTGGAGTCACAGGGAGCAGGGGGATACTGACTGAAGGACACAGAGAGAAACCCGGCTCCAAGCAACAGCCTGATCTAGAGACAGGAGAAAGACAAAGCTGCGGCTTCAGCGTGCCCCTGTCCATCCCCAGAGGGTGAACAACTTCCTCTGCTCCCCAGCCTGCCTGAGTGCACGACTGGCTCAGCCCCACGTCTGCCGGTGCTGACAGCAGCTGAAATAATAAACACTCGCCAGGTTTGGGGGAACCAGCTCCGAACCGGTGTTGGGAGGTGCTGGGTACTGGTTTGGTCCCTGCCACACGCTGCCGGGGGGCCAACCCTGCTCGTGTCCGGAGGATGCTCCGGCCACGGGGCACCTCTGCTCTGCTCCGGCCAGGGAGAGGCTTCCCCGGGAGACGGAGTGGAGCTCATTGCCTCCGTATTGATGGCTCCTTCCCTCCAGCGCGGCTGGAGAAGAGGCCGGCGGAATAAATCAGTGCAAGAGACAGATTATGGCAGCTAAAGACTCCAAACGAGACGATAATTGCCGTGGTAATGACAGCGAAGACCTGATGTTGCCGATAAGGAAACATCTCCGCTGCTCTTGGCTGCTGCCCGGCCGGGGGATTGGCACGGGCGCCCGGCTGGGGCTGTCCCCGGGGACACCGTGGCCCGGCAGCGCTGCCCGCCCGGTGCCCGCGGCGGGGTGCGGTGCCGGTGGCGGGGGCCGCCGGGGCCGGTCTCCGCAGCGGCGGGGCCGGGGGTGCCGGGGCCGGGCGAGGGTGCGCGGGGCGGGCAGCCCTGGCGGGGCCGCTCGTCTGGTTCTCCCGCCGGCTGCGTGTCAACTCTAATTAGGCAAACTTCTGTATTCATTGCGAGCCCAGCCGGCGGAGAATTCCACAACTGAATGTTAATGCCCTAAACCCACGTTACAATCAGCCTGATTAATTAAGAGATGGAGTAACACGGTGGCCGGGCTGCAGAGGGCCGTGCTGGGCAGGGGTGCTGTGCGGGCCGGCTCCTGCATCCCATGGCATGGAGCATGGGGCACGGGGTCGGAGTGTGCAGGGGCCGGCAGAGCCAGGGCTGGTCCCTGAGCCCGTGGGAGGGGACAGGAGCCAGGGCCAGGCTGTGCCCTGGGGCGGCCAGGCTGTGCCCTGGGGCTGCCAGCCTGCTCGGGACCCCTGCTCCTCCAGGCTGGGGAGGGCTGATCCCAGACCACGGTCACCTTGGCAGCCCTCGTTTAGCCAGGCAAGCGGTGCCCCTTCCCTCCCTGGGCCCCACTCTCCCCCATTGGCGTGGCCACTGGGGCCCTGCTGAGTACCTGTTTCCTGCATCCCCATTACTTTCCTTCTCTGGGCGTGGGGACAGACACTGGGCCATTGCCACGACCAGGAGCGGGGTGCTCATGGGGAGACCCCACTTGCTTTTGTTTGTGAGCAAGGACAAGCTGGGAGGCTCCTATTAATTTTTCTCTGCAGTGATTTCCCAGAGCGATGCTGGCTAATGGGCTGCCACTTCTGGCAAGCCAGCCCTGTCCCTGCTCCCCAAGTCACCACTTGCTGTCACTGTGCCCAGTCCAGCCCACATCGTGTCCCCACACACATTGCTGCTCGAGGAGGCCTTGCCAGCCCACCTGGGCACTGTGGGCTGAAGCACCCCCATAGGGACCCTTCCCCTGCATCCTGCCGCAGGCATCAGGTGGTGGGAGTGATCCCTGCAGAGCCTTGCCGGGATGCATTTCACTGGGTGCCCCTGGTCAGGGAGATGGTTTGGCCAAAGCCTGTCCTGCTGCAGCGTAATGAATGGAACAGGGGGGAAGCCATAACTGTGGTGTAAAGGGGAGGTTGCAGCCGGCAGGACATAAATCAGAAGGAAAGTAATAAAGGGAGCCTCTTGCCAGGAGGGGCCGGCAGTGGAGGGAGGAGTGGCGATGGCGTTGTAAGGCCAAAAGGAATCCTGGCAAGGCGATAAATCCTGCAGCCGCTGGAGCTGCTCGAGCGCTAATGATCACACAAAAACGCCAACCACGTTTAACAAATATTTCTGCTCTGTGTTTGGAGAGAAGCGGGACGACATGCTTGAATCATACAAGAGTGATGAAGCCGTCTATTAATTACTGCCGGGAATGTTAAACAACATCTGCCAGCTCAGCGGGCCCAGGCACCGCCCGCCCCGGCCTCCTCCAAGAGCTGGAGGAGAATTTGGCCTCCTCATTAATTTCCCGTGAAATCTCAGAATAGCAAGAAAATCCTGGCTGGCCGATGGAGAGCCCACCCGTGCCAGGAGCCATGGGGATGTGGGGATGCTCGGTCCTCACCTCCTCCTCTCGGTTCCATCAGGATTTATATCACATTCCCACATGGTTCGATACTCCCTCATGAAGAATAGCCATAAACTGGCAAAGGTTGGATATTTGTTTCCCATAATATGATGTATAGATTTTTTTTTACCTAGGTGTTTTTGAAGGCTGTAAGAAAGGGAGGCCTGAGAGGGGCAATGTACTTGTTAAGGCATCCCACAGAAATCTTTGTCACAGCTTTGGGAGTGGCTGGCACCTTTCCCTGCTTCTCCATGTGCTGCCCGGTGCCTGGGGCTGGAGGGATGCAGGGGATGGAGGGGAATAAGGGATGAGATACAGAGGGGATGGAGGGGACAGAGGGAGAGGAGCAGCAGCAGAAGGAAGAGGAGGAAGGGGAAGGGGAAGGGGAAGGGGAAGGGGAAGGGGAAGGGGAAGGGGAAGGGGAAGGGGAAGGGGAAGGGGAAGGGGAAGGGGAAGGGGAAGGGGAAGGGGAAGGGGAAGAGGAACAGGAGGCTCCCACTGGGAGGGAAGGACCCCGCAGGCCCAGGGCAGGCCTTGGCTATGGCACAGCCCTGCTGCACCCCATCATTAGCCATTTGCTGCCCTGGCAAGTCCTTTGTTTCAGGAGGGGGACCCAAGCCGAGCAGCAATGGTGGCTGTGAAGGGCACAGCAGACTTCAATGGCAGAAAGCAGGCAGCTCAGCAGCAGAGAGATGCTCCTTAACAAATTATCTCTGCATAATACGCATGGACTGTGGAAAGTGCAGAAGGACCTTGTGGAGTGATGGATCCCACTAAGGAGTCCCCAGTGGGCACCAGGGCTGGCTTGTCTCTTCAGTGCCAGGTCCCTGAGCCAAACCCCAGTGGTGTCCAGGGCCATGAAAACAGGGAAGTCCAAGAAATTTGTGTGAGATTCTGGACCAGGAGGATTGCTGGGGATACACACGCAGCTGGCTGGGTCACACAATGCTCAGCAAAGCCTGTCCCAACACCGGGGAGCTGGGAGGGATGCTCTGGCAGGGGCTGGGGGTGATGGAGCAGGGGGCATGGCCATCGCGGGGACACACTGGCCTCGGGGACACGGGTGGAGAAGTGGGGTTAGGTTGGTCCTGGGTCCTGCTGGAGAGACTTTTCATCTCCTGCTCCGTTTGCACTCAGAGAGGATGGGTTTGGGGAAGATGGCCTTTGGTGAAAAACAAGATTTAATACAAGCAAAGCTCTTGCAGCTGCCTCTGTGAGATGCTGGGTCACATGCGAGTTATTTTTCCCAGCCTTTCTCTACACATAAAAGGCTAGAATTTACTCACCTATAAAGATGAAACCAAACAAGGTTGCAAAATATTGGGGTGCTTTAGAGCAGAGAGAAAAGCTCAGGGGGAAAGGGACACCCAGGGTGGCCTGTCCCAGCCCTGGATCACCTTGCACAGCTGCAGGGCTGGGGGGAGCAGGACAGGTCCGGGGGTGCCCAGGAGGGACAGGGGTGACAAACCCCGGTGGGACAGTGCCACCCACCCACCCCAGCCCACATCACCTCATCCCTCCCAGCCCCCGGGGTGCCAGCCGAGCCGCCTGGGAGCCCAGGGACAGGTAGTTAAAATATAGAAATGTCAATTTAAATTAAAATGTATTTTGTAAGGAGAGAGATAAAACCTTCCCACAGCACAATGAGCTGGGGGATTTATGGGGGTACTGGGAGGACTGGTGCCCCACTGCAGTGGGCTCTGGAGGGGCTGCCTCGGCTGCCGCTGCTGGCACCACGGGGCACCCCAAGGCATTGTGCTGAGGTGTGGGGGCCACCCGCTGCCTCCCCACTCCAGCCGTCACAGAGGCCAGAGCCGGGTCTGCGTGGAAATGTCAGTTTGCTAATAAAATGCGCAGGAGGTACATTTTCTTTGGGCCAATAAAACTCCCATGCAGCGGCAGGGACGCTCAGCACCCAGCTGTCCTCCTGTGCCAGCACCCCGATGGGCCCCCTCCCCACCTCCCTGGGGGGAACACAGGTGCTAGTCTGGCCCCACACTCATGCCAGCTCCCCCAAACAGCAGGTGCCGGGCGCAAGTCCCAGCGCCAGTGTAGGACATGGCTCCAGAGCCTCCAGTGGCGTGGCAGGGAGTAAATCCATTGCGCCCTGTCAAGGTAAAGTGACAAAACACCGGCCTGCAATGCAGGAACCGCAGTTATAACGAGGGAAAATCAATGCGATATATTACCAGAGATACAAAGATGCCATTAATGCTTCAGCGTGGAGCCCAGCCGCTTTGCTTGCTGTCGGCAGGGCAGGTTTACTGTGAGGGCTCCCCACATTCCCACCTCATTTCCTGGGTCACTTGCATGCTGAGGCTTAGCTGTGTATTTATTTGCTGTGCCCCCAGCAAAGCTCTCCTGCTCTCACCCACCACCTCCTGGACTTTGCCCCTGCCCAGTGCCCAGCCTCTGGCTGGAATGTGGCCAGGATTGCCGGGGATGGAGCGGTGCACAGCCTTGGCAGGCGCTTTTCCAGCCCCACGGCACAAGGACCTGGTGAGGCTGCAGCCCCAGGCCAGGCAGGTGCCACCCCTCATTCTGGGGCTCCCCGTGCCTGCGCAGCTCTGCCGCCCACCTGCCAGCGCTGAGCCCAGCGCACCCAGGCACCTCCTGGGCGTGACTGAAGAGGATGACAACCCCCTTGCACCCTGGAGTGAGGCCGCAGAAGGACGAGTGGAAGATGCAGGGCTCTCCTGGCATGGTGGAGCAGTCAGGGACACGTGTATTGGGGACATGAGTGCTGGGGATGTGCACTAGGATGTGGGCTGAGAAAATGTGCACTGGGAATGCATGTGCTGGGGACATGGACAACAGCCCCCTGCACAACTTTCTGTCACTGGGGACAGTTTGAATTCTTACTGAGAAGTTGAGTCAAGCTTCTTCTAATTGATTAATCAATAGCTTTAATTGAGTTGAGACTCTTTAATGGATAGCTTTGCCACTGCTTTTCTCTTTGCTGGCACTGCCCTGACCTCCCACCAAAACACCTTTGCTGTGGCCGGTCTCTGCGGAGGCAGCACTGCTGCTGGGCTCTTCCAAAGCACTGGATATCCCTGGGGCTTGCAGTGGGCCATGGGGCTGGGGACTGTGGAGGGCTTCTGCTGGGGTCACAGAAGAGCAGGAGCACACAGGGCTCCCCAGGCTCGGGCAGGCAGGTGAGAGCCCCAGGAACAGGCTCAGTACAAGGGCCTGCAAAATGTCCATGGCTCACGGTGCCACCTCTGCCAGCCACAGCACAGCCCCTGGGTGGCCACGGGTGGGACAGGACACCCACCTCACCTGCGCAGGCTGCGAGCTGTGCCTGGAGGTGCACAGAGCAGAGGGGACGTGGCCGGGGATGCAGGGCTGGTCAGAAGCACGGCGGAGGTCGGACTCCCCCACACCGGAGCCACAGCTCTGCAGAAGTGGAGAGGAACATCTTATGGTAAAATATGCAAAGTGTGGGACAAAAGAGAAAGCGTTTCTCGCATAATGAGACACTGGTAGAGATAAGCTCCCCAGGAAACCAATTAACACGGCGCTTTGTGTATGTCAGGCCAACACCTGCAAAAACACCTTTCCCAGGGAGGACACCAGCCGCGTGCAACACTCGCCGCCGGCACAGCCGTGTCCCCCAGCCCCTCTGACAAAGACACCAACCCCACCCGTGTCACAGGCGGCACGGGGCGGGCTCTGCCTGCGGGGGGCGCGGTGTGGGGCCGCTGACCCACACGGGCCCGGTGGCCCCACGCACCAGCACGGCGGTGGGCACACGCCGGAGCCGTCGCCGCGCTGCACGCTCGCAGGGCAGAGCGCTACAGGGGTTGGAGCCGGGAGCTGGTGCGGAGGGGCCGCGCTCCAGCACTGGTGGGGGCTCGCTTCACACCCGGGGCCCCTCCGGGCAGCCCCACCAGCGGGTCGTCCCCGCCGGCAGCCGCCCGCTGCCCACGTGGGCCGCAGCCCCCGGGCGGCGCGGACACCATCTATCCTCGGCCCCGCCCCCGCCGCCTGGCCCCGCCCCGCCGCCCGCCATGGCGCTGCGCTTCTCCGCCAACCTCTCGTGGCTGTTCCCGGAGCTCCCGACGCTGCCGGCGCGCCTGGAGGCGGCCGCGGCCGCCGGGTTCGGGGCGGTGGAGGCGGCCTGGCCCGCGGGCTGCCCGGCGCAGGCGCTGCGGGCTGCGGCGGATCGGGCAGGGGTGCGGATCGTCCTCCTCAACACCCCCCCCGGTACTGCTGCGTCCCCCCGGGCTGCGTGGGTGGGGGGCGCGGGGGTGCCCCGGTGTCGCTGACCGCCCCGCCGCTCTCTCCCAGGGGACCAGGAGGCGGGCGAGATGGGGCTGGCGGCCGTCCCCGGGCGCCAGGCTGCCTTCCGGCAGGGCCTGGCCACGGCAGTGCAGTACGCCAAGGCGGTGGGCTGCCCCAGGTAGGTGCGAGGCAGGACCCCCGCCCATGCGGTGCCTCGGCTCCCCCCGACCCCGCGGCAGCGGGTCCCGGCCCCTGCGGCACCGAAGCAGTTCTCTGCAGCCTTTCTTCCAAGCGGGGCTCGCCCTTTGCCCTGCTGTGCCTCCAGCCTGCCAGCTCATGGAGCCTCTCCCGGGCAGCGTCTTCCTGCTTGGCTGCATCGGGCAGGAGCCAGTTGGTTGCAGACCCCTGTGTGCAGGACCACGGCCTTAATGTGCTGCCTGGGAGCTGACCCAAAGCTGCCAGGGACTCTGGTCCGACCCTGCCCTTTGCCAAGGAGGCTGCTGTCCCAGTCCCTGTGATAATCCTCCCTTTTTCCTCCCCAGTTATACCAGCTGTTGCCCCCAGGACACCACAACAGTTGCTTTATTGAAGGCCACGCTGACTCCAGCACAGCAGAGAGACTGTAAGGGATGCAATTAGCCTGGCACAGCCCCCTTCAGAAAAAAACAACATGGCCCTTTTATTCCATTTACTTTGCTTAATTCTTTCCCTTAGAAACACAGTCCAAAGCCCTGTGGAGGGCATGGGCCAGGCAGGCCAAGGGTTGCCCATACATCTTTGCGCTCCCCAGAACCAGGCAGACTGACAGGGGTTTTGTTTGCCCTGTACGCCTTCCCGAAACGGTCGCTGAAGAGTCTTGCTCTCGCCCAGCCGTTGGGCTCTGCACGCAGCCTCGTGTAGCCAGCGCTGGCCACTGTACCCTCCTTGCTCTCACCCCAGCAAGTGGTGAGACAAGGCATCTGATCTGCCCTGGCAGCGGGAGCACGCCTGCTGCCCATCATGCTGGCCTCAGGGCAGCCCCAGGAGCAAGACCCCAAGAAAGCTTCAGCCTTGAGGTGAAAGAGCTGGAGGCAGCTGGGAAAAGAGGGAAGAATCAAGGCCTGAGTTGTCAGGCAAAAGGTTCAAAGATGTCCCTCTGCATACTGAGGTGGGATGGTGCAGGTTCGTGTCCCTGCAGCTTGCTGGTGCCTGTAGTGCCTCCTGCACAGGAGATGGCTCCTCTTAGCTCCTACTCTGTTTGTCCCCTGCAGCCTGGCCCTGTTTTCTTTCAGCAGAGGAAGGGGCATTTGATCCAACCAGCTGCTTGGAGACTGGAGCTGCTGCCTGTGGTTGATCTCTTTGTGTCTGCAGGATCCACTTGATGGCTGGGCGGGTTCCCCAGGGTGCAGACCGGGCAGCAGTGGCACGCGAGATGGAAACCACCTTCACTGAGAATCTCAGATACGCTGCTGACCTCCTGGCCCAGGTAAGCGGGTAACGGGTCCTGCTCCATGGGTGCAGCTCTTGGCGTACTGAGGATGGAGACTCCCCCACCAGCATGGCACAGGGAGGGAGCACTCCTGACTGCAGAGGTGACAGGATGCTCTGCAGAGTGACATTACTGTGTTACAGGAAGACATGATCGGACTGGTGGAGCCTATTAACAACCGCATCACTGACCCTTGCTACTTTCTGAACACCCCACACCAAGGTAAGGTGGACATCTCTCCCCAAAGTCTCCTCTGAGGGAGGAGAAAGATCCTCAGTCTGAAAGGCAGGAGGTTGCCTCACCTGCAAGGAGATGCTGAGGGAGCACAGCTGATGAACGAGAGTCTCAGGGCTTCACCATGAAGCTTCCAGCCTGGAGGTGACGGTCTCTCATTTCTTGCACCCTTAGCTGCTGCCATCCTGGAGAAGGTGGGACGGCCCAACTTGAAGCTGCAGCTGGTGAGTCAGCATTGAAGATCTCCAGTGTCCCTCCACCAGGGAACCTTGCACAGGCACACAGGGGAGTCCCAGGGGCTGTGGGCTTGTTATCCCCTCCTGGGGACATGGGGAAGGACAGGGACCATAGACCAGCCATCCTTGACCACTCACTGCTCAACAGCTGCAACATCCATCTCTTCTCTCCCACAGGACCTCTTTCACTGCCAGATCATGGATGGGAATTTGTCACGCAACCTGGAGACGTATTTCCCGCTTATTGGTAACACCCTGCACCCAAACCAGCTCCTCTGCAGCCATGGAGCAGGAGTGGCTTTGATGTGGGGCTCTCCTGCCCCACACGCTGCTGCGGGTGGCTGGGGGCATGGAGCTGCTCTCAGGTCACCTTGTCTTAGGCCTAGAGAAGGCTGTGGGCAAGGCTGCCTTGGGCAGGGCTTCTCCCATTCCCTCCCTAGGTCATATACAGATTGCACAGGTGCCAGGGCGGCATGAGCCTGACAGCCCTGGGGAGCTGAACTTCCCCTACATCTTCGAGCTCCTGGAGTCCCTCAGCTACACTGGTTACGTGGGGTGCGAGTATGCTCCGAAAGGTGAGTGGGCCTGTGGGTGGTCTGAGCCCTGCTGGCAGATCCCAGCAAGGACCAGTTGGCTGGTTATCCAAAGCCAGGCAGGTCCTAGGGGGCGGCAGGTAGTGGGCAGAGTCCCTACCTGGGGACAAGATCCCTGCCCAGAGCAGAAGCTGCTCCAGCTTGCCTGGAGGTGCCAGCAGGAGACCTTGTCTGTCACTGCAGGAAATACCCTGGAAGGTCTGGGCTGGCTGCGCTCATACTGGGAGAGCCGAGGGCTGCAGCATGGTGGGACCAGCAAGGCAGCAGAGTAAAACAAGGAAATTACTGGAATAAAAGTCAAAGCAATGGCTTAACATAGGAGCATGTTTTTCTTTGCTGTGACTTGGGGATGGTAGGATGATTCCTACAGCAATGTTGGGAGCATCTATGTCGTATTTCCCTTTCCTGGGCCCTACTGGGCGAGCCCAAGCAGTTGGACCCTCATCAACTCAAGTACCATCTGCAGCATGCCATATTTGGGGATGGCTTGGTCAGCACCGTAGGTGACTTCAGGTACACAGGAGAACCTTCACTTCCAGTCTGCAGGGGTCTCCAGGGAAGGGTTTCCAGTCTCCCCTGCTTTGGGGAGTATTCACTCTATGGGAAGGGTGTGAGGTTTCCCAGTCCAGCTCCAGCGGGTGCCTGGAGTTGTGGGAAGAGGGCTCTGGGTTTCCAAGTCCTGCAGTTCTTGAGGCTGCTGCAAGTGCCCAGCACTGAGCCTGCAGCAGATGCAGAAAGTGAAGTGAGCAGCTCCCTCCCAGGCTGCCCAAACCAGGATAACAGGCTGGGGGCTGCCTGCCCACAGACACTCGGAGTTGTCTGTGCTGCTGCTCCTCCTCTGGAGCAACTATGAGGCTTTGGTGCAAACACAGCCAGGGCTGCCTCTGCATCCCCTACAGGAGGCTTTCCTCATCCTGGCGTATAGCACGTGAGTGGGGATCTGGTTCAGTTTATTTCACAGATACATCAATGGCTTTAATGTACATCTCCATAAAACCTTCCCCTGGTCCAGTTCACCCTCCTGTCCCATGTGGTGCTCTCCTGATGAAAGCAAAGGGCCAGAAGTGGGCAGCCTTGCTGCCCAGAGCCCTGAAGTCCAGGAGTCTTTCCACCTAAAGCAAGGGCACTGTGCGGTGCTGCCCTGTGCAGAAGATGTGCTGTGTGTGCTCCAAGCTGCCGTGCAGGCAGACCTCACCTGCAGATGCCAAAGCCATGTCCCTGAGAGTCGCTCTGCTTCAGCCAAGCCACCGCAGCCAAGCTCCTGCCCTTGTGGTTCGGTTCAAGGTCACCGAGTATCAAACCCACCGAAAACAGCGCACTGAGGGCCACACCAGCCAGCCAGCGAGCAAGGGAGGTGCACATCCTCAGGCTCCGCAGTTCAGTTCCCAGGTGTGCTGCTGGCAGCGCTGCCTGCAGTGCCAGAGCACAGGTCCCCCTCCCAGAGGCCTCTTCATCCCCATCGTCACCCACGGCACAGCTGCGCCGAGAGGTCCAGTACACGTGTCACTCCAGGATGTGGGTGCCAGTGCTAGAGCAGGCCTGTCCAGAGGTTGAAGCAGGCTGTGTTGATAACTGACTCCAGGTGGTGGTAGGTGGACACAAGCTGTGGCAGAGGGCTCTCGCTGTTCTGGGGCTGCACTGGGAATGGCTCCCGGAAAACCACAGTGAGGCTCTGCAGGGAAGGAGGAGCAGCAGGTCAGGGGACAGGATTCATCCAAGCCCTGTGCAGTCCCTAGCCCAGGTGTGTGGGCACATTTTTGGCGGTGTCGGGCAGATACTGGGAGAAATCTCAAAATGCCAATGGCACTAAGCTAGTGCCTCCTCCTGTGACAGAGCATGTTTGAGCCTCCTCCCAATTTCCTGGTGGAAATTAGGTGCAAGAACTTGCCCACTCCCTCTGTCCCAGCCCCCATGCATCTGCAGTTATATCAACCCCAGCAGCAGCCTCAGGAGAGCAGGGGATCCTGCTGCCTCCACAGTCATAGGGGCTTCCAGGGAAATTAGAGGGAAATTTCTTCTTCTAAGGCAAAGAGTAGGAGTGCAACAAATGGGGAAGGGGAGGAGATTAAACGTAATAACTGCAATCCTAAAAATAAATGTTGGCTGCTCCATTCTCATTAGTGACTGTACTGACAAGGCAGGGCAAGGGCAGAGGGGAGCAGAGAACAGGGTTCGGAAGAGAAGGCTGCAGGAACTGAAGCAGAAGACAAATGTGAGCGTCTCATTTGCGAAACAGCAAATGCACCACCACCACTTATGAGGGAAGAGAAAGCCATTTGTGAGCAGCGTGCAAGGCTTTAGAGCAGGCCTGGAGAGAATGAAGCACGGGGAAAATGCAGCTCTGTGCTAACGCTAGAGTTCTCTTTGATAAGGTAATATTTCTAGACAAGGAATCATGGTGTATCTTATCTGAGCTTCAGGAAGGATTGGATGTAGTGCCACATGGGAAATTTAGGTAAGCTGAAAAGATAGGAATTAACGCAAAAATTAGAAGGTGAAGATGGTAGTGCTGAAAGGGGAAGAAGCAGGCTGGAGAGAGGTTACAAATGGAGTTCCTCCAGGACACGTTTTGGAACTCACGTTGCCTAGTATTTTAATGAGTCTGGCACAAAGATGAGGAACATGCTGATAAAATTTGAGGCACTAATACAAAAGAGGATTGGGATAATGCAAAAAAAGCCCTAGAGACTTCTAAGAGGCCATGGGAATGGATGAATGTTAAATGTGAAATACAGGTGAGGAACACAAAGGATTTGTTATAAGATGGGAGTTATTAGGAGAGTGATGGAGAGTCTGAGTGTATCGTATCAATACCACGAGGTGACCCTATGACCAGTGAGACATGACCATGAAGGCAAATACCATCCTAGGCTGTACCAAAAGCACTGGGCAGGGACAGAAAAGCCTTAGTGCAATCACAGAAAGCTCTGCTGAGGCTCCTCAGGAATACTGGGGCAGACCTGGACACCTGTATTTACAAGGGCTGACCTGAGCCCTGAAGGGCTCTGAATGACAATTAAGCCATTAGAGAAGGAAAGGCAGTCTGAAGAGCTCTCAGCTTGCTTAACACAGCAACACAGCGTTAGCAAAAATTCCACCTTCAGATGTGGAGGCAAATCTCAGGGACCGGGGAGGAAGTGGGTACCCACACAGCTCTGAGCTACCACTAGCATGAAGAGAATAGAACTGGCCACGAAAAAAGCTCCAGCACAAAACAGGAAGGGCACTTCACCATCAGGTGGCAGGAGGCACTGAGGAGCCTTCCAGCAGGCGCCACCTCTCCTGTCTTCCCTACCTGCTTTTAAGGTGGAGTGTGATTTATTTAGAAAGGGGATCGGTTACGCTGCAGTCTCTACAAAAGCCTCTCTGTGGACTGAAGCATCTTGTAGATCCCTGCATTCCCTGTGACCCATCCTGCACTCTGCCTGGGAGGACAGCTGAATGCAGAGTATTTTTGCCCTCAAATCCGACAAAGGCCAAGGCCCACGAAGATTTGCTGGGATCCTCATAGTGCAGGTGCCCTTCCCTTCTGCCCACAGCACTGGTGACCCCTCCCGGCCAGACCCAGCGTGCTCCAGCTTTGGACTGAATACAGAAGGACTCTCTAGCCTGGACAGAGATACAGCTTAGAGTGTGATCCAGAAGCAACACTGTGAAGGAAAAGGGCATCAACTGCGCACTCTTTTCCAATACAAGAACAAAGGGGCATCATATGAAAAGAGCAGAAGGAAGTTCAAAAACTAGCCAAGGCAGGTAGCTCTTCACATGCATTGTAACCGCATCACGGAGCAGCAAGTCTAGGGAAATCATGGATGCCACAAATTAACCAAAGGAAATAAAGCTGCGGAGGGCTAATAAATAAATGCAAAGGCCACCTCTAGCTCAGGACAGGCCTGGGCCACAGTTTGTCTGATGTTGAGATAGTAATTGGGAAAGGTGTTAACAAGCCTCTTGACTCGCTCTTATTCTCCTCACAGGAACCTGCCCTTGGTGACTGCTGGATGAATCCTGGCCTGAGCCAATACAGCTGCTCTTATGTTCCCAGTTCTTACCGTCTTTCCTGAATGAGAATCGAGAAACACAAGAACGAAGCAATCCGTGAACTTCTGGTTGAGCACAACCTGTCAAGACAGCCACAGCACACATTGCAAAGGAGACAGCACAAACCCCTGGACAGGGATACAAACAACACCCACCCAGGCACATGCTGACATGCAGGACAAGTAGCACGATAGAGCCGTGAAGGTGCAGGTCTGCCTGGCTCATGGGTGACACTGTCAAACCATGGGGATATACATGGCATGAGGCTCTGGGTCTGAAGAGTGACCTGCCTGTCCGAGGTCAGGCAAACAGACACTGCTGCACCAGTAGCAGAGTGGAGAGCAACATCATGACAGTGCCCACGCTGTCCTGACAGCATGTGCCAGGCTTACACTGCAAGAAGCCACAGCAGGCAGGGGAGAGAGGCTACAGGTGGGTGACAGGCTGGGACTTACCAGATATTGGGTGCCGGTTTCAGCATTGTGGAAGTGCCGACAGCTCTGGGGAAAGCGGCTCAACAGCACTTTGATAAGGCTCTGGTACCAGGAGACTGTCATGGTAAGGAAGCACCCCTGTGGGCACAGAAAGGGCTGATTTCAGCCTCCCTCTAGCCATGGCACCAGCAGCCAGAATGCTACAGTAGCCTTCAGACCCCAAATCAGATGTATTCGTCACAGCCCACTGAGGAACACTGACACAGAGCTACCCACTTTCCACAGACAGGTCCATGCAGCCATCCCCTTCTCCTGCCAGCTAGAAGCTACGTTCCTGCCTCTTATCTTCCCACCCAGCAGGAAGAGATGTGCCCTGCAGGCCCTTCACCCAATGCCCCACTCCCTCCCCAGAGCAGAGCAGTGGCTGCTGTGCACAATGAATCTGTCCCTGCTGCTCACCAGCTGGGGGTCGACATCAGCAATGGATTTCCCATGCACGGCATCGAGCAGCTCCTCCAGCTCCACCAGCGACAGTTTGCCCAGCTTCAGCTTGTCAGAAGCCAGAGGCTCCAGAAGGAAGAGGCGCTTCCAGAGGTTGTCCCTGCGGCAATGGCACTTGGCCAGCTGCACCATACTGCTGAGCTGCTTCTGAGCTGAGGCCACCTCGGAGGCCAACAAGGGGAAGAGTGGCGAGGTGTAGAAGAGCCCAGGTCCCAGTTTGACTTGCGTGCCTCCTGCATAGAACTCGCTGCTGTCCTCCACATCCTGCCACAGCTCCCGCTCTGCTGGCTGCTGCTGCCCCAGGCTCGTCTCTGGCTCCGCTGCCTCCCACGCTGCCCGTCCCACCACAGGCTCCAGCACTTCCCGCTGCAAGCGTGGCAGCTTCTTGAAGCGTCGCATATCAGCCGTGAGCCGGGGGAAGAGCTCCCGCTGGCTAGTCATGATGACGTAGAAACGTAAGCTGAGAGCAAGGAGACGCTTGTGACCTGGGGAAGGGCTGCTCCCTTCTCACCTGGGCTACAAATAAATGATGGGCCTCTGTCCCTGCCAGTGAGGGTGCTTCTCTGCCCAGACGAGGGCAGATACCACACTGCCCAGTTCCCTGCAAGGATCCTCCCCAGACAGCACCAAACCTGCTTGTGATGTCCCAGTCAGAGCCAGTCCCTCCCAGAGCCCTCCTCCCCAGCCAGGAAGCTTTGGTGTCATGCCTCTGGGCCCCCAGTGCTCACCGGAGCATGCGTCTCTCTGCCTCACTCTGCTCCTCAAATGGTGCTGCACTGTGACACACTAGAAGGGACACATCGAAGTCATCATGATGACGCAGACCTTCAGAGTCTTTGTAGGAGCCCGAGCTGGGAGCAAAAGCACATCAGAATGAAGAGGATCTCACTTTGCTTCCCCAGAGCTCTTGGTCGCAACAGAACTATTGGGCACATGGAATTCGATACAGCAAGACTCCTCAGAAGTGCTATGGGAAATGTCAAATGCATATGTACACACACACAGCAGCCCTGTTGGCCATCTCAGAAAAGCCAGGCAGAACTGCTGCCTGGCACTATGTAGAACAGTCAGCTTTGCTGGCACCCTGGGACAGCGTCCCCAGGACCAGGGGGTGCCTACCAATCTCTGGCAGCTCCAGGAACTTGCAGCACAGGCACTCACCTGTTCCAAATAGAGACCAGTGCATATTCGTTTTGCTCTGTGCCTGGTGTCCCCTTCTTGTTGTCACTGCCCGTGGCTGGCCGGGCCATGCGTAGGGGTTTCATGTGGTAGGTGTTGGCGTGGTCAGCGATGTAGTTGTACAGCTGGTGTGCAGTGATCATGTTGGTGGGCAGGGCCAGCATGCCTAGTGGAGGAGGACACATTGCTATCACAGGAGCTGCTCAGTGCCTCTTTCCTCGTGTCCTACAAACTACTCTGGGGGATACAGCTCTAGAGCAACCTGCCTCCCTTCCACAACAGGGTAGCAAGGACTTTCTTTGGAGCTGAGTCTCTCATGTCACCCTCTCCCTGTCATCTCCCTGGATACTGTCAGGGTCAAGTTTATTTGTAAAGTACTTGGGAACTTTTTGCCAAGTTACAGGCTGGTGATCAATCCCAGACTGATCACATGTCAAGCTACTCACCTTGGAAAACATGGTTGCGGCCAAATTGGGGATATCAGGGTGGTGGGCAATGAAATCCTCCAGGAAGCTGGTGAGATGGTAGCCCTGGCGAAGGGTCATGTGGGAACCCAGCAGATACTGGTGGACTATACGTAAGTGGAAGTCATAGCTGAATGAATGTACGTGCATGAGGTCCCGCACCTTGTCACACTCCTCCGTGAAGAGCATGGAGAGCTGTGGAGTGACAGGGAGTCAAGGCAGGAATGTTACTAGGCACCTCACACCCACCTGCAAAGCCCTGCTGACAGCAAGGCATGGCAGAGCCAGTGCAACCACCCCTGCCCCAACACCACAGCAGGATGCAGCCGCAAAGCTGTGTGCACAGTGCAAATAGCAGACCTGCAGGCCTGGCCCCAAGGGATCCAGCTTGTTGGTTCCTTACACACTTGGCCCCCCTCCTGGTCTCCAGTAGCAGCACAGACTGATTGGCACTGTCTCCCTTTTGGCGTGAGGTTCGTCCCTGCCTTGAGCTGAAAGCCACGTGGCTGCGAAAGACACAGCCTGCTTTCAGCTGAGCGCTGCTCTGCACTGCTTAGTCCCCAAGTGGGTACAGGACATACCAGGGCTGGAGCCCCAGCAAGTTCTGGATCTACAGGCAAAGACTGACTCCCTGAATGTCCCTTGAGAGCAGGAGGCAGGGCAGGGGCCTGTGAGGGGTAGCTGGACCCAGAGAGGGCAACAACAGAACTGCTAATGACCTGTGCTCAGTAACTAAAGGGGACCCAAGGCTGGCTGCTGGAAGTCAGATCCAGTGGTGGCTGGTGTGGCACAGGTCTGCCTGAAGAGGATCCCTCCAGCACATGGCCATCACCTCTGCTCAGAGTGCTAGTCCTTTACTGGGACAGCACCAGCCTTCACACACACAGCCCTGGCCATGCCTCACCACATGTGCAGCTGCTGTGCCAGGGGACAGTGTTGGTAATGGCCTCAGCACTGCCCTCATGCCATGAGCCTATGGTTTTAATGTCCTTCAGCTCTCTGCCCACTTTGGGCAATTGACCCACACCATAATCCCTTGGTTTAAGAAGGGGGCAAGCAGGGAAAACCAGCAGGCAGGAGG
Organism: Tauraco erythrolophus; assembly: GCF_009769465.1. Taxonomy (NCBI): domain Eukaryota; kingdom Metazoa; phylum Chordata; class Aves; order Musophagiformes; family Musophagidae; genus Tauraco; species Tauraco erythrolophus. Next base: position 23,310,614 of record NC_141474.1, on the reverse strand, counting down.
CATTGGCACAAGAACAAGCTGCCCTCTCTCTGTGCGCCACCTGCATTGCTGCTGCCATGAGCCAGAGGCAACCCGCACAGCCAGGATGAGTCTGGAGAGGAGCCTGTAGCTCTGCCCCAGGAAAGGCAGAGCAAAGAGCAAGAAATACGAGGCACTGCCCCCATGCCAGCACCCAGGGCCCACCCCATTTCCTCCCAAGCTGGGCTGCCCACTGTGGCGTGTGCTGCTACGGAAGGCGCTGGCACAGGAGGCAAGAGGCGGCTCCCACTGCCGGGCACTGGGGCAGGAAGGGTGGAAGCACAGCCAGTGGGAGGTTCAGCCCTGCACTAGCAGGTCCTGCTGTGCCCAGCATGGCATGGGAGAAGAGGACGTACCGCAGACTCAGAGACGGAGCTGGGTCCCATGCAGCTCTTGCTGCGAGCTCTGGCTGTAAGAGTGCCCTGATGGAGAGAGATGTGCAGCCAGTGGGAAGAGGGACAAGGCACTGCCTAGCCTTGTTCTTGCATCCTGCCTGCTCTGCACAAGCCCAGGGTGGGACAAAGGAGAGAAGGGGAAGTAAGAGCCCAATTGCCCAATCTGGAGGAACTCTGGGCTAGTCCCAGCATGCGGGAAGGCTGGCCAGGCCCCTGCAGCAAGCCCCACGCTTCTCACCTGCTGCTCCCAGGACCATCCCCCTCCCACTGCAAAACCAGGCAAGTCTCTTCTCAAGCCAGCCAGAGAGAGCCTGGATGTTCCCTGCAATGCCAGCTGCAGCATGGTAACCCTGCCCTGTGCACATGCGGGCTTCCCAGGAAAGGCTCAGCAAACCCACAGGCAAGGTCCTGGCAGGCTCTAAGCTTAGGAGAGCCACTCTTGGCATATACAAGATGCAGCCTTGCTACAGAGCCACCTTGGAAAGCACGGTGTGGTCATGTACGTCTCCTGCCTCAGGCAGGCTGGGGCCGGCCAGCCTCTAGACAGCCAGCCCAGTGACCTGGGGACAGGCAGGAGACACCCTGACACACCAAACAAGAAGGGAGTAGGCATCTCATGGTGCTGTAGAGCAAGGCACAGAGGTATCAAGAACCAGGGCTTGTGGTGCAGAAAGTGGCCTCCTCTGGCAAAGGGCAGCTATCCATGTTCACAGATCCCTGTTCTCATTCTGCTTCCCTTTTGTTCCAAGGGAAGCAGAGAGCTTCTAGCCTTCCACACACTGACTTTCCCTGAAGCAGTCATCTTTTCCAGAATTGCTCCTATTCCTCCCCAGCCTGCTCTGTCTTGCTCCCCAAGTGAGGACAAGAGCCATTCTCTTGCCAAATCTCCCATTCCGTTTCACTGCACTCCAGATCTGCTCAAGCAGCAGGCCGTGGAGGGCACGTGGCTGCAAAAAGATCTGTGTGGTTCTGCTTTTCCAGGAGGAGGGAGCAGAGCTCTCCAGAACTTGCTGCACCTAAAACACTCACTCTGTCCCAGAGATCACTGCCTCCTTCAAAGCAGCCCCTGACCCTGAGGAGCACCAGCACTGCCTGCAAAGCCATTACCGGGAGTTCACAGACTGGCCCATGGGGATCCGTGAGCACTCCAGCGCATACTGCTTCACACAGAAGTAATAGCCCTAGAGGAGAGAGCACATGAGCACAGCACAAGCCTTGAGCCTCTCCAGGGAAGGAGAACAGTCCCCATGCTTCACCCTCTGGGCTGGGTCCCAGACACTCTTGCTCCACGTTTTGTCTCCTCTCCTGTCTGAACCAAGCCAGCCCAGCCAACACACAGCTGAGCACAGAGCACCCCACCTGGTGCTGAGCCTTCACATCTTTTATTAGCCCCCACTCCAGGCACTTGTACTGCTCTGAGCCCCAAAGAACCATCCCTAGCTGATCCACAGTCCTGCAGGACCACGGAAGAGGTAGGACAAGAAAGAAAGAATCACACGTCCTCGCTGCACTCCTCCTCATCACTCACTTTGCCATCTCTGAAGACTATCCCCCAAACTCCCTGAGATCATACTTTGTTTCTTGTTCTTTCTTACCTGGAAGGCCAACTCCATGAGCACAATCCCACCCGGAAGAGCTCTTTGTAGATGATAGGTGGAAACAGCAGGGGTTGTGCTCTGGGAAGAGAAGGACAAAGCTGGAGGGGCTCTCTGGCATAGGAGAGCAGCCTGCACACCAGGTGGAAGGCTGCCACGAGGCTCTGCGGCAAAGGTGGAAATAGAGGAGCCTCATCAACTGAGCACCCTCACTGGAGGGAGGGGAGCAAGACACACCAGGGCTGACTGTGAAAAGAGTTCTAACAAACCTAATAAACAGCCTTCAAGAAAGCACACCAGGCACACTGCTCCTTTGCCTCTTGCTTACTCAGGACAGAATGTCTCTAGAGTTTGACAACACTGGGAGCTGAGGGGCGATGCTGCCCGCAAAACCTAGCTCCCCACCTCTCCCGGCTGAGCACTCCCAGACCATCAATCTGCCTGACACGCAGCTATCAGAGGCATCCAGTTTGGCTCAGAGCTTAGCTGCCAGCAAATTCACTTGCCCCCTGTTAAGTTGTTCCAGTGGATTGCTCTCTTCTCATTTTAACTGCAAGGTGTGTCTTGCCCGCAATCCTGTACCAACACCAGTCAAAGGCAGGTGCCAGGAAAGTGTCAGAGAAGAATGAGCAAATGCTATATGCTTCCATCATCCCTGGGTGATTTCATGAGCCACAGATGGTTTCTGCCTATCAAGCAATTCAGATGGATACCTCTTCCAGGTATCTACCTGTTCTCTCATGTAAGCTCTTGTGTTCACAAAACCTTTTGACAAAGACCACTGTTACTTGCTGCACAAAGAAACACTCCCTTTTGCTTGGAAACTGGCTCTCAATGCTTTCATTTGATGGTGTTTCGGTGTTGTATCGAATAAGACAGCAAGGAGCCAGTCCAGGCTAGCTGTGATTTGGTAGAGCTCTGTCCTGTCCCTCCCAACTTGCCACTTCTTCAGAAACAAAGAGCCTCAGCCTGTTCAGTCTGCTCTCGCAGTAAGCCATTCCAGGTTTATCTTCTCTGATCTCTTCAGCATTCGTCTCACTTTAAAGATTCTTCTGCCCCAGAACTGCCCTTCAACCTAGATGCTGAGGCTTCTCTAACAGGTAAACCTCCAGAATCACATCCAAAGGCAGCTGTCCGGGCCTCAGGTCACCCTATTCCTCTTATGAGACCCCTCTAAGCTGCTGCTGCCCTTTTGAGATTTGCCCTGGTTCCACCCAGTCCTGGGAAGCGGCTGCAGGAAGACATGCAGGAGGGCAAGATCTCATCTAACCCAACATCCCAAAGATGGTGATGGTCTAGACAGACTCTTTTTTTGGCTTTGGTGCCTTCTCTACCCTCTCACATCCCTTCTGCCTGAAACAGATTCAAAAGCCAACCAGGATAACTGCCCCACTCCACAGCCTGACATCATCCCACTTCCAACTCTTTAACAGACATGCACTCACCTTTGGACTCCCCTGCTTTTGGCTTTGTGTAGGAAAAGGACCCTCTCCCCTCCACACCCATTGCTGCCAGAGCTCGGATCCGGCTTGCGCTACAGGAAATGACAGCAGAGAGTGCCTTAAGCCGGAGCCAAGGTCTCCTGTTGTGTCAAACCAGGGCACGGCTCTGTGTTGGCCATTCAACAACAGGGTTCCCTGCATGTCACTGACCTGCGAGTGGTGGGTGAGGGTGGCCGCACCTGGACCAGGATGAAGCCCATGCTCTGCAGGTACTGGATGTATTGCTGCAAGAAGGCATTGCACATCTCCTGCAGCCAGGGCTCCTCCTTCACCTTGCAGGGCAGTGCTTCTGCTGAGTCACAGCTGTGGCTGCGGTCCCTCCCTGAAGCTGTAGAGTCATTTGAGCGGTGGCGCTTCTAGAAGAGAAAATAATATCCTGAGGAGACCTGCTGCATCTGGCTCCAGCAGGTGACACTTGCTGGGACACCACTAGCTGCCCTGGTTGAGCGGAGGGCAGATCTCCCTCTGCCAGACAGCACTAACAGCTGGTTCTTCAAATGCTGTCCTAGCACGTGTCGAAACATATGATCCAAATTTTACTCAGCCATGGACTGACCTAACAGCACTTCAATAGACTGCAGGAAAAGGTGCCCTGGCAGAAGGGGATAATCTCCCCCCAGAGAACGGGTTCCACAAAGTTTTGGTCACTCACAACTGTTTCATGCAGGGCTCAACAGAGCTTCAACTCCTACTGTCACGGTAACAGTCCAATCCACTTACGAATCCTTCTGACTTCTCAGGATTTACCAGTAGTTCAGAAGCACTGAACAGTAAGTGTTCCCTTTTCCCCATTTTCAGTTCTCCTTGTGGTGTCTTGAATACTCCTTGTCTGTGCTGTGAGAGACTGGTTTCTTTTCTTGATCTCTCTACTTCAAGCCTGTGGATCATACATTTCTATCTGCCCTTTTGTTCATCTACCCAGCAGATGACAGGAGACAGCAGTCTTTACCTGGGGTCTCTCCAGCTACCCTCTGCCCTCCTCTGAGTGTCTCTCGTTCAGTGCCAGAAGATGCTCGGTCTCACATTTACTGTCCAGATGAAGACATTAACACACTAGTATTTTAGAAATGTACTGGAACCTTATCCATAATACTAACACTTCTTTCCGATGTACTCTAAACAGTTGCCTTGTTGTGTGCAACTATTCACGAATGTAAGAAATCCACTGAGCTATCTGCTCTGTACTGGCTCTGCAGTTAGCGTTACACTACAGGCGGAGTTCAAATTCCTCCCATTGTGCTTGTTTTACTGGGAACCAGGCCCAGCTCCCACAATACCTCTCATTCACAGGCTACTCAGGTCCCTCTCAAATTCCTTGCAGTCTTTTTCTGTTCTGACCAAGTCTGAACAGCCATACGCATTGCAAAGCTTGGCATCTCGATATAATGCGATAATGATCTGGAGATACAGACCGCAACACACAACCTTGAAACCCTGCTGCAGGGTGTTCAAATCGAATAACCAATTTTCATTTTGCTCTGTCCAAAAACGAAGTTGAAGTTTTCATTCTATGATGATACTTTTCCTTTCTCTTGTGAGTGCTCAATTTCTGTAGCAACCCTCTGTTTAAAGACCTGTCAGATCCTTTTGACATTTAGATAAATTACAAACAGCCTGTTCTTCCCCGTTCTGACCCGCATACAGATCATGAACAGCCGGTGCAGGATCTGCACCGGTTAGAGTCTGTCAGGTTGCAACCTGCTCAGGATTCAGCTGGTTTGCTTTTCAACTGCTCCAGCTATTGCTGGGTCCAGGCCAAGGTTTACCAGGTCTGGCTGCAGAACACATAAAGAGAAGTTTTGCTCTCCAAAAGATCAGTACCCAGACCACACACTGATGGCTTTGCCAGACTCATCCCTGAATTCCGAAGAAAACGGAAGTCAGTCTTCTCCAGGGACAGTGTGGCAGCAGGAGAAAGGCTTTGCAGGACCCAGGATTTGTCTCATTCTCCATCTTACAGGGCTGCAAACTTCTCCTGTAATGCAGAGGTGTGCCGTCAGAGCCGCCCTGTCTCGGGAAAAGACTGCAAAGCCATCCTTTGCTCAGTGCACAAAGCACCAACCCTCCTGGCGCTTGCTGACACTCACCTTCCCTTCTACTTTGCCCTGCTGGTCAGTCTGGATCTGCTGCCGGAAGGCCGGGTCAAAGAGCAAGGGGGTAGCACAGTAGTGAACCAGGCGTGAGGACTGCTTCAGGGTCTCCAGGTCTGCCAACTGCACAGCACAGCCCAAGAGGAACACGGTTACAGCACACATCCCTTATCGAGCCTGAGAACAAGCTGTCTCAACACTGTGCTGCTGCTGAACTTCCCAGTTTCACAATGCTGGGCAGGGAGGCCCCATTCCCAAGTCTGGTGCTACAGCCCAGCAACCCCACAAGTTCAAGCGGAGAGCACTGCTCCGCTGCCAAACACCACCCCCAACACGCACCCCGCTCCGAGCTCCAGTGTCCCCCTTTGCCACAGGCAAGCTGGTGCTCCCAGTGCGCTGTAAGAAGGCCCAGCCCGCCACTCGCCCACCTGGGCTGCACTCACACTGATAGGCATGTTGGACTGCGCTGATCTCTGCTGCCAGGTAACAAAGAGATTCTCAATCTTCATCTGCTTCTCCAGTTCTGGAGGAAAGAGAGCAGCCACAAGAGTATCAAGCCACAGCCCCAAGTATTGCTACTCCCCTTCAATCCCACCCGACTCAGGCCTAACCTATCCCCTCACAGCACCCTGGCAGGAGCAGCTGAAAACTGTCCGCTGTGCCAGAACTCTGTGCTCTCTCTGAGCTTCTTTTCCAAGAGTGAGATGATTAGGCCAGGCTCCTGTGACATCAAGCCCCTTGCTTTACCTTTCCTCTCCATGCTCTTGATTTCTAGGAACTGGGCACCATGCCGAGACACGGGGTCAAAAGGTCCCAACTCAGGCCCATGGGGTAGGCGCTTGATGGTGGTAACATCCCGCAGCGCTTCGTCAAGGGCACCACATCAGGATGGAAGTGCAGAGATGGCAGGCTGCGGGCAGAGCTGCTCAGCCGGCCTTGTTCCTTGCTTGGTGGGGGCTGGAGTCGGATCAGTGCATCCAACCTCCAAAGGGAGTTCAGGAAAGGATTTGGCTCCTAAGCAAGCAGACATAGCCGTGAAAGCCTTCTTACTGCCAGCCTTGGTGAAAGAGATCAACGCGAACAGAGTAAACCCAATTTGGCCATCTGCAGAATATCTGTTGGCCTTCTCCATCACGAGTCCTGTGCAGAGTTGGCACTGGGCCCAGCATGGCCTAATGTGCAGTGGGAAGCCCATTGCCCAGGCTCCTCCATCCTAAATAATCTAGTCACAGATAAGTGCTGCCAACAGCACGAGCCTGCTTCCCCTTTTCACTTCTGGTTGTCTCCAAGAGCCGACAGCAACAGCCTGGATGGACACTGGCCACAGTGGGACATGTGAGCACCTGGGGATGCCTTGCCAACATGGCATACAAAGCACAGAAGTTTCATGCAACCTTCATTAGACCCTCAAGCTGTCAAGGTCCCTCCTGAAGAGGAAAAGACTGCCCTGCCCAGCAAGGTGCCCTACCTGCTTGCTGTCCTCATGCCATGGTGTGTCCATGAAGCAGTGGTGGTGGAAGAGTCCCAGCTTCTGGCTGAGTAGGCAGTGCACGATGTGGGACCGGGCATTCTGCCACTGCAGCAGGCGAGTAAGCGAGCAGTTCAGGTTGGCTCCCAGGTCTGGGGACCAGTTGTAGGTGTAAAGTGTCAGCTGGAAAGAGAGGACAGGGAAGAAGGCTAAGAGACCTGCTCAGTGAGGGGCCTGCGTGGTGACACAGGCTGCCCCAGGTACTCTGGGTGGTACTTGCTGCAGCTCCAGGCAGGTTTCAAATGGCAACTGAGACAGGGAGAGCAGCAATAGCACATTCACAGCTCCCCTGATAACAGCCACAGCAGTGCTGGTGGTACTTGCACTGGCAGCACAAGCGCCCAGCCTAATGTGGACCTTGTTGTAGAGAGGGAAAGAACAATTATAGTCAGGCAGCTAAAGCCTGAGACAGTGAGGGCTAGTTCACCTCCCCTGGTGCTGCAGGGAACCTCCAGCTCTGCTTGCAGCACAAGTAGAGATGTCCTGCACAGCTGTTTTGGAGTGCTCCTGCCAGGGAAGGTTGGTGGCCTACAGAGGCACTCTTCCTCTCCTCTTTCTAGCCCTGGGCCAGTGGGGGACAGTTTGGCTTTCAGGGGACAACATCACACAGGACATCATTGCTACCTTTTTGTCGATGATCTCCATGAAGAGGAACCTTTGCCGAGGTGCCAGGTCTCGTCCAACAAGGCTTGGGTCAGAGCCTCTCTCTGCTGAGCTGAATTCCATAGCCTCGAAGCGCTGGAGCCCTTTGTGAGCTGGAAGAAACCAGAGTTATGACCCTCAGACCAGTTCATCCCACTTGCCATTACGGTAGCACAACAGGATGTTGTGCCACAGTGCTTGCTTGGCTTGTCTTGAAATAAGCAGTTACAAGCAAATTTGAGAATAAGGTCTCAAGAGCTGAAACAGACAAACTCACCTGCCCACATCCGGGCGCAAGCAGTCTGTCCCAGCAGAGATGGGAACCCTGCTCATACATCTTCCACCCCAAGAGCCCCCAGCACACAGTCTGTGTGGACCCTGGCCAGGCACTCACCCCTGTTCCGTGCTGCAACGCCACTGCTGAAGTTGCGTCCCAGCAGGATGAAGTGTCTGACGGCTGCAGGGCGAGGGCTGGCACTCTGGCCAGGCTTATAGGGCAGGAAGCTGGCATCCTGATGGTAGCTGCAAAGAAGAGCACCAGAGGTGACTGATAAGTACAGCCATGTGAGTAGAGGTTGGCACAGCTGACGGGCATTTGCTGGTGCCAAACAGCCCTATCAACCATGTAACTCACCAGATCTGCTCAAACACCTTGACAGTGGTGTCACTCGCCAGGGCGGTGACCAGGCTCACCACTTCCACCAGGATGGAGGACAGGAGGAAACGGGACACAATCTCCACTGAGCACTGCTGCACTGATGGGCATCCTGCATGGAAGAAGGACTGTAGGAACAAGGTGCCGAGCCACCCCAGAGCCAAGCCCTGCCTGCCTGGGCAGTGGAGAGGGCTAAGGGAGCCCTGCAGCAGGCCTGCTGCCCACAGCAGGCCAAGTTCCTGCCTTGCCAGGGACTGAGGCAGGCACAGCTGGAGAACAAGGACCTCACAGGGAAGAGAAGATAAAGGCTGAAATAACCCCTGCTTTCAGGCTCTGACCTGAACTGGGACCTGGACCAAACTCCCTGCATGTCTTGAGCATGGCACTTTACCTCCTTCAATTATTCCTTGTTCCCTGGTTTACTCCTCAACATCAGAGGAGGACAGCTCTACTTTGCCAGCAGGAGGTGTGAGAGGATGTACAAACACTGAAGTAAGAGGAATCCAGAAAGCATCAACTGGGATGCCACACAGACCCAAATCCCACCATATGAAGGACATATCCCCTCCTGTCCCTCCCTGCAAGAGTGGGTGTCTTCCACAGAGCTTCACAGCCCCAGAGCTTGTTGCGGAGGCTCAGATCCATCCTCCCTGCTACATCTAGGAGCTCCTTCACTACCGCAAGCCCTGGACTTTGAGCATGGCAGAATGCAACCACAGGCCTTAGCAGGTTTGTTCAGGTGCACAAAGATACATGCCCAGACTCCTGCCACAGCTTTGTAATGCTGATGCTGGCCCTAAGACCAATGGGACTCTGGTGAGGTCTGGAGAGAGACAAGGCATGTAACTGGGTAGAGATCAGCAAGGGATGAAGGCAGATGGCTTGGTGTCATATAAGGACTTGTTCTCAGAGCTCTGGAGAGAAGGCCCATCCCTAGCCGTCTGGAGAAGCTGGACCCGAGATACATACCCAGGTGGTTCATGAATGCCATCCACTGCTGGCAGGTTTGACTGAAGAGTGGGTGCATGGTACCTACATCCCCTTCTTCCAACTGGCAGGCTCGGCGCCTGGGAAGAGGAAAGGGAAGCAGTTATACCAGATCAAAGTCAACAGCAATGAAGGCACAAAGGTGCAATAGTCTCTGCCCACTCCAGGGAGCCCCCTTTTTGGGTTGTCACAGCCCTCGAGTTTGGTCCCTCTGGGTCAGTAGCCAGAGGGGTGTCAGATGTTGTGCAGAGCCTCACAATGCAGGAAGGGATCTCTGGCAGGGAGAACCAGCAGTGCTCCCAGCAGCACTTCAGCAACAAGGATCAAGACTTTGTGTGTGGAAGGCAGCTCCCCTAACTGGCTGCGTAAGGGACAAACTGCAAAAAAGCCATGTGGTCCAGAGACTTAAGATGCAAACAGAGTGAGCAGGATGTCAGGCTGTGGAGCATTGTGCAGCAGACGGAGGGGAACAACACCCTGGCTGCCCAGGCTGCAGGCTATGCTTGCCTCTGTGCCTGTTCCAATTCAGCTGTGGCTGTGGCCCGATCCTGGCTCAGAGTGCTGCTTGACGCTCTCAGTCTTGTGTCGCCGCCTTGTGCGAGCCTCTTCTGGTCTCTCCAGCACAATGTCATCAGTGGTCTTGGGGCTGCCCAGCTCCGAGGACTCTGCCTTACTCTAAGGAGAAGGGGGTGAGTTAAGGTTGTGCACATGCACAGCCCAGCTAGTGCCCTGAGCTCACAGTCCCCTCTACCAGCCTGGTCTCCCAACTCCAGCCAGATCCCTCCTCTCTGTTCCTCCTGGCCTGACCACACCATGAGGACTTACAGGCCCTCCTCCCCTCTGGTCCCTCAACAACATTACCAGCATGTCCCAGAAGCTGCGGCGTCCCAGCTTGCTTGTGGGTGTCACTGGCTCCCCAGAGCTGGACGAAGGGGTAGAGGTGAAGTGCAACGGTGGAGGACAGCTCCTGCCAGCCCCACCAGCGGACAGGGCCAAGCCCTTGGTCTCTGACATGGTCCTCCTTAAGCCTCCTGTGGAGACAGAGCAAATAAGACTCTCCATAGGCTCCTGCTGTGGCACTACTGGTGTCCCCTTGTACTCCACTGTGGCTGGCCAGAGCCTGGCTGGAGAGAAGGGAGAGAGCCTGCAGCAACATCCAGCAAAGTAGATTCCATCTTGGGGAGCAGACAGACCTTTAAATATCTCTTCCAACTCTGATTTCTATAATGCTTTTTCTCCAAGACATCACACAGCACATCTTGCAGAGAGGAGAGTGGCTTCCTCCCTTCCCAGCCCCCTCAGCCCCTGCTGCCCCAGCACAGCAAGCTCCTGCAGGCCAGGGGGCAGAAGCGAGGCTGGCTGGGGGCTTGAGGTAGCCGTCCCAGCCGGGCTCTCACCTGCAGAGCTCAGCTCCTCCAGTTCTGCAGCACCCAGGGGGCAGGTGGCTTCCACACAGAGCGGGGCAGGCAGCACGAGGAACTCCATGACGGCGTCACAGAGCGCGTGGCGCAGGGCCCCGCACAGCTTCTCCGACAGCTGCAGCAGGCTGATGTTGCCCTTCTCCCAGATATCAAGGCGCACCAGCACGCGGGGGTTCTGTGGGGAAAGGGCAGTCCTGCATGGCTCTGCACCCCCACGTTCACCTAGCCTCCTAGGTGACCCAGGGAATGTGGAGGCAGCAGGGAACTGGCAGCTTGTGGCCTGTTTCACTCCCTACCTGAATGCAGGGTGTCAGCCTCCGGCTGGTGCCTACTGACCACAGTGAGGCTTTTCAAAATCAGCATCCTGCAGCAGGCCCACGATGGGCGAGGAGGAAGGCAGCTTCGGAGGGTCAGGCCTCTCTCCATGGGGCAGCGAGGTGGGGTTGCCGTGCTCATCCACGAATGTCAGAGCAATGCACGCGATTCCTACGGTGGAGAGCCGAGACAGCCTCTGTCAGCCCAGTACTGGGTGCACCCCTACAAGCCCTGCCTACAGCCTGCCACCCCACCCTGGGACCCTTGTGTCACTACCTGGGCTGCACGGTGCCACGTGGCAGGCAGGGCCCCCAGGAGGGGACACAGCCAGGGGAGCAGAGGCTAGCAGTGCCCGTGGGGAGCCAGGGTAAGAAGCATGATGTTTGGTGTCCCCATCACCCCAACAACCTCTCTCCTGCAGCATCATGGCAGCTTTTGTCTTGTCCTGCAGGAGCTTCCTGGGTTGTCCAGCCCCATGTGCAAGGGGACAGTATCTCCATTTGCCCCAGGAGGGCCTTATGCAGAGAGATCCAGGACGGGGCTCGTCATCCCTTTCCTCTTAAGGGACAGAGCACAGAGCCCAGATACAGTCCAGCCCCCCTCTCCAGGCTATGAAGGACCTCGAGTCCCTGCAGAGGAAATCTGTATACATGACACCTTGTTGCAGATTACACTCACAGCCCCTCTCCTCTGTACAAGATCTGATCTTGAGGCCTTCTCCACACACTCCTACCAGCAAGGCTGGGAACAAAGCAGGTTGATACGTAGTAGTAGCCTGGAGTTACTGCAGAGTAAGATTCAGGCCCTGCCTGTAGCCTCCCTGCGCTGAGCCCCAAGGATGCACAACAGGACAGTTCCAAGATGCAGAGCAGCAGCATGTGCTTGCTCCACAGTCCACATCCTGTGTGCCCTTGGGCCACACAGAAGAAGCCCTGCTACAGACCAGAGCAGAAACCATGGCCCAGCTCGCTGGCCAGGGCACCAGGGAAGCAGCAGCAGGGATGCAGTTGTGAGGTCCAGACCCCATGCTGTAACCCTAGACACTCCCACCCCCTTTCAAAGCGCCTTCATCAACTAATCCAGCAATCGAGTGACTGGATGGCAAAGCTGCCCAACACTGCCAAAGGGAGATGTGTCCAGATGCAAACCACCTCAGACTCACAGCATTTCCTGAGCTCGTACTCTGTCTTTCTGCATCCCAGCAAGGATGGGAGTGACATCAGATTCTGCTGCCAGAGAGCAACCAAAGTGTACCCGCCTGGATCCACAGCACTGCGTGGAGGATGAGTGCCCTCCCTGTGCTGAGGCAAATCCAGTCCCAACAGACTGTACCGAGGTCTAACCAGCAGCACAACCTCCTGGTCTACATCATTTCTAATGAAGTGTAAGCTCTGCAGCAACTTTTCCCACAAGACATGGCAGATGCAAGGGAGAAGGCACAGGTATGGAGAGAGCGGCTCCCAAGGAGAGAGGTGAGCATCCAAGTCAGAGGGCAGCTCACTTGCACTCACTGAGGAAAGGAAACTCTAAACCTATGAGCATCCCTCTACTTGAAGAAAGTACAGGAGCTGCCTTATCTCAGAGGCGCTCTGCAGCAGGCTCTGACATGTCTCTTCCCCAGACAGGCACAGGAACAACCTTCATCCACCAAACAACAGAGAAGTTTGTCATTTCCCAAATAAAAAAGGTTAGCGGGGACCAGGACTTCACCCAGAACTGCAAATCTGCCCTATGACAGTGAGTATGAGCACTCCCAAGCAAACTTTCTGTCTTTAAAGGGCACAAACTCCTCATCTGTCTGGCTTGACAGTCAGCGCCAGGCCCACTAGAACCAACAGTGGATGTTCATGTGAGTAACGGCAGACTAAGATGTAGTTATTCCCATCTTCTCCTGGACAAACTCCCATACTGAGCACCTTCAGCCTTCCCCCTTCTCTGGCAGGTTTCCCTCTCATATCCATTCCTGTAGCTCTGCTCTGCTTCAGTTTGTCTCAGGTGAGGACGTGAGAACAACCAAGCACAGTGTCCCATGTTCTCCTGTGCTGGGACACACGCTCTAGAGAGGGAGCACTCTGGGCAGTGCTTTCAAGCAGCCAGGTCAGCAGCCGCAGGAGCAGACTCCTAATTTGCCCATGTTCCCTGAGACAGAGGTGGTTTGCCAAGCAAGTGCCAAGCACTCAACACCCTGCCACTGTCTCAGTCCCTCGGGGTGGAGATGCTGGCTGCCCCTGCCCCACCGGCAGAAGGGCCAGCCTCCCTGCCACAGGGAGCAAGGCTTCCAGCCCTGTTACAGGAGCACAGAGAAGCTGAAATGCAATCACTGAATCACAGGTAAGAAACAGGTACAAAACTCAAGACCCAAACTCCGGAGCTATGGGAGGAGGTAAGTGAGCAAGAACTGCCGAGGACCTTACTGCTCCATGCACTGGAGTTTGGCTACGTACTCATCCATCACATCCTGGGGAGAGGTGGGGTGCTAGGGAGCTGTCACCTCCCACCTGTGAGGGATGCTGAGCCCCCTCTGACTCAGGCTCACTGAAATACCAAGTACACGTCTGGTGGTGCCTGGCCACTCTAGCCCCTTGGCATGCCAGGGAAGCCCCCACCCCAGGACACAGCCACTGGAAGAGCAATGATGCTACACTCTGGAGTGTGAGACCAGAGCTGAAACATCATGACTCTTCTTCCTCAGGGACGAGATGCCTGTTTGGACCTGTGGGGAAGAAAGGGTGAAGGATTTTTGGAGTTCACTGCTTGCAAGTTAACAGGGCAGCACAAAGATCCTCAGCAGCCAGGAATTCCAGAGCTGCCATCTCAGGGCAGCAGGTTCTGTTTGCTCATTTATCCAGACAGCAAGAAAGAGGAGGCTCAGCTAAGTGGACACATATACAGAAACACACAGAGGAGTCAGAGCTGAAGCCACAACACAAGGAAAACAAGAACAGCAGGGACGAGAGGGGCCAGGGAGCTGCACAGGAAAGGGAATTGGAGTAATACTTGGAGCCATAGGTGCTACCTTGGAAGTGGGAGAGTGGAAAGAGGTGCTGCACAAGGTCCGACATGGTACCTACGTAACAGAAGAACATTCAGACAGTGCACAAGGGGCACGAGACACACACAGCCAGGTGACAGACCACATGGCCTGGATAAAACGTGACACGACAGCCTGCTGCAGGATGAGGCCTATCCATCCCTTCCTCCAGCAGTCCAGAGAAAAGAGCAAGGATATTGCCCCCACAGCCTGTGCTCAGTTACACGCAGCATTCAGCTACCCCTTCGCAGCAAGGCTCCAGCAACAATGGTCCCTGCTCCCCACTCCAGCCCCACTGAGTCTCTGTGCCCCACGCTTACTGAGGTCTCACTGTGTCTTGCCATTCCAGATACTGCAACCTAGAGCTGCTTCCAACAGCAACGGTCTAAGCTTAGCAAGTGGCTCTGTGGGGGGCCTTGGCTCACTCCGCCACACATGCAAGAGCGTGCAGTCCCCCAAGCACACACCCTGCCCACCTCCCAACCATCGGAAGAACATGCTGCCCCGACACTGGCTCTCCTCAGTTACTCAGAGCTCTCCAACAGGCAGCCCCATACCCTGTTTCAGAAATGAGTTGAGCACAGTACCTTTGCCACCAGTGCCTTGGCCGCCTGGCTTGTTGTACAGATAGAGATCCTGGTCTGGGATGCTCCCACTGTGGTTGAAGTAGTGCTAAGGAGAGCAAGGAAGAACAGTGACAGAGACAGTGAACTTGCCTTAATGGGAAGCAGAGGCCCATGTGCGTGCAGGAGCTCATCCCCAGACCAGTAGCAAGCACTCCAGACCTACTTAAAACACTTGCCAGCACAGCCTTGGCCACTGTCAGGCAGAAGGACCCTCCTACAGTTCTGTCCAGGGTTATAGGGCACTACATATCTGGCCTCACCTTCCATCCTTGCTATGGCCATGCTGAGGCGGGTGGGTAGCTGCTCCCAAACTTTTATTTGCCCTGATGTTTCAGTCCTTACATCTGAGGGAGCCATGCAAGGAGCCAAGCTCAGCTTTGCAAGGGGGTCTTCTCCCATGCTCCTGGGAGAAGATTGTGGACATGAGCTTTGTGGCTGCTGCTTTTTGCACAGCAAGTGACTGCTTGTATCAAAGCGAGGCCTGTCCAAGTTTATACTAGACCCAACAGGATCTGCTTTTAGTCCTGTGAAACTCCTCCAGGCTTCAGTGTCAGTTCCTCTCTGACATTACATGGCAGAGCTGGGAACGGAATGACTGAGCTGCCCCAACAAATGCCCCCAGCAGCAAGTAGAAGCTGGGCAGACTGCCATCCCAACTCACAGCCCTTCTCACCTTGAAGTGGTGCTCCACGTTGCTGTCCGTGTACTTTGGGGTGTGCAGGAAGATGAGCAGGTTCTGGCGCAGATAGTAGGCCACTGCATGCAGCCAAGGCAGGGCAGAGGGTGGCAGTGCAAACTGCAGGACCTCTGTGGGTGGTGTCCCAGGGGGCTGGATAAACTGCAGAAAGAAGGCTTTAAAACTCAGCTGAGACTAGCAGGAGGCCCAGGGCTCTGATATCGATCCAAATTATGCTGGCTGGCCACGTGAAGGGAGAACGTGGTGGGCAGAACCCAGGTCCATAGACAGCACCCTGACACAGATGTGGGCAGATGTGCCAGGGTTATTCACAGGGAGGCCCTGTCATGCTGCAAACCCCAGCAAAGGGGATCTCCCACCTACCCTGACACCCACACAGTGTATACCTTGGTGAATGCTCCAGCAGCACAGGAGCAGGGAATGGGATGCAGCGAACTGCCCCAGCTTTCCCTGCCCTGGGGCAGGAAAGGCTGAGACAGGTCAAGAAGTAAGAAAGTGTTACAGGTTCTGGGATGAGTGCAGCAGATATCCAGTGAGGTACCTCCACATCTGCTGGTGTCAGCTTGCAGTTCCGCACCAGCATGACAGTGATGATATCCAGGGTGGCCTCATCCAGGCGCCTGCGCAGCACTTTCACCAGCTCATCTGTGATCTCAGGCCCTGACAAGTAAGCAAAGGTACAAGCAGCTTTTTCACCTCCATCCAGTAAGAATGACAAGAGCCACTCCTCCCTGCCTGTTCAGGATGTACCACCCTCACAGTCACTTCCCACAGAGAACATGTCTTTCCCCACCATCAATTTGTTCAGACATCTTTTTCTACCCATTCGTGATCACAAAAGACTGCTGGTACAGCAGGCAAAGATGAAGGTACTCCAGCATAGGGAAAGTTGGCATAAGCCACCTGGTCTGCAGGAGGTTTCACTGTGGGCCATGGATCCTTTCCTCATATTCCCATCCAGATGGAATGGAGAGCAGCTCTGGGCTAAGGAAAAGCAGCTTGCTCAATATAGAGATACCTTCTCTGCTCTTTAAGCAAAGAAGGCAGGTGTTGCAGCTCTATTCCTCTGCTTTGCAACAGCACAGTCCATGTGCTGCCAGGTGTTGTAACACTTACCTGCTGGGGCAACACCATGGACCATGAGCTGGATGTGCCTGTCTACCTGTCCCACAGGCCGAGTAGAGTCCACGCTACGGCATGAAGCTGCATCCAGAGAGGAACGAGAACCCTGGAGAAACAAAAACAGCCACAGAGAAAGTTTCTACGTGAAGTTCTAGATCCATCATTATCTTGGGCTGTCAGCAAGGTCAGGCAGAACCCACCCACTGCTGCCCTACTCCACACATCTACAACGTAAGTTTTATCCTACATAAAATCCAGGTTATTGAAACCACTGAGTCCCCTCCACTCCTGTGACCAAGAGCACCAACATCCACTCCCAGAGAGCAGCAGACTCACCATTACATCCTCAGTGTAAATGGGCTCCTGGCTGCGTGTCAGTGCCAGTGAGCGAGACACTGGACTAAAGACGCTCTCTGCTTCCCACACCTTCCCACTGTAGGTGGTTTCGGTCAGTCTGAATACAGGACAAAGACATGTCAGCCTCCATTCCCAAGGAAGACAGCATCATACCTCCACAGAAGATTCACATCTTCCTTGCTCTGCCCTGTGCACTTTCTGAGGATTAGTCCTTACGATATGGAGCTTATGGAAAAATTGCCCTCTGACTCCCTCAAAAAAAAAATCCTTTTCCCTCCCATGTAAAGTTCTAGCGCAGGGAGAACAGGAAGGGCCTGGCTTGGTGTGACTCTGACTAATGAGAAATCAGATATTTGCTGCTTGGGTCACAGCAGGGTCCCTGAGGCTGGCTGGGCAGACACCTTCTGCCCAAGGAGCTCTCAGTCTGGTGTAATGCATGTAGCAGGGCAGGGTCAGGCCAGCAAGTCACACTGGCTTCTTACCGGAGGTAGAAAACAGATTTAGTGGCACGTTCCTGGTAGACAAACATGTTCTTCCTGTTCACCACAGAGAAGGCGTTGAGCACTGAGCGAAGCGCCTGTATAGCTGTGGGCAACGTGAGGTGTTAGCTATCCCACACACCTCCTCCAATGTGCCAATCCAGCCAGAAGCCAGACTCTTGAAAATGCAAAACGAGGAGGAATCTGGGCTGCACGCACCTCGTGAGACTCCCATGTTGGGACCCATCTTGAGGCGTGAATGCACATGGATGAGTGTGCTCCACACAACATCACAAGCGAAGTGCCCTGGCATGAACTGCATGGTAGCAGCCAGGTAGTCCCGGGGCTGGTAGCTCTCCTCTACAGAGTAATCTACAAAGAACATAGGACATAGCTGGGGCCATAGCATGGAAGTCACCATCGTTTTAGTCACCCATGGGCAGGCAGTGGCACTGCCGCTGAGGCATGGCCAAGGGCATATTCATACCGTCTGTGGGCATGACACGCTGCCTGTAGGAAGTATAGGGTGTTTCGCTCTTCCAGATGTCCTCCTCACTTTCTGCCACCAGTAATGAGTTGCATATGTGACTGTCATGCAGGTCCTGCAGCAGCAAGCGCTGCAAAGGATGAGAAGAGATTGGTTCTGTTGTTTGCATAGCCCACAGAAGACAGCACAGAGAAGGGCTTAGGGCTGGACTGAGCCTCTTTTCCTTTGACTCCCAAGCCGAGACTCCATCAGCTGAACTGGCTCCCCAGGCCCTCTTCCAAGCTGGGCCCAGACCAGAAAACCTCCAGAGGTCCCTTCTCATCTAAGCCATCTCATGACTTGCTGCTCTGCCCCTGCCCTCTGCAGATTTGTTACCTGATTGACAACCCTGCAGATTTCACTGATCTTCTTCACCACCAACTGGTTGAGACTCTGGCACTCCCCTGGCTGCTCCTCTTCTGTCTCTGCTGATGCTGCTTTCTCCACACTCAGGCTGCTTTACAGGGAAGGGGAGAGAGGGGTCAGCAGAGCACCTGAACAGTGCCTGTCCTTGTGTGCTGGGAGCAAGAACACAGTGGGGAAGGGTGGCTGCTTTCCCTTTATGGAGCACTGGTCTAATCCTGCAGCACCCTTCCCATATGGGGCAGGAAGCAGATCCTGTTCAGAAGTAAGGGAGTGCAAAAAGGTCCTGGTACATGAAGCCATGGCCAGACAGCGGGACCCTGCTTACCGTGTGTGGTAATAGACCTCCACTCGGTCCTGCTGGATTTTTATGATAAGCCAGAAATCCGGCATGAGGGGACACCTGGGTTCCTGGTCGCTCATTAGTGCCTCCTCATACTCCGAGTCACTGCTTCCCCCATCGTAACCTGTAATGCATCCTCACTTCAGTCCCAGGCTGCCTGGAAAGCCAGCCTTCTTCCCAGGCCCAGCAGGTTCTAGGAGACCAGAGTCACTCACAAGCTCTGTCCTCAGGGCTCAGGAGTCACCCCAGTCCAGGCACACAGTCCCCCATGCCCCCACACTATCATGTCACTGCCAGTGTCTGCCTGCACACTGTTAGTCACCCCTGTCCCGGCAGACTCACCCAGGTGGTCGGAGTCCATGCTGCCCTGGCTTGACACGAGGCTCTGCACACGGCTGGGACGCTGCTTGCTGGAGCCTGAAAAGAGAAGTGGGGTTTGATCATGAGAGCACTTCCTAAGTGCATTCACAGGGCCCATCTGCTGGAGAAACATTACACCACACAACAAGCAGGCAGTGGGGGCACTGGCCATGGGGAAGCAGTGCTGGGGAATGGGGTTCTTGCAGCTGTTACTGGAGTGCCCAGGAACTCCGTATCATTAGGGATATCAGTGTGGCAGCACAGTCTAGTACCCTGGGTACTGTTAAGCAGTGAACTGCCAGCACCCAGGCAAGGAAGAGATCAACAGTACCACACCACCAATTCTGGTGTTTAGGCGCTGGAACAGGAGTAGCAGTCATGTTTCGTACGCTACAGCCAAAACGGGGCCCTTCCTTTAAAAGCTCCTGAGGCTGCGGTACACCCTGCCCACGTTCTCAGCTCCTACCTTCCCTGCCCTGTGTTACGGAGTCAGCCAGGCTTGCTGCAGATGGTGTCACCAATGGTGATTTCTCGCTGTTGCCTTTTTCAGAGGATGAGGATGCCAGTGACTGTATGGTTGTCTCTAGAGCTGCCTCCTCCAGGGAGTCATGACCAGGTGCTCTGCTCTGCTCAAGGCTCAGCACTTCTGGGACCTGCACACCAGCCAAGATCGCAAAAATGACCAGAAAAACAGGCACCAAAAAAAGTCCAATCATACTCCTGCATCCTTCTACCTTCTGTTACCAGAGTGTCCCACACCTTCCCACCAACAGACCACCTCAGTGTCTCTCACCTCATCCTGTGCATGGCTGCCTCACGTATGGGGTTTCCTGTGTCTGGCACAATGTGTGTCTCACTCTCTGGCCACTCCCAGAGACCCTGGGCTTCTTCTGGGAGGACACAGCTTGCATGGTGTAGCTCAGAGCCCTCTGCCTCTGCTTCACTGCTGCCTTCCTGGCCTGCCTGGCTCAGGGCTGTCCTGGTGACCCCTCCAGCTGGCTGCTGCAAGCAGGGTGTCCCTGAAGGGTTTGGAGCTGCCCGCCTGGAGTGCAGGCGGCTGATGGAGATGTAGTGGTAGTCACTGCCTTCTGCATTGAGCATGTAGCCTGGCAAAGCCATTCTTCTGAACTCCTGCAACACAGGGAAGAATAAGCATCCCGCTAGCTACGTGTATGACGCTGCCTCAGAGCTTTCTCTTTACCTCCTTGAACTTCTCCAGAGAGTGCTCAGGTCCAAAGACAAACTGGAGCAGCACCACCTCGCTGTGGCAGCTGGGCCGCCCCTTGGAGTTATAGATGTGGGTGGCCACTCGGTGCAGGATGGAGGTGCTGATGACCTGTGAGTGGCGCAGCGCAGACACAATCTCATCATCCAGGAGCCAGCGAATCTGAGCAGGGCAAGGGCAGAGAGCAAGACCAGCATTTGTATGGCTGCTGATTCTGATCCAAATCCCAACAGGACCAGGGCAGCCTCTCTCATCACCTACATCCCCTCATCTCCTGAATGTACCAAAGAAAAGCTCTTTCGAAGAGAGGTCTGTCTGTCCCACCCAGCTACAGTAAGAATTTTGTCAGGGTAATCCTACGCTTTTGGGGAGTGCAAAGCCAATGGCCTGTGGGATACCAGCAAGGCCTCAAAGTTATTTCAGTTGACAGAGGCTGCAGCTTGGAGCAGGCTAGGAAGTGTCGAACAGCAGCTGTGTGCTGTGGCCACACTGCTCCAGCTGGAAGCAAGAAGTAGGCAAGACTGGCTTACCTCATTCATAGTGGCTTCAATAGCCTGCCTGTGTACTCCAGGCAGGTTGGAAAGCGCAGGGTGCCTAGGACAGAGGAGAAGACGACTCAACCAGTCATTCTCATCCATGCAGCCAGCACAATGCAGCTCCTAGGCAGCAAAAGAAGCCCATGAGGGGCTTGGTACGTCTGTGGTGCCATACCTCTCATCTCCTGTGGATGGGAGCCGTTCCAAGTTGTGCATGATATCCTCATCTGAGCGGAAAGAGGATGGCTGCCCTGGAGAGCGTGTGAAGGATACGCTGCTCTCTGAGGTGCATCTGCCACAGGAGAGAGAGCAAGCTGAGCATCAGCTTTTAAGCCAGAGAGGATAAACAGACACAGGGTCTAGAGAGGGAAAAGGGATCTCTAGAGAAGGTGCGCCTATCCTGGAAAAATCTTAGTTTTCTTAGGGCTGTGGGAGGCTCTGTGAGAGGAAGAATCCCAAGTCTCAGCACATGGAGAGGAGCTGAGACTGGTGGCTGTGAAGGGCAGGCAGAGAGTGGGTGAGTGACTGGGCCTCCTTCCACCTACCTGTTGTGGAGAATGTCTGCATTGACAACTTCTATCTCCAGGGGCAACGTCAGCACGAAGATGTCCAGGGTCACACAGAGGTCCCCCAAGTCAATGGCGTTCAAGCCCTGGCAGCTTTCCAGGCAGCCCAGAACTTCCCCTGAGGAGAGATCACAGACAAAAGGAATCAAGCAACAGACAGCTCTGCTTACACACATACACAGCCTGGTGGCAAGTACAGAGACTGCAAGAGGGGGCTGTCCCACACACAAGGACAGGCTCAAGAAGGCCACCATCCTTCATGATCCTTTCACCCTTTCATACCAATCCCACAGCAACTGGGAGACCTGGTGAAAAAGCCCTTGTCTGATGCTGAGAGACTCTGGGGTGTCCATATAGGGCAGGATGGTCCAGAGAGACTGCTGTTTAAGACACAGCATGTTTGTTCCAGGGTCTGCCCACCCAGCAGGGACCTGACAGAAGCCCTACTGCCCTTTCACCTTACAGCATGGCTTGCTCTTACCTAGACAAGTCGGCAGGGACTGCACGGGCATGGAGCTGTGCTGGCTACGCAGCTTCACTGAGCAGGTCAGGTGTACAAAAAGCGGGGGCATCTCCTGCTCCAGGAACTCCTGTTCATTGAGCGAGTCCCCTCCCAGCACACTGAAGGAGTCATCATCCTGGTTCACTGTGTTGGAGTCCGAGAGGGAATCTGTATCTGGGAACTCGTGCTCCAGCTTCTCACGGTATTCCACCTCCAGCTCTGGGTCACTCTCTGTGGCAATGCAGCACCCAGACACAGTTCCTGTTAACACAGGTTCCATGTTAGCAGACCAGGCCCACGTCCCCAGAGACCCCACCAGACACAGTCAAGCTCTGGAAGACACCACCACAGTAAGACTACAGGCACTTTCTTCTCCAGCAAATGTTACCTTCGTCAGCTGCCAGTTCTGCCTCTGATCCCTCCATGTCCTCACTGCCTTTCCTGTCTGTCTGATCGCGAGATGTCTCTTCCTGAGACGGAGAGAGGAAGGGCAGATAGTAGAACATGCCAGGCAGTGGAGCAGGCTGTTGATCGGCCTCTCAGTCTACCCGTGACTCTGCCAGCCCCAAATCCAGATTTGACACCAAGCAAAGCTACTTTGCTTCACAAGGACTAGGTGCCTGCCAGGGCAGCACCATGCATACCTCTTTCTTAGCTGATGGTGGGCAATAGAAGAAATAGTGAGGATTTGATGGCACTGGCTTGAAATGTAAACTTCCAATTTCCAGGAATTTCTCCTAAAAGAGAAACCCCAAACATGAAGCAGACATTCCACTTTACCCTCCTGCAAGAGCCAAGCCAAGTTACCACATTCCTCACCTGGATAATCTTATGCAAGTCAGGGTGTGCTTGGCAGGGCTGTCCGATTTCCAGCAGTGAGAGGGGAAACTCTGAACAGCAGCTGGTGCCCACACTGCTCTTTGGCTCCTCTGTGGGGCTAGCAATGTTATGGGAGTCCTGCTCGCTGTAGTCCTCCATTTCCGCGCTGACAGGATTGGGGACAGGTCAGACAGGCAAATTGAGAAACAAGAATAGTCATATGTACTATCTAACCTGCAAGCATCCCGCCTCACAGCTCCCCAGACCTCATCTGTGTAAACTTGATGTGACTTACGTGGCCTCCTTCCCTACAGCCCCAGAAACCCTCATGCCACCCACTGACCCAGATAAGCACTCCGGCTGTCTGAAGCCAGCCCAGAGGCAGTTTAATCATGCTGATCCTATGGCCAGGTACTCTACACCACGCTACACACCCTCTCTGGGAAACAGAGAGACGTGTCTGAGCATAGGGACAGGCCTAGAGCAATCTGAATTACCAGCACTCAAGTCCAGGGCACCTCACAGCAAACGCCACCATGCCAGAACGCCTAGTGTCTTGGCAGCACAGAGCAGAGTGCAAAGCTCAAGCCCATGCTTGCTCAGCAGCTCCATGACAGAATCAGTTTCTAAAACTCAGAAAAAGCAACCAGGGAAGTGGGATGTTATTTGGTCAAAGTACTCCCCAGGTATTCAAAGTAGTAATAGAGATGGCAGATCTGGGTCCAATGTGTCACAAGCTGTACATCCTTCAGTAATGTTTATACAATCTGCATTGGGATAGATGATTCATAATACCTTATAAACCGAAAAAAAATACCACAGTTTCTCTCTGGGAAAGTAGCACTTGAAGAAGTCATCTGACTTTTCAAACACTGAGTGTTCTTCAAAACCACAGCCTCATCTCAATGACTTACAGCATAGAAAGAAGTAAGATTGAGGATTGCCAACTACTGCTAGTGAATTCACACAAAGGAAATTAGGATAGTCAAGTGTAAACTGAGAACAAAGGACCTAAAGAGGATGTTTCTTCAATAGACACTAAGGCACAGCAGAGTATTTCTTCCCCTCCTTCAGTTTTCAGAGGAAATACAAACCTCAGAAATACCTAAGGAATAGCAGGACAGAAGATTAGGATCTAGCATATTCCAATTCTGCCTTGCTATTTCTCTTGTGATTTTTTTCCCAGAGTTTTAATTAAAAAAAAGGCACTTCATTTGTTAGAAAAATATAACAAACCTGTCATTTTCACCACAGTCAACAGTAAATGAGTCAAACAGCAGGAGATGCGTAATTTCTCCAGAAACAAGTCTGAGAGTTACTTGCAGACAAACTGCCCTCCAGCTCAGGCCAGATGGGACAGTAATGAGCTAAGACTACAACAGAAAGCGAAAGGATGGATGTCACCAGAGATTATAAAAAAGAGAAGGTCTTGGTGGACAACATACCAGGTGGGTATCCCACTGGAAGTATCTGTTCTTGCACATGGCTCTGTTAGACCCTGCCCTACAACATTCCTTCTGGCAGGCAGGTGAAGATGCTTGAAGAAAGATCTGTCCTGGCGTAATGCTAAGAACAGAAGCAAGACCAAGGTGGATCCCTACCTTGATTCAGAGACCAAGACACCCCGTTCCCTAGAGCTCTGCTCCTCTTCTTGCTCTACGCTGCCCACTTGGAAGCTGGCTGTCTTGGAGTGTGTATGGAAATGTTGGTGGCTCTCTCGGAACGAGCGGACATGGCTGCACACTGTCATCAGGAAGTTGGTGATATCAATCTCTTGGAGCAGCTCCTCACAGTAGTCCATGGCTGTAAGTAGGTCCTGGGAACTGATGCTGTGTGACTGCTGAAGGCTCTTGAACAGCCCTAGGGATCAAGCACAGTGCTTGAGTGTCCCACCACAAGGATGCAAGGTCACAGCAGTCAGGCAATAGCCACATGCGGATTTTCACCAAGTCCCAACACAGAGTTACAGTCAGCACAGGTGCTGGGAGACCAGACTCAGCCAGGATGCCTAATGCTACATGTTAACCTGGGCTTATGTCACGCCAGAGTGACCTATGGATCTGCCACCCTGAAGGCGAGAGGAAAAAGTCAAAGAAGATACACCCTTCCACAGCAGTGCACAGGTCCAGGAACAGCCTGTGCAAAGCTCATAGGGAACACACAGAGGCATCTTTAAATCCCTCCTGGTGGGAAATCAGTCCCACAGCTCCTCCCTTTTTCTCAGTGTAAGATCACAAGAAAAATGAGACATTGCTTTCTTAAAAGAAGATCCAGTGTCCAGCCCCAATCCCAACCCTGTCTCAGCTCTCATGATGCTGCTCCTTACCTTTCACATAGCACTGGTGGGAATGCTCTTGCAGCAGCGTGCAGTAACTCACCAACTCCTTATGCTTGTGGTCTAGCCAAGCAGCAGCAGGGGGACGTTCCAGAGACTGGGACCTGGAAAAGAGGAGCTGCAGCCTTCAGCACTAACGAAGCACATTTAGACTATAAATGGCTCTGGCACCACTGAAGAAAGGCCCTAGGGCATGCACAGGCTATAAGGCAGAGAAGCAAAGCCAAGAGAATAAGGCAGGGCTACAGCCAGCCTATTGTCAAGGAAGCTCCTCTGCTTCCTGTCTAGGAGTCAAGTATGGTTGGTATTACCTGAAAAAGATGTCCCGGGGAGGACGGTGTGCCCGTGGGCTGACAAGCTGCTCTCGTAACAGTTCCAAAGAGCAGCTGTAGATGTAAATGGGGCAGCGAAATCGGCGGCACTCGCCTAGCTCAGGTTGCGAGTTCTGGTGACAGAAGGAGATATGTACATCTCTCCGCGAGGGGCCACCTTGTTCTCCAAAGTCACGGCTCACTTCTGCAAAAGAAACAGTCCTGAGATAAAGGCCTTCGATGGACTCCTCATTTCTGGTCTGAGAGGTCACAGCCCTCACAGCAGCACCCACAGGTAGGTATCAGTTTTACAAGCTTCTCACCAGTCAACCTCAGGGGCCATTCTCCTCACCCAGCACCCAACCACTCAGCCCAGTGCTTTGGCCACACTGATCCCCTTCTTGGGCAGCCACGACTGTTTACCACCACCACCTTCTGCAGCAGCACAACCTTCATCCTCCTTGCAGGCCTGGCTGACTGCAGCAGGGGCTATGCAATCAAATCCCATACACCTCAGGACCTGTGCCTTTCTCCCTAAGACATTGTGCTGCTGGTAGTCCCAGTTTGGATCACGACACAAGAGTCACTGACCTTCTAGTGCAGCCCTGTACTGCCATTCCTAGTAGCTCCTATCTACCTGCAACCTCCCTGCCCACAGGGAGCCAGCCTTGGGCCATGGGCACTCAGCTCCCATGACACTCCCTCACCCCTCCACGAATACTGTGAAAGCTGGCTGAGGCTTCACTGTGCCCATTGTCCTGGCTCTCCTCCTGACTCCTCTGCCAAGAGGAGCTGACAGGCTGTTGCAGCCTGTTACTCCACCTACCTCAATCTGCCCAACAGTGTGCTTGGGAATAGCAAGGATACCCATACTAATACTTTAGCAAGGCGCTGTCCTGAGGGCAGTACCGTGGGCTGGTGTTATGCTGAGGGTAGGTAATGGCACTGCAGCATCCCCTTCTTCAGCCTCAGCCCTGACTTGCTCTGCACAGACAGGTCCCACAGCATCCTCTCCAGATCGAGTCTCATCTTTTGGAGGTTTGTCCAACCCACAAGCCATCAGCTTCTGTACATCTGGAAGAAAACAAAATAAAATCACCCTCTGTCCAGTGAGAACAGTTTAACTCCTCCTTCTACATTCCCAAGAGGGCAGAGATGTCCCTGCTGTCTCTTTATGCATGGGAGCAGCTCCACAGAGTACTTCCAGCTGAGCCTAGTAGCCTTCACCAGCAGCTAAGTGGAAGCCAGACCAGTGCCAATGCCCAGAAGTGGGGACCCTCCCAGACCATCTCATTAGCAGTCTCCTTACTCCATTCATTAACAACTACTGGGAAAACCGTCCAATGGTTGCAGCCAGCAAATGACTTGAAGCCACAGCCTCTGCCTGAAAACACTATGTGGGCAGCACCACATCCAAGGAGAGAAGAGTAAGACATTCAGCACTTTGCACTACTCTACTCCTGGCCATATGGTGCAAAAACACTGGGTCTAGACTCTGCTGTTCAATTTTCTCTCCATCCTAACAGAGCTGATTCTGTTTTTACTGTTTTTCTGAGGAGGTGCTTGGGACTGCTACCTCCTCTTGCTCCCCACAACAGGCGGCCTCACCTGAGAAGGTGGCTGGCAGGAAGGTCAGGAACACATGCTGTGGGTTGACCAGCTTGGCATAACATCGCCATTGTGGGGGAAAGGGCCCCGTCGTGTCACTCAGGGTCACGTCATCCTCAGGCAGCTCTGTGTTGCCGAGGCTCTGATGAAAGAGCAGAAGCTGGATAAGCTCATAGCACATGGCACAGGCCCACCTTGAGGCAGGTAGCAACCACACATAGTAAGTTGCTCCATGACTGCTGGCAGCACAGTGCTGAAATGACCCTGCACCATTCTCAAAGCAGCCTGGCTGCAGGAAACACAACATACACAGTCAGGAGATGCTTAGCCAGCTTTGCTGGGGCCAGTCCTGACCTCCAGGCAGCGATTGCCCATGGTTTCTGAGCAATGTGCAGCACAGCATCAGTGCTGTAACAGGCTAGGCCCATGGTGAGTGCAACTACCCACACACCTACCAGATGCCTGCTTGACTTCAGCCACAGGCTACAGTTTAAATTGCTGACAAGTGTGGGAAAACACTAGCCTTTCAATCTGTTCTCAACCCTTCTACTAACTCTCCTGCTCTTCAACAGCTGCTGCGTTGTCTTCAGAGGGGGCTCAGGAGAAGGACGGCAGCGTAGCAGTACCTGCAGAGTACTTGTGGAGCCAGTCATATCCCTGGTGCCATTGCTGCCAACAAGATGATAGGATGCAGAAGCATCCTGCTGCTCCACGGTCCCAGAGGCTTTCAGGGTTTCTTCTGAAATGGAGCACAGAGAAATCAACTTGAGAAACACCAGCTGAGGAAAAGACTTGAAAGTAAGGCTCTTGAAACACCCCAGCTTCCGCTGTCACTGCTGCCACGCTCCTGGCCCTTACCTTTGATCACAGGGAGTGTGAAGGGGGGTTGATGGCCATCACGATCCCTTTGCAGAACCTGCTCCATGAAAGCCACATGATCAGCATCAGCCATGGGGATCTCCCGGTCACTGAGGTCATGCTGCAGGCAGCCATGGAAGAGGTTTAGTAGCATTTCATTGGGCACAAACGAAGAGTCCTTGGTCACCTCGTCATTCTCTGCTCAAACAGAACCATGGCAGTTTCAGAGACAGCACCTCCACAGCCACCACCTGCTCAGGCCCCCAGGAGACAGCCCTTTGCAAACTGACACTTCCACACAGCCAGGACTTTCCCGCAGCACCTCTGCAAGGCTGACTTGGAGGGTCTTGAGGGAGCCCTGGAGTTCCAGCATCATTAGCTACCCTGCACTGACTCACCCTGCTACTGTAACTGTTCTGGAGGTGTTTGGGGCTAAAGACAAGAACCCACCACCACAGAGCAACAGCCCAGGTTTAATGTTTTCAAAACCAACTTTTCCAAAACTATCATCTCAAGAAAGACAGCAATATACATGGACAGCCCTGGGGCTGCAGAGTTGGGAAGAACAGCACTGAGCTACTGAAAGAGGCGTGGCAGCTCTCATGCCTGCTGCCCAGGGAGACAGGCACACAGAGCAGGGTGCCCATAGCCATGGAGGGAGAACAGGAGGAGGCAAGTGGTGAAAAGGCACTTACCTTTTGTCAGCATTAGGAAGAACATTTCAACCTGCTGGCACCTGGGCAACAGCTTCATGAGGTTGAACTGGAATGGAATCTCGTGCACTCGAAAACCAGCCCCCATGTCTGGATCTGCAACAAAAATTGGCACCACATAGCCCTGCCTCCCAGGCCACCTCCACATGCGTAGTGCAAGTCCTAATCACAGTGCAGGTAGCACGAGTGAAGGTACACAGCTACACTGCCCCCAACTCCCTCTGCTTAGGAAGGCAGAGGGATACCAAGAACGAATGTGGGGAAAGGGCAAAGCCTGCCAGAGGCTGCAGCAGGTTGTGAACTACCTACACTGAGGTAACCTTGCTGTAAGAGTCCCCTGGGCTTATTGCCACCTTTATACAAGGAGGGACAGAGAACCACCACGAGGCCTTAGACTCTGGGCCCAGAGCTGCCAGGGGACAAAAATGGAACATCAGTGTCGCGACTAGCACTGCTGGAGAGCAATGACCATGCTGGGAGTCAGAGGCAGCCTCAATTACCTGCGTAGTCAGGAACAAGGACTCCCTTCCTGCTCTTGGGAGAGATCTCCCATCTGCACATCCCTGCAGGTGTTTCCTGTCCTCTTCCTCAGGAAGGAGTCTCTGCCCTCCAGGCCTTGAGCTTTCCTGGTCCTCTCCTGTTTCCACAGGGAGACTGATACCCAAGAGAATTCCTTCAGGCCCTGCCCTCAGCCTTTGGGATGATCCTGGCTCCCTCAAACCCACCCACTATCTGCTGTGTTATTCACTGTAAAGCAAGCAAATGAAAGGATTGGCTGAACTAGTGACAAGAAAGCAAAACCAGTGAGGTTCTGGGACAGATTGCCTGACAAGGGTGAACTCTCCACATACTCCCGGAGCTCACAATGAACTATATTAATCATGTCAGATGAGATACACAATCATATCCTGAAGGAAGAGAACAGACCAGACCTCCTAAGGTCCCGTTCCCTATCTTTGTGGGCTACTGGAGCATTTACAGAGAATCCAGAGATGAACAGGACCACCAGAAGGCAAGCGTTCCACAAACTGCTCTGGAAACTGTGTCAGAACAGAGGAGTGTTTCCTTCACATCATTTACAACTTCTGTATAACCATCTGCCCAGGCATACGCCACCCATCACTGTATAGGCGAGTTCATCTTCCATCTGCTCCAGAAGTCAGCCCGTCTCACAGAATTACAGAATGGCTGAGGTTGGAAAGGACCTCTGCAGGTCTGTCATCTGGTCCAACCCTCCGGCTCAAGCAGGGTTGTCTAATCACCTTTCCAGCCTGGGCAGAAAGCCTCAATGCTTTTTTGGCCTTCCCAGGATGAAACCATTTCTCTGGCAGCTTAGCACAAGTGCAAAGTGACCCACAGCCATCAAAGTCTATGAAGGCACTAAAATACCTGTTCCACCTTCCAGAAACCTCTAATGGACCCTGAGACATTCAGGGCCTAGCTGTCTCTTGCTCCACCAAACCTGCTAGGACATATATGTTGGACTCACCTTCAGTAGCTTTGACGTCTGAAGGAGGGCAGACCCACTCCTTGTTCTGGCACAACTGGCTGATGTACTCAAAGGTCAGCGTGGTGGCAATGCACGCAAGGTCCCGGGGATAGAGCTGCAATAAGCAGTCAAGGCTCAGCTGTACGCAGCAGAATTACTACCTCCAAATGCGGGGGAAAACAGTCTAAAAGCAAGGAGAGGAAACACCCACAATCCCGTCCCCTGACTTGCCCTGTTCTCACTCATTGTTCCCTCCTTCTCCACCAGCCCTTTAGCCTCTTTCTGCCTTGTTCAGGAGATGAATTGGCAGTACTGCCTGCAATTCCTGCTCTGGTCCAGCTTGTTCCCCTTCAATGGAATGGCTCTTGACAAAAGTAATTTGTGTTTTCCCACCTATCCCAGAGCAGCATTGTATTCACTACCTTGCAATCCAGAAAGCTTTTCTGTCCAGTAGCCTAGTTCCTCTTTTAAAAATCTCAGGCTCTTTTTTTAACAGCATTGTCATGTCTTCTGGCCCTCAATAATTCACCAGCATTGTTGCAGTGCACTTGAAGTAAACCCCTCTACATCCACAAAAGAGCCCATATCCCTGCCCCTTCAGGGACTCACTGCTTTAGGTATTTTCTGGTAGGGCAAGCCATGGAGGTGCTTCCAATTCTCAGCAGTACTGTGGACATGGCCGCTCTGTGGCTCTACCCAGCACTCAGTGACCAGGTTCAGTTCTGTGTCCACCTCAATTGCTTCTACTTCCGTATCATTGTCATCATCTGTGGAAAAGCTGGAGGAAATACATAAGGCAAGTCCTG
This sequence comes from Tauraco erythrolophus, assembly GCF_009769465.1. NCBI lineage: Eukaryota > Metazoa > Chordata > Aves > Musophagiformes > Musophagidae > Tauraco > Tauraco erythrolophus. The sequence continues at coordinate 23,279,794 of NC_141474.1, read as the reverse complement.
TGAGACAGCAGAGCTGAGAGCAGCCACACAAACTCTAGGTTTGCAGGCAAAGCTCCAGCTAACTGGTGATCAATCCATGACAGCTAGTTGTCTGTACTAGATGATGGAGGACTCCCTCCTTCCCACACTACCCGTGAAGGGCATGTCCAAAGCGGTGATTCTGCTGACAGCTCTCCCTGGAAGCAGGGCAACAGCCTCACCTGTCCTTGGTGGAGGTGGAGTGGGGCGGGAAGAGGATGTACTGGACGACACAGGTGTGCTTCTCCTTGCTGCTGCTGCTCTCACTTGAGCCGTCAATCTGGAGGGGAGACACCGCGTCAGCCTAGCCAGCAGCAACAGCCCATACCTACCCTGTGCCCCTCTACACAACACTGCCCCATCACCCAGCTCCTCTAGCGCAATGGACTGAGGGAGCCTGTCCCAGCCCCAAGAACTCCTCCAGCACAGCATATCCCTACCAGCAAAGCAGCTCTCTAACTGCAGATGAAGACTGAAAACGCCCAACCCACAAGCTGATTTACTTCAGGGGAGGAGGCAAGTCTCCCTGTACATGCCAAAGTTGTGTGCTAAAAGTGGAAGGAAAATTCCATCATAGGAAGGTGAACCGACTTCAGAAGAAGCAGTGAAGTATTTTGTCCACACTGCAGCATCCAGGCTCACCTGTATGGGCAGCTCCAGCACCATGTTGATAATTCCATCCCCACTGGACGCAAAGTGGAAACCCTCTGATAGACGAACCCTGGCAACAGACAGGCAGTCAGACATGGAGATCTTCACTACCCATACTGCAAGCCTTAAATACAAGGATGACTGTACCCTTCACCCCATACCACCTTCCTTCCCAAGACAGGGAGCTACACACAGAGAACGGGGAGATGTGACATTTTGCACAGGTCAGCCTGTGTGAAGATCAGCATACTCCGGGCACAGTAAAACCTCTTGTCCTTTTGTGTGTTTACAAGACGCTCCTTTTCCTCAGCTTCAGCTGCAGAACTGGGTAAAGCACTGGCCCAAGTAGACAGAAGCCATGTACAGGATCAAAATTCTCTGCACAGCAGCTTCAATTGTTACCTATAAGGCTTCAGATCCACCCTGCTTTCTCTGCATCCCCAAGACTAGCTGGAGAAAGCACTCTCATTCAGGTGTGCTACTTACTCTGTGAGAGTGGAAAGGAGCTGGGCTACGGCGGTGATGGGCACAGCTGGTGCCAGCCCTGACTGGACGCTCCAGATCCAACGCTGGTGATAGAAGTAGCGGGATAGCGAGGCCAGGGTGGAAGAGGCAGTACGATTGGCTACCATAGTGAGCGGGCCAGACACTGGGGGATGCTCCAGGTTGAGAATGAAGGGGGCTCGATAGTCAGAAGGCAGCTTCTCATACCTAGGAGAGGGCAGAAAGTGGAAAGAATGCTCTGCTCGGAGCCAGAGCTGCCTGGATTCACAGCCTGCTTTCTGGGCCCAGGACAGAGCCCTCCAGCAGCAGAACACAGCTAGCTCAGCACAGGATCCTGCTCAGACAGCAGTAACTAAATTCACTTCTGCATCATATTAGTGAGGAGTAACAAATCTGCCTGCCCAGCAAGGCTCCCTGCTTTAAGTCATAGCCCTCCCTGACTACAGCTACCATTCCCCGCCACACAACTCAAACCCATGCCAAGAAGCACGAGCTTCACAGCACTCTCATCCTGCAACTGGCAGCACTCTCCACAGACCCTCCTCTCTCCCACTTCCCAGGGCAGGGAGGCTGTGCTAATAGTCTGAATCTCCATCACTACCTGATGAGCAGCTTCTCCAATGGTTTGTGCAGCACAACGAGGCAGGGTCTGTCTGAGAGGGCTGACTGGGCCCCAGCAACAGGTGGAGACTTGGAGGGAGAACTACTGCCAAACGTTTTCCTCTTTGCTTTTGGAGTTGCTTCCTTGCTCTGGACCCTGTGGGGAAAGCGCAGCTGCAAGATTCGGTCCCGTAACTCCTCCACTATCTGTCAAGGCAAAAGCAAAAGGTAAACATGACCAGCTTTGTCTGGAGACATAAGCTACTGAAAACAAGTTTCCAGAACAAGAGCTTGACTACAAGGAATAGAACACTTCTTGAATATACAGATGAGCAGGAGTTAAAGGTCACTTTACTTCTGAGACACTAGGAATACCAAGACCAAGATGAGACAAGGCTCTTAGGTCCATATTTTAACTACTACAAATATTTTTAAAAGCAAGAGAAAGGTCCAAAAAAACCCCAGACAATTTCAAGGGGGAAGAAATCTCCTTACGTAACTCTGATGAAAAACAAATTAGTTGCAGGCCAGCTCCTCCACAGAAGCAGTCTGAGTATCCACACTCATTCCTCCCCTCCTCCTCTCCTCAACAGCCTACAGTAAATGTAAACTAGTACATATAAGACCAAGCCAGACTGTCCCCACAGCTGATGTGTTTCCCCACTATCATCTTCATGTGTCAAACCTTTACAGTAAAAGTTTTCAAGAGGTTAGGTTATTTTTATACGTTAATTTTCTCCAAGATACTTTCAAAACAACTTCCTGATTACTCTTTTTAGCTTTTAGCAGCTCTGAACATGGTTCTACCCACACAAGCATCTGATCCCCACAACGCCCAGTGTTTTCTTTGAAATTTCCACGGTTAGGTTTCTTTTCATGATCTTTGTTCAACTCATTTTAATTTTCATTACCATTGTAAGCAAACAGGAGAACAGCAGCTCTCTATCTCCCTCCTCAAAACTAATTATTGTAGCAAATTTCCCTATCGTTATTAATGTCTTTTTCAAGGAAAGGAGTGTCCCTAAACCCAAACGTTAAACAGAGCTCTTTTCTGCACTACAATGCCACTTAGGACCCCTTTGTGGTTTCATATTGCTAACACAGGATCATCGATTGTGTTTAAGCTCCCAAATCCAAGATACACTATTTTGCACGTATCAATACTGGCTTCTAGCTACTATTGTGCTGCTTAGGTGTCCACAAAGCACATAGGCTGAAAGGGCAGAGAAAACCAAATCGCTTTGTGCCACCTGCAGATTTTCTCATCTCACTACCTGCAGATGAGTTTCCTACCCTTTGACTAGCAAAAAGATTGGGAAAACCACACACAGCTTCTGCTTTGATGAGAACAGAGCACTTTTTCAATTTCCTTGCCTTGTTCATAGAATCATAGAATGGTTTGGGTTGGAAGGGACCTTAAAGATCATCTAGTTCCAACTCCCCTGCCAAGGGCAGGGACACCTCCCACTAGACTAGGTTGCCCAAAGCCCCATCCAACCTGGCCCTGAACACTTCCAGGGATGGGGCAGCCACAACTTCTAGTCTACCTTGCACTAATCTAAATCTGCACTTGGCCTTGTTGGATTTCACGAGTTTTGCATGGGCCCACCTCTCAAGCCTCTCAAGATCCCTCTGGATGGCATCCCTTCCTTCCAGCATGTCAACCACACCACACAGCTTGGTGTCATCAGCAAACCTGTTGAGGGTGCACTCAGTCTCACTGTCCATGTCACTGACAAAGATGTTAAACAGCACCAGGACCAATACCAACCCCCGAGGAACAACACTCATCGCTGGTCTTCTAGCTTTTGACTGCAACTCTTTGAGTGCAACCATTGAGCCAGTTCCTTACCCACCGAGTGGTCCATCCATCAAATCCATGTCTCTCCAATTTAGAGACAAGGGTTTCATGTGTGACAGTGTCTAATGCTTTGCACAAGTCCAGGTAGATGACGTCAGTTGCTCTTCCTTTATCCACCAATGCTTTAACTGTTGTAGAAGGCCAACAAATTTGTCAGGCACGATTTGTCTTTAGTGAAGCCATGCTGGCTGTCACCAATCACCTCCTTATTTTCCATGTGCCTTAGCACAATTTCCAGGAGGATTTGCTCCATGATCTTGCCAGGCATGTAGGTGAGAAGACAAGTTTCTGTTTTATGACACCCCATTCCTACTCCAGTTCTACAGTTGTGTCCTGTACGGAGTCTCACCAAAAACCTTCTGAAAGTCAGACTGTACTAGGTGCTTTCCTTCCCTTAAACACTGGAAATTTGAATAGCTAAACACAAAACACCCTTCCCCTTAAACAAGGCAGGCTAAGTTCTACTGCCATCCTCCACACTGAGTAGCTAATCAGTCCTTTGGCAGGCAGAAAAAAAAAGAAAAGAATCGTGCATGATACAACTTAGAATCTATATACAGCTCCTGCTGCAATGATCTGGAGCTTGCCCAGAGCTGCAGGGTATGGTGCCTGTCTCACACCTTCTTCATGAGACAGGTATTAACTTACATCTGCCAGAGGGATCTCCATAAAACCTGTCACTTGGCATTACCAGCCCACGTGTTGGCCCAGCAACCAGTGCCCAAAGCCTGGATCCCTTAAAGACATGGAAGGGCAGATCCTCCAGAGTGCCAGAGCATTTAGTGTTATCTGTGTTCTTTATCTCAGAAAGAGATGGTCCTTCCCACTTCGTCAGTTTCTTTTGTCAGACTAATCTAACACCAAAGCTAAGTGAGACAAACCAAAGATTTCTTTCATGAAGACAAAAGCTCAAGGTTTAATGATAAACCTCTTGTTTACAACAAAAGGTTCACATAGTTTAATGAGAAAGGACATATTTTCCATACTTACTGTTTTATCTAGAAACACTTAGACTTGTCTCAGCCATTACAGCTGGAGAAACAGTCCACATAGTAACTCTACCTTCTGCATCTGATTAGGGCAGCCCATTTCTTTTAATACAAAGAGGCTATTAAAATTCTATCTAACAGATACATTTTGTGGGTATTACATCTTTTTCTCTCCCTGTTTTTCTCTCCCTGCAGGGAACATGTGCCTCTTGTCCCGTTCATGCAGGACATTGTTCACATTTTAACTCTTAACTCCTTGTCCAAGGACATACGCAACTCACCACATACTGAAGCAGATACTACCTGTTCCCTAGGCTATCTCCATCATAGAGGTCTTTACAGATGAGTCAGACAAGTATCTGCTGTTCCTGACAGACAGTATTGATTGTGCTTTGGTCACAAAGATAGACTAGATAACCTTTGAGTCACTTCAAATCCCACAGTTGAATTAAGCGGTGGGAAAAACATTCATGTGATCAGCTATTCCATTGATCTTCGAGTCTTAGAGTTTAGATCTTTCATAGACTTAACACAGAAAGCTTTGTCCAAACTGTCCCTTTCTGTTATAAATTCACACCCATCTAAGCCTTAACATAGTTAGTCATTAGAGGATACCTGCCCACAGTGTCGCCTGTGATCTACCCACCAGTTCCACATCTAGAACTTCTTGCTCTGCTCCTACCTCAGGAAGCAGCCAGTCAGCTCTCACCTTGTTCCTGGCCTGTGCAGGTGTGCCAATGGGGAACCCCAGCCGCAGAACCATGCAAGGAGCTTTGGAGATGATCCGCACCACATAAAACGAGGAAGGTGTGGGATCCTCAGAGCTAGGGAGAAGGGATTAAGGAGGGCTGAAATAGCACAGATTTTGCTGCTCTGCATGTCAGACCAAGTGGAGGCCTGCTCCGCAGAGCTCAACAGCCCATAAAACTTGGCAGCATCACACGTCAGTTCTAGCGCGCAGAAAGCCCCGAGTCGGCTTCCCTCTCCCTCTGGGCTGCCCCTGGAATGCAGTAGCAGCAATTCAGAACACACAGTGTTTCATACCCACTTGTCTTGCTCTTATCCTCTCCTCTAGACATCTGGGCCATCACAGTGTACTGGTCTAACTGGATTTTTGGTCTGGCCATATGCGCAATTCCCCATATGGGACTGCTTCAGAGCCACTCACCTGTGTATCAGTTTGACGTAGGAGTAGCCCTCCACCAGCACAAAGCTGCTCCAGTCCCGCAGCAAGGAGGTGAGCGCCGAGTGAGAGATGCGGCACTGGATGGTGCTGTAGCGGCCGTTGTTGCCCGGCGTGTGCAGGTGCTTGGGCACAGGCCTGCAGGATGCGGCAGAAAGTCATTTTAGAACCACAGTTTCTCTTCCTCCAAAGCTCAGAGAGATTTTGCTACACCCACCCCAACTCATCCTCTGACTGGTACATCAGCCTTATTCCTCTACAGCAGCCAACACCCAAGCATCATCCCGACCTGTGCCTGTTGGCAAAAGCTACACTCCCTGTGAGAGCCCAGGGATATATGGCTATTAATCACATAACTCTGCAACTAGGACCAGCCTAAGGAAAGCAATGTTTTCAGGGAAGATGTTTTCCAGCAGCAAACAAAAACATGTGGTATAGACTCAACTAGATGGTCCACACCCCTGTGATGAGGAAATCCAAATCCAAGAGGGGCTTGAGAAATAATTTATGCTCTTGAGAACAGCCCTCCCTCTTGCCAAAGATGACTTCCCAACCCACAGTCCCTTTCAGATAAATGAGCCTTCACGATCCACCAGGCTGCACTAGCAAGACCCTTCCCTTGGCCACAGGCACCTGCAAGACAGCTGCAACTCTGCAACTGAACGGATCTGGACACCTTGCTTTCCCAGGCTGGCCTGCACTATGCACATGAGCTCAGCCCCACCAGTTACTTACGTGTCATGTTCCAGAAGAAGGACTATACGATGCATGTGCAACCACCTCTGCCAGAAGTTGGCATCCATAGAAAGGATAGGCTTCCAGTAGGAGGCAAACTGGGAATGGCTCGAGTCAGACCCACTATGCTGAAGGGATAGGACCTGAGAAAACAACAGCACAATATTCAGCAAGAAACTGTCTGGTTCCACCCAGAGAGACCAGGAATTTCTCTAGCAGCTGACCTATATAGGCCTAAAAGGCTAGCCGCATCCCTAGCTTTCAATAACTGCCTCTCGGCAGAATAATTAAGTGCATTCACATTGATACAGGCAGTACAATGCAAGTAAAAGTAAATTAAGTTTCTGAAATGTCAAGTTACTTAGGAATTTAACTACTCAGCATCGAGTAAATCAACCATGGAAAAGACGGCATGCGCAATAGTATCCTTTCTGATTGAGAGGGGGATATACGGTTTGTGTCAGCAGAGCAATTAAACACTGAGATAACCCATCTGAGAGTGCTCATGCAAATAGGGTATCAGCAATGGGTGGTTCTGGGCAACTCTAAAATGTTTAGATGGTAACACTGGGACTCCACCAACTATAGCAACTCTGCTGGCACAGAAATAAAGTGGTGGTTAGCCACAAGATGGGCTGCTCCAGATATACCGTGGGATACATAACCCTACGTAGTGAAAATTTACCAGGCAAACCTAAAGAAGTAAAGGGCTTAAGCAATAAAGCTAAATGGATAGTTCTCTTAAATTAAAGCTCCCCTAGCTTTGATATCTGCTAGTCATCTTCTACCAATGCCAAGGACACCACTAGCAGGGAACAGGTAATACGCTACCACTTCTGCTCAGTGAGCTTCAATGAGTTTGAATTTTGCAGTGGAAACTATTAGCTCATATTTTGTTTCTCATCTGCTGTGCACATGACAAGTATCTCTCCTGCACCTTCCACATGACTGCTCAGAGCAACGAGCCTATTAAACAACAACTCTTCAGCACATCCTATATCTTCACCTGATGGTGATGAGCTACATCATCAGGGCACAAGACTGCCAACAGCCACTCCACAAACAGGAGGTATCCACTGAAAAAGCATGGCAAAAATAAGCGTGTCAGCCTCCCCATCAGTCTCACACACGACATTACTACAAGAGAAAGCTTCACAGCACACTTAGGGGACCTGCTGTGGGGCTTAGAGGTGTAGCTGCAGCAACAAAGACATAGGGTGATGTCTCAGAGGGGAAAAAGTCTGGGATGGGCTGTTCACAGGCACTGCACTGCACCTGAACTCTGTTACTGAGGAAGACAACGCAAGAGATGAAGCCTGAGAGTTACAGGAGATCTTGGTTGCCTGTTGGGACTCGGCATCCCCTGGCGCAAGACAGAATAGGCAGGAGGGACAACCTATCGCACATTAAATGGGACAGAGAGGGAACATACCGGAGTGGTGGAGCCTGGGGGGATGTAGAAGAGAGGCACTCCATTCTTGGTGCTCTCAGGAATGGTGAAGTGTTCTGGGACAGTGTCAAAAGACTGCAGATGAACCAACATCTGATCTGTCTGGTTGATGCTGAAAGAGAAGAGGCAGTTAGCCACAAAAGCCCACGCTCTCCCCCTTGCTGCCCCAGTCAGCCCAGTGCCTGCACACAGAACACTCCCTATGTATTGGGAGCCCATCTACTCCAAGACAGGCTTTCTAGGGCAATGCTGGGATTCAACGCCTGATTGCAAAAAGCATGTTAAGGGAGTTCAAGCATAACAACCTAATATATAAGGAGGATGATAAGAGCTGGAAAGGAAGTGCTAGAAAAGGAATCTGATGAATAGCAGGGACTAAGTCACCCTGGCCAGGAAATTCACAGGCCCTTCAGGTTTAGTGACATGAGGTGTTGCTCCTAATGAGATCACACAGCACAGCTCCAAGGCTGTGCTGTAAGAACACACCACCTCCATGGGATGGCAGTCAGAGTTAAAGTTTGCATCACAGGACCAGGACTCAGGGCAGCAACACTTTCACCATGAAGCAACCTTACAGACTAGGTTGCAGGCCAGTATAAGTTTCTTCCTTGACTAGATGGCAAGCTTGTCACCAGTCAGGCCTCTTCCTCAGAGCACATTCCTTTGGAACCCCAGGTTGGGATGGCCACCTGCATAACCCATGCCCCAGCATACCAAGGAAGGAACTTCTTGGTTACATCAGACACTGGGAACTGCTGAGGATGGTCCAGCTCACCTCTGCAAGGTGTTCCAGAAGCGCCGGATGACTGTAGTGCGGTATAGACTGGTGATAGGCTTCCTCATGGTGCAACTGATGTCATGCAAGATGTCATAGCTTCCCTCCATCGTCACCTCCACCCACGTGCTGCGCTTTGATGGGTCCAGGGGCCAGGGTGTCACAGCTAAGTACTCTATCCTCATGTTATGCTTCCAAAGCAGCACTAGTTTCACCTCCAGCTGAGACCCACCTGCATGGGAGCAGAGGAGTAAGTTCAAGTTTGGCACACATCTGAGCTTCATCTCTGACCAGGAACTCTTGAGTACTGTGAGACTGATTGATTGCTATGGGAAGGGCAAAGTAATCCAACAACTGTTGGCTTTAGCTAAAGTCATTCTCTCTCCTCCCCAACAGAGGGAGGCTTTGCTTACACAGCAGCATTTGGTGAACAGTTCTTTAAATGTACATGTGGTATCTACACTGGAGAAGGCAACCGAAACTCAGAGAAGATGCTGCCATTTGCAATGGGCTCTCTTCTTCACAGCCTCATCTTTGTTTCCAAGAAGCTGCTGCTTTGCATAGATGAGCAGGGCCTTTAAGCTAAAAAGCTTTCTCATCTGCAGTCTGCAGTTAATCTACCCCACTGCAGAAACATGGACATTTGGACATGATGGGCTCAGATCATAAACAACCTGGAAGGTGAGGCCTAATTCTTGAATTAAACTCCATGTTCTTCCTGCACAGACAGTATTTCATGCAATCTAGAACTTCAAGGATCAAAAGCTTGTCACCGTTGTTGACCCTCTTCTCCTCCCAAAGTGAAGAAGTGAACATTTTCACCTTTTTCTTTAAGTGGGCCATTGCATCTCTAGCAAGAATAACACAAACACCTGACAGCAAGCCTCACTGAGCCAGAAGAGCAGAAAACTGTCACACTCCTGCTGACTGTGCATGTGTATTTGTACCAAAACAACCCAGGGAAACACATGACTTTCTATAACAGTGCCACACTGCTGTTTCAACAGCTCAATCATCTATTCTGATGTCCAGCCTGCTCTATAGTTTGCCGGGCTTGCAACATTTGTGAGATAAGTGATTGGATGTGCTGGAAACCGTCCGAACAGGTCATCAGCCTGGATCCTATGTTTCCTGCAGAGCTGCATTTGCTGCTGTCATAAGCACATCAGGTCATCCCCTTCACAGCCTGATTATACTCCACTTTAAAGCCATCTTGCTTTTTGCTCCCATGGTCCCTGCTGGGAGGCTCCCTCAGAGTACTCTTCTGCCATCAACTTTTAGAAGAAATCTTCCAGAGTACATGTCAAATTCATGCTCTGTTGTTCTTTTGATTAAATTATTTTTATTCTCAGAAGTTTCATTTCCATAACATTGAGAAGGAATGTGCACTGGGGGAAGAAATCCTTACCAAGTTTCAGCTGTTACTGTGCAGGTTAAACCAAGCCACGGTCATCAGCCTATGACAGAATATCCATTCCCCTTAACAGTCCCAGACCTTCCTGCACCTCAAGAATTCATCTTTCCTGAACAAAGATGTTCAAAGTTGCATACTATATTTCACCTGTATTTCATCTAAGGGATTACTGGGATTTTATTTAAGGTCACTAATATTTTCCACAATGGGTGCTTTGCATTACTATAAATGCATTTTCCAGGGTTATACCATCTGTTGCTTCCACATGAAGATTGTCTAGTTTATCAGAGAGGCTAAACAAGAATTTATAAATTTGTCTCTTTCCATTTCATACTGCCACCTCACTCTTATTGCTTTAGTGCTCATTCACTGCTTTCTGCACAAGATTTTGCTTCTCATAACAACTTCTGCTACTTCATCAACAGCAAACATGATAAGTAAATTCCTACATTTTTTGCCTAGATCATTAATAAAAATATTTCCTACTTCTACCTGTGTTTCCATTAGTCATCCTGGCTTCACTCCTACAATCCAACACAAAGAAAACTAAAAATATAGGCAAAATATTGGCTTAGTTTGAAGTCACACCTAGACGAATCTTCAGCTTGTGTGTACTGCAAAGCGATCTCGTTTTGGCTCTTGACTTCATAGCTAATTAAAGCTTTTGCTGCTTTGATTTCTTTCATAAAGTCCAGCTCCGGTTTTTAGAAAACTCACTTTGTCTTCCCAATTCCCAACACCGAGAACAGCTGTTCTCACTGGCCAGCTTGTGCCCAGCCATTTTCGGTGCTGGACTGATTCACAGAGGAACACAAGGTTTTGAAAAGTGTCCTCCAAGTTCTCCTCAACACACAGCAAAAAGAAAACAGTCAATGAGAATTTTTTTGTTGTTGTTACAGAGGGCAATCCCCTGACATTGTCCCAGAAAGAAATACGAGAGGAGCTGAACTCCATTACATGCCATGCCCCATAGCTTCTCAGACACAGCTTCTCTCCCTTCCATACCTTTCAATCCTTCCCCTTTTGCAAGCACTTTTGCATTCCTAACTAACCATAGTAGCCTTCTAAATGCCTAAATATCTAAAATTAAATGGTGAGGGTAACCAGAACATTTATAAATATCACAAACAACCTCTCCAGGCAACTCTGAGCACAAAGCTAGCTATTTATTCTATTTTGCCTTTGGTAAAGTGAAGCAGAAAAGCGACAGTGTCAAAGTCCACAACTGCACTTTTTCCTCTTGCTTCACAGCCAGCTGGCTCCTTAACAGCCTTTAGTTTGCACGTTTGGCAAAAGCTTTTGGCAACCCAGGTTAATTAACTGTTCTTTGCTATACACTTCTATACAGAATGGCCCAGAGAGCCCTGTTTAGCCAAACATGTTTCTCCTTAGCAGAGGCAGTGCTAAACACCTAAACGTCCTGATCTTTTTTAAATTCTACTTTAAGATGTTAGTTCAATAATTTTTCTGATCACAGCCAGAAATTCCCCAGAGCCTTAGCCTTTCCAAACTATAATAACATTATTTGCTACTATTCTGAAGGCTGGCATAGAAATACACACTGTATTTTTGATAGCTCAGACACCTAATTTTTAAATTCCTTCTACAAAGACTTATGAAAAGTACATAGAAAGTATTTCTGGCTCAGGGAGTTCCTGAGCTGCAAAGAGCTAGACAGTGCTCAAAGGGAAGAAAAAAGGAAAGGAGAAAGGAGATATCATGTTTATCCTATTCTTACTCCTCCCTGTGCACCTGCCTATAGCTATTCACCCCAGAAGGTAACTCTGATCTAGCGCAGCTGCTCTTCCGCTCTCTACTCTTGTAAAAAAGGAAGACCAATCCATTCAGCATTCCAAAGGCTAAAAGGCAGCAGGAAGATACCTATAGGAAAGTGCAGAGAGCATGGTGAACATGTGGTGATATTTCTGATACATTCCTCCAGAGTCCAGGAATTTGCTGCTTTACAATATCCTGAGCCAGAGGTTGCAGCTACACTTTTCCGCAAAAAGGGACAACGTGAACTTGTCTGCTTTTCGAATGATTCACACCTGCTATTCCAGCATTTCTATGTAAGGCTTCACAGTCACGAAGAGCACTTCACCACTGCTGCCAGATTAAAGAAAGGCTCTTTCTTCAGCACTCTCCAAGGTGTAAGTGAACTAGCACACAGAAGGATAAAAGACACAATACTGAGCACAGCTTGGACAGGAACTGACTTGTCAGACTGTTTCACAGACGTTTCTAGACAAGGAGAGTGCAACAGACCTAATCTGCCTGGATTTAGGGGAAATATCTCATGCCACACCTATAGGAGATTAGTGAAAGCAATCTGCAGACATTACTAGAAGAGCTGTCTCAATGGGAAATGCTAGCAGATTCTTACTTTTAATAGAAAACTCCTGAAACAAGAAATTAGGGATATTCCTGGAAGACCAACTTTAGAAATTATCCCTCTAATATGATCGTTAGCAACCTTCCCCAAAAAAGCTGGTTTAGGTCCATTCAATTTGTAAGAGCATCAAGTCGAAAGAACTGCAATTTCCAGTCAGCACACAGGAATAGCAAGCTGAACCGAGTGAGACAAACTTAAGAGTACTTTTATGTGAAGAATAGCACATTTAGGAACTACTGAACAAACAAAAACCAATAAAACATCCCTAAGGACTCATCAGCTAGAAGCAAAGGTGCGTGGAAGACGGAGAGATTTCTGCACTAACAACGCAATGCAATCCTGGAGAAAGCACATATGATTCCTGGTCTATCAGATATGCTATTTTATTTCAGAACCAGGGAAGTTATTAGTGATAAAACCACATTTACAACATTCTTATCAACTATTTCAAGAAATATGAGACCATACTGTGAAAACCAAACAACTGAGGGAAAAAAAAAGTGCTATTAAAATAAATAAACAGAACAGAAAGTCTGCCCTTACAAAAGGAGGCTGAAACATTGGCTTGCTTAACCTGCCAAAAGGAAAGTTACGAGGAGAAAGGCATTGTTCTTAAATATGTTTGTGCAATGCCAGAGAAGGAGGATAAACTTAATTAAGGACAATAAAGCCACACAGGTCTAATTTGGTCTGAGTGAGTTTAGAAAAGAAATTAGAGAAAGAGCAACAAAGCTCTGGGATAATCTTCCAAGCAGAGCTGTGGCATAAGATATTTACATGGTTTTAAGGCAGAACACAGTATATTAACAGAAAACATCATATAGCAAGTTTGGAATTATTTTGGAGTTACACCACAGACTTCGATTTTCTGATATAAAACATATCCTGCGTACTAATATCCCCCCAAAATACAGTGAAGACACTGAATCACCATGTGTGGTACATATTTACACTATATTTTAAGAATGCCATCCTCCTCCAGGCTTTCTCCTGGTCATTGCGATGGTCAAGAATAATTTCTTCTCTTGCTTGCAATTCGTAACTTGCACCTGGATTTTTTCATTTCCTCTTCAGCTAAAGCACTACCACTAGTCACAGCTGGAGATGGAAAGTTAGGTAGGGTTTACCAGCACTTTCTGGGATACTCAAACCCCTCAAGGTCCCTAGTCAGTAGCTAGATCACGTGCTCCAGGTGCCATAAGCTCTAGTGAGTCAGATGAGAGAACAGGATCACTGGATGGTTTTATGTTCTTCAAGTATTGGTTATGGTCCTGACTGATCTGGCATTTTCACCTAACAATATCGTTGTTTCCCCCAATTTCTTCCTTTGGAAGACTGCAGTTTGGAGGCATTAAATCTGTTGTACCAAAGGGCTCAACTTTGTGTTAGTACTTTGGAGTGCATCTAGCAAAGGACTAGAAAGGGATGAGAAAAGGAGAAATACAGAGGAAACCGCAGAACACTCTGCAAAACCCCAAGTTCTGTCACGAGTTTCCCTGCAATTGTGGGGACTCTATTCCAAGATACAGAAGGTCACAGTCTGACTGTCCCTCCCCAGGCACTTCTAGCCACAGAGGATGAGCTTGGCAAGTGCGCAACTGCACAACAATACCAGACAGTTCTGTGTCAGGCAATTATTCATGGAAACAAACTTAAATGGTTCCTTTCTCCACAACACCAGCCACTCTGCTGAGATGGCAGACTCTGCACTTTCCCTTGAACAGTTGAGAACAGAGTCCTATCTGAGCTTCCAGCCCCCAGCACAGCACAGTCACCTTTCGTGATGTTGACCTCGCGGACGCTGTAGCCCTCGCGCAGCCGGACTGAGACAATGCTCACGAGGTCAGCGTGCACCTCCTTCTCAGTGTGCTTTTTCCTCCTCATCGCCAGAGCAGGGTTGCTGCTTGCAGACACCAGGTGCTCATTGAACAGTCTGTGCTGGGACACTGTAAATGGCAGAGATGGGGTTTGTGAAGGAGCAACTCCCCTGCTTCTCATCCTACAGCAACAGCTCTCCCAAAGTGCTCTACAAAAGCTGCCAGGAACACTCGCTGGCCTTAAGAACAGCACATCCTTCAGGCACCACTTACACCCACTCCTGATTCTGCAACACAGCAAACAGGTCCACTGTCGTGGCCAAGAGGCCTGGGAGAGGGGCAGGGTGGGGTTCCAGGCCCTGCTTCCTCTGGGACAGCCTTTGTGACAAAGTACACACTGGAGTTACGCATTTAGCCAAGACAGGCAGAAACTGCACAGCTGTTGCAACAGTCACACACCAAGTTTTTAGGCTTTGCCCCTTTCCCTGGAAAACCTTGAATTCCCAGGTGCTTTCTAAAAGGTACCAGGATGTGGAAGCCTTGAGTTTAAACCACTAACACCTGACCTTTTTAAGAGTCAACATTTCCAAGTCCCAGGCCAGCTCTCTTCAAACTTGTCACTGTATGTGGCTTCTGCTGCCAAGTTACAGGAAGGAAGTGCAGATGGCACCAGCACATCGCCAGGGCATGAAAGGGTGTTTCCATGTTTTACTGGTAACTAATCTCTCCTGGCATACTCTCAGTCACTAACATTCACACAATAAGAACAACCAAGAGAACCGTTTAGGATGCTTCTCAGGGGTCAAGTTTTTCATTCCAAACTGCCATCTGCAAACCTGATTAGGACAAACTCTCCATAACGTCCCCATCTGAGAGCTAGCCAGTGTGCAGGAAAGGTTGGACCAGAGCTTCTCACCCCCTCCACGTTCCAATACAGCAGGTCTAACTGCAGTTTGCTGAGTGAAGTCCTCAGAAAGGGGAATGGTGCAAAATGGGACATTAGCTTCCCCCAACACACCCAATTCCTGGAACAAGGAGGGGAGTCACAGATGAGGGTGCACAGACCAGTAACGCCCAGAGCCTACAGGAGGCATGGCCCAGAGGAGACACGGGAGAGTATCAGCATAACCAAGCCTGGGGAGTCACCTCAAAGAGAGGTGCTGTAAGACACCTGTCTACTGGAAGGGGAACATGCACACTCCTCACCACAGTAGTATTCTGGATTCAGGGACTCCCCAGTACGCAGAAAGGAGTACAGCAGAAATGCCTTGTGATACACGTTCAGATCCAGGCTCAGGGGATCCAGCTCAGGGCATGTGGAGAGGTAAGCACCAAAAGTGGCCATGGCAATGAATTTCATCAGTTCCACATTGGGAACATGGCCAAAGCTGCAATCGTACGAGTAAACACCGCCCACCTACAGGATGGATAAAGAAGACACCTGAGAGAGTAGAGCAGTGCTGAGGACAAGGCAGAGGACCAGTAAAGGCCTCACACTGGTAGAGAAGTCCCCCCTTCCCCTCTGGAGGTGAACATCACTGACAGCAACCCACCCTCCTCCCTCTGGCAGGCAGCGGTCCCACACTACCTGCTACCAGCAGACATACCTGTACAAAGGAGCAGGCCACTGTGCCACTGCGGAGCTGGTTAAGTAAAGTCTCGCATACAGCCACATCAGGGACACTAGTCACGCCATCCGTAATTATTATTATACCTGTAAACAAGGAAGTATCTCAGTGCATCTTCCATCTCAACCAGCTACCACTCTCCCAGTATATCTACCAGAGACAAAATTCAGGCAGGACAAAAGTAGGAAGGAAAATCCTGAGGTTGGTTCAGAGCTTCCAAGGCATTCTGGAGCTGGCAAACTTCCCAACTAGGTACAGTGAAGCACTCGGGCAGGGCACAACTCTCCACATCCTGGGTTGTCCCAAGCAACAGTCACAGCTGTGCTTCCTCACAAACTCCCTAGCGCTGACAGATGGCACGTGGCGCAGTATTGTTCTCCCCACTCCCACCACCACAATTTGTCCACAGCGTGCAGAGCAAAAGTTGCTGGTGAAATTTCATTCCTAACAGAAGGGTCTACGCAGCAGCCGTTATAAAATTAATCTCAGCCTAAGGCAGGAGGAATACAACCTTTCGCAAACAACTGGGCAAACCTTAACCCAGAGGACAAAGCCAACCTGCACTGGAGTTGGAGGGCAGCAGCTGCAGTGCTAGGATCCCCTGCCGGACCATGCTGACGAGACCAACATCGGCAGTGACAACAGACACGCTGGGCTTCCTCCCAGATGACTCCTGCACGTCACCAGGGCTCTCTTGGCTCAGAGGTGACAAATCCACCTGGAAAAGTAAAGAAAAACCCACAAGGCCCCAGCCTAGCCCTAGTTCTTACTCATTCAGTCTAGCAGCCCCATGGCACCACAGCCCTGAAGCACTTCAGCACATTCCACTTCTATCTTTAATTTCCAGGTGCTCTAGGTACTGGTCACTTGGGCCCCTTAGAGCAGCTGGGCAAGGCCGCTCAGGGGTGGAGGAAGGGGACAACATGCTTAGAGCTTTATTATAAGCTGATTTCTCACAGAAAGGGAAAGATGAGACACTTTGGAGTCACTAAAGCTCCTCTGCAGAGCAAAGCAGTTCCAAATTAAAGAGATGGTGAATATCTCTTTTTTTCTTGTCAATTAGTAGAAGCTGCAGCTATTCAGCATCTACACAAGCAAAGCCCGGAAATCCTGCAAAGGCAGAGACAGCTATGTCTCACGCATGAAGCACTGCAGCAGAGGGAGTAAGGAGCCTCGTAACAACAAAGCCTGGTGCCTACGCATTTAACTCTGCTCAAACAGCACTCGTTATGCAGTGCTGATATAAGCAAATGCAGATAGGCTTCTCCTGCATCTTCTATGAAAAATATCCCCCAGGCAAAGCCTGGAATTTGTATAATTACACTGGTGAGGAACCTACTGTGTTCATCATCCCCTCATCTCCAGAAGGCTCTGGCAGTTCAACCCTGTAATAAACTATTGCTTCATTTTTACTGCTAATACAGAGAATAGGTGAGATCCTCCCCTGCAAAGCTATAGATGACTGGAGGTGGGAAGAGAAAATCAGAACTAACTAAACTTTTGCTCTGCACAAATGGGAGCAGTCTGTGGCTGCAAGCACAAAAACTGACTATTCATCACTTCAATTTGCCAGATGCCTTAAATTCAGGCACTTGTTGACAATGATACAGCTAATGCAACTTCAAAAGTAAAAAAAAGTTTCAGTTCCTGCCCTTCCCCTGGGGCCTCCCACCTCCACCCCACAGCCTGTGGCAGGACTCACCAGTCCCTCTGGCCTGCAAGCGCGTCTCTTTCCCCCATTTGCATGGAAGAAGTTATAGGGTAGCGAAACACTGCAGCAAGCAGGAATGCATACAAAGCACTGCAAAAACCCCAGCTGGACACACTGGTAAAGGTATTTACTTCCTGCAATCTTCTTTCTGTTCCAGGACTGACAGTCTTAACATTCAAAGATACAAACTTCAGCTAGAATATGAGATTTGAAGCACTTCAGATATGCAACTGCAACAGACCACCAGTAGCCTCTTGCTCATCTAATTTTGAGACTTTTTTTTCTTTTCTCTCAAACTCTAATAACTAATGCTAAATAAGGACTAAATAACCTCAGTAAGGCAAATAATACCTTTGACTGCAAGAAGGGTGCCCATAGATACAATTGTGACCGCCACATGAACATGGCAGTACCACAATGTAACCTTCACAATTCTTTATTTCCAATATCAGGAAAGATGATCTTGACAAAAAATCCACGCACATTTTGAATCTCTACAGAGTCTCATCTTTAATTTCATCCTAAGCTGTAGCTTACAGGCTATTGCTAACTTGTTGATACATACATCTGTGGCTACCAAACAGCATCTGCCACCAATTTCAAGGAGTATTAGAAACTGCACTGGCTGTTTATTCAGTTTAATGGTCAATTTTCATGGTAACAAGGAAGTATTTTCAGTCAAGAAATGTAACAGGGACGAAGGGCATATTCATGGCTATTTATAGATTAATGATAATCACCTGTCCCACCATCTCCTTCAGAGAGAAAGCACATTCTACAGTTTGTCCTGTGATGTACAAGAAGCCAGGCTGCTTTATTGCACAACAACCTTGGCGAAGGTAACCATTCTCATCAGTTCTTTTAAACACTTACTGGTTCTGCTTTCCTCAGTCTTCATGTCTCATTACTGGATCCCACAAAGTTATCTTAGAAAATCCTCAACTGTTCCTTCTTCAGGCCTACGCCACTGTTCCTCTTGCCACTCCACCCCAGAGGGGCCTCAGAGTGCAAATCTCCAGGGAGGGAAAAGACCCCAACCACCTCTGCCCACCTCACCTGCGGTTTGGGTTCATACTGTTGCTGAAGCATCTCTGCCACTTTGTTCTCAAAGGCACAAAGTTGTGTGTAAACCTGGTGCAGAAAGGCCTCTCGCTTTGTCTCATCCAGCTGACAGCCCTGGAATAGTACCTGGCCCAAGGACACACATGTCAGTCATCAAGTTTATGTTCTATAGTACCAGCCCCTAAAACAGTACACAGGAACACAGGTCTGCATGGTGAAGTTCAGACATGTCCCTGACAAAGTACAAGTACAGCACAGGCCTCTTCTCACTATTCCTGCTCAGGGCCAAATGCTTCTGAGCAGCGGTGTCTTGTGGCATCTGCAGTGCACTCCGCAGCAGATGCTCACATCACTCTTGGGGAAATCTCCTTCTTGGGCAAGAAATTTCTACTTCATTTGCCTTCTTCCAGGATAAGCAGTTATTAGGAGAAAGTGATGTGGGATCACTGTTAGAAGCCATTAACTCTGGTCTGATGTTTCTAAGGAAGGTCTGTTTGTTCTAATCTCACCTATAGACTGATCCAATTATCCTTCAGTAAGTGGCTGGATAAAGGAACAGTAAATTGAAATAAAGGAAAAAATTAGACTAGACGTTACAAAAGAGGCTGAGTGATGTAGCAGAGTAAGCCTGCCACCACAGAAACTCCTCAAGCTGACAGTCATGACACCTATGTTTACAGATGCCATCACTGTACAGGCAATATCTGTCCACAACCAGGAGGCAAAGAAGACACAACATGTAGACAAAGACTTCAACAGACAGGTGGGACACTGCATGTTATCCACATTCCCTCAACCTCAGATGGGCAAGATCTCACAGTGACATAGGAAAAGTAAATGATTACAACATAGACAGGCTTTCCTGGATGAGTGATACACATACATGCCTTTTCTTCCATAAAAGAAACATAAAGCTTAGCCAGTTGTACCTAGAGATTACAGTTCCTGGCCTCATAGAATAAACCGGTCTTTAGTCTTTAAACAGATCCAAAGAAAAAAAATGTATCAACTTCAGAGTGCTCAATTTAGTGTAAATAGGGGAGATACTGAGGCAGAGCATGATGGCATCTGCAGCATAGCTGGAAAAGATGACATATCATTGGCAAATGGAGAAATTCCTGCTACACTTACTTTGGTAGGACCTAAGATTAAGTACTAAAGCAAAGGCCACGCTCTTCAAGCACTACACAGGCCATTAAAAGCTGCAGCCTCACAGAAGGCTTGGGCAGAGGCAGGCTGGGGAGAAAGACAGACGGAGGGAGCAGGCACAGACTAACAGACTCCTCCTGATACCACTCACTTTCCCTGGTACTAGCAAAGAGATGAAATACACCATCAGAAACATAAAAATAACGTGAAAATACTGTGAAGTGGAAGGGATCAAGGATAAACTTCAAAACCCACACTGGCACCATAAATCAGACTTCACCTTATGAAACAGATCTGTCCTGGCTAAAGTAAAATCTCACTCATAATCTCAATGCTGGGGCCGGCTGCTCTCTCCAGCAAGGAGAAACATATCCATACCAGTGCAAGAAGAGAGCAAGGTTTGTAGAAAGAGGCAATTATCTTTGCACAAACCACTGCCACACAGCTGGAGCAGGCAAACAAGCTTTTGGGCACACCAGCTCTTCTTGAATGTTTCAAGTCAATTATAACAGGCCAAAAAGAATTGGTCAACAGAAGTTAAAAAAAAAAAATCCAACAAAACAACAAGCACACATTCGACATGAGGGAAATACTCCCTGTGGCCCAACTTGTGAGACCGTGCCTGTGGGCGGCTTTCTCTGCTGGGCCCTACTCCCCCAGAAGAAACCTCCGCTTCCTGGCCAGAAAGGAGAAGTTGCTCACATCCACTTCACTGTGTGTCAGGCTGCATGTTTTAATGAGACAAGTCCGCAGCATCACAGACAGCAGGGCCCAGCTACCACATGCCCCCACTTTCCTCTGCGTTCACAGGAAGCCCATACAGCGAGCTGCTCACACACTGAGCTGTGCCAAGGAAGAGGCTGAACTTTACCTGATGGGACTGCAGGCCAATGATGGAGGAATACGCCTGGATAGTGACAAAGATCTCTGGCTGGTAGATAATGTCTGAACCAGGGATCCGAAAGGGTCTTAACAATCCCACCAAGCACCGGGAAAGGGCATGAAACACTTCATCAAAAATTATCTCCCCTGTTGAGTCATCCTACAGAAACAGAGAAAGGAAACAGCTTTTTCATCTTGTACGATTTTCCATGTCATTGTTGGTTGCCCCACCACACAGAGCCAACAGCAAACATCCTTCTGCAACGGCAGGAGGATTAAAACGACGGCTCCCCGTAACCTAAAGTCAGTCACACGTTGAGCATTCAGCCGAGAAATAGAATTTGCCAGTAAGCTGCCTAGCTAGGAGCACTGCATGCCTCCCTCCTGGAAAAAGCAAGACTTCTGAAAAAGTTAAGACTAACATAGACAGGAATAAGCCTTCTCAGCAAACAGGAACGGGTCTAGAGCACCTCAAAGAGGCAGTTTCTGCACTTACCACAATCCCTGTGGAAGGGCTCAGATCAAGTTCAATCACAAATCGGTACTGGCGGGCCAGGAAGGTGACCCGTGTAGAGGGCACGAGGAGATAGGGCCTGGGCTGGACGGGCTCGTCTGGCTGCCACCCGTTAGGCAAGATGCTGAGAACATCAAGTTCATTTTCTGACTTTACCTACAAGAACATGTAAACGGTAAGCGAGAGAGCACTGAGCCGAGCCAAGGGAAGAATCAGAGAGCTTTTTAACTGCGTTACAATCTTCCGCAGGGTCCAGCTACTGACGAGCGGCGCAGAGCCAGCTTGCCACACCAGAGCGCGGTGACACCACCCGCCCCAGGGCACGGACTCACCAGCTCCGGCTCGGGGACAGCCCAGATGACCTGATGGAGCCGGCTGAGGACCCAGGCGAGGCGCACGTTGCGGGAGATGCGATAGTCTTTCTTCATCAGAAGGAAGACGTGCCCGGCCTCCTCCACCTGCGGCGGGAGCGCGGCAGGAGCACGGCGGCCCGGGTCACCGCAGGGCACCCCGGCGGGCACCTCGTCCCGTCCCGTCCCGCACCCGCCCGCCGCTCCGGCCCCGCACGCACACCCCGCGCCCTCCCTCGCAGCCCCGGCCGGCCCGGCCCCGCCGCGGCCCTACCCCTCGCACCGCGCCTACCCCTCCCCTCGCTCCCCGTTCCCCCCCCCGGCCCGGTCCCACCTCCGAGTCGGGTCTCTCGGCGGCCGCCATGTCCGCGCGGCTCCGCCCCGTGCCCTCTGCCCTCTGCTCTCGCGCACTGCAGGCCCCGCCCCCGCGGCGCGCGGCTGACCCGGAAGCGCCGCTCTCCCGTGGCAACGGGGCGGTGCCGCCATGCAGGTGAGGGGCGCCGGGCCGGGCCGGGCCGGGGCTAAGCGCGGCCGCACACTGGCTTGGGGGCGCGGCGGGCCGGGAGCCGAGCCGAGCTGCCCGCTGCAGGCCTACTCGGGCCGCTGCCTTGCCGCGGGCGGCAGGCCGGCCAGAGCGGCCTGTCTGTGGCGGGGTCGGGCCCCGCGTTTCGGTGCCGCCTGCCACGAACACCCCGAGCTCCAGGCGGCTCATGCGCGGGCGGTGCGCTGCCGCCGCCTTTGGCCTGGGCCGGGCCGGGGCTGCGGCGGTAATTCCCGGCCGTCCTCGGCCCGTCTCCTCGGGGGTCAAACCCCGCCCCGGGCTGAAGCAGCCTGGGCGGGAGGCTGAGCTCGCCCGTGGGCAGCCGGTGCGACGCTTCCCTGCGCGACGGCCCCCTCGTACTGCACGGTGAGTGCGTGCCCGGGTACCGGAGTGCAGCTCTCCCTCTCAGCCCTTGCTGCAGCCCGTGGTAAGAGTCGTCCGACCAAAGGTCCACCTGCCCGGCAGCCTGGCTTTGCCGCTAGCCGAGAAGCTGATGCCTAAAAGAAGTTGTGGGAGCACAATAAGCTGCTGATGTCATTCTGTATAGACTATTGCCAGCACTTCCGTGGTGTTTAATATCCTGGGATAAATTTTCATTGATGGAAGAAGGATGTAGTTACTTTTTGAAGGGCTGTGAATTTTTAGGCTCTGTAATGTCCAATGGAAAAGAGTGGCAGAGTTAATGACAAGTTAACGGGCTGTAAAGATCCACCTCCTTCGGTTGGTTTGAAACCGCTACCTAATGGCTTCATGCAAGCCTCTTGGTTGTCGGACTGGAAAAGAAGGTGAAATGGATTGTCCTGCAATTCCTTACCTATAGGGTTTGTCATATTGTCTCTCCTTGTTTCAGCCACTTGCATATATGGGTCTCTTTTCTATTTTTAACTGTATCTGTGGAACTGATGGAATATTCTTGATCATCCTTGTTGCCCTTATTTGTACATATTCCTACTCTATCCCTTTTCAGTTGGAGGGACAGGAGCGACACATATTTAAGATGCAGATGAGGCATGCGTTCATATGATGACATAATGATGCTTAGTTTTCTGTTGTTTTTCTAATAAATCCTTTTCTTGCGTTTACTTCCTTGACTGCTTCTTGAGTGTTGGGCAGATGTTTTCATGGGTTACCCTCAGATAATCCCGAGATCTTGTTTCTGAGTGATAGTGTTATCAGTTCAGAGAATGTCATTGTGTGTGGAAAGTCAGGATTGGTTTGGGTTTTTTTCCCCTTTGTTTTGCCACATGTTGCTTTACGAATACCTACTCTGAATTTCGCCTTAACCTCTCAGTTGCTCTGTATCAGGAGATCCTTCAGCAACCCTTCCCCTAAGCCCTATCTTAACTACTTCAGGCGATTTAGTATTGCTAATGAACTCCTTAAAGCACTGCTTGAATATAGCATATGCCTGGGAGAGGCTCAGCGTTCCTTGGAAACACCGGTTGGTCTTATTGCGTGCATACTTTGCAGCGCTTACATCTGCTTCCAGCTCTTAATGGCTTTGGAGAGAGCCTGCGAAAGAAGGAGGCTTGGAGTACGCTGCTGCTGCAAGAGCAATAGAGCTGTGCAATAGGATTTCATTCATCCTCTTGAGGGCTTCTTGGATAAGCACAGGCAACGGGCCAGGTGAATTGTCGTGGGCGCACATGCCTGGCACCCCTGCAGTGAAACACTGGCTGCCAGCCCAACTTGTAATACAGGCATTAGTTAATCTTGCACAAACACGGCGCACACAAACAGTTGTAAACTCATTTCTTAATTGCACAGGAACTGACTAGTCTCATCACAAGATGGAGGAGAGTACATTTATTGCTGGTGGAACACCCAGCAATCCGCTCCGTGAGTCCACTCCATTGCTTTTCTTAAAAGCAACTTTTAAGAAAGTTGACTTAGTTGTTTCTTCTAAGGTCCTTAAGTGAAGTGAAGTGAAGTCTGATCAGTGATTACTAAAAGAACCTTTATAGTCTTGTCAGACTAAATAAAATAGAATAATTTTGTGTTCTCGTGAACATGGAAGATACCTGATAACCTCTCTAGTGAAGCACACACTGGTCCAGTGTATTTAAACAGAACAACAACAAACCCAATAGCAAGCGTGCCAACAGCCTGAGTCACTCTATCTGCTTTCCCAATCGGCATTCCCTTTCTATTATTTGATTGCTTTGTCCCACCCTTCTCGTGGATTATTATTGTACAGTTCTCAACTTACATTAGCAGTTCATTAGGGCTGAGACTTCAATTATGTTTTGTGCAATACTGTAGTATGAATAATTTAGAGTAGGTAAGATTCTAGAGGGTTTTTGCAAGAGTCAAGGATATGCCTTGGTGTCTTTGGCAGCCAGTCCCCTGTCCTGACAGTTTGTCTGTCAGCATCGTCCCTCACCTGAGGACGTCAGTGGAAATGGTTATTTAAACAACTTAATCCAGAACAGAAAGCAGGAGGTGATGTGTGTGTGTTGGTATGTGCCACCTCGCCACCTCTGTCATGGCAGGACTTCCCACAGCCAGTGAGGAACAAGTAGAATAGAAGCTGCCAGGTTCTTTAGCAGCTGGAAGTGGCTCTTGGGCGGGAAGAAAGTAAAGAATGAGGTGAGGGGCAGAAACTGGAGTCTTTAGGCTGTGGGCCTGATACTCATTTTGCAAAGGGCTGTTTTGATTGAAGACATCATTGTGCCCACATCTGCTGTCAGAAAAGGTTGAAAGAACACTAATCTACTTTGAGCTGGGTTAGCTTAAATGGGTCACAAAGGTGACATGAGCTAACTTTGATGGCTTTGCCTGACGTGGTGAAAAAGAGATGTAAGTGATGATGTCTTCACTACGCTCATCTACATCTTAAAGAGGACAGCTAACCAAGGGTTTCTCTCAGGTACAAGTCTCATGCTTAAGTGTTCCGGCCCAAGGGGAAGGGGTCAGTGTGAAACCATAGGATTTTTATCTCCAGATTCTCCCTTTGCTTCCCCTGAAAAGGAGGTTCTCTGTAGGAGAGACTGGACTATATGCGTGTGTGTGGATCCACAATACCTTGGGAAGATGTTAAGCTTTGTTGTCATCTGTCTGTCTTGCCTTTTTTTAGAGAGAGGAAAAGCAGCTGGAGCTGACCCTGGAGGCGCTCATCAGTCAGGTGGCTGACCTGAAGAACTCCTTGGTCAGTTTTATCTACAAGCTGGAGAACGAGTACGACCGACTCACATGGTAAGGTGTCTCACAGAGCTGGGGGCACTGTCGGTTGCTGCTGAAGGTGTTCCAGACTCAGCTCAAAGGACCACAAATTATAATTAAAAAACATTAGCCTATTGTCAGTAGGTTTAAATTTGCTTTTCACATTTCTGCTGGAAGAACCACTACATGTTTTCCACCATAAAACCAGTTGAAATCCATAGGTTTCATGTTGTATAGTAATGGAGTCGTGCTAACACCTTTTAATCTAGACACGTTATGAGAAGTAGAGTTGCATCTTCAGTGACTGGAAGCTTCTCTGACAAATATCTTACAGATCCACCTACACTATAAAATGAGTAATGGTTCTTTCTGTATTTCTTGACCTTTCTGGCTTTTTCTGGCTCTGGTATAAACTGAGCTCTTGTGTTTTGCTGATTCTGTGTGTTTTACCAGACAGTTTGAGAGACATGCAAGGTGGCATTCTTCTCCTGATGGAGCATAAAGATGTTATAGCTACAGCTTAATAAACCGTACAGTATCTTAGACAGTGTCTGCCACTGCAGCGAAGCTTCACAGGCAGTTAGTGCCTATAGTTAATGTTGCAGAAGGCACAAGAGATGACGAATTCCCCAGAGAGAGCAATCTGAAGGGGACCTCCTTGACAAGATTATCAGTTATTTTGCTTCATTGTTGCTTAGTCTGGATAGCCAAGCTATAAATATCATCTCTCCTGTCTGTACTGCTTAGCAGTTAAATTGTTTCTCAGACCTTGCTCTACAATTGCACTGGGAGAGTCAGTGATAAGGAAGGCATTGCTTCTGTGTATGTCACTGAAATCCCAAACAACTGCCACTTCCAGTGGTGCTGCTTGTAATGTTCCTGAGCTATTTGCAGCAGGGACTGGGATTTGTCCACACCTGTACGTTCAGCCCCAGGTTTTACTGCTTACTGTCTGGAGTAGACTGATTCAAGGAATAATAATGTTATTTCCTCACTTCTCAGCCATTTGAGTGAAGAAGAGATAAAAACCATCTGTGGCATCCCTTTCCATGTTCTGTCCTCTTTATTTGCTTTCCCAGGCCTTCAGTTCTGGACAGCTTTGCATTGCTGTCAGGGCAGCTGAACACCTTGAATAAAGTGCTAAAGCATGAGAAGACCCCACTATTGCGAAACCAGGTTATCATACCCCTAGTGCTGTCTCCAGACCGCGATGAGGAGATCATGGTAAGAAACGTCCCTCTGAGTGTTGCCCCTGGAGTATCAGAAAGCGCTGGTGTATCTGCTCCAGCTTGCCATTCCTTGTGCTTGGCATTCCTCAGCTTTGGGTGTAGAGAAATAAAAGGTGATGAGTAGTTCTGCCTGGGAGCTGCTTTGCTGGGAGGCTTTCACGTACAAACACTTGCACTGCATACGCTTTACAAGAGGTGTTCTGTTCATAAATGTGGTGTTTTCCTGATGTTGGGGCTGAAAGAGTGTCTTTTTGTGTGACTGGGATGTCTCCTTGCAAGCTCCTGGTTTTCACTGTTGTAGCAGTGCTGTTTCTGTCAGACGTCTGCATCTAGATTTGCGCTGTTTGTCATCTGACCAACACGGGGTGTGTTACAGAACCTCCGGTGTGTGCTAGCAACATTTATTCTCTGCTTGAGTGAGAAAACATTTCAAGTGATCATGGCCATGCTGGTGGGATTGCATTGCAGACCCCCGTGGGTTGATCTGACTGAACAGGGACAGTGCAAATTCCTAGACGAATTGTTCAAACTTCGTAACGCTCCCCAGATGGAGGTTTCCCCAAAGCATGGTACTAGCCTTGTTCCAGCACCATGGCCTGTGCTCTGGTCTTGAGATGTCTGAGTGCCTCGCTGGGGGAGGAGGCTCTGAGTGTGGCTTGTCCAACTATTGCAGCGGCAGACAGAGGGGCGTGTGCCGGTGTTCAGCCATGAGGTAGTGCCTGATCATCTTCGAACTAAGCCTGACCCCGAGGTGGAGGAGCAGGAGAAGCAGCTGATCACAGATGCAGCTCGAATTAGCCCTGATGTGGCACAGGTAGGTGAAGAAGAGTTTGATACTTCTGCCTCTTAATCCTAGGGCACAAGATACCCTTAAACTCTGCTTCCTTCACCCTTCCATCTGACAGTTTTCTTTTTTGCTGTGTCCTTTTCTGTCTGAGATTTCTTCAGCTGACCCTAGCTGAGGTTTGGTTTCCTCCAGTTTCACAAACCAAGGGTATCAAGCCTGCTGTTTTTTCACAGTAGGTGCCATCAGACTAGTCAGAGAAAGGCAAAGGCTATCCCATCCCCACAGTGCCCTCCTGCTCACATTAGCACTGGGCTCTCTAGGCTCTGCTACCAAAATGCTTATGTTTGGTTACACAGACACGGAGGAGAGAAAGCTTGTTTGTTTACCTTGCTGACTTGCACTGAGTTGGAGGTATCCTGGCACTTTCTGATGGTTTTCATTTTGCAGAAACAGATCCAAAGTCTGAACAAAATGTGCTCAAATCTGCTGGAGAAAATCAGTAAGGAGGAGCGTGAATCTGAAAGTGGAGGTATGTCGCTGAGGTGGAAGTGGGGTACAAAGTCCAAGCAGCAGGCCTGAGGGAATAGTGACAAATTAGGTAAATCCAAGAGTCTGAAGCATGGGAAATGCAGATGAGCAGCATAGACGAAAGCATTCCACAAGATGGAAGATTGGCTGTCCTGGAGCCCCCTAATTTGAAAATGGGTCCTGTGGGTGCAGTGCATCCTGCCTATGTGACCTGTGAATGGCAGGAGGATCATTCCAACCCTTTGCCATATCCCCCTTTGAGGAGGTGGTAAGCATTTACCAAGAAAACATCTCAGTCAACTTGGATTAATAGAAGTAGCTGTGAAAATGCAGTGGCAGTGAATGGGAAACTCCTTAGCTGTGTTCTGAATGAGTCCACAGCATGTTGTTGGCAGGCTTTTGTGTGCCGTCCTCTAGATGATGGCTGCTTCAGACTCATGGTCAACCTCTTCTGGTTCTGACTCCGATGCTGGACTTCCTTATTTTATTGGTCTCTGCCATCAGCTCTTCACTATTCCTGGAAGTGCTATGCACAGATCTCAAAGGTAGTGAGTTTGTCATCTTTGACACACACACATAGTGTAAGCAAGGACCCAAGCACAGGTCCTGTCTGGTTTCCAGGATTAATAGTGTAACTGGGCAGATGTGTGGTAGAAGAACTTGCAGACACCATGCTGCTCATGAGCTTCCAAAAGGGATGTTGCCATTGTTTATCTAAAACACAGTGCTTGTTACCTGCCATAGGATTCAGCATGGAAGAGCCTTTAGTGGGAACATTCATGGGTCGGGGCAATCCCATGCACAGGTACAGGCTGGGCAGAGAGTGGATTGGGAGCAGCCCTGAGAAAAAGGACTTGGGAGTGCTGGTGGATGAGAGGCTCAACATGAGCCGGCAATGTGCACTGGCAGCCCAGAAAGCCAACCGTATCCTGGGCTGTATCAAAAGGAGCATGGCCAGCAGGTCGAGGGAAGTGATTCTGCCCCTCTACTCTGCTCTTGTGAGACCCCACCTGGAATACTGTGTTCAGCTCTGGAGTCCCCAACACAAGAAGGACATGGAGCTACTGGAACGAGTCCAGAGGAGGGCCACGAAGATGATCAGAGGGCTGGAGCACCTCTGCTATGAAGACAGGCTGAGACAGTTGGGTCTGTTCAGCCTGGAGAAGAGAAGGCTCCGGGGTGATCTTATAGCAGCTTTCCAATACCTAAAGGGGGCCTACAGGAAAGCTGGAGAGGGACTTTTTACAAGGGTGTGTAGTGATAGGACAAGGGGCAATGGATTTAAACTGAAAGAGGGCAGATTTAGGTTAGATATAAGAAAGAAATTTTTCACTCTGAGAGTGGTGAGGCAGTGGAACAGGTTGCCCAGAGAAGTTGTGGATGCCCCATCCCTGGAAGTGTTCAAGGCCAGGTTGGACGAGGCTTTGGGCAACCTGGTGTAGTGGAGGGTTTCCCTGCCCATGGCAGGGGGGTTGGAACTAGATGATCTTTAAGGTCCCTTCCAGCCCTAACCATTCTATGATTCTATGATTCTCAGAAGCATGGAAGGGTTTGCTCCCTCTGTCCTCCTTTTCTGAGCAGTGTATGCCCCGCTCTCAGTGGAGAAGCTCTTGCATCACCACTGTCCCTGGATTTTGCAGCTTCTTTGACCCTGCTGAGACTCTTGCAGGACAGCTTGTTAGAAGCTGATCTCTATTATATGCACTAAAAAAGCAGAAAAGTAAATTCAGGACCAGCGATGCTACTTTTCAGACTTGATTGCTAAAATGCTCCAAAATCACTTATTTTTCTACAGGTTTACGACAGAATAAGCAGACTTTCAACCCTGCAGATACCAATGCACTGGTAGCAGCTGTGGCCTTTGGGAAAGGACTGTCAAACCGGAGACCCCCTGGCTCTGGAGGATCTGTCCAGTCAGGCCAACCAGGAGCTGGTGCCATCATTGCAGGTGCTTCGGGCATGCAGCAGGTCCCAATGTCAGGTGCACCAGCTCAGCAGCAGCCAATGCTGGCAGGAGTGCAGATGGCACAAGCAGGACAGCCAGGTAAATAAATTGCATATCTGAGAGCAATTGAAGTGCAGGGAGGAAGAAAGGCAAATGCAGATGTAGAGACTGTTCCCCAGTCACCTTGTAGATATAACCAAGAGGTTTCTTTCTGGCCTTAATAACATGAGTCAGGTTGTAACAGTGGAATGATGCTGCTTAGAGTTGACTCAGGCATTGAAATGGATCCCAGCCATCTGGCTTCAGCTTCTTAAGTCACACTGCAATACCGTTTTAATAATAGACTCAGGGAACATAGGAATCAATACAGGGGGAGATCACAGCGTACTTTAGCTGGGATCTATGCTGGGGGTTTTGCTGTCAAATTTAATTGTGGGTAGGCAATAAAGTGGAAAAGTTTGATGATAATGAATTATTTAAGGTAGGAAAAGAACAAAAGCTGTCTGTGAAGAGTCACAGAAGGATTTCATATACCGATAACAGTAGTTTACATTTGTATTAAATATAAAGTGAAACACATAGGCATAGCAATTTGACTTCACATGTCCAGCACGTGGACTCTAACCTAGTTACTTGCATTTGGGAAATAGATACATGATATAATAGTTCTGTAAAGACATGAACTGGATGTTCAGTTGGGGCAAAAATGCAAACCAAACATTAGGAATTAATAGAAAAGGAACAGAGAAACAGAGGATATCATAAGGCCATTGTATAAATCCATTGGGCACCCACACCTGCAGTATTATGTGCAGTTCTGGTCTCTGCTATTAGGGATAGCTTTGGTTTAGGGAGAAGAAAGTATGGAAGACTATAAAATCCTAAATTGTATACAGCGGGTGAATGGGGAATGATTGTTCACTGTTTCCCATGATACAGAAGGCTCAATGAAAGTGCACCAATGAAAGTATTGGCTTGTAGATTCAGAACAAAAGGGAGATACTCTTCTGAATACTAAATAATTACACTGTGGAGCACGTTGCCAAGTGTGTGATAGGTAGGTAAAGTTTACGAGAGATGGAAAAGTAAGTAAGGAGGTAAATTTCTGGATGAAAAATCAGTCAACAGCTAATCCTGAAGATACAATCTTTGACTCCCAAGTCCCTGTGCCACAAAATGTTAGAAGCTGAGGAGGTATTCTGCAGAGGCATCGCTGCAGGCTTGCCCTATTCTGGTATTGCTCCTTAAATTTCCTCTGCTGTGAGGAGTGGGTTTGGCCTGGGGGACCTAGAGGCCTAACCCTGTACTGTCATTCTTATGTTCATGTTAATTGAGATTTTGGATATCGGATATCCTAATTGGTGTTTTCTTGCCTCTATAATGACTGTTGTTCAGAAATGAACTTGAGCAACAATATTAATCCGAAGTTAATTATGTATTTATGTAAGAGTTAGAAAGTAATTTCCACTGTGGTTTGGAAACAAAGAAGGCCTCTGTGATTTCTGGCTGCATACCCACAAACACTGTCCCCGGGATGGGAAGACAGTCACTTCTGTACATGAAACAGAATGTGCTGGTAATGAGCACTTGTCCAGCCTGTGTTACAGGGAAGTTCCCTTTTGATAAGAGCAGCTGTACTGGGTTTCACCAAAGGTCAGTCCCACTGTCCTGCTTTTGATAGTGCCCATAGCTGACGCTGAAAGAGTATAAGAACAAAGTACATCCTGACAGCAGTTGTTCTTTAGGGATTTTAAGCCAGAGTTTGGTTTGAGACCAGTGGGTATAGCAGCCATCAATTTCTGCAGTTCCTTTTGAATTACAATTTTGACTTCTGTAACACCTATGGCAATATGTCCCACAGCTTTATCGCATGTTTGGCTAAAAAAACTTCCTTTTTATGTTTAAATCTTTTGTCTGATTATTTTATTGCATGTTTCCTTTTCACCCGTGTTGTGAGAAATAGTGAATAATCATTCCTCAGTTATTTTCTCCATAATAGTTTTCATTTTTTAGAAAGTCTGTCGTGTCCTCCTCCCTTTGTCCATGCTTTTTGTTTTTTCCCCAGCTAATGTGTCCTATTCTGTTCAATATGTCTTTGTGTGAAAATGATAAGATATCTTGGACCATCCTTGTCACTCCTACCTGCAACTTTTCTGTTTGTTTTCGAGACTGGGAACACCAGAACCACTCATAGTGTTCCAGATGCAGGTGACCCAGGCAGTCCTGTTCACTCTTCCTTTCGGAGTGATGTCTAAGAGTATTTGTCTACCGATTGTTAGCACTGAAGTGGTATCAGATTGCCTGCCAATTCATTGCAGGCAATGACCTGCTTTGGATATGATAGAGAAAGTTTAATAATCTTTATTCTTTTAGCCATTTTCTCATCAAATCTTTTCTTGTCCTGCTGCACTACAGTTTATATTTCAGAAGTTGTCCTTTTTTTCTATTCTAATTCGAACACACATTCCACTTTCTGAAGGAGTGTTCTTTGAATATCCCTCTGTGCTGCTCTTTAATCACTGTCTTTTTGTTTATTTTTCTGATCATCTTAGTTTTGTCTAGCACTGTACGCTTATTGTAAGCTAGTGCAATGTCTTCGAACACACTCCCATGTATGATTGGTATCAGCAAAGAGTAATAATGCCTGAGAGGTGGATGTGGTTAAGAGAAATTAAGAGATCTGAGAGAGGCTCAGTAACTTGAATATATGCCCTGACTATAAATAGTGTTATATGGAATGGGATACAGACACTTGTGTTTGCCTCTGAAAGGGAAATAGAGATTAGTCTGGGTACTTCTGTGAGTGCTGCTGCCAGCAACTTCTGTGAGACTGAACAAGTCCCACACTCTTGTAGGAGCCTCCTGACAAGGAGAAAGGCTTGTTTAAGATGGAACAATGATAGAATTTGAAGGGATAGTAGGGGGACACAGGAATTGTCAAGGAGATTTCTCAACAGAGAAAGATGCCAGTTTATAGAAGAGATTGTGTTAGGTCAGAAAGAGATTGTGTTAGGTCAGAAGCTGGAAGATGCTGTAGCAGGTAAGCCTAGTGTGGTACCTGGGGTGGAACAGGAAAAACCCAGAGAGGGTTGTGAGTCTTGCATGCCTCTGAGCAAATGTCCTCTCATATACCTGATTTTGCACTGTTTCTTTTTTTTTTTTCTCTCCAGGAAAAATGCCGAGTGGCATAAAAACAAACATCAAGTCTGCCTCAATGCATCCATATCAGAGATGAGCTGAGATGAGCCAGACGCAGGGAACAGCAGTTACCAGCATTGTTCCTGCTGCAGCCACCACACCTGGATTCCTTCTAGGACTTTGAAGTCCTTTCACATATCCACACACCATATCCAGGGAGCTGAGGGTTATGAGGCCCTTCCCTGGCTTTTATTTAGTGATGGGTGGTTTGTGCGGAGCTGCTAGTAGCCACGTGTCCTGGACACAAGTACTTCTCTGTTCAGTCAGAGCAGAGGACTTTGCTTCTGGTATTGATCCCATCTTCTTCGGGTCCGGCCTGGAGGACAGCTACCCTTTCCTGATAGAAAACCCAAAGAGCTACATGGAGCACTCTGCTCCTTGTTTCTGCTTGTTCACTCATGATGTTCTTTCTTCCCTCCCTCTTGTTGAATAAAGACCTTGTTATGCACACTGTGAGACACTGGTGTCCATCTCTTGGGTCGTGAGGACTCTCATTTTCCTTTGGGTAAGGCTACAGAGCAGCTCCAATCTCAAACACACAGAAGACGTTGGAGGCTGAGTGCTGGAGCTGCAGGCTTATGTGTAAAGAACTGTTATAAAGTGAGCCAGCAGGGTATAAACGTAAGCAGTAAGCATTTTGTTCATTGTAAACCCATTATGACTATTCCCCAGAAAGCAAAATAGTGGGAAAGACTGTTACAAGGCCCACAGCAAGAAGCCAGCGTTTCAGGAACCGAAGCACAGAGCTTTTGTATTCTGATGCTGCTGCAAATCCCAGCTGGATCTGATTTCACTTCCATAATTCTCTGCTTCTCCGTTTCCTGTAAAGTTTCTTAGCTACTTCAGGATTAATTCGTCAGTTCAGAGAGGTACTGCAATCCGCTCAGGACTGTGGCACCTCTGAATTGGCCAGCTGTGAGGTCTGGCCCATTTCTCTTTGGAACCGGGCATTGGGAAGCCATCCCTGTTCTACTTTCTGCCCTTGAGCTGTAACATATAATCTGCCTAATGAAAGCTTCCTCTGAGAATAAGGGTGGGGACGTGTGCCCACAGAGCATCTCAGTACGTACAGCACTATCCCAAAGACAACCGTCGTGCCTATTGCTGCTCTTGCCTGGACTTCCCTTTGAGTTGTGGTGAAAGCCAGCACTGTATTTTACTCAATAGCATCTGTCAGCAATCTTACGGGTGAGGAAATCTCCACTCAGCAGATACAGCCTGCAGCTGCTCCTGCACTGCTTGCCTCTGAGCTAATCAGATCCAGATTATTTGTGGAGGCTGTGGGCTGTTCTCCCAAAACAAAGCCTTCCGCAAAGCTGTGACTAGGGCAGTTACCGACCCGTTTTGATGTGCGGGCCCTTGAAAAGCACTGAGCTGGGAAGCAGAAAGTTGAGCTGGAAGCACAAGCAGCTGATACAATAAGCAAAGCTTTTCCACTAGGAATGATCCCAGCGATGTGTCTGCAGTGGCACCAGCCCAGCCAGACCGATGGAGTTGCTTTTTGCTCCTAATGAACGCAGAGCTCCTGGCTCTCTCAGGAGCCACTGACTGCGGCGCGGAGGTGGTGTGAAGGCAGGGGCATGCTGCTGGCTCCAGTGCGAGGGTTTTGTGCAATGCCTGGAGCCCGATGGCAGGAGAGTCAGAGCCTGCAGGACCGTGCCCTGTGATGGGCTGAGCACCGCTGGGACAGCTGTTCCCTGCACTATATCGTGTTCCTGCTTTGGTTGGGAAGGAAGGCAGAAAACTGTCAGAGGAACGTGTATCAGGTCCCTGGCACTCATTGCACGTGGAGCCTCAGCTCTAGGATGCTGCTTCTCTTCGTCCCCCCCAGACTGGCTTCCTTATAAAGCCAAAATGTCTCAGCACAGGAGCGCCGGGCGGCTGGTGGGGTGATTCAGGCAGCCCAGGGCGCAGGCAGAGCATGGCCGCCTGCTACCCGTGCTAACCTGGCTCTCCCGAAAACGCCTCCAATGGGACAGGCCAGACCTTTCACACACTTGGACGGGAGGAAGGGAAATACAGGCAGGGTTTTTTCCATAGATTATAGAGCCGGGGAGGCCGGCTGGGCTTGCCAGTGTAACTTCCTGCGTGACACAGGCTGCCCTGAATTGTGTAAATTAGAGCACTGTTGTTAGGAAAACAGTTGATCTTGAACTGATACGTCTCTGCCACAGTGACTGGTAGGTTGTTCTAAAAGTTAATTTTTTTATTGCACCTTATATTGAGGCTGGATTTCTTTAATTCTCTTCAAGTCACTGGATCTTCTCAGCCAGGGAGCTAGCCCCTGAGTTGTTAGTTCCAGAGAGGAGTCGGATATTATGATCAAGCTTTCCTGATCCTTTTTTACGATAAACTGAACTGATGAATGTCCCTTTTGCTTTAAGGCATATTTTCCATTTTCCACTTCTTGGCTCACACCCAAATCTTATGCATCTGTGTCCTTTGGGACACTGGGCTAGGACACGCTATTCTAATTGTGGGAATGGGAATTTCGAATGTAGAGTGACTTTAACCTCTTATCCAGTCGCTGCCAGTGCTTGAATGTTTAAACAGAGTACAGGAACCGTCCCTGTTTTACAAAAATGTCCCCTTTGGACCTCCCCTTTACCCATAAAGTCACGGTGGAAATTCATGCTCTGCTGCTTGTCACCGTGGTCTGCAAGTCCAACAGGGATTCACTGTTCCCGATGCGCTGTGTCAAGATAAAAGCAGAGCCCTGCTGGGCCAGGGCAAAGGCTCGGTCTGTGCAGGGGCCAGGCAGCGCCAAGCAGGCGACTGGGGAAGCACACTCTCCACACGAGCATGGGATGTGCTGCTGTGCTGAGCCCTGAGGGTTTTTTTCCCCTGCCTTGTCCAATCCCATTCTGAACTCATTTCTTCCTAGTAGGATGATTTTGGCAGGGAGGAGGCTCAACCCTGGCACGGCAGGTGCTGCTGGGCTGTCTGGGCCCCAGCTCGGGTGCGGCAGTGTTATGGACAGCACAGGCACTGCTTTGTTCTGGCCCCCCAAGTCCCTCCTCAGTACCAGTCAGGCTCCAGTGCAGAGGATGGACACCTTCGCCATGTGGCCCCATTGCCCCAGGGATCCTGAGGGCTCCAGATTGTTGGATGCCCCCCCCGGCTCCCGGGACAGCATGCTTTACCCGTGGTGACTTCATTTCCTTGCAGGTCATCAGATTTCACTATTTAGCACTCCCTGCTAGAAACACATCCTCGATGCCAGTTCCTCGGGGAGCATCTCCTCTGCTGCCTTACACTTGGCCAGGTTGCTGGCACTCTTGTTCCTTGACGGCACGCACCGCCGTACAAGCCAGCTCACTCTCTGATATTTAAGAGTATACAGTGCCACAAAAATTATCATGTTAGTTTGACAGGTTCATTGTCTGTAATGCACGATGATTGATATTTATATTTCTCTGCTTTAAGTCCTTCTTGATATGATCACATATTTTTTGGTCATTATTTTGCATGGGATGACTGTCGAATAGACACACCTGTTTACAAGGCCATCCTGTTTACTTTTTTAAAATGCTGGCATAACATCAGGTTGCTTGTTCTCGGAGCTTTTCCAGGCTTCCTTGTCTTACTGAATGTCAGCATTAAGAGTCTGGATTTTTAAAAACAGATTTTTTTAATTTTTATTTTTTTAGTTTTGAGATGCAGGATACCCGGACTGCTGAGTTTTTAACATTTCCCTTATGCAACTGTCGTTTAACATCTTCCTGAGTTACTGTTAGAGTGGAAAGCGTTTCACCCTCGTGACAGAAATGCTTCATCTGGCTTCCTCCCAAATGCAGGAGCAATATATTTATTGCCTTTCCTTCCTGCCCAGCTATCCGCAGTCCCACCGTTCCCAGCCTGTATTGCACATGCTGCCATGCTGGGTGGTGCCCGCAGCCTGTCCTGCTGCTGCCCTGGGCTGGCTCACCTCTGGAAGCTGTGAAGCTCATTGTGGTGCCACTACTTCCCTGCATCTCTCTGCATCCGCTGATCAGCATGAGCAACATCTGCCACACGTTTGTTCTCTTGTCCCGTCCCCAAGCAGAGATGTGCACATAGGTGTCTTCTTTTGTTCAAAAAAGAAAACCATAACACTTTTGTTTGTTTTTTTTAACCTACAGATCTTTCAAGTGGATGTCATTAAGTGTTTACAGTGGAGGCGAAGTACATCAGGTGCGAGGAGAGACGTGACCAAAAGATGAGGGGGACAGCTGAGGGAGGGCAACCTCTGCAGTTGGCCGTACGGTAGCTAAGGCAGGAAGGCAGGGGCTTGGCATGGGCTGGGGGGCTGGTTTCCATCCTCCTGCTAGGATGGGACCTTTCTGACAGAAATATCTGGGATCAAAGGAGAAGTATTCTGGTGGCTGGGTTGAGGGAGCCTGAGCACTTTTTTATGCTGAGAACTAACTTAACGGGGTATGTGCTGCCAAAGGGCAGTAAGCCAAGTTTTGCATCTGCATCGCTCCCAAAGCAGCTTCACCTGCAGCTCGCAGAGGAGAAACAAACACACGGAAACAGCAGCAAAACATGCCTCTGAACCGGTCATTGAGAAGCTGGAAACTGCTTGAAAGTGACAGACACAAACAGAGGGAAAACAACCAGAGCGGTGGAAGCAGAAACCCCAGGTTGGCTCTCCGCTTTCCCCTGGGCTCCCCCCATGAGCTTGGTGGCCCCGGGAGAG
Organism: Tauraco erythrolophus; assembly: GCF_009769465.1. Lineage (NCBI taxonomy): Eukaryota > Metazoa > Chordata > Aves > Musophagiformes > Musophagidae > Tauraco > Tauraco erythrolophus. The sequence goes on along the minus strand of NC_141474.1, from coordinate 23,242,038 downwards.
CCAGAGCATGTCTGCATGACAGCTGGTGCCTACAAATGAATATACAAGTGCTTTGGAAAAATCCCGGAGCGCTCCTCCTTGCAACTGAGTGCAAAAAATCTTCATCTGTTTTAGAAGTACAATGTTACCCCTTTGTGCCTCACATAGACGTGGTGGTAGCAAAAGTACACACTTGAGAGACAGGATGTTTGGATGTAATTGTAATATATTCCATAAAAATAGTTTAGGCTGATATGACTCCATAGTTTATTTATTGTCCTTATGATACTGTAGCTCTCTGGCTGGATCCATGAACATTGCCTTGGTGGAAACCTGCACCTAGAAGTTAATGAAAACCTGCAATTTACTCCAGGGTAAACCTGCACACGAGGAAGCACGTAAGTCATGCAAAGTGTGCTGGCTGGCTCCTCTGAAGGAGAAGCTTTTGTTGTCTGTTTTTTGTTGTTGTGTGTTTTTTTAAAGAAAGGAAATTACTGCACGGATTTTTCTGAGATGCATATTTTCCAAAGTCAGAGGATCAAGAGCTGTGGTTCCTGCAGCGGCTGTCTTGTCACTGCAGCTCAGATTCTGTCACTGATTTACCCGCTTACCCTTTGCTACTGTCATGTCCAAACAGTTCTGCACCGAATTAGCAGTAGTGCTAAGGTCCCGCTTGGCATGGCAGATCCTTTCCTCTGAATAAAGTCTGCGCCCTAGGGTACTTTCGCATTTTTTTTTTCATTGAGTTTTTGCTGGCCATGCTTTGGGCCAAAGGGGCGTCATTGCTGTCTGTGGGTGTGATTTTGAAGCTGCAGCGTTTCCCAGGATGTTACTCTCCTGAACCCAGACCTCCCCCTTCTATGCCTATTGCCAGGTGGCCTTGGTGGGACGCGTTTGTCTCCCACTGTCATGTGCCAGCCCAGGGCTCTGCCCACCCTGGCATGCGGCACGGAGGTGTGCTGCTCCTGCGGGAACTGGGCTTTGAAGTGTGCTGTGGATGTTTACGTGTCATTTATTTTTGGTACTGATGCACTACTGAAGTCAAGGTCCTGCTGTGTGGGATGGGAGAGATGGCTCTTGTCTCCTGCTCTGCCGCAGCAGCGTGATGGGACTTCAAAGCACTGCCGAGAGAGCTAATGGCAGTAGCTAACACAGGACTGGTTTGTATCCCCTCTAAGAAATGCATTCTACTTAAGTGGGGCCAAGAAGCAGTAATTTTGGCTGTCTTGTTTTTGTATATTTAGATTCCCAGGGGCATGGCAGCGATCGAAACAGCCATGGTCATCACCATCATCATAGCACAGCCAGTTTTGCTCCAGTCAGCAGAACAATGCACCAGGTTGTGGCTCAATTGCACAGAGCTCTGGGGGAGCACACCTCATGTGAAGCCCCACGCCACAGAGCTCGGGGCTGGGCAGGGAGCCAGGCAGCACGGGTCTGCGGGCGGGAAGAGCTGGGCAGCAGGACCCGCAGCCCTCAGCCGCCAGGTATGACTCGCACAAAGCCTCTGGGTGCGCCCACCATTGCTCTTAACCATTTATATTCACTCACATAGGGAATTAAAAAAAAAAAGGAATTAATAGGAATGCTCCAACCCTCATTTCAAACACACAGCTCCCTCTCCTTCACTTCTTTGTGTCCTGTTCTCCCTGCTGTGTCTTGCTAGGGCTTGAGTGCGAGATGTTTGTCTCCATACACAGTGCAGGCATGAGGGCATCCAAGGAGGCTTGTGATGTTCACCATCAACAACACTTTTTGGAGAGGTGAGTATTTGGAGAAAGGAGGCCACTATGTTCTCTGCCCACTATCTCGGAGCAGTTTACTGCGTATCTCTGTTTCCCTCCTGGTTATATCTGTCCCTTCAAGGGAGGACGGTTGCTCCTGACTATCTGGGAGAAACACTGCAGCCCCTCATCATGGGAGCTGCCCTACTGCTGCTCTTCCCTGCCCCTGTGCCCCTTAGACCTGCCAGGCAGACACAGGAGCCTATGGCAGGATCTGCCACGAGTTCTCTCATCCTTCCATTTCCTTTTCCTCTCCACCCATCATAGGTCTCAGGGCATGCACTGTTCTACTGACTGCACTGGTGGAGAACCTCAGAAGCAGAGAAGATGCCAGGCAGGCTGGGAAGGAGGCAGTGTCCCTGCCAGCCCGCAGCCCCAACAGGCAGGCAAAGCCCAGCCCTGGCTGAAGCTAAAACATGGCCTCATTTCACAGCAAAACAATCCCTCTTTGTGCAGCCTGTTCCCCCAGAACAATCCTCCGCTCTGACAATGTCCTTTCTGTGGCTTAGTCCCTGCAGAGTGACCAGCAGCGTGCTCAGCCTGACGCCTGGCAGCTTACCCCAGCGCCTGCCCACAGCCCTGCTGCCTCATGGCCAAAGCGCAGCCCCCGGCCTGGGCAGCCTCTTCTCGGGATTCTCTGGCCACTCAAATCAAGAAAAAGTCTTTGCAGGAAAGTCTCCAGCAAAGCCTGGAGGAGCATGTGGGAGAAGTTTTTTCTTCTGGCTTTGTTCGCTCCATGGAGCTGCACCACATGTTAGGAGGGCAGCCTTGGGATGCACATGTGGAGTGTGGCATGTGAGTGTCGAATCACCAAATCTGACTGTAATGCCAACTTCCTGCTGGGGATGAAGAAGTCACCTGGCTTTGCCAAGCTGCTCTCTCAGGCTCCAGGCAGTCTTGGACAGATTGCTGGAGCTGATCAACTCCTGTGGGCTCTAAATCATGAAGATAAAATGAAATGGCTTCAGATGGGGATGAGCAGAACCAGGGCTTTCCCATCATCTGCATTTTCTCTCTTCAGGAGCATGTGCCCATGAGAGACCCTTGAAAGCTCCCTGAGAATGGGCAGTTTTCAGGTCCCTACCAGAGACAGAGCTCACAGAGCTGCCGTGGTCTTCTGCCGCGGCAGGGTGTGTATGGGCAGTCACAAACAGTTGCACTGGTGACCAAGGACTCTTGTTGTGCTGCATGTGTTGAAGCCCCAAACCTTCTGACCCTTTGCAGCCTCCCATCAGTCTGTTCTTGAGCTGGCCCTGCTGTGCCTGCTGCCATGCAGAGGCACTGAAGAACAGGCTTCTCCAGACTTTTAGACTCCTCAGGCGCCTTGCTCTGGCCATGACTCTGCTGCCTGTTCGCCACCCAGGATTTGTGTGGATTTGGAACAAGATCCTATGGGCCACAGGAACAAATGCGGATGCTTTAGCAGGTCTAAAGTGGGCTGAGAATTCCGGCATGTCTGTGGAGGACTCCAGGGTGTCACGCATTGCTGGGGTGATGTTGCCAGCTCACGGAGTTGGGTGTCAGGGCTCACGCCAGAGAGGCTGACGGCTTTTATGCAGCTGATAAAGAATTCTTGTCCCGTCAGGAAACCGCAATCATATGTGGTGCCCACGCTGGCTGGCAAGCAAAGTCCAGCAATTAAACACGCCAGGGTGAAAGTCTGCCATCAAAGCACCTGGGGTCCAGTGTGCCACCGCGGTGCCTGCAAGCTTCCAGGTGACACTTCTACCTTCCCTTTTATCTCACCGAATGCCGTTTTCTAGGTGATGTTTTAAAGTTAAGCTACAGCATCATGTTACAGCAGGGATTTCAGCGGGGTCATTTCATGCCTGTTGGCTACAGAAATGTTGTGAGTTGTTTCCTAGTAGCTTGAGGGGTTTCTAGGGACTTCAGATTCCAGGACTGAAGGTATTTCTTCTGGCTGAAGGGGAAGAGGGCAACACTGTCAGCAGCAGGGTAATTGGCTTTTACTGCCAGAATGATGTAATCAGAATAAATAACAGAAAAAAGTTTGTACAAGATGAGTCACTCAATGTTGATACCAACTGTGGAAGGAGGCAGCACAACAGCCTGAGCTTAGCAAAGCATGCATGCTTGGTCATGGCCTATCTGCCCACCTCCATTTGTTGAAATTGCAAACTAACATTACGGCATTTAATGGTCCTTCGGGCTCTGAGTACTGTCATCTGTCTCCACTTTTAGTGGCCATGAAAGCCTCGATTCATTCTCTCAGTATAGACAGAGGTGGTGAGGAGCATTTCTTGGATGTTTCGTGGTTGCCAGAGTAATCAGCTTGTTGTTTTTTTGTCATGGAGTCACAGAGAAGGTGTGCAGCAATGATGTGCAGTTGCTAGTGCTTTAAGGCCAGTCTCGGGAGAAAGGGAGAAGAGTTAAATAGCATTAGAGAGCCAATTTACATTGTGTTTTTATCTGATCCCATGCAAAATTGCTGGCTTTTCAGGATTAAAAAGAAAAGGATGGGAGGATCTGGAAATCTTTCGCTCCCCATGTCTAACAAGGTAGGTGAATTTACTATGTATGTCAAATATATTAGTGAAAAATCACAGAGCCAGGTCCACATATGTTTAATGTCACTAAATTCATTTGGTCTTTTTATTGTCTTTTAGATTTTTCAAGCTGAATAATGTCAATGTTTTTGCCACACAAAAAGCTCACGATTCAATTTTTCGATATTTAAAAAGTAAATCCATAGTTATAAATTCAGTGGATAAGAGAATATAAGCTTACTATATAAATCAGACATGATAAAAAAGATATTTTAGTTCTCCAGAAAGCCAGATTTTTGAGAATTTCTATCTCTGTCATAAAAACTGAGAAACTTAGCACCTGGAGGGGCTGAAATTCTCCTTTTCCTCACCCAGTTGCATAGTGATCCTAAGCTATTCTTCAAGACTGGCACCAGAAAAGGTGCAAACACTGAGAAACTGCACAAGCGTCTCTCATCACATCCAGAAGAAATTATCATTACTAATCCCTAAGGTCATAACCTTTCACTGATCTTCATTCCTTTTTCATTGCCTAGTTCCTCCAGACCTTCCCATCTGATAGTGTGATAACACTCTGCACTGATGATGGCTTCCATCTTTGTGCCTTCAGCAAGTTACATTAGTGCACGCCTGCTTTTTGCACCAAGACAGAGCAACAAGGAGAAAGAAAGGTACACCTGACTCCGCAAAAAGCAAGAAGGCAGAAGACTAGGACTGGTGGAGGGAACAATGGAAAGGAGGAGTGCAGAGACTCACACCCGCCTCCATCTGATCAGACCTCCATGTTGAGAAGGATCAGCAAGACCCTCACTGAAGCTAGAGTGGAAATGGTGTGTTGTTCTCCAGGATAAGCAATGGAGGAAGGAGCTTAAGTTCTCCCAAACTGGAGCCTGGTGCAGCCTAGGCTCCTTCGACCAAGAGTGCAATAGCCAGGCTGTTTCTTGAATTGCAGATGAAGAGTTAATGACCTGTAGGGCTTTGCCTGCTGCAGGAGTAGCTGGTGCAGGAAGGACACCCTCGTGCAGGCGTGATCATCTCTGGTTCAGTAGTCCAGACTGCAATCAGAGTGACGCTGTTTGCCTGGCTGCAAACAGCTTCTTTCCCAGATTTCAGGTCACACATGCAGGATTCGAGATGGAAGCAGAATATTATCCATTTATAAAAGTCTCTCTCCAGACACTTTGGGAACATCAGGCTGTACACAACTGGTCACATCACTCTGGCCTTGTCTCCCTTGCCCTCACCCACCTTGTTTTTGGGGGATTTTCTTTTCTATGTGTGTTCATGCTACCCTTCTTCCAAAGAGGCCAGAAGGCAGAAACCCAGATTCACAACATGCAGCAGATGAGTCAAGCCCTCCTTACTGGAGGGCTGTCCCCAAGGGTTAGGAGGTGACTCTGCATCACCCCCCCAGCCAGTCATAACTGTGCCAGCACTGCACCGGGTTCACTTGCCCGCAGCAGAGTGCTCCAGCAAACCAGGGTCCTCATGAGAGCTGGAGCTCCTGCCCAGGCTGCTGCAGCTCTGGGGACATGGTGGGAAGGGGCAACACTGAGGAACTGCAGACACCTTCTGAGCATGAGAACTAAAAAAAGGCAGGCATGCAGACAGAGTTAACCCATCAAAGTAAGTAAGTATGAAAAGAAAACCCAACTAATTGAGGAGAAATAAAATGGAAAAATATATTTTGTATGTTGGAGAATTAAGGAGAGAAACAGAAGATGCGGCAGCAAGGGAAAACTAAAGAGCAAACACCACTCAGGAATAATGGTGGAGACAGCAGACACAATAGGGAGGTAGAGTCCAGGACCAAGATGGAGAAAGAAATTGCATTCAGATCAGAAGAAAAGAGTGACCTGGAAATTTATTCCAATGGCAGGCAGAGGCTGGGCTGTGCAATTTGGGGCTCATTGTTAGAGCCTGACAAACCTGCTAGCAAGGGTGGATCCAGAGGAGAGAAGGAATGCTTGGAGAAAGCTATGAGATGTGGGATACAAGGTGGAAAAGTATCTAGTTGAGAGCGTGAAGGAATCCACTGGTGATTACTCATTTCACGAAAAACTACATAGCAAGATTTCCACTGAGCTGGACCACGAATCAACTAAAAATATAGTAATGCTGCAAAATAAAAGGAGGACAAAAAAGAAAAAGAAGTGAAGAATGGCAAAGACAACCGATGCCTATACTTAACAAGGGAGAAAGAGCGATCCAGACAGCAGCAGGCCTGCCGGTCTGATGTTAATAGTATTCGATTAAAGAGTAACGCAGCACATGGACAGGAAATTGAAAGTGGGATAAAATACAGTCTATTATGTCTGACTAACCTGATAGTTAAAAACCCCTTTCTGTAAAGTAATAAGCCCTGTGTGGACTCCAGGGAAGCAGCTGGGAACCTTGGGACCAACTGGGAACCTTAGTAGATGCTGGGGCAGAAATGAGGACAGGAGTTTCACGTAGGAAGGAATGGTTAAGGTCAAGATGAAAGCAGAGCCTGGTGAAAGGGAGCATATGATTGGAACTAGATGATCTTTGAGGTCCCTTCCAACCCTAACCATTCTATGATTCTATGGCATGCAGAAGGTTACTACTGAGGTACTTTGTGGATGTTCTTACAAACTGATTTCCTTATAGATTGGCACAAATATTATGTGTAATCTCCATGACAAAATCAGAATGTTGCGGTGCATTGGCACTGTAGGGGAAAGTAACTGAATGATGTATCTCCAAAAAAAGGCATGAAAGTCACCAGGAGTGCAGTTCTTTACTTCATTTGGGGGACTTTGTGAGCTGCAAGCTCCTGAAGAAGAGGGGTTACAGGAGTAACCGGCCACAGAGTGACTCTGAGCTGTCACTGCAAAGCGGGACTGAGAAGGGTGAATGCAGCCCTGTCTGTATCCAGAGAGGGAATTCTCACCAGGTGAGCACAAAGTCTGTGACGGCTCCTGGAAATTGACCAGCAGCACAGCCAGAAGAGTTACCATGGCATTAGGTTCAGGGACAGGCTGGCTAGTTAGAAAATGCTAGAAAAACTTGTTTAGTCTTCCATGTAATGGCTGAGAGGGAGATGATTATTCTCTACAAATACATCGGATCATAAATACCAAGGCAAGGACCTATGTGAGATAAAAGACAACGCTGGCACAGGAACAAATGGATATTAACTGGCCATGCATCAAATTAAGCTAGAAATGAGAAGATGATTCCTAACAATTAGAATAGTGAATCCTGAAACTGCCTTCAGATCAGATGAGCATGAGTCAAACCCCAGCCACTTTTTAAGATGAAGCTTGATAAGTCTGTGAAGACAACACAGGATGGAACAGTGGCTGGAAACAGCATCCAATCAGACTTAACATCTCTGGGGTGCCTTTCTGTCCTGTGTTTCCAAATGCTCGTGGTAGCTGTTGTGGTGTCACTGGGAAAAAAAAAAAAACGTGCCACTTCTTTATTGGTCTGTAGCTGGTTGTTTCCTAAACATGTAAGACTGGAAGAGTTCACCTAAACCATCCAAGTTGAGACCCTCCCGTTGACACTGAGCTCTTGTGAAGGTACGTGCACCACCACCTAGAAGTGACCAGGATGCTCCACCTCGGCTGCAGACCATCACCCAGCCTTTGCCTGGCCGCACAGCCCCGGCCCCGAAGCTGTGCCGGCGTGGGCGTGGCTACGGAATGGGCGGCCCCCTTCGGCGCTGCCGATTGGCCTCGGGGGCCGAGCTCCGCCCTTTGGGCGGAGCTCGGCCCCCGAGGCCAATCGGCAGCGGCGAGGGGGGTTGGGCAGCCCTATTTAAGAGCGGAGGCCGCCGTGGTGGCGGGTAGAGCGGGGTGCGGTCGGCGGTGAGTGTGTTCGCAGCGCGGGGGTGGGCGTCCTCTCCTGGGGCGGTGGGTGCTGGGTCCGGCCCTGCCTCCTGGGGCTGGGATGGGGGGTGCCTGGTTTTTCGCGGGGATCCTTTCGGGTTTGTTTGGGGGGGGCTTGGGATGAGGTGTCCGAGCTTGGTGGTGGGTTGGGGTTTGCTGTTAGTGTGTGCTGTGAGGGCTTGTGGGGCTGTTTGCTGAAGGCTGTTGCAGAGCAGGGGAGTGCTGAGGCCTTGGTGGGGTTTAGCTGGTTTGGGATTGAAGCTTTGCTGCCAGGGATGGTGGGCTCTGCCCAGGTGAGGCCATGTGCTGGTTTGGCACCTGCTAAACAGCCTGTGGGAGTGGAAGAGGCTGGAGGAGGCTTGTGTGTGTCTGTATCCCTGTCACCTGGGATGCTCCAGGACATGGGAGGAGGTGGGTGGTCCCCTCACCAAAGCAGTGGAGGGATGGATCTGGGGAGGCTGTGGCCTGATCGGCAGAATGGGTGTTGCGACATGCCCTTGGCAGGTGGTGAGGCTGGGTGTGGCTGCTACTGGGCAGGAAGGTGCTGGTGGAGGCTGTCACCCCCTTGGAGTGGAGGATAACTATAATAGCAGTGTGGATGTGTGTGACAGGCCAGCAGTGTGCAAGCCTGCCTGTGTCAGGAGGAAGACAAATGGTATCTAAGTTGGGCTGTTGAAGTGGTTTTCAAGAGCAGCTGGGTCCTGATGGTGTGAGGAGCTGCAGTGCTCCCCAGAGCCCCTGGCTCACAGCCTGGTGCTGCTGCTGCCCCAGAGCACCCCTCCTGTGGGGCAGCTGTATGCCAGAGCTGTCCTCTCTGCTGTCTCAGTGTGGAGCTTGGGATGCCTTCCCAGCCTGCTGGGAGGAAGGACTGTCTCTCCTTGCTGGTTGTGTGCCGAGGCACAAGCACCCCGGCCTTTGGCCCAGCAGGTCTTTGCCCGACAGCCATGCTGGGGACAGGGTCCCGGCTGTGCCTGGGTGCCTCCCTGCTGCTGGCAGAGATGGCCCGGAGCCAGGCGTTTGTTTCCTCTCCGGGTCAAGATCTAGTGGCCGCACAGCTTCAGGGAAGGGGATCGGCATCGCTGCGTTGGCACTTCTGGTGGGGCTGGGGGCAGCTGCCGTGGCTGGTCCTGGCCTGCACCTCCAGCGGGCAGCAGGGCAGGCGCTCGCCGGGGATGGCCGGAACGTGGCTTAACCCCCGGTCACCGCGGCGGTGGAGCGGGGGGCCGGCAGCCCGCGGGCTGTCACGCAGCGGCCCTTCCCGGCAGCCCCAGGCCCGGCCGTGCAGGCCCCGCTGGCAGCGGTGCCCGCGCTCGGCCGGGCCGCGGCACGGCGCTTCCGGGGCCCGGAGCGGCGGTAGGCCCCGGCGGCGCCCCGCCCCGAGGCCGTGCCGGGAGCTGCCCGCGCTCCCTGCCGCCGGGCCGGGGTGTGGCGGGAGGGCGTCGCGCGGGGCTCAGCGCGCCCTGCGGCCGGCGGCGGGATGCGGGGCCGGCGGCCCGCGGTGGAGCCGCCTCGCTGGGGGTGGGAGTCAGGCCCGTGCGGGGCGGTGCCCGGAGACCCCGGCTGCGCTCGGCTCCCGGGCACCTTCCGCCTCGGTGCGGCCGCTGGGCTCGGCCCTGGCTGGAAGCTGCGGGAATGTTGAGCCGCTGAGGAGGGCTGTGATCTGCTGGGGCTTCCCTGCAGCAGGGCGAAAGCAGCCTCCGGCGGCGGCGCTGGCTGCTCGGTGGCCGGAGAGCGTTCTCCTACACAGCCCTCAGCATCAATGTACTATTGAGATGGTTCTTCCCTCCTCCGCCGGGCAGGGTGGCAGTACCAGGCCTCCCCCGCTGCTGCGACACAATGTTAGCTTTGAGTGCTGGCTCGTGTAGGTGCTTGGCCTCTCTCTGCCCGGTGCTCTGGAACGCCGGTGGGAGGAGGACGAGGTCACTGTCACTCTCCTGGTGGCAGCAGTGGCTGCAAGCTCACCTTGGACTGGTGTGTGGTGATACGCAGGGGTCTGCACTTGCTGGGCAACTGCAGGTTTAATAATCATGGCCAAATGCTTGTCTGACCTTCCACAGACTGTACTGGACTTGGTCTTGTAGGTCTCTTATGTGGGCCTGTTCCTCTGTTGTAATGAAGGGACAGGTGGAACAGCTGCTTCTTTTTGACCTCTGTAGGCCAAATGAGAGTGTAAATACATAGACATTGCGACAGGAGGGGAGGCTTTGGGGGTGACAGTCTGTGTGCCTCAGTGCTCTGGCTGCTTCCCACAGGGGGTCTGTCAGATGCTTTCACTGTGACTGACCACCTTGGTTCTGGAGCCCTAAGGGCAGGAAGAAGTGGGGCAAATACCCCTTCCTATGCTCAGTAGGCAGCATGGGATAGCACCTGGAACATTCCCTGCTAGTGCATTCGCCCAGCGCATCTCTTCCCTTCCTGGAGGCCAGGATTGCCTGTGCAGCAGTGTGTCCATCCTGCTGTGCTGCCCAAACTCACCACCTTCTCTTTTGCCAGAATGCAGCCAGGGCAGATTCCTAGCTGGATGGAGCTGACCTTCCCACCAGACCTGCTGGGCAGCTGCTTAAGGTAGTTTAGAGAGTCAAACAGTTGGCTGAGCCCTTGGGGCTTGACTGAGACTGCTGTGTCTTATCTCTTTCCTAGGAAGCCCCCCTAGCTCATGGGTGTGCACTGCTGCTGACAGCCTGTTTCTATGAGAAGTAGCATGATGCCAGCTGTTGCAGCATCTACTTGCTGCATCTCACTGTGAGGATTAAGCCATGCCACCCACACAGCCTGGGCCTCTGCAGTCCTGTCCTGCATTGTATTCTCACCTCTGTTTCCTGAAAGTCTGTCAGATAGCAGGGGGATTATATGATCCTTCTGGACAGAGATGTAATATGACAGAAAGAAAAGTTAACTGATGATAGGGAGTAAAAAAACTCTGACTTAGACATGTCTGCACCATGTTTTGGAGGTGAAAATAAGTGAGCTTATTCAAGCTGCATAATGTCTCATTTATCACCTGATGGAGAAAAGCTTTGCATCCTCAGGAAACTCTGAAGCTGTCATCAGAAGCAGGTGTGTTGCTGTATGCTTGGCTTGGCACTGCCCTTGGAGGTTGTCAGTGAATGCTTTCTGCTTTTCTGCTGGGGTTACAGCACAGTCAACACTTAGGCTGAGATCCTTTAGGAGGAAGCTTACAGGAGATATTGGGAGTGGAGCCTTTGATGGTCCAAGAGACCTTCTGTGTTTCTGTGCTTTTGTATTGGATTTGTGCTAGCATGTGCCTTGCTGGCTGTCAGATGGTGGGAGTGCTTGGGCTGGAAAGTCTGGTTCTTGCCAGTCAAACAGGTGAGGCAGCCTGGGCTCCTGCAGGGAGGAGCTGGTCCCCAGGAGCCAGGGCTCTTCCCTGCAGGAGTTGTGGGGCTGCTGTTACTCAGAGATGACAAGTTGCAGCTGCCACAGCCAGCTCCCAACCAGCAGGCTGGTGTCTGGATGCTATCTGAAACTTTAGTGACTTAGGGTGGTGGAGGTGGTAACTGGATCTGATGGTTCTTGATTTTTCCCTTAGTGTCTCACAGGGTACTTAATTTCTGGTTGATTCTTCCCTATGGGATGGATCAGGCTAGTAAGCTGTCACTGTGGCAGCAAGTTCTCCAGCCTTGCTGTAAGGAGCACTCTTATCCTGTGGATCAGATCAGCTAGCTTGCACTCATGGTTTGTTAATAGACTTGCTCTATATATATACAGATTTGTATCTCATGCTGTTTCTACTTAACACTAAGTCTTTCCCTATCTGTACAGGACCAGCAGTAGAGCAACAGCCCTGGCTTTAGGTGATCCATCTACACCTGTGTGGAGATAATCAGGCCTAATGCTGCTTTTCTTGTGTAGAGGGCTGTTGAACCCTGTTAAAGGTGGTATCTATTAAGCCTTATGCCTATTGGGATCTGTGGTGCATATACTGTGCTGCTGGAGTCTGACATCTCTAGTATTGGCAGACTCTTTCTCTTGTTAGAAGGTGGTTGTGTGACTGCATTGCCTTCTTGGTGCGGAGGGTAGAGGAGCCCAAAGCTGATATAATAGTGAATTCCAGGCAGTGACCCCTTGTCTCATTGAGAAGTGGCTTTGGGTTCACACCTGGGCTTCTTCAATGGTCCAGATAGAGCTGTTGGAGGGATTTTAGGAGTTTTTCCTTTTTGCATCTTGTTTTGTAGTCTTTTAATGTCCATGTTGTCTTTGTGTGCCTGTCCATTTAATGCACAGGCCTGGATGGGACAGAGCATGGTCATTGCTGTGTAATGATCACAGACACTGCTGTGGGGAGAGAGTTGAAGCCTTGTAGTGAGGCACTTGCATAATGATTAAAACCACAGAGATGAATGCTCTGGTACAGAATGTCCCATCTCCAGATAGGAGTGCTCTGTGTTCCTCTGCTAGAGGGCTTTAGAAGGCTTGACCTATTTCTAGAAGCAGGTGTCAGGAGTTGGCCTTGCTTGGTCTAGCCCTGTCTGCCCTCCTCTGTTGCCTGCCTAGTTCTGTCCTGAGTGTGCTCTCCCAAATGCCCTGGGGGGCTGCCGGGTGCCTTCACTTCAGAGAGGGAGCCCAGCCATCTCCACCTCTTTCCCTGCCCTCACCTGGGAGATGGGAGGGAGTGGACACAGCTCAGTGTGGTTAGCTTGGAAAGGAAATACCTTGTTTTCCGCTTCTGTAGGTGTCTCACTCCATTTCTTTTCTTCCTTCACTTCATTATTCCTTTGTTCCTGCATGTCAGACTCTTTGCCTAATGTTGCCTTTTCACTGCTTTTCTCCCTGGCTGCTCTCATCTGTACTGATATCAGTGCCCTGAATACGCAACCACCGGTGTTGTATGTGATAAGGAGTAAGCCTACTCTAACAGCTTGCCTGATCAGCTTGGGGAGGTGCTCTCCCTGAAACAACATTGTGTGCTGTGCGTATAGACCTTTTACTGCAATGTGTGCTCTTCTGGGACCTTGGAGTCTAATTACCTGCCTTGGTTTTCATACAAGGTTACCAGTACCCTTATTGCAAGGTTACCAATGCCCTCCTCTGAAAGCTTGCAAGGTGCCACAGTGGCTTCCCAGGCTCTGCAGACCTTGCCTGCTGCTCTGGGAGTCTCCTCCTGCTCTCTCCTTCCAGTGAGCATGGGAAGGGGAGAGCTTAATCTCTGTTTGTAGGATGCTGTCCAAAGGCCTCAGGGTTTTACAGCCATTGTGTGAGATAGTGGTAGGGTATTAACACACATTCCGTGAAGATGGGGAAACTCCTCAACTTCGGACAGGTCACTTCCTGCTGCTTGGAGCCAGTGTGCCAGGAGCAGCACCCAGCCAGTGTGACTCCTGCAAGAGCTGTTACGTATCAAGGGTTTGAGAGCTTGTATCCCTTCTCTGTGAACGCAGTACTGACTTCAAAGTGTGCTGGTGCAGAGCATATGGTACCAGGCTGTTTGCCATGTCCTTTGACACTCAGCATGAAGTAACTGAGCCAGAGGAAGTGACAAAAGGATGTGATTCAAGTAGGAAAACTTACCTGGTGGTGTTAGCATGAAATCTCCTTGTAGACTTTGTATGTGGGCTGGTTGTTATCAAGCTTTGATCAGAGTCTGTCCCAAGTCCTCAGGGCCAAGGTGCCAGGCTAGGAGAGCTACTTTCCTGCTCTGCCCTAATCTGCTGGTAATGGCTTTCCACACTTGAAACATAGCAGCTCATGCTCTCCTGCCAGGCTGGTCTTCTGTGCCCTATGAGCTGGTGCACAGGCATATCTTTAGGCTATTATTTCTCTTGAGGGGAAAAAGACTTTAGTAGCATGTGGACAGCAGTGCCTTAACTGAGTCTTCAGTCAGATGGCTGAAAATGTTAGCAGTAATGCAGCTGGACTTTAATACAGCTCTCCTGTTGAGTGCTCTCTGCTGTGCTTGAGCTGGTGTCCTGAGGTGCTGTGTGTGAAGCAAGTGTGTGCTGTCTGGTTACAGGCCCCTCTCCCTTTCACCTGAGCACAGAGCAGCAGAAGGGGGAGATCCAAATCCAGTTTTCTGTGCTTCATGGTGAACTTTAGTCTTCAAGTGATCCCACTGCAGACTTGATAAGGAATAGGGTTTTACTGCTTAGGGCTGGCCAGGGTCCTTTTCCCTCATGTCTTGCTCTGACTGCCTTGATGCTTGTGTGTTGTTCAGGGCAGACATGGTTTAGTGTTCCTCATCTTGCTGGATTCACTTCATGCATAAGCTCAGGAAAGCTTCTCCTGAAGCTATCACTGACAGCTCTTGGTGATGGTTTGAGGTGCCAGCCTCTCTGCTGTGGGCACACTTCTGCCTGGTCTGGGGCCACCAGACTCTGGGTTGGTCAGTGCCACTCTTCCACAGTGGCAGATGCTTCTGAAGTGCAGGTCCTCGTAGCTGTGCTGGGAAACATATTCCCTGGATGCATGGAGCTGCGTGCAGGCCTTACTGGACACCACAGTGAGTTTCTGGAGCTCCATGAAACTGGGCAGGTGCTGAGATGGGGGAGGAAGATGCATCTTCCTCAGAGGCTGTGGCGCTCAGCTGTATCAGGCAGCAAGCCTTGCTGCCAGCTTGTTGGTCAGGGATGCAGGTTGGTTTGATATCTGGCCAAATGGTTATCTCCTGACCTTTGAGGGTTGCTACTGCCTTGGGAGCCCCACAGGGGCCAGGCTTGCTTTAGCCAGTTCAGCAAGGGCCCTGTGCCAGCTCTCCCTAGGGTGGCAGCTCTGTGGCACCTACCAGGCTGTTTTGGCACTGCCTATAATTAAGCTAGTGGGGAGATTAGGGTGACTTGCTTCTGCACTTATTACAGGACTGATTTCTGACTCGAATGCTGTTGGGGTAGGAGTGTTGGGTGTTGGATGGCTGGGGCTGAATCTATTGCTTGCAGATGGTTGCTGTGTGGGGAGAGATGTGCCCTGTGAGGATGCTAACAAAACTAACTGGGTTGAGCTTTAGTCTCTTGGTGTTGTGGTTCACAATGCTGTGATCTGACTGCTCTTGGGCTGCCGGGGCTGGTTGTAAAGGGCCTTGCTGTTCTTGCTGAAGTTGCACTAATTAGCTGCATAGCGTGTTGGAAATATGCAGTGTACACCCATTGCTTGGCGTAAGCAAGTATCTAATCCTTGATGTTGGTTACTGGGGCAGAATGTGGCCTGATACTCTAGTTTGTAAAGAGTGGGAACTTTATTGCTGAGATGGAGAAGTGGCTCCCTGTTGGTGAGAGGTGAAAGATGATGTGTTGCAAGGTCTCTACTATTGTGCAAGGTGTGTTTAGGCCCCAAGGTTCCTGGTGCTTTGGGATGCTGGGACCTGTTTGCTTGACTTCTCTTCAGCTGTTCAAGGCTCAGCTTTGGATTCCCCATCTCCTAGCTCCTTGCCTAAGAGGATCAGGATCCAGGAGGAGTCAAAGGACAGTTAAGTATCTCCCCTGTGCAGAGGACAGATACCAACCACTCAGCTGTAAATGCCTGCAGGTGTGATGGGCAGTGAGAGCAGATGCCTGACTGGATGGTGAATTGCACTTAAAGTGCAGAGGGACATCAAGTGCTGGTGTTGTGCACAGAGGAGGTGGCAGAGGTGAGTTCAGGTTCCCAGATGCTTGCTGCTCTGGAAAACACCTGCCTGCAGCAGAAAGGCTGGCATGAAGCCATCATGGCTCAGGCAGGCCAGTGCACTTAGCATCCTCCTGCTTAGTGAAGGTAATACTTGGACCTGCTCTACAATTACCTCATTGCACCCCAAGGCCAGTGGATGCCCTGTGGGAGGTGGAGGAGGGTGAGACATACCTGCATCTGCTCACTGAGCAAGGCACACTTCAACTTCTGTCTAATGTAGGACCATGTAACATACCAGTGTGGATACCAGGTCTTGCGAAGACCTGAAGACCTCAGGCATTCTGTGAAGATGTGATAGCTCTGTTAGCTGAATGCAGCACAATGTTCTGCCTTGGGAAGCTGTGGAAAATGCACAGGCCCTTTTCATAAGGGCCTGTAGCATAATCCTGCTAGTTCTGCCCTGATAGAAGTCCTGGTGCTTGCCCAGAGCCCATGTTCAGGACAAGTCCAATACCTCCCATTGTGCTGTGGCATGTATGGCTGTAGGTGTGCTGGAGACACTTACTGCTGTGTCTGTCTTACAAGACACAGCAGAAAGAGAGACTTCTTGCTATTCACACTGGTGGGGACTTCTGTGCTAGTGCTGGGTTGAAGTGGGCTTCTTCCACTGCTTGGGGAGATAGTTGTCTGGGTTCAGGGCTTCTGCCAGGAGGACCCTTGTCTGCTGTGTGCTCTGTGCAGCCTTCAGCAGGTCTGTCAAGGTGAAACTGCAGTGTGAGTCTTCTCACTCAAGTCTCCAGTGTCCTGGGACCCTGAGATGTTTTGAGCTGGGGTCCTAGTTGGCTGGTGGTGCTGAAGCCTTGCTGGCATCAGGGTCAACTAAGTAATCTGTAGTGGCCCAGCTCAAGTGTTTCCCTGCAGTGTGAGACGTAGGTGTGAGCTCATGGGTGGCTGATACTATCTTCTCATCCTAGTCTGCCCAAAATAGGCAAGTACTTGGCAGGAGTTTTGTCTCTGCCATGGACCTGTAGTAAGGCCGACTCATTCAGCTTGATAAGATAAGCACAGAGCTTTGATAGTCAGGTGCCTGTGCTGGGAACTAGCTCTTGAGGGCTCCTCAATCTAGTAAATAAAGGTGTAGCTGGATGTAGTGGTTGAAAGCTGAAACTAGACAGACAAGTTTGGAGCTTGCTCTTAGCCATTAAAGCAACATAAAGTTCAGCAGCTTTCAGGACTTGTACTTACTGCATTTCCCACAGCTGGAGCCTTGAGTGGCTCTTAAGGATGCTATAGTTCCTGCTGCACTTTCCTGGCCTCTACTGCATGTGGAGAGTGGATAATCTTGTCAGCGCCCAGGACCTTAAATATTACTTGTATCACATCGATACTACAAGTGAGTATTACTCGCTATTAAACCCTTGAAACCTTGGCTTGGGAAGGTGAGCATCTCTTCTGCTGCTGGTGCCCCTGAGATGTGGGAACTAGTTCCCGGTGGGCTTTGCCCTACTGCTGCAAATGCCTCCAAGGTGGCATGAGGAACCACCTTCTGTGCTTTCTGAAGGACAGCGAGACTTCTTGGGCTCTGTCCTTGGGGTGCATGGCTGTGCAGGCTATGCTGGAGCCTTGCTTGGAGGAATGGGGAGTGGGGGTGAAAGGGGAGACCTTTTCTGCCCCCCTGCTGTTGCAGAGAGGTTGGGTGGCACACCCCAGTTTGGAGGAGCACATGGGGTATGACTGGGCAGGGACAGAGCCAGCACTGTCACTGCACTAAAGTGATCTGCAGAGAATGGTGAGTCAGAATGGTGTGCCAGGCCCCAGTGGAGACTGCTGCCAACGAGGTCTGTCACATAGGTGCTTGGTAGCACTGCACAGGTAGCATCTGCTGCTGTCCTGCCTGGGTCCCAGCTAGAGCAAAGAGTGCTTTGCTGAGCTCTTCCTTTTGCAGCAAAGCTGAAGGAGTGATGCTGGTGCTGGCTGGTGAGCGCTTGAGGTGGTGGCAGTGGCTGCTGGATACTCCCAGCTGGGACCTTACTGTGGAGAAGGTTACTCTGGCTTCAGCCTCTTGGCTGCTGGTCTGAGAGAGGCTGTGTGCTTCCTGGTGGTGGCAGCAATAAACTTCTGGGGGAGACTGAGCTGGGGACATTTTCCTCAGGCCTGTGTGTGGGCAGCAATTCCTGTGCACCTTCCTGGAGGGAGGAAAGGGGTAGGTGGAGTGTCTGGTCGCAGCTGTGGGGAATGCCTCCCTTGCAGGTGGCTGAGTCAGCTGAGGCTGGGCCTGTGCTCTGTCTCCCTTCCTGCTGCTCTGATGTCCTTTGGGCTGGGGAGGGATTGGGGAGCACAGGGGGCTGGTCGAGGGTGCTTCAAACCTGCCTGCAGCAGCAAGAGCCTGAGCCCTTCCTGTGTTTCTGAAGAGTGTCTGTCTGGGTCACTGTCTGGTGTGTGCTCACAGTGAGGCTGAGCAAGTGTGGGAAGTGCCAGTCCTTCTCTCTGCAGCCTTATATTCTTCTGCAACTTTCTCCACTACTTTAGGGTACTGTCCCCTGTCTGGAAGGGGAGTGGAAATGTCATTGCCAAGTACGATGCATCTAGCTTCTGAGGTGCTGGGTTACAGAGTGGTAGTTCTTGTCAGGAGAGTTTTGTGCAAGGATGTGAAACCAGAACTCTTGACACCAGAAACTGGTGTTTGTTTTGAAATGATGGCTTTCCTTCCTCATGCAGTGAGTTTGCCACTTTGGCAGGGATCAGTGGGCAGGAGCCCAAAGCTGATCATAAAAGCACTGCTCTGTGGAGAGTATGGGCCAGCTCTGCATCTCCCTTGGAGACCTTGCACCAGGGTCAGGCAGAGCAGTGGGCTGGATGGCTTTGGGTGGTGAGGCTGGTGGTGACATGGTGGTTGTGGGTGATAATGCTTGAGTCTGTACAGCAGGAGCAAGACTAAGGGTCTGGAGATACAGTGCTGAGGCTGGAAGCTTTCCTAGCTGGCTTGAAATGTTAGGATCCTGCCTTGGAAGGACTGCTGGAGGTGCAGAGCTGGAGAGATGGGGCCAGGCTTAGTGTGGAGAAGTGGGTAGTGCGTGGCTCAGCTGGAAAGTGGATGCTGGTGTGTGATCAGCTGAGCACAATGCTGGCCAGATACACATGACTGTACCTCTGAAGCTGTGCCTGAAATTTGCTGATCTGCAGGGCTCTGCTCTGCAGGCTGCCCTCCTGGGAAAACAGCTGACTGATCTGCCCTTCCTATCTCTGCAGAGATACTGCCACCACCATGGAGGGGATTGTGACCATGTATCAGGACTTCATGAAGAAAGCAGGTGAGTGTTTGGTTATGCCCAGCTGCAGGGCAGGTGGTACTGTATGTCTTACTGCCACAGGCATGTGGGCATGGGGGTGGGCTGTCATCCCTAAGTGGTCTGGCTGCATCCTGCCTCTGCCCTGTCACTGATGCAGCTCTGGGTTTTTGGGCTGTATGTTATGAAGCTGCCTGCCTCAGTGCCTGTGCAGGCCATTTTGGGGCACTCATGCTGTCTTGGGCAGAAGATCTCTAGCCTTTCCCACAGTGTGGCTTTAGGCTGTACCTTACAGAGTTCGGCTGGCTTCACCAGCCTCTGCTCCCAGACTGCCCTCCTGTCCTAGGAGAACAGGATTGCTGTATTCCTGCCTCTATTCTGGCAGTAGCGTTGCTGGCAGCAGATTGGGATGAGGATGCTAACTGCTCTGCACTGTGGCTCTCTCCGCAGACCCCCGCATTGCTGATTATCCGCTGATGCAGTCCCCGTTCCTTGTGATGGGCATCCTTCTGGCATATGTCTACTTTGTACTATCTTTGGGTCCCCGGCTAATGGCCAACAGGAAGCCTTTAAACCTGAAGAAATTCATGGTGCTATACAACTTCTTTCTGGTGGGACTCTCACTTTACATAGTCTATGAGGTGAGTTCTCAGGAGTAGGCTTTGTCTGGCATATTCAAGGCAGTGCATGCAGGCTGCATGGGTGATGGGGAGCCCTTTTACAGGCTGTTCCCTGCCCTTCTGCACAGGGCTTGGGAAGTGCAGTGGGTGGTGTGTTGTGCCTCACCCTGATGATGTTCTTGTTGCAGTTCCTGATGGCAGGGTGGCTTACTGGGTACACCTGGCGATGTGACCCTGTGGACTTCTCACAGGACCCCAAGGCCCTCAGGGTGAGTTCTTGTTCCTCTCCTGATAAGTGGGGATGGCCATTAGTGCTTCTGTTTGGACAGCAAGGTCACAGCTACCTGCCTCTCCTGACGAAAAGGACTTACAGTCCCTGGCTCTTGGTTTCACCCCAGGGTTACTGTATGGAGGCCTTTGGTCACTAGGCAAATTCAGGCTGAGGCAGGTCTCTAATGTTAACCTGTTCTGTTACAGATGGTCAGTGTTGCTTGGCTCTTTGTCTTCTCCAAGTTCATTGAACTGACAGACACGGTGAGTGAGTTACTGAGGAGGCCTTGTCACTGCTTGCTGGGCAGGGAGTTGGGATCCAGTGTATTTGGGGTAGATGCTTGCTTCAGCCCTTCCAGTCTGAGCTGGTAGTGCTTCTGTCTGGCATCACTGTCCAGGAGGCCACTCTGGGCTATTGCAGAGGCCACTTGACATGTTACAGTTCTGGAAGCTGTGGAGTGACCTAATATGTGGTGGCAATGAGCTTGGAGGGGGAGGAAGCATCACTGAGATCAGATGCTGTGAGTTAGTGGCCCAGCCTGCTTTAGCTGCTCTTTGGGCTGCGAGTCCTTGATGCTATTGGGCTCTCATTGCAGGTGATCTTTGTCCTGCGGAAGAAGAATGAACAGGTCACATTCCTGCACCTCTTCCACCACTCTGTTCTGCCTTGGAGCTGGTGGTGGGGAGCAAAGTTTGGTCCAGGTAAGATGGAAACTCTCTGGATGCACAGCTTGGGGAAAGGGTGGGGTTAGCCTCAGCATGCTGAGAAGGGTTTTTGGCCCTGCTGGGCTCCTAGGTGCTCCTTGTAGTGCTGATTACTGCACAGGATTGACTTAGGCTAATGAAAGCCTGTCTCAACAGGGGGAATGGGCTCATTCCATGCCATGATCAATTCCATGGTGCACGTTGTCATGTACTTCTACTATGGGCTCTCAGCAGCAGGACCTGCCTTTCAGAAGTACCTGTGGTGGAAGAAGCACATCACAGCCATCCAGCTGGTGAGTCTGTGCTGTGGAGCAGAGCCATGTGCCCTCAGCCTCTGATGTGAGGGGCAGGCCAGCCCTTCTACTGATGAAAAGTGTAGCTAGCAGCTGTAGTCCTCTCTTCTGTAGTATCTCACTCTGGATTTCTAGCAGCTCTTGGCCCACTGTGGGCCTCTGATAGACCTGTCAGCCTGGTTAGAGTGTAGGTGCTGCTTAGCCTGCTGCCCCTGGGCTGCAGCCATGTTAGGAGGGTGAGAGGCACATGCTCTTGAGACTTGTGCCTGCCTCTTCCAGCTGCTGCTGACTGTGCCCCACCATAAAGACCTACACTTCAGAGTGGGAAAGTAGCCCATTAGCTTCACTTAGAAAGAAGGTCTCTAGTGGGATGCCTGACTCTGTTCCCATGAATAACTTGTCCCTGCTCTACTTTGCTCCCAGGCACAGTTTGTGATTGTCTCCGTCCACATCTCCCAGTATTACTTCATGCCCAGCTGCCAGTACCAGTTCCCCATCTTCATCCACCTCATCTGGATTTATGGGACCATCTTCTTCATCCTCTTCTCCAACTTTTGGTACCAGTCCTACACGAAGGGCAAACGGTTGCCCAGGGTGGCTCAGCAAGCTGCCCAGCACAATGGTAGCAGCATCCATGAGAATGGCACTGTCACCAATGGCAAGGTCAAAGCCAACTAGAGGGCAATGCCTTCCCAGAGCCAATGAGAGCCCCGGGGCAGAGGCAGCT
Organism: Tauraco erythrolophus; assembly: GCF_009769465.1. Classification (NCBI taxonomy): domain Eukaryota; kingdom Metazoa; phylum Chordata; class Aves; order Musophagiformes; family Musophagidae; genus Tauraco; species Tauraco erythrolophus. The sequence continues at coordinate 23,220,452 of NC_141474.1, read as the reverse complement.
GGGACCTGTTTCCCTGCTCCTGGGTGCCACTAAGCCAAGTCAAGTGCCTACAGACTGTTGTACCCCTGTGCCCAGCCCTGCTGTCCTCTGCATGCCCAGCCCCTCTGCTCTGAGCAGCCATGGGTAACTTCTCCTGCTCTTCAGAGGGCTTGTGCTGTTTCTCAGTGTTGCTGAGCAGAGAGGCAGCTGCCTGCATCACAGCAGTGGGGTGTCAGTCCCATTCCAGTGTTTCCAAAGGAACTTCCCCAAGTGCCTACATTTGGCCCTTCTGCCTAGGGGCCATTTCCTTCTGAGTAGGACCAAAAGAAGAGACCGGTCCCTGTCCTGGTGCCCTCTCCTCTTCCCTGTCTCCTCAGAGCCTGTGTGGATGAGCAGACTTGTCCCTGGTTGCTTGCTGCTGCCAGCTCAAGTGTGAGTGCTCCTGCTCTACCATGCTTTGTGCCACGTTCCATGCCACAGTGCTGCATGTCCCTTCTGGTCTGTGTGTGCCCAGGTGGGGGCTCCTGCCCTGGCATATCTGTGCTCAGGTGTGGCTGTGGAGAATGTAGGGGCAGTGTGTATGGGCCTCGAGGGCCTGGACCTGCCCAGTACAGTACACGTGCCCTGTGCCTAGTACGTAGCTGGGGTTGTGACAGCCTGAAATGCCTCCCCCACACAAAAAGCTGAGGTTGCCTTGCCTTTCTGTGCCGGGGCTGGGTGCTCAGCATGTGCTTTAGCCACACTTACCTGATCCTTTATGGCAGCTGATGGCTTGCTCCAGAGTGGGGGAGGCCAAGCTCAGCCTTGCCTTGGACCACTTCCATTCCTGCAGACTCAAGACTTGAGCAATAATTGCCCCCAGAATCAGCACCCAGGCTCTCCTGCTTGGGACCAGCCCTGCTCTCATTTGTTGTGAGCACAGTGGAGGATGGTTGTAGTGTGCCCTGCTGTGGTGCAACAGTCAGCACCTCTTGCCTCTGCGGATCTGGCTGGGCCTGGGTGAAGGTGTACTCTGCCCTACAACTGGGCAGTGCAGCAGCTCTCCTGGGCCTGGTGCCCATCACCTGCTCTGGCTGTAACCAAAACCATGCTGGTGGCCTTGAGGATGAGGTGAAGGAGCCAGGCCCTGTCAGATTGGGCTGCTCTTCTATCACAAATAAACAAACAGAAGGAGAAATGGCTCTGCCCTCTTGTGTGTTTTTTTTTTTTCTGGCTTGCTGTGCTCAGAAGCTGTTCCAGGTGCTTGGTCCTGCCCAGTGTGGTTGGAGGCAGGGCTGGGAGAAGCAGCTGGTGTAGCAGGTTTGTGTGTTCGCATAGAGGGCGATAGCAGTGTGCTGATGAAGCAGATGGGAGATTGTTTCCAAGTGCTTTGGTAGTGCAGTGCTCAGGGCAGGAAATGTGTCAAGGATCCTGTTGTGAAAGTGGCTCCACCCTGTGAAAGAATGGCTGGGGTGGAGTGTGGGTGTGGGCTGTGACCTGGGCTAGCTGCCCAGGAGAAGCTGCTGCTTTTCAGAAATCCTAGGGAGCTGAGGTGTGGCAGAGTAGGGAATAGAGACCATGGAAACCCAGGTGATTGGGAAACAGCAGTCTGTTGCTTTCTGCATCTGCTGAAGCCAAAGCTGCTGCAATCTGTGAATGCCCCTGCAGTGTCAATCTGTGCAGACGGTAACTTGGGTTGGTCAGAGGGAAGTTTATGTTGCTGCTGCCTTACTCTTGCTGCAGAAGTGCATCTTGCCTGGTTGAGCTCTGTCCTCTTTACCACCTGAGACAGTCTGGCTTTCCTTCCATACTGCTGGGGTGCTGTGCTGCCTTCCCCATCCCCTTGTGACTGCAGCCAGCCTAGGTGCTGACTCAAGCCTGGGAAAGAGGGGTGTGTAGCCAGCTGGGCAGCCTGTGGCTGGGAGGGGGTGCATTAGCCCAGGAGGCCTCCAGAAGCTGAGTTTCACTGCAGGTCTGGTTGGAGTATGGGAGGGCTTTAGTGGATGTCCAGCTGAAGCCTTAGAGCAGGGCTTGGTGTGAGAGAAAGCTCTACTAACCCTGCCTGAGCTGCCACACACCTCAAGGCCATGCTCTGAAATGTAGGAAAACCTCTTCAAGGTGCTGAACTGGTGTGATGGATATGCCTTACTGTGTGTAGGCATCACCCTGTTTTACAGGGCTTGGTGCCCTTGTACGTATGGAGCCCTGAAATGAGATCAGGCTGATGGACTAGGTAGATTCCTCCTAGTTGTTGCCACTTCTCTATGGGCAAGGACTGGCAAGAGAGTTTGTTCTGGTCCCTGCAGAATTGATGTGTGACATTAGTTCAGTGCTCAGAAGTCACCACCTCAGGAGCTATTAGGTGACAGTCTAGCTGAGATGGAGCTTTTCCTGTCTAGCCTCCTTCTCTCACCAGCTGGCTCTTGGTAAAGACAGGACTGTATTTGCTTTTGCCCAAAATAGTAACAATACTGTAAACTACTTATGCTTGGCACTTTAAAACAGGCTGTTCCCTGTGTGTGCTCTGCTCTCCCTTCCTCCAGTTGTTCCTGTTAGCTGTGGCCTTTCCATGGGCTGGGCATGGCACTTGGTAATTTATACCCTGTCATGGTCAGTCTGGGCTGCTGCTCCAAACTGAATTCATACCTTATATGGCAGTGTTTCCTGGGCCTGCTGGATCAGTGCCCAGCTCCTTCCTCTGCTCCTGCTTGCTCCAGGGCAGTAGGACCTGTATGGGGCCAAAGGAAGACACTGCAATACCATCACCTTCTAGTAATGCTCAGAGGACTTTCAAGGAGTGTGTAAGGCACAGCTTCTGGGGCTGGGTATGTGCTAAGGAGAGAGGCAGGACAGGCCCTGTCTGAGAAAGATAAACTGCTATTACACAGGAGTGAAGAAAGTACACCAGCTTTCAGGCATGTAAAGCCTGCCTTCCTTCCATGGTCAGGAACCACTGGAAGCCTTAATCTGCTGTGGAGCCACAGGACAAGTCTGCTAACTCCCAGCACTGAACTGCAGGGGTGTGGGGCAGGGCTCCTACAACAGCAGTGCAGCTCTGGAGAAGAGCCAAGCCTTGCATGTGAGTTGCTGCCCCCTTCCCCATTAGGTCTAGCTGCTGCCTTTGGATTTACTTCTGAGGAGGAAGGAGAACTGCCCCTTCCTTCCCTGGACCTCCCCTGCTCTTCCCCAGGTGGCCAAATGAGGATGTACCAACAGCCCTGCTGGGAAGGTGCTGGGCTCAGCTGCTGGGCTCAGCTGCTGCCATCTGTTTCTTGAGACTGTGCCCTCTTATCAGCAATGGGTATGGGACTGCTGGTGGGTGGGTGGGCTTGGCATGGCACAAGTCAGTGCCAGCACTGCCCACCTTCAAAGGCTCCAGCTGGCTTAAAGCTCAAGAGGCAGAGCGGGAGCCTGGTGCCAGGTACAGTGTGGTGCTGTGCTAAGAGGAAGGTGGAAACAGTTAATAATCCACCCTCAGCTAATCACAGGCTGATGGGTGGCACAGGCTTTATCGAGCTGCTTTGCACAGGCCAAAGTGCTGATCTGCTGTGCCTGTCCCTGGCAGCCCCTGGCTGTGCTGGTGCAGCTGAAGGACAGGCTTGATGGGTCTGGTGCAGCCCCACAGCCTCAGACACCAGGGCTCCAACATGCAGAGCAGCATGGCAGCTGTGGCCATGCTGGCTTTTGCTCAGATAAAGGCCCAGATATGTTCCCTGCAACTTGTGTGAGCATAATTCAGCTTGGAAAAAAAATCCATTTTTTTCAAGTGCTGGGGAGTCAAGCTTCACCAAATGTCAGCTGAGCCCTGCTGCTGGCTTCCCTGCATGCAGCCTCAGCTTGACACCAGGGCTTCCCCTCAGCAAGAGAGGAGGACAGACATCAGGGCTGCTGGAAGGATGTATGAGTAAGGGCTGTGTACGGGCTTGATGGTGTTTTGTGAGTCTGTTGCGTGACAGCCAGGCTGGCTGGGGCAAGGTGAACCAACCTTTTGTCTTGCAGCAGGCTTTGTGCCATTGCCTGGTGCCAGCCCTCTTCTGGCCTTTGGGGTGATCACAGCTGTTGCTGTATGTTTTTGGCCCCTGCTTTTTTTTCTGTTAGCGTTTGGCTCCTAAATTCAGCACTAAAGTCACTGCAAAAATAGCTTTTCTGCCCCAGCACTGTAAGAGCAGGCAGTGTTGGCTGCAGCACAGGCTGTGTGTAGCAGAAAAAGACTGACCACTGTGTGCAGGCACCACTGCAGCTCAGGCTGCCAACAGGCTGCTCTGGCATGGTGATCTCTGCTGGTAGTTGTCTGTGGAGGCACAGTGAGGCCCACCCGGCCTCAGAAGAAGTGGGGACACAGACATACTGTGCTTTCAATTGAGCCTTGCTCCTGCCCACCAAAGCAGGCAGCCCCTAGGCAGAGGGCCCTGCCTTAGGAAGCAGACAGTTTAGAGCTGGTTCACTGTTCCCTGGAAGCTAAAAGAAGTAGTCAGGAATACTTCTTCCTAGCCCCACTACAGGGCTGGAGCCCTGGGAAGGGTCAGTTTTGACACACTCTGATCACAGATGGAGCACTAGAAAGTCACCCAGGCTCTAACCTTTTATTCTCCAAGAAACCAGGAGCACAGACACTGATACAGAGGCCCTCTTGTCCTCTAACACATCCCTTTCTCTTATCAGAGCCATGACACCAGAACCAGTGTCCACCCACAGTCCAGGCTCCTCCATGATTCTGGTTTGAAAAGGCCAAAATAAGTAAAGAAATCTGGACTTTCATGGTAGAGCTTTGTTAGTGGAGGGACCAAGGGGGTAGTTGGTACACTTGTACAGATGCAGGCTAGACATCAGCTTCCTTCAGAGAGTAGTTACTGCTGCAAGCAGAGAACCTGAATCTAGGGTCTTTCAAGTGCTACAGCCTCCCCCTGTGGGTGCAAGCAAGCCCCAGCCCCTCCAGTATTGCTGCTGCACTTGAAGTCAGCCTGAAGATGTGGCAGGTGACACAGCTGCCTTAACTAGGACAGATACAGAAGTACAGCCATTATACAGCATCCTCCTTCTCCCAGGACTTCAGGGCAAACTAACCCTAAGAACAAGAGCTCCACCACTTGCCCCAATCCCAAACCTCAGGGAGGAGGGGCTTAGTTCTGTGAGCCAGGGCCTTGTATTCCATCAGATTCCACAAACAAGTCAAATTAAAGCAGTTTATTAACATTTAAAATACTGTACAATGTGTAAGCCAAAACTTCCCCACTCCCCACAACAGCCCTGGGCACTCATCGGATGCCCTGGTGAATGATGCTGCTTTTGGCACTGTTTGCCTTCTCTTTCTCCTTCTTCTTTATGGGGTCCATCTCAAAACAGCGCCAGAGCCGTAGTGTTTCATCAGCAGCTGCAGAGGCCACGGTTGCACCATCAGGGCTCATAGTCAGGTTCAAGACTCTGGCAGTGTGACCTGAGGAGGAGGTGTGCAGTCAGGGCTGGGCTGATCACCACATGCCCTGGTCTCTCATGTTCTACCACAATGCCCCCTGAGCCCCACCAGCTTGCATAGCTGTCCCTACACCATGCTGCAGCAGCATGAATTCACGCACTAGGCGTACATTTGGAGCAACAGTTTCTTCAGTAGCCCACAGGAGCACCTCCCTCTAGCAGCATGCCCCTGGACACCATTCTGTATCAGTAATGTTCCAGGCTAGACCACTAGTCTGCTCAAACAAAGGATTACATCTGCCTTTAGCCTCTAGCAGCCTTCCCTTCCCCAGGCAGAGGGCCCAGCCTACCTCGCAGCTCAGTGACCTTGGCCATCGTTGGGTATTTCCATATAACCAGCTGATTCTGTGCAAAGCCATGGCCTGAAATGAACTCCTTGTAGTTTGTTGACCACAGGATAGAACAGACCTGGGAAGAGGTGGTGATGCAGTAAGACAAGCTGCTTGTGCCAATGCTCACCACCCAGAGACAAGCATGGTTCCCTTGCCTCAGGGCATCAGGAGCCAGCAGCTCTGTATAGGTGTCCTCGTGAAAGGTATTTGTCACCAAGCTGATGTTCATGTCTCACCTGGGAATGGGCATCAACAGCACTGAGACAGGTGCCAGAACACACATTCCAGATGCGGATATGTCTGTCACTAGTCCCACCTCCAGTGGCTAGAACATTTGACTGCCACGGACACCATGCCACAGCCTGAGAGAAAAAGGTTAATTCTAATACATGGAAGAGGCAACCCACACAGCTAGCACTGCATGTCTGCCTGCACACAGACATGTGCCCACACCTGGCTCACAGCAGCCCTGCACTCACCTGACAGCACCCTGGTGCTGAGTGAAGGTCTGTACAGGAGCAAAGTCTCCACTGTCTCCCTGGGTGCACGGCCAGATGTTCACCAGGTTGTCATTGCCACCACTGGCCAGGTAGCGACCATCTAGAGACCATTTGAGTCCACACACCTCCTGTGAGTGGCCAGCAAGTGTGGCCACGTGATGCTCAGCCACTCTGACATCATGGTGGTGGATGTGGCCAGTCCGTGCCCCACTGCAGAGAGAAGGCTTGCAAGGTCAGGCTGGTACTTATTTTCACCAAAATCCATTTTTGTGCTGCTGCAAGACTGTTATACCTGCCACTGGGTTTCAACCAGTGTTACCAGCATTGCTGGCCTGTTGATGAGTGAAGCAGCCACAGAAGCTCTTTACAGCTTCAGCACAAGGGGCAAGAGAGGAGGAGTCTTCTCCCCCCAGTCTCAACAGAACAGGCTGAGTAAGAATCCCAAGCCAGGACAGAAACTCCTCTCCTCCATCCCTAACCTGCACAGCTCACAGATCTAGGATAGGAATCTGCAACAGCTGGACACTGCCCTTCACCCACCCCCATGCACTGCTTTACCTGGAGAGGATGTAACTGTTCCAGCTGAGGGACCCCACGCGGGAAGAATGGCTGATCATGTTTCGGAGACGTTTCTGCTGCTGTATGTCCCATAGCTAGAGAAGTAGAGAAATGAGTTCTCCAGAGGATGGGCAAATCCAGCCCTGTTGCTTTGTCATAGCAAACTCACTGCACAGGCTCTGGTGTTCAGCCTTATCAGTGTGAGAGCAGAGATCAATTTGTATCTCATGCCTACAGAAGAAAAGGTAACTCCAGGTGTCAGAAAAGCCCAAAACCAAACTGCCTTGCTGCTGCAGTTGTCCACATCCAGCCATGGCCAGTGACCATTTCCACCCCACACCAGTCAAGACAAGTCAGAGTGCATTGCATCTTTGTTGTGCTAGCCAAGCCTTTGTCCAGGAATTGCTAGAGTGGTGGGGCCTCTGGACAACACTCCTAGTTTTACTCCTGCACTCACCTGGACCTCAGCATTACTTGTGCCAACAGCAAGGTAGTTTCCTTCTTTAATCCATGACACAGAAGAAACATAATCATCTGGATGCTCCATCTGCAGCAGCTGGATAATTTCCCCAGAGGTATGATTCCACAGATAGACAGAATTGTCCAGAGCCACTGCCAGGAAGTTCTGAGAGCTCCAGTCAATGAGATTCAGATCTACAATTTGGAAGAGCAAAGCAGGTCACACTGTGCTTAACCTGGAGAGCTCTGCCCTTCACCAGTGCTGATGCCAGATCTTCCACCTGCACCAGGTGTGCTTGTGTGCACATACAGGTAAAGGGCAGCCTTCTGGGTGTCACCATGCCCAGCTGGTGGGGTCAGATAGCCCTGATCCAAGTCACCTGCACAGCAGCCTGGACCACTGTCCCTGTAAGGTTACACAGGGATGCTCTAGAAGTAGTCTGTGCCAGCCTGGGTGCATAAGGTACTGAAACAGCCCAGTTAGAGCTCCAGTTCCTCAGGCCACATGGTCCTAGGAGCTGCACTCTGGTGTGGAATGATCTCGATGTCCAGCACTCAACAGTGCAGCCTACTTACAATAGTCATTGCGAATCTCTGGTGCATCCAGGATCCGGTCTGGCATTGAGGGAATGTATCTGCCATTCTTCCTGCTGGATCCAGGTGTCATTTTCTGACTGTAGAGCACTTTCAGGTTATTCTGATAGCCTGTGTGCAGAGGAACATATTTGTTAACCTGAGTTACTGTTTCTTCCCAGTTGAGTACTGCTCACCCAGCTAGAAATCCCTTCTAGTGAAAAGGAAGTCCTGAGAGAAGAGACAGGCTCAGAAGAGTGCAGTGTGCTAACATCACTGGCAATATGAACTGCTGAACCAGGATGAGCTCCGATTCCCTAATTCACAGGAACAAGTTTGACAAGCACATGGTTTTCTGCATCTTACTGTGTTTAGTGACTGTTAAGCTACAAAGCACACAGCAGAGAGTTTGAGGCTTTTACAGCCCTCAGGAAGGTTTGACACCTGCAGTACAAGTGAGCAACTGGCAGACATTTCAGCTTTTGTAAATAAATTCACTGAAGCTGTTAGGCAGCCCCTCAACCTCAGGAAACCTAAGGAGGGAGACTCCAGTGTGTACAGGAGCTCTGAGAAGCAGCCAGTTGGTCTTTCCTGTGTTCACACACAGGGCCTCTGTGTTGCTGTTCCCTTGTGCAGATCTCTCCAGCTGAGTCAACTTACACAGACCCTGTATCATACCTTCTGGAGCATTCTGTGGCTTTCCACTGAGGCGGAGAATCTTTGTCTCTTCTATGTCAAAGCCATTCAGATTCACTGCCCAGGCTTTCTGTTGCTCCTACAGAGACAAACCACCCTCAGTGAGATGCATTTAAAACACAAAGCCCATGCTGGACTTAAAGCTGCAGCTGGCAGAGCATATACCTAAGCCCCCTTCTCCTAGAATGTGGAGCTTTACAGTTGTGCTGTGGGAGTCATCTACAGACAGGCAGCTCAAAGTAGTTTTTCCTCAGACATTGCAACACTGTCCTGCTCGCATTTTCAATACAGAAGAGTGGAAAATCCAGTGTCTCATTGCCGGTGGAGAAAGCCACAGCCACAAGGGACCAAATGCTTCATAAACAGATTTCAGAACACAGTGTATACATTCCAGAATAGTTCCCCTTGTAGACATTGTCCTAGAATAGCCACCACCAGCAGTTTCACTGTGCATAGGCTCACAGCTTTGTGTCTCTGTAGCCTGCTATATTTTAAAGCCTCATCAGCCCAAAGTTGAATTTTGCTGTCAGAAGCGGCACAGGCTAGAGAGAGCAGAAGCAGAGATGTAAGGCTTACACACAGGCTCTTCCCTGTGCCTAGGGAAGCATCCCTACAGAGCACCTACACTCAGGCTCCTGTGTAGCAGCTGTATACCCATTCCATTTGCAGGCTCTACAGGTGCTACCTCATCCCAGGCTCCTGAAGTTGGGAGCTCGAAGCAGCAATGGCTGGAGCTGTGAGCCCCACATGCCCACTTGATAGAACTTACAGTTTCCTTCTCTGTAAAAACCTAGGAAGGATTAGGTGTTTGGTAGTGATCACTGTAGTAACTGCAACTTAGCAACATGCTCACCTTCTTGGTAGGGGACTCCTCAGCAGGGTCATTCTCTTTGGTTAGGAGGAAGTTGGCCATCTCCATCTGCATAGTGCTGCGGTTGGGAATGTAGCGATCCCCCCCGGCCTTTGTTGGGGTGCTCTGGATTTTGGATCCAGATTTACCTGCATTCACATGCATAAATACTGTCTCACAGCTGTTGAGCAGCCTGTATTTGAGCTTTCAAGAGACAGCAGACCCAGCACCCTTCCACACACACCTACTAGACAAGTTCCAGACAAGTAGGACTCAGAGAGCTCATGTCATCCAGTCACAACTAACTCATATTTCTGCCCATCCTGTTTAATGGTACTAAGGTCAGGTTAGACACTGCCAGGGGACAACTCCTCAGATTTAGTGCAACAATTCCGGAGTTCACAGGTAAGGAGAAGATGCAAAAATACTGTTACAGCATGTAACAGTACCACACTTGTCCCAACGCACAGCTGTGCCAGCAAAGCTCAGCTGGAGCATCAGCAGTTCACACAGCTCCAGTGCACAGAGCTCTGCCCACCTCATGCTGGGGAAAAGGTGGGCGACTCCCAGGAGTCAGGCAGCATAGCCTGCCTCCTCCTGCCTGACTAGCGGGCTAGGGCAGGCTGGCACAGAACCCGGAGCCCCACGGCTACAGGTAAGCAGCCCGGGCGAGGCTCCCCCCCGCCCGACCTATGCCGCTGGTCTCCACCACTCACCGGGTGTCCTGGACGGCGTTTTACTGGAGCTGTGGGAGCGATTGGCCGGCTTCATGGGCGACATGCCGGCGGCGGGGCTGGGCCCGGGGGCGCCGCTCTCCTTGGCCTTGCGCTGCCACCGCGCGGGCGGCGCGTTGGGGATCGGCGTGTCCAGCTTCAGCAGCCCGTGCAGGTCCGCCTCGAACACGAACTGCGCCATGGCGCTGCGGGCGGACGGCGTCAGCGGGGCCCTGTGGCGGGACGCCGGCCGCGCTGCAGCCCTGTTCCGCCAGGGCTCCCCACCCGAGCCTCTGCCCGGGGCCCTCCCCGCCACAGGACACCCCCGAGTCCCTGCCCTGCCCGGGGCCCTCCCCGCCACAGGACACCCCCGAGTCTCTGCCCTGCCCGGGGCCCTCCCCGCCACAGGACACCCCACCCACCCCAGGCTGCTCCTCAGAGGCCGCTTCACTTCAGCTTCCCTCCCACTGAGGCCGCGCCTCACGGCCTCCTTCACTGTCAGGGTCTCTCGTGGTGCCCGCTTCGCCTCAGAGCTCGCCCCCCTCCCCGGCCGCTCCTCACCTCCGCTCCGCGGTTGAGGCTCGCGCAGCCCCCCTCCGCGGCAGCATTTAAACCCCGCGCTTCCGCCCCTCCCATTGGCCGCTTCAAACCCAACCGCCGCGCGCTGCCATAGCGACCACTGCGGGCCGCGCTGCGATTGGCTAGGCTGCGCGGCGGGGCGGGGCTCCACCCGCCGGGCGGCTGCGCGTGCCGCTAGTGGCTGCGTGGTGGGGACCGGGACCGGGGACCGGGACCGGGACGGGAGGGGAGGGGACAGGACAGGAGAGGACCGGACAGGACCCTCCTCTTCCCAGGGGGTCGCAGCCGGAGCCCGGGGCGCCGCGAAGGAGAGAAGAGGCCGAGGCCGAGTGGTTGGGCGTCTCGTTTATGGCGGGGCGCGGCTCAGGGCGGCCCGCGCGGCTCCCAGCCGCTCATGAGCAGGTAGGACTGGTTGGCGATGTCGGTGCCGGGCAGCCGGCCGGCAGCGTGCTCCGGCGGAGGGAGCGGCGCGCCCGCCTCCCTCCACGGACCGGGTAGCACCTCCAGCAGGCAGGGCAGGACGGCCTCCTCCGGCGGCTGCTTGTAGAAGGCGTTGGCCTGGGGGGAGGCAGAGGGGACGCGGTGGGGGCGGCCCTTGAGCCGCCCCCGGGGAGGCTCGGCCGCGGCGGGCCCGGCCCCGGCTCCGGCTCCCTCACCTGGCCGTGCTTGCCGCTCTCGTGGAGGAAGCTGCCCAGTGCGCGGTGCAGGTCGGGGACGGGGGGCCAGATCTTCTGCTTCATGTTGCTGGGTGCGCAGAAGGGGGTGTCAAAGGCAAACCCCCGCCCTGGGGTGCCTGACACGCCCGGGCAGGGTGCCCGGGCCTGCTGCTGGGACCCCCACCTGCCCCAGGCACAGCCCTTACCTGTAGAGGGAGGGGAAGGTGCACCGCAGCCCCAGGAGCACTCCCGTGAAGAGCAGCGGCACCACCGTAACACTCGGGACGAGCCAGCCTGCATTGTAGGAGGACTGCTGGGACTGACGCCCTCCCCAGACCTGCCACCACTGGGCCCTTCACAGCCCTGTCACCCTCTGCCCAGTGCTCCCCATCCCATTTCCAGCACTCTCGGTCTCCTGCCCTTGGCTGTGTGGCTCCTCTGGCTGCAGCCTATACTCCTGCCCTGTCCCTTACCTGCATCGGCCATGGCATCAACCACAACAGGTTTGGACCAGGTGCTCCAGCTGCCCTGGTACCTCGGCCCGCTGGGCTGGGCCCGCACCTGGGCATGGTAGCGGGCACCTGGCCGTAGGTCCAGGACTTCTTTCCTGGCTGCCCGTGGGACCTGCAGGACCTGCAGGGCAGAGCTAAGCTGGAGATGACAGCTGCTGCGGGGTGGCCAACGGTCTGCACTGGGTTCTGGGCCCATCCAGCCTGACCCCACGCAGGCCATGTGCTGGCAGTGGAGGTGGGCAAAGCTGCTCGGGTGAGCCCTGGCCGTGCCTTACCTTCCAATCATGGCTGTTCTCCACAGCGTAGCGGACCTGGTAGTCCAGCTGCTCTGCAAGCGCCTCCAAGGGTGGCAGCCACTGCAGGCTCAGCCGGCCCTGTGACACCACTGCCTGCACGAGCTGTGGGGCGTCTGTGAGCACTGTTGGGGATAGGAACATGTCGCTGCCATGGAATGTAACACGGGACGCCATGTCCCCTGCCAGCCATGCATGGGCAAGAGCAGGGGCCATGGCAGCACTCGGACTCACCAGCCTGGTGCAGCTTGAAGGGCTCCTTGAAGTAGCTGAGCGTGGTTGGCGTGTGAGGCTGGGTGATGTTCACCAAGACAGAGATGGAGCTGCCAGCCCTGGACTGGAAGGTGCAGGTGTGGGTGCCCTGTGCCCCCATGCTCACCTCCTCACACTGCTGCCATGTGTCTTCCCTGCACGAGGAGCGGGAAGCCATTCAGCCCCACTCCAGCAGCCCCATTCCCGTTGCCTGCTGCCAGCCCTGCTCTGGGGCCACCCTGTCCCCGCAGCCGGCGCTGCCTCACTGCTCCTGCACTCACCCAGGAAAGCCAGCGCTGCCTGTAGTCAGAGGGGCAGTGTGGTGTTGAGGTGTGAGGTCAATGGTGGTAGGGCATGGCAGGGCACAGAGCCAGGTGGCACACTGAGCAGAGCTGGTGGTCCCTGGGATGTGCCACCCCTCCACCTGAGCTCCATGTCCCCACCATGCCCCTTACCTTGTGCCAGCCCCACTTGGAGTTGCCCGGTAGAAGAGCTGGTGGGAGCTGCGGGGCTCTGTGGGGTCCCAGCTCCATTCACAGCGCACGTGCCGCAGGTCAGGGGTGCTGCAGCACAGCCCGATGTCTCCTGGGCAGGCGAGAGCCAGGGCAGGGAGGAGGCTGCTTGCTTCCAGCCCCCCAAAACCTAGGTGCTGCACCTCACCTACCCCAGGACCCCCACCTCTTGTAGCCACAGGCGTGGGTGTCCCCCCGCCATGCCAGCCAGCACCCTGGTGCTGAGGACGGCTGCTCACCGGAGGAGCGGGGTGTCTCTGCAGCCACTGTCTGCGACCAGGGCCCCCAGATGCCATCCATGGAGGTGCCATCGGGCTTGCTGCGCACCTGGATGTGGTACCTCACCCCTGGCCGCAGGTCCCGGAGGACCACCCAGGTGTTGGCCTGGACCAGCCCCTGCAGGAGAGGTGCCAGGCTCGGGAGCAGCTGTGGCCCCCAAATCCCCCTGCCCAGCCCTGGCCCCTCTGTGTACCTGCCCTGGTTCTGGGGAAGCTGTGGCTGCCCCAGCTGTGGATGTGCGGGTGCTGCTGGCTGGCTGGCTGGAGGGGTCCCCGGGGTGCTGCCTGCTGGGGTCCAATGCGGTGCTGCAGGGCATCTCTGGGGAGCTGGCAGGGCAGCACCGCACCTCATAGAGGAAGAAGTTCGGGTAGTCAGCGAGTGGCGGCTGCCATGACACGCAGACTTGCCCCGCAGCCCCGGCCCAGCGAGCCGTGATGTTCATCGGGGGGGCGATGAGACCTGTGGGGAACGTGCCAGCGTGTTTGCCATCCTGCAGCAGCTCCTGTCTGGGCACACCCTGGTCCTGCCAGGGGACACTCGGTGGTCCCCCCAGGGCTGCCTATGTGCCCAGCGTGCAGGGCACAGTGTGCTGGCAGCCCCCGCGGCAGGCAGAAGGGCAGGGACCCAGGTCTGGGGACTGTCCTGGTGTCACACAGGTATTGAGGAGGGACTCACCCACCGCATCCACACTGAGCTCCCGCCAGTACTTGGTCTGGTTGGTGGTGGCATCCAGGATGCAGAGGTGCAGCTGGGTGAAGAGCCGCACGTCCTGGCCGGGGAAGACACAGACATGCCGTGTCCTGCCAGCCCCATGGCGCCACGTGGAAACCGTGCACAAAGTGGGCACATCCCTGAGAATGAAGAGCGGGGTTCTGCAGCACTCCATGCCTCCTGCCTGCGACCAGGCTGGAGGAGAGGGAGCCTGGGGCATGGCACTGAGACCACGGTGTCACCAGCTCCTTCCTTGTGCCTCTGTCCACTCCAGGGCACCATCCCCATGGGACTAAAGGACAGCCATGGTGCCAGCCCCGCTGCAGGGTGTGTGGTCGCTGCTGTGTAGCTCCCATAGGCTTTCCACCATCGCTTCTTGCAGCGAGGAGCCACTGGGACAGCATGGAGAGCTGCAGCACTCTGACCCTGCTGCTCTGTGTGGGCAAAGGGGAGGCTGGGCTGTGTCCACACCACCTCCTACCTGCTGTACCAGTAGTAGAAGTGGTGCGTCCTGTTCACTGCCTCCTCCTCCTCCTCATCCCAGAAGCAGGTGAGGTCCTCAAAGGAGCGGGAGAAGCAGAGGATGTCCTCCGGCACTCCTGCCAGCAGTGCAGCATCTGGGAGGAGTGTGGATGTGAAGGAGCTCCTGGGAACAAACCTGTCCCCGTCCCACCTGTGCCCCCCCACCCCGTGCCTGCTGGCTGCCTTGCATCGGAGGCCAGGCTGTGTAGGCACCTGGGGCAATGTGGGCATGGCCGTGGACATGGCTGTGGCACAGGTACCCTCCGCCAGCTTGGCACGACAGAGAGGGACGCGGCACATGTCCTGGCTGCTGGCTCACACTGGGGTGCTGGCAGGCAGCAGAGCTCCCCGTTGGCTGGCCCCACTGCTCCCCCTTCTCAGCGCACAGGGTCCTTCGGGACAAACAAACATCCCGAAATAGCCCTGCGGTGGGAGGGGGGCTCGGGGCCCGGTGATCAAGGGGAAGCACCCCTGCCCTGCTCACGCCGGAAGGCGCGAGGAAGTGAGATAAGGAGGAGCAGTGCCCCGGGGAGGGGGAAAGGGCCTGGGGGCTGGCGTGGAGGCATGTGCTTCTGAGCATGGGGGGATGCACAAACCTTGGCCCAGGGACTGCTTGGGGGGCTGTGGGTTTCTTTGCCCCACTTAGCAAGCTGCCCTTCCTGTCATTGTGGGGATAACTGGGATGAACTAGAGCATCACACACTGCAGGATCTCCATCCCAAGCACCGGTGGCTTTGCTGGCACATGGTGGCTTGTCCCGGTTGGCAGGGAAGAGGGGACAGCCCCATGATGCAGATGTGTGAAGCATTGCTCCACCACTCCCTTCTCCCCATTGCCTCTGCTCTGGGACCTGCTCCAGCCCTCCTCCTCCTCCTCCTGGGATGTGTCCCCTTCTCCTGGGGCTTCCTCCAGCTGCAGGACCCCACAACAAGCCCCCTGCCAGTGCCTGGCCCTGCTGCATGTGCTGAGTGCATCTGTTCTCTGCTACATACCCCCTGTGCTGTCAGTTGAGCTCACCCTGAGCAACGAATAAGGGACAGTCCTCAAATGTCTTTGCTACCTTCTCAGTGTCCCCCTGCTCTCACTGTCCCTTTCCTTGCCCTGGCCCCTCCAGGCCTGTTCCTCCTTTCCCAGCTCTGTATTACCTCCCCCAGCCCACGTTCCCTCCCCGCAGACCACAGCTCCCCCCCGCTTCCCCTTTTGCACCCCTTTGCCCCCACCCCAGCCTTCATGCGGGCTCTGTGACCCCCGCACCTCCCAGCACCAGGGGATGAGGTGACCAGGTCCCAGCAGCTCTGTGGCACAGGGACCCATGGCATCCATGGTAGGTCCCACACTGATCCTGTGGGTTACCAGAGCATCTTTGCTGGCTGCAGGCTGTTTCCTAGGAAGAGCGGCCACACGGCTCTGCAGCCCACATCAGCCACACTTGGGCAACAGCTTGGGGCATGATGATGCTGCAGAGGCTACAAGCAGATGGAAAATGAGCCCGACCCTGTCCTTCCTCCCACTGTCCTACTATGGGGGTGATTCAAAACGTGCTCCCAAGCCTGCCATGGCCAGAGATCTGGGGTGGGGCTGGAGAGACGAGCAGGAGGTCGAGAGGATTTTGTTCAGTTAATGCTTTTTATGGTGTTGTAGCAAGTGTTAATAGGGCTAAGGAGCGGCTCAGAGAAAGCATGGACAGGTCTGGAATGGGAGAAAGCTGGGAAGTGGCTCTGGCAGGCACAGTGATCCAGGCTGAGGCCAGCTACCGGCTGAGCCGAGGATGCTCGGTGGGGCAGCAGATCACGGTGAGGCCGGTGCGGGAGCACTGGGACTAGCCTGGTGGTGCCACAGTGTTACCCGCGGTGCAGAGCGGTGCCGACAGATGTTAGTTTGAATT
Organism: Tauraco erythrolophus; assembly: GCF_009769465.1. Lineage (NCBI taxonomy): Eukaryota > Metazoa > Chordata > Aves > Musophagiformes > Musophagidae > Tauraco > Tauraco erythrolophus. The sequence goes on along the minus strand of NC_141474.1, from coordinate 23,204,140 downwards.
TTGCTCAGACCTGTGTCATCACAACTGAGAGCTTTTGATGAGTGGGGAGCCCCTCTGCCAACTGCGCGGGGCTAGGAGCTGCAGGCTGCCATCCCAGAGGGGTGCCCGAGAACAGCCAGGTCCTTCCCGCAGAGAGCAGGGACACCCCTTTGCTCCAGGCACCCCAAGGTGTCCCACAGATGAGAAAGGGGCTCCATCACCCACCTTGAACACCCCCCACACGAACTCCTGGGATGCCCCCTCCCCAGCCCTGTGGGTTCCGGCTGCCATAGGGTGCTGGCTGCCTGCGCCTGGCGTGCCAGCTCCTCTCTGGCCCATCCTTTGGGGGAGAAAATGGCCCCAAGGACCTACCTTGGGATGTCACTGGCTCAGGGGCTGACGGTGGGCTGCGAAGACTAAGCAGGACAGCAGGGAGCAACAAGAGCAGCCAGTGCCAGTGCAGGCAGGCTGCCATCCCGCACCCTGTGTCACGGCCACGCGTGCCGTGCTTGGCTCTTCCCAGCGCCCCACGAGCTGCTGCGGCTCCTCTGGGCGATACCTTTATCTGGGAAGTGGTGGCTGTGCAGCTCAGGAAGCCTGTCTGGAGGCTCCCCCCACCCCATCACCAGCACTTCCCCATGCCCGAAACCACCGTGCTGCGGCCCCTCTGCCACCAGCCGCAGTGCCAAGAGAGACTGCTCCTATCAGATAGGCTGCATGTCCTGTCCTTGTGGCTACCGGCTCGCTGGGAGACTGGAGTAGGAAGAAAAACAACCCCTGAGAAACCAGGGAGGCCCTCACATGCAGCAAGCAGGGCAGGGCAGGCTGTTGGGGGCTGCAGGCACGCAGGAGCGTGGGGCACAGGGAAGCTGCTCTGTCCCCATTCTGCCCTTTGCCACTCGGCACTGGTGTGTGCTGGGTCTGCTCTGCGCAGACCAGTGGCACTGTCCCCGCGGCTGTGCCGGAAGGAGGGCTGCAGCCATGGGGACATTGGCAGGACCCACACAGATGCTGGTGGTGCCAGTGTAGGAGTGGGGCCACCGTGATGGGGTCCTGCAGACACACTCAGCTTCGTGCCAATCCACCACGGCTGCTCAGCGTGGGCAGCCGTAAGGGTGTCCCACCCTGCCGGAGCATGGCACTGTGGTGCAGCCTGGGGAGCACCAGCCAGGCATGAGGAGCTGCTCACACGTCCCCACCCTACCAAGGGTGAGTTGGAATCTTGTCACTCTGCAGCAGCCAGGAACAGCACCAGGGACACCAAGGGGAGATGGGAACAGCCAGCACCAATTTGTCACTATCAAATTTTGTCCAACCAGTCCCACTTCCTTCTCCATCTGGCTACTGGGCTTTGCTGTAAGGTGCAGGGACAGTGGCACAGGTCAGGCTGCCTGTGAGGGCTGGTCCCCATCACTGTTTCACTGGAGACCTCAGTGATGGGACAGTGAGGCTGCTTACTAACAGCTGCGGTTGACACCAAAGAGCACTGGAGGCCAGAATGGGAAATCAAAATGCTATTGACAGGGTTGAACCACCTTCCAGGGAAAAAAGACTCTTGCCCAGAAAGGCAAATGCCAAACACATCTGCCTTGGGCTGAGATAACAGGCCCTGGCTTCCCACGGACTGCAGAAGACAACTAGATGGGCAGCTGGATGGTGTGCCTGGGACTTAGCAAGCTGAAACCAACAAAGATGAAGCCCACCTGCTGTCCATATAACAAACTGCAGCAGTGCAGGATGAGGGACTGCAGCCTGGGGCAGGAGCTCCCGCGGGAGTGTCACTGCAGAGCCCGGGCGATCCTTGAGGGACCAGCACGCGCGAGAGAATTGCTCCAGTGCATGCGTTTGACCCACCTGGTCAAACACAACGGCCCCTTCACAGCCCACGGGAAGTTGCCTGATGGCTCGGTGCAGCGCTGGACAGGCACCAGCTGGCTGAGCTGGGAAGGGTATGGAGCCACGCGGCCCTGCAGGGACCGGCTGGAGGAGCGAGGCCACCCTGTGAGGAACAGCCAGCCCAGGGGAAGCTGCAGGAACAGTTTTCAAGCATGTGAGAGGTGGCTGCACAGAGGAAGGCCATGGTCTGTTCTTCATGTCCCCTGGGGACAGGACAAAGTCTTAAACTGCAGGGGGGAGATCCCAGTTGGGTACTAAGAAAACCCATCCCCACAGCACAATGAGACCTGGGCTTGTCTAGGGGTGTTGGGGCATCCCTGGATCAGAGGACCCCAAAGGAGATGGGATCCCCAGGAGTGCCCACTGCAGCAGCAGCCCATCAGGGCCCCGCATCCTGTTCCCCAGTGCCATCAGTGGGGCAGAGCTGGGACCTCCCCTCCCCTCCTCTGGACCCAGCTGTCCGTTGCACTATGTTTATTTGCCATAAGGCAGAGCTGGCACCTCCGAAGAGTTACCGTAGAGCTGGAGGCTGTGCACAGCTGGTGCTGTCTCTTGTCACTCTGCACCCAGCGGGGTGGCCCCGTCCCATGCCAGCAGTGATGCTTGTGGCCCCGCTGGCACCACTTCAGGCCCAGGGCACGCCGAGAGCTGCAGGGCAGGCAGCCGCCAGGTTGCTGCTTCCCTTCTCACCCCGAAGTTTTGGCATTTGTGTCCGTGGGCTCAGGCGGTGTCACTCTGCCTCCTGAGAGGGCAGCTCTCCTGCCCGCTCTGCTGCAAACACCCTGCTGCTGCTTGCCCTTGGGGGCCATCCCAGTGTGTCCCCCAGCAGCGTGGAGCTGTGTTGGTGGCTGTTGGTGTGCCAGCGTGGCCAGCTGGGTGGGCTGGCAGGGAGGAGAAGGTGCAGTCCTGCTGCAGGGAAGGCTCTCTCGGGAAGGAGCACCGGCATTTGGCCTCTTGGCCCCAGCAGGGACGGGCAGCCCCTCGTCCCTACAGCACTGTCCCAGCAGCTGGGGCCAGCGTTGCCCCTGTGCACGGTGCCAGCGCAGCCTCATGCCTCCTCGGCGGTGGCATCGATCCCCGCATAGGTGAAGTTCTCGAACAGGGCCATGTTCACGTAGGCCTGCGGGGGAAGCCCAGTCAGGAGTCAGTTGTGATGGTGTCCCCATCTACCTCCTGTCACCACTGGCGCACCTGTGGGCGTTGTGCCCCATGGGGAGGTGATGGGACTCCTTGCACTCAAAAAGTGATGCTGGGGTTACCCCTATACGTGGTGGGGTCACACAGGTTCTGCTGCTGGGTGTCCCCCTGCCCGAGCCAGGGGATGCTCCAGCATTCAGACAAGCTCCGCACAGGGAGGGCATCCTTCCCACTGAGTTGGGGTGATGTGAGTGCCCTGCACCCAGCCCTGCCATTGCTGCCACTCACCTTCCTGGCCTCCAGCATGCGGATGAGCTGCATGGAGATCTGGGCGAAGGGTGGGCGCTCGTAGGGGCGGTCACGCCAGCACTGCCGCATCATCTCGTACCTGGGAGCACAGGGGGCAGAAAAGCTGTTTGTGGGAGATGAAGGGAAGTGGGCGGGAAACTAAAGCTCAGGAAGGGTGTTTGGGATGTGGGACCCCAGCTCACCCCCCAAACACGGTGCAGAGGGGAACCAAGCAGGAGTCACTGCAAGTTGGTGAGAGCCCAGTGGGGTGGTGGGGCTGGGGGGATGTGGGTGCTGCCATCAGCTGGGGCTCACTTACACCTCGTCATCGCAGTTACGCGGCTTCTCCATGCGGTAGCCCTGGGGCAGCTTCTCGTAGAGCTCGGCGCACGTCATCCCGCAGTATGGCGTCCCCCCTGCAGCCAGAGGCACACAGCTGGCTGTGGCAGGGACGGTCCCTGGCTGGCCCCTCCAGAGCTGCAGGAGGACCAGACCTGCAGGGACCCAAGTGGAGGCAGGGGACACAGAAGAGCCTTACCCAAGCTGACGATCTCCCAGAGCAGGACACCAAATGACCACCTGAAAGGGCAGGAGCCAAGGCTGTGACAAAGCCCACAGCCATGCCCCACTGACTGGCACGGGGCAAAGCCCAGGGCGGAGCGGGCAGCCAGGGCTTGGGCTAAGCTGGCAGCTCCCCAGGAAGATGCTCCAGCATCACCTCCTGCCCTTGCAGTGCCCAGAGCAAAAGCGTTGCTGCAGAGTGCTCCAGAGAGGGATGGAAGTGCTCTCGCAGGAGCAGGAGCAGTCCTGCCTGCAGGACTTACACATCGCTCTTGGTGGTGTACACGCTGTAGTTCAGGGACTCAATGGCCATCCAGCGAACCGGCAAGCGGCCCTGGGGAAGCAGAGAGTGACCGTCAGGGGAGGGGGGATGCCTCGAGGACAGAGGACAGCCGTGACCCAGACAGTCCCGACATGGTGGGTCGTTCCTGCCGATGGTGGGCATCCTGCCCACTGCATCGGTGCAGATCCCATAGAGGTGCTTTGCTCCTGCCTCACCATTGTCTTCTTCACATAGACCTCCTCCCCTCTGGAGAGGCCGAAGTCGGCAATCTTGGAGGCCAGGTTTTCTCCTACGAGGATGTTCCTGGCTGCCAGGTCCCTGTGAATGAACTGAAAGGGGCCAGCAGTCAGCAGGAGCCACACACTCCCTCCTGCTGGCCCCGGGGTTCTTGTGCCCTGATGGGGAGTTCCAGGGAGAAGGATGCTTTGAGGGGCTTGTGGGAGATGTACCTGCTTCTCGCTCAGGTACTGCATCCCCTTGGCCACGTCTGAAGCAAACTGGAGGAGCTGCTGGGAGGTGAGGGTGGAGGCAGTGCCGTGCTCCTTGGCAAAGGCCGGGTCCGTCTCCAGGACTCGGCTTTTGCGGAGGAAGTCGAGGAGGTTTCCGTAGGGAGCATACTCAATGGCTATGTACAGGTAGCCTGGGGGGCAGGAAGAGGTTGGGCTCGTGGGGGTCTCCCCAGCAAAGAGGAATACGGAGCCAGGGGCTGTGGGGCTGGGTTGGGGGGAGAGAGGGACAGCCCTCACCCTTGTTCTCACAGGCACCCAGCAAGTTGATGATGTTGGGATGATGGCCCAGTTTACACAGCACCTCCAGCTCCCCAGCAAAGTCTCGATGGTCGTTCTCCGAAGCAAACTCTGGAAGTGAAGAAGGGATGGATGCCTGAGTCCTACAAGGGCCTTTTCTCTGCTCCTCCGCTGATGTCTCCTGCCCTTCCTCAACCCTGAGCATGCCACACAATGCAGCTGTGTCCCCCAGCCCACCCTGCCCACCTTCCCGCACTGCTCACCTTTCAGCATCTTGATGGCTGCGTTCATTTTCAGGCCGTCCTTTTTGATCATGGCCCTGATGACCTGCCCGAAGTTGCCCTCCCCAATCATGTCCTCAAACTTGATGTCTTCCCACTCCAGGATGGGGTAGCTGAGGGGCTCGGGCTGCGGCTTGGGCCGGCGCGTCAGGGTCAGGGTCCCTGAGTTGAACTGCAGGATAGTTTCTTCCCCCTGGTGGACGGGAGTGGGTGAGGTTAGAGGCACTGGGCACCCCTCTGCCGGTGCGGCAGTCCCGGCAGGGCAGGCGTCGTGGGCAAAGGTGGGCTCCGCACCCTCTCCGCGTGGAAGTGAGGTCTGGCTGCATCAGGACTGGAGGCTACAGAGCGTGACCTGGATCGGGCTGGGATGTGGGGAGCTGGGGACACAGTCCTGGTGGGGCAGGCGGCACTCACCGAGCCGGACTGGTACGTAAAGGTGCGGCGCCGGTGGAAAAAATTCTTCTTGATGAGGAAAAGCGCCAGGAGGGCAAAGAGGATGGTGAGGCAGGTGACGGACACAGAGCCAATGATGGCCAAGAGCAGCTGCTGGTCTATCCCCCCCTGCTCGATGCTCTGGCTGCCCAGGCTGGGCGGCACACTCAGCGCTCCTGTTGAAAGGAGGGATGAAGGGTCGTGGTCCACGGCCGAGCCCTGCTTGGGCTGCATGGGTGGCCAGGCACTGAGACTGCAGCCCTCTCCCAGCACCCCAGGACCCCATGAAGACACCACAGATGCATCCTGAGCTCCCAGGGCCATGATAGCACAGGAGTGAGGGTGTCACTGCCCAAGCTCTGCCACTGAACCCACCAGTTTCTGGACCCTCCAACCAGCTCTGGGTCCAGCCACCAGCTCCTCCCATGCGGGCTCTGCCCTGGTCCTTTATCCCCTTGCACACCGTGTCACCCTCTGGCCAAGGCAAAGCCACTCTGCAGGTGCCGTGCTGTCACCATGCCACCCCTGCCTCATCAGGACTAGGAGGAGCAGGATTTCTGAAGATGCCCACAAGTGTTTTGAGTTTGAGCTGCTGCTTCAGAGCCGCTCTCTGAGGTTACCATGAGCACCCTGGTTGCTCTTTGCTGACCCGGATGCTGAGCCCAAACTGCAGCAGAGCCACGAGCCTCCTGCCTGCTAGGACACCCTACTCACCGTCCCCCAAGGTCTTGGCTTTCACAGGTTGGCTCCACTCCCCTGGGACATGGGAGTTGGCCCGAACACGAAACTGGTAGCTGGTGCTGGCATTGAGACCCCCAATGATCTTGGTGGTCTCAGTGCCGCTGTCGGTGTCGATCCACTGGGGCTCACTAGTGCCCCCCACCTGCTGCAGCTCCACGATGTACTTGGTGATGCCCCCGTTGGGGTACTCCGGGACCTGCCAGGAGAGCCTGACAGCGGTGTCGGACACAGACTCTGCCAAGAGCGACCGTGGGGAGGAGGGCCCTGGAACAAGGAGAGGAAAGCATCAGCCCCAGGGTGGGGCTCTCAGTGCTGCAGGGGCTAAGCACTGGCCCAAGGACTGGAACCCATGGATGGCAATGGCAATCAAAGCTGCGCTAGGCTTGAGGGACCTCCGGTCCCTGCTTGGGCAGAGACAGGAGGAGGCAGAGCTGCTCTCCAGCAGCAGGGCAGGACTGCCCCCACAAACACTCCTCTGAGGTCCCAGCCTCAGGGACCATCAAGCTAGATGTCTCTGTACCGACTAGCTCTTGGGATATTTTCTTTCTTCGACCCTCTCTCATGCATGGCAGGTTTTGAGCATCTTATCATTCCCACTGTCTCCTCTGAGCCTTCTCCAACCTGTCCACATCTCTAACCCTAAATCACCAAATCCCACAAAGTGCTTAAAATTACCAAGCGGAGAAAGCTTCACATTCTTCAAGCCTGATGCCCACCAGCCCTCCCAACGTATATCCGCTGGCACAGAGCCTCACTGAAGGCTTCATGCACTGCTCACCCCTTGCCTGTCAGGAAGGCTGGTCAGGCTGATGATGCACCTCCCCACAATTTCCCACCTATGTGGGAGGCTGCGTGCGTCTGCCCCCAGAAGGAGCTACAGCTCTCCTCAAGCCCTAGTGACCATCCAGCAAAACTACCAGGCAGCAGCATTAAAGTGAACCAAAGGGAAAAAATTTTTTCATGCAAAGTATAATTATATTGTGGAACTTGTTGCTACAGGGTGTTGTAAAGGCTGCAAGTACAGACAGGTCCATCAGGGCTTGGGCAAGGGTGCAGAGAACAGATCTGTTTGTGAGCATCGCTTGTGATGACCTGAATGTCATGTTCAGCTTAGGATGTTTCTCAGCTGCTTGGTGCTGGAGGCTGCAGGGTCTTGCAGGGAAAGGTGGACCCGTTTTCCCCAAGCAGCTATTCATGCACTATCAGAGACAGGATACACAAGCAGCCAGACCTGGGCATGGTCCCTGTTACATTTATAACGGATTTATCAATGTAATTCCCTGTAATACTTCCCTGTGTGCTGCCGGACTCACCTTTGCTGTTGATCATGACTTTGTAGAGGTCAGAGGGAGGTCCCAGGCTGGTGCAGTGGTAGACCAGCACCTCCAGCCCATACTCCTTGTTGAACTCCAGGTCCCCAATGCGGGCGGAGAGCACAGAGATGGACGTGATGTTTTTCTCACAGACTAGCCGCCTCGCAGAGTCAAAGAGATGGACGATGAACCCATGTGCTGGCTCGTGGTTACTTGGCAACTTCCAGTTGACATGAAGGGTGTTTTTCTCCTCTATGGACCAACCTTCGATCACAGGCTTGACTGTAGGCTCTGCAAACAAAAAGGCAGCAAAACCTCATGTGCAAGGGTAGGGTCAGTGTTAGGATCAGGGTGAGGTTGAGGGAGATGCGGGCTCACCAAGGCACTCGGTCACCATGATGGCCTCGGGCCCCTTGCTGCCCTCCCCACCATTCCCTGGCCGGCTTAGCTGCACCTTGATGACGTAGGCGGTCACTGGACGGAGGTTCATGACGGTGATGTTCTCGCTGTTGTCAACTATTGCACAAGAGGATATGTCAAAAACATGCCCACGACCCACACTCAGCCATGCCCATGAGTCACTGGCGTCCGCCCCAGCATCACTGCAGGGGTCCCAGGATTGAGACCTCTGCCCACCTCAGACCCCCACTGGCAGGGGCAGCTGTGCCCTCTTCCCCGGCAAACACGTACCCACAATGGATGACCATGCTGAGGTGTCGTCCTTGGGCTTGTAGAGCAGCTTGATGGACGCAATGGGTCCGTCGCCTGAGAAGCAGTCCACGGGCGATACCACGAGCTGGCGGCTTTGCTTGGCCAGCAGCCGTGGTGGGCTCAGGGGCACTGGTGGCACTGGGGATGAAGGAGGGAACAACACTAGTGGGACTGGGAACAATGAGGACCAGAGTGTGGGGACATCCACCGCCTCTTGTCTTCTTTCAGCTTTGTCAGGGAAGTCTTTTATCACCACTCAAACCTGTCTGCTGACACTGCGGCACACGATGGGTGTCACTCAGTCCAATGTGGGGAGGGTTTGGCATTGCCACACTGTGTGGTCAGCCTCCTCTAGCAGCCCCATCTCATCTCACTCATGCTGCCGCTTTTTCCTCACCTCGAATGTTGACCTTGACTTTCCGGCTGTCCTGGCCCCCAGTCGTGGAGACTCGGCACTCCCAGAGCCCTGTGTCTGCCTTCGTCAGGTGCTGCACCTGAAACTCGCAGGTGATCTGCCCTGGCTCGATGATGGCTTTGATGAGCTGCGGGCACGCAGGGTGCCATCAGCCCCTGGCTCAGATCCCCGCTCCCCGTGCCAGCCTGCAGCTGCCCAGCAGGCTTGTGGGGAAGCAGCTGCTTTTGGGGGAGCCGGCAACGCAGGTGGGGGCCGATGTGTGGGGATGGTGGTGGGGCAAGGGTGCCAGGCAAGCAGCGGTACCTTGAGCACGGTGCCGTCAGCCTTGCGCAGCTCCACGCTGTCACTGGCAGGCAGTGGGTTACCGGTGGCCACGCAGCTGACAACGGGCTCCGAGCCCAGGTTGAACTCCAGCTCTGAGGCCAGTTGGATGATCTGGGGGAACCGGTCTGGCATGGAAAGGTCAACATTAGGGCTGGCCTCACTTCTTCCCAGGCACGAGAGAGGCTGGCACCTTTCTCTGGTCCCAGCCACAGCCAGACTCTGGTGCTGGGGGCTAGCGTCAGGTGCTATAGTCCAGCCCCAATCCCTGCCCCACATGCCGGAGTCAGCAACAGTTTTGACACAGCTAATCCTGGGGCTAATCACAGCTAATCTAGCCAGACTAGATGCTCTCGTTGCAGTGTCCCGGTTTCCATAGGGTTGGGGGCTACTTCTGCTGGCAAGGGGAGGTGCTGAGCCAGCTGGTGAGACCAGCAGCCGATGGCCCCCCCCAGTGACTGGTGAGGAAGGAGCCAGAGCCCATCTTAGGGTGGAGGCCAGAAATCCACTGTGGCCCTGCGCCCACCTCACCTGACTTCTCGCAGCGCTGCCCATGCCAGCCCGCAGGGCAGATGCACCCGCTGAAGCGGTTACAGCTGCCTCCATTTTGGCAGGCACACCCCAGGGCACAGTCTGGTCCATAGTATCCCGGGGGACAGGCTGCGGGAAGAGGAAAGCTCGCTGCTACCCCTGGCCACAGCATGGGGCCAGCAGCTGGTGCAGGCAGCAGCACTGCTCAGCCCATGCCGACTCTCAGGCCGGGAGAGGTGTGCATGGGCCCCGGAGGAAGCCCGGGTTGGACGAGTGATGGGATGGATGCCCATATCCCCGTACCTTGGCTGCAGCGGGGGCCGCTCCATCCGGAGGCGCAGGAGCAGCCGTAGGGGTCGGGCAGGCAGAAGCTCAGTCCCCTGCAGCCCTGGGCTCTCTGGCACGTCTCCTGGCAGTTGCGGCCAAACTGCCCTTCCCGGCAGGCTGGGAAAAACAAGCATGGTCTGTCCTCACCCATCATTTGCCCATGCACTGCTTGTGCACAGCATGGCACCGGCTCAGGTGCCCTGAGCCCCACCCCAAGCACGTCCTGAAGCCACATCCTGCTGAGAAGGTGGCTGGTCTGACCCTGCTACAGGCACAGAGAGCAATGCGCAGTGAGGCTGGGGATGTACGTGGCATTTGTGGCCATGGTGCCTGGGTCTGAGGGTGCAGCAGGGCCCCCATGCGTGCCCTGGGCACAGCTCCTGCTGCCAGGCAGCCAGCACCTACCTCGCTCGCAGCGGGTGCCCATGAAGCCGGGAGGGCAGACACATTCGCCAACGTGGTCGTGGCAGATGCCGCCATTCAGACAGTCAGGACAGTCCTTCTCACAGGATGGTCCCCATTTCTTCATGGGGCAGGCTGCAGAGAGAGCGGAGGGGGCACAGGGTGGCACCGGGGACAGAGTGTAGCTTCCTGTCCCTGTGTCCTGGGGAGCTGGGTCCCCACTCACCTCTCACGATCAGGCGGTAGAAGGCACTCCACAGAGGGCTATCCCCCATGAACGTGGCGCTGTAGACCCCATTTTCGCTCATGCTGACATTGGGGAGCATTAGGGTGACAAGGTCGCCTCTCACCTCGCCCCGATCCGTGGTCTGGTAGTAGGTGCCTATAAGGGGACAGAGGGTGACCTGGGGTCCCCCTGTGCCCCTGGGATGATTGCCAGGACCCCGGCTGGGATCATTGCCAGGACCCGGCTGGGAGCAGCGCCAGCCCTGCGCCTGCTCTCAGGGTCACTTGCCATTTCTTTTCCACATCACGTCTGTCTCCTTCCTCTTGATGACCCTGGCAGAGAAGGTGGCCGGCTCAGCAATGTTCACGGTCTGTGTGGCCTTCACCGGGAAGAGGTGGGCTGCAGAGGATGATGATGAGGAGCAGACTGGGCAACAGTCACCCCCCAGGGCACTCGCATCCGAGTGCAGCACCAGCACCCCCAGACCAGCACCCCCAAAACACAGCCCTGGTGCAGCCCAGTGCCCACCACACGTGTTTCTGCTGGGATGTCATGATGCGCCTCCCAGTTGCCCCATGAGACAGACACCAAGGAGTGGGATGGGGCATCCTGCTCTCTGGCCAGCCCAGCGTGGGAGGCTGGGGGCAGCAGCCTGGGGTGGCAACGGCTGGGACAAACTCACACGGTGCTCCCTGCTCACTGCCAGCCTGGGGAGGTGCGGAGCGGCTTCTGGCAGCGCCGGCACAGGCAGGCGTGGGGCGGCGAGGGGAAGCAGGTGTGTGGAGGGTGGCACGCCAGCCTGCCGGACCCGCAGCCCTGTCACAGCTGTTTTCCTGATCTCCCAGGTGTTGGTGCGCGCAGCAGCGATGAACTCTTGGAGTATTAACGTGAGTCAGCCAGACCCAGCTTGGAGCACAAACGGGGCTATAAATGCGATAAAGCCTGGCAAACCCAGCCCTGAGCGTGCCTGGACAGACACAAAAGCGGGCACAGGCGGGCGCTGGCTCTCGGATCCTGCCTGTGCATCGGCTTGGACACACTCAAAGCTCACCGGGTCGGAGCTAAGGCACATCCAGCCCTGTGTCCTGCCCCAGTGAGGCCGGGAGCCTGGAGGAAACGGCACATGCCACGGACGCCCGGGGAAGGGCACCGCAGGTCATGCGTACTAGTAATTCCCCAGAATTGCCTCCCTCCCTTCAGCGGTTGGCAGTTCAGCAGCTTCCCAGGTCAGGCACCAGCCCTTCAGTGGAGGCTTCTTTCTGCCACGGGCTTTGCAGTCCCCTGCAAAGGCCACACAGATGTGGCCCCCATCCGGTCTCATGCCATCTCACTCACCGGAGTGAGAGCCCAACACGTCCCTGGGGATCACGCACACAGTGCTTTGTGTTTCCCTACGCTGGATTTTGTCTGCTGCTCCACCACGTGTCGGCAGTGCCCACAGCCCCCCGCAGCTCAGCCCTCCCTGGGCAGCTCCAGGACAGCAGCTGGCACAGCTGCTTGTTCAGCTATTTGTAACCACAATGGGTGGCACCAGTCCCCGCAGAGACACCGTACCACGCTAGCGGGGACTTCTTTGCATGACAAGAACAACAATTTAATTCTTGCTCCCTTTCTTTTAGTCAGTTATTTACCCTTGCAGAGACCCCCCCCAACTACCCCCTGGGTGCAAAGATGCTCCCAAAGAGCCTTTGAAAGGGAATTTTCTTAATCACTATCAGCCAGGTTGCCCACAGCATCCTCACCACTGCCACCCCAAAGACCTTCCCACTGCAAACTCACACTGCCTCTTCCTCAGGTACCGCATAACCACAAATTCTGCTCTTTATTATGGTTTCCACTAACTTCCCCGGTTCCACTTTGGGTTTACAGGCCTGTAACTCCGGACCCAGAAAGCATTTAGGAAAGGCTGGTGTCCCACAAGCAGCCTTGCTGCCTGCCCTCCGCTCACATCCCACAGGCACCGGCATAGCCCTGCTCATGGCAAGCCCGGCCTGGCAATGCTGTGCTGCTCCATTCAGCTATTTATTGCCTGGCTCCTGCTACCAGCACTGGCATTTTAGACAGATCCCCCAGAAGTTTCCCTAGCTTCTCTATTGTGCACATGAATGCAAAAATAAAATAATTTTTGTTTTCTGCAATTATTTTTCTGGGCATCTTTCTGCTCTGGATATTGTAAAAAAGAGGTTATTTTCAGGTTTAAACTCTTCTGAAACTGCCCCTCAGGATCTCCTGGGTCTGCTTCACTTTGTTTTTACAGCAAAATTTCCAAAGTTTATCATCCTTCCTTTGTTCTTTGTGCATGACCTTTCAGGAGATGTTTTCCTCTAACAGCATTCCCCACCCGCTGCTTCATCGCCCTGGCCTGCTTTGGCGCACTCTGGGGTTTAACGACACCCACGACATGCACTGAGCCTCCCTGGTGCGTTGGGTACACAGCCCTCCCTTCCCCCGCACAGATGTCATTTTTTTTGGTTACTTTTTCCTTTGATTCGTCTTCTACAATGGAACTTTTTTACTTCTATAAAATCTTTATCTTTTTACTTCTCCTTCTCTAAATTAAACAGAGCAACAGCAGCTTGTTTGGCACTTCGAAAAAAGCCACTTTTTTGGCACCCAGACACCAACCAGCTCCTCCACAGTGGTATTTTGGCCTCGCTACGTCAACCCAGGAGTGGGGGGGCTGGCTGGGAGCCCTCCCCACCATGGAACACCCTATCACACTGATGGAGCCCCAGAGCTGTCATGTCCCTCTGTGAATCACATATGGGGACATCTGGGGGTACAGAGCCTCCGCTGTGCAACTTGTCCCCCACGCCCCTGCTGCTGGCTATGCACCCCACACTGTCTCTGGGTGCCTCTGCCTTCCTCTCTCATCTCCTCTGTGCTCCTCTGCTTGCCCAGACAGGCTGGCTGTTTCTGCTAGGACTGCTAGCATTTTTGGGTCAAGCCTCTGGCTGAGGATGCAGACTGGTCCCTGCTCCTTGGTGGATGCTCGGACCCCACCAGCAGCCTCTGTTCCTCAGCTTGGAGATACTAGGGCTGCTCAAAACAGCTTGCTAAAGCTGTGTTTTAACACAGACAGGGAAACTTGTATCCCCCTTGTCTCATTCTCAGCAAGAGGTTGACTGTTTTAACCAAAACTTTATAAAAAAAGAGCTAAAAAGCATCCTGAGGCAGGCAAACAACTATCACAGAAGATTTCAGTCCTACTAGTTTTGCAAAGTCCCAAGCACGGAGACAAGTGGAGGGAGTGTGGGCAGTGTGGGAGAGCACTGCCCTGGGTGGTATCCCCGCCTCTGGCCAGCCTGGGGAGGCCCTTTTGGCTCATATGGCCCAAAATGGGAGCAGGAGACAAGAGCCCAGTGCTTCCCTTGGCTGCAGCGTGCCCTGGCAGTGCCTCTCGGTGAGACCCCACCACTGGAGCAGTGACATGCTGCTGCGGAACAGTGCTTGCCAAGCACCCAGGGAAGCTGCTGGAGATGCACCTTGGTGCTGCCTCCTGCCCCCTGTACTCCCCAGGAGCCCGCGGGATGGGCACAAGGCTGGCACAGCTGCCATGGGCTGCCTCCCGCCCTGATTAATGATTTCCAGACCCCACCATCTCCTCCAAGGGCGCCCGACTTCCTCTTGGACCTTGCCCTGCTGCTGGGCACCATTCCTAACCCAGCGACTGCCTGCGCTGCTGCCTGTCACCGTCCACCTCCACGGCGCTTGGCCACACTCCTCCAGCTGAACATCCCTTCCCTCTCCACCCTGCCGGTGCCAGTGGACCCCAAACCTAGCCCATGCGTCACTGCCATCCCCCCACCACACTGGCTGGTGCTGGGATTGCAAAGCACAGGGCAGGTAGCTCCCACATGGACTCGACTGGCAGGTAAGGGGCTGCCCACCGCCCCCACAGCCGCTCACCGTTGTGGCTGTTGTGCACGTAGACCACCTGGGCTTGCTCGGTTGGAGTGCGCCCCAGGCAGTAGAGGATCCCCACCAGGTCGGCCATGGAGAAGCCCCTGGCCTGGACGTGGTTGCTGCGGTTGCGGTAGTTTTGGAAGCCTGTCTTGGGGTGCGTCATCACAATCTTGTTCTCGCGCTCGATCTGCAGGTAGCTCACGTCACGCTCCCCCATGATGCAGGAGAGGAAGAAGTCGGAGCGGGACAGGCTCTGCACATTGGCGATCAGGGTGATGTCCAGGATGGCCCCTGGGGTGGGGGAGCACAAGGGCATGTCACAGCTGGACAAGGGCACAGCCATTTGCCCCAGGGCCAGACCCCATCACCCAGATGTCACTCCCTTTCCAGGACGTTTTTGCCACCCCTAGCCCAGGGGGCACAAACAGGGCACAGTTGGGTCAGGCGCAGACCCGTCAGGATGACACAGAGGGCATTTCCACTCTCATTTTGGGGATCCTCACGGGCTCAGTCCCCCGACATGAGCCAAGCATGCAGTCAGATGGGGGTCCCGGGGCCCCTTTCCTCCCATGAGCTGCCTGCATCCCAGCCCGGTGTTGGGGAGAGGTGGGCAGAGGAGGGCACTGCCGGCCTCTGAGGTCTCCAAATGGCCGATCACAAAGGCATGTTTCCTCCCTCCAAAGCCTGCTCTGATGGCGCCACTGAGCTCCCACAGGCACCTCAGCCCTCCAAGACTCTCTGGGGTAGGGGCTGCTCCCCGGGGCAGAGGGAAAGGGCCCATTTACCTGCCAGCCATGGGAGGAGAAGCAGAAGATAAACCTGGAGTCCCATGTCCTTGGAGCGTGTCCCGAATCCAGCACAGGTCAGAAAATCCCTGGCATGTCCCAGCCGTGGGGGTTGGAGCCGGAGGATGCAACTGCCTAGGGGTTCCACGTGAGCAGTGGCTCAGGACCTCTGCTCCTGCTTCGCAGCCCCCATCTTGCCTTTGCCCCGCTGCTCGGTGTCGGGGGCAGCCCAGACCACCTCCTCTCGCGCATAGCCTGGGCACGGTGAGGAAGATGTCCCCGTCCCCACTTGCTTGGTGGTCACCTGGCTGCTCAGGAGCAGGGCTTGGTGGCGAAGAGGCCACTGAGGTCCCCTGCCCGGTGGCAGCTCTCCTGGGGAGTCAGGACAACTCCCGTCCAGGCTGGGGCCTCAGCGTTGCTCAGGGAGCCCTGAGCACGTGGCCCGAGCCCTGGAGGGGTGGGCACCTGCTCCCCTCCTCGCCCACTGTGCAGAGGGTCTCATACCCCAACCCGCCCAGGCGGCAGCATCTCCATCCCCTCAGCACAGCCGACGGCTGTGGGAAGGGCTCTCTGGAGCAGGGAAAGGAAAGGGGCCAAGGGGCCGTGGCTGGCGGCAGTGGCGGAGCCAAATCCTGTTTCCCATGCGGCGTTTCCTGCTCTCCACCCATTGTTCGGAGATGGCCCTGACTCCAGGAGCCGGCAGGATCTGCCCTGCATAGACGGTCCCCTGGAGAGCGGCACACAGGGAGGCTGAGGCTGTACACACCTCGTGACACCTCCTTCTGCCACCCGGGCACTGAGGCACAGCCCCACCTGGGCTCCGCAGTGTGCCAAGGCCCCGCTCAGGACTGCGGTGGCCTGTGGCGGGGCTGCTCTCTGGGTTGAAGGAGGCTGAGCGGGAGCACAGGCAGAGTGATGAAAAGCCAGCCAGCCCACATGGCAGGGCGGCCGCTGCCGGGGGAGAAAACTCTCCATGTTGCAGTAAACATGTCTGGGAGGAAGTGGAAAGCAGCAGAAAGCCTGGTTTTCCCCGAGCGCTTTCCCATGCACAGTGACAGCATGGGCGCTGGCACGGCACGGCACGGCACAGCACGGCATGGCACGGCACAGCCCCGCTGCCCCCCAGCCCCAGGGGGTCCCACACACAGCCCTCCCGTGAGGCTGCCCTGGCTTCTGGTGGGCTCTGGGCACTTTGCCTGGCAAACAAAAGGCAGTCCCCAGGAAATCACTGTCAGCTTCACCCACCAGACCTTGCACTGCTTCACAAACCGAGCTGTTCCCACGTGAAAGCTGGGGCTGCCGGGGCACGAGCCTCATGTTTTGGTGTGTCCCGAGCCCATGCTGTATCCGGTCAAAAATCTAAAGCACACATGGAGAGGAAGGGGAAATTCATTCATCACTTCCGACTATTTACAGAGTGCTCTGGGGCTGCGCGGTGCCTGCGGCGTGCCGAGGGAGGAATGGCAGTGGGCAGGGGCTCCCCTAGTGCAGCCACCTGGCCACCTCACGACAGGAGCGATGGAGAAGATCTGGAAAAGATGGGACACTGGATGCAGCTGTCCACATTTGCCTGGAAAACTAAGCCCGGTGTTTTGCCATGGTCTGTGCATAGGCAAGGGGCTCTGGTTTTGTGAGACCCCCAGGGCGCTTGAGGCACAACCATAATGTAAACGCTGAGTGTGTGGCCATCTCGCAGTGGGACATGTAGGGGCTGGGCAGCTGGGGCTGGTCCCTCCTGCCATCGGTGACCTCCCAGGGTCTCCTATGTCCCCATTTTCCTGGCCAACCTCAAGCTCATTTGGAAGAGTGTTGGGTCGGGGACTCATCTGCGCACTCGGTACAGCTGCAGGAAGGGAAGCAGGTACATGAACAGATAAATAAATGGCTTCTTCCCCTCAGTCGCTGGCTGTAGAGGTCAGTCTTTCCCAGAACCATAATCGCCATCGTGCAATTACACGTGCTGCACCTGCAGCAGCAACAAGAGAGCACACACATGCTGCGCTCCCCCGGCAGCATGTGCACACCTAGGAGTTCTGGTGCGCTCTGTGAAATGTCCTCTGACACGAGGAATCACTTTGAGGACAGCGTTATTTACGCAGACCAAACACGCTTTCTGGGAAAGCTTTGCAACCGCGGGCCCTGCAGTGTGCTCCTCCAGGGAGCACAGCATGGCTCGTCTTCCAGCCTGAGGGGAACCAGCACATTGTTTTGCTTTTTTGGGGAATGGGAGCCATCTGGGGTCAGCTCTCCACACCCGGTGATGCTCAGAAGATCTCAGAGATCCATCAAGGGATCTGATCCAAGCTGATTTGTCCACTTGCATTTTTTCTAGGAACATCTAGATACGAGTTGTCTATCTGTGCAGATCCCTTGGTTGGGAGGTAGGGTAGGAAACCTCTCCTGGGAGGTTTGGTGGGGAGACCCAACCAGGACCCTACAATTCCAGTTTAACCCTCTGTAGCCTCAGAGGAGGAACCAGGGATCTGGGTGCAGCTGAGCCCAGCCAAAGCAGCTCACCACACTTGCTCTCCTGTAACACGGAAAGCCCCAGCTGCCCAACCCACAGCCCGCTAAAAGCACCTGAATTTTTGCTGAATCCACAGACCTCAACTTTTTTGCTGAATCACGACAGACTAAAAAAAAAAGAGTGACAAAAATACCCCTTTTTGTTATCTTTTGCACATTCTAATGCACGGCACTGCATGCCAGAAACCATAACACACCGATACGCTTCCTGATAGGAAGCGCAAACGCCCTGCGAGTCCCTCGACGGGCTGGGCCACCTCAGCGACAATTTCTAGTCCTGCTTTTCTGGCTGTTTGTTTTGTTTTACGTGCATGGCGCGTCCAGGGGAGGCCCTGCCAGGCTGGGTTAAGGACTGCTGCCGTGAGATGCAAGAGCGGCCCGGGAGCGGGGTGGCCAAGCACCCCCAGCCTTCCCGGCCGCACGGGCAGCAGGCGGCTGCTGGGCTGCGCGTGTGCTTGCCGCACACTCACAGGATCAAGGATGCGCTGCTGGGAAACCCTTTCCCCAAGGAAAGGGTGGGACGTGCAGCCGTGGAGGAGCCCCTTGGCAGCCAGGGGAAGCGGGACCGCCCTGTCCCAGACGTCCCCGGCGTGGAAACTGTAGAACCACGGTGCTCTTGTTGGCAGGCAGCTTCCTGCTGCTGAGCAGGAGTGGGAACATGGAACGGGGAGTGGGGAGCAGGGAGCAAGGAAGAGAACTGGGGGCTCTCTCCTGATGCAGAGGCAAAGCTGGGCACGGGTGCTGCCAGCACCTCCTCTGCCCGGGCTGGCAGACCCACTCGTCCGCCCCAGCACCCCTGGACATGGGAGCCCGTCCCACCCACATTGTGCCAGCAAACACCCACAACATGCTGCTTTTACATATTTTCCAGATTTCCCGTGACTCCACAGCAGAGTTGGCAGGGAGCACTGTGGATGAGCAATGGATCTGCGCGGCGGGTGCCAGAGGCGGTGTGGCACTCCTGTCCTCTGGCACCTTCACCGGAGACCTTGGGTGCTGCTCAGGGAAATCACATTATTAGCCACTCCCCAACACTGGAAAGCCAACGCTGCTGGGCCACTGCCGGGCACAGGGACCTGTCTGTTGGCTACACATTTTAAACACTTTCCCCATTGAATCCCAAAGAGACTTTCATTTTCCTGTAGGAAATTTCCCTGCTGCCTCAGCCCCAGCTTCTTCAGCCGAAGCCTGCTGCGTGCCCCCACCTTGGGTGCGCGGAGCCGGGGCACCGCACCGGGGCTGGCCTTCGGCTGCCCTCCTCCAGCACAGCCCCCAGCACCTTCCGCTGCTCCACTCCCACTGAGGCAGCCCCCAAGGTACTCCATGGTCCACCGGGCAGATGCTGGGGGCGCCACGGCCACCCGTCACAGGAGGCAGCAGGTGGGAGGTGGCGGGGCGCGGCTGTTAATGTGTAACCGGCGCCGCCACCTTTCACCTGCCCACAGCCGCAAGGAGGGCGCGGGGCAGCTGCGGCAGCCAGGCGGCTCCTGGGTGGGTGCCGGGGTCTGTGGGGCTGGGCGCCGGGGCGCGGGGGCTCAGCAGAGGCCCCTGGCCGTGCAGCCGTGGCCACACCTCAGCCGGCACAGCCGGCTCCACCGGCTTCCCAGCTTTCTCTGAGCCTGGCTTTCCTGCCCGGCAGCTTCCTGGAGCTAAATGGCTCCTGCCCGCCTGCTCGGGGTCTGCAGCCTCCTCTGCACCTGGGGAGTGGTGACAGGACAGCCGTGCAGCCTCGACCACCAGGTAGGGAGGCTGAGGGGGCTCTGGTGTGGGCAGCAGCTGGGGTGGCGGGCAGGGGCAACCCACTGCTGGTCCTGCCAGCGCGGCTGGGGTGGTGGCAGGCCCTGGCAAGCAGCTCCCACTCCGCATGGCTTGGCACACGAGGAGCAATGAAAACCTACGGGAGCAAGTGGAGGTAACAGGGAGATGAGCTGTGCCAGTGGCCACCAGCCACAGGGGTGGTTCACCCACACCTGGAGCCTGGCTGTCCTGCTCCCATTCCCGCAGCACCCCTGCTCCCATCCCTGCAGCACCCCTGCTCCCAGCTCCGCAGCACCCCTGCTCCCAGCCTTGCGCTGAACGTGTCATGTTGTCCAGCCTGATCACTGTAGCATGGCAGGGCTGGCAAAGGCGTCTCTGAGTGGTGGCATTTCTCACTCGGGGATCTCTTGGCTGCTGCCATAATACAGCTGCCCATAAGGGGTGTGTGGCGAGCAGCAACAAGGCAAATTCCCGAGAGACTCCCAGCCCCTCATTCCCTTTTCCAGTCCACGGTGGTGCAGCGAGCGAAGCCAGGATCAAGGCAACCATGGGGTCAGGGTCCCTGAGCACCTGGCAAGGAGCAGGAAATGTAACTAACTAACCCGTCCTGCCAGGACAAGCGCTGCAGCCAGCAGCTCAGCTGCACCAGTCGGGAGCTGGGAGGAGGCAGGAAAAGTGGCTGTTGCAGGTGGATGGCACAGGGCAGCGCTGCCCACTGAGCTCTCAGATAGTCCCTCAAAAGGTTTGCACTGTTTTTGCCAGCCTCCCTGAGCCCAGCCCTGTTTGAGCTTGAGACAGGACCTGTGCGGTGCCCCCGTGGCTCAGCCCTGTTATAACCCAGACCTCAGCAGCCCAGGTTTGTGAGTGCACATCTGTTCCTCTAGCGAGCAGGGACAGCGGGGCCTGATAGGAGATTTAGGTGAAGAGGAGGATGAAAGTGAAGATTTTAGGTGAAGGATTTTAGATGAAGAGGTGATCACGTGAGAGGCAAAGAAACAGAAAGGCCAGCTAGCTGGAAAGCAGCCAGACCTAGAAGGCCAGGACTATGGACCACAGCAAACTTCTGGCAGAGCATCTCTGCCTGTGGGGCCCAGACACGGCATCGAGCAGGAGCTCGTGCCTGTCCCACCAAACTTGAGTTACTGACCTGCTCTCTGGCAGCTTCAGTTTGGGCAGGTGGCCTTCTCCGACATAAAGCCCAGGCAGGAGTAACACATGCTGGGGACTGCTCCCCAAAACCAGCTTGAATTGGCCACTCCGTTTTCCATGGGAAAAAATTCCTGTGGCTTGATCGATCTGCCCAGCCTGCACTGCTGTCCTTCTGGAACAGCGAATGCTCCCTGGTCCATGTCGGTTACTGGTGTGGCCACAGCCAGCCTGCACGAAGCCACTGCCACTCGCAGTGTATCCTCAGAAACACAGGAGGGCTGGAGGCATGGGTGCAACATCCTGCATAGACCCCGAGGAGCAGCTCTTGATGCGGGTGCCTGGTGCAGGTGCCCACCACCCTGCAGCTGGGCTGGCTGCCGCTGCCTGCCTGCCCTCGCAGCAGGCAGGGGTCTCACCCACTTCCCTGCCCCAGCTGGGAGGATGCCCTGTGTCACGCAAGAGCTCCCGGGGGGCTGGAGGTGGGGATCTGGGAGAGGAAGAGGAAGGCCCTCTGCAAGCTGACCCTGTATGACAACTGCCCTATAAGGGAGGACAGGAAGGTGACAACCTGCTCCCTTTGCACCCACCCTGTCTGTTTGAGTTTCCCCCCAGCTCTCCGTGCTCCTCCTTTACTTCTTCAGACGGCTGCTCTCAGTCCTGGCTGTCCTGCTCCTCTTTCCCCTTTCATCCGGGCCCACACCAAACTGACAGCTCATGTGTTTTTTACACCTGTTTGTGTTTTTGCTTTTTTTAAACTCTGCAAGGGTAATTAATTAAGACATTTGAACTTCTGGGGAGTCTCAGTGTAGAGTTCCTCCCCAGCACAGAGAGCCCATCTCAGACAGCAACTCTCTTCCCAGGGATGGGCCGACTGCAACGGGAAGAGTCTCCTGCATGCTCCAAGTTCCCTTCCAAGCAACATCACTGGTTTGGACCTCTCCTTCAACTCCTTGGTCATGCCCAGTCATGGGACTCTCTTGATGCGTTTCCCCTCCCTGCGCTCCCTCAACCTCTCTAGCAATGCCCTGCTGACACTGAGCCCAGCCATCTTCTCTAACCTCGGGGCACTGCACCTGCTGGACCTGAGCAGCTGCAGCATCGCCTTCCTCCACACGGACGCTTTCAAGGGCTTGGGAAACTTGCACACGCTGCTGCTGAGAAACAACAGCCTGCAAGAGCTTGAGGTCCCTTTCTTCCTGCCGCTGAAGGCTCTTTTCCACCTGGACCTGCAGCATAATGCGCTGGTCTCTGTTGACGCTTTGAGCCTGCAGCTGATGGAGGCAGTCCCGCAGGTCCGGCTGGAAGGGAACCCTTGGGTCTGTGACTGCACTGCGCACCCTCTGCAGCAGTGGCTACAGCGCCGGCAAGGTGAGCGGATGGGGCGAGTGGCGGAAGAGGTGTTGGACAGGAGGAACCCTGCGTGCAGGGGTCCCACTCGATCCTTTTGCTTTAGCCCCTGGACAGTCTCTGAGGTGGCTCTCCAGGGACCTCTCCCACCCTGTTGAGGGGCACAGAACTGAAACGTGTCAGTTCTTTGCTTGCAGTTACACACAACGCCAAAGATTCCTAGGAATAAGACAGGATAATTTAGCCACTTTGCTGGGAAAGAGGCTGCACGTACAGTTCATCGCTTAAATCTACCTTCGTGTATCTACATGGGGTGACCACATTTTCAAGAGCTGCTGAGCACTTGGCAGCTCCTCCTGTGGAGCCAGATCAGGCTCCAATTCTCTGAGCTCGGCTCCCAGGTAAGAGCAGCCCTGCGATGGTGGAGTTTCTATCACTATCCATGAATTTGGTATTATCTGGTTAAAAGGAGCCCGCTAATCACGGTCACATACTTGCACAGTTCCTTGGTCAGGGAATTTTTGTCTTTGGTTGTCCCTTACAACCTGCTGTGAGGCTGGAGGACAGAGCCAGGAGCCTCTTGAGATGCATCCCATCAAGCCGAGAGCAAGAGGAGATTGTCTTCTCGAAACTGGGGAGAGGATGGGTGAAGACCCCCTGTCCCACCTTAGCCCGTGTGTCTCCCAGCTCTGCAGGTGACCTGTGCGACGCCCCCGGGGCTGCAGGGCCGGGAGGTCGCAGCTCTGGATTCCCAGGACCTGGGCTGCCGGATGAAGCAGCGGTTTCCTCGAGGACTCAGCACGGCCCAGCAGATCACAGTGACCCACAGCAATGGTAAGTCGTGCAGCTATGGAGGTGTCCCTAAGGAAGGTGGCCTCCAGCGGTGGCTTGGTGGGGAGGGTGGCCACCACCTGGAGGTGTTTGCTGGCTTTGCAACAGAAAAGTTAGCAGATGCCACAGGGCCACATGCAGCGCAGACCACATGGTAGTGGGCACCAATATCAGACAGCCATTCAGCAGTTTTCCTCGCAGTGTTCGTGCACCCTCGGTAGCTAGCCCTTGGTGAAGAGCATTTCTATTGCTCCTAACATAAGCCATCCAGTGCTGGCTGCACACCGCAGGCATTCACGGGGCTGGCTGCTGAGGAGCACCGGGTATGCCACAGACTGACCTGCCATGCCCTGACGTGCCTTTCCTGTGCCGCAGCCACCACACTGCCCGCCAGGAAGGGGGGAAGGAGCTGGCCGTACCTGGTGGGCTTCCTGGTGGCAGCAATTGGCATCTCCATCCTGATCACACTGGCTGCCAAGTGCAAGCTCTTCCGCAAGAACCTTGCCAGCTACCGCCACCGGCCACTGCCTGAAACCAGCTCCATTGGAGGCGGCCCCATGGAGGACGGCACCGGCTGGGACAGGGGCTCCTCAGACTGGGGGGCCAGCGAGAGGCACCCTGTGCCCGGTGCCGCTGACCTGCAAGCTGAGGATGACGACGGCTTCATTGAGGACAACTACATCCAGCCAAGCGAGCAGCTGCCAGAGGAAGAGGAGCAGGAGTCACACCTCTCCATCTGAGCCTGCAGCCCAGCTACCACTGCTGTGGCTCCTCGCCGTCTCCCCCACCTCCATCCCCTTCTTGCCTCATCCCACCTGCCCTTGGCTTTTGGCACCACGTGGCTGGGGGCAGGAGGAAAGGAGTGGAGAGGAGGTGGAGAAGGGGTGGGCTGGAAACTGGGAGGGAGGCTGAAGGCAGCCGGTCCCACTGTGCCCCAGCGTGATGCCAGCGGGGCTGCACCGGCACGAGGACACCAGACCTGCTGCTGCTCTCCTGGCCCTGCTTGGATGCTGAGGGTGAAGGAAATGGCGCTGATCACATCTGGGCAACCTGATGAGGTGGAAAGAGGAGCCTGCCCTGGCCCAGTCTTGGGCACCAGCCCCACTGCCCTACGGTGACGGACACAGCCCTGCTTGTCCTGCAATGCGTTGTCACTCCAGGGTGTGATTAAAGCGTGATTTAACCCTGCCTCTGCCTGCCGTGGTTTGTTGGCGCTCTTGCAGCAGTCGTGCTGGCAGGAGACCCCCAGCTGGGGTGTGGCTTGTTTTGCAGGCGCTTTCGAGGACCATCAATGCGTTCCTCATTAACTGTCGGGGGCAGAGAAGAGGTCTGTGGCACAACGAGTGCCCTTGTGCAAACAAACCTGTTACCTGATCTGGCGCTGGCAGCCCTGGTGTGTTGTCCAGGGTTTCTGCGCAGGTCTCTCCAGCATTGCTTCCCGCCACATCCCTTCTCTCTTTTCTCTCTTCCCTCTCCAGCAAGACCCGCTGGAAAGGCACTTACTTACCTTGCCCATGTCAGCTCTGCAGAGCCGAGCAAACTTGTGGGTGGCACCGGTTGTGGCATCAGGCAGGCACGTGCACCGGAGTGAGACAGCCCTGTCCCCCGGCACCCATTACAGAGTCACGTCTGTATCTAACCGTGCAGTTGTACCAACACGATAATTTTTGCATTCCTGTCATCTTTGTGGTATGATAAACAGCACATGAGACACAGGTCACTGCAAGTTGTTTCTGCTGTAGCAGGTTGTGCCCGTGTGGGTCATGCTGGAGTTAAAGGCAGGGAGCAGCAGCGGCATTCACCTTTAGTAAGTGATTCACAAGGCTTGTACCATCTGGTTGGGAAGATTTCCGAGGGCACAGCTCAGTTGTTACTGTCCCTGATAGCCTGGAAATCTCTCCATCATGCTCTGGAGCATGAAGTGCTGTCACAGGGATGACGTTTCTTGCAGCCCTGCCTCATGGCTAATTCCCCCATCTCCTTCAAGCCTCCATCTCACTGTAAACCGCCTTGCTATTTCTCTACTCGTTAAGATATTTCTAGAGCACGGTGTATACAAAAGTAAATAATACACACCAGAGAATGTAAACCGAAGGGGACAACTGGCTCAGGCAGTGGATGGGTGATACAGGCCAGTGACTTGAAGCACTTTCCAGAGAGGGAATGTGCTGTTTGAAACCAGGAGGAGGAGGAGGAGGAGGAGGAGGAAAACTTGCTGGTTAGTTTCAGCAGTCAGTCAGTTTTCTCTGCTAAATGCGGTATTTCTAAACTGAGCTTGTCCTGGCTTTAGTTTTGCAGTCACTGCCTCTCCTTACGGGCTCGCCTTAAACAGCCCTTTACTACCTGTGAAAATAAAATACAATATATACTGTTAATTTTTTTAAATTTCTAACGTCTTTCAGGTAAGATAGGAGACTTAAATCTGAGGATTGAGAAGATACATTTCAGTTATCTGTTGGGGGTTATTTGTTGATAAGCTTTTTACCACGTGAACTCATGCTAGACACAGTGTCTTATTTTAGGTCTCAGTGATGTCTTGAAAAACTGCTTCCCGGGCTTATTTATCCAGGATCTTTCTCAGTCTCATCCCTCAGTACCTAGTGGTGGGTTGCTTGTCTACTTTGACCTTGCTGGGATGCCCACCCATTTATTCTTTAATGGAGCAGAGGTGGCTGGTTTTTGGGTGTACAGGGGCCCCTGTCCCGTGGCAGCCCCTCTGCCCCCTCTCCAGGCAGCTCACATGGGGAGAAATGCATCCGGCATGCAGAGCTGGGAATACAGGGGGATCAGAGCAGAAAAGGAGGAGCCTTCTGAAGGTGGATCCCCCAGGAAGCTGCGGAAGGAGCCTGGTGGAGGCTGGCGGACGGAGCAGTAGCAGGTATGCAGGCAGACTGGTTCCAGGCTCACTGGAGGCAGTAACTGCCGCCGCGAGGCTTGGCCCTACCACAGGGTGAAACAGCTTCTCTGTAAACAAACCAGCTGGCACCGATGTATTCAGGAGGTTTCGCATGTGAAGCTCTGCTCAGGGGCACGTCAGGGTTCACAGGGCGGTAAGGTAAGGGGGACCAGTTATGTCTAGGTCCTAAAGCAGAGGGAGGTGCAGGCGCATCTGGAGGTGGGAGTCGTGTATCAGAAATAAGTACATGCATTTGGGGGGCCATGGTGGTGTCACCATGCTAGCTGATGAGCCGAAACCATGGCTGCAGGAGGGACCCTGGAATGCCGTCGTTTCTGCCCTGAGCTGAGCCCAAGCAGAGCCCAGCTCTGCCCAGCCCTGCCACCTCCTGCTCTGCAGAGAGGCCTCGAGCATCAGCCTTCAACACGGTTGACTTCTGCAACACTTTATTATGTATTTCCACACACAACACAGGAACCGAGAAAGGAAGAAACCAGCACCGCTGCTGCAGAGGGGAGTCAGTGACGGGGCAGTGCCGCCATCCTTGGGGACAGCCTGTTCGCAGCTGTTTTTTCCTCAGGTTGCTGACATGACCCCTGAGCATCCTTTTCTGGCACAATTCACAGGCACGTGGGGCACAGTTTGAAGGGGCTACGGAGTGGAGGTTTCACATTGCTACGCTGGCAGTGCGGAGCTGCGAGCTGGGCACAGTCATGCGTCTTCACAGAAATGCCCAGATGTGCAAAACAGCTGGTGTCCAGCCAGCTGCGGCCTGTCCACATGTGCAGATCGGGGAAGCTGGGAATAACCTCAGCAGGCAGAGGAGGTGCACTTCGGCATCGCTGCTCATGCATGGACACAGACTTGCACAGCAGCAGCAGCAGCAGTGGTGATGGTGCAAAACTGTCCAGCTCTGGCCTGTCCCTCCCTGTGTGTGCACAGGGGTCTCTGCTGGACCTGGGGTCAAACAGCCCGGAGGGGAAGGACGGCTCTTTGCTTTGCAGAGGATTTAGCACAAAAGGACCTGAGCTTAGTATCACCCTCTGAACTCTTGGGCAGATTAAGGGAAACGATGCAGAGAGAGGAAGAAACAGCAGTTTAATGAAATGTACAGATGATGTGAAAGTGGCAGAGGAAAGTGTAGAAATAACAGAAATCCAGGAAAGAAAAGCCAAAATGATGTTCCTGTACTTTGGGAAAATAATCCAAGGCTTCAGGGGAAGGAAAGGCAGCAGGAGCAGGGCAAGAATGGATGAATACCCTTGTGCCATCTGGGTGCATTGGGGCAATGTGGTCTGGAGCTGCAAAGGGATGAATTCCTCATTGTCCAGCATATACCTTGTGGGGTTCACTGGTGCTGAACTCTGACAGTGCATCAAGGTGTGACACGGACAGTGAGTCGTGCTGTTACTGAGGGAATGAGCTATTGTCCTCTTCCAAATAAATTTGCTACCAGGCACCAAAGAATAATAGCTCAGCTTTGTTCCATTACAGAGGGAACTCAGCAAATAATGAGCAAAAATAACAGCTGGGGCAGAGCAGCTCAGGGGAGGGGGAGATGGGAGCAGGTAGGACGATAAAGAAGAAGAGAAGGTTGTGCAGGATCTGCTTCACTAGGAGGTTAGGATCTGTGTCTGTGGAAAGGTCAGGGAAATGGTTCATGGGTCTATGGAGGAAATGAGAATTTTGACAGGTAAATTATCCTAAAGTCACAGGAAAAGCTCCTGGGAGGGAGTTGTTAGTCTGCCTCTGGGAAAGGCACCTCGGTGATAGACACCTTGTAGAGATAAAACACCAAAAAAGCTCCAGGTAAGGCCCTAGTGGCGGCAGAAGAACTTTTCTGCCCCGCAGCAGCTGCAGCACTTGGGGAGACAGAAAGAGCATGGGAAAGCAGTTGTGCTGGGCAGGATCTCAGCTGGGACTGGGATGAGCCGCAGCGCTCCCAGGCTGCAGGGCTGCTCAGCTTGGGACACCGCTGTCAGGGGGTGACACTGCTCCCTCCTCACAGCCCCGTGCAGGGCAGCAGCCGCAGCCCTGCAATTTGGGCACCCCATCACCATCCGGCCTGCTGTTTGTGGCTGTATTGGCTGGAACTCCCTGCTGGGATAAGAGAGCCCCAACACAGTCCAGCACCGATAACCTGTCAGGGTTATCCATCACCCTTTGATCAGCCCTTTGATAAACCACAGCAGACAGTGGGCTGCAGAAGGGTAATATTGGAACAGATCCTGGCATTGCTAATACAACCGGCATTTCACATGAGGTCCAGCCACACCAGGGGCTCTGGCACACGGAATCCCACGCAAACCCCATGCTCCCTCTCACAGACACATAGGTGCTTTCTCGGGAGCAGCCCTTGCAGCCGTACCTCCCCCTGCGTTCCCCTCAGGAATATTTCCTGCTGTTCATCAGCTGCTAGAGGCTCTGTTTTGCTCAGGGGTCCTGCAGCTGGGGAGGGAGGGAGGGAGGGAGGGAGGGAGGGAGGGGACGCAGGGCACAGGGCATCACAGCATGCTCAGCGTGTGCCCACCTTCCCAGGCTCAGGGGCCTGAAGCGTCCATCCCAGCTGAGACACGGGTCTGAGCTGGTGGCTCTGCAGCCGCTCCTGCCAGAAGAGTGCACAACAGCCCTGGGAGCTGCGGGAACCAAGCAAGTACCGGGGTCCCCAGAGGTCCAGGACAGGCTCACCTTAACACTGTGACAGCGCACACAGCCGGGCAGGCAGCAGCTGTCGCAGGAGGCTTTGCGGACGTCAAACTCCAACTGGGCCAGTGCTACACTCCTGATGCGCCCGGTCGCAGTGCCCATCCAGGCATCCCAAGTCTCTGCCATGCTGTTGGCCTGGGGTGAAGCAAGCGCCAGTCATCTCCGAAAGGAGCATGAGGCACACCGCAACACTCACCCTTCCTTGAGGAAAGGCCAGCATGAGTCCTGCTGACGGTTGTGTCCGGTGAGGCTCATGCAGGGATGTCCTGGGTCAGATGAGGTTGGCCATGCTGGAGGTGGGAGGAAGCCGCCTGTTTGCAGCGAGGCGGCCAGAGATGGTGAAGATGCGGATCTCGCCAGTCTCCAGGCTCCGAGGAGCAGCCTGGCGACAGGAGGTGCAGAGCAGGTAGAGCAGCAGGCAGAGGAGGATGGCACTTCCAGCAGTCAGGAGGACCACCCCGCTGGTGAACATGCTGGCCAGCGGCCGGGCAGGGCTGAGCTGCATAGTCGTGGTGGAGAGGATGGTGAGCACCACCCCGCAGATCACCAGCACCAGGGCGCTGAGCAGCAGCACCAGGCAGTCCGAGAAGCCCCCACTCTTCAGGAGCTCAATCTGATCCCGGCTGCGGATGCAGTTCATGTCCTGGATTGCAGAGCTCAGCAGCTGCTTCAGCAGCACGAGCAGGGCCAGGAGGCAGAGCGTGGTGCCCACGGCCAGCCGCCACTCCCCAGATCGGCTACTTGTGCTATACAGCAGGATGATGCCCCCGATCCCGCAGGCCAGGATCAGCACCACAGCCATTCCGTAGCAC
Organism: Tauraco erythrolophus; assembly: GCF_009769465.1. Lineage (NCBI taxonomy): Eukaryota > Metazoa > Chordata > Aves > Musophagiformes > Musophagidae > Tauraco > Tauraco erythrolophus. Next base: position 23,174,834 of record NC_141474.1, on the reverse strand, counting down.
AGGATGGACTTCTTAGGGTCCTGGAACCACCAGAGCTCCACGTGCTCTTCCAAGATGTTCCTCTGGATGTGGTCCGCGTCCGCAGGGGTGCGAGGGCTGCTCAGCTCTGCCAGCTCTGGCATGGTGGGTGGCTGGGTGGTGAGGGCACAGTGGGGTGGTTGCACAGATGGATCTACACCCTTACAAGGAAGTGGAGGGTCAAGGCAGCAGTGGTTGCGAAGACAGCTGCATTTCTCAAGCGGGGATGCCTCTGTCTCATTCTTTGGAGCCTGGTGGAGCTCCCTTCTGCAGCAGTGCCACCTGGAGAGCTATGGTCCATGTGCTAGGGCCGAGCTCACCTGCCAGGCAGGGCTGCAGAACATGGTAGAGCATCCCCAGAGCAGCACCATAAGGGAACAACCAGGGCTGCGTCCTTCCTTTCCTGTGTCTTTCATCTGAAAGAGGCAAGAAGAGAAGACACCATTAGACAGAGACCCTGCTCCCCTGTACCAAACAACCCCCTGCCAAACCTTGGGCCTTGGTTGCTCCAGGCTGGCCTGCAGACCTTCCCCTGTATCCCTCACAAAAGCCCCATGCACCGGAGCACAGATCAGCCACGTCTTCCCGGGATACCTCCACGCTCTGTGGGAGGGACCTCAGCCTCCTGCCTCCCCAGCCCCGTGTGCTTGCTCAGAGGCTACTGGCACGTCGCTGCGCACAGGACTCTGCCTGCAGCTGGTGCTGGCAGCAGGGCAGGGACTGAGCAGGGGCAGGTCCCTCCAGGGATAAAGCCCCATTCACAGCTCCAGCTTCACATGCTGCCTCATCAGCATCAGCCTCTTGTCACCAACTGGCTCTGCTGCCCAGAAGGACAGGGGGAGGTTGGGGTCCGGGCCGGGGCTTAACCCTTCCACTCCAGTTGCTGGAAGAGTGAGAGCTGCACTTGCTGCATGTCCTCAGCCCTGTCCCTGCTCCTGCACCATCAGCAGTCCCCCTCCCAAGTTCCCTACAGAAATGTGATGGTTACATCTCCGGTGGTCTCAGCACTTCCCTGGAAAGAGCCCTCCAAAGAGCAGGGACCTTGTGCCCCGTAATTTTGCTTTCCTCTCTCCTCCTCCTGGTCCCTGAAGCACTGCAACAGTGGAGGGGAGCCGGGGAAGGGCACCGGGGGCTGCAGGGTGGAGGCAGCTCTGCAGTGCTGGGCTCAGCTGGGCTCCCCTCGACACAGCACCTTGTCTCAACCTGCAGCTCGGCTTCCAGGGCTCATCACCTCTCCAGTGTCCTGGCCCCTCTTAACACTTCTCTGGGTATGGTTTTACACCAAGAATGGAAACCACTTGCATTTCTCTCACACAATGTCCTGTCCCAGCATGTGAGGACTTCGGCTGAACCCACAGCACCAGAGAGACTCTCCAGCATAGCTGGTACTCAAAGCAAGGAGAGGTGCTGGGGACGATGGCTGGGAGCATCTCAGGTATGGCTGAGCCCTTGAGAGATGGGACAGACCCTATAGACCCCTGAGCTGCCTTCCCAGTCACCTCCCACACAGGATGATGCACCCACGGCCATCACAGGCACACGCACACAAACTACTCGGAGTCCCACAGGAGCTCGTGACAGGGACAGGAACTGATGCAGATGCCCTGTGTCAGATCTGTGTCACTTCTCCTGGGTGGAGGAACAGCCCCACAGCACCCTGCCTGCTAGAAACGGCTCTCCAGGAGCCCATCAGCCCACAACAAACACACTCTATTTGTCTTCGTGCCCCGCTCTGCTCAGTGTTGGGTCTCCGGGCTCGTTATGGACGGGTGGGAACAATTTGTGACCTCCACGCATGGCAGCTCTGCACAACCCAGAGATCTTTCCTCCCACAGTTCTCCCTGTCCTCAGCCAGTCTCCACAGACCGCATACCCTTATGGCACTGCCTTTGCTACCCACAAATAGCTCAAAGTCCCCCTCCACCAGGGATGGGCCAACGCGGGGGGGGGGAAGAGGGAGGACAATAGCATGGGGGTGCCTGAACCAGACACCGCCTGACAGTGTCAGGCCAGGCTCCTCCTGAGTCACTCCCCGGCTGTGATGGAGCATGAGGTCACTTTGGACGTGGCTCAGGGCACACTGCCAGCTGGCAGCACGTGGCCAGGAAGTCTTTAACCACCATGGGTTCGCAGGCTGGGACCCATCGCGCCGTGCGAGCGGTGCCCTGTGCTATTCCCCTGCATGGCTGCTGGTGCTCCAATTGCCTGAGCAGGGAGTGGGCTGGGACACGGAAATCCACACTCCAGAGGATACCCTCGCCTAGAGGCCCATGGGAGATCTGCAACTCCTGGCGAGAGCCAGAGTGATCAGAAAGCATCAATTGCAGAGAAAAAAAAAGCAGTGGTTGAGCATGCTGATTTGTGCCTGCTGAGACCCTCTTTGACTTTGCAGGAGACAGCAGATACCTTCCACTGTGTGCATGTGCCGAGGACACAGGTCCCTGAGAAGGTCAGGATGTCACAGGGCACTTTCGAAGTAGAGGGTGAGAAGACATTGAGCCTGGAGACATTTACCCAGCCCATGCAAACCAGTTCAGTGTTAAGCACTACTTCCTTCTGCCTTTCCTTCTTCAAGCACAGAGGTGCCTTATCTCCTTACCAGTGAACGGGTGAGTCTAGTAGATAGCAGGTTTGTAGATTAGATCAAGATTTTGGACTAAGAAAACACAAAGCTTGAAGAAGTGCAAAGTCTGCGGCCTTCTGCTGCATGACCGAAGTTGCGCACACAAGTTGTGAGTCAAACTGAGTGAAAAAAACACAACAGCACAAACCACAATGAGGGAAAACACGACCAAAAAATCAAGCTACTGCACTGCATTCTCATGTTACTTTTTAAAATTTAACCATTTTAATCTTTTTTTTTGCTCAGAAGAAGGTCAGGAAGCAAGATAAAATATGTGCCTGCAGAAAAAAATAAGGTGTGACCTCTACGGGCACGTTTTTCCTAGTGTTACATTAACATCTATTAAACAGACTATTTGGAGAGGCAAAGACTTCCACCGAAATGTGCCTCCATGATTTCTTGTGTCTGTCTGAAAATGTTCTGGGAATATCATCTTTTGCTCTATAAGTATCCACACTTGCTTGGGCTTTGCTAGACTGTGAGGGTTTGTGTCACTAGTGACAGTACTTTTATTTTTAGAATCACAGAATAATTCAGGTGGGATAGGACCTTGCAGAATCACGTGGTCCAACCACCTGCTTAAAGCAGAGTTAACCTCAAAGCCAGACTGAATAGCTCAGGGCCTCATCCATTCGGATGCTGGATACTGCCAAGGATGGAGGATCCACAGCCCCTCTGGGATCATTCCATTGTTTAACCATCCTCACCATGAACACATTTTTCATTAAATCTAACCACAGTTTCAGATTCTTCAGCATGGGTGCATTGCCTCCTGTCCTTCCTTTGCGTACCTCTAGAGAAAAATCTGTCTTTATATTTCAAACTTGTCACCCACCACTCAAAAATTCTGTACTATTCACCACAGAAGGGATGAAACAAGATCTCATAGCAGCTTTGCTCATCTGGTTTCTTAGCATTATGCAGCACACCAGTTTGCCCAGATCAGATGGAGAGAAAGAAAGGGATGTGGATCCTTGCTCTGCCATGAGGGAGGAGGACAACCTTGCCACAGCAGTTGCCCCTTCCACAGCTCTTCTTTGGGCTACCTGGTCTCTCTGGTCTGGGAGACACCATAACACAGACCCTTTAGGGAGCTTAAGCCAGTTAGCCCATCCAGTTTGATAATATTATCCCAAGTCATTAATCTCTACCATTCCCTTTATACTGAACCCAGTACCCTCAGCGCTCCCCTCTTTGCGTGTGAGAAAAACAAGGAGGCGAAGACCAGCTCAGCCACACAATGCTTTCTGACGGAAGGCCACATCTCAGGAAAAAATTGACATGCTGTCCTACCCCGCTGCTGGCTGGCAGCTGGGGAGGAAGAACAGGAAAGCACTGGGAATGCAGGAAAACAGAAGTGTTAGTGTCTTCCTTTTCTGGTTTTTCTCTATTCTGACAACATTTAGCTGAGCATCGAGGGTCATCCTGGCTGCAGGTGTGAGAGATGCACGCCTGCCGGCCGCCTGGGAACCGTGTATGTATGTATTTATTTACTTATACACTTTTTAGGACTGACTGTCTGATATCTGACAGATGGGTCATAGACTTTATGTTAATTAACACTTTCATTTCAGAGCCACATACAGCTCAGCTCTTGAAATATTCCCCACTTCCCTCCTCTCTCCCAACCCAGGGTACACCACGAGACGTTGCTTACCCACAGCGATCGGGAGGGGAAGCCTGGGGGTGGGACAGGCTCCTGCAGTGCTTCCAGCCTTCAGAAGGGTTTTATGCAGCTACGTGGGCTATGTGAGCATCGTGGAAGCCAGGGAAGTCTGGCAAGATTTGCTGTAAAATAAACAACAATACATAAAACGATTTGCATGAGCAATCTAGATGAAAGCCAACAGAGCCTCACAATCTCAAACAGATATAAGCCATCTCCTACCCCTGCTTTTCCAGTCTATCACAGCTTACTTGCTTCTTGGCCAGGTTTGGCCATAGCCTGTTTGGGATTGACTTGCCACCACTCTGTGCTTTGCGTTACCCCTTATCCAGCCCCACAGAAACCTCTAGCCCAGAATAGGAATAAATATTTTCCCATCCTTGCATGCAATTTTTCCAACATTCTTAGTAGGCTGAAAGAGAAGGAAGCTCATACATTTTGGTTTGTGCCTGAATTACTGCCAATGCACAAAGCAGAATTTCTGAATGTCATAGTGCTTGAGGCCTGTCTGTGCCCCTGGGAGCAGAGATGCTGCTGCCCTGGGACTTGTGGGAAGGTCCCCTCTCTTCTCCTGAGAACTCAGAAGTTGGGAAAGAGAAACCTGCAGGGAATGGAAGTAATGCAGCTTTTATGTGGCATCTGTCTGTCTCATCCAAAATCCTGGCAAGCGATCCACACTCTTTTGGCTGCTATCTCAACCATCAGTTCCCAATGCTCCTCCTTTCTGGGACTGCTCAAAAACCAGGCAAACCCATGCTGTCTAATCTCAGTCTGGAGAAAGCCTACCCTCTCTACCCTGCCAGAGTTATAATGCTTTCCCAGAAGCCAGCATCCCTCCCACCAGCACTCCTGCCACCAGACATCATTCAGGAAGCCTTGGGGAAGCCCTGGGTGGTGGCAGACTGTCCCTTCCTTTCACCAAGTGCAGGGGCTCTGGGGGTAAGGGTGGTGGAGGGATTGTTGCCACAAGGTGAGCATGCAGCTGCTTTTTACAGAAATCTAGATAGCTTTGGCTCGCTCCTTCATAAAGCTTCATGTTCCCCTTCCTCTCTGTATGCGTAACAGGCATCCAGCGTCCTGACCCCACAGAGTCTGTCCGGAGACACCTCTGCTGAAGGGGGCCTGGGAGTCCCGAAGGAATGAGAAACTCCCGAGCCTTATGTGCCGAGAGGAAACGTGATGGTGCAAGGAAGAGGAGATGTGGCGGCAAGAGGCAGGATCTCTCAAGCACGATGTCTGAAGCAGCCCCCAAACCTGGCAGCAGCTCCTGATGCTGCATGGCCCTTCCCACACACACCGGGCTCCCAGGGAGCAGGTCACCCACCTGCAGCGAAGGCTGCCCAGCATCACAGCCCAGCACCGCTCCCTGCTCCTGGCTGACAGCAATGGTTTTTCTGGGCTTTCCTTCCACTGGATCAAGCTACCGACAGAGCTCACAGGGAAAATCTCTTCTCTTCCTCTGGCAATCGCCTGCCAAGAAGCAGGTGCTCCTGTCGGCTCCCCTTCCCAGTGCGGCGCAGCCAGCACTGACGATCGGCTGTGAGCCCTTGCCTCTCGCCCGGGCAGGTGCATTCCCCAGCAGGGTGGCGTCTCAGCAAACCTGCTGCTGGCCTTGGAGAGGCTCCAGAGCCGCGCCGGTGTGTAGGCACTACCCCTCCCTCCCTTGCTCCCTCCCTCTCCGGGCAGGACCTCGCTGCGCACCATCCTGGAAGGTGGCTCATTTCCTCCCAGCTGGAGGTGAAGGGGTGCCAGAGCTGGGGAGCAGCTCCCTGGCTGCCAGGCTGGCAGCACTAGGGAAGATTCGACACAGTCAGCGAGTGTTTGGTATTACGTGGTATTAAATAAAATAGCTCCTGCTCTACCATATAGGCTACGGCTGTCAGGTCGCATCAGGACTGGATCTTTGTATGTCATTAGTCCAGGCAGGCACTTAAGTCAGGCAAGATGCCGTGGTGCTTTTTTCAAACTGCAGTGCTATCTCCATGTCACCAGGCAGCCGCAGCACTCCCCCTGCTCAGGAGAGTGGGGCATCAGCGGAGCCCACTGCGCTGCAGAAGAGCCAGCTTCCTGGTAAGCTAGCGGAAAGAAAAGGGTGACCATTTTGAGAGGAATTAGGGAAACAGAAGAGGACTCATTTGAGAGAGGATGATTAAAAAATGGAGTAGCAGGAATGTTGAAGCCAGCAGGTGAATGGGACTCCCAAACTGAGTGCATGCCCCCTCCTCTGTGGCTGGGCTTCATGACAGCAGAAGGCTACAGAGGGATCGCTACTGTGACTCTGAGCAGGTGGAAAATCTCCTGGGAGATGTAGGAAGAAGAGAACGGGGCTGAACAACAGCCTTTGCCTGAGTAGTGGCAAGAGAGGCCACTACTAAGTCGCATGCTGTTATTAAGTCGCATGCTGTTTTTTTAGCAGGCTATGAGAAGGGAAGCTTAGGATGCACTAATACAATAGATACCAGTTAGTGTGACAGCTTCAGGAATTTGTCTGAGTAAAATCCGACAGATCTTTTGAAACTTGTGAAATATCATCTGTCCAGTGGTTGTTGTCCTAAACCTAAAACAACAAACGGGATGTGGTAGATTTCCCTATACAAACACCCTTGAACACTGAGCTTGCCCCTACCCAGAAAAACCTGTCCTTTAGTTGGGCCAGTTAACAAACACGTCATCCAAAGGGAAACCTTACTCAGCTTTAAAGATAGCTATATATTCACTTTTTAAAGTGGGCTGTAACTTTTTAAGAGCATGAGATGCTTACCAGCTCCTTTAGAGAGGTACCAAGAGGAGAAACAGACAATGCAGACCAAGAGACGATGAAAGCAGAAAGTGTCCTTGCACCCTGAGAGAATTCCGAAGACCATTAGCATACAAAACTATAATCCAGTTACAACTTAATTCTGTAAATATTTCTACAGCACCTGTGTGGGAGATTGACCTTGGCCTAGTTTTCCCAGTATAGAAGGGGCTTGTAACATCTATTTTGCTTCCAGCAGGTCTCTGATAAACCCCATTTCTAACACTCTGCTGTGCCTGACTTCGAATGTTCTCCCTTACAAACAATGTTTTAGCTGCCTCTTAGCCTCTAAGATCGAGTTCAAAATCCTCTTGAACCCAGTTTGCCTAGATACCTAGGCTTCATCTGACAGGCCTTGGGTTGCCTTTAAAATCTTTCTAATGAGGGTGACACACGGGCATACTTTTAAGCATATTAATCATCCCTTAGAAATCATTCTTCACCCGTGTATGCTTCTTCCTCTTATTAAGACAAGGTCTTTTTCAGAGATTGATTCCATTTCTCTAAACTACATCCATTAAAGCAGTAGTTTCTACCACTCAATTTATTCTGACAGAATGAGGGGAAAATTATACCACATGGGAGTCTAGCAAATTAAAATGGGTGTGTTCTGAAAATTTAAGAGGGAACTAGTTTCTAAATATTGCTAATTACATTAATTACATCCTCTTTCTGTACAGGAAGTATCAAGATGATTATATGGGGAGGGGGGGAGGAAGAAAGGGTGTTAAGCTAGCACAGGAACAGACCAGTTCCATCGTAACTTCTTTTGTTCCTGTGAAACCTACGCTTCATACAAGTTAAAGCTGCAAAATGAAAAAAGTAAGACTAAAGAAAATTAATTTCACATTCATGGATAAAGCACTCAACTGAATTCTCCCAGGTCACAAGAGCTCATGGAACCATCTGTTTTGCCGAGGTGTTAGCCTGGAAATGAGTTTAGTATCCCTAATGGTAATATAGCTTATATGTTATCCAGCCTTAGCACCACCATCTTCTGTTTAATATTACTATTAGTATGTAGAAAGCACTTACTGCTTCTCTACAATTCAGGATAGGAAATGGAAACAGCGACGTACTGGTTGTTAGAATACCATATAGTTCCATGCTCAATCAGTAGCTTAAACTTCTGATGTATGTGAAGTATTTCTCAGTGAGGCAGTGTGTCATGCACTGACAACAAAGAATGAAAAATTTTCTTCCCTCCTCCATTATTAAAGAAATCATTCCCTGCCTTTTTCTATACATGAGTACTTTGCAGAGTGACTTTTTAGGAGAATTTCACTGAAAAACTGAACTAAAGGGATTGCAGATATTGGAAAAAAGACAAGCAAAGATTAATTTACTGAAGTTATAGCAGAGTTATGACATAAGGTTTGGACTTTATTCCAGATTTCAGAGACTGAAATTGGGCTGCCTTTTTGTCCTGCTGAGATGATTGTAACAGACAAGATGATGCATCTCTCTAGACAGGAGGTAGAAGATTAAGCAAGGGCTCTAGCTCGGGTGTGCTTGACCACTAGCCAAAGGTTGCCCTCAAAAGGTAATTGATTTTTAGTCTGTGACTGGATACCTGCTTGGAATAACACTGACATGTGTCTTGAGCACAGGCAGTCCCTTGTATGGACAGAGGCAATTCAATACCGGAAGATAAAAAGCTGATGTTGATTTCTGCAGCACAACGACATCAAATGAGAATTCCAGTAGAAAAGGTTTACAGAGTTTGATCAGCTTTTCTGAACTAGGACACATTATTTTTCAAAAGAAAGGTGTGTACCTGCCCTAGCATGAAGGCACAAAGATCAGTCTTGCACTAATACAAATTTATTTTTTTTCTCTTGGCTCATAAGCCTCATGGAAAGGGCAGACTACAGGAAAGTAGAAGGGAGTGAAGGTTGCTGCCCTTTGTTCAGAGTAGTGAGTGCTGCACAAACGCTTTTAGTGAAAGAGTAAAGGATCATGGAAGTCTAATTTATGCTGTTGTATTCTGATCTTGCCGGCAGAATATAATAATGTAAGGCATCCTTGAACCAGGTCATTGTCGCTGTGTCTTGTGGCATCCTTCCAGATTCAGCTGAGGAAGATTTCCATCTCTGAGAGGCTGAACTGCAAGGACTTGCCTCTTCTCCTGGATTTGGTCTTGCAGGTGTTTAATTTCTAGCTGCTGCATTTCTATGATTTTCTCACTTTCCTTCTCTGCATTCAACCTCAGGACAGCTGGGCCAGACAGCAGTTCACTAGAGGAAGCTAGAAGATAAAATCAGAGGACAGAGCAGATTAACAAAGGTCCAGCTCGCAGAGTTGTTTGGCATGAACAAGGAAAGGCATCTTTCAGGGCTGAAGGAGTAGATCCAAATAGTAAGATTCTGCAGTATTTAGCAGCTTCTACAACTAACATTACAATATAACAGGTACTACCAGGCAGACAAGCTAGAATGATACAGAGACAGTAACAGAATTTTTATCAAGGACAAAAAGGCTTCTGGAATGAGTACTGACAATATGGAAAACATACGAGAAGCACTATTCACCTGTGTCTTTAATTCCTTGCTTTTTCTTGGTTAATCTTAGTGCTGACTGGAGGTCATGTATCTGGATGTGGGCCACCTTCAGTCGTTGCCGCAAGTCATTACCTTCCTTAATCAGACTCACATTTTCCTGCAAAACCAATATGCTCTATGAGGAAAAGCACAGGTACTATCTGGCTCAGGAAGATGTATCTTCATATCCTTGGGAAGGTTCCTGGACAGCATAGAATCAGTATCACAAGCAGAAGATACAGGGAAATAGGTACAGTACGCAACATTTCAGATAACATTTCAAGTAAGTAGATTTGACACAAAACATGACAGTATTCAAACCATCTTAGCTCTACAAGCTAGTATTTGTTTTGCTTTTCTGACTGCATCTGCAGTCCAAGGTATCATCTTCCTTGCCAATTCCATAGAGAAGCTCAGGATTCTCTCTAGATTGATCCAATTAATTCAAAATTAATGTGAAGAATTCCTATTTCTCTCTCCAGTGTGTAGTATTTTGCTTTTCATTTGCCACACTGTGTCTGTTCACTTTAATTATCTGTATCTCCTTGCAGTTCTTCAAAGCCGTCTTCATTAGTTCTGACAGACATCACTTTACAACACCTCTTCCAAATTATTAAGAAATATATAAAGCATAGAGACTTGAGATACCTACTGCTAACATGCCGTTATGAAGAAAAGTTGGCAATGTATTAATTTTTTGTTCTTTGTTAGTCAGTTTTCAACCCATAGGAGTTCAATCCTCCAATTTTTTTAATAGCCTACCACAAAGCATCTTGCTGAAGGAGTTGTGAAAGTAAAAGTGAATGTACTTTACCCATTGTTGCAACAGATTCAAAGACTTCAGCAAAAACAGTATAGACTAATACTAGTGAAGGATGATAAAACCGTTGCTCATGATTCAAAACCAGGAGCACCATTAACTAAATATTCCTTTTCCGAAATCAAGAGAAGTGGAATTCTCTTGAATGCCTCTTACAAAAACACTGAAATACCTTATCACATCAACAGCTAGTGCAAGTGTTAAACAGCTGCCATCATACCTGAACCAAGAATAGCAATGATTTCAGCTACCTGTGGTGTTTTTTAGAAGTTTTGGAACATAGCACCATTCCAGCCCCTGGAACTTCATCATAAATGGCAACACTTTAAAAAGATAAATGGCCAAAAGGCATGCTTTGAGTACCTCACATAATATCAGTCTCAATCAATAGAGAACCTACTAAAACAACAGGAAATAAGAACAAGGATTAATGACATTGTCCTATGAAAAAGGTGTCTTCAAATCTTGATTTTTTTTAAATTATAATTTTGGTTGATAGAGATAATTATGTTGCCATAAGAGATTTATATAAGGCATATGATTCAGTTCCTTACAGTATACTTATGAAGTACGGACACCACACACAAACCTGACAGTAACAAAGTACAATGCTTACTGCAATTATCTGTATATAGATTGACTCAAGCAGTTCGAGATGGCAGCAGTAACTTGAGGTACACGTATGTGGCAAGATTCTTGACACTTCATAATAAGACCAATACACCAACTGTGCTTTAGCTTCCACTCAGCTGAAAGTCACCAACTGGAGGAAGATTGTGGGATTTCTTAAGGTCTGAACTTGTTGGGCAAGAACAGCTGTTCTTGCAGTGGTTGTGTTGGACTCCAAACGCAGCATGAGTTGGTGAGCTTACGCAGCCTGCTCTGAAACCGTAACATTTTGTTGACTCTGACTTTTTTAATTCTTTAAGCACAGAGGAAATTTGACTTCTATACATTTATCCCAGAGCTTGATCCTGAAAAGAATACATGAAGAGGATAACTTCTGAGAATCAGTCAAGGAAATTTTCTTCTGACCAGCTTTCAGGGTTAGGTCTCACCATTTCTACTAGGTGTACTTTAGTCATGAACACCTTCATAAGCTCAATCCAAGTAGTTGAATGCTGCTATCAAATGAAGATCTTGCTTTTGGTATTTTAAACAGTGTAATACGCAGTATCTTGTATGAGACAATCTGGGCTACATAGAAATGTCTTGTTTGGTTTGCTGGGTGCTAAAAGGCTGCTGGTTGACACTGATAATATTTTTCTGAAGAGGTATGCTATCCAGAAATTAGCATTTCATAGAATCATAGAATAGCTTGAGTTGGAAGGGACCTTTCAAGGTCATCTAGTCCAACCTCCCTGCAATGGGCAGGGATATCTTCAAAGTAGATCACATTGCTCAGAGACCTGTCCAACCTGACCTTGAATGTTTCCAGGAATGAGGCATCTACTGCCTCTCTGGGCAATCTGTTCCAGTGTTTCACTACCTTCCTTGTAAAAAAATTCTTCCTTATATCTAGTCTAAATCTACCCTCTTTTAGTGGTTCATTTCAGGTGCAAGCAACTTCAATCTCCTATTTCATATGACAGATCAGTTAGAGAATATGAGTAGCAGAAGGAAATCAGGAGTGTTGTTCATGCTCTGACTAATCTACTCTTTTGCTATAGTTCTTCTTCAAATTGCTTCTTTTTCTTTATGTGCTGAGCTTTTGACCTCTTAGCGCATGTACTTGGGAGCTGAGGAGAGATCCACCGAATGGTGACTCTCATAGCAGGTACTGCAGAGGTGAGGTTAGTCTCAGCTGCATTGACTCCTGGACAGTTTCAGTGGTGGAGAGTAGTAGTCACAGGAGCTTGGTCCTGTGTCACTGGCTCTGACACATGTGTATTAAAAGATAATTCTGCGTGTGTGTGTGAACATCTACATATACTGCATATCTTAACTATCCAAGGAATTTGGCATATCACCACAGTCTTCTGTACCCTTGGCCAGTCTCCCTTCCCTGAATCTCTTCTCCCTGGTAATTTCATGATTCCATTTAGAGCATGTTTTTTTAGGCCTCATTGCTCTTCTCTGAACTCTATCTATTGATCCATTCTGTTCTTATGCATCCAAGTGACCAAAGAAGTCATTACAAATACGGAAGGCTGGAGGGAAAACTAATAGTCTAACAGCAAGCAACTTGCCAATTGGTAAGAAAATTAAAATTATCTTAGGAGTTCTAATCATCTGTTGCAGCAGTCACTTGCGGAAGGTACCTATGAATAGTCACTCAGAGAGGAATGCACAGCTCTGAAAATATAAGCACAACTGAGGAATAATAGAAATACAGAGCTTGAAGGTCACCAAGATGTCATTTACTTTTTCAAAGCAAGCCCTGACAGAAGTCTGCCTAAACTAGTCTTAAAAGCCCCCTGTGAAGGACTGGAAGACCACGATAATTCCTCCTGGCTGTAAAGTCTCATTAATCTACTAGACTTCAGAGAACTGCTTTTTCTTTGAAGAAACCAGGCTGGTTAGAACCTTTGATATCTTCATCTTCCAGATGTTTTATTAATTTGGTTTTAATCATCATTTTGTGTTAGGCTTACTGATTCAAGACATCAAGTATTATCATTATGAGCACCATCTGTCACCCAATTCCAGCAACGAAATTCTTCAGGTTATTTTCTGAAGCCATCTTCTTTTGTGCCAAAAGGAAACATCTAACACATAGAAGGAGTACAAAAATTAAAACAGGGCCAGGGAAGAAGATCGCTGCTGCCTGGGCCTGAAGAAGCACTATGAAGAAATTAAGTAGCAAAGATGACTTAGGAGGCGACTGAGGTCTAATGATGCTGAGGAAGCATAATAAACTAACAATGAAGAAAGGGCTGGTGAGGGGAAAAGGAAATGCTGACTGAGCAGAAGGAGATCATGGTAAGATGAGACTGTAAAGGAGCTGTCCTTCCAGGATGTTTGGCGTGGGGGCTTTAGATCCTCTCGCTCCACATGAAAACAAATCGGATCTTTGGCCCCAGCAGTCACAAGTTTACTGTGCTTTGTAAGGAACAAGGATTCTGTGCAAGAGATCTTGGTACAAATAGGCATGTTCATTACGTGTTTCTGAACTTCCTCAAAAAAAATGGATGTGAAAAGCAGAAAGTGCTTTTGAATTCAGACCAGTAGGCGTGGGACTATGTAGCCAAAGAAAGTAAATATTTTTTTCTTTTTCTTTTCTTCTTACAAAATTACTTCCTAAACACCACCACATAGCAAGTACAGCTTGGCACTCAGGTGCAAATTGACTATGATGACTATTATAAACACTATTTGAAATTAAAAATAAGTACATTAATTACTTAAAAAATACCCAGGCAGCAGAGATTCCCTATCTCCTTTTACATTAGGGAGTGGGAGACAAATGAAAGTATCCACAAAACAGTAGCAATTTCTGACTTCAGAGATCTTGTACTTTTTGTCCAGAATATTATAGAACTTCAGTAGCACAATGAATACTATCCTTGAATGGAAGCACTTGAAAAACTCAGGAATTTCTGGCAAGGAGGCAAACCAAAATTGTTTCAAAGTCCTAAGAAACCATAGCAGTAACGCTACTGAAGTCCCTTCCTTTTTCCCTCTCCATATCACAAGGAAAAGGCTTATTACCTGCACAATGCGCATGTAAGCAGCTTGGTGGATTTCCTGATCCATCACCACCTTCTTTTTTAAAGCTGCGAAATTCCTCTCAAAGTACTCTCTCTGTCTCATGTACTCCTGCTGCTGATCTGTGTCTACTGCTTCAGTCACCACCTGAGGGGGTAGAGCATGTTGCCTCAGTAATTACACTACTAGAGAAATTCATCTGCAAGGAGAAGGCAAAGGTCCTGACTCACCGTGCCTGATTGCTGCACATACTTGGTGTAGAGTTCACGGATCCCATCCTTCAGTTTTTTTGAATCCTGAATGAATCCCACACAATGATGAAGATCTATTTTAAATCGTTTGATCAGAGCTTCCATATTTTGCTTCTGCAAGAATGATGTAGGTACATTCTTATTTGGCTCATCATGTGCAATTTTCTAGAAAGCCTAGTAGAACTGGTGAAAGCTCTCATATACTTTACTTAAACTTAATTTTTAAAAAATATATCATTAAAAAAACTGGTGGGGTCATGAGCACTGTGCATGTCGAATAGCAGTGATAAGTTTTAGCAATAATATTAGCCCAAGATGTTTGCATTTGGTAATATAAATGCCAGCATCCAGAGGTCTCATCTGAAAAACAGTGGCCTATTATCATGAATGCTATCCCCCACTGTCCTTTCCCAAATAACCTACATTCTTATTTAGAAACAATACGCAAACAGTTGATGCGGTAAGACAAGGGACAAAACACATAACAGACACATGCACAACTTAATGATTTTGACATCAAGACTGCCTTCTCATTCTCACTTGGATTCTACCAGGCCTCTCTACCTGCTTCCTCAGTCCTGCACTGCCTGTTAAGCTCCTTCACCTTCACTTGTAGTCCCTTTTCCTGTCTCATGTCTGACGTGCTTGTTGTCCTCATGTCTGATGTGCGTGTTGTCAAATACATGGCATCCTTGTCTCCTCCATTAATAAGCCCACCCTTTATTTCATCCTACTAATGACCACATGTCATTGCAGATGGTAGCCTACATGCTGTTCCTGTTTAGGCCAAGTGTTCCCAGATTTCAAGCCTGGCCAGGAAAGGTAGTCCGTTAAGAATTTGCCGCACTGCTCTGATAAACCTGGAAGAATATGTGTTGATTGAACAGACACACAAATAACTGGATTTTTTTTAATGTCAACTCTCTAATCTAATTGCAGGCTTGGAAGTTTTCTGCCTTTGTCCTCACTGACCAGACACTCTCCTGGTCCTTAGACACAGTATCCCTGAAGCACCTGTTTGCTCAGATTAATGCTTCTGCAGTGCTCTGTCCCCACAAACTTCATTATGTAGGACCTGCACAGTGGATGCATGCCATACCTTCCGCCTCTCTCTGTGCACCTCGCCATCAGTTGCCTTTAGTTTCTGTTGCAGTTGTGTGATGCTCAGCTTCAACTGTGTGCTCCCCTTGTGGCATCGTTTCAGCTGCTCTTCCATCTGAAAGGAAACAGTAGAACGAAATCAGGACTAAAATAAGACATGAAAAAACAACACATAACAGGAAAGCCAGATGCTGGAAATACAGACTTGAGGGAGCAGATCCCCCTTCAGGTTGAATTACAACATGAAAAAGTCAATTTTGGAACAATACTGCCCTCTGCCAGAATATAAAGAAAACACAAAAATGGATATTCGACTCCCTTTTGAGCTGTAGGTATTTAAGCAATGCGATGCCCCTCCATTTCTTTGAGCCGAACTGGAGCTTTACTGTTCCATCTGAATAAAAACGGACGAGATGCAAATTAGCAGCCAATACTGGAAAGTGTAAGTGCAACAATAAGAAGAACCTGATACTGAAAAGAAACTAACGCATTGAAAAGCTGTAGCTACATATGTAGAACACAGGGAAAAAAAGCAATAAGGGTACTACAGCATTTACTGGCATGAGATGGTGACCAGATCAGAGAACAGAGCTTTCATCATACTAGTCTGACATATATACAAATTGTTTATTAGTTGGCATTTTATTTAAAAGGCTTTTCTTCTGAATAAACAGACTTATGAAAACTAATAGGCCACTGATGAGCAATGTCACCATAGTTCTAATCTGGCTGAGCTAAAGGTACATCTGTGGAGAGATCACAGGAAGTTTCTATCAGAAATAAGTTGCTTCAATGAATTTGCTGCAAGTTAAGTATGAACACATGGAAGTTTTCCATGGACTAGCTGATGAACAGTAATTTGTCCGCATACCTAACACCTAAACGGAGTTATGTTTACACAAATCTGCAACTTTTCTGAGATAAGTTCACTCTCTTTTCCTCCAGATGAGTAAAGGCAGTATCTTGCAAATGCTATATGGTATGTGGAGGGCAACCGCATAAGGACAAGATGTATTTTTAAGCAAAACTGGTATTACTTAGAGTCTAGAATTAAATACTGAAACAGGAGCTTAAATAACTGTGTTGATCACTGGTAGCATGTGATACAAAGTTAAATAGCAGCTATTGTGAGTATGTATTTTTTATTAGCTGTAAAGATATTGAATCAGTGCTGTGTAACCTTGAAAGAAGTCAAGGAACAAACAGGGTGGAGTCTTCCATGAGACTTGCCAGATCGTCTTTGTATGCAGAACTTAGTAGCAGAGGCCAAATGACAGTGTTACTCACCTCACGGATCTGCACCTTCATTGTTTTGATATCATTTTCCCGTGATTCTATTTGCTTCTTAAGTTCCTCTATTTTGTACTCCAGCACAAACTCAAACTTTTCCAGTTGCTGATTTTTCTTTTTTAGGTCAGATATATGCTTCTCCTGGGAGAAATAGGTACAGAGATCTGAATCAGGCATAGCACACTCAAACAGATCCCTAGGACAAGGCTCAAATACAGTAGAGGCAAAACCAGCAGTCACAGATCTAGTGGAAAACTGGACTTCAGTCACACACCTAATGCAGATGGGGTGGGAAGGGAGGGAGCAAATAATGCAAAGAGCCATCTACAGATCCCAGAACAGGGGATAAGAAACTCAATCATCCTGAACTTGAGCTCCCCAAGAAAACCTTAGAATGTCAGGAAAAAATTAAAATCTCAAACAGACGACTGCAAATTCTTTGAGTTAAAACTGAGTTTCCAGTCATGTGATATTATCACAACATGATACTATTAAAATAAATACCTGTATTAAATTAAGGGAGGATGACTTTGATCTCAACCAGTTGAGCAGTTTCTCACCTTGTCTTGGATAGTGTTGGCTCTCTCTTGAATCTCTGTCTTCAGTGCCAAGATGTCATGCTCCAGTGACTCAATAACGCCTTGTAGCTTCTGCTGTTCCAGTCTCATTTCCTCCATGACCTTGTTTCTCTCCTGGAGCTCTTTCTGTAGGCTGTTCAGCTAGAGAGGCAAACAAGTAAGAACATAACAGTCTCCAAAGCTGTGCACGACTTAGCCATCCTACTCTGCAAGATGCCTTGTAGACAGTGCGGGATAAAGGATACTAAAGTAGAGATATGATGAAGGACCTCAAAAGGGGGTTGAATATCAATTTTAGCATTTTCTATATATTCTGACAGAACACTCACTGTACTACATGGAATCAAGGAATTTGCATCCAGAAGCAAGAAGGGTATGGATATTATACCCAAGCATCAGCTTCAAGTAACACTCAAGCCATGGAAAATTATTTTAAGGTGATCACTTGTCATACATCTCCAAAGATGTCAAAAGTAGACTGGAAAGGTGCCTCGTTCACAGCTCTTGGATATCCTCAAAATCCCTGCCTCAGTACTAAGATCTGTGAAGTCAAGAAGGTTGGAACCAAGGAATGGTGCTGGTCAAACTGTGAGGATCCATGAAGAAATCCATGCTGTCTAAAAGACAATGGAACTGAAGACAGTACCATGATAACAGAGGGTATGAAGGAAGAGAACCTTTCTGTCTCCAGATGGAAACTGAAGAAACTGAAAAGAAAAAAATGTCCCTCTAACATCCTTAGGCAAATGTAATACCCAGCCAGTAAAAGAGCTAAAAGGTTTTATGCTTCCTTAAAAATCTTAGGAGTAAAACCAATAAAAAATGATGATGCATACAAAACACAAAGTGTTTATTGCATTGGATGAAGCAGCAGAAGTATTTTTCTAAAAAAATGACACATTAGATCTTGGAAAGATGAAAAGGTTCATTTCTTTCCCATCATAGGATGAACAATATTGTTATTATTTATAATTTAAAACTATGTAAGATAAAAGAAAGTGTACTCATAAAAACACACCTCCTCTATCATCTATCTCTAATCCTATCAGCAATACAATCAGCACACAGCTGCTTCTTCTGCTGAAATATTCTAAAACATTCAAACTGATATAAGAATGGGCTACTGTTCTAATATGAAATGCCACATATTTACAGACTAAATTAACACACTAAACTGATGTGCCATTAATCACATTCAGTCCTCGGCTATAGGTCTCCACGTGCAGGTCTGATCCTACCACAGAATAAGAGATACCCTTTTATTCATGACTCCTATTTCTCCTTTCAGTTGCAGGTTTGATTCCTTTTCTTCCAAGAGCTGTCTCTTATACTTGGTTTTGATTTCCAGGATTTCTTGGTCTCCATCTTCTTCAATTTGTTTCTTAATTTCTTCATGTGCTTGAAGCTGCTGCCTGATACGCTCCTCCGCCTGCAGTTAAGGAAAGCAAACATTAGACAAGACAACAGTAAGAGACCAGTAAAGAAGAGAAGAATTCTTTATTTGTAACTGTGTTTCTCCTGTATTTAGTGGGCTCTTCAACTGCAGCAATATAATTTAAGATAAACTTAACTTCTTAGGGGATTAAAGTAACTTTAAAAACTGTTAAGACAAACATAAAAAAGCTTCTTAAAAAAAATTATTCTTAAGGCTTGGATGCTTCAAGTTAGGAATGTGGCCCAAATACCAACATCAGCAAACTTGTTCTGGCAGCAGAAAATGCAAACATGAGTAACACTTGAGAAGACCTTTTAAAATTGCTGTTTCTGATGCATTAGGACAAATAACCACTCAGGTTTGCTGCAGTGTCTGTATGCCTCTCTTCTCACATTTATTCCTCACATTCTTTGCAAATTGGTATTGCAACATTGGACTGCAAACAGTAATGTTGATAGAATTTATTGACTTTAGATATATAAGCATCAGTTATCTGGCTGTCCTTTGTCAAGCCACGTCTTTGACCTCAACGTGCAGGAGTTTTTGAAGTATTCAAGGTATTTCTCTTTGTTCCCCAAAATTATGCAGGCAGGAACCTCAGGGACTCAGGAATGGAATTCACCATTTTAGAAATGTTATCTCTTCACTAAAACAAGATGATGGATTCTTTTGTTCTTCAATTACAGTAAATGTATCATCTAACCCACATTAAAAACCAGCAATTCTTGGATCTAGGAGAAAGAGAGGCGAAGCTGTGAATGCCCAAGGATATTAATCTTAGCAGGTTACTTACTCCAGGTATGAAGCCCAGAAAAGTTGGTAACTCAGCTGGTTTTTCCTCATTATTATTCTACTTGCCAACATACTTCCCCAACATTACAGGCAGATTAGGATTTGTGTGGAGGGAGACAAGCTCTCCTCTCCTAAAGAACATTTTATCACAGTTGGAGATAAACTCAGTCAATAATTCAAACTGCAAATCAAGTTTCCTACCTTTTCCAGCAGAACAGATGTCTCATTAAGCTTTTCCTCATAATTTTCTGTTAGTTCCTTCACAGCCCTGCTTTTGCTTTCCTCCAAATTGTGCAATTGTTTCTCATATTCTTCCTGCATCCTTTGGGATTTCATTTGCAGCTCCTGGTATTTCTCATTTTCGATTAAGAGTTTCTGATTCCTGTCAGATTCTGGTAACAGGAAACATATGGAATGGATAAAACCACTAGAAGAGAGGTGTATCCTATCCTTCTACAGTCATCAATGTCTTATTCTCTACTTTTTGGCAGCTGGTTGCAGTAAGTTACAGTAAAAGCACCTCATCTCTTTCTTCATCTGGGGTTTTAGACTCTGTGGCCATACAAAATTTTACATCAGAAAATCATCTCTTGAGTTTCCTGCTCTTCCTTTTACTTACCACTTCACTAATAATGCCTGTTCCAAAGCTGTCATTCACCCTTCTCAGTTGTGTCTCTCAATATTCTGCTATATCCCTGCCTGCTGCATCAGGACAGAATGTTGTTCTGTTCCATCTTGAACAAGTCTAAAACCTACACCAAAATCTCCTACTCTGCTATTACAACAAATTAACAACAACTAATTTAGGCATTCCCTTGAGATGACAACCATGACAGAGCTGTGTAAGTACAACTGTTACAGAGTATGAGTAGGTGATGGACTCATTTATGGGAGGACTTGCTTTTGGGTACTAATTTGCAGTATTTCTGCTTTATCTTGATTACAAATCCAGGGTCCAGGTATTTCCACTTTCTGTGCATGGTATATTAGCCTCCTTGCTGAACTGTATGACTTCACTATTCTCGCACAGTGAGAAATAACATAAATGAAGAAATTACTGATCTCAAAAACCAAACATCTAAGACACACTGTCTATGTGCGTGTTCTCATCATGGTCACGTGTGTGGTGCAGTTCAGACAAACGTGTGATCTGCAATACATGAATGACACATAGGCATTTTTCCTTGTACTCTAGTGATCCCTCTCTGCCACATTACTTGCTATGAATCTGATGCGCTTCCTCCAGATTCTCGTTACAGACACTTGTTATAGTCTAACCTAGCTGTTGCACCTCCCTGGCCTGTTTATTCATCAGTTCAGACAGTTGAATCTGGTGTTGTAGCTCCTGGTTTTCTTTCTCTGTCTGTAAAATCTGGGGGAAAAAATAAGAAAAATACATTTTAATTTGAAACTAGGCAAAGCAGTGTCCAAATCATTTGTACTCTTGTCCATGTTGGGGAACACACACACACACACACACTAGAATTTATGTTTGAAGTCTCTTGCCAAAATTCTGATGCCATATATCACTAAGCCAAGTTTTCCCAGAGATTAGTTTGTTGTGACAAGTTACAAAACTATGGAAAGCTATGGGAAAGTATCAAATGGAGTTCATATAATACAGGGTACTGTATAATCTAACAAGAAAAGTTTGTGAGCTACAAAAGCCTCCACTTCTTTGTGTATGCCTGCTTGAGGAGAATTTGCAGTTCCACAAATTGTTGTCCAGATATTAAAGTGTAAGCTGCTTCCTATCTCACTTGAAGCAATCTTGAGGTCGTAAACCACTGACATTCACATAGAATAACGTAAGCCTAAGTGAAAGTGAGTTTTGAATGCCATTTGCTTGGAGTGTCCCACTACTACTAGAAACAATTTTATCTTCTAAAAAAGCACAAAGAACTGGCACAAGAAAATGGGCGAGAGATCTTCCAGAAGAGCTGGGAGTTGTACCATAGGTATATTTTTTTCACTTTCTTCTCCTAACAATTGTATGGGTCTTGCATAAGCAGAAATACTCCATTTGCCTGCCTAACACAACAACAGAAAGGTTTACCTCAAGCTTGTCCAAATCTGTCATTCAGTTTAATCTTAACACGTGCTGATACTCAGACAGGAAGTACAACTTGTCTGCTTAGAAAACTTTTATTCACCTTCAAAGACGTTTCCTTGCAAGCCTATAATCAACAAGCCTAAAGACATTTCAGTGTAGCTGAGATTATTATAACTCTGTAGCCAAGTGCTACCTATGAAAAGACCTGAAAAACTGCAGAAGAAAACCAGGTAAACCAGAGTAAGAAAACCAAAGTAAAATCAGGTAGAGGAATCTATAAGAAGTGAAATGGCTTTCTTGTAAAAGGTCAAGCTGTACAAAAATTAGGAAAAATAGAAAGGTTAAAACTCAGGTTGCTTAAATGCAAAAACCACAATGAGAAAGGCCAAAAAGCCTGAGGAACTACTTGAAGAAAACATTCAAATCAATAATTAAACTTCCTCAAAAAAATCAAAATCAGAAACCTGCCAGAACATTTGTAGGGCCAAAAGACAAGAAAGGTACCAAAGGAGCACTTGAAAATAACAAGACAATAAATAATAAAACTAGTAAGTAACTTGGCAAGCTTTCATATTGGAATCCTTCTTTATGTGGAGTCAAACTGAAATACTGCTTGAAGGGACTATGTACAACTCAACAAAATAAGCAGTAACAAATCTCCAGGACAGGATAATAGTCATCCAAAAGCTCGAAAAGAACATGAGGTTGACAGAACTGAATCATGTGATATGTAATCTCTCACTTCAAGCCATCTTACTGCCAGAGAAATTGCTATTGGATCACTTGCCTTCTAACTCTAAAAAGAGTCCAGAAATATAGCAAATTACAGGTCAGAAATCTGGTGTGTGCACCAGACAGATGGACAGAATAGAACTAACAGACACAGATAAATAAAGCACTGGGAAGAATTGTAGCGGCTTTTGCCTTTCAGGGAAGTCCTGCTTCATGACCACACAGAAATCAATAAACACATGAAGAGAAGAAATCCAGGGAATATATTTTACTTCTATTTTCAAAAAACATACAAGACACCTCTTAAAAAACCTAAGCGGCCAGGGCATAAAGAAGGTGGCATTCAGAAGAATAATTATTGGATCCTGCAGCAGCTGCAATGTTACACATGACAGAGCTTTTAAGGCATGGTCCCATCTCTACTTAGTCTCAGGCAGCATTTATTGCTGTAACTGTTTTTATGTGAAGATACTTATAGGCTACCTAGGAGAACTCTTGCATCCCCCTGCACTCACAAGAGACTTGACTCAAAGGTAGCGTCATGCTTTACAAAAATCAAGAACATCTTTATTGGAAAGGAATACTTCATTTTTCAGATACTTTGTGGCATTCACACATATATAACACGAGTTTGAATTCAACTCTTCAGTGAAGAGTTCAGTGAATTCAGCTCTTCTTGGTATTTGGTTCTGCGATATGAATCATACCTGCTGTTTGGTTTTAAGGGAGACTATTTCCTGAGTGAAATTCTCTTCTAATTCCTTTATTTTTTCATTACAGTACATGTCCTTGAGACATAGCTGGTAATCATTTTCTGTCTGTAGCTCTTTCACACGAAGCTGCAGGTCTAGCATTGCCTGACTCTGTTAGGACATGGATGAGAAGGTAGTTTTAACAGAGATTATTTGCCATTAGCAACAGCTTGTTAAGGATGTTCTATTTACATGCACATATTTATGAAAGACAGCCTTTGCAGAGAATTTTCAGTCAGACAGACCTAGAAGAAGTTCCAGAAGTAAGGTTCCTTTGTTATCTTGCAAGATGGTTTATAGAAATGCAGCTTCTGACTTCTCTACTCCACTAAAACTGTTTCCAAGAGATTGGGGAAAGTATTAGAGAAAAGTCTAAACTTTTCTCCACACTGATTGTTCATACAATGTAGTTTGCATATTAACAAGCAGCTGCAGCTACTTGCTGTAACCTCTTTTTATGACAAAAGCCATGCAAGCCCTCTTAAACAGAAGGCCATACAGGACCTTCTAGTCACAAACATCATGCAAATGTAATTCATAAGCTGTACATTAGGAGTCCTATGGTTCATGTTCACGATTTGCTCCTCCTACCTTTTCTTCTAGATCTGATCTCATGACCAGCACTTCCTCAGCATACTTAACTTCCTTTTTCCGTTTCAGTATCCCACCTCCTTCATCATATACTTTCCAGATAATTATAGAGCCATCCTCTGAGGCAGTCAGCAGAAATAGGTCATCGTTTGTTATGGACATCTTAGAAGGAAGAGACAACAAAATAATAATAGAGACAAGGAAGAATGGAGACACAGTTTGATTTTATACCAAATTTTTTCCCCACCCACATACTCCCTGTCATTTCTACCACAGAAAGTCAAGAGTGGAAATATTAACATAGCCCCACTACCAACATTTTGATTATGTCCTCTAGTCCTGCTCCACCCTGATCCAGACAAGAGGGGAAGGGAAAGAAGAACACAGGAAGACACTGGATCTGCTTCTGCTCTCAAAGCTGTAGGAAGATTTTTAAAAACCTGGAACAGAAAAGACCTTCTAGACAGTTATATCACAGACAGGCAATTTATATTGCAATTCCAAAGATCTCTAGCTTTTTTCTTTGAGAAGTTGTTTGAACAACAGATGGCTAAACGTTTGCTTTCGAATCTGCAAATAACTCCACCAAGAACTATCTAGTAGTTAACTGCTGTGACCTCCTCCAGACCTCCTGTGACTGCATGGCCTGGCATAGAGTACATGAGAGCTGACACAGCTTATGAGTGAGGTTAAAGTAGAGCTCTAGTAACTGAAGTTAATAACCTAATGTTGGACTGTGCAGCTCTAAGTGAAAGTGCTGTATTTGACAGCGATACTTAAAATGCCAAAATTATGAACAGTTTTAATGAGACAGAACATGTGGCTTCCTGGAGAAAGTGCATTGAAATGTTCCATGGTTGCAGGTTCTACTCACCATATCCCCACCTTTCAAATCCTGCTCATCAGCCTTTTAGAAATACACTCTGGTTAGCAGAACAGCACTGCAATCACTTCTACTCTTTACCCTGGCAGCAAGTTGCTTAATACATTTATCTCATTCTTCCTTCCATTCTCACAAGAGGTTTTCAAGCCTGCATAAATTTATCTTCCTCTTTCCAGAAAAAGCTATATCGAAGTTCTCCATCAGGGATATGCCGGGATATGCCATGTTACCTATCCTGGTGCAAGCCACTTTTTAGCCAACAACAGCTTATCCAGTGACATCTATTTCTAGAGACAGGACCTCTATGAATGCTGTAATATTCATTCTCCATGTGCAGACTCAACCTTAGTTTTAACATTTTATGTTACGAAATGGGAAGGAGAATCATCACTAAAGCAGACATGCGCAGCTGGTACCGCAGGGAACAGCAAGTACTCCATGTTACCTTTGTAACAGCACCTGCATGGGCCTGGTACTCCTTGAAATCTTTTGTCAAAGGTAGTGGGTATTTCATAGCTCGAATTGTCCCCAGAGATGTACCAACAAATACCACGTGCCCAGAACGAGAAGCAGCTACAGCAGTATAAACAACACCAAAAGCAGGCACTTCATGCTGGATCTAAAAAAAAATAAAAAAAACAAACTACACAAAACCCTCACATTACATTAAATGAGCAGTCGTAACTGCCTGCAGCAAATAATGCAGTCAAAAGAATCTACATGCCTATAGGAGCAGAGCCATGAACAATAATCAGTATCAAGCTTTATAGATACGCACTCTAAAAACTCCAAGCCAAGTTCCACAAGCTGATCAATTCTGAAAGATGTAACGGTTATCATACAATTTGCTGCTTTTGTGGACAAAAAAAAATTTCATGCAGCCCACAGCAGTAGATACAATACACTTATATTTCAGTCTAACAGTTGATACAATACTGCCAAGTTAGTTTGTTAGCTGGATTAGAAGATGTCTAGGTAAATCCAAGTAAAGTTATAAAAATACAAAACTGCAACAAAATCTCAGGTTTCATGTTAAAGGACATAAGAACACAAGAAAAGTGTCAGTAAATATCGCAGCTATCAAAACCAGAGTGATTGCTACTTAAATGTATGATAAGGAAATCAAAGCACTAGTACCCTCCCCAGAGAACTTTGCAAAATCCCAGAGTGCTTGTTAGCTCACCGAAGACTCTGAAATTTCTTTGAGAGTTTGGTCAGATCCAACAGCAAAGACAATTTTGGCATCAGAAGACAAGGCAATGCTGCTGTAGATGCAGGACTTGAGCACACACTCTGACTCCCTTTTACCTGTCAATAAGTTCCACACATACACAGCACCATGTGTGTCACAGGAGACAAATTTAGCATCATCTGCGCTCCATTTAACTGCACGTATCTGGCAAAAGCAAAACATACCAAGGACCCCAATACATAAGTTATAGACATTCAGCATGGAGTCACTTTACTGGCAAGTTCACGACAACTTTGGAATCATACCTCTAAGTCTTACTTAAAAACGCCTAGATGTTTCTCAACAAACTCCATTTTAGCATTAAAAAAAAAAACAAAATCAGTAAGAACAACTCTATGAACACACCGTCAGAAAAAAAGCTCATTTCAACAGTGGGTAGTACATTTTATAATTTATTACTGGGATATTTTTCCTGGTACAGCTACCTGTCAATCATTCACCTTCAATTTAAGGACAGACTCTTTAGATGTATCTAGTGCATACATCCATTGACTTCTGATCAAAGAAAACTGACTTTTGTATTTCTGTTTTTAATTTTTGGGCCCATTTCTGATCCAAAATTGTACTTTACCTTTTCAAAACACATCTTACTGACTAGTTCATACTTTAATGAGTTGTATTGTATAGGATTTGTTTACTAACCTTCCCACTATGTCCCTTCAGATTATTAATATTCTCAAAGGTGATGCTGGAATAAATTTCAATCACATTTTCATTAACTGCAGCAAAAAGATGGCCTCCGTTACTGAATGAGCACTACAAAAAGAACATAACCACCCATTAGTGTAGATGCAGTGGATAAAAAAAAATCATGCATTGAATTCCAATGACTTCGTCTAATATCAGAACGTTACACAACAAGAAAACTCCATGACATAATTAGCCTCTTACTGCTTTCTTAATTGGTGTTCTCCCCTGTAAAGCTCTGTCCTTGAGTATTTCTGAGCAAACTATCTCTTCTGCTGCTTCCCAGGTCTACAGTTATGCATCAGCATCCAGGCTTATTTTCCAATAGTAAGAATCCTTTTCTCTATGTTCTGATATCCTAAATCCTACTAGAATCTATTGGAGAGGTTTCTATCTTCTGTCATATTCTTCACCACTCTGCTCCCTATAACTCCCCACTTTCATTTTTGCATCACTTCTTACCTCTCTACACTTTCTCACAGCAAACTCCTTGAAAACATGCATGTCCTCATACAGTAGACTTATAAATCGTAGTTTGTCAGAAAACCCAACCAAACAGAAAAGGCCAGTGGGATGAAATGATACTGTGTATGCCTCCTCGCGATATTCCTTATACAGCTCCAAAGTGCTGAAAAAGAAAACCATTGTGCAGTATGGAACAGTACAAACTCCCTACGCACAACTGACAGGACCATATCTGGCCCGGCAGGGACAGCTGCAGCTACAGTCTGACTCTGCCTTGTCCTTGAGGAAGTGTGTCGTCATTCAGTTAAGTAATGATCACACAGATGTTACAGGAAACAAAGGCAAATATGGACTTTCTGGTTCATAGAGAAGGTGTGGAGAGTGCAAGAGCAAATCCTTGTTTACTGTAACATAACGAAGAAGGTAAATGAAGTGCTGATTGCAAACCTACACAAACATCTCTTCTGAGATTTGTTTTTCTCCCCTTCTCCCTCCATAGAACCTTAAAGACTGGAGTCGTTTTGCTTAAGAACTATGGCTACAAAGCAGGAGATGGGACACCACCACTTAAGACAAAGCTGAATGAAACATTCCTGAAGATTTTTTTTTCTAAAACACATGAGAAGTCTGACACAAAAATGGCTTAACAGAAAAGGCTTTGGATTCTTTTGGCACTGGTTTTAAAAGCTCTGCATACTCATACTCACCAAATCATGTCAGTAAGACCATTTACATCCCGTATCACACAAGAGTTTTACCAAAACAATGCTCATTCATATGAGATTACTGCTGTTGCCTGCTAAATACAGGACAGAAAAAAGCAAGAGGTGATAACAAACACAAAGAATTTTTTACTTCGTCTTGTAATTCCAGATGCGGACAGATCTATCCAGGGAACAAGTAGCAAGAATAGGTTTCCAGATACAGATGTCCAGACCAGTGATCGAAGCAGAATGCAATGGGAAGTTCAGATATGCAAAATAAGCTGTCTTCTCCTGAGAAGCAATGAGAACATAAAAAACCCACAAATATTTTACTGCAGAAAGTAAGTCAGGTAAAAAAATCTATCATAGCTCTTTGCACACAGTAATGAAATAGATTTGAAGAAACCACGTAATCCTTTCACTGCACCAGTCTGAACATAACGATGTTAAAAACATAACAATGTTAGAATCAGTTTTAACTTTATAATTAATAATCAAGAACAGTTAATTATTTAAGGGAAGATGTAGGCTCTATAGTTCTTGTACACTAGTGAGAACAGAACATAATCGTAGGTGTCCAAAGAAATGCAAGTTAGATAAACAAATAAAACTGGACCTGCAAGAATTCAGTTAAGACCTTCTGGTCAGACAGATATTTAAAAATAATCAAGTGCTGAGTGATAAGCAACTTAATCAGAATGTTTAGCTATGACATGCTGGAAGTGAAGCACCGATAAAATTTTAGGCTGCATGCAGAAAAAGGACCCGTAACTACAAATCCCTTCCTGTAAAGATCTTTCCATACACCTGGATGCGGATTAGGTATTTAACTCCATGCAAGTCCATTTAATGATAATACATTCATCTCTTGTCTTTGTATTATTTAATTCTTTCAGAGTAGGGAATGTTTTTCACTATGTTTGTCCTTCATAAAGAGGTTTCACTTCTAACTAGGACTTCAACAACTATTATTTTAGAGTAACATGAGATTCCCATGGCTGTTTCAGCTTTATCATGGCATCAAAGTTCCCACATATTACAGTGGCGCATAAACTACTACAGTTACACTAGAAAATCTCTCAGTTAAAGCCTTACTTTAGTGGTTCAACAGACACACGCACCCTTAAACAGTCTTAACAGTGTCCTTTATCATTCTGCTGAGTAACATCAGGCATTCGTATGGAAGGATGCTTGAGCAAGGGGCTACTGAAATACAGCTCTCAGAGAAGCATGCTGAGCACTTCATATCATAGGCTTTAAGGGTTCAGACACTATTTGATGGATTCTATGTGAATGCACCACAGAAAGCAATACTGAATAGCCTGTGCCATTACAAACCACTCCCCACTGGACACAATGGCTGTGGAATGTGGTAAGATTGCACTCACCTTTGTAAGATCAGTGGAGAGCATAGTAAACATGTAAAGTTGATTTTTATTTGTGTTAACAACCATCGTTTCCTCAGAGGGGCTGAGGCATATACATATAATGTCCTGTCTGTCTGACTGTTTTGGCTCACTGCTGAACAGGTCTTGAGGAAGCTGCACAAGAAATGCATGGGATACTCCAGGTCTCTATGTTTTAGTAGTAGGCGTGCACGCACACAAAACCTTTTACTATAATGCTATTCTAATAAGCACATACATAATATCAGTAAGACAGCTTGGATATTTAATAGTACAGAGCTACTGCAAGGCAGGCAACAGGGGACAAGATAACCCAACTGTACCTATAGCATTACAGCTGAAAAAGTTGTCAGAGGACATTTCAGCAGTTGTCTTACGTATTGTGTTAAACAAAAATGAAAATGGTAGCAGAAAAACACCAAGAAAAAAAACCTAGCAAGTGTCAGAATGAAAACTGCTTGAAAATTGTGATCTCAGAATAACAGTTCTTTGCAGTGTATCATTCAAGTTGATAACAGTCTTATTACAGGGCATAGGGAAGATCTGACCTTTTAGGGCCAGAGTATGAAGGCTTGACCAGGTCATTGGAGTTAAATGTTCTTCTCCAGAGACTGCAGTTAAGTCAATGCACACAGCTCGCTATAGAAGAGTTAGAAATCTTACTAGATTACTTAAAAGTGCACAAGTCTCATGACAGCTATAATAAATATCTGAGGGGAGAAAAGTTTTGCCTTGGAAAAAAGCCAGCAGCCTAGTTCTTCAAAACTGATGTAGAATACTTCTTAGCTCCAAAAGTCTCCATAAATACAAGTTTCTTAAAGGTTTCCTGAAATTTAGCACATTTTACATGTGGGAACATGCAGAGTTACCTTGCAAAGGACATCTGTCACTGACTTTCAATGTGACTTATTAATAACTGAATCCGAAGCACCCTCACTCCCCCCAAACAGGCTTTTGCTGCATAATTGCTTAGAAAAGCTTTTTTCTCCTTACCCAGATTTCTTGTCTCTCTTTATAGACTTCGTTTTCTCCAGTCTTCTCAAACAGAAGAACAACTCCTGGGCTAGATGAACATGCAAAGCCTTTGGAATAAGCTGCAACTGCAGATATTTGAGGCAAAGAATCCTGTTGTGAACCAGTATCTTCAGAGACCAGTTCACAAGAGACATCAGGAGAACTGCAAGAGGAAATACATAAAGACTTAAGAACAAAGAAGGACAAAACAAAAAATGTTTATCAGCAGCAACCAAAATACTATAACCCATTCATAAACTGGACAAGAAGGAAAGAAGTGAATGGCCTGCAACTAATCTGCATTCATAGTAATAGTATTTAACAAAGATTTACCTCTCATATTCTTCTGTTGTTTTATCTTCTTCTAGTTCTCTGGGCGGTTTTTTGTAACCTACACTTGTCTCCCAGTGCAGCTTTCCAGCTTTAAACAAGGTAAGTTTGCCTGTGTCAGTGCCACATATAACTTCCTCCTCAGACAGCCAGGCATGGCACAAGTAGTTTTGCGGCTCTCCCTTTTGTAAATTCATCTGCTTCAAAGTTCCTTCACTGTACTTAAAAAGTTTAAAGAAACCATTTCCAGTGATACAAACCTGTGCACTGTCTTGAGGACTAAAGCTCACCTATGGAACAAAAGAGAGAGAAATTATTATACACAACTATGTTCACAAATAAGCAAATATTATACTTGTTTGAAGACTTTCAGTACCAGACACAGGAAAAGAAACAAGGGGAGAAGGTTCATAGAAACACACAAGAATACAGAAAAGACCAAGAAATAACCATCATAACTACATATGGCAGTTTTCCCCCTTTCAAAATTTCCAAATATCAATTTTACACAATGCTACAAATACATGAACTCTATTAAGCTAAGATGTTACCTGAATCACAATGCAATACCGAAGAGAAAGTTGTCTCTGCCCTTCAGGATTAAATGACAAAAGCCAGGTCAAAATACATCTTTGCTTCTGATTAGCAAGTTTTTCAGGTAGCATGCTTCCTAAACAGTGGGACTATTCATTCTTAAAGGCCAGGAATAAATTCTGTATATCAAGCAGACCTTGCCCATTATGCATATTGATTCACATAATTAGGTGTTTATTGGTGAGAACAGCAGAATAGCCATCTCAATACTCAACATGCAGGACGGCAGGGGTAGTTAGACCTGCTTTTTCATGCTTAATGGGACTTTAGGCAGCAGTTGTCTTTATAGTCATTCTCCTCTCTTTCGGAATTGAGTTCATGAAGTCATGAGTTCACCCAACCTCTGCTCGTAGCTGTACCCCAGAAAAAATGGCAGCTAGGGTCCAAACAACCCACATACCGAAAGCCTCTTACCTCCTTGGAAGAAAGATACTAAAAAACGGCACCCAAAGTAGGATGCAGGAATTGTTTGAGAGCCATCAGCCTGCTCCTAGCCATTCTTCCTGGACTACTCCTGTGATCTGCCCATGGAACAGACTGCAGGAAGGAAAAGGTGCAGGAACATGCCAAGAGCTTCCAAGACGTGTGTTATATCTCCTGAGCACAGCCAATATAGTTAATGAATGTTCTGCGGGGACACGAGGGACACATGGCACACTCACTGGCCAGTTGTACGGGCCCTCGTACCATAGATCTCATGTAGTACAAGACAATCTCATGTGATATAAGAGATATGGACATGAGAATGTCCATTACGGGTCAAAGCAAAAATTCATTTAGGTCAGTGTTCTATCGCTGAGGAAGGCCAACAGCAGATGCCAAGAAAGGCCATATGAAATCTACAGTGTGGAGCCCTCTCTTCCCTCTCTTGGCCTGGACAGAAGCCACGTGGCCACAGGAAAACGGATCTGTGCACATACCCTGCAGACTGAATTTACGTGCTACCTGGCACCCAGTATCTGTCGAACTAAAGTTTGACCTTTTTATCCACCTTTTTGAAATAGCAATAAGCTCCCAAAGAACCAGTCATTTGCGAATCGAAATGTTAAAAATGAGCCGCAGAGACGCTGGCCCAGCTCGGTTTTGGAGGCAGGTGTGTGCACCCCCGTACCCTGGCAAGGCCAGGGGAGCCAAACGGGCCCGGGGCTGGCACGGCAGACGTGGAGGCCACGAGGGCCACGGCTGTTACCTGGCAGACGCCGCTGCCGGGGGCCTCGACGCGGACCGCCGCCATCAGCCGCTGCTTCTCCCAGAGCCAGTAGGTGAGGTGCCCCTCGGGGGGCGCCGTGGCGGCCGCCAGGTGCCGGCAGTCGGGGGAGAAGGCCAGCGACACCGCCTCCCGCGCCGGCAGCTCGGCGGCGGCCAGCGTTCGCCGCCGCCGCGCCTGCACCGACGACAGCTCGTAGATCGTCAGGGACGGCTGCTCCGCCACCGTCTCCGAGACGGCCAGGTACCGCCGGTCGGGGCTGACGGCCAGCGCCTGCACGCCCCGGCTCTTCTCGGTTCCTGCGGGGAGGAGAGAGGTCAGGGCAGGGCAGGGGCGGGTCGGGGTCGGGATCGGGATCGGGATCGGGATCGGGATCGGGATCGGGACCGGGGTCGGGACCGGGGTCGGGATCGGGATCGGGATCGGGATCGGGATCGGGACCGGGGCCCGGGCCGGGGTCGGGGTCGGGGCCGGGGCCGGGATTGGGGCCAGGGCCGGGGCCGGGGCCGGGGCCGGGGCTGGCAGCACCTGGGATGAACTTGTGCCATTTCTGCTCAAGGTGGAGCCGGAGGCAGCCCGCCCCCGCCGCGTGCAGCACGACCTGCTCCTCCAAGAAGCAAACGCCGCCGGCGACCCGCGGCCGGCAGCCGAAGACGGCCACGGGCTGCACCCCCACCGCCGACATGCTGCTGTTGCCGTCGCCGTGGCAACCGCGGCCCCGGCGGCCCCGGAAGCGGTGGCGGCGCGCACGCACGCGGCCGGAAGCGGCAGCGGCAGCAGCATGGCGCGGCGGGGATCCGTGTCCGACGCCGGGTCGGACTCCGGCTCGGAGGACTCCTCTCTCTCGGACTCGGAGGTGAGCCCGGGCTGCGGTGGGGGGGCCGGGGCGCGGCGAGGCGTTCCGCGGCAGCCGCGGGGCAGGGCCGCCCGGTGAGCCCGCCGGCGGCGCGGCCTGAGCGTGGCCTCTCCGCAGCTCCAGGAGGCCTTCTCGAGGGGCGCGCTGAAGCCGGGGCTCAACGTGGTGCTGGAGGAGCGGCCGAAGCGGCGCAACGACACGGTGAGTGGGGCTTTCTCGGGCGGGGTGGGAACGGCGGCCCGGGGCCTGCGTCCGCCGGGGTGCGGGGCGGAGGAGGCCCCGCGGGAGCTGGGGCCGAGGGTGTCGGGGCAGGACTGGGACAGGGATCCTGCACTGCAGCGCTGATCTGGGGCATCACCCGGCGGCCTTGGCGTGACCTAGAAGTGCAGCCGGGCCGGCCCTGGGGCGGTGGTTGTGCGCGGGCGTGTGCAGAGCTGTGCTTCTTCCACAGAACGGGCTGAAGCAGTGCCTGTCCGAATTCAAGCGACAGCTGGCTTGGGTGGAGAGGCTGGATGTGACTCTGGGCCAGGTCGTGGATCCCGTCTCTCAGAGTGCTTCTGGCAAAGACGCTGTTGATCCTGAGAATGACTTCCAGAGAGAGATGAGCTTGTAAGTGTCGAAATCTGAGATTTCTGGTAGAGTCTCGGTGTGCTGCTGTGTGCGTGGAGTTGTGTTTCGCAGGTATGCTGCAGACTGCCACGCTGGCTGTCACTGGGATCTTGTCACTCTTGGGCCACGTGTTCTACATCTGATAGCTCTGAATGTTTTCCAAAATAACTACGAATTGATGGTAGTATATTTAACTTGTCTTGTGACTGGAAATTATTTATCTCCTCTCTGCAGACTTCCGTCCTTTGCCGACAAGTTTATTTTAAAAGTTCCTTGGTTGCAGCACTATGGCTTTAACGTTGGATGTGGATTTTTCTTTGTGGATTTGTTTTAGTGTTATTGCAGTTCTCTTGTTTTGCCTTGTCTTCTATAATCCAATGTATCTAGTTTCAAGTTACAGTTTTATAAATGTGTATGCACAAGTTGTAAGTGCTGATAATGTACTGGCACCTAAATCACTTCTAGTAGCACTGAGTGATTCAGGGCCCAGCACGTTGATATAATTCTAGATCAATGCTTGTTAGATGCTGGTGTCAGCCAGCTTATGTGAGCAGAGTCTCTGTCAGCCTGTGAGATGCTCGATACCCAGTGACAGAGCTGGTGCTATGCTGTCTCCCTAGTTACCGGCAGGCTCAGGCAGCGGTCCTGGAAGCCCTGCCTAGGCTGCGTAAGCTCCAAGTTCCTACTAGAAGGCCAGATGATTACTTTGCCGAGATGGCCAAATCAGACCAACAGATGCAGAAGGTATGTGCAGTGAATAATGGCTTTCTTTTTTGTTTTATATATTGGTTTTAGCCTGTGTTAGGGATTAATTTTAAGGGGTGATGTGTGAGTACTTGCCTTCATCTCTTTGAGAACTGCTTGTGACAGTGTTTGCATCTGAAATTTTGTTTGCGGCAGGAAATTTCTTCCTGTTTAGGTATTTCAGTGCAATGTGGGGATTTACATAACGAGTGGAACATAAAGGAGAAAAGGACAATTTATATTCTGTCCTGAATGTATTTAATGTTAAAAATGGAGATTTTTTTCTCCGTATGTTTGAGAGTAGTTTTAAAGTTGGCTGTATTTGTGCTCTTTGTCCAAAGACTTGCAGTCAACTGTGGCATTAACGTTATCCTTTTACCCTGTTTAAGTATCACCCTTTGTTTATATTCAGTGTGTTTTTGTTCTCTGTGATTTTGAACTGTGTGTTATTGACTTAATCTGTCACAGGTAGTAAGTCAGATTTGTGCAGGAGATGAGAATTTCACAAACGTGCTTCTTGGTTGTGGTCTTTGTTCAAAACGGAATGCTAATTTTTGTTTTAGTTTTGGAAAAAAGGACTACCTTGTATAACTTAAACAAACATGAGCCAGAGTCTAATTTGGAGGTTCATGTATGACTTGGTCACTGTTTTGATGGCTGATAGAATCTTCCTAAAGAAGACGAAGATTAATAATTAGCTTGTGTTGAGGCTTAAGTCAATTCTGCACATTACTGTTACCTTCTTTTGCTGGCTTCTCTTTGAAGAACAGAGTTGTTATCTCCTAGTGGAGTCACAGGCTGAATGCAGAAGATCTATGTTGAAGTCTTTGTAATCCCTTGTAATGCAGCATCCTTATAGAAATGTTTGTGAATGAGGAGGGAACAAAAAAGATGTTTTCGATGGCATGGAAGTATTGTTGACTTTTCTTCAGTGTTTTAATAATGGCAAGAAACAAACTATCAAGTCTTCTACTTACACCTGAGTAGACTGACAAGATACTCGTTTAGCAGTTCTGCTAGAGCCCATTATAAGGCTTTGTCTTGTCTCTGTGTGAGTTTTGTCTTTTTAAGCAGATTTTGGCTACAGATCAGTTCAGGAGTTTCTGTAATAACTGTTCCAGCCTTGAGTTGAAAGAACGTTATTCCTTGTAAAGCATTATCTGATTGAGAGATATTTTCTTTTTTACACTCATTGATAGTTCACATAATTATTGATTTCAGGACTGCACAGCAGTCGAAATTCTTTTGTATTAATTTTGATAAATTTTGTTTTTTCTATCCCTAATAAGATTCGACAAAAGCTTAAGAGTAAACAGGAAGCAATGGAGAGGTCTGAGAAAGCGAAGCAGCTCCGTGCAATGAGAAAATATGGCAAGAAGGTGAGGAGGAGCTACAAAAGGGACCTATGACAAGAATTTAGAGCCTGAGTGAGGAACTTGGGAAGTGAGACCACAGAAGTCTGGCTAAAGCATATGGAATCTGCCTAGTCTTCTGTCTAGCTGCTTTGAAGGAAGACAGAGCAAAAGATGGGATACCTTAAAAAAAAATTAATAAAAAAAAGTATGGGACACTGTAAGGAACAACACTAACATTCTACTTCTAATATCAGGTGCAAACTGAGATTCTACAGAGGAGACAAAAGGAGAAGAAAAATATGTTGAATGCAGTCAAGAAATACCAGAAAGGTAAAGTTAACTTGTCTAAGAGAGCAAATGTGTAATGGAAGTAGTGCTGTGTGAGCAACATAAGGCAATGTGATGTGTGATGTCAGCCTGTAGGGCTGGGCACTGAGCTTGAAAGGCTGCTGCTGTGCAGAATCATATGCCTGTGGCAGTGAAAATTCTCCCAAGCAGATGTTCTTGAGTGAGGGTGACTTGTTGCTATTACTTGCTGAGACTGAAAATTCGTATTTTCTGTGGTGGTAGCTGAGCAGCTGTTACGTTTTTGCTCTTGTAGGTCTCTCTGACAAGCTGGATTTTCTCGATGAAGAGCAGACATCGTCTCAGGGGAAAACAAAAGGCAATGCAAGTCAACGGATGAAGAAGGGGTGAGACCAGAAAAGAAAGATATTTAAATGCAGAGTCTCTGGTTTTTTTTCAGTCTTTTAGGGGATCATTTTGTGTAATGAGAAAGCTGTTCTGATTACCGTTCGTTAAAATAAGTCCAAGGTGGCTTTCTGTCCCTAGAGAGGCGGAAAACTGTGGCCAGAATGGAATGGAGACTGAACTGTGCTAATTTCTGCTTCCTCAATAGGAGGGGAAAGGTTTATGATGGCTGATGGGAGTCCATCAGCAGATACATGTGCCTTCTGAGAGCTTCCTGAGGAAAGGAATATAGGCAATGATGCTGTTTGATTGTTTTTCAGACCAAATGCCAAAAGACGGTACAAGAATCAGAAGTTTGGTTTTGGTGGGAAGAAGAAGGGCTCAAAGTGGAACACAAAGGAGAGTTTTAATGATGTATCCAGCTTCCAGTCAAAAGTGGCTCACAACAAAGGCCCAGGAAGAGGAGGAAAAGGAGGAAAAAAGGCCCTCAATGTAAGTAAAACATTGCATGCTAGGAAGCCAGCTGTGGTCTGAGAGGGAGAGCTGAGTACATGATGGGTGGCTCCAGCATCTGGCAGTGAGAATGTGTCTTTGGGAGCTGAGCATAATTCAGTTGCAGACAGAATTGAGGACGGTGGTTCGGTGTCTGAGAAGGGAGATGAACAAGGTGTTAGCAAGTAATGTATGTTGCTACTTGTGTCCCAAAACCTTGCTCTGCAGAGGTGCTGAAAAATAGCCTCTCCTTGGTATCCTCCCCAAGCTATAGAGCTAGAACAAAGAATGAGGACATGAAAATAAAGATCTGAATCTGTCCTTTTTTTGCAGAAGAGACCTGGAAAGAGAGCAAGGCAGAAAATGAAGAACCGGGCGCGATAAGAGGACTGTGCTCCCCGGTGGGGTTCCTTTGTTTCTGTGTGTTGCAAGATGTTTCTGCTGTTGTCAAGCAGCTAACTGTGGAGCAAGCTGGATGCTTCTGAGTGGCAAGAAAAAAAGTCAGTGGAAACTAGTGCCTTATCACTAATTTCTTCTTACTATCTGTTTTGTTGAAGGATTGTTTTATACTTAAGCCTTTGGTGTGTGGACGCATTAAATGGTTTGCACAGAACTACGTCTAATTGATGTTTAGTTGTGTTATGAATGGTGGCTGAAGCCTGTCCTTTGTTCCTTTCATTCTGACAGCTTTTTCCACAGCTACTGTGGACATGTTCTTGGTGAACTAGAGTTCTGGGTCATGTTGCCGATGTCAGAATAGGAAGTCTGAAGCCTGTCATGATGTTAAAGTGTTCTTTAGACTATTCATATAGATGGATTTAGAAACATCAGTGACCCGAATGCAGCTGTCTTATAAACAGGTTTATTTCTGTAACTATCATCAGGCTACAAACCTGGACAGACTAAGGTTCTCTCTTCCCTTTTCTTGCTATCTTCTCTTGCCAGAAATCTACCAGACTTGCCTAATAAAAAGCAGGGCCTAACGCATTAGATGTCGTTAACTGCTTCTACCCAAGTTCTGTGACTTTGCCACGCTACTGCTGTGCGTTCTCAGACTGTTCCTCCTTGTGCCCCATGGCAGCCGTTTATTTAGTGATCTCGGTTCTCCGGCGTGGGAAGTAGAGTCTGCAATCAGTACGGTCCATGTGAATCTGGGAAAGAAAAATGATGAATAGTCACGTGCTTTTACTAGAATTAGTAGTAGTAGTCCTTCCTGAGGAGAGTGATGCACAGTGTTCTTGCTGCTGAGAAATGCCCAAATGACAAACAAGTAGGATACCACTTATTTGAGAATATATTGTTCACTGCTTTGTTACGGTAGAACTTGGTGAAAAAGGAAAACTTGATGTATGAAACAGCATCGCGAGTCCTGACTCTATAAATTTAACTTGCTTCCCTACACGCAAATTTACTTGCCTCTTTCCTGCCAGCCTTATCCTACCTCCAGTATCTAACAGCGTAAAGCCCTGCTGGGATGTCTGTCTCTGTCCTTGTTGTTGAAGGAGAAGCTGCTGCCGGAGCATTTGCACATCATTCAAGGAGTTGCACACATGCCACCCGAGACTTTAACTGCTGGGACCACAGTCTCTTTGCAGTCCCTTCCTCCTACTGCGCACACATTCACTGTCAGGCGCTTCCTCTTCCTCCAGGCTCAACCCTAGGTTCCCTGAGGCAGAGTCTCCAATTACAAATACTTCAGGTCAATGTATTGGTGGTACTACTTGAGCTGGATGCCTCTGGGAGGGACCTGGGACAAAGAAATCCCTGGACAATGATACCTTTACAATCCATGCACCCATCCCTCACGCTTTTCACATGTTCTTTTGGACCGATGATGATTTCTGGTCTGGGGTCTTCTAACACTGTATTTGATTCTTTCTCTGTCTCCAGGCAGGCCGTTAACTGTTCTTATCTTGCCTCCTTATCTTCACATGGGAAACTGAAAAGTCCTAAACTTAGTATAAACGCTGCTTAGCAGCAACTAAAAACATCAGCGTGTTACCAACATTATTCTCATCCTAAATCCAAAACACAGCACTGTACCAGCTACTAAGAAGAAAATTAACTCTATCCCAGCCAAAAGCATGTCTACGAGAAAGTTCCCAGCTTGTGGCCCAAGGCTTCAGCAAGTCTTGCTACTAATGCTAAGCAATGGATTCAATTTCAGCTAGAAAATTACTACTACATTTATCATGAGTAATTAGTTTACTTGAAGTGTAATATGAAAAGTTGCAGAAGACTATATCATTTTCTTATTTATCTTGGTTTTCTTTGTAACATGCCAAAATTAATCAGGCCCTCATTTCCCTTTCTTGAAACACTAATCTACAGTCATTCATCGTCACAGCTATTCGTCAGATATGATTGATGTCTCAGCTTGTTAATAAGATTTCTTTTTCTCCTGTTTATTCACACTTCCCCAAATGAATCCTCACTGTGTATTCTGCCTCAGGTTTACTTAGCTGATTATTAATTTTATGGTTCTGCTTGCAATTTGTTTGAAAGATGCTGCACAGCAGCTCATTTTTTCCCACAGTACTTATGTATGTCACTTCACATTGCTCGCTACGCCATTTCTCATAGCTGAATGCTTTAATAAACAGCCGTGACTACATATTTGGCAATATGCTTGAGATTGACTGTCATGGTAGATATTTTGCATGCAAGTTTCTCAGAGGTATTCTACTGTCTCTGTGTTCACAAGCCTATGCCAGTGTGAAGAGTCCTCTTAGGTGTAAATTTCAAAAACTTGTTGCCCATTAACAGCTCTGCTTATTCCATGTTTGTCACGAATTATTTTCTTGCATGAATATCTTTCAGTGTGATGGACTGAACCTCCCTGAATCCTGCAAAGACCCGAGTTCTTAAGCACTGTACTCACCAAAGGTGTTGTGTTCCAGCCAATTTCTTGGCTTTCGGTTTGTGGCTCTGAATATTTCTTTGTTGGCTCCAGTGCTGCATGGTGAATAAGATTCAGAAACTTTGCTGTTGGTTTAAGAGACACAAATATAAGTGAAGGAAAGTATATTTAAAAACTAGTCATCCATGGATGTGTGTTAGAATGGGATATCCTAACGCTGTCCAAGAAGGCGAAGGGTGGAGGCAACCTCTGTGCTTCTGCGAATGATCTTGTAAGAGAATGCAAGGTGACATTTCTGCTCAAAAATTCATCCTGATGAAGTTTCAAGATTTGCGTGCCTATGCTGTGCCATTAACTCCGTCATCCCTGTCTACTGTATTGCAGCATCTGACTTTTCTTTACCACATCTAGTATCAACCAGCGATCCACCTTAGCTACTGTCTTTCTCAGTTGCCTGAGACCTGCTGCCTTTTTCTGTTTTGGTTTTCTTTTCCGTCCCCTAATCCTTGACTAGAGCAGGCCAACCTTAACTGACTAGGAAGGTTTTCAGACAAAATTGGCATGTTAGAAATAAGGGAGCAGTTGCTATAAGGGTTCCTGTTTTTTCCTGTGCTTTAAAGCAAGACTCAGCAGCCATTTCAGGAGTTTACTGTATGTGGTGATCAGGTAGAATCTGCAATGACAGGCAACATATATGTATAAAACATGTTGCTAGATTTTTTTTGTTTTCCCCCGAAAGAGGTTTGGATTCTGAAGCAGAACTTTTCAATATGGTAACTAAAAACAAAAATAAAGGCATAATTGCACGAATGCAAGCTTGTATGATAATGAAAAGTAACAAGAAAGGGCCTTAAAGTAGGAAAAAAAATGCCTTACATCTAACAAAAATCATGAATGAGTTTAACTTTCTTCTGTTGTTACAGGAGTGTTTCACAGGATATGTCATCTTTCAGACTAATTGGAATTTTAAAATCTTATTTATTAGTAATTTTCTTATTTAATTATCACAAATTATTCAGAGGTTTCTTACCATCTGCTGGCTCTTCTATATTATCATGCCAAGACATAGGCTTCTTGGTGATCACGTGAACTGGAAAGAAATGAGGCAGGAGACTGACTTTAATGTGAATTTAGCATCACAGCGAGGTATTGGATATCTATCTTTGCACATGTTCCTCTGGGTTATTCCCCAGTCTAGCCCCAGCTACTTCACTGAAGTTGCGAAGGAAGAACAGCATGTGAATAGAACAAACCGAGTTAGAATACTGACTAATAGCAACTTCCTAGAAAGGGAAGAGGGCTAAGCATGCCAAAGGCCTTTCTACTGCATGCTGCCTGCATTCACCATGGCAAAGTTCCATCCCACCCACGTGGTGGCCTGCAGGGTGCCAGGTTTCAAATGGTTTTCCTTTGGTTCATTTTTGTTTTACTGCGAAACCTACACCTGAGTGAAATCTGTTCCCATCAGCCGCCCATGCCAGCACAAGTGATGACATTCTGTGGCTGTGAATTGGCAGGTAGAAATCAGCCCAGGGGCTGAAGAAACACGGTGTAGTGTTGGGGCTCTCTGCCCCATCTTAGCTCTGTTTTTTTGCTCAAGGTTCTTGGGTCCCAGGTCCTGAATGGCTGCCTCATTTCTACATGTTTACTAAGGCACTAATTTGGGCAAATGGGTCTTGTTTCAGTTCTGTCTTTTGAGCGTGCAGACTGGTTTCTTAGGCACAACAAAAAGCCCACCAGTTGTTCCTTCCAGATTTGCCCCTCTCACTGGCCACTGCTGGCGTTCTTGGGTGCAGCTGCCGAGCGCTCCGGGCGCTGCCCCTGCCTCATGCAGGCAGCTCCCCTCCCCGAGCCTTCCCTCAGCCCTGCGCTCGATGCCATCTTGGTTTTGCCCTCCGGGCTTCCGCGCCGCTTCTCTGTGACTGCGGGGCCGCCCGCGCGCCGCCTCACCGGGGTGCAGCGGGTTCACGCCGTACTGCGTGTGCAGCCTCTGGCTCTGCAGCTCCTTCCGCACCCGCTCGCACAGCAGCTGGTTCTGCCGCACCTGGTCCAGCGGCTCCTTTTCCCCGCCGCGGGCGGCCATGGCTGCGCTGGGCTACGCGGCGTCCCGTAGCCCGGCAACGCCTCACGTGGTCCCCGACGAGGCTGCTGATTGGCCTGGCTGGAGCTCCATTCCCCCCCTCCTCGCACCGGTTCCCGTCCCTCCTCCTATTGGCCTCCGAGTTAAAGCGCCTGGCGCTGATTGGCGGCGGCTGCACGCGGCCGGTTTGAACGGCCGGCGGGGACGCGGCGGCACTATGGAGGATGCGGAGCTGCGCTGCACGGTGGCCGTGGAGCAGCCGCTGCCGGGCGGGCAGGCCCTGCAGCGCCGCGTGATGCGGGGCGCGCTGGTGTTGCTGGGCCGCAACGAGCTGCGGCAGCCGGTGCTGCGGGTGGTCGGAGGCAGCGGCGGGACAGCCGCGGTGCTGAGCTTTGCGCTGGCCGGTGACGCTGTGCGGCTCTTCACGCGGTTCGCGGGCGACGGGCGGGCGGCGGTGCGAGTGGGGCCGGGCGGTGCCCAGGTCCTGCTCTCCGACTGCCCCCCAGACGCGCTGCGCCGCTTCCTCCGCCTCCTGCGGCTCAAGATCGCCGCCGGGCCGCGGGGCGCGCCGCGCGGCCGTCGCCTGCTGGACCGGCCGCCGCCGGCCTTCGCCGTCATCAGCCCGCTGCAGGAGCGAGACTCTCTGCGCGCCCCCGGCCAGCTTCGCAGCGGCGAAGAGCGGGG
This sequence comes from Tauraco erythrolophus, assembly GCF_009769465.1. Classification (NCBI taxonomy): domain Eukaryota; kingdom Metazoa; phylum Chordata; class Aves; order Musophagiformes; family Musophagidae; genus Tauraco; species Tauraco erythrolophus. The sequence goes on along the minus strand of NC_141474.1, from coordinate 23,132,235 downwards.
GGAGCGCCCGGCAGAGGTGAGTCCCGGGGCGAGGAGGGCGGCCCCGGTTACCGGCCCCGCTCTCACAGCGCGCCGGGTGCCCGTCTCGCAGGTGCCCCGCGCGCAGAGGCGGCCCCCGGTGAGGCTCTCGGCGGAGCAGGAGGCGGTGCTGGGTGCCGTGCGGAGCGGGAAGAGCATCTTCTTCACCGGCTGTGCAGGTGAGGGGGCTGGCTAGCTGTCACCGGGTAAAGTCCTCAGGCTTCGCCGCTGACCTGCTTCCTCCCCTTCCTCGAAGGGACCGGGAAGTCGTTCCTGCTGAAGAAGATCGTGGGCTCCCTCCCTCCGAAGAGCACCTACGCTACAGCCAGCACGGGAGTGGCAGCTTGCCACGTCGGTGGTACCACTCTCCACGCCTTCGCAGGTAACGATCTGACCAACAGTGAGGGGCTGGGAGCCCTTGCTCCCTTCCCAAAGAGTCAGGAGCTTCCCAAAACTTTGCCACCTTCTCCCCTGCCAGGCATCGGCTCTGGGAAGGCACCGCTGGAACAGTGTATTCAGCTGGCAGAGAGACCTGGGGTGCGCCAGCACTGGCTGGCCTGCCAGCACTTAATTATTGATGAGATCTCAATGGTGGATGGCAAGTTCTTTGACAGGCTGGAAGCAGTAGCGAGGTGAGTGATTGTCAGGTCAAACGACTAACAGAAATGAGTTTCCTTAAATTTCCAGGCTGCTTCCTTCCTTTGGTTATGTGAATGGATACAATGGCATAGAACTAGAAGGAAGCATGAAATCATAGCCAGTATCTGGCCAGACCTTTACCTTGAGGTAGGTTTTGACCATGTCCCTACCCCGAGCTGTGCTGTTTCCCTCTCTGGAGCTGAGTGTTGTCTATAGAGCTGAATGCGGAGTACAACTGTCTATGCCGTGCCCAGCAGTTCTCTTGCAGCAAGAAGCAGTTGTAGTATAGTGGCTGCCAAAGCACCAAAACTGGTAAATGACATCTGGGGTGGGTAAGTAAAGCAAGCTTAATGTCATGTAATAGCATTGCTCAATTATTTGAGCTCTTCTGACACAGCTGAGGATAATAATATTTTACTGCAGGTGGCATATGTTTGAATGTACTGATAGACTAAGAAGTAACTTCTGAGACCTGACTATGTCCAGGTCCTGGAGGGCATTCAAAGCTTCTCCTTTCTTCTGTCCCTTTCAGGGCAGTCAGAAAACGGGATGAGCCTTTTGGAGGAATTCAGCTAATCATCTGCGGGGACTTCTTGCAGCTACCCCCAGTCTGTAAGGCTAATGAAGAAACCAAGTTCTGCTTCCAGGTACAAAACTGTCCCTGAACTCATTCTCATACTTCAAATCCACCTCTTTCTTAACAAGAAATAATTTGCCAGGCAAAAAGCTGGAGGAAATGCATCCACATAAACATGGAGCTGACTGAAGTGCGGAGACAGACCGACAAGACCTTTGTCTCACTCCTGAGTGCAGTCCGTTTAGGCAGGTGAGGAGAAACTCGTCTCTCTGTAATTCCTGCTCCTTACTGAAGGAGCAGAGGTAAGAGCAGTTTGTCACTTTCTGTGCTCTATCAGGAATGTGTGGCTGGGGGCAATAGCTATAAATGGTTTAGTTATTTTAAGCAGGTTTTATATAGTGCTCTACTAAGGAAGGACCCTTTCTAGGACCCCTTTTGTGATTTCTGCTAAGGAATTAAATTGATCCCAAGCTGGCAGTGGCCAGGACAGGGCTGGGGCACACAGTTGCACTGCTCTCCAACTTTGTGTAGTTATCTTTCTCTGTCCTTCTCTCTGAAGGCCTGGGGCTTTCACAGCCTGATCCAGCTGTGTGGAGGCTGCTGCTGCTCAAGACCTGTACCTGATCACTTTAAATAATAATCCCCTTTTCCTGGTTACCAGGTGCACAGAGGAGGTCACCAGACTGCTGATGCAGACTGCTGCCAACAGGTCAGAGCGTGATGGGATCCTGGCTACGCGGCTTTGCACCCATAAAGATGATGTAGAAATAACTAATGAGAAACGCTTGCAACAACTATCAGGTGAACTCCTTGGAGGAAGCTGCTGGCTTTGGGGTTGAGCTCTTAGTAGATACAATGGGAATGCTGTGGTGTCAGGGGAAACTGGTGTTCTGTCATGCATAGCAGCACCAGTTCAAGCTGTGCACGATGGAGTTGAGCTGCCTGGGGAAAAACTTCACAGCTTTTTGCTTAAAGATCCGCACTGTTTCTTCTTGGTGTGTAGCAGTGAGCTCGTTGCTTGCTGTGAGGTGGGGTGGGTCATTATCGCCTCTATACCTCTGCTTTTTCTTTCTATAGTCCTCTTTGGAGATCTGGTGTTGGCAGCAAGTGGAACTGGTCGTATGCTCAAAATGGTGACTGCTCAGTTCTTACTTACTGCTGGTCTTTGATTCTTGAGCCTTCTCATGCTCTCAGAGTTATACTGGGAAGAGAGGTGATAGTGAGCTTTCTGCTGTTAGACTTGACAAGGTTTATGTGAAGATGTCCTACCAGCAGAGCAGAATGGATATTAAAAGGGGACTTGCTGTTAGAAATGGATTCTGAGCCTCCTGCAATTCTGTGTGGAATGATTGCAATTTGTCACATCTTCCTTTCCTTAATAGGTGAAGTGCACACTTTTGAGGCTTTGGACAGTGATCCAATGCTAGTGAAGTTAATGGATGCTCAGTGTCCTGTGGGTGGTAGAGTTGAGCTCAAGCTTGGAGCTCAGGTAAGTGTGTGTACATACATTTGTGAAAGACTAATGGATCAAATGTCACAAGAAAAATAAAGGAACAGCAGGTAAATGTATAGAGTAAGTTAATGTATAGAATGCAGATTCTGTATAGAACAGCTATGCCAGGCCAAAAGAAGACTCTATCCCAATCTTTGTGTCTCTTCTGCATGGACTCTTATCCAGACAGGGAATTAGTTAAATTTGTGTGTAGGTCTGTGTCTTGTTAAGAGTGGTGAGTGCTATGACTGTGACACTCATTTCCAACCAGGTTTAGAAACTTGCAGGTAGCAGAGAGCACAGGCAGTCCTTGCCTGCAGTCTTAGCTCCAGGTACAGCAGCCCTCCCAACCTATAAGGATATGACACAGCTTGCCAAATTTGCAGAACTGGACACTTTGCTGTGAGCTAGGGCTGTCAGAGTTGAAAGGAGGCAGGATTGTGCTTAGCAGCAGCACTGTTTGCCTTGGGAAGTTGTTCCTAATCTATATATGTCTAGGCTGGTTGGTGTTTAGGGAAGGGGAATCAGTTGCCTGGATCTGAGCTCACAGCTGTGGACAGAGCAGCTCAAGTAAAGTGTTTGGTGCTGCAGAATGATGTAGTTCGGAATCCTAGGAACAAAAAGCTGTGAAATAATTTTGATCAGGTTGGAGACAGTGCCCTATCCTGCAATAGGATGATGTGGCCATGGCTGTGTCAGCCTTCTGTGCTTGTGCTTCCTGGCTGGAAGCTTAGCTGCAGGTGACTGAACAGGCTGTAAAGCCAGTGCACTAAGGGATTTTTCTTTTTCTCTATAGGTGATGCTAGCAAAGAATTTGAACGTGTCTCAAGGGCTGGTGAATGGAGCACGAGGAGTTGTCGTAGGATTTGAAAGTGAACAGAAGGGTAAATAAGCTTTTTGATCTTTTGTTGAAAGAAGAGGAAATTTATCATTGATGGCTGATGACTTGTTAATTTTGTTTACTGCTTGGTAAGAATAATTTAGGGAAAGCAGGGAGGAGGTATTCTCTGCAGTGAGAGGCTTGAGGCTCTCATGAGCCACTGTGATGTCATGTGCTGCATCAGCTGTAGCTATCTGTAGGGCCTCTTGTGTTGGCTTTTCTTTATTCTCTAGATGTGTATGCTTATTTGCATTTCCTGTCTCTTCTGTTGAAGCAAGCCTTGGTGGGTTTTTCATTTGTTCTTCTCGGAGAATAATGTCCTGCTACCTGCAACATTTATTTTTCTCTGCATCTCAACTGATAAATTACCTGGCTTTAATTCTCCTGCTTAAGTAGGTCTCAAACATGATTTCAGGACATCCTGTGTGTGTGTTTAGGTTTTTTGTTTTCGTATGGGATTTTCTTTTCTTTATGCAGCCCTAAAATTCAAGACTGACTGACATGGGGAAGGAGGAAAAAAGTGCTCTTAAGCTGCTGGCTTCCTGGCTGTTGAGTGTCAGGAATACATCCTGTTTCTCTCCTGCTCCCATTCCTACAGGGCTGCCTAAGGTGAGGTTTCTCTGCGGGGTCACACAGGTCATCAAAATGGAGAAATGGGTCTTCAAAGGACCATCAGGAGTTCATCTGAGTCGTCAACAGTTGCCTTTAAAATTGGCATGGGCTATTTCCATTCACAAGAGTCAGGTGAGTTTTCTTATACAGCTGTCTATAGACTTTTACACCATCATAAGCCTTATTTCCTGGGTGAGCTCGTGTTGCTGGTAAAACAGAAGGGAAAGCTGGAAGGCCCTTGTTGTGGGAGACCTCTGGAATACGTGTGTCTAGCTGCAGAGAGGGCAGCACCTCTTCTGCTTGTGATGCTTGTCCGTAGGGTCAAGGATGGGCTAGCAAATACTGCTACAGTTTTCACAAGAATGCTGCCAGCTGCATAGCTGGTGTTAGACATTATTAGCAGCATTATTTACCACTGGGGGCTGACCGGGGTAGTGTTTCCAATAGTCATCCGCATTAGAGATGCCGAGGTTTGCAGTGTACCTGAGGAAGCTGGAGGAGTCATAGCTGTGCTGTTTGGGCTGGACTCCTCCTTTGGTGATGTGTGTTGGGTTTTTTCAATGTAGCTAATACAGCTCATACCTTCATACACTCTGATAAATCCTTGTCTTGGTGTTAGGCCCGTGAGTTTGTTCCCATGCCACTGCTTAAACCAGGCCACATTGTGAATTCTGCTGCCTCCTGGGATGTCTCTTGGTGCAGACAGGGCTGGCCAGGCCTAACCCAAACTCTGTCTCAGATGGTCTGCCCGAGGACTGCTTGAGACTGGCAGCTGCTTCAGTTTACTACTAGGAGTGAAACCAGCAGTTCTTTCCCTGCTGCTTTGACTATATGGGATTTGTGGAGCTTCACACAAGAGGCCCACTGAAGTTAGTTAGTGGACCTTGCTATCTGCTAGCACTTTCCTGACAGCGGGAAAATGGTCCTTTTCTTTCTACTGATTCCCATTTTTTAAGCAGTTACATAGTCAAACAAGAGACTTGATAAAGAAAAAAATAAGATATTAAGCCTATACACCAACGATGGTACCTCTGACCGACTCACAGGACAGGTTAGTGTTGATACAGCACATTATTCTTTTTTGTTTGTTTGTTCTGTAACAAACTTCTCTTTGACAGGGCATGTCTTTAGACTGTGTGGAAATCTCCTTGTCTCGTGTCTTTGAAAGTGGGCAGGCTTATGTAGCCCTCTCCCGAGCTCGTAGCCTTGCAGGTCTCCGTGTTCTGGATTTTGATCCAAAAGTAGTGAGAGCTGATCCTTCTGTGTTGCAATTCTACAGACAGCTAAGATATCATCAGCTTCTAACCCAGGTAAGGAAAAATCCTATGCTACCAAAGCCTGCCTTGAGCAACCGGCATGAGAGGTGTTTGTGCTGAGATACTAATTTGAATGATCTTGCTTAGGAATAAAAGGTAAAACTCGTAGTGACAGGAGAGATCAAACTGCAGAGAGGGAATGTGCTGGGGGCAGCTTTTGGTGGCAAAATATCTACTGTAGTGTTGGGATTGTGTAACACTGCCTGGCCCTGGGGGTGCAAGGATGGGTTGGGATTCTTTGTTCCTTCTCTTGCAGTAAGAACTGAAGAAGAAGTGGGTGCACAAGAAATCTGTTCTATTTTTCTTTTTTCTTTCCCTCTCCCCCAGGATTCACTACATAACCAGCCAGGTGCTGATGAGAAGGAGAACTGGAAATGCAGCTGAAAATGCTCTTTTGGCCTCTGTGAGGCATCAGCACAGACTGCCGACTTGCAGCAATCTTGCTATTGAGTGTATTTGGTAACATAAAGTCAAAGGAATGTTTTTAGATGTTTTCTTAATTCAGCTGACTCTGGATACGTAGAAGTATCTCTGTCTCATGCCTCTGAAATTTGGAAGGCTTCTCTAGCCCCTTCCTGGGCCCACAGCCTTGAGTACTTCTATGTCACAGATACAACTCTAGCAAACAAAATGACTTGAAGAAGGACACACCTGAGGGACCTTCCTATGATTCTGTCCTGTCTGCCTGGTTGCATTTTATTCTCCACACATGCAGCCTGAAACTTGTGTGCCTTTCTTCAACTATACCACAGTAGAGAGATGGAAGGTGTGTCCTCTTTGCCTGGATGGATTGGACTTGTTCACAAGAGCTGCTGACACAAGGGAAAGCAGTGCTAAGTATCTGGAATACATGCTTGATTCTCCTGCAAGTGAGGAGCTGCCAGGAGCTGAGCTAGCACTTCATAGCATGCTGGGGTGTTCTTGCCTTTGAGATGCTTAACACCAGGAGACTTTGAATAACTTCCTCCACAAGCAGAACTGTTGGAGTTATTCATTGTCTCTTATGCTGATACATGGCCTTTTTATTAGTCTGTTGCATACGATGTGATTTTAGGTTTTTTTAACCTTCTGAGATGAGCTGGCAATGTTTAAAAATAGGAGGAATTCCTACATCTTATACCCATAATTATGGAACCGTAAGAATTGTGAAGATCCATTACCCCCATTAGCAAGAAGAGAGTGAGTGGAGATGGGTGCTGGTGGGAGCTTCTGTTGTTTAAACACATGAGGCTTACCCAAACAGGAGGGAGTTTCTTCTGGAAGCCACGTTTGACTAATAAGGTGGAAGTCGAATGAATGTGCAATAGGGAATAATGGCCAAGGACACATGAAGTGAGCTGTAACTTCACCTGTTTCAGCAAAAGCAGAGATGAGCAGAACTGTCTTTCTGAGCCTTAATAAAGGAGAAGCTTTGGTCTTTATATTGTAATACACTACTTAAAGCTTGAGTAACTCATATATTTTAAATGTTTAACATGCAGGAATAATGTGAAATATCAACATCCAGCTGGAACTCGTCTCTTGCAGGGGAGTGTTTCTGTAACAAAGGCTCTGCAGTATGAGTGAGTTGAAGGCCACTTCTTGGCAGCTGCTCTCCTTAAAGCCAGGGAAGGATGTTGACTAGCTAGTGGTTAACCTAACAGAAAACAGATTTTAGTAGGATTTCAAAATGTATTTTAAGTGGAGTTTATTTTTTCTGGGCTTGAGAGGTGGCATTTTGGAGGAAGCAATAGTAGAAGACAGAAGTGTGAGAATTATTATTCAGAGGAGTTTATTCTAAGAGGAGGTTCTTAATGTGTCGGCACATTGTTTCTTCAAAGAAGTCTGGTGGGAAGTAGGTGGAAGTACCTGAAGCTGGAGCTGCAGTCTGTGGGAGATCCTTCCTATCACACTGCAGGCTGTTTCTGGCACTACCTCTGGTCTTTCATACTCTCTGTGTGAGTGTGAATTTACTTTTTTTTCTTCTTTTTTTTTTTTTTTAAACACCATCTCCTAGTTCTTTGAGCTGGACTTAAGCCGTTTGTCCACCTTGGGGAGGAACTGAAAAATGACCTTCCCATGCCCACACCCCTGGGAAGGAGAGTGCTGGTATGCCAAAGCATCGCTGCTGGGGCAGATGAGCATTGAGGTGCGATTCCTTGGCCTGTGGCTCCCAGAGCCTCCCCAGACCTGATGAGAGCCTGACTCCAGTGCAGCCTTGCACCCACAGGGGAGCTGCTGCAGGTGTCTCCACCCAGCCCGCAGGCTGTATCTCCCAGCTGACTGGGTGGCAGTACCCAGTTGAGGTGATGGTGAGCATGGGGGTGCTCAGGTTCAGCCTCTTCCTCCTGTGGTAGCACACATGGAGGGCAGGTCTGGCAGGCCTTTCCTAGGACACCTATTGTTCCCTCGGCTGCACATTAGCTCTACCCTGCTGCAAATCCCCATCCTGCAGCACTCTTGTCCTTTCCTAGCACTGCTGTTCTGGGGTGGGTGCCCTGGTTGTGCCTCTGTGCTGTGCCACTCATGCTTCCTGCATTGTTCCAGATGGGCCTCAACGTGCATCCTCCACCTTTGTTGTGGGTTGAGTTTTTGCTTTTGTTCACCTTGTTCTTTGGACCATCTGCTGACATTGTGTCCATCTTTCCCTCATACTCCTTGTGCAGGTGGTCAGAGGCTCTGGGTGCCCTAACTGTGAGGGGCAAGGCTGTCTGTGCAGGCAGGGAAGCCTGATGGGTAACCTAAAAGCCTGTATGCTGGGCTGGAGCCAGCTTGCACTCTTGTGGGTTTTTAGAGATGGAATGCTGCCATATGAGGGCTTGATGTTGCATTGGAGATTGAGGTGTGGCATCTGAAATGCTTGGGTTTGTTAAAGTGAGTTTTACTGTTGGGGTGGACAGTTAAGGAGAATATACCAGGCACTTCCAGCCATACACAATACATTAATTTATTGACAGATTGTGTAAGAGTAATGAGATAATGCAGGCTCAAACCCTTTAACATCTCTTTAAAAGTTCCTGTACTGCTGTAATGACAAGATAATTTAGAGCATAAGATAGCTGATTATGTGCAATGCAAATAAACTTTTAATTGTGATCTTGTGAAGCAACTCACTTAACTGAGGCTTTCATGGGTTTTGGGGCTGAAATTATTCTAGTTGTATGGGAGTTTTTTATGCCAATTTGAGGTTTGAGATAAAATGCTAAACAGAACTTAAAGCTAGAAAGGCTAATAAATATTTCATGCTAGTATTAAATGTACATGAAATATTGTGGTTGCCTCGTCAGAAGTGGAGCAGTGGGAACAGAATAGCAGTGGCTGTTGAAGGGTTTGCAGCTGTCCTGAGGCCAAAAAAGAGTCCATCTGTGTAAATTTTGGATGTTCTCGCTCACTTCTAGCTAAAGCAGATGTAAAGATGGAGGCTGAGGCTGAACACTGCTATTAAAATCCTAAAAGGAACAGTCAAGACAAATCTGAGCTGTCAGGCACTGTCATGGCTACCCTGCAGTCAGGATTGTGATGAGGCTTTTTTTAACAGAATAATACTTCCATATATATGAGGTAGAAATCTTGTAATACAATAAAAATCCCTTCCTCTTCCAAGTACTCATTAACATGTTAATTTTTCTTGCAGAGGGATATTAATTAGTCTGTAGCTAGAACCCAGTACACCAACAAGGGAATTTTTTTTAAAACTTTTTTCATTGCAGTGACTCTAGTGGAAGAACAGAGGTGCTAATCTTCTCTTCATTAGTAAGTAAAATGAAGAGGAATCTGAAGAGCAAGCAGCGTTTTACATGAGGCCACCACAAGCCATCTTCAAAATGTCCGATGATGCTGTTGGCTTTCGCCTGCCGAGGCAAGGTGGTCTTGGCAGGTTGGATGTTCTTCAGGGGCAGTTCACATGGCTTGTGATGGAGCAAGTACATGTGCTGTTCTCAGCTCATGCAACCTCGAGCTCGTGCTTTTCCCCTGCCCCAGCATGGATCTGCACAGGCTGTGCCCTTCAGGAAAGGACCTGCTCCCCTTGGTTTCTGCAGGAGTCTCTGCTCGGGCACCCGCAGCTCCTCCTCCCGCTCTGACCTGGGCGCTCGCAGGGCTCACTTCTTACCCTTTTCTCCTCACAGCCACATCGTTTTCCCCTTCTTAAACCTGGTGCCACAGAGGCTCCAGCAGTGTTGGGGATGTGCTCAGCGGTGCCCTGTGGCGGGACTGTGGCACCGCTGGCTGGAACCGGTTGGAACCAGCTGTGCCGGGCATGGGGCAGCCCCACCTCTCCTCACAGGTGTTCCCACCAGCCGCCGGGCAGCGGCACCCGACGCACCAAGCCCCGAGTCCGTCAGCTCCTCCAAAACGGCCTCTCCACCCTCTCCTGCGGACATCTGCGTGGTTGGATATCCAGGACAGAGGTAGGGCTGGAGGTGCTGCCGTAGGTAAAAAGGGAAATGGCCGGTGATGGAGGTGATCCCCATGGCAGGAGGCAGGGATGGGAGGTGGCCCGTGGCGCGGCTGGAGTGCCGCTGAAACAAAAGGCACGCCGAGCGCGGCGAGTGGCTGGGGTTGCACTGCCGTACTCCAGCAAACATGGAGGAAACAAATGTCGTCCGCTCCCACAAACTGAAGAAAAAACATTTAAACATGGCTTTTGCCTTAACTGCAGCTGTAATTAAGTGAACTAAACTATGAGTTTGATTCATAATCGGTATTTCTGTTACCACAAAGTTCAGCCCTTCCCTTTTCAAATACATTAAGCCATAAGAAACTGCTTTATACCAGCTAAAGCTTCATAATACAGTTATGTGTTATTGGAAGCATAATTCACATGCAGAGTCTTATTAAAACCTTAGCAGCTTCCAGTTTAAATCTTTGTACAGTGATTTAACTCCCTTCTCATTCTTTACCTGACATTTTCGTAATAATTAAGCATGAACCTGTCCTTACAGTCTGTACCCAGAGGTCTCGTGGTGTGCAGGAAAGGCAGCAGTAGCCCTGTTGGTCTCAGATACTGTAATGAGATTGTGCCCATGAATTCGATCTTCCGATCCAGAATTGCTCTGAATAGATCAAACAAACGTGACTCTTATGTAATGGAAGTATGGTACATTATAGGTTAGGCTATGAATGCTAATAATGTTTCTTTTCTCACAGATATTAAAAGTTTCTCATTTTGTACTATACCACGCAGTGACATGCAATTGTCTTCTGCCGCTAAATCTAAGCGGTTCTATTATTAGCATGAGAAAAGACCTGAATTACTAGAGATTACGCTTAGATGTGTAAAATCTCTATCTCACTATTTCCTGTATGATTCTTTTATGCTTGTTTCTATTACAAATTCTAAGGATGTTGAATGGAGTTTTTTTTAGCTAAGATACTGACTGGTATATAATTTATGAAATCTGCTTATACAAGCAAAGTAAGTTGATAACAAGTCTAAAAGTAAACTTCACTTATATGTGCTATCTGGATTTATTTTTTCTCTTTTTGAAATCTGTCGTGTTGATACAGGGGGCTGTCAGATATGACACAGGCTATGAAAGGCCTTTTGAGATGGCAGTTGGAGACTGAGTAGACACAAAGAGCATTTAAGATGGTACCACATGCCCATGACTGGACAACTGAATTAAGCTGGTAATGTTCCAAATGTAACCGTAGCAAGTGTTTTTACTAGATTTTTTGTTACAATGTTTTTGCAAGAAGTAGAGCTATGATAAAGATGCCTCTGACAGAAACTTGATTAAGATTTTATATTTTTTTTTTTTTATTATATGAAGTTTGGCATTTTAGGGGTTTTTCTCTTATTTCTTGAAATGTAAGTTTTTTATCAACCGGTAGGTGAATATGTATATGAATCACACCTTCCATCTATTCTTCCCAAGTCACTAGGCTATATAGGTTTTCTGCAGGTACATTTTTTTTTTTTTTTCAAATTATTATTAACACCCTGAGAATTATAGGGGGATTTGCCCAGACTTTCAGTTGTGGGTTGGGAGTTAGTCCAGATCTTCAAAGATTCTGAATCTTGCTTTGCTTATTGAACGATCTGTGATTCCCTATCATCACATATCAGCTTAGAGAGGATATAATGTATTTTGCGGATGATGCTAGACATTAAAGTTAAAACATAAATAAAGCTTTTTAAGATTATTCCAGTAGCTAATAATTCACGAAAGTGAGGCAACACATATATTTTAATATATCTTATTTATCAGACTTATTGATTATAATAAATTAAACATGAAAAACACTTATGTTAATTAATATAAGAATAACTTGGTTTAAAAAATAGCCTTTAAAATTTGTAATTTATCTTGGAAGTTGTACATAATGATCATCTTAGTCTTTAAGTGGTTCTGTGAAAACATTCCAGGTAAGCTACCTTCATGTTTGTGTTGGAATAGTGGGAAACCTTGTAATAAAATATTTGACCATAATAACACCAGGTACTTTCAACTGACACTTGGTAATACAAAGTAGATTTTTAAAACAGATCTTGAATCTTAAGCAATGAGCTAGTATTTAATTGCCAGAATTCCAATGCATAATGGATTGAGCGAGGGATGTTACCAGAATTAATTTAATAATAAAGAAGTTTTGAAATAATTTGGTTTTAACATGTCTTCTCTCCAGATGAAAGAGACCTTACAATAACCTTAACCATTTTACTTGTGATAGTAGCAAGCTATGGCTATTTTAATGTAAAATATATGCTGAGAATAGAGCACATCAGATGATTCAGTCAAGTCAAAATGACAAACTTTCATAAAATGTAGTTCCTTTGTCTTCATTAGTCATAACTGCTGTCAGCTAAACTTTTGAACAAATATTATACATCTTCCTTTTGTTTTAAAAATAAAGGATAAAAATTACTCAGTGTACAAACAGTTTCAAGATCATGTTAGAGATAGAATATTACTTTTGACATATTGCCGTGTAGTCCTGTGCGCTCTCAGATCTGGAAGTACAAGGTCAAAAGTATTGTTTCTGAGGACCTATCTGTTTTAATAGAAATGTTGTCAAAAGAAATGATAATCAGATTTTGACGCTTGTCCTAGGAATGTCATCAAGGGCCTCCGTAAAAATATAACACATCAGGAACATCAGGCAAAAAGTCAAAAGTGTAATGCTCAGTCAATAGTTCCTAAGGTATAGATCATCTTACAGTGCCAAGGTTTGAGATCGGAACGCTAATATGAAAAAGAAGTATTAGCCCCTTGATAGCCTTTTCTATGGGTTTTAGGAGATTTTCTTGGGGGGAAAAGAAGTGGACATCCCCCCCCAAACCCAACCAGACAAAAAAAACCCAAACAAGAAAAACATTTCTGGCCATTAATGTGACTCAAGATGTATTTCACTATGAACAGGACCTAAGGCTAGAGGGAACCTCAAGCACGAAGATGGCATTTGATATTTCTTTTCCTGCAGCAGAAGGAGGCCTCCATGAAGAAAGAATTCAGTACTGTACCCAATTGTAACAACTCCAAGTAGGGTGCTGGGAGCAGAATATCAAGCTAAGGTGAAAGCTATTTCAAAAACTGAAGATGAAGAGGACACGTGGCATCTGAAGGACTATGTCTAGAACCAGAGAAACTGAACCATTAGGAATAGGTCCAGCTCAAGGCATGCAGGTGAAGTAGATTTAGAATAGTTAGCAAATGCCTTTCCAGATTCGATATACCTATGGGCCTTTGTGATAGTTAAGAGATCTAGTATGGTCAAAACGTATTTGAAAGAGCAGGGGAAAGGGCAAGACCAGTACCATCCTTTAGCACCTTCAGTCTTCCTACGGAATGACTGGAAGTGTAACAGTAGAGGTAATGACACTTAGGAAGGAGGGCTAGGAGTAGCACTGAGGCAAAGCCAGTTCAGTAGAGCTTGCAGTGCTTTGATGGGCACAACAGGGAGGTAAACTCAAATTAAAAAGGAGCTGCTGGCCGTGTTCTCTGCTGAAGAATGAGTTTGTCAGTTCACCCTGGGGCACCAGATGGACATGAAGTCTGTTCAGAAGCCATTAGGAAGTGTTACAGTGAAGCTAGTGTTGGAGGCAGCCAAATGACTTTAACCCTTGTTAGATGCATACCAGTCCAATGAGGTGGTGATAGGGTACTCTCAAAAAAAGTAAAAGGTAGAGGAGGAAACATTGCACATGCTGTCCAGACTACAGTGTAGACAGCTTTTTGGAACAGAAGAAAATCTTCCAATGTGCTTCAGTGTATCTTTTTTGGCACACGTGCAGAATGTTTTGCTACGATGGATTCTTCGAAGGGAGAGTGGGAAGAAAAAGGGATTTCCAGGACACTTAAGAGGTGACAAAAGACAAGTGCTTCATGTAGGTATATAGAATACATAATATGGTAATGATATGTCCGCAGACTGGTTAGGTATTGATAGATTTCAGCCTAAGCAAGTGGAAAAAGACACAAAAAACTTGATAAAACTTGTGAAAAGGGAAGAGGTAACAATTAGCATGGAGCCTAAATAGAGAAGAGGATATTACAAAGGAAATTACTTTAGATTCTGCAATTCTCTTGTCTTCAAAAGGATCTAGTTTACTTTTACAAGTATGGAGACCTTTCATTTTATTTCGAGAGCACGGTCGATGGAGCATATTTTGTCTTTACCTCTCAGTTCACAAAGACCTCACCTTGTTCTTGCTGAAACATTTGCTGCAAATCACGAGTGAATTCTTTGCTCAACATGCTGACAGGGAGGATAACTGCTTTATATCTTTATATTTTTTCCTTTATCTAGGGTTTGGCTGGCGGTTCCTTGTTTATTTTGGTATTCCAATGAGACATCTTCATATTTCAAAGATTTCAGGTGTACTAGAACCTAAAATCAGTGCACTCTTTCTAGTGAAAAGAAAGCTACCTTTTTTGCAACATGTTTTGCATATTTTCCAACAACTGAGGGGAAAAATAATGCTACCTAACAAATATTTTGATAGAAAATTCTGCTCAGGGAATGGACTTTAAAACCCAGCTATTCTTTTGGAGGGAAGAGAAGTTGATCTGATGTTATTGAACACCTTAAAGTAAACCGTTGCTGTTCTGTTCAATGTTTTAAAAGAGTAGGATTGATTTCTGTATGTAAAGTACGCAGTTTCATTAAAGAGAAGATAATTGACGACAAAAGCAGGGGGAGAGTTCACGTTTTGATCTTAAATGCTATGTAAGTGACACACTGTCAGAAGAACACTGCATTGCCTGCTTTAGCTGCATAAACTTTGATAGCAGACTGGAGGCTGCTGTTATTTTCTATCAAATAAGATAAGATTTTCAAAAATCAGTTCTACAGCTTATAAGCTGTATGGAGGCTTAATTGTTGCCTTATGCTCCATTCTACAACAATCAATTAGCTACTAGCTTGCCAGACTGTTCCTTAATATGGAATGTCTGCTGTGTCTTAATTTTTGCCCTGAACAGGTATTTTCACAGAGTTAATTCATAATATCTCACAGTCTCAGTGCAATCCTAACTAATCATTTTGATACTTATTCCCTTGATGGCCTCTTGGAGCTCCTTTGCCAAGGGGTTCCTTTATAACCTCTTGGGGAATATGACATGCACTTGGACCTGTACAGATGCCAGTGTGAGACAAGTCATGTGGAATGCCTAAAGGATGTAATAAATATTGCATGCAATGCAAATTCTGTTGATGGAGGTATCTGAGGGAGAGCAGAATTCCTATCTAGCTGTTTGAAGGACTTTGTATGGAAATGAACTACTTGTAGTGCTGTAGGAATTGCCACATTGCATCAGACCGTCAAGTTTGATTTCTTGTCCTTAGCAATCCCTGCTGTTTTATAATCTGGTTATCCAGAGGATGAAGGACTACCCTTATATGAATAAGCCCCATCTAAGTCACTCGGAGAGCTGGGCTGCTTGTTCAGGGAAGAGGGGTAGATTCCTTGCTGATGGTTATGACTTGCAAAAACAACTTTCCCTGAAAGATGGGATTATGGTATCCTTGAAACACACACATCAATATAGCTACAACAGGTCTAATTATTGCACTTTAGAAAAAAAAAGCTCTGCAAATATTTTGTGTCTCATTTCTTTAACTCCAGTTGGAAGAAATTTTTACCTGATCCATCTTAAATTTACTCGTCTTTAGTTTATCAGATATTTTCCCTGTACACCAGCTGAAGAAGAGCATAATTTTCTTATAACATTTCATTTTCAAATGCATCACTTAAAACCCTTTCCAAGTTGTTTAATGTGTCTAGTGTTTAGAAAGACACATTCTCTTGAGTTTGGATCACCTTCTCTTGAGTTTCAGTTGGAGCCCTAGCTACTGGGCAAGGTAGATCAGACTCATATGGACTGCTAACTGGGAACCTGGATGCACAGAGTAAGCTGTGCTATCTTCAGCCTGGTCAGACATAACTAGTGTTTAGACTTTTACTTCTCAGATTTTAAACCAAGCAAGTGTAATCTCCATGTAGTTTATTGATTAGCTCCTCTGCAAAGTGTGAATGTTACGACTATGTGACCTGCAAACATCCTCTGTAGGTATCAATAGCTTTGCACAAGTGTTTGCAAGCAGTTTTATGATCCACAGTAAACATTAATCACATGAAAACTTTAATGGCACTGCTTTTAAGTTCTCTTATCCCAGAGAAAGCTATTCATTCGAAGTATCTTATGTTTATTTTCTAATTACTCCCTTTCCTTCAGTTTCTCACAAGGAACACTCAGGACAGGTGCGACTTATAGTCCATTTCATCCAAACTTATGTCAAAGCATGTGAGAAGCTATATAGATAAGAATTAAACTGTCAGAATCTAGTTTTATCTTGCAGTTTTCACTAACAGCTGTTTGAAATCAGTAATAGCCAGAGAAAATATGGAAAGACATGGAACTTAAGGCTCACTAAATACAACTTTGATTAAATTCCCAATAAGATCACTTCCTGTTCAGGAAAGCTTGCTCAGCCAGCCCCAGAAAAGAGTGAAAGACACAGATATCCAGCCTGGCTTTACTTTCAGTAGTTGAATCTTGTATGTTTCATTCTCAAGGTTCAGCAGTGTGTTCACACCAAAGCTTTATCGGAATCTATATTATTGAAAGCCTGTCCCGGAGACGAGCTCACAACACATACCACAGAAATCAGCCCTGGCAGTGGAAACTTAAATGCAGCTTAATTGCATAAATATAGACAAAACTTAAGGCATCTACATGCTGCAGCAGGGGTATCTTAAAACAATATATTCACGAACTGCTCAGTTCTGGTAACAGCTGATAACCAGCACTAATGCACAACACAACAAAGCAATTACATACATTAATATCCATCCCTTCTCTACAAGGAACCAAAAATGTTGCTCTTTCAAAATGTTCTACTGCAATGCACGAGACTTGACTAGACGTTGGCGTGATGAGATAAACTATTTAATCAGGGCTTTAGCACACCAACAACTTACTTATCACAGTATTTGGGATTCGGTGACCAGGGAGCCATTAAAGATTATCTTTCTGGAAGAACCTGAAAATGGCAGGTTCTTTCCACTTGCTTTTCCCTAAGTCTCTTCTTCTGAATATCCTATTTACCTTTTGTAATGTCCTTGTTTTTCTATGTCCAGTCTTCAAGGGGAAGCTTATCTTGGAGTTGTTCTCCCAGGTTAAATACATGCCTCCTCCTATTTCTTTAGCCAGATGAAAGCCGCTACTTATGTAAAGGGGTTTGAGGCTGTATTAACTTGTGCTTTTTCTCCCTCTACGATACACTTCCTGCATTCAGAAGGCAGCCACAATCAGAGAGGCGTTGGGATTTTACTGCTTGAAAGGTTTACAGTGTGGGTCATATTGCAAAAAAAAAGAGAAGTTTCATGTGGATGTCCAGTTATTCTCACAGGTTCTGGGAGCATCCCACTTTCCAGACATGTATGATCCAGCTTTTCTTATTAAGTGATAGGAAAGGTGAAGACACTTTTATTTAAAAAAATCAGAAGACCTACAAACTAGTTTTCTCTCTCCCAGTTTTATGTTCAGAATGTTTATGTTAAGAATAGGACACTTTGTTACTGCTGCATGCTGGTTATGGTCCAGTTCACTCAGACTATCTCTGCATTTCCAGAAGCAGAAAAATACCGTTACAATAGAGATACAGCAGCAGGATATAACTGCCTGCTGTTAAATAGTCTTGAGAATGAGGAAGGATAAAGGAAAAGTTAAAAAGAGGCTAAGTATTGAATTTCTCCAGTCTGCCAAAACAGTCTGAAATACACTGCTTCATTTTCATGTTTGTGAAGATTGTTGATCCGGTCCTGAGCCTGCAGTTTGACACAACTGGAAATGTGCTAATTTACAGACTGAAAGCACTTGTAATTTTTTGCTAGTGTTTAATATACATGAGTTCAATTCTTCCTCGTGGTTACGAAAAATGCCAAACTTTATTCACGTTTCCTTTTTGGTTGGTAAGAGGAAAGTGTAGTGGGTGACATTTTTAATATTTAGTAAGTGTTTAGTATTTTAACACTGTATCTGCTACATAATGATTATCAGTAGGATCATTGATAGAGCTGTAGCTGTCAGTAGATGAGGGCACAGAACTACTCTTGGATCAAGACTCTGCAATAAGCTGTCGTATTTATAGGTACTAGGGAGAATATATTTCATAGTAAAATATAATTTATATTTATGCAGATTTGGAAATTGCTGAACAGCTGGGCAGTCAAGTTACATGGCTGTGTATGTGGTTATCTGCTTCTGCTTTATCTTCTGCAAGAGTAGAAGGATTTCTGCACCATCCATTTGCAGAGATGGGTTCTACCTGTTGGAGAACATAACCACCTTCCCTTAGGTACTTGTAGCAACCATCTGTTCAGCAGTCACCCTAGAAACCCAGGTCTGAAATGCTACTGCACCACTTACCACTTTTTCCTCTCTCCACAAATATTTCTCACCCTTGGATTCTTAGACTGCTGAGTTTTATGCCTTTCTGAGGAGCGGGACGTAGAGGAGATTATTTTGTTGGCTTCAGTTGTTTTCCCATAATGCTTGACTCTCCCTAACAGCCATTGTTTTCTATTCTTTCATGCCACTGGTAGGTTTTCTGTGCCTCAGGATAGTCCTTAAATCAAACAGCCTGATCGTCTGATGTGCTGATCTCCTACCATTCCACCTGGCTTCAGCTGGCATTGTGAGTGCTCAGCACTACTGAAAATTAGCCTCCAAGTGTATAACTGATAGCATGTGTTCTTTGTTAATGCTGGCTCCGGCTCACTTGTGCTGATTTGCTGCTTTAGTAGCTTCCAACATTCTTAAGTCATTGAATCCCAATTCGTTTCCTATTGGAGTTTACAATTGTAAGGGAGAAGCTTTGTCTTTTGAGAGACAAAGGGAAAGGATATACTGGGTTTGAGTTCCTATTTGTTTTACCCTTCCCTTCCCGTCACCCTCTAAGTTAGTGACCCAAAGGGTAAAGGAAACTCTTATACGGAAGAAGCAAAATATTTTGTTTTAAGCTCTATTTCCATCATGCGATTTCCATGATCACTTGTATTTGTACAGGCTTGTTGAATTTGAATTCAAAGGCCTAAATGGGGTTGAACTTTTCATCCTGTGTTTTCCCTGACAAAATTTTCATAACGTGTCCAGCTAGCCAGATCACCACGGCATCAGACCTGTAATCTGAGGCTGATCAGGACACTTTCTAAATCATATTGGCTTAAATGTGCAACTGCTTATATGAAGAAAGATCAATGACATTCTGCAGAGGGCAGGCCTAACACGTCAAGACCATCTCTGCGGTTCTGTGGTCACGTAGTGGGGTTAAATAAGCTGAAAACTATCTCTAGGCCTAAGCTTCCCGAGCCAGATAGGCAAGATTCATAAGAAAGCTACCAGATTGCTTTGAGAAATATTTTCTTGGCCGTTTAAGACACCAAACCTGCCTCTAAGCAGGCTGGTAACTGGAGGTAGACAAGCGTGCTGGCTGTAGCTATTTGTACTTGTTCCTAGAGGCCAGCATATCTCAGAAAGCTGGAAATTCAATGCAGTAGACAAGTGTTAAGGGACAAAAAGAGATCCTACCAAATGGCTAAAGACGATGCTGATGAGTGCAGAAGGGCATTTGGGCATTATAATTTTATGAGGATTTTTGGAACGCTGTGAATTCAGCATGAGGAGGAATATTATTGGGTACAGCTTACCACAACATCCTTCTGGGACACATGAGAGATGCCCCTGAAATTAACCCAGGATAGACCAGTTTGCTGATCTCTGAACAGATCTTTTTAATACAGCACCAAACCAGTTGTCCAGCAGATTGTTTCATTTGGAGTCACTTGTACACCCAATGGTATAATTGGCATGGCAAAAATTCTCCTTCATCTGGTACTCATTAAGTTGACAATTAAGAACACAAAAAGCAAGAATACAGCAGTACATTACTATCCTTCCTAAGGTTTTTGTGAGCAAAGGCGCCTCACGAGGCATGCCAGCTAGGCATGTTTGTCTGCCTGTTGCAGCTATATCTCCTTGTAATCCAGCACCATTGTTTCTGCAGGAGTTAGTTGTTTTGGCATGCTGCATAACTGCAGTATTTCAATCACGTAGCATAGAGGATGTAAACTAATGGGATTTTACATTCTTTCAATAAGGTGTTACTGAAACTGCAAGACCACAGTGAAATGGCAGCGGGGCAACTGTCTGTAGCTATATAAAAGTGATGGTGGGATGGCACAATAGCTGTAATGATCGCTTGCTTAGCATACACTAACATAATTCATCCTGACAACTTTGTCCTCTCATGAAGGCAGGTTAAATGATGTTGCTAATGTTGCTCTGAAAGAGAGATGGCACTGTAGTCCTCTAACTGTGAGTGCCAGTAAGGATAATCTGTGTGTGTAGAAGCTAGAAAAAAAAGCAACCTTTAATTGTTAGCTTATCCTTTGTATTTATCTGTTTCAGCTGAGAGCAGTGCCTTCTAACTGAACCAAGAAAATTTCAGAATAGAATAAAACCAGCATGTACTCAAATGAACACACAAAAGGTGGGTTGAGTTCCTACACCATAGAAAAAGATTAGAAAATAAATGCTCTGTCTCTGCCCCCTCTTAATCCCCCAAAACATCCTTTATCTGCACCAGAAGGGCTTTCTATTGTATAATGTGGTCTGTGACTATCTATTGAAAGAAAAAGCTCCAAAACACTCAAGTCACAATCTAAAATCAATGCATCAAGTACAGTGGTCGGACTATTTCTTGTCCTACATGACTGATTGTGGTGGTAATGACAAAAAAATTTGGCACTTCCAAAGCAGTTTATGTCATTAATGTGCTATAAAAACAGTTAATTAAGTTTCCCCAGGAAAAACATCTCTATGTCTTTTGCCTCCCACATAGTTTCCTTTTGCAGTTTTCAGCCCTACACATCTGGGAGACAGTTTGTATGAGAGAAGCTGGGCGAGATACTCTTGTATAGCAGGTATGACTGGCAGGGAGGGTGAAAAAGGTCTTTATACTAATTTTTCTTATATTTGGACTATTGAATGGACCAAAGTAAGATAAGTTATGGGCTAGTTTGATGTATGGCTGAGTCCACAGTGATTTTCTGTGGGTGGCTTTGTGGTTAAGAGCAGCATTCAGCACTGTAAATGCAGCCTCGCATGTGCCAGCCCTGATTAGTACCTGACCAGTCCTCTCTGTGGCAGGAAATGGGCAGACTTGTTTAATCTGTCCTCAATGACTCATTCGTAGAGGACTTTTTCCTCCTATGTGGTTGAAGGTCCTCTAACATTCTGTTATCTTTCCAGAGTGGCATGTGAGGGAGTGAGGTGGTCCTGCTACGTACAGCAAAGATGTCTTTGCTAAACTTGGGCAGCTTCTGAACTTGAATTTGAAATAAGAGTTTCTCACAGTATCCATAGGAAAGCAGTCAGCTGATGGCGTCATCAGCATAGTTTGATTACCCAAGTGAGATTCCAATTGCTAGAAAACCAGGGTTTTCTAGCAACTCCTTTAAAATTAAATTAAAGGTGAAATGAGGAACTGAATGGAGTCCCAGCAGTAAGCGATAAATGGAGATGGATTTCAACTATGTAAACCTACCATGATGAGAGGAAGAAGCTAATACCTACAGAGTGAGCCAGGGAAGGAAAAGAGATCCTAATTGGAAGAAGTGACACAAATGAGCTGCTTGTGCCAAATCCTCAGATTAACTTTAACTGGAATTGGGAGATGACAGATTGCATGGAATTAATGCCTAGGGCCACAGAGATAGTTAGATGTCTGACTCTGGTTGTAGTAAATCAGTTATATGCCTGAATACCTTTGAAAACCTGGTCCTTAAAAGACTTAAATATGTGCAGCTGTTGTAGAATTTGTAAACCTCCCATAGTTACTAAAGAAGTGAAGAGGTAGGACGTGACAAATACATTGGCTTTGGCAAAATAGCTGCAGAACAGAAGCTCTGGCCAAGCCAGTCACAGCTGCCTTGTGATTACCCAGGAAAGGGTGGGGTGGTGTCTTGCTACTAAATGCTTAACAAGCAGGTTGACCTCCATGGCTGATTCAGCTTCAACCCAGTTGAGAGAGATGCTTTTTAAACGGACAGCAAGTTGAGAGTTTGTCTGATGTTGGGGAAGTGTGGAAGGAGTAGGAGGTGCTCTTCAAGGTTGGTTCACAAATGAAGCTGTATTGTAGGTGGTGTTATTAGTAGTATCTGTTCTTAAAACACTGTGTGTGGGGTGCTGGATTTCTAATGCTGACACATTTCAGAACATCTTCACTTGTGTGGGCTTTCCTGTCTCTAAAGCAGGCCTAGTGCTTTATGATACCTGTGTGTTCAGGAACAGTGAATGCATGCTGTATTTGTTTCCTTTTTTTGAATGTGTTTTTTTTTTCTTTATTTTCAGCAGAAATCCTTTCTCTTTGTTTTAAATTATTGAGCTACTGTGGACCTTGAAGTGTTATGGGGATCAATTTAAATATTTGTACAGTGCTTGCTTTGAAGATGTAGAATACTATTTAAGTGCTAAAATTTAAATATGGGCTGTGAAGAAAGTGCTGCTGATTGAATTTTCAGAGGCAGCATGTTAGATAACACTGAGTTTTTCTATTTAAATGTAAAATGAAAGCTATGGTAAACTTTTTTCCAAAGTATGAACAGTAGAGAAAACTTCTGAATGACTTTGTAGGAAATAATATGCCTCTGTTTTATGGATACTTAAAAAATTTAAGGCCTCGATATGGATTAGTAGACTTTTACAGACTATGTAAGGGATTGGGATGGAAACTGTGGTCAAAGCCCATCATTTGGCCTGAGACTCTTCTGTCACTACTGATGCCAGGAATAACTGACACTTCATAGTTTTGGTTGGTTTTAATTTTGGTCCATGTACGCAAAACAAATGGAACCTTTACTATGCATACGACAGCCCAGAGGACAAGGAAATACAGATGGGCAAGCCTTAGATGGAAAGGTTATAATTTTTCCTCTGAATGAAATACTGTTCTGTAGAACTATATAGCATACCTATAAATGGGTTAAGGCATTCTTCTAAATATATTGTTAAGACTCCAGAAAAACATTTTAATTTAATTCCTATTTTCTTCAGGGGGCAATACAAGTATATAGACTTTGGCATAAAACCCATCCTGCAAATTTCCTTTTCTTAATAAATACTTATAATGGAAATTTAATAGTATAAGTGTATAAGGATTGATATGTTTCTAGTTTTTCCTCTTTAAACAGTGACCATTTCAAAGTCTGACTGAAAAATAGTATTGATGAACGCAGAATGTACGATAAAAATTGAGGTGTTTCCTCTGTTAGCTTTTCAAGCAGACACATTTCAGAAGGTTAAAAATTTTAAGTATGAAATGTCTTCCGACTTGAGTGAGTTGTTTTTTATTTTGCCCTCCAAGAACTGAGAATATTTCAAACTAATTTGAAATGAGTTTTTGTGTTCCCTAAGCAAACTGCAAAATCAATTATTTGCATAGCCCTGGTCTTAATGTGTGTCATCTGCTACTGTCTAGTCTCAGGAAGACAGCGCTCCTCTGATGTGCTGACACATTTTTAAACAACCTAGGTGGTAGCTTATACCAGTTTGATTGTATGATTTACTATTTCAACATGAAGATGGAAACAAATCTATTTTGTATTTGTTTCACATAACAGTATTTTACTTCACTTCATCTGACATAGAATAATCCCTGTAACGCATTCTGAGTAGGATGCTGTAAGGATGTTTTAAAAGACAGAGAAAAATACGTTCTTGAAAGGACCAGCACTTCTAAAGGAATGAAAGGCCAATGAACAGTTGTTTAGGATTTCTGTCTCCTTTTCCTTTACCTTTTCCCAGAGATTTTACAAACATATTTTGATGGAATATAGTTATCAGCACTGTGAAACATGGAATTTGCCAAAATGTGGTGTCGTAGTGTAGAAGCTGTCAATAACAAGATCTATTTTCTATTCTGGAGGAGTCCTTAAATCATGAAGTGAAGTGAAAATCTAAATTTTTGATTCAGTGAAGGCCTAGGCATAACTTAAGCACTATTTTTGCTGATTAGCTAGAGAAACAGATGCATCATGTGAGAGTGTGCTGGATTTGGAGAACTTGTGAGTGAGGTAAGAGTGTTGCTGCATGAAAACATCTAGGGATGGCTAGCGCTTGGTAGAAAGCATTACACTGGCTAGCAAAGTCAAGAAGCCAGCTATCAAACTAAGAACTATATCCAGCATATATGTATTTTGTACTTGGTAAGCTAATATTTGATCTTTATGATATGATGGATATTTTCCTACAAATCGGGTGTTCAGACTCACCCTTAGTTTCACTGCCAGGTTTCAGTTTGAAGTTACTAATCAACATAGATGATCTAACTGGCTGTGCTCTGCAGCTGGTAGGTAAGTGCACTCTTTGAGGTTTTGGCAAGAGGTATCTGGAAAAGGTGGTTGGTGTTAGGAGTCTGTTTTATGTACTTCTAAGAAACTCATTCAGAAACTGGTTGAAACGGGCTGCCCCAGGGCCTGGAGCAACACAGGAGAGTACCATTGTGGTAGATGGACAACAGTGCAATTGTGTGTGTGTGTTTGGTTTTTTTTCCAGGGTCTTGCCTGGTATTGATTACCCCAGTATTTGAATGCTTCCCAAAACATTGTGACTTGTATGCACCGTGCATTGCTTTGCCAGCTGGAGCCAACAATAAAAGCTCCTATTAGAAGCACTTGCAGGAGGAGGAAAACACTGTCCAAGCTTCACTGATGTGTGTGGGTGACTTTTATACGTATCCTAGCGTAGCTTTTCAGAGTCAAGCAAGTAATCTTCAAACTCACTTGGTAATTCAAAAAACTCTGCAGAAAGATCTAACCATCCTAATTTGGTACAAAGTAGCACAGTAGATATGAAGAGGGTGTGAATTTTGATTTCTTTTGCTCATTTGCTTATTCCAATGCAAGCCATCATTTTGTACTTTCCAGCACTGTGTTGCATGATGACCAGTAGACAACGCTGTGCCATTAAATCGATGCACATGAATTTTAGCTGTGTATTCACATTAATACGTTTAGGTAATTACTTAGCCCTGCATGCAGTTACATCACAGTTTGTAGACTCACTTGCACAATTATTTATGTTCCGGTACATGTCAGAAAAACTAATGCATCAAGATTTGTCTAGTGAAAACCCTTGAGAGTTAAATGTATATAACAGAAGTTGTTTAATGGCAAGACTGAGAAAGGATTTCACAATAAATCATGTTATGTCCTAGACTGTACAGGGAAAAGGGAACTGATAAATGGTGACAACCAGGAGCCAGCCTTGGTTTGATTTGAAACTGAGAGACTTTGGTAGAAAGGAGAATGTTACAGGTGTAGACTCGTGTGGAATGCAATGCAATTGTTGTAATCCTGGGTATGAAGTACTCTATAAATTGCTTCAGTGATGCATGGCACTAGGTGAAAAAGAAGGTATTAAGGTATAAGTCAAATCAAGTTGGCAATAGCTTGTACAGACTACAGAGACGATCAGCCCTCAACTCCAGAGGTTCAGCTGAAAGTGCTGGTAGAGAGTCATGGGGAGCTTGAGTGGCTGTCAGCCTGTGCAGACAGACCTGGCCAGGCTGTACACTAGGCAGTTCACCCAGCTGACAGCACTGGAGCTGCAGCACTGAACACTAACCGCCCTTGGTGTTCCGGCAGCTAGCGTGTAGCTGGGCCAGAGTACTTTTTTGACCTGCACTGTTCTTGAGACATACGAAAATTATTTTGCATTTGTATTCCTGTGTTACCTGTGGCCCCAGCTACTGTGAGCAGGGACTCCTCACCAACAGATGGCTACCTTCATTGGTCTCCACTGATATCCTTGCTACACAGTGGCCAAGTTCAGCATGTGACATGGAGGATGTTCCCACTGAAGAATACCTTAAAGCAAAGGTTGCTTGTATATGATCTTTGAAGGTTTGAAAAACCTCTGGCTGAGGAGGAAATTGAACAAAGGTCTCATATTCCATAGCAGATGTTCTGTAGCTGACTATTATGTAGAAAGTAGGCTGCAATACCTCTCCTCTCCATGTTTCTAACTAAATGGATTTTTACACAAAAAGTTGTAAGTATCTACTCTTGGCAGAGGGATGCTGCATTTGGAGTGGTGGAGAGATGTTCTGTGATTACAGAAAATTCTTGTATGAGGTCTTCAGAGGCATGGCTTATGAAGCTTTGTAGCAAGTTAAAGGCGTTATTTTAGCTAGGAGGAGAGAACTCATTTAGGAAGCACAGCAGAACCATGTTGATTCCTGCAATAATCACTGTTGCCTTCTGCGTTCATTCTGGAGACTAACACCAGTCAATTCAAGGCTGATGAGCCTCTCAAAATAGCAGGAAAACATGTAACTGACATAAAACAGTACCATGAAATTCAGTAGTAGAAGAGAAAGTGCTAATCTGACGCTTTGCTTTCATGCAAGGCTCACTTGAATACTGAGCAGCCTCAGAAGTGTAATAGGCGAAGGCAGACATCTTTCCGGAGAAACAGATTCTGTCAAACACCTCCCTATGAGGTTATGAGTGTGAAGCTGGGGGAAAGGAATTTGGAAAGTAATTCAATTAGTTATATAAGCATATGTGATTATTTATTCTTTTCCTACAGAGAGTATGCTGTAAATGGGGTCTGTCCAGCATGGCTCAAAGGCTGGCTTGCTTGCTTGTTTTTGCTTCCATCAGCTTGTAAGGGTCACTTGTGCCGGATGGGAACTCAGTAGCTTCAGAAAGCAATCACATGGAGGGTCTCTGGCAAGTAGTGGGAAGACACAGATCACAAATCTGAAAATGCTCATCAATGGCAGTCTATTTCTGATCTTTTTCTTAAGAGGACAGGAATCTTCAACTGATTTCAAGTTTTACTCACCAGGATATGTGAGGGACAGCAATGGGGAAATTGTTCTCAAAAAAGCCTTCCCAGGAAAGATGGCAAAAAGATAATTAGTTCCAAAGAACAAAAATTCCAGTGAAGTAATTCACTCTTCTCCAAGGGATTACCTATATGTCCATTATGACCTGCTGCCACACCAGGACTGTGGGTGACAGTAGATATAAAGTCCAAGTGACAGATCAACTTAAGGGAATTTTGAAAAATGAAATGCAAAACATATGGAGACAGTATGAATGTCTCCTTAGTGTGAGAAGCCAGACCAGAACATTACAAAGGGGTGGTACCTCATTCCTGCTCATCTTGCATCATGTTTGGCTAGTCACAGGCAATGATATTGCCATGTTTTGTATCCTCTCAACTCTACAAAAAAGGCAGTCGTCCTTCGGAAACTGAAGGATCCAGTCTGAAGCATGATTCTGACCATTGAAAGCTTATTTATTTATTTTAAGCACATCCATTTTTCTGTGGTTATCTCCTAATAACTCTGAATACTCTAGTGGACAACATTAAATGTTTCCAACTGTTAGAATAGAAGTGGGAAATTCAGATTGATAAGCCCATTCCATTATTTCATTCCAACAAGAAATAGTAGATTCGCTCTTGGTTCATGTTCAATGTTTTATTGGTATTTGCTCTGGAACACCTGATATCTATTTTTCCTCTATTCCTTCTCCTCTTGAGACTGATTGCAAAGTGAGACAAGACAGGCCTAGGTGATCCTGCTGTCCTTAGTGTGTCCCAGACAGTTTTTGCTTTATGATCTTCTATAACAAAACCTGGTCCATGTCATTTAATGCCTACGATTCCTTTTTTTTTTTTAATTTATTTAAAGGAAAATTGATTGGGCCACAGATAGTACAGGAATACAAATGCAATGTCTGATTTTAATTATTATAATTCTCTCTTTATGGAACTATTTTAAAATATAAAATATGACATTTGGATAAATCAAGCTGAGTTCACATCTTCTGTGCTATCAGAATGTTGCACTTGAGACTAGTAGAAAGGAAAAGAGAGCAGCAGGGTTACAAAGGGCAAGTTAGAAAGCTCTGACTTGGAAAAGTAATTCAATCTTCTCACCTGAAGCGTCTCTGTTAAGTACAAGCTACGAATTGTGCTGTTGTAGTTCTGAGTGGTATCCAAGAACTGCAGTGAGCTGTTGTATCCAACCAAACACCGTGAAGGGGAAGGGAGGTCAGTGTATGTGCCTGGGTGCCTCTTGAATTTGTCGCTTTAAACGTGTACATTCTCTGAATACTGCCGCATGCATGCTCCTAAGCAGAAGTCTTCAGTGGGAATTGGAGTGCTT
This sequence comes from Tauraco erythrolophus, assembly GCF_009769465.1. Lineage (NCBI taxonomy): Eukaryota > Metazoa > Chordata > Aves > Musophagiformes > Musophagidae > Tauraco > Tauraco erythrolophus. The sequence continues at coordinate 23,104,033 of NC_141474.1, read as the reverse complement.
GATGCAAACAAGTTTATTCTCCAATGTTATTTTATGTTTCATTACCCTTTGCTGCAATCTTGACCAAAATGTACTACTTTTTTTTTCTGTGGCAGTGGTTTGCCTTTGAGCACACAAGAGGAGGGTCATGGCTACAGGAATTTGGGTTGGAGCACTGTGTCTAAAAGCACAGCATAACCTCATCACAAACAATCTGCCTTGGAGGTCGTTAATGCCAGGCTCTAGCGTTGTTCTCGCGCTCTGTTATTGCTAGAGTCTGGTTGAGCACAAATTCTGTTTATTATACTTTCAGGAAGGTTTCTGCTCATACTTCCCAACACAAACAAATCTAAGTGTTCACTGTTTAAGTTCTTGCTTCATTAAATAACTAAGTCATTAAAGTTTGTGAGACAAATACAGTAAAATAATTTTGAAGGCTAATTTTTAGAAATTGAAACATTCCCAGCCAGAGGAAAAAAGCTAATAATATGAGGATTTTATATAAATACACCCACAGATGCACACATATATATGCACCCACACTGGTGGCTAATTATGTTGTACATCATTTAATCAGCTTGACTCTTTTGGATCCTGCTCTACTTCTGGGTTGCTATGTCCATATAGGAATATCTGATGTGACGTTTGCCAATTCAAGGTTGTCCTGCCACCAGAACCAGCCCCCCTCCACATCAAACCATGACAAAGGTGAAGAAGGAAACCCTTCTAGCTTGTCATGACATGCACCTAGTGATGTTTCTGTTATGTGGTTGTCTCATCTGTATTTCAGATTTCAAGATATTTTTCATTTAAAAAATTAGAAGGTTTTATAGCATCTTTTCTCCCATAATTCTCTTGCTGTTTGCAGAACAACACTGTTCGCAGTGTTGTGCAAATGCAGATGTCAAGTTTACACTAAGCAAAGCTCTGAATCTGCCATGTACTGCGTTGCACCACACAGTCATTGCAGCCTGTTCAGCCTCTGGTCAGGAGTCCCTGCGCTGTGCCCCAAGTATTTCATAGCAGATCAAAAACTTATTATGATGCCATTTCATTTTGTCTTGCAATTATTTTCCTGGCTTTTTCTAGATGACAGATGGAATTTTAACTGTGATTGTGTTGCAGTTTCTTGTTCTCTTAAATCCATAGAACAAAATCTTATTTTGCGTGATGCTGAGTCTCATGAGGTAGAGCACTGTCTTGGTCATGTTCCTGTGATCCTACTATAAGCTTAATAGTAAAATGTGTTCTGCTTATTTTCAAATGTGGACAAGGAGACATCAATGTTATCCAGCAGTGTTGGCTGATAAGTCTACTAGAACTGAGAATAACTGACATTTAGGCCAGTATAACTGTTTTCCTTTGTAATTTACACTGTCCCAGTGGTTTAACAATCGTGCCAGCATTTATCTTGGTTGGATGACTTTACTTCCTTCTCTTGCATGATGCTGGAAAAGTCTTCGTAGTTGTTCTATCACATTCCCTGATGCCTTCATGTCTGTTTTACATTCAATTTTCTATCTGCCTGCCAAGGTCATGTCTTGGTCCTACTCGGACTTTTTTAAAAATTAGTGTTTCTATTTACAACTAATTGTTGGTAGTACTATGTGCAAGAAACAGGAAACAAAGATCCTGTTATATCTGGGTATCAAGGATAATCCCAAAGCAGAATATTGCACAGAAACTAGAGTATGCTGAAGCTAAAGAAGAATAATCTCTTAATGGGGGTATTTGTTGCTGAAGACAAGTGGCTCTCCCTATATAATACAATTAAGTCGGGTTTATATCTTCCTTCTAAGGAAAACTCTCTAAGGATTATGTTTTATACCAAGAAGGATAGGAATAAGATTGTGGGCAAAGTCCAGCAGATCTGGCCGTTTCTCCTGTGGTGTCCACTTCTGGAATGATACTTCATTAAGGGAATTCCCCTATCCCCAACTGTAAAATTATGCACCTCTACTGTAGGAGCCTTTAACTGCCAAAGATAACTTTTTTTTTTTTTCCAGATAAATAAAACAGAGGAACTTTGTGTTTATGAATAGGTGTTGCATTTAGTCTCACCTAAAAAAATCTAGGTTATCCATATACTCTGACACTTTCTGGTGTGAGCAGACATCCCGCTTGCATGCGGAATCCAGAATTTGAATTGAACCAGTCCTTAAAATCCTTAATTTACCTTATCCTGACAGGTCCTTGCTTCCATGACTGCTATACAAAATATCTAAATGGGCATAAAGTCAACCTTAGCTTCTAGTACATATATTTTTCAGAGTCAATGAAATCTGGTGCTGCAGTTTCTCCAAATGTTGTAAATTTTATTAAACTTCCTGTGTCTGGTTTTCCATTTTTATCTCCAACTATAAAGCATTTTCTTTATCATATACTATCAGCATTTTAAAGAGACAACTGAGCTATGGTAAGACTTCTGTCACATCTTGATAAGGAAAGTCCTAGAAGGCTTTGATAATAATAAAATATGTTATAAAACTGTTATGGTGTGCATGATAAATCACAGGCTATTTTTAACTTTGATCTTGGATTAACAGAAATACTGTAGTTTTATTGAGATTAACACTAATTCTAGTAATAAATCTCTAGGGGAAAATGAGATGAGGAGCATTATTCGCCTTAGGATGATTAAAATTATTTTCTTTTCAAAATGTTTTCTATTTAAAATATGTCTTTTTTATACTTAGATTATTCCTTCCTTGATGTTCACATACAACATTACTTGTGTTCCTGTTGCAAGGGAAGCAAGGTGTTACGCGATTTGCAAACTAATGGCTATGCTATCAATAATAAGAATAGATGCAGAAAAAATGATGTACTGATAATTGTCTTGAGAATATAGGGACAAGAAAGTTCTTTACTTGTCTGGCATGTTAATGTTAAAAATCAGTAGAATGAACACGTTTCATTCAGATGTTCTCAAATGTTGTTGGCTCCAAGTTCCAATTCCTTTGCTATTGGGATGTAGGCTGTGATTACAGAGCAATATTAATAAATATGCACTGAAACTGCTGAGAGTACTTTTAAAAGTTCTTTAAATTGTAGTGAGGGAGGAATGATCATTAAGAAGGTTTGTAAATGATTGCATGATTGAAGACACAGTAAATCTATCCTGGAGATATATAACTTGTTTTCAGAGAAAACTTTGCAAATTGAAATATCTTTACACAACTTGCTATTTTACATCAGAGGCCACCGAGTCAATAAAGTTCCTCACTGTCTTAGAGTGATGTATGGTGGGATTAAATTGCTAAAAAATTGGCTTTTAAAAAATACACCAAATCTTTGTGTTTTATTGCTATAATGGATGTATGCATCTTCCACTTTCAGTCTGGGGAAGCCGTTAAGAGGACTTCATGACTTTTTGAAAACTCTAAAATTACTTTTAACAAAGCATTAGGATCGCCAGAAGTCATAAATCATCAACATTAACAAACACACCACTTTTCTACTTGTCTAGAGACCATTGCATGAACTTTATAAGGACAATTAAATGAACTTGCTCTGAGACATCTTGTTTCTTAAGTTACTGCGACTCTTAAAATAATGGCGGTGGTTTGGTGGTGGGTTTTTTTCCCATCCAAAGTTAGCATAACATTGACATACGTTGTTTCTGTAGCTTCTAATTGAGATACACTGATAGAGATGACCGAAGTTATATCCCATTAAATGGCAGAGTTCGCAGATTCAGCATTCAGTATTAACTAGATTGGGGTTTGTAACAGGACAGTATCTTGCCTTTCTTTCCTGCTACCACATATCAAGGAAAGGTTGTGTTTTGTGTCTACTCTAAGTCTAGGAGTGACTACTTTTGTGTGAATTGTTGGTTTCTGAGGATTGGTATCCTAGAAGTTAAAAAACTTCACTGGCAACCTTGTTGAGTGGCACTGTAATGGCAGGAGATGGAATCTGTGCCTCTGGTTTCTGGGATATTAAAATAAAAATAGTATTCAGCAACAAACCTAGGCATTCAGAGTTTAAAACATCAAGCAGATTACCTCTGCAGTCTTAATTTGGTCAAATTATCTTCAAAATATTATGCATAGTTTTAAATAACATGATCAGTAATGTGGTTTTTGTTCTAATACTCCTGACTTGTTTACATACGTAGGTTGACCAGATGCAGGAGGACACCATCTATTTAATATTCTCTTTGCTCCTCCTTGCCCAAGTGTGGCCCTGTGCCACATCTTACTTTATGACAGTGAAAGCATTTCCTGAAGAGAGAATGCCTAATTTCCTAAGGGACACTCTTATGCCATTCACAGTAATATGACATATACACATTAAAAATTATTAGTTTTATAGGAAAGAGAGTCACAGGAAAAAAGTGTCCATTTATGTTTCTGTTCAATATAGGGTGCCTAAGATATTTTTTTTAGAATACTTAGCATTATGTATCAATTAATATGCTCAAAATATGACTCCTATTACTTTCAACTGCAGCTGCGAGTACCCAGTGGATCAGTGAATAAGCCCTTACCGTTTCAAAGTGGGAGTTCAGAAAACGAGGAAAAAGAGTACTAGTGCCTAGCTATTAATTCAGAGAGCATTGCAGAGGACTTCTGTTAGAGACATGTACAGAACCCACCTCTTCATGGTCGCTTTCAATCATTTAAATCATCAGTCTGCTTCTACCGTTTTTCCTTAAAACCATTTCTCATTCACTGTATAACTTTTAATTTTTTTTTCTGGTAAGTGAAGCAGTGATCTTGTAGAAAACGGCATATTCATGTACTGTTGATTCACTCTCATCTTTTGCTAGTTCAGTCTTTTGAACTAGAAAAGGGAGGAAAAATGGAAAACTTCCCAAAATCCAACAACAACAAAAAAAAAAACCCAAAACTTCCTTTGGGGAAAGAATTGTGTGATCATGTAATTTAAAAATTCTGAGATCTATATACCCAGGCTAAACTTAAGTTGCAGAGGCAACTGAATTCCTGTATTTCTTTACTCTTGTATTCAATTCTACAACTTTAACTGCGTATTTTCAGTAACGTCATTTGTGTGTATTTCAATTTTTGTGTTTGGGACCCTAAGCCTTCAAAGTCAGGGTTGCTGATTATTCCAATAAAGACAATATCAAAAATTTATCTAACTGATTAGACACCTTAAATCCTCCTATAACTGCATCTTTTTGTCTTCTAGTTCAGTATTACACAGCAATGTAGAAAACTGTCAGAAGAAAGCTTGTTGTCAATTATAAACTTGTAATGTTCTTAATTAAAAGCATTGCATGGAATATATTTTGTTAAAGTCTGATGTGATAGCTATCATGTTTCAGAGATATAAAACCTTTTCCTTGATAAATATATGTTTAGGATGTACTCTTCAAAGTACAGCAAAGTTTTGCTACTGGCAGTTTTCATGGGTGAAAGTAGCTTTAATAACAAGGTAGATATTTCCTTCTCTTAGGATCCAGTGGAGCAAAGCTTGTTGACATTAGGACATGGCATGACGGCTGGCTAATGTCTCTAAAGGCTTCAGGAAGGGTGTGGCTTTAATAGGGGAGTAGGGTATCAATTTATTTGGATTCAGAGAAGTAGAGCTCATGATTCAAGATCTGTAAGCAGCTTTTACTGTTTCTGTTTCTTAAACTGTGGCTAGGTAAGACTTTAAATATCCCAAGAAGGGAAATTCATTGAGAGAATTTCAATGGAAGGAGTAGAGTTGGATTTCAGTACGATAGTTGTATTGATTTCTGTGCTGACTTTGGTTGGGATAGAGTTCACTTCTTCATAGTAGCTGGTATAGCGCTATGGTTTTGGATTTAGTATGAGAACAGTACTGGTACTACACTGGTGTTTTTAGTTGTTGCTAACCAGTCAAGGACTTTCAGCTTCTCATGCTCTTCTTGTGTTCACGTGCACAAGAAGATGTGAGGGAGCATAGCCAGGACAGCTGGCCCAAATTGGCCAAAGGGATATTCCATACCATATGACGTAATGCTGAGTACATAAAGCTGAGGTAAGAAGAAGGAAGGGGGGTACGTTCACAGTGATGGCATTTATCTTCCCAAGTAACCTTTACGTGTGATGGAGCCCTGCTTTTCTGGAGGTGGCTGAACACACCTGTCTGCTGATGGGAAGCAGTGAATGAATTCCTTGTTTTGCTTCGTTAGTGTGCAGCTTTTGCTTTCCCTATTAAACTGTCTATTTCTCAACCCACAAGTTTTCTCGCTTTTACTCTTCTGATTCTCTCCCTCATCCCACTGGGTGGAAGTGAGCGAGCAGCTGTGTGGGGCTTAGTTGCTGGCTGGGGTTAAACCATGACTGTTTCATAACTCAGTAATCAAGTACAGAATGAGGTTTAAAAGCAGTAATATTCTTGCTACATGTCTAAACATTGGATTCATAACTGAATAAAATACATCTAAACTAGAAAACACCTGTGAAACACCTTTTTGTTCCTAAAATTACTGTCATCATGTTACAGATCCATTTATTCCATTTATAGCGTGCTAAAGTAATGCTAATTCATATAAACTACCACCAAGTGTAACTTGTGATCTTGTTCCATATCCTGTGTGTGCCGCTCTCTTTGGTAGAGCGGCGCAGGTGATACGTGGTTGCATAATTGGACCCATTTCTGATTACATTTGTCTGTTTTTATGTTGAAAGCCTGTAACTGCAAAGAACTCTCAAACCTGAGAACTCAGATTAGAAAAAATCCTTTGACTACTTTTGCCTTGCTGTTGAGCTGGTTTTAATTAGAAATAGAAAGTTCTGGACCATAGGCCAAATCTGCTTTGAGGATCTGATTTTTCTGGACCCCAGCCATGGCAGCCTCTGTCCTGGACTCTATTCTGGCTGTCATGCTGCTCCCTCTGTCTCTTAAAGAGATGTGGGGCAGACAATCTTTCGAATGTGGTGACATAGAACGTTCCTCTGACTTTCTATTCATGGTAGAGTAGAGCCTGTTGAGCACTTGCTGCTGCTGTGCCCCTTCATAGCCCTGTTGCCACCAGCCAGAGCAGGGGAAGACCCCCAAGAACCCTCAGAGGGCGTTGACAGTGATGAGATCTACACAGTGCCTAACAGGATAATGTATGGGACGCCAGGTAGGCAAGGCGAGTCCCTATTTTCCAGCCTGTGAAGTAGAGATGGGTTCTTGTTCTTCACAACCTTACCCCTCCCTGGCAAAAATGGAATTCTCAAGTTCCCATCTCATTACCAGAATGAAGATGGATTGATTTATTTACCTATTTTCTCTGGAGGACAATCCTTCATTCAAGACCAAGATAGAGCTTTGGGATTCAGAGTTTTCTGATGGTATGATGTGTAGCAGGATGTTGTTGAGCAAGGTTTATATTGGATATTAGGAAAAATTTCTTCACTGAAAGGTTGTCAAGTGTTGGATCAGGCTGCCCAGAGAAGTGGTGGAGTCACCGTCCCAGGAGGCATTTAAAAGATGTGTAGATGTGGTGCTTGGGGCCGTGGTTTAGTGGTGGACTTGGCAGTGCTAGGTTAACGGTTGGACTCAATGATCTTCAATGTCTTTTCCAACCTAAATAATTCTATGATTATAAGATGTCTCAGATCTGATAGTTCTGGGGCTGAGCCCCTCTAGATATGTTAAATGAGAGTGGTCAAAAAAACTGCCACACTTTCCCCCCGCCCCTCTCAGAACAGAATTAATCTACTCCTGCATTAAATATGTGTCTTTACTGCTACGCTTGTAAGGTTTTCCTTTCAAGTGCAAAGAAACATTACACAAAGCCTCGGGAAGGGATAGGGACAGGTTTTTTCCAGAAGACAGGCAGTTCAGATAATAGAGCTTAGCCCATAAAACCAGTATCTGGATCTTTAGAGGAAGCACAGCTGGGGACAGTCTCTGCTTCTGCAGTTCAGGAGACGGTATTCTCCTAAGTTGAATTGCTGGATTTAAATTTTCCATTCCAATTTAGGGCCTTTAATGTTGTGATTGAAGTTGTCGTTGGTTCCTTTTCCTAAGCTCCTTTTATGTGAACAGCTGTATCCTCCAAGATAAAATCTCGTTAGAGGGCAAATCAACACGGACATATCTAAGTGTGAAATAATGTTAATGTTTTTGTGATGGTAGAATTATATGTTATAAAAATAGTGGGAGTGTAAGGCATTAATAATAGGAGCAAAGAATGCAAAAAGTTAATAGAGGAAAAAACAAATACGTCCTTGGCTGAAGAACTTGCAAGAAATACCTATCAACCAACCATATTCTCTAGTCAGCAACATTACCTTTAAATGACAGTGCATTTTCGAATGCATCATTTAGCTTTTGAATGCCCTTCAGAATATTACTGATGGGTTTTCTTCTCCTGGATACTGCAGTAAGTTATACGTTTGTTTATCTTACTATTTTTTATACCGGCAAAACTGCTGGCGGCATAAGCGGACGCAGCACTCTTCGGAGTTGCTCAGTCTGTTTTAATGAGAGAAAAGCTGCCTGGGAAGATGGACACTGCTCTTCTCTGAGCATGTGTTTTTTCTGTATTTTAAAATCCATTTGTTCTGTTAAAACAAACTTATGGGTAACTGATAAGACATACACTTTTTCATTAATATAAAACAGAACAATCTGTTGTTCAGTGTAAAATGATTACTGTTTAATAGCAACTGCAAAAGCTGAAACTGGAAGTTCTCAGATGAGTTTAGACTGAAAATAAAATGACAGCATTCTGAAAAGATTACTGACTTCTAGGGTTTGCTTGCTTCTGTTTTCAGGAACTTCTACAGACCTTTGTGTTTTAATCTCTGAATATTCATGCATTTAAAAATATTGTGGGTTTTTAATTTTCTTTTAAACAATAAATATTTATTGACAACACTGTGTGTTTTGTATAAAAGCCATATACTGCAGATACAGGAGAGATTATATTCTTTATTGCCTGTAGATAGAAAATAGCATAGCGTTTACCTTATTCAAAGATTTGTCTCGTGTTAGAGAATAAAGGAAAACTTTTTTCCTAAAACTCAGGTCTGGCCAACACTTAAGTTTTTTTTTTTTTAAACTGATTTATTTTTTTTTTTTTAGGAATATTTAGTTGAAAGAAAGTTTGGAGGCATGGATTTGAGTATGTTTGTTTGTATGTATTAGAAAGGGGCTGGAGCAGGGGCGGGGGAACTCAAGAACATGCAAGTTCTGAAAGTGCTGTGTATCTATGCTAAATTGTTACTATGACACTGAACAATAGTGAGGTGATGAGCTGAATTTCTAATAGAATTAACGGAGCAATCTTTTCGTGACGGTAAAACGTGGAAGTTTTCCACAACTAAACATTTTTTTATTTTTTTTTAATGCGGCATGGTTGTCCTGCAGCTGAGTAAGGCACAGACAAATTGTGCTGAGAAGGGAGCTGGGAGGGGCAATATATACTTCTGATTCAGCTCTTTCACTAATGTTTGTATTGCATACATGTTTTAAGCTGTAAGGATTTTCTGAAAAAGCTAGAATTCAAGCTATACCAAGCCCCATGTGTTCTCCTCAGCTTCTGGACTCCAGATGGAGTGTAGCAGGAGTTCACCTCTGAAATGAAGCACACTAGCTTGATTTAGCCTTTTTTGTTACCTGAAAAGTCAGGCTCATGAAAGGTTTAAATTAAAATTACATGTAACGTTTGGATAACCTGATAAGATTTCCTGTCCAAATCATAGCCTGCTGTCTTTCTATCATCTCATCTTCTACCTCTGCCACACCACTGGGCTGCCAAGCAGCTTATATTGCTTACCTCTAATGGTGAGTTATGTGAGGCAAGGAAAAATGGATACAGGTTGGCAAGACAAATTATCTGGGTAACAGTGGAGCAGATCAGTTACTCCACCACTGACTCAGGTTGCACATGAAGGGAGAGAAATGCACCCTGTGTCATCCCTGTCTGATAAAACTTTGTAGTGGCAGCAAGTGTAAAAATAGTTTCTTCCTTTTTGGCACCTTTTCGCTAGATGAGCCAGTGTCTAATTTCAACACTTTTCAGACTTTCTCTAAGCATGCACTTTAAAATTCAGCATATAGGACTAACAAATTAACTTAATGTTGAAGTCTGTTACCTATTTGCAAGGTTTTGGCTTTGAAGTTTTTATCATTGGTGAATGTACATCTTCATCAGCTACATGATGTCCATTCACCTAACAACCCAATCGAGCAACATTCATGGCAGGGCCCAGCCCAGCATAACTAGCCATACTGGCAGTACAGAGCAGCTCTTCCTTGAATGCTGACATTGTGTAGCTGTATTAATCTTTGCAAATTAAGGCTTAATCAGCCTTCTCCAGAAAGGATTGACTTATTATGACAGAATTAGTTTTTAAGATCTAGAACTGAAAAGGATTGCTCCCAACCAAACATATTTTCTCCAAGGTTGCATCTCAATAGGAATGTATTGGCAGCGTTTGAACTAGATAGCAAATATGCAAGGTCTTTGTCCTCAGAACTAGAAGCAGTGACTTTGTGTGGCCTGTCACAATGATTCAGGCTTGAAAGGCAGTTTTATACTGGAAAAGATGTGCTTACAATGTTTCTTTGCTTTTATATTTTGGTGGATGTGTTTCTTCCTGTAGTTTCTCTGAAATTAGCTCAGCCTAAGGCTGGGCTTTCTGCTGCTGTTTACAGTGATCTCAGCTAGAGTCACACCTTCAGTTCTTGTCCCCAGGAGCAAATAAAGTGGAGTCTCATATTCCTCCTTAAAGAAAAGTGTTTATTTGTCTGAAAGGCATGGGTTTAGGTTTTCTACTCTCTAAATTAAGTTCTGGAAGAAAAAATTCAAGCTTTGCCTGTATTTGCAAAGAATAAACAGAGTTTCTCATGGTTCACTTACAAGCACCAGCTAAAACAACAGCTGCTGCTGCAGGGATCCCTTTTGTCTGGGAATGACCAACAGGAGCTGTGGGATCCTCTGCACAATGTGAGCAACTCATGGGCACTTAGAACACTTTCAGTATTCCAGAAAATCTATTTGACTGTGTTACACAAAACTAAGAAAATTTAGAGGGACTGTAGCTGCCTCTTGGACGATCTAAGAAATTACTTTCGTTATGCCCTTAAAAAGGTGTCATACAAGCATCCCAGCAGGCAGGTGAATATAAGGTGGTTGGATTGTGGTGAGTCATAGAGGGAGAGAGGGAAGGATGGCTGTTGCTGGAGTGAAGTAATGATGAAGTATCTTTAAGATAAATGTCCATTTACAAAAAGTCTAAAAGTTAAAGATCACCATATTTTGTCTGATATGGTGTTTAGAATCAGCATATCAGAGAAATGCTTAAAACAAGACACCTACCCGCATCTCTGCCTTTTCTTAAGGAATATAATTCACTGGAAATTCCTCAATGCTTTGAACATATCTGAAATGGTTGACCTTTTCAGGACAGTTTCGCTACAAATTTAATTCCTTTTGTTCTTTACAGAGTTGGTAAGGTGGGGGTGGGATAGGGAAGGACTATTTTTCATTTGTCTCAGATGTAAACTTTTCCTATGTCCACCATGGAGATGGAAGGAATGGTTTCAGTCCCAGAAAAACTAGATGCTTGACTACTGGAGAGAAAAGCAGGCAATTATTTTTTTAATTGGAAAAAAGCATTGAATAATTAGTGTATCTTAGTTATTAAAAAACAGAGCTTTGTTACAGAACTCCTTATGAATAACTAGTCCTTGGAGAGGCATAAACTGCAGTTCAGAATGATGTAACACTGATTGGTGGTAGCTACTAGTGAAAGACCATAGGTCCCTCCCTCATAAGCTTCTTCCACTGATTCATTGTTTAGGTATTTCCTTACCTTGGACGAGTCATAGTTAGAAACTTCAACAAGTGTTTTTCATTAGCCTTTCCAACAACACTACAATTTTCACCTCAAGAGCTTTTGCTTGTGGCTCTAGTTGAGCACAGAGGTGGATTTCCAGTGGTAAGAAGGGCTGAGGAGTTTGCAGGATCTGTGTAAAACTTTGATGCTCTGGAGGGGTGGTGAAAAGGCCAAACACAAATTGATGTTATCTTTGGAAGCGCACAGGAAGGCAGCTAAGGAGTGTGAGTAGGAGAAAGCCTCCCTAGTCCCTTTCCGTTCTGCTCTTGAGTATGATTTGCCCCTGCATGGAAACAGGGACAGCTAATTCCTTTAGTTTGAACATACTTACTGTCCTGTGAGATTGTATCTGGATAGGAGAGGCTTGACAGGCAGGGAACAGCATTAGTTATTAAATGTGCGGCACAGTACTAACCCCGTCTGGATTCCACATATTAAGGAGCTCTGTGGTAAGCAGTTTCATAACATTAACTGGAGTATATTGACTGCATGTGAACAAGTACCCTGAGTCATTGCAGAGAGGATGAAGACATCTACTACAAGGAATTTATTAAGGGAGAGGGAGAGCTTTGGTGTGCATTAAAGCAGCAGGAGTGAAGCAATGTAGCACACAAGGAATACAGAGAAGATGCCGAGTACAGAAAATGCAAAGGGTTCCGAGATAGAGTAATGAGAAGTACTGGGAAAGTGTAAAAGGGAAAGAAAGAGACTGCAGGAGAAACAACACACATGAAGTGAAACCTTTACAATGTATTGAGCATGATATGTAAGAGAAGAATTTGAATTTCAGGAGATGAGGTAAAGTGAAAGATTTCTTCAACAGCTGAATGTATTAATCTGCAGTTAATCCCACTGCAGTATAAGAAAGACCAAAGAAATTTCAAAGAGCCTTTATCAGACTTTCACATTTAAAAAAAAAAAAAAACAAACCACAAAACCAAGGCAGACTTTCCATTCCCTGCGATGTATGCCAGCCCTCTGCACAAAAAGGCACACGCAGCACAATGCAAAACCTCCGGTGGGATATTCGTGTTGGTTGCTGATAACGATTCTCTCTCACAGGGAAGCAGTTGCAGCCTTCAGACAAAGGGGAGCCTGCTGTACAATGAAAAGGGCTGAGCATAACGTGACACTTCACGCCAACAAGCAGCGTAAGGATTTGTAGAGTCCAAATAATAGAGAGAGTTTGGTCTTTTCTGACCAGCTCGCGGCAATGGTCTCCTGAGAACATTTAGAGAGTTGCACAGGGATTAATTACAAACATGCAGCTTGATTTCCAACCATTGCAAAACATCTGCAAGGTACAGTTTGCCGTTTGTACGTGTAGTACTGCGCGGGAGCGTCCTGGAGCTTACAGAAACACACGCGGGAGCCATGAATCAAACTCAGTCATGTGACAGAGGGGAGGTACCGGGCTGGCTCCCGGCCAGTGGCAGGAGCTGATGGGTGGAACAAACCGGGCATAAAAAGACTAATATGACGAACGGATCCTGGATGCGTGGTACCCTTATTTGGATCTACAGGAATGTAGGCTCTAGCAGTTCTGCAGCTCTACCAGCCTCTTGCCTGACACTGGAACTGCTGCTCACAAAGTAGAATCGTGCTGCTCTGTGGTAGGAAGGATAGAGAAAGAACATGGCCTGCATTTTGAAGGTAAATCTCTATCTGTTGCTTGAATGCGTTTAGAGAGCCCCTCGCTGCTCAGAGGCATGGATTTGGTATGGTCCTATTGCATCTTGGTTGTCTTTTTGAATACTCGTTTGTTTGGCAAATGAATATGGAGAGATTCTGCAACGTATAGCTGTGCTCGGCTTCCCTCTGCCATTCTTTTCCTCTTTCCCTGCATTGTCAGAACTGCGAGCTATCAGCTAGCGGGAAGGGAACTGTGTGCTGAATAATAGGAGGGGGGTGAGGGGCTCTGGTTTGTTTCAGCTGACTTTGAGCTGAATTCCTTCAGCAGTAATAGCATTCGGGCAACAGACTTTCAGTACAGAGGACAAAAAGGGGGAAGTTATTTTCTTTTTCTGACCGTGCAGCATTTACTGCTTTTAAAGCAAAGGTTGCAGATGCACACAGCTGTCCCAATTGCTCCTTAAGCACACACTTCCCTGCTGAATTTACCCAAGATCCACATGCTCCACACAATTGTACTTAATATTTAACTACATTTGCTAATTAAGTGGCCTATTTGATAGAGGGTTTCTCCCCTTCATGCCAGCAAACATAAGTGTAAACTTACCATGTGATCATGTTTTTTCCAGCCTGCTTTCCTCACCAAGATAAAAGTATTTGCAACCAGCATGTCGTGGGGATGGAGGGAGCATCACTAGCACCAAGTATTGAATGAAAGGGGAGGAGGCGGAAGTGCGGACAGTGGAGAACAAACAGCTTTTGTTTCCTTACAGTGTTTGTTTCCTTACAGTGTTGTCACTTGCAGGGAGTCGCTCTCCTGTGCCTGGCGTGAAAGGGGTTTGTTTCATTTGCCGTCCGCCTTGCTCCCTTCTGTGTGTATTTTGAATACATTTGTGCTCTGTTCCTTTTAGTAAATAAAACTGATCTGTGAATGCTTTGTTATTTTCAGTCTGATCTTCTAACAAAGGGCTGATTATCCCAAACTTTGGGATGGCCTCTCATAGCAGTTTCCTTCAGCGTATCAGCAAAATGGATAAATTGCAAAGCTTCAAAACAGTCCCCAAATAATAAATGTTCCTATGTCTCCCTGAATTCAATTGTTACTGCTTTTTTTTTTTGGTGTTCAACTTTAAAAACACCTTCTTAGTTTGCTGCTCTGTTTTTCCCTTTCATTCATTCCCTAGTAGTGGATCTGTGATACATGGGTGTTTTTTGAGTTTTCTTCTGTGAGCATGTAGGTTGTGGCAGCTTATATTAATATGTATGGCAATCTGCCTCAAGTGCAGAAACTTCCCTGAACTAGCAGGCTCTACTTGGAAATAGATGGTAACAAACTCCTTTAAGCAGACAGCACTGACACATTTGAGAGTTAAGTTGTGACTTGGGATAAGGAGATAGCTCCATGAATGGAGCCTGACTTCACAAAAGTAAGGATGTGCACTCCTTTTTAAACACTCCCTGACTGACTTAGCTTGGATCTGCAAGTGATCCAGACCTCTTTACTGTTTTTTGACTACGTGGAGAGATCACATGCAAAATCTTCCCTCTGGCCCTAAGAGTTAAATAAGAATCCTTTTACAAGAAAACTCCAGTGTCTCTTTCTACCTCCCAATTGTTTCCTCTGCACAGTCTGGTGACACAGCTTGCCACTAGCATGACTTCTCCAGGGCCTCCCTTTTAGAGTGTGAATTATAACACAATAAACACCTTCCCTTTCCCCAGGCCTGGAGCTCCATTTGGTTGTAATTCTGATGATTAGATCAATAGATAAGTTGATGTTCTTTGACAGACAGTCCTCTGCCAGCTTAATTCTTAATCTTGTTAATACAGGCAGGTGCAAGGATAAAAAGTGAAACAGATCTGTGAAGATCAGCTTTGCCATAAGGCAGGCTGGACTTTCTCAGACAGACGTCCCGTAGGAGTAATTTAAATGTCTAGATCAAAATACTTAAAAATGTATAAGTTTTTAACGTAAACGCCTACAGGTACTCCTCAAGCTTTTACCATAACAAGGAAATTGAGAACGATATGTATGTTTTGGTGTAACACCAGGCTAATTCCTTCCTGAAAATAGAAACCTGTTAACTACGCTCTCCTCCTTTCTCTCAGGTTTGTCCTGACTCTTGTGTTTATTCAGTGAGTAGCCTGTGTGGAAACACTAATCAATCAATCAATCTGTACTATAGGTATAGATTTTAACTAGTTAGTGGCACAGTGGATGGGAAGCCAGAACAACTGTGCATCCTTGCCACTTCGGCCCTGAGTGCCTCTGTGGCTCTGCCTTGTGGCTTGCCCTGCCTCCATTCCTAGGTTTTAATTTTTTTTTTGCCCCCTTCTCACTCATTCCCCTCTCTCTTTCACAAAGATAGTGAGACTTGCTGAATGTTGGAGTTCTGTATGTGTGAGAGTTTAGTATAAATGCGATTGGATAGACATGTCTGTAAAGTTCAAAGAACAGAGGTGGCTAATAATTAACTTGAGTCACTTATGGTGGTTAAGAGCATATTATAAAAAGTGTATAACCTTTAGATACCAAGAGCTCCTTTTACTATGACTACTGCATGAAATGATCTCTGTGTGTAGCCCTTGTAGAAATACTTGGGAAGGTAATTCTTCCTAGGATGTGTGCGGTCTCTGTGGTGTTTGTTGACCAGTCTCTAGGTAAGATTGGCAGGGCTGTCACTGAGCACTGATCTCCCAATTGGTAGTGGAACATTCTTGTTAAAACCAGTGAAACTCTCTTCTATTGAGGAAATGAAGAGTAAGAGGAGAGTTCTAAGATGAAGGATGTGTTTTTATTTTTTCCATCATGTCTTTAGAAATCGTGGCAGAATAGCTGAGTGAAGTGTAGGCATTTCTTGGAAGCAAACAGTTGATCTTATGCTTGTTACTATGGTAGCTACATGTCACCTTGCTTATTACTAGATTAACAGAGTGATTACTATTTGTCGTCACTATTATCTCTAAAGATGTTGAACTCTAACTTCCACTGTCTCAGCCATTGACCCTTTAAAATGGCGACAGATGTTATTCAATAAATTACTTTGAAGAAATACTAGTTTTTGCCTAATTGAAAAATGATGCTTCAATGTACCTGTCATCTTACAATAAATACAACATGAATGATAACGATACTTTGTAAAACGTTGATATCTTCCACCGAGGACTGGACCATGATATTTGAAAGCAAATGCAACAGGTAACTTAGTTCACACATGCTGAACTTTGCAGGGGATTATGCCTTCCCTTTTTACAAACTCTTCTTTTTAAACGGAGATTTTGAAGATGATGATGGAGGTGGATTATACTGTCGTCATAGTATAATTTTAACTGTGTAGGCTTAATGTTGTAGAATTTACTAAAAAAGGTCTGTGTGTGGCGAGCCCATACAGTGAGGACTAAGTGTGAAATCTAGGAAGAGGTTTCCTTCTGTTTTGTGTCCTGTATATTTACTGTGTGGTGAACAAAAGAGATTTCATTTGCTGATAGGTTGGACATGACCTTCTATGAGGAGAGATCACAAGCGAGTTGAAACCTTCAGTGAAACTCTGTGGTCTAAATAGTATTGGTGTAATGTAATTGTTATCACAGCTGATTGTGAGTTCTCTCAAAGTAAGCAGGTGGCCAACTAAAAATCTGTAGCTGCTTTATCATTTTTTTTATCTAATCCAAAGATCAAAAGAACTGGTTCGCGAAGTATAACTTACAGGTTTCAACCAAACAAACCCCTTCGGCATGTGTTTGTAACAGTTTTCTGTAGGATGCTGTCAAAGTTGACCATACCTGTGTGTTCACCCATGATTATTTTGCATGTTTTTCTCTCCATGGTTATCTCAGCTGTTTAATTAAATCCACAGGTTGCGTTTTCCCCTTAGTTCACATGGTAAGCTGTTTTTGGCAAGAATGTTCGTTGAGAGTTTGAGTGTTCAATGGCCTGTGTCTGATTGGGGTCTTCAGACATTGCAGAAACACAGATAACATTACGATCTGCAGGCATATGCTCCATCTGCGCTTTTGAGACTAAAATAGCAAAGCTGATCTCATTCTATTAAATTTTCCACCCTGGCAAATAGCTGTTCAGAGGGGAGAGGCAGAAAGTCTAAAAGGATCTGGTCCTGGTGTTTGGAACCTTGTAATTTTGGATATTTAGTTATTAATTTATTTTTTTTAATCTCTGTGTACATGACTAAGATTGTAGATGTTTCCTCCCAAGTTTCTACATCATCAGAAGCACACTCCTTGTTTCACCTCTGCTCTGTTTTCCAGAGTAGGTTTTGTGTCTCACCATAATTCCATTCACTGCTAGCGATTTGCAGGATGCGAGGCTGTCTGTGGAGATGACCTCTATATCCTGCTTGAATCAGGTCCAAGATAATTCACATACTCCCTCAACTGTCAAATTGACTGCAGTGATGTTTACGCATGGCATCCATGCGTTTTCCTGCACTGAGAGTTGTACTTGAATCCTGTTTGATTCTCATGCTGTGCTCTTTGACATGACGAGTTGGAGAGATCCTAGGGAAAGGAACAAAGGTGATCTCCCCTCCTCATGGGAGGATGCTCATCTGATGGGTTGTTTCCCAACATCATCTGAATTTGCTGCAGGTTCACTGTAACGCGAGCTCGTTTCTCAGCCTGTCGTAACCTGATGGCCAACAGTTTTGTGGGCTGTGGTATTTCTATCGTGACTGGAATAATTCCTAGGAACGTGTGGTTATATCTTTAGGGATGAAAGGCGTAAATACACAAAGGTGCCCCTTATGAGGTGTGCACAAATGAGTTGCAAAGTAAAGGTGGATGCAACAAGGAGTTACAGAGAAGAATCAGGATTTCTGAGGCAGTAACCAGGTTTCTTGTTGGATCACTCGGTCCTTATTTGCTATGGCTGATTCCTCTCTGCCCACCCCCCCAAACATAACTGGTGAAACTCCATAGTTAATTCTTTCTTGATGCTTCTTCTACATTGGATATTTCTATTTTAAATGCATTTCTTAAAATTATTCTGTTTCTAACGAAAAGATTTATTTTTTGTTGCTCTACATTGTTTACCTCTCAATCACTCCAAAGTGAGTGGAGCTGCATTAATGAATCCAGCAATGTGCAGGGCTAGGATTTACTGTATTGCTAGGATGTGCTTAATTATCGTATGAGATTTTACGGAGCATAGTACATGGAATTTTGTAATGTGTTTTTTATTGTGTTGGTTTCTTTAAAATTTAAGGAAAATTAAATTCTAAGAAGTATAAAGTAACTTTTCATTTTTGCTTGCAATAATCTTAAATTTATTATACTTTAAAGATAATATATTAGCACTCTCTCAAGCAGAAGGATACAGCAGTCCAGTCCTGCCAGAGGACTTGCTTTGGTTGAATGAATTTGATTTTGATGCCGATGTAGCTAAACCAAGACAACCTCCAGTGTAAGCATACTTCAGTTTGTTTAAAACTGGAGTTTTCCTGCCTGAATTCACCAGAGGTTTAAAAAACTAAAACTGCAAAACCAGCATGAAGTTAAGAGCTGTCTCATTCTTAGTGTTTTACATTTAAGTAGTTACGTGACAAAGGAGTAATGGAGGAAAGGTTTTTGTTTTGCAGTTCATCTTTAAGCAATAAGCATGTGTCATCCAGATGTTTTAGGCTTCCCCCTGGCCTGGGATACAGAGTTGCTGTGTGCATTCTCACGGGTATGGAATCGCATATTAAGGGTAGCGTAGTCTTCTCAAAGTTCAGCCTCTTTGTAGACTCGTGTGTGAGCTTCAGTGGTTTACTTTTTCAGTCAATGAACAGTCCTGTTCATTTTTTAAATTTTCATTTTGACATGTCAGGAATGCCAGGTAACTTGAGATGCCATAATATGACATAAACCATCACAGGAAGCAGCAAATTCTTATACTTTGATGTAATGTTTTAAAACCCTTGGAATATAGGACAGATGTACTCTTACTTATTTCTAGTGAGATGGCAGCCAAAAGGAAAGCACACCTTGTTTTGCGACAGTAGATAAACATTCGTGATGAATTTAAGGGGGTCTGAAATGCAGCTTAAAATATCCCATTTTTTATTTTATCTTTTAGGTTTTAGCCACAGCTATCACAACATCATCTCAGTTAATTTGAAAGGGTGGAGCTTTCAGCATTTTTTCTGTTCCTTTGCTGTGTTTCATTCCAGCAGTATCTGTGTACGTTCCAGAAGTGTAGTATAGGACATGATGATCTGTCCAGGGTTTGTTCTTTCACCTTTTCCCAGGGAAGTAATATCTATGCAGCAGGTTGAATTTTTGTAAGAGGGATTTTTTGTGTGACCTAAAAAAAAAAAAAAAAAAAGATTTTGTGTATTTGTTAAGGAAGGTCAAATGCTCACACGCAGAATGGAAGGTGAATTTATCTTCCTAGTGGTTCTTGGATGAATATAATTTTTTGACCAATCTCCTCCCCAGAACGGCTTTTACTATGAAATAAAGAGCTATTTTGTGTAAGAAAAAGGGAATTATTGACTGTAAATTTATTTTAGATTTTTAGTCTGATTTTCAGTTATTATGGGCCTGGGGCATGCAGCCACTTGCAAATAAATGGCTGACACTGTGAAGAGGATTGGAAATTCTGTGGGAAGCGCATGGGAAGTGTGAGATGCCTTTGTTTAGTTACTGCTGTTTGGTTCCTTAATTGCTGCAGATAGGTGCTGCTGCGTGGCAAGCTGGTTGACCTCAAGAACAAAGCCAGTCTATGAACCAAACTGATTATTTTGTGGTTGTTATCCATGACGCTTTCCCAATGCTTTCTTCTGCCTATCAGTTGCTCTCCATCCATGATCTGATTCGTAGCATAGAAGGTTAGAAGTATGCACATGAATAATCTTGCTAGTATTTGAGATGTCCATGAAACCTCTCTCCAGGAGCTAGGAAGAATTGATCTTTGTGGGGATCTGTAAACATGGTGGGTAAAGGCAGCTCTATTTGAGTGTATTCCCGAGAAATAAGGCAAAACTCTGCCTTGGGCTCTGGCATTTCTTAAAGTTGAGGGAGCGGTGGCCTCACCCTTTTCAGCATCAAATGCTCATGTGGAATGAATTTGCTATTCCTGTTGGAGGAAAAACTGCATCTACTGCATTTCGTCTGGTGGTTCTCTTAAATAACCCATGTGCTGCCGAGATAAAAAAGACCACCACTTTTCCAGTGGCTTCATTGTTTTTTGCAGAATGGGAACTTGGACTAAAAAAGGATAGTGGGCGATTGTAATGTATATCATATTCCTGAGTCTAAGGACAGAATGAAACATGGTTGGACAAGGTGTGACTTGCTGTATGTCATCTCAGAAAATGTTGAATCATAGAATATTAAATATGAAATTGAATATCTTTTACACTCCCCTCACCTCTGTTCAGCAACACCCAATGTTTATGCAAATATTGCCTTTATGCTGTTACAAATATGGTTTTGATAGCAGCGTCACAAGTTTTATGGAGTAAGATATACTGGTGCATTCATATGCTTTTCAGGAGCTGTACAGGTATAATATTTTTCTTTATTTTTTTAAATCAGTCAACTGAAATTATGTTATCAGTACAAAATTTATATAAATAAGATTTATATTTAAAAATATGACAGTTATTTTGCTTCTGATCATTTTAGCAGAAGCATCTAGAAAACCTGGTAATTCTTGGTTTATATATTTGAAATTGGATCAAGTACCATGCTGGATATTCTTTTTCATCTTTACTATTGAGAAGAACAAATGTGAGGAACTGAAATGGATGGGTTTGGGAAATGAAATCTTGATGATGCCATTTAAGAGTAAAGGCTTGAGTTGTCTAAAGGCAGAGCAGTTCTTGTATATCTGTATAGCACGTGCGACACTTTAGCAAGTGCTGTGCTCCCATGTCAATTTTAATAATTAAATGAAGCAGTAGCTTCTTATGAAAGATACGTTTTGCAGCAATTTGCATTAACAATAGCCAGTGGAATGCTAGCTTAGGCAGGTAAGATGCAGGTGTGGAGCAGTTGGAAGTAATCAGAAAAACATGTTTATTTCATGGGAATAGCAATTCGCACAGAAGAAAATGCAGAATGAATTATTTATACATCCTGTCTCTTCTAATCATGCATTCCTTGCATGCTGGTTTGGTGTAGGATTAGGTATATTATCTCTTTTACTAAAATTCTTGTCTTTAAAATCATATATAATCTGACTACTAGCAAAAGTTTGCCATGTCTTTGGCAAAGGGAATGCCCTCCTCAGCATGTAACAACAGGAGATGTCATTCCGTGAGATCTGGTGGTTTAATGCTCAATAGGAAAAGCTAGAAGTCAAATACCACTCTTTTTTTTCCTTGCAAGTTTCAAAACCTTTCGTTAATCATTACTTTTTAGTTTCTTCCAAATCTATTGTCACTTTGTTTTTTGGTTTAATCCAAAACAGCTAGAAGGCTTTCATGTTTTACTGTGTTGTGTTCTGCTGTGGGATGCAGTTACACTAGAATAAAGTTCCTGTATGGTTTTATTTGTTCTGATTTGGCAGAGGCAGACAGATTTGAATTCCAGTTTGTGTGTCAACACAGGGGCTTATGTAGTTTTTAAAATTCATTATAGTTTTACTAAACTTTTCTAGCTTAGCCCTCTCAGCCATGTGATTAAGTTATTTACAGGTTACTGCCTGTCAGCTGATCTGTTGTAATTATCCTGTGTTTGCATTCATCTGTGGCAAGCTGGTCAGGTAATAATTAACTGTTAACAGAAGAGAGCTTTCTATTAGTGCTTCTTATGTGGAGACAAAAAACCAGCCTTTACACTTGAAAAAATGGAATGGACAGTGAGACTGACTCATTCTCCTGTGGGATCCTTGGGAGCTGTGGAATGTGTAACATGGGGGAAAAAACTGATTGAAGACATTTACTTTGTAATCGAGATATGGAATTTTTGCCAAAAGATAAACTTGTAACTTTTTTTCCATATGTTTAATAAGAGAATTTCAGACAGTTGTCTCTGCATGTCTATCCCTATTCTATCTTTTTTCATTTCCTTCCACAGAGCATAAAAACATTTGTCAGAAAAAATAGTTTTACTCTGCTAAATGTTTTTCTTGAGTAGGGAAATGGGAAGAGGAAAGAACCATTGAACATTCCAAACAAAATAAAAGAAATAGAACCTTTAGGAACACTTCTGGGACCGTATCATTAGTGTATGTGTGCTCTCAGCTAGCACTAACTACCCTGTACCTGTTATCGAGACCTGGCAATATTTCTGCAGTTTACAGCTCTTGTTATGAAATGCAACAAAATGCATTTCCTACGGTGTTTTTCCTTCGTGTTCCTTGCCACTTGCCCACTCATATTTCATTAAACCAATTAAGATATCTTAGTGGTTTTACCATGTCACTTCAGATGAAACTGGAGAACCAAGGACCTTAAAATTCCATAAAAACTTCCCCCATCTGACCACACTTCCTCTTGAGAATACTAAATATAGAGACTAGGTCTCCTTGTCTGTAACTGCTGCCTTAACCACGAGAACAGACAGGATCCCAGGGCCAAATGTGTAATCCAGGAGCCCGATAGTCAACGTGTGGTTGCTGTCCCCGGGAGCAGTGCCTCTCACCCTTTCCTCTGCGTAGCTCTGGCTTCAGAGACTGGCACCTCTGACGAGCCACCTACAGTAACATAAGCTGAAAATGGAACTGGATTAGAATAACTCTTTTTGCTTTTCAGAGGGTTATTTTAAAAATTACTTAGTTTCCCGAGTATTGCAGCGATTGCATCGGGCCCAGCTGAGGAGGTGGTGTGAGCATGAGAGAGTAGTCTACAAGGGGTCAGGAAATCTTTACGTGGGTATTACTACCAAAAAACTTCCTGCAGTAGTAGTAGCCCATTCTGTTAATTGTGTACGCTTCAGTAGGAGACTACATGCCAATGTGTAGGCAACTCTTCTGCCCCTCTACTCTGCTCTTGTGAGACCCCACCTGGAATACTGCATTCAGCTCTGAAGTCCCCAAAACAAGAAGGGCATGGAGCTGCTGGAGCGAGTCCAGAGGAGGGCCACGAAAATGATCTGAGGGCTGGAGCAGCTCTCCTATGAAGACAGGCTAAGAGAGTTGGGACTGGTTCAGCCTGGAGAAGAGAAGGCTCCGGGGTGATCCTATAGCAGCCTTCCAGTACTTAAAGGGTGCCTACAGGAATGCTGGAGAGGGACTTTTTACAAGGGCATGTAGTGATAGAACAAGGGGCAATGGCTTTAAACTGAAAGAGGGCAGATTTAGATTAGACATAAGGAAAAATTTTTCACTCAGAGGATCGTGAGGCAGTGAAACAGGTTGCCCAGAGAAACTGTAGTTGCCCCATCCCTGGAAGTGTTCAAGGCCAGGTTGGATGAGGCTTTGGGCAACCTGGTGTAGTGGAGAGTTGTCCCTGCCCATGGCAGGAGGGTTGGACCTAGATGATCTTTGAGGTCCCTTCCAACCCTAACCATTCTATGAAGCCTAGTCTGGCTCTAGCCACCATCTACATGGGAAGAGAAGCCATATGGGAAGTTCTGTATCAGAAATGCAGCTTTATTATGTGCATGCCCCACTGCCCTGAGTTAGATGGCAAGTCCTCTTGTCCAGTCTGATAAATTGGTGCCTTCTGAGCACTGGAATATGATTTTATTGTGCCTCAGATGGAAAATAGGAGTTATTCCCTACTTCTAGCCCTGACAGACACTGTTGTTTGTCCTGGACTTGTTAGATACCTCTATAAGCTTTTCCAGCTATGATCAGCTGAGCTGACTGCGTGCTATCTGGCTTTGCTACCTTTGAACAGTATGCCTGGGCCATCTCCCCATCTGTATATGCCACCACCTCCCCACCTGCAGTCCTGCACAAACTCCAGGTACTACAAAATAGTTGCATTGCTTAACTTCTATGTTTAACTGTAGATAAGTCTGAACTGTTTAGGAAGCAGTACTGTATTCTAATAGTTCTAATGCTATAGTTTTAGATAGTAATTGTACTCAAACAGCCTAATAGACAGACAGTGACCATGGCTGTTGGATTTATGCTTTTAGGCCCTTTATTTCTTCAGATGTGATCTCTTATTCAGCTTATGACTCTATATAAATCTATAATGTTTTGGTTCTTTTCTGCTTCCTATTTCTGCAGATTATAGATTTTATTTCTATCACCGTGTCCTACAGAAGAATTTTTTTAATTAAAAGAATGATTACCCATAATTGTATCAGTCAGAGATCCTGAAGATGCCATTCGAAGTCCTCTCTACTTCAGTTTTTTATATGATGTGGCCAAATATGACTAGACAAAATTTTGCCTTGTTGGATCCTACAAGATTGAGACAACAGTGACTGCAATGTAGTTGGCCTTTGTTGAAAGAGCAACACTGAATGTCTGTCAAATAAAGAATATTAAAATTGCTTATGGTTTTGCATCTTACTGGCCTCCAAAGATATTTTATTTCCTGTTCCTAAACACCATCAGTATTCCAGGTTTGACCATGTGCCTAGAAGGCAATGTATTAGTTCATCTCCTGTCTCCTGGGGGTGCTTGTGCCTTTGAGTTACGTGAGGTGAAGCTCAGCGGGTGTTTTGTTAAAAGTTTTGCCTGCGTAGCTTGCTTTGCCTCTTGGTGTGTCTGGTATTTCAGGTAAGGGTTGGAAAATGAATGTTTCTGAAAATTCAGCTTTCATTGTTTGTTAAAACTAATGTTACGCTTGATGGAATTTACGAATTAACCAGAAGATTGACTGTGCTTTTTTCCTCACTGAGGTCCTGCATGAGACCTTATTACTACTTGCCATTCACTGATACCGGTGGGAGAAGCTGACTTTGATGTACTTATTCTGAATGCAAACTGCAAGAGCTGTTAGAGCTGCAGACTCCTATTTTACCTTTTACCTCTGATCATCAGCTTCAGATCTGCCTGAGGCCATTGCAATGAGGAACAATTGTGCAGTGAAAAGTGCATCCCCCAAAGGGCAGATATCATGCAGGTCACAGAGATGTGGTAATGGATTGTAGCTGCTTTTTAGCTTCAAAATCTGCAGGAAAACATTATCAGTGACACTAAAAAGAAAATGGAATTTGACAGGCTTTCTTGTTTTTTCTGTCTTTGCCAAATCTTGCTCTCAAAGGGAAGTCCTCAGCCCCTTGTGAATAAGGCCAGAGAGCTGAATTTCCTTCTAGGCCTCAAGGCAAGTAGCATGGCTTGTCATGATTTGCTAATGGCACCATTAAGCCACTGTTGTTGTATTTGTAAAGTGTCATGTGAAACATTGCACGAAAGTGCTATAAAGCAATTTATGGGAAAATGTAATCCATTTATGGAAATAAACGTCCTTGTTAAGAAGGAAAATGGAAAACTCATCAGTAGTTTAGATAAAACTGTGGGAAGTCTACTTGGCGGGTGTGTGTGGAACTAAACTATAATAAAAAGCTGAACATCTGATTGATTTAAAGATTATTTACTAGGAGAAAACATATTTATTTTCTTGCACCAAATGAAAATGAGTTTTGAAATTGTTGTTCAGTCTTCAAGGTCTATGGCTCTAGCAGCCTGAGATGCGTAATGATTAGTCATATGTTTCTTCACTCAGTAAAGAGTTCCATAAACAGCTGTGCAATTTATTAATCATTAGTTATATTGTTTATCAGTATTTTATTACTAACAACAAAAAAATTGCTATTTTCATGGATTGGTTTGGATTGGAAGGGGCCTTTAAAGGTTATCTCATTGTTTGGACCAGAAATAGTATGATTACATTGATCTAGTATTTCCCTTTTAGTGCACAAAGGATTGTTTTAAACTTGATTCAAAATAGTCATTAACAACTTTTATAAGTGAGTTATGCTTTGTTTTTCAAGTCAATACTTGAGACTATCTCATACAAATGAAATGGGAAGAATTGCTTTACTTGCATAGCACTACCATTGCTTTACCTCATCTTTCCTACCATCTGTAGTTGGAAAAAAAATTGAGATTATAGGATCCATATTGAATCATGAGTATGGTTTTCCAGGTGACTGGAAAGCATAGAGCTATCTTGCATGCTTCTATAACTACTAGTCAAGCAGAGTACAGAGGAATGTAATTGGTAACCAACTTGCTGCCTAGACGATGTTCTTTAATATACTCTTGAGTAAAAAGTAGAAACTATTTTTGTGCTTTAATAGGCTTGTTCCCTTTCAGGAATTTAAAACTCTTTATAAATTAGGTAAGAAAGGTATTAAAAACTTCAGAGAATGAGTCGGGTTTTGCTGATCTTGTGTGAAATGTTCCCTCCTAATATTCCATTTATTTGATTGCAGACTATGATAATAACTTAATCAGTATGATCCATGTTCAGTATTGTTTTGTGTATATAATGTACTTGCTTAATAGTTTCTTTGGTTTTATACTTTTATTAGTCATCTATTCGTCATGCAGTCCATGAGGAAAGGTAATGCAATATATTAAGGGCTTTATCCAAAGCTGTGGAAGGAAGTAATTAAACTTAATTGAAGTCATTTCTTTGAAGTATAATAGCAGATGCAAAGGACTAATTCAAAGCATATTTAGGCAATGCTTGCTTTGAAATCCTAGCCTGCAAATAGATAAGTGTTACTGTTATTTAAATAAAGTTATGAAACTGTCTTCTGAAGCCTGAGTCTGGACATCAGATCTAATAATAGACACTTGGGTTAGGTTTTGATAAGGGATGTCACTTCTGTTTCCTAGTTTATTACACTCTGCCAGTCAGAAATTAAATCCCAGAAGTGCTGTCCACATCTTATCAAACAGCTGCAATAGAACTGGGAATTAGCCAGGGCTATCCCTGAAGGTGTTCTATGATGGCAACTTCACTGTCAGCTGCGATAAGTCCTCAGTTGGAAATTATAGGGAAAAACTACATTAATAATTCTGAAATCAAATTACGTTGTATTTAGAAATGTTACTTGAGAAGGTATAAGATTTCTTGAATCTTTGTACTGTAATATTCTTATGGAATTTAAAGGTTTGGTTGGTTTTACATCAGAAGCTTAAATCAGGCTTATTTCTGCAATAAACAGGAAAACATATGGGTTGCTGTTGTTGAATATGGATATAAAATTTGCATTTAAAACCAGGTAAGATAAAGTTAGTTTTTATAGCACACATGCTTTATTTCTTTGCAGAACTGACGCAACCAGGAGAACCTTAAATATCAATCTGAAGTTTTCCTTTCTTACTCTTTAGTGCTTCAGAATCGTTAATTTCTTTTCACCTGCACAGTGATTCTAAATAGAAAAAGATGTCCAATAACTCAACCGACTAATCGCTCTGTCAAACTCAAAGGTAGCTAGGTGTGAGCACATCCTTCCCTTCCCAGACCCACAATGGGGGGAAAATATAGGAGTGAGAGCTGTGAAAGACAACCATCCCTCTCTGAATTTGGCTGATGGTTCAAGTGCTGATGGACTGAGTGTGGTGGTAGGAACTGAGCAGAAAGCGGGGACTGTCCCTGGCTGCATATGGATGGGGAGATAGAGTTTTCCAGCACTGGAGTGGTAAAATGTCATTAGCCGTAGACAGACTGGAAGATGTCTACTGTTAGGGAGAAATAACAGAATGGTAGTCTGAGCTTTTTTCTGTTTAATTTCGTTGCTGCTACTGAAGCACCAAACAAGTGTGCGTAGGTAGAGTAAGATTTAGTGCAGAACTGCAAGAGGGACTGCACTTTGAATGTTTTCTAGGGGTTAATTTGTGTCTTAGACTGTTGGTAACTCATGCCACTTGTGGGGATTCTATGGCAATGTATGCATAATGCAATAGACTGCATCTCCAGGTGAGAGGAAGGAAAAGTTGGCTTCTCCTTTCTGTGTTATAACACTGGATGTTTTTGTTTGTTTGTTTTATGTGTGTTGGTTGTCAAAAAAAAGGATCCAAACAATTTTTTGTGTGTTTGTTTCTTGTTCTGCTGAGAGAAACATTGTTCCATGAATGCCAGCTGTGGGAGGGCTGGTTGTGTGACATCAAACGATTGCCTCCCAAGCTGTGCACATGCTGAGGGATCTGCTCCCAGTAGTACTCCTTTGCCATGGGAGCAGGACGATGGACGTATTGCTGTCTTCCTGGAAGTCAACAATGGGTTGCACCTGGACTGTGCAGTGCAGCTGAGTAAGTGTGGTGCCTGAAGGCATTTCTTGTGATGACAGCCTGTTATCTGTCTTAATTAAGGCTTCTCTTCAAAAGAGAGGTCCTTAACTACTATGTGGATTTTTAAAGCTTGTCTCTTCCCTGGTAGATGTAAGCACCCAGTGGAGATCAGGGCTTGTCTCTGTTCTTTTCCTGCCACAGGCCAAGCGTAATTCTGAAGTGTGATAAAGCAGATTGAGAAGATTTATTGGGTCAACTGCTAGGCAAGTTTGTCTGCTGTCCACATCCCCTAGAACAAATAGAAAGTATGTCTGTGTGTGTATAGGAAGTTGGTGTGTCTGCGCGCTTTCTTCCTATAGGAACTAAAATTAAAAGTGAAAAACCCCAAAGTGAGGCAGATAACCACCCACTAATGTCCTAGTTGTTAGAAAAGAAAAATCTTATGAAGAGGTTCTGAGGGAGCTGGGTTTGCTTAGCCTGGAAAATCAAAAACCTGGAGAGTAGCTACTAGCAGTCTTCTGCCTCCAGAAGGGTTAGAGCAGATGGAGACAGGCTTTTCTCAGAGGAGCATGGTGGAAAGAGTCAGCAGCCACAAGTTGCAACAAGGAAAATTCCACATAAATATAAGGAGAAAAAATGTACACTACGACTGGAATAATACTGGCACAGGGGCCTGGAATAAACAGCCTTGGAAATATTCAAAACTCGACAAGACAAGGCCCTCAGCAACCTGATGTGACTTTGAAATTAGACCTACTTTAGGCAGAAGGTTTGACTAGGTGATCTCTAGAGGTCTCTCAGACTTAATTATTCTGTGATTTTATGATTTCTACAATGCTGCTGCTGCTATTCAGAGCATTAATTGTAGTACACCATATGTAGCAGGTTTATTGAAACGTGTCTAATAGCTGTGTTAACAGAATCATCTTCGCCTATGGGCAGCTCTCTTTAATCATGCTGAGGTGGCATAGTGTTACCTCCAGAAGCTAAAAACTTTAAAAGTTTAATTATTTCACGTGTAGAGAGATATATTGAAGAGCTGGAAATGGTGACCCTTCAGTCATGAAGCAGAGGAACCATTTACCAATTGGCTTAGGGCATGAATAAATTACTGACTGGTTATCCCGAGTGCAGCATTCTTGATCCTTTGTTAAGGTGTGTGCAATTAAGTGAAGGCTTCTCTTGAAAGGAATTACAGTTTGCAGTACTCTTAAGAAAGCCTGAAGGATTGTATTTGGCAGCAAAGTTGAATGTGGCAGGGCTTTTTTTTTGTCCCAGAGTCTAAATTTAATTTGTTCAGGCATAATGGACTCAGTTGAGAATTTTCTGAAGTGGTGGAGTGTAACTCTTCGTTTTCTGCCTGTGTTCAACTAGACAGGAAAATCTAGCTAAACAGATAAGCTTTTAGTAGTTTGATGGTTTGTGAGACAGCGAGTGCAAACTCGGTCCATATCTTTCCAGCTCTTCTTTCTGCAGTTCACTGGCTCATCTTGCCCTGTTTTTCCCAAAGGCCCTACATAAAATCTATATTCAAGGTTATTAACTTTTTTGCCAAGAAAATAAGCTTTATGTAATTATGCAAGAGAGACTACCTGGAATGAGATTTATAGCTTACTACTGGTATGAAAATTCCATAGTTTTTTTTAAACATGAAGGATAAGTGAAGGAATGTTTGATGCATATGCCTTCAATAGAGCTAAGTGTCATGAATAGGAGTGACTTATTCCAGCTGTCTGCTTCTGCTGAAGTCCATACCTTTCCTTGTTTCTCAAGAGTACAGTAAACTTTGAGTTTTGCTCTCTCAAATTGTGCATGGTGATGGCGCTATTTGCATTTCACAACGTTATTTTTACTGGAATGTTAGAATGTACGGTGGTATTCATGGACAACATCTGCTAGATACGCCCAAACCTAGTCATAAAGGTTTCAGAGGAGTTAGAGAAATGCTTTGTTCTCATGTTACATTTTGCTTGAAGATTATGATGCAAATGTACTGTCAACCTTTTTTTTTTTTTTTTTTCCACTTGTTAGGAAACAAAGGTCAATCCACTGCTGCCTGTAAAGTGAATTAATTCTATCGTGGTCACGATTCTTTACTTCAGTGTGGTTTTGGCCCTCCTGCTAGCAGTGTTTATTTGTCATCTGGAAAGATTCAAACAACCATCCTATGTCTAATATGCTGCCATGTTTCATCTTTTTGGATTCAAGGCTAAACTTAGTCCAGATACTCAGCCAAACTGTGTAAATGGTGGATGTTGGATGCTTTGGATCCTCTGACTCCTGAAGTAAATTATATATTTTGGCTTTGCTATAAAGATGGAAGACAAACACACAAGTTCTAGAGTTCATTACAAGTATCCCACAGCCCCAGAATCTGTTTTATTGCAGGCCCCCTACAGTGACAAATCTGCACAATTTTAAATAGATTGCTGTTTGCAAGACTGGCCTAGAATGTGTGTGTTTGCATGCATGTCCACGTCCTGGTAACTACTGACTTTGTATGTCACATCCTCTGTCTTTCTGGATGTACTTTCTGGCTTTTCAGTACTTTTCCCAGCTCCTAAATTTTGTTTCTTAGACATTGTCTGATATGGACACAATATTTTTAGTATTTTCGAAGTCTGATAGACTGGAGGCCATAAGTGGATTACTACACATGACTAGAATAAAGCTTCATTTTCAGCAGTTCAGAGCTCTGTATTCAAAAGCAACAAAATGTTCCAGTTTTTTCAACTGAAAGGTCTGCATTCCACTTTACAGAAGCTGTAAATGCACAGTGCTTTCTGTCAGTTTGTTGGTTTAGTTGCTACTGTGCTTAGTGGATCACAATTTTTTTCTGCTCTGGCTTAACGCAAAACTCCCTGGTGGATTGTCTCCTCTGGAGCTATGGCCAGAGATTTTGATATTATTTTTCCTCTCTCCAGAATCTTTTAATATCTCATTTTAGTAAAGGATATAAGCTAAAGGACAACTGAAACAGCTCTGTTGACTTTATTAATTTACACCTGGATTGAACAATACTGTTGTCTCTTTCAGCACCCTCTGCTATTTTAAGGAATAATTACTAAAAATTCTGACAAAATGATAAGAGACTGAACATAAGTCAGAATTATGTCCTGTCTTAAATCCAGTTTATTCTCTCTCGTTTGGTTTTTGTCTAAGGAAAATAAGAGTTTGGTGTAATTTGCCAAGTGGTTGTATTAAGTACAAGTCTAACTTGGCTGTCGAGGACAGTATCTCAGAAGAGTTCTTTTGAACAATCTGCTGCTTTCTGAGCCATCTAGTTAAACTTAGAATCTAGGCAAACAGGAAACTGCAGACATTTTATTTACGTTTTTTTTTTCTATTGGAACAAGGTATTTTTTCACTGCAAATAATATAACAACAACAGAAACTTCTCATCAACCACAAGAATTTGAATTCTTAGTCTCTTCTATTAATTCAAATTTTTCTTGTTTGGGCTTTTACATATTTCTGTGAAACTTCTGTGAGGTCAGCTCTGACTGTACTCAAATGAGATTAATTAGTCTGCTTTCTGTGAGGCTTGACCTATACTGCCCAGAAGAAAGGATCTTACTTCTTAAGCACTACATTTTACAGGAGTATCATAAAAGAGCAGTATTATAAGTTTGAAAAATTGCTGCTCTGATGACTTTTATTCAAAATTGTTGAATCATCAGGATTGTCTTACTGTAGCAATGACTTTCCAGGGCAGATATAGGAAAGATTGTTAAATTTCAGTAATGAGACTACTGGTGGTCCTGGTGTAGGGAAATTTGGTTTGCCTTAAGCATTTTACTAGCCATATGGGACTTTGAAGCCATTTTATGTTGTTGTGTTGCTTTTGAAGTAAACTGTGTTCTCTAGAAGACAGAGTGAAAAAATTTTTTGAAATAGGAAAAGAATAGGGAGGAAAATATGCTGGGACAGAGAATTAAATATGGCAGGTATTTTGAGCAGTACTGAGTCACCCTGTAGAGGTGTTGCAAACATGCTTGAGTGCTTCTATGAGCCTGAACGCATCTCCATGGTATAAATGATGCAGCATAGAGCTCCTTAAAAATGTAGGAGTTAAACTTTGTCACTTTACATATTTTATCTGCTACCAATAACCTGATTTCTGGGTAAAGTGGCACAACTTCATTAACATCAGCAAGGGTTCACTGGAGTAAGAAAGAACAGAATTGAATTCCGCAGAGCTTCTGCCATTACTGAAGCTGCAAAGTAACAAGCTAATGCTCTGCAAAGCAGATGTAGTGACAGCACCATGTCCCAAGGCCAAAGTGGGTGGTGGTCAGTAGTCAGGAAACGTGGCAGCGATAGCACCTGCATCTTTTATTTGGGGATGTGAATGACATTTGAATAAAGAATAATCAAATTATTACACGCAAATCATAATTTTACGTAACAGAGTAAAGATGTTTAATTCTTACTTGATGGAGATAAATAGTTTTTACTGATTAACTTTTTAAGCTGCTTGAAAGTGCCGTGATCTTGAACTTTTAACTGTAATGTAAATGTCCTGCACCAACTCCCTTTCTCACACTGAGTCCAAAACAGTGCTAAGGCATAAATATATTGCAGAAACAGAAGGTAACCTTTGAAAATCTCGAGTGAAACTAGCAAGTCTTAAGGTATTTGCAAAAGTTCAAAGACGTGTAAGAACCAGCTCGATGTTTTAGAGGATTGTTCCAGGACCAAAGAAAGCAGGGTTTTTGCTCTGGAAGTCCCCAAGGACATGCTCACAAGGTGTTTCTCTGCCCCTGCTGTTCAGTTCTTGCTAGATATCCAAATGCACGTCCTCCCTAATGTTGTCTATCTTGACTCAGGATAGCCTATCAATTGTTAATATATTCATCGTAAACTATAAAATGGTTCGTGCATAGAAGACTGGTGCTATTTCAACAGCTGTGAAAATGTGTTTGCTTTGAAGGCTGCATAATTTGGAATAAATGTTTCATTAA
Source organism: Tauraco erythrolophus (assembly GCF_009769465.1). NCBI lineage: Eukaryota > Metazoa > Chordata > Aves > Musophagiformes > Musophagidae > Tauraco > Tauraco erythrolophus. The sequence continues at coordinate 23,070,587 of NC_141474.1, read as the reverse complement.
TGTGTTATGAATGATGTATTTAACAACTAGAGCAGGTCAATAATCTTTAAAATTAAATTTAGTGTTTTTTTAATTAAAGGTTGCCTATTTCAGTGGTGAATATTTTAGTAAGCCTGTGGTGCTATAGACAGATGCTTCATATGGCCTGTTATGAGTGCTTTATTAAGTAGCTAGTCAGTAGCTGCATTTACCAAATGAAGTTAATTTATTGTATTTATTCTTTCAAGAGTTTCTCAGTTCATTATAAATGAGTTACTGAACATATGTAAACCAGTTTGGTAAGCTATGTTCTGTCTCTTAAAATGAATGCATTGCTAGTAGGGTTTGGTGTTGCTATTGCTTTGTAAATTGTTTGAGCAGTGTTTATAAGTCACTGAAACATCATCAGAAAATGCTTATTTATGTACAACTCCTTTGAAGTCATCGTAGATGATTTTAAAAATGTTATGCTTAGTCTGTAGAGTATGGTGTTTTCTGTAGTTCACATTTAGTGGTAAAAGCAGTTTGTGGGGATTTGTCCCATATACTATAGTATTGTTTTCTTAGGCAGCAACAATGAATTCAACATTGCATGTGGAAAAGACGACTGTAAAACCTACTTTGTAGGAACCATCCATCTAGGAAAATAACACATGCGGCACTATGACATTTTGAAATTTATCCTGCCTTATATTCCAGCCTAAGATGGGTGCTTGGTATTTTTAAGACTGTGATTTGGAGGTGGGGTGCTAAATTTCCTTTTTTTTTGGATAGCACACCTGTCAGCAAAGAAAACAGTTTTTCTGTTTTAGTAGCTGAAGCAATCTTTAGTTAGAGAAAGAATAAATAGGACATATTCTTACATTAAAGCTGATCTTCATGACTGTTGCTAATATTACTGGTAGCTGGACTGTGGATATCTGAAAGACCTAGTTTGTCTGGCAGAGTTACAGTAGTGAAAGAAACAAGAACCTGGAGCAGAGAAAATACCCATAGACAGAAACACAAGGGGAAAATGGAACTGGGAACTACCTAGTGACTGCTTTGGGACAAGGTCCTTATTCCTTTCTAGCACTCATGGCTTTTCATTTTCTTATTCAGCAGTGTCATGAATTGACATGTTCAATTTTTACTTTCCTTGGCTGACTCTTAAACTATTTTGGTTCTCAGCCAGTTGGTCTCATCACCGTGCCAGTGTGCCCTTATCTCACTGTGGAGGCTAACTGGGTCTGAATAGGATTTTGTATGTAGGGCTGGCATCTGAAATAGAGCTAAAGCATACTATGCATGCAAGAAGCATTTTTGTGGACGTCATAAAACCCACTGAAAGGCTTTGCCTGGGGCAAGGATAAGGGACTACAGAGCCAAGTATGGATATTTTTAAGCAGCCTATAGAATTGAAAAAATCACACTTCTGTTGTGATTGTTGTTCTGCAAAATGGTGGTATATCACACATTAATATAATTGGAAAGCTTAGCTGAAAGTACCTTCAGAATGTGCAGCTGCATGTGGATTGTTCTCCTGGTTGGTGGTTTTTTTTTTTTGTTTAAAAAAAAAAAAAAACACACAAAATATGATAAAAATTCATTCAGATTTGTAGTATGGAAACATAAACAAATGTCAAAATATTTTCTCAAGGACTGTATCTGGAGAGAGCATACAAAATTGGAAGTGTAAGATGCTATACTGTGTAAATGACAGGAGAAATAAGAGTAAACATGAAACACATTTTCTCTTTAACTGTACCTTAGACAAAGAGGGAGGGAGTAGATGGTGATAATGTTGGAAGCATCATGTGTTGCACTGTTATCAAGACAGAGTATGGAAGAGCCGGACCTTGCTCACTCTTTCAGATAAAAATGAAGATGCTTGTGTTGGCAGGTTATGTTAGAATACAAAGCACAGGTGGGCAAGACGAATCCATTTCTGAACACCATTCATTGATCAAAAAGTGATTTACAATCCATAAATTTAAGCTAAATAATGATGTCTTAGAGATTTTTTGTCTCCATTGTGTGGTTTCTTAAAAAGCTTCAAAACCAACCAGCCAACCAAAGCCCCTCATAATTGCACCAGCTAATCACTGTGTGTTTGTAGGAGCTTCTTCAGTAGCTTTTGCTCTCCTTTTAATTTTCTTCCATTTTTTTTGCATTTCCCACAAGTAAGCAGTTGCTGTACAATGTTGCTAGTACAAATTTTCTGCACCTATTGTTAAACTAGAGACTCAAGAGTGTGATGTCCTGAAATCTACAAACAGAAAAGTGCTTTAAGTACAATAACATTGTAAAAGACTGAATTCCTCTTCTAAGTTAATGAATTAGCTCAAGCATGGAGGAGAAATACTGTCTCTTTCACAGACCTCTGAATTCTAGTTTAGCTGCACTATGGTGCCTGCTCTCTTTGTGGCTCTGTAAGCACATGGGAAACTATTAGACCTGTTGTCATTTGTGTTAGTCATAATTTAAATTAATCCATGACATCCTGTTCCTCTCCTGGCACACTAAAACAAAACATCCAGCCTTAAAAGAGAGTCTGATGCTAAGTCTGGTTATGCATGTGCAAGACTGGCTTGTTCTGTCCTCATTCCCTTCCCTCTGCCCCTCCCACTGGAACGTAAAGGCTGCATAGGTGACTTGGGTGCATTCAGAGTCTTTAGGACTACTTATTGTATTCCAGCATGTTACTGACTGAATAGCTCAGTAATCTGGTTTATTAAGGTCCAAAATTAATTCTGTCTCCTCTCCTCTCAGCTATTTTCTACTGCTTTTAGTAAAATCTGTTTTTTTTTTCTGATTCAGTAAATGGATATGCAAAACACTGAAATAATTGTCTCTTTAGACAGTGACAAGACAAATACCGTGAACTGTGCGTTGGCCATGACCAGTATGGGCTTGAGCCAGAGCCCACAAAAGTCGATGGAAAGAAGCTCATTGACTAGACTGGATTTTGACTCAATCCTCTTGCTAGCAGAAAAAGGAATGAAATCAATGGGATAAGAAGGCACGCATGTCTCATATTGCATGAAAAAAATATTAGTGCCTAATATATTAGGAGATTTGTCAGCTTGTGTTATCAGCCATGTCAACACTACTGTGTGTGTGCCATTCTTCTCAATGAATTGACGTTGAGTTAGATTTAGCCTTGTGCCTTATACTTATTTCTTTGCATCCTTCTCAGAAGCCTCTGATCCTTGTTTTATGCTCCTGCCTTGCTTTCTCTCCTTTTCCAAACTGTATGCTATTGACAGACGTTACGTTTGCTACGGACTTACCTCTCTTGTGGCTGTTCTCATTTTCAATTTTGATTTTTCATCCATCCTGCTCTTTTCCCTGCATCCGATTTTACTATTACTCACTATGTTTCTGTCAAAACCTAACAAACAAGCAAAAATCCTCACACCACAACTACCCTCCCAAACCACTCCCATGTCCCAGCCCCGTGAATCCTGTTTTTTTACTCTGTGGGAATTAACCAGGTTGGTGAGGGCTTGGAGAAAAGGCTCTTTGATTTCCTGATGGTAGAAACCACACGGGAGCATCGTGACATCCATTGTGTGAAAGCTCTTGGGTCCCGTTCCATACAGTATAGTGGTAAAATCTACATTGTTCTTGTCTGTCCATTTTCTAGTAGATGTGTATCTGTGTCACAACAGCTTCCCTTCTGCTATGGAATGGCCCAGAAGATGACTGACAGTGGTGTCAGTTTTTCTGGGTTATGTATGACGCATCTCAGCAACTGCAATCTCTGGGTTTTGTTTGGGTTTCTTTGGTGGCGTTTTGTGTGGGTTTTTTTTTTTTTTTTTCCCCTTCCAGTGATCTGTCAGTCATTTTTACCAGAGAGTCTTGATACCAGATAATGGATAGAAGGAGTTGTAGAGAGAGTGAGGGGAAGAGGTTTAGGTTTTTTTTCTTCTTTGTGAACCTGCTTCTGCCAGTCACTCATCTGTTGCTGTCAGAAGAACTGGAACCCAGACCCTGAATCTTACAAATGAACAATATTGACCGAAAAGACTTATCAGTTCTAGAGACTGCTCTATGGATATGTTTTTTGTGGTTTGCTATTGTCCTTCCCCAGGGAGTCTGGTTAGAGGCATAAGGAGGTGTCTGAGACAGTGGCTGCCCAAACCCAGTGTGTGCTGTTAATCAGGCAGCAGAGGAGGAGCCACATCCAGATTGCTGCCAGATGTTTGTCTCTGCACAGATTTTCAAGCTGTGAAGCCAGGTCCCTGCCAGGACTGATAAGGCTGGGCATAAAATATTGGAGATGGCATCATGTTGGCCCAAAGGGTAACATTTCAAAAGCTTGTCGTTGTCGGGATTTAAAAATTTTTGGCAGGATTGCTGGGTCTCAGTCTTGGTTTTGAAAGCAGTTTAAACATTTGGGCACACGATAAGAAATATACTTGGTGCCTGATTTCTGTTTCTTTGATATCAGTGAGAATTTAGGTCATAGGTGTCTGTGTGTTGTATTATAAGGATCCCAAGGTCGAGGAGTTGCTTTTCAAGTGTCTTACCTGAAGTTGTATTTATTCTGAAGGAGATAGTTTAAACGGGTACTTGTAGATATGGTGCTCTCTGAGCAGTGAGATGTGGAGATCTGAGCCCTCCGTTTCCACTTCTGTGCAGGTGCTTTAGGGCTGCCAGCAAGATACTGATCCCTTTCATGTCGTAAGCAGTTCTAGTCCTTTGCTTATCCAGCATGATGCTCTGATCCTCCTGAGGACTTTTGAATATCATCGTAATAGTAAGGCTGTAAATTATACTAATGCACGTATAAGACTGGCTGTGAAAGGTGAGACTGAAGGCCTACTTGGAAGAAGTAACACACAAAGAAAGCATCAGACAATGCTTCCCTGCTCTCTTCCAGCTCCCAAAAATTTGATAGAGGCAACCTCCTGATCCAGCAGTGGTTTCTGTTTACACCATAATCCTTGATGAACTTCTTTCATGAACTTGTGCATTCTTCTCACAAACCCACATAGTTTTATCATGTACTTAAATAAGCCACATGCACAGAAAACACCTCTAACTTCACTTCATGCCCCCTATTTCTTTTCTTGAAAGGGACAAGGAAAAAATCATTCTTCCTTAGACTCTCCATACCACTCCAAATACTATTTCCCCAACTACTTGGGGAAGGAAGATATTCAGCATAGTCTCTCAGTGCAGTCTAGAGAAGCTTGCTGTTACATGAAGTGAAGCTCTTCTTTTGGTAAAAGATGCAGTCGTTTGGAAACTTTTGAGTGTGGAAAACAGTACTGTAGTGTTCCATATGATTAGATACGGCACTCACTGGGTAACATCTCTAGAAGTTATGTAGATGTATTATGTTTAAAGAGGTTGTTGCTTTTTAAAGCCATAAATGTGGCCATTAGAGATGTGAAGTTTGTTTGTTGCTGTGTTAGTAACCTGCATTCTGATTACCTGGCCATTAGGCTGGGAGATGGGAATTTCTGCATTTTAATCCTTTCTCAGGTGGTTTTCCCAAATGTGAGCCAATGTGCTTGTATTCACTTTTCTTGCTTTTAAAAAAATTAAAATACTTTAAAAAGAATAATATTGTCTTTTGCCATGAGAATCAACCAGCCAGCATTTTGTAAACATGTAAGAGCACTCCTTAAGTAATTTTTGCTATTGCTGATTTTTTCGTTTATTTTTAAATGTTAGTATTTTTGATGATGCTGATGCTAAACTGCTTGCATGTGTGCCTGCATTAAAAAGAGCTTGTAGTAAATAGTAGAGCACTGCAAAGGCAGTATATTACATTTAAATATTAGTGAATGCTTTAAGAGGTGTTCCTCTGAACACTTTTGCCAGCAGTGTCTGCAACCTTCAAGCTGTCTCTTCCATTCCCATTTTGGTTAGAAAGATGAAATTGTGGCGTCTAATCGTTCAGATGCTTCAGTGCTGGACATAATAAATAAAGAGATAAACATCAATATCTGTTGCTTGTGAACAATGGGTCATAGCCTCCTGTTGTCTAGAAAATATATTTTTCTCACCCCTTAAAGTCTGACTTTCTGATCTCTTTCTAAGTGTTCAAAAATCTTAAGCTTTCCAGACAATACATAGACATTTTTTGGCATATAAGGAAAATTAAACTCTGCTGTGAAATCAGTCTTTAGTAGTATAACCACTAGTGTTGGATCGCATCTCTGACAGAAGAGTTTTGTTGATGAAAAGTACAGCCTAGAAACAAGGGTGATGTGAGTGTCTGTGAAATAGTGCAGAAGGGCTGTAGTTAACAGAACAGATCTTTCTGTGTACTTTTTGAAGATCCCTTGTCCACAGCAAATGTTCTCCATTCCAGTTTGATAACACTGTATAACTGTGTGTGTATCTTAATGCCATGGCAAGCTGAGGTTTATTAAAACATAATTCTAGACCAAGGAGAGGCATTCTCCATTCTCTTCTCTGTGGATGGGATTAAGTGACTTGACTGTTCTTGGTCTTAAAATTTTTATCTTCTGTCCTTACCGGAGGACAATGCTCAACTGAAAAAAAAAAAACGAAAATGATGAAAAAAAAAACCCCCAAACCCACAACAAAACAAACAAACAAAACCAAAAATCCCCTCCAAAACTCAAACCAAAACCAAACCCCAAAAGAATGACTGAGAAGTTTTGAGAGAATAGCACAAGATCAGTGTAAAGTAATAGCTTCTTCATTCTTAATTATGAGCAGGCTGAAGATTTTTTTTGCTGGAGTCTGTACAGAATGGCATGGTTTAAAACAGTATGGAACACATCAAAGTCTGTCTATCACTTAAATGTCTAAACTTTTAATTTCAAAGTATGACCTAGATTTCTCACTTCTTGCCTGCTCCAAGGCTTTTCTCTGCACCACATAAAATGAAGATTCAAGAAAAGCTGCCCTTTAACCTGTCCTTCAAATGCAGATCCCTTTTGGGAGAGTTCTGGAGGTGTCACAGGTCTTCTGATGAGGAATGGTCAGCAGCATTCTGGTTTGTACTGTAAAGCAACACAAGGAGCACAACAGGCTCTATTGTTTTGCTTTTGTATGGCAAGCAGAACAAACTGTGCTGACAAGGCAGGAGCCTTTGTACATATTGCGCTTGGGGTTCAGAGCTTGTTGCTGTTGCAGGGAGTGGTTTCTGAGGTATCGTTTTTCCACCAGAAAAACTTAAATAGCTGTAGGTGGGTGCCCCCCTGCAAAAGTACACATAAGCAATTAACTGTAACCTGTGGATTTAACTGGGGGGTGGGGGAGCAGTGAGTGTGGCATTGTTTCCATATCATGCTTAAGGATTGCTAAAGGGCTGTAGGGACCAGTTAGGATACTTCTAATTGGGATTTTCAGTTAACTCATTCAGTTCACTTTCCAGGACAGGGAATCCTTAAAGGTACTAAGAGCATGAACAAAATTCCAGTAGCTGATATTCTGTCAACAGTCCTATTAACAGCTCTGATTTCTGAAGTTGTGATCAGTGTGAGATGTGCAATATCCATGTGGATTTGTAGGTCAGCGGGAGCTTTGTGTTCATAGAAGTTGTGCAGAGACTGTTCGAAGCAGTTCCACAAAGCGGTCTGTAATCCTTTATGTGAAACAGAATTGGAAGGCTTTACATTCCTGCTGCAGCGGGAAGGAAAATGAAGTAATGCATATTACTTTAATTTACTGTAATATGTCTTAACTTGCAAGTCTTAAATTGCTTCTAGCCATTTGTAATGCCAGGGTACACCTGTCTGTAACAGCAGCTATTTTCTGTCCTAGTAGAAATTTCATAACTCTATAAAATACTGAACCTAATTCTATTAATCTCGAGATGATGTCAGAGAAGGTCTTGGTGAGGCCTGTGACCACTGCGATAAATATTTACTTAAAGCTCCAAGATGGCTGTATTTATTTATTTATTTCCCCTGCAGAGTCTCATTTTTGTTATTTCAGGACAAACTCTTTAAGTAGTTTATTGTATGTAAGATTTGGAAGGAGGTTATTTTCCAGGTAACTTTTGTATTTTCACTTGGCAGCTTTAATATGACCTTTGTCCTAAACAGATCTTAAGCTTTTTTTGTAATTCTTAACAGTTGAATGTTTCATTCTTTGGAGCCTTCTGACTTCCATTCAGTTTCACTGACCTAGATTTTGCTGCTTGGGATTGATTGCTGGGATGATCTAAGCTGCTGTCTACTAAAGCCTTAAATTCCCTCCCTTTTATAAAGGAAAAATTATTTCTTAACTCCTTCTTTACAATATTGTCAGGAGAGACAGATTCAGGTGGTTTTTAACATCAATGTTCCTTCCTGGCGAAGTGATTCAGCTTGGATTTTGCTTAGGAAATACACAAACAAAAGTGTAAATGGAATTTGCTGAGGCAGCAAACCTACTAGAGATGTGACAGCTCTGTGTGTTGTGCTGCAGGAGACCAGAGGCCAGGGAAATTGTTCTTCAGGCAATTGGGATGTTAACGGGTGACTGTGGGGCTGCTGGGTTTTAAAAATGTCAGAGGGAAAAGCGGTGGGTGCTGCTTGCAGTGTGCTCTGTCAGTCTCTGAGGTCCTGGAGGAATGTTATTGTGGACTTGGAGGCATTTCAGAAGTGCGGTGTGTTGAAGAGTTGTTTTTTTTATTTTTCTTTTTTTTTCATTTCTTCCCCTACCCCCCCCGCCTTTTTCTATTGCTGAAGCTGAGAGGAATGAGAACTCTCAGCAGCTGAAACTAAGAGTCACAAACTAACGTATGTTGGGAACCATTGCATTTCTTTCTTTTTTGCCTTTTTTTAGTGAGTTTTTCTAATTTTTTCCTTTTTTTTTTTTTTTTCCTTTTGTCTCAAGCTGTAAGCAAAAGCAGGAAGCCATTTTCAGAGGTTTATTAAAATATTGCTGGGGCTTTCAGGTGACTACCTCTGCAAATAAAATTAACAAGTTCTGAGGACATGATTTACAGTTTGGTAAATGGATTGAGTTTCTGGCTTGTGGAAGAAAGCAAGATGATAAATTCACTAATAAAAAATGAAGTTTCACTGTTTCTGTCAGAAAAAATTTACATATGCTATTATCTGCCTTTCAATGTTCACACAGAGAACACTAAATGTAAATATTACTGTGGTCTGGAAGAGGCATAGGTAGTAAAGGAGGAAGGATATGTGTATGAGAGAAAGGTAGGTAAAAATACTATGGCTGATTCAGCTCACTTCTGGCTTGCTTACAACACTGAGGATGTCAGTACAGAGGAAAGACTGTTGATGGGTTAATAGTTGCACTCATGCTCTATTCACATTCATTCCTTTGCAGGATGAGAGGAATGTCCCAGTGCCTTGGCTTATTGCCAGCAGTTATCAAAGACTTAATGAAATTTCGTGTTACTAAATTAGGACTCTGGAAAGGCAGTGGTCTCACATATGGAGACACGTGTAAAATAAGAAACACCTTTTGTTATAAATAGATCTTAACGCAGCTTGGTGTTTACATGTAGTATTTTCTCTCTGGGAATCCCACTGGTGACAGACATGCCCACATCGCAATTATATTCTGGGGAAGTCGTGCATTATTTTTCACTAGATCCAGTCTGTGTACGCTGTTGGCTGTAGCCGATCATTATTCTGCATGTTCATTCCAATGTAGAAGAGCTGATACTCAGTTGCAGTTGTCTTCAAAGCAGAAATAAAGGTAGTTGCACTTCAGTGCTACAGCTTAGCAGCATTCTAGTTCATGTGCCTTAAGAATTTTAAGATACAAGGAATGATTGTCACTCCTCTTTTAATGGACGGTAACGTTTCTAATAACACATATTCTCGATCACATCAAGGATTTTTAGTTGTTTTGTCAATGTACATGCAGAACTAATCACATGAAGATTTACTTGCTGATACTTGAGGAGACAAAAAAAGAAAGCTAATGAAGAGACAAAAACCATATTTTTACAAACAATAATAATTAAGTCTTCTGGAAACATACTTACCTGACTTCAGGTTCCTTTATTAAGTGGCTTTGTAGGGAAAGAGGTCATCAATACTATGAAGTCTCTTCAATCAAGCCTGAGGTCTTGTGGTGCAATTTAGAGCCTACTGTTAAGTGCTGTGGTGTGGTGGCAGGTAAACTTTTGAATGACATCTGTTGCTAAAGATTCTGTAATTTGGAAGACTTAGATGTTTGTTGTGTCCTAATTTTGCTGCATTTTCAATTGTTTCTCCATTCATATGATAATCATGCTGCTCACAGTTGCTAATTATTACCACCGTTGTTTAAGGAATACAGAGAGCAATAGCATGTCTGAGGTCAGACGCTTTTAGAGATGTAAGCAGCAAGATGATAAAGCTCATAAAATTCACAGCCCATCATGTGCAGGATAATGATTAGAAAGCAGCTAAGCCTTTCTTGTCAACCTTCTAGCTAAAAGGAGAAAAAAAATCTGTGTTTGTAAGCAACATGCTAGCATTTTAACCAAGAGATGAATGTCAGCATTTCCATAAATCTCCAATTTAGAAAATTAAAATACTATTGGGACCATAAAGGGCTGAAGCTGATGTCTAGTTTCAGTTCTGTGCTGCTACAGAAGACAGACTGTCAAGGACGTTCAGTTTAATTGCTAGGGGAAGGCAAGCACAAAATTAAAAAAATGAGTAATGCAAGTGATGCGGGTTTCATGTTCTATGTGGATTCAACTTGTAAACTCCTTTCCTCTCCCTTTCTTCTTTCGTCTTTCTGACTTTGCTTTAGGTCTTTCTATCTGCCTCTCTCCGTGTTTGCTTTTACCCACTCTCCCTCAGTAGCTCTGAGTCTGCTCTATGATTGGTAATTATGGCAGCTTTAACAGGCAAGATGTACATTTTCCCTGGTAAATGTGGCATCACTCTGGCTGCTTGCATGCGTGGCTTTTAATGAGCACCTGTCAATTCGAAATCTGTGGCATGAGTCACTATGTTACCTCCGGGCAACCGTCTGTGATGCCTTTCAGTTTTCATCTTCCGCAGTGCCAAATGATGCTTTCCTGCTGACGTTACGGTGTAAATAGGCCATTATTTTCTGGAAATTTCGCATTGTAAGCTGTCTGATTTGAAGATGGCCAATGAGAAGCAAGCTGAGTCCCCTGCTCACTCACCTCTTGCTGTTCTAGTTATATTTTTCTGGTTTTCTCCTATCAGCTGGGAAGTGTTGGCTGATATGTTCTTATTATTTTTGTTAGGTTCTGGCATGTGTCAGTGTTGCAGCCTGGAGGAAGTATCACTCCTGCAGAGCTGAGTAGGGAAACACTGGAGGAAACTGTGTTTATGAGACAAGATAAGGATTAGATTGTTTTGCACTGATTTGGCTTTGACTTTGCCTGCTCATGTGTCCATGAGAATAGAAATCCAGTGAAACATATTGAAAGAAAAAAAATTACATGTCAGAAATAAGCAAAGTTCCAAGGCAATACGAGGGAATGTAATTAAATTGTTGTTGCAGACTTTAAAACGTCATCTTAACGTGTTTCACCGTCGCATGCAGCGTAAGGTCCGACCGTTTTCACACAAGAGGGCGCTCTTGGAATTTTAAAAGAAATATTAGGCTCTATTAGGGCCTTTTTTACATGCATGTCTATTCTAATATGCCATTTTCAAAGTGATCGCGATTTGCTAAGGTTCTGTCTTAGAATCTTAGAAAGAGATGTCTCCCTTCTATATTTACTTTCGCTATGACTAGTACAAATAACTATTCGTATTACAACTTTTAACCACTAAATCCACGCAGCAACATGAGCTGGTTGGCAATGATTGGAAACGAATCTGAACAGCATAACTGTGCAGATTTTGATGACAGCTATGTAAATAGTGGGTGATCACTCTTGTGTAACCTGTGATATTTGAGTAGTGTCAGTCAGAAATATGACCTAGTTTTAGTTTACTGACAAAGCAAATCCTTGTATTGGGAGGGTGGTTCTGTAAGGAATCTATCTATCTATTTATTTATTTATTACACACTAAAGGAGCGTGTTCAGCCAAGATCATGATCTTGAGTACAGTTAAAACCAGCTAGGAGGTCTGGCCTGTAGTTGAAGAACTTGCAATGCCATAACAAAGCATGGTGATACATTTGCGAAAGGTGGAAATTCCATTTCCTACTGAGTTCACCTGATCTGTTATCATTTAGGTATGATGGTTTTTGAATGCTCACTAGTCTGGTTAGAATTTGAACTGGATGACATGAAGCTGAAAGGCAGTGTAGGTGATTAATCTCACCCTCTGGTGTCTGGTTTCCATTATAAGTAATGTTAAATGTTGGTGAGGGAACGCCTCCTTTCTGGGAAGACAAATGTGTTAAATCTGCTCCTGGCTTTTTGGAGCTTATGGGAGCAGGTTCTTCCGCTTCTCCAGAAATGCAAACACTTTGCCATGAGTTTCTTACCTCCTACCTACACTGTTTTTAAAGGGAGAACACTTGCTAAGCAGAGTACAAACCATAGTGAAAAACGTTAATGCATTAGTTTTGGAATGCAGTATTGTTCTGAGCCTCTTGTGAGTATTGAGACAGGCAATATTTTTCTCTTAATGTCTAGGCGTGCAGATTGATGCCCTGTCTTTTAGGACAGGAAGTTGTGGAGGGAATCAGTCTCATCCTTACTTACCTTCTGAGTGAACTGTTCTTTGTATTGCAAAATTACCATGTAAACATCACTAGTGTTATAGATGCACAGTCCTGCTAAGTTTGAGTATATTTTTCAGTGTCTATAAAAATGAATGATTTCTTTTAGTAAGGTATTTAACATTCAACCTCTATTTTTCCCTGGTAATGAGTTTTGTGGCCTAGTAAGCTAATGTGTTAAAGAGTATTTGCTGTTAATTCACTTGGTTTGCTTCTTATCTTCTGTCTTTCAGATTCAGTGACTGGTCTTGTTCTTCTGCTCTTCATAGACTTAGAGGTCTGGAAAGGACCTCTGTGATCTTGCCCTAAGCCAAGGTCAGCTGTGTTGGTCCTTTTTGACAGATGATTGTCTAACTGGTTCTTAACACCTTCAATAAGGCAGACCTTGCAGGCTAAACTACTGTATTTCATTACTGTTTTGAAATGTCGTCCTTATCGGTCTTACTGAAACTTAATCCCTTCACTGCTTGTACCGTCCAACAGACATGACGAACAGTAACCTTTTATGTATTCAAAGCATATTACATTGTCATCTCTCCTTTGAATTGATCGAAGTATTTACCCTAACCTTTCCTCATATTTTTTAAAAATCTCTGATCATCCTCATTGCTGATCATTCTCTAGATTCCCCATTCATTTCTGTTTTTTTCACGTGATGCTCAGAAGTGAGAATAATACTTTGACTGAAATTTAGAGTCTTGTAGTAGAACAAAAGTATTTCGCAGGTACTTCTGTATAGAGATGCTATATGAGATTTACTCTTTTTTTTTTTTTCTTTTTTTTCCCCAAGGCAAAGACATTTAAAATTCTAAAATAATCTTTGGATCTTTAATAGAAGTACGTTTCACATTTGCTGTTTTCTTGCTCTTAGTCAAACTGCCAGTCTGGTGAGTCCAGTCTTAGTTTTCCTTTATAAACCAACTAATTCCAAATTTCTCAATCTGTTATATGTGTTCCAGTGATAGAAATCAAATTCTTCTATTTGTTCTAAAATGGGGATACCAGAACTGACTTTGTACTGTTTGCTGTCAGTTTAATAGCATCTTCATACTTTTAATAGTTGCCACTCCTTGCACACGGTGAATCGATCATTTTATTTATCTTTAATCATTAATCCACTGTGAACAGTAACTGCAAAATCCAGCATTTTGTTTTGTTTTTCCCCTTGGTCCTTGTAGTTAACCTGGAAGCTAGCGGTAATAGTTGAATTACTCTTTCCTGCATATATTACACTCCCCAAAATTTCCCTTCATCTTGATGGGGAGTATTGAGTTCATGATTGAAATTTCTGTAGTAACTTCTGTAGCCATCTACTTTGTTTAACCTAAATATTTAGATGCTATATTCACATCTTGCTGCTCTACTCTTTACTTAGACTAGTGATTTTCCCTTTTCAGTAGAGTTTTAAATATAGCAATAAGAACGAAACAGGGATTTTTGTTTTGTTTTGTTTTTTAAGGAGAAGACAGAAAGTTTTCCAACGTCTTGATCTGTCAGATCGAAGTGCAGTTTGTTAAAAGCAGCTCACCTTTTCCTGTTTGTTTTACATTACCAGCTTTTCTCCATGATTTGCACCATTTCTCTCGTTTCACTTTCCTAAATCTTTATTTTGCATTTTCAGATCTGAGGCCCAGGCAAGCACAACACATGAGAAACAATCAAAATGTTAATGTGATTTTAAATTACTTTAAGTCTAGCCCTAGAGCGCTCCCTTCCTAGAGAACGACTTTCATTTTTGTCCCTGCTGGGACAACTGTAGGCCATAATATGCCACTGTTTTTTAAGCAGAATTCCCCATTGATTTCTTCAGGGAGTTCCACTTAAAATGCAACATCACGGCAGAGCTCAGTCTAGTTACATATATCAAATGAAAGGATGCATTTCACATACATTCTTGAATCCGGTGTCTAAGCTTCAGTGGCCACTAGAGGGAATGAGAGATCCCAGACTGTTTCGATTTAAATGAAACATTTTTTTTTCTCATTAGTTTAAGATTCATCTCAAAAAAATAACTGCTAATCTATATTAGCTCATCTTTTTTATGATAAGAACATTAGGCATGTGCATAAATGTTTGTAATTCCTAACTCCACTGTGTATTTTCTTGCTCTTCAACTGAAATCAGATTGGTCCCCCAAAAAGACTTGCAAACCATCAGTACAAGAATAAAAAAAAGGAATTCTGATTAAATAGGTGCGTTTTTTTCCCCCTCTCGGAGAGCTCTAGAGCTTCTGGCAAAATATTGGATTAGTGTTGCAAACTGTCGGGGCCTTCATTTATAATACTGTCAGACTGTTTATGCTAGCCACTAATGACTACAGAAGAGTAGGTATTTTTGTTACTGAAAAATCTAAATTAAATTCCAGACAGGTTGACACTGATGCTCCAAAGTGCAGGTTTGCAAGATGATAATTCCTAATCTCAATAGAAAAGAGGTGTCAAATTCAATTTTACTGAGGGACTGATTGTAATTTGCCTTTTAACTCTAGGATGCTACAGAAACAATCCACCTGATTTGGCTTTTAAAGTGTTTTCACTTTTTGTTCTGCATGTACATAAGCTCCTGTGTTCCTTTGAGTTTCTAGTTACTTGTTGTCTGTAAGAGTGACTTCATCTTACACAAGCTCAACATTTGCTGTCATTAACCCTTTTAGCTGTCATTAACCCTGAAAATGCATCAAGCATTGAACATGGGGATGTTTGAAATAGATTGGTGCCCCAAGAAATGGGAACTTCCTTTAGGGGAAACAAACAAACAAGCAAGCATGATCTAGGCTTGCAAAAGGATTAACAGGACAGGGGAAAACAAAACAAAACACTTTCTGGATTGAAATATATACCATAATACTCAGTAAAGTCTCTGTCTGTCTTTGAAGAACCTGGGGAAAAAAACTAGGTTTTTGAAGGTTAGAGCAACTTAGGGTCCTACGTGTATTTCCACAGAAGCACATGTGTGAATAGGAATTGTGAGATAGTGTTCATCAGTGTGAAGTTTGTCCTTCACATATCCAGAAAGATATTATCCTAAGTGGTTTAGGATCCTGAAAAAAACACCAAAAAACTGATGTTATGTTCTACAACATCTTTTGAGGTTCATATGAATTCCAGTCCCAAAGTACTTCAAAGAACAGACATCCTGAGTGTATAATACAGCTAACACAACAACCCAAATGCTTGTTTTAATGCCTCTTTTGAATGGGGAGGTGGAATGATATTGGGGAGAAATTCCCAACAAGAATCTCAGTAGTGGGAGATCTTGGGGTATTTGATAGCAGCTAGTGTAATCATGAAAAGTGGTGAGTGTGCTGCTACAGCCTTTTCGAGATGAATAATGTTACACTTAAAAAGAGACTTGGGATGAATTTACTGATAAAACAAGCTTTTATAAGGTCTTTGGTATACAAGGTACTTACTAATGCTGGACCAAATGATCTAAAAGAAATATGGGCATACCCTAAAATAAAAAACTTTGGGCTATCTTATGACTTTCAAAATACACACTAATTTAAGAAGAATAGATATTTTTTTGTCCTGAAATAACTCACCTAACCTCAGTATTTGTACAGTGTATATTTGGATCACTTGTGAATATTAGCATGATCCAAATTGTTACCCTGTGCAAACATTTACTAAAGCAGTGTGAGGTATAGTCTGTAGTTTGATGGAACTTAAAATGCCAATTAAAAATGATGACTTATTTAATGCCAACAGGCCATACCCCGCAGTGCTTACTCAAGCAAAATTCTAATTGACTCCAGTGGGAGGTTTGCTGAAGTAAGAACAGTGAAGAAAGGAGAGGCATAAGCAGAGGCATGACCCCAAATATTACTCCAGGCATCATAAGGGAAAGCATTTTGTATTCCCTGGCACCAGTGAGGAACCTGCCTCGCTTGCAGACAAAGATTGGAAGAGTAGAGATTTCTCCATATATCCAGAACTCCCTGCAGTTGGAGCTCTCTTTAGGGAATGCTTTTGCCAAAAGCTGACTTTTCATTGAAAACTACAGATTTAACGACAGTGAAATAACTCATGAGCTTGTATGTGTTTTTCCAAATGGACCTGAGGTGGTGAAATGGGGGGTAGGAGGGGAGATGGCATTAAAAAAATACTCACAAAAAGTCAAATTTTACAAGAATATTTTTATTTTTGAAATGTCCTCATTTAGAAACTTTCTTCTCATTTTATACAGTGAAAGCCCATAAATATTTGAACTCGAGACAAGGTATCTGAAGAAAACATGAAGTTGCAAACAAACAAAAAAATATAATTTCCATCTCTATTAGCCTTTATTTAGGGGCCTTCTGGTTCTTCATGTCCTGCTCCCAGCAGCCAGAAAAACCTGTTCTTTTCATCAAGAGCTAGTAAGGTGTAAGGAACATCATCCAAATGATTGCTGTTCTATTTGTTGTCCTCCTCTGTCCATTGTTTGACTGTTACTTTATGTGCGCTTTGAACTCAAAATAAACTGTCTGTACAAGTTTTTTGTTGCTACTGCTTGGCATGTGTTCAGTAGACAGAAAAGTTGGAAGAGTTTCTTCCGGCTTATCACTGGATTTATTCCTAAAAGCTTTTGACAGTAACAAAAACCCTAGAGAGCAAACTGGATTGATTACTATTGACTGATAGATTAGTTGGTTGTTTGGGTTTTTGCAGGTAGTAAGTTACTCTGTATTCAGTGTGTACCTATAAATCATAGTGGTTTAGTTACCTTTGGTTTTAACAACTGCTTTAATTTAGTAGACTTCTTGCATAATGTTACTACTGCTGCCTTTGAACCAGCAGAACGACCTTGTTACAGACTGATACACAATGCAAGGTAAGACGCTAAACCAAACTAGTATGAAATACTTCAAGAATTTTTGAAACCTAAGGCAACAATTTCTTAGGTTTATTTTTTTATATCTACATGTATGTAAATGATAAAAGCTTAAATCTGACTGACAAATCCATTTGTAATAGGTTATATACCTCCGTGGTAACTTCTGTTCTACCTTCTCCGCTTCATTCTCAGAAAACAGAAATGTTTTAAGAATGAGGAGGAAATGAAAGCTGCACTTACGTGGTCCTTTTGAAAAGCTTTGCCATTTATTGCCAGAAATACTGTCTTTTTTACTAGTTTGCTATATCACTGTGAGCAAATGACATCTTGCTCAGATTTACTGTCTTTATGACTTTATTTTTAAAAATGCTTCTTGAATTTTGCTAATTATCCTGAGGGATAATTAGATGATCAATATGGGGAGGAAATAAATTGTTGTTTAAGTGCAGCTATTGTCAGCTGTTGTTTTGGTGGTGGAGGCTTTAACCACTGGGCATGGGCATGCCAAAGGAACAGGATTGTTAAAGGCACATGTTCAGTGCAGGTTCATTTTTTTATTTTTCAAGTCTTCATACAAGAGGAAAAATGGCAACCCTGCATTCGAAGGCTGAGCATTAAATTTAGAGAAGGAGCAACTATAAATAACAACTCTGTTTTTGTATATGACATCTCTAACTCAGTGGTATCTCGCTAGCACAAAAAGTATTGAAGCTATACGAAGCCCATTTACCTTTGATAAATCTTGGGTTTTTTCCTCCTCTTTGTGATCTCGTTCTGTAAATGATAGATACTTAAAAGGAGTGTTCAGTTGATTTAGAGCTCTTTACTCAGTGCCGTCTGAGACTAAGTTTAAATCACTGAAAATTTTTGCATTATATTTTGACATCAACAGTGCTGTATTTTGCAAGAATTATACTCCAGTAAGACTTTGTCCTCCATCACTGCTAAAAATGAGAAATGTGTAGTTACTATAAATTATGTTTTTCTTTAGTAATATGACACAACTCCATTGTGACTAGGACAATCATCATGATACGATATATCATAGTAACAGTAACAAACATCCTGGACAATAACCCTATATAGATTGTGTTTAAAATACTGTTTTCATACCAATGTGCCCCTGCACCTGGATAGTGACTTTAAATGACGCCAAAGATTTTCTTAGTATTATGCAAGTCTAACATTTGCCTGGCTACATTTAGATTTTAGTATTTAATATGCTGAAAAGCTATCAGTTTTTAAAAGTGCATCTAAATGTTTACGGATGAATCCTGTGATTATAAAGAGCTAGTTTTAAATTAGTAATTTATTTTTCTGTCAGCACACTTTATTAATAAAGGTTGTAGTTTGGTTTTGTTTTTTTGTTTTTTTTTTTTTTTTTTACTTGTGATAGGAAACTTCAAATTTTCGACTCTTGAGAATATTTTCCCAATCAGGAGGTATACTGCCTATGTTCTTTCATGGAGTCTTTTGCATAAGGAGAGGTGGGTTTTGAATTTCACAGTCTATTGAAATTCAGCAACATTAATATAGTGCACTAAAATGCAGTACTTTGGTGATCAGTGAAAACAAAAAAAACACCCCACATGGAAATTTAGCTTCACTTTAAAATGTGGACAAGCTGTCATCAGCATTTTGTTTGTCATAATTATTCAGTATTTCCTTATCCAGCACCTTCTACTAAATAACTGTGTGCCTTAAGAAAAGGAAGGGGAATGGCAGGCCACTAATTGCATACAGGCCTGTGACGTGGATTTAGTTTGATGGTGGTGGTTTCGTTCTGTCATGAGTACGTGTCTTTTAACACGGAGTTGTTAGGAGAGTTGACAGCTATTTAGGTGCCTAGTGATCAGGGGATGTTTCATGTAACAGATCTATTTTTGTAGATCAATATTTGTATTGGAATTTTGCATTCTGTATCTGAAAATCTAATTTATTGTATTAAGAATTATTTAAATAGACTTTCAAGCCAGGGCTGACTTTGATCTGTCTCTGACATAAAACCTAAACAGCTTCATCTTTCTATAATTTTTTTTTTTTTTTCAGATGTGTAACAGTTTCAAGTGCCTAAAAACCCACAGTGATTTATATATTCTTTCTCCTAATATTTTTTTTGGTTGCTGTAATTCAACAGTGCAAGTGAAATGATGAAAATTGTGCAGGCTTTGTGTGGTGTTTTTTTAATGGTTGACTTCAGTGTATGCTGTATGATTTTTTTTTTTTTTTTTTTTTTGCCTTTAGCTATAGCTGTTAGTTTCAGCTGATTTCCTCTAGTGTTTGCGGAGATTGTGTTTGAGTGCATATTCAAAGACTTAACCACGGGCATGGATGTCTGCGGGGCGAGTGACTGTTGCAGTACTTCTGCTGACATTAGAGACCCCAAGTGATCTTAAAATCAAGCGCATTCGTAAGTGTGTTCCAGGCTAAGAGCAGACGTTTCTGAGGGTTAAAATATACACCTTCTGTCGCTGTATCTTGTGGAAGGTCTTATGGCCACTCAGTTAGGAAATTCTGTCTAAAAACCACTTGAAAGTTGTCACATGAGCAGTCCTGCCTAGCTCATCACTCAAGCGCAGAGGGCTTTGGGCTTCCAGAATACATGTAAAATATTAGCTAAGGTAAAACCTAAGATGATTAGCCAATTTCTTCTTTTTTTTTTTTTTTCTGAAAAGTTTGCTTCTTGGTAAATATCTTGTGTATGTCCCTTATAAAAGATGTGTTTGTTAACAAAAATGTCTTTGAATGAGTTTGCTCTCCTGAAATGCAGCCTGATTCCAAGACCTTTGCCAAGTGAAACGTATCCTACCAATAATGACTGTAGGGAGAGCAAACAAATAAAAGATTGAACTGCGCTTGTGGCAGTCATTCATCACAAAGGAGGACACATATGGAATTTATTCTCATTATTACTTTTGCAGCCTGGACGCTGGTGACTGTTCTCTTCTGCTCTAGTTGTGCACTCTTGCTGTTTGATCTTTCCTATTGAGCATCCTTTTATGTTTCTTACAGATTGGAAATTTTTGTATTCTAGATTTGTTCATTTTAAAAAAGAATAATTATATTTGCTTCATAGTAACTATGTCACCTAGTCCATATTAAACACCACAACTATACATGTAGACTAGTTTCCAAGGAAACGGCATCCCTTCCCCTGCCCCTGAACCCCTCCTGGAAATTTTGAAAGTGAAGTGTCTCACTTGAATCGCACTCTGTTGTTGCTACCCTAATCCTAAACTAAGATTCCCAACAAAATTATAGCTTTTTTAATGTTTGCAATGCCGTCGTGACGTTTACCATGCATTCCAAATGATTTAAGATACTTAAATGGTGTTGGAACAAATTACTGCCTTCATTATGACAGACAGCAGATGAGTACATTATACTACTTAGTCTCAGCTTCTTTAACTAAAATACTGTGATTGTTTTCCATCCAGTAGTTCTGTAATTACTCTTTATGTTCACTGTAAGAATTAAGATGGCTTTTATTTTTTTTTGTCTCTTTGAATGGCACAATCAATATAATTCTTGGGCATTGTTAGGCAGATGATAAATTATTTAATTAATTTATATATCAATGTGAATAGAATGGTGGTTTAAGCTGGGTAAAATTTGGGAAATACACTTTGTTACCTTCTATAACTACCTTCTTGGTGCCCCTTCCTTTTTTTTTTTTTTTGTATTCTATTGAAAGATTTCTTGTAGTAAACTTCAAGAAGTTGAGCATATTTACTAGACTGTTGATAGGATCTAAGCCTGTAGTACTGAGGAGTATCAAATATCTAACACTTTCATCACCTGATACCCACTTTGGCTTACTGGTTAAGAAAATGCAAATTTGATGCCTCTGTTAATGAAATGCTCAACTAAGGTTTTAATTAATACACATTGGTACAGGATTCTGCCCCCAGGTTTTACAAAGACCAGGAACAGTGTTGCTGCAGTTTCACACCACCCAGGTACCTGCGTGGTGCATTGTTCAACTTGCTTCCCGATTCCAGTCTTTCCAAATACGCTGTTTTGCTGCATGTGCTGGGTGGATGTTCTGGTGATCAGATCTGAGGTGTGGGAGGTGGTCTGCTCCAAGCAGCTCTACTTTCCTTGGTATATTGACTAAATTCACATTAATTTCAGGTCAACTGCCAATAAATCAGAAAATGTTGTGTACTGTACTGTCTTCTGTGAGAGCCAGCAAAGACAAAGTGTTTAGATGATCTCTGTATTTTATTGGTTAACAAAAGGCATAACGTTAGTGCACTGATGATGTTTAAGAGAACTGTGATCTGAATTGGCCACTGTGCAAGAAAGGATTAGTAAACAATTTTTTTTCAAATATTTTTGTATTTCAAATTAAGTGTTTAGAGGAACCAGTACATACTAGGGCAAAACGTTAACATTTTGTATGTGTAGGATCAGATACCTTTGTGAAGACAGGTATTTAATGACATGCTGCTGGTGTTTTATTGGTGCTTTGCTTTTGAAGGGGCTCTCGGTGAGGCAATGCATCCGTGTACAGATGCAGACACGGTGGCTGTCTGAAGCAGTGAAATCTGGGACCAATCGTTCCTACCACTCGATGCATGGGCTGCGCTGGGGCCGTTTCTACTGGAGCCAGCTTCTGAGGACATAGCAGGGGGGATGGTATCAGGGAGAGGAGGATGCTGTTCTCCTGAGATGCTGAAATGATCCCATGTCATTGAAAGAGAAGTGTTTTCATAGAAGAATTGCTGAGAAAAGAAACTTACTTAATGTAAGCGTGTTCTATACAAACTACAGAACGTGCTGATAAATGCCAGATCTTAGCTCTCAGAAGTCTCCAGAAGTCTGATAAAGTTAAACACACTTTTTCAAGGACTCTCTGCCATTGCTTTGAATTACTCCTAAGGAAATCACTCCAAGGGCTTGGAGCACTGAGATGGTAAAGAATGTAGTGCAGAAATAATTGATCCTTCTGGTTTATTAGGTTGTGTCCCTGTTGTGGAAGTTTTGTCAATAACAATAACACTGTGGAGATGTCTGTCTGCAGTTAGTCTGTAGCTAGATCAAACGTTTCATGGAGTTCTAGCTACATGATTTCTCCTTGAAAAAGGTGATGTATTATTTAATTTGTAACTAAGTCCTGGGACATCTTGAAGCACAGCATTGTTATTTATCTTTGCTATTCCAGCAAAAGTCCACTGGTTATGTATAGCGCTAGCCTGAGTTTGTGAAAATCTGGCTTGCATACAGTTGGTAATGACTTTGGAATATTTTCAGTGCAGAATTAATCACGTAACTTTTAAATTTGGTTTGAAGCGTAGGGTGTTTGAAGGAAATATTTCAATACAGTGTTTACTGAGCTCACACTTGTAGTTCTTATACAGTCATTTCACTTGCATTTTATAATTTCTTAAAATGTGTCTGTTCTTAAATAATCAGTCTAGCACACGGAAAGTATTTCCTTAGTAGGTACCAAGATTACAACGTTCTCTCTTATTTCTTTAGTGATAATAAAGACCTGTTTGCTTGGATCCAGTGCTGAGGTTTTGTGTTAGCTCACAATTAACAAACAAGCTTACTCAGGGTTGCTCTTTGTAATTGTTTGAATGCTGGACAGTTAAATTGACCCTGTGTTGACATTATAAATGTTTCAGCAGCCCTATATAAAAATCTGTTGCTGCAATTGGTATGCAAGCCTTTCTGCGTTAGTAGCATCGTGCAGAGTAGCCTCTGACGGTTCCCTTTACTAACCTTCCTCTGGTGAATTAAACCTTGAGTCCTAACTATCTGATTGTGCTGACCTTCCCGTCAAGGAGGCTTTTTATTTAAGCTTTTAGCCTTCCATCAGACAGAACCATTACCATCAATAAAAAGAAAATAAACACCTAGTCTTGCATTCTCAGCTTACTTGAACAGAAGTATTCATAAATGTATAGCTCTTGGTTTGGCAAATATAGGCAGTCTGTTGACTACACTTACATTTAAAAATTTACTGCAGTGAGGGTCATTCCAATTCAAAAGAAAGTATCTGGTAGATGAGTTGGCAAGTGAAATGACTTTGTAGTGTTTAAAGGAGCTCTGCCAAGAATTGACTGGAAAATGCTTGTTGTCTGTTCGTACCTTTTGAAATGAGAAAGTAGAGAAGAGATTTGACTTTAACAGAATAAAATATACGAGACTGCCTTAGTCGATGAAGGAACTGGCATATTCTGGGATGTAATTCCTTGTGGCCTCTGCCTTGAAAATGGGAATGAAGGGGAAAGAAATTTGATGACTAATGGCAATTGGTGCTAAATTGTCTAATGAGGGCTGCAGCCATAAAATAAACTTACTTTTATGAGTTACTTTATGGAAGTTTCAAAATTCTTGTCCTGAAATGCTCATACAGTATAGGCCATATAGCATACTCAAAGTATGCTATGAATAGTCCAGGACAGCACTAAGGCAAGTCATGTGGGAAATTAGGAGATCCAAATATGGTGACAGACCTGGGAGTTTATTTCTCTTGCTATCAGTCATGCAATCATGGGCTGCCAGTATTTTTACCAAAGTGCTTCTCTCTTCATCTTGGCTTCTTGCAAGTGGGCTCCAGTGAGCTGTGCTCAGTGCATCACATTGTCAAAATAGTTGGTGCTCCATTAGTGCAGTGGAGGAGTGGGGCCTCGGCGCAATATTTGTATGACACTAGTAACAGTAAAGCAAAGAAACCCTTTGAGCTGTGTGCAATTTAGATCTATCTTGTAAGAATGGGAGACTAGAGGTAATTATTTACATTTGTTTCAAATTAACTGTTTCCTGTCCTTCCTAAAGGGAATAATCTTTCCCTGCTTTTTCCTTTGTATAGCCATGTATTTTACTCTTCCACGTTCTAAAAGGAAAAGAACAGTATGAAGGAAAGAGAAACAACCTTTGTTTTGCAAATGTTTGAGGTGAATGGACACCTGTGTGACATGGCTAAGGAGCGCGTCCTCTTGTTACAACTCATGATCTACATCCAGAGTAATTAAAGGAACCCAGTGGGTAAAAATTCAAGACTGTTCTGAACTAGGGAAGATGTTATGGTCCAGAGGTGAAAAACCTTCACAGAAATTTCCCTGACAAAGTCCTCTGCCACTTACAGTAAAGGAGATTTGGTTCTAGTCTGCCACTGTGCAAGGATTATTTTGGTTTTGTTCTTAATGAGAATTTAGCCTTATATTTGAGTCTAGTTCAGAGATATTTCTGTGGTCACACTGACAAGATACTTAGGGTAAGATTAAATTTTTAGTCAATAGGATTGCTTTTTTATTAATTAAAGCAAGGTAGGGCATCTCTGTGAAAAGAGTCGATAAACCCAGGTTTTCTTAGCTGCATTGTCCAATCCTGATGATTTTTATGCTTGAAACAGTTGAGAAGTAATACCTGGCAGTAAATGCTAAACCTGTGTGTGGTGACTGACAGATTAAGCACTAGGGATTCCAACGGAGATTAGACCACACATTCTGAAAGTGCAGATGTCAGTACTATTTTACGTCACAGTGCTGGGTTTAGCTACCTTATGTTTCACAAAACGGGGCTGTTATAGCATTTTTGTTTTTGATTTTGGTCCTTTTTTTGTTCCCATTTTCTCATTTTAGTTGCTTCACACTGGTGCTTTTGGCACTGTTCATCTTTGCAGAGATTGAGTGATAACTGGTGCAACAGAAATGTGAAAGGCAATATAAGGCTGTGAGCCCACTACATGAGTTAGGTAGGTGGTGTTTTGTTTGGGTCTGAGTTTGGAGGAGTCTGAGAGGAGGAGAAAGAGCTACAGGATGTGAGAGTGGGAGTTAAGAGGCGATTTAGTGGCAGAATAGAAGTAGGAAAGCAGAGATGGAAAACTAAGAGAGACGTGACTTTGGGAAAATTGTCATGCGTATCTAATACTTGTGAGATCTGCCACCTTTCCGTTGGGTTGCTCATAGCTTGCTAGCACTCGCATAGTTTACTAGATAATGTGTTTATATATTCATCTCAGATGCACTTTACAAGTATGGATATGAATTCATGTAGAACAAGTAAAAGTCATGAAAGAAATATGTCCTGCCCTGAGGCCTTAAAATCAACGCGGGGAGAAGTGAGCTATGTGCGTAAACCCAGCAAAGTGAGACAATTTCACCAACTAAAACGAAGACTTCAGCTAATTCTGAACAGAACTGTGCACACATAACTGATCACTGCTAGTCAGCAACGCAGCAGGGTCGACTGAACAGTAACAAATACTGCTAATAAGGCTATCATGTTATCAAGAACAGACCTAGCCTTTGTAGCAAACGCGACATTAGTGACTCTTGTTAGTTTTCACTGCACTCAAGGGATGGAGTGTCAGAACAGTGCCCTAGGGAGTGTCTTGCATCACCATGAGTATATAAGGAAAATTGGCTGCTCTCCTTGAAATACTGTGTTTGCTCCAGTTTTGGGATATGCTTTTTCATCTGTAGGTACTGGAGATGTGGAATTAAAGGTTCCATGGCCTGTTTCATGCCTTTGGTGAACCCTGAAAGAAATTAGGGGTAGCTTTTACTGCACAGAACTCTGCATTAGTATGATGACTTCATTATATTTCATGCATCAGGTTTTCTGCCAATTGGCTGCCAGGAATGAATTCCTCTTCTGCGCTCTGCCTGTTCTCCTTACATATTTCAACTTTGGTAAAAGAAGGGTTCTTTGTGAACATCAAAACCAGGTCGTAGCTGGCATCTGGATAATAAGTAGGTCAGGTCAGCGTAATCTCCAGGAAGCTGGTGCAGAGAATTCCCTTGCATGTCTCAGCAGTGATTCGCTTGCAGGCCTGTGATCACTCAGGTTTTTCCTCTGGCTTAGCCTGGCAGGAGCTCTGGGAGCGTTTCAACTCTGTGCTGCAGAGGGTGGTTTGGCTTTTGGAACTATATGGACTTTCTCTGCTCATTAGTTCCTGGCCATTGTGGAGGCTTTGTGTAACATTAGTGCTTTGGCTTTTTCTTTTCTGTAGTTACAGTAGGCTAAGTATTTTACTCCTAAATTAAAATGCATAACTCAACTCTTTCAGCTTGATACAGGTTATTTGGGTGAAAAATAGTTGTGTATCACATAGAGATCAGAATGCATCAGAGGTCAGAAAGGATCTGCTTTGCCCTAGCAAACTAAGATGTGTGCCTTACTGTGCAAAAGGAATTTAATGTTTAAGTCTGACCCTCAGTGTTCAGGTAGCTGAAATTATAATTTGTGTCTCTCAAGTAGCCCCCTATGTCCAATCCTTATAATGATTCCAAGGACAAAGTTAATGTTTTGCCTATATTTTCTCCAGACTGAGATGTCTTCAAAGAATTACTATTTTCCACCTGGCTGTAAAGCAGAACAACTCTTACAGCAACTTAACCAAAAATATCTGCCAACAAGGGATTGAATTAGCAACCAAAGAGGCTGAGAAAGCTATTTAACTTTTTCAAATAGAAAACCATTTCTTACTCATATGAAAGCATCCGCATTGCTTCTGAAGTTAGACTTTTCTTTCTTCCAGCACTGCAGAAGCAATTTTGAATGGATGAGAACCAAATTGCTTCAAAAGGAGGAGGATCCTCTAACACTGTAATAGTATTAAAGGGATAGGAAACGTGATAGTTGCAGCTTCTGCTATGTTAAAACTCTCAAAGCTAGTCCTCTCTTGCAGTTGTGCCACATGCAGAAGCTGGAGGACTTACTGGATACTACTTCTGCTTCAACTCATTCTTCTACCTGTACTGTTTTATTCGGGTACATTTGGGAGCTATGGCAAGGTGATTTTTCTTCTTTTAATGGGCCTTCCACAGACTCAAGGTTTCTTGCATAACAAATGACATTTTAATGTTATAAAAGAGCTTTGGAAAAGACTTTAAATTTCTCCACTTGTGGGCTGCAGTATTTGTTTAATCTAGTAGTTAGAAAATGAGATTTTAAGCTAGATAACTCTAGTGTTATAAGCACATTCGTGGGACACAGACAGACTTCTTGGTTTCCTCACAAATGCACAGAGCAGATCTTCGTGTGATTAATACTGTTTTTATCGAAAGCAGTGAAGTCCATTTTCTTGTAAATCTTCTGTATTAGTGTGCTTCAATAGTTAGAGATGTGAACAGAAGAACCATGCAGACTGATGAGTAATGAACCACAGCTGCTTAAAGAAAAGACACGTTGTGAGTCATCAGGGACTGAAGGTGGGACATCTGGCACCCAAAGCACCACCTATGTAATGTAAGCAAAAGAGGAGTTCCTCTAGCAGTCACCATCTGTTACCACTAACTCCTGCCAACAGCAGAGAATGCAACTGTGCTTGAGACCCCTGCTGCAAAAAGAGATGTGGTGGCACCTGTGATCCGCAGCCTACGGTGATGATACGCCGATTGGCCAGACCACATACTAGTCAGGTGTTATGCTTTCCCATCGTTGAGCCTTGTCTGGAGATGGATCCCTTTACCCTACCATGAATGCAGCTGTACTATCCTACTACAACACCCTCTCTTGGGAACCTGTCCTACCCTTCTGTTTCATCTGAAATGGCCCTACTGAAGAAAATGCATCATTCATTTTCTCTTAATTACACTTATAAAATTTGACTGTATATTTATATAATAAATGCAAAACAAATTGTTTGTTTATTTGTCCAGCTGTAATGGCTGGAAACCTGTCTGATTTTGAATGTGTTAATCCTCCAGTTTAATTTGTATTGGGAACTGCTAGTGATCCAAATTATTGTTTTTTGTCAGTCTGAATTTCTTCTTTCAGACAAGAAGAAACTATTGATAGAATAGGATGTTAGAAAACTTTGCCACTTTCTTTTGTGATCTGCTGATCGAGTCTAAAGAGCATATTTTGTCCTCTTCAGCGTTCCCAGTTATGACTTGGTTTGTTATGAATAAATTTACTTGATTTTTTTGTGAAATATTTCCCAGTCCTCTGTAATTTGTTTACAAATAAGTTACTGTCTGCTAAACAGATGTAGCTTTGCTGCTTTGTAATTTGCCTTGAATGACTGACTCTGCCTTCAAAGACAGTTGAAAGTAGGCCTTCTCCTTTAAGGGCTGACATACAACACCCCACCTTTAAACAAAGGCATGTAAAAAAAAATTTGTTCTAATTTTTGACTTTCGGTTTTGCTGAGGTCTGTGTAACATTCATTGTTCACATTACAAAAGATGTGTGAATTAATATTTGGAGAATTTATTTTCGCAGTGATAATTTCTCACTGAGGTTCCACATCTAATTGTGCCTTGTACCCTTACCTCATAGCACTGGTATGCAGGGAAGGAAGGTCTTTTGTTCTTGGGAACTTGTATTATTGGGAAGGAGTGTCATCCTGAAAAGGTGCTGGATGTAAGACTGAGTAAACTTTTGTTCTTCATGATTTCTTTGATTCATTCTAGCATCTACCTTGATATGGGCATCAAACTGTTTCAGCTGAGTCTGTCAAACTGAAGAGTTAATATTACTGTTGAGCTGCCATATTTTGATGCTGCAAAGTTGTACTGGATGGGAAGTCAGTTATGTATATCTCAGCCTTTTTTTCTGTCATAACTTTTTTTTTTAAGGGGAAAAAAAAAAAAGCAACTAGTGATTTATGATCTCTTTCCACTAGAATGGTTTCCTGTCCTTGAACCAAACTTTTCACATGCGAACACTACTGCAAGACATTTCTTTTCAATCAGGTGTATATTTTTCTTCTGCTGATAGTGACCTTCACACACCAGGCACTGACTGTCCCTTTTACAGGAATGATCCTTCAAGCCCCATCTCACTGGCATCACGTTGTGCGATTGCCTTTTCGTTCACGTAGTGCTTCAAGGTGGGATGATTGGTAATAAGCTTCATGCTACTTCTGATGGATGTATCAAGTTGAAAGAGACATATTCAGGCTGCATCTTTATTTTGCATCTGCTGCATCTCTCACAGGAGTACTTTGCTTGTTTTAGCATTGCTAGGAGCCCCCATTCACCGCTTTTAACTCAAGGCGGTGATTGTGTACTTTCTGAAACTTCAGTGTGTATATTTATTCTTTGGTGTTTTTGTTTGTAATTATAACCTGTGTACTTCCTTTGGTTTCACGATTATTTAGTTCAATTTGTCTGACAGTAGCTTTGCATTATTTTCTTGCTTAATTCTGAGGAAGTTTGTATAGTGGACTAACTAACATGGACTAACGTTCATATTGCATTTAATTGTTTGGACTTTGTGCATATGTGTCTCTTTCTCTACACCTTGTGCTGTCTTTGCTTTGTAAAGAGCACACTGCATTGATGTTATACATGGAAAATGTTATCTTCCCAAGCCACTGATCCCTGTTGCTCCTTACTTCAATATGGTGCATTATTTTCTTGTCTGGAAGCTCTAACATAATTATTCCCTTTACCACAGTTAGCGCATGTGACCCATTGTACAAAACACTGCTTTACTACCTTGGGTATTTTTCTTCCTGATTCCCACATGTTTTTGTATTAAGCTCAGTGCATTTGCTTTTTCCTTGCTTTCCTACTATCTGAAGTACTGGATGAATGGACTCTAAGCCTGTACCACAGATCATTGCTGGATGTGGCCCTGCTCACTAGCTTTGCATGCATCTGTAAGTCTTAATAGAGTTCCTGAGTAATCTGATTTGTTTCCTATATTTTTATTTTCCCTTATTAATCTATTGCACGTTAGTTCAGCTTTTTAAGATTTCATAATAGCATAACTCAGTCATTTCATGCACATTGACAACCCACCAATCTGCTTTTTCTCCAAATTCACAATTACGCTTTGTTGGCATATGATGGACATTATGGATTGAAAATGCTCTAAAATTTTATATTGATCCTCCTGGTTTGTGCTGAAAAATCCAAATGCTGTTTGTAGCCTGTGGCAGCCATTGCCCATTACAAATGATAATGTGGCTACTCTTATTCTAGTTCTGTCTAGCTTCACTGCCATTTTTCATTGTGATCAGAAGGATTTCCAATTTCTACTTAAATTCTTTTCATGTCTGTCTGCACAGGACAGGACTCTGGTACATTGCCATGATCACTGTTTGTGTGTGTGTAGGAGAGAGATTCAGTATTCTCAGCTTCTGATATCAGGTATCGGAAGGAGCTAATTCCTTTCTGTCACCAAGTTCACTGCAGGAGAATAAAAGGAGATGGAGCTAAGGAGTCTAACACTAGAGCTTTTTTCCTTTCTGTTTGTGTATTATCCCATCTCATCAAGCACTTTTTAAATGCGGAGCTCTCTAGATATTGCCTTGTACGCGAATATGCCATAAGATCTCCTATTGAGTAGCAGTATAATTGTAAAACAGCAAGCTTGGGAAACTAGCTTTTATGATTACTTTTATTTTATTTATGTTAACTCATCTGAAAATGAGTTGGAAAGAGATTGGTTACCTCATTAATGAACATTTGTATAATCCTTGGAGCCTTGTGAATGAAAAACTTGATTGAACTGCAAAATTGGTGGTAGTGATGGCTGC